>NC_089502.1:313377-1741141 GCF_036850765.1 Saccopteryx bilineata
GGCGCTGCCACGCCCAGCCAGACTGAGCCCCCCCCCAAGGAAGTCCCTGTGCCCCGGAGCAGCCGCGCCACCCCCGGGCGGCCGCACCTCCTTAGCAACCTGGTGGTCCCCTGCTCCCGGAGAGTCACCATATTGATGCCGAATTTAGTGTGGACACCAGATCGGCATAGCGCAATACAGCCCAGAACTCCTGGGCTCAAGCGATCCTCCTGCCTCTGCCTCCTGAGTGCTGGGATTAAAGGCGTGCACCACCACACCTGGCTTCTCCAGTGGCAATATTAATCCACACATCTAGATACAGGCAACACACTATTAACACAGGGAACACACTTGTATCTCTCACACTCAACTCAGTCATTCAGGCTCAGACAAAACACAGCACAGCGCAGCGCAAAAAGGATTCCTAATGTGACCGGTCACTTCTGAGTTAACAAATCCAAATATCCAAATTTCAGAGGGTGGCATCCCGCCTCTGAAAGCCCTGGGTGGATTACCAGCAGCGTCCCACCTACCACCTCAGGAATGTGCGCTCTAGAGCTCAAAGGCCTCTGACGCAATCCTCCACCAAGGGAGAATCCTGGATGAGCCCCCAGTGTGTAGCATGCACCGGGTACAATAACAGACGTCAGAGACTTTCAGGAATATAGATGTTTCTTTATTGGCCAGTTTAACCTGCGCAGGGGCAAATTCCCAGGTGTCTGGAGACACCTTACTCACAAGGAGCTACAAACAGGAATCACGCCTGGTGCTTACAGCTAGTTTCTTATATATCCTAAGTAAGCAAGCATAATACAGAAGAATATGTGGCGGTTACCTATTCACTAAGGGGGCTGCACATAGCATAGCAACAGGGGCTGGGTCTAGCTCATTGGCGAATTCCAAACATAACTTCTGATAAGGGTCTTTAACCAATGGAATGCAAACATTTGTCTTTCTTTGTTCTCAGCCTCACAGGCTCCCTATCTGTCTCTGCTTCTCGAACAACCTTGGGCATGGTCTTCCTAACAGAACAGGAGCAGGACCTGCCTGTAACCTTTAAGTTCCCTGTTCCATCAGTGCCCTGCCTATATCCTATTATTTTGGATATTCTGATCTTCTCTTGGTCCTTACATACCCATCACCCAAAGTCAGATTGTCTTCCGTCACCTTCTATCTAGTTTTTGATAGATACATGAATTCCAAACTGCCCTCTTGATGTTCCGCTTATCTGTCAGACCTCACCCTTACTGGAGTATCGCCCTGAGACAAAGGAATTCCAAAAAGCTGAGATGCCACCCCAAGGAGGGGCTCCAGACACACCAGGACTTTTGATTCAACACCCACATGCTCCAAGCCCCCAAGAGGAGCATTCCCGACATACCAAGACTTTGCCTCAGTATCCCCTAAGGCTCTCCCAAACACTATGTAACTCACCCCTAGTCTGTAACAGGCACTCTTCTCCCCCAGGGAGAAGTGCCCAGCGGGGTTTCTTTCTCCTTTCAATAAAACCTGTTACTCTGGTCTTTCGGATTCTTATGGATTCTTACATTTGGTGCTGAAACCCTGGACAGGGTACTAACTGCCTGGACTATCCCTCTTTGCCGTCCAAAACTTACAACCAGGGAAGCAATGGGCAGCAGCAGCTCATCCCGGGCTTACTCCCTGATTCTGTTTGGACGTGTAATTTTCAGTTGATTGGCCAGCAGTCTAACCCTGTCCTGAACCCCTGCTGGACCAGAAAGGTAAGGAGTTTCTCCCTACTCCTTCCCAGTTGCCTCCAAATTTCTCTCTAAAAACACCCCTTTCTGGATGGATGGTTTTCTATGACATGCCTCGCCTTTAGAGGGGTTTGACTTCAGTCTCAGTGGACTGCACGGAAGACTAGGTACCTAGCCAAACCTCTCCACTCTCTCAGACAGGTGCTCGGAGCTCCTGACAGGTGGTGATGACCTCTGTCAGGACGACTCCTCCACATGGAGATTCTTTCCTCTTGGGACAGTGACAAAAGGCAGGGACACCCCGTCTAGCTCACCTGTCTCCACCATGGGCTCTTCAGAGTCTAAGCCTTCCGACCAGACACCTTAGGATGTCTCATAAAAATCCTCACCAAACTCGGTCTCTCAGACCTCAAACCAAAGAAATTAATCTTCTCTCTAACACGGCATGGCTCAGTACAGACTAGACAATGACTCCCATTGGCCTGAAATGGGACATTCAATTACAATATCCTAAGATATCTTGACAATTTCTGCCACCGGATGGAGGGCATCAGAAATTCCTTACATGCAGGCTTTTTTTCTCCCTTCTCTCCTGTGCTTAATTTACTGTGCCTTCTGTTTCACATGCAGGCTGTTTTTGGCCAAAGAAATCTCACCTAAAACCTCTGCTCCTAATCTTTCCTTCTCTGCGGACTCCCAACTCTCTCTTTCTCCTGTTCCTGACCCCGGGGCACCCTTCTCTCGGGGACCCCTCTCTAGTATCTCAGCAAATCTTTTTGCTGGAGTCTCTTCCCTTCAGAAAACCCTTCCCTTCACTAAATCCTGTTTTCTCTTTCTGCTCTCCTGCTAACCAGGGGCCTCTCCCTTCTTCACTGTGTTCTTCATCCCCTCCCCACTCCTTAGAAGGCTGTGGCTCTGGCTGCAGTGCCTGTCTCATCTCTGACCTCTCTTCCCTCCTTACAAACTGCAGTTCTGTCTTTTCTCAGACCCCTCCTCCTTCCATACAAACTGTGAATGTGCCTCTTCCCCATCCTCTCCACTCTCTTCAGAGCTCTAAATCCTTTTGACTCCTCTGACCTGTGGCACCACACCTGTACTTTATCCTCCTCCTCCTCCTGCAGATTCTGACTCTTCTTCTTTTCCATCCAGCTGATCACACTATCCATCCGTCTGCCTTCTCTCTTCCCCCCTCTTTGCTGGCAACTCCCTGCCATCTCGAAAAACTTAAAAAACAGAATTGTATACTAAGCTATTGAGTAAGTAATCTGTCTTGTCTCATTGTTTGTCAGAAAATATTTCTAGTGAATTAAAACAAGTAAAGTGCGCTCATTTAAATTCCTTAATTCATAACTTTTATGTAAAGTCTTGTTTAATGTGTAACTGTGTCTGTTTATAAGGCCTTAAACCAGTAATTACCCACCTCATAAACCAGGGTTCCTCATCCCCATGGACTCTCCCTGCAATACCCCCATCTTTCCTGTTTGAAAACCTTCAGGAGCTTATCACCTCATACAAGCCTTATACCTAATCAATGAGGCAGTAATTCCCCTCCATCCAGTAGTCCCTAATCTCTACAGGTTACTGTCACACATTCCCTCAAACACCACTCATTTCATGGTCCTGGACCTCAAGAATGCCTTCTTTACCATTCCTCTACACCCTGACTCTTACATTCTGTTTGCCTTTACCCGGACACTAATGCAACCCAGCAACTTATGTGGACTATCCTGCCCCAGGGGTTCACAGACAGCCCACACCTGTTTGGACAGACACTGGCTCAGGATTCAGCAGCATGCAATCTCAAAACTAGTCCTCTCTTACAATATGTAGATAACCTACTCTTCTGCAGCCCCTCCCTGCCTGCTTCAAGGAGATTCACCATCACCCTTCTTAACTTCCTTGCTATGAAGTGTTATCCTGTCTTCTCTGCTAAGGCTCAATTTTATTCTCAGTCCCTAGTCTATCTAGGCATTACTTTAACACCCACCACCTGAAGTTTCACTCTAGATCAAACTCCACAGTCTCCAACCACCTACTACCACAGATCAAATCTTTTCTTTCCTCAGTCTAATAGGCTTTCCTTAAACACTGAATTCCCAATTTTGCTCTTAGTCAAGCCCCTCAGTGAGATCTTCTGATCATGGATTTAAGGTTCTATAATGACCAAGGATGTAACAGAAAAGGCAAATAGGCCCAAAAGAAGTCAGGAAATACCAACTTTTGGCTCCAGCAACCCTAAGGGGCTTCATAGCATTTTATCAAGGCCCTGCTCCAGAGTGGAAAGAAAGGTCATTTAACTGAAGCCTGCCAGGCTTCCCGGCCCCACCAGTGACACACCTGTGCTGTGGAAAGAGGGACACGAGAAGGTAAGCTGCCCCCTTGCTCCATGGAGGGAGGGTTCAGTCTCTTCTAGCCCTTCTCCAGCTACCTGTGACCTGACCTTGCCCAGCATGCTGGGACTTGCCACTGAAGGCCCAAGGATATCATTCATGAGCCTAAGGTATTTCTTCCAAGTAGCAGATAAGCTAATTCTCATTTCTTGTAAACACAAGGGCCATCTACTATGCCTTGCTTGAATATTTAAGCTTTATTTATCCCTCAAAGAACTCTACTGTGGGTATTGACAGTCTGATTTTATTGATTTATTTAATATTTAGTATCTCCTTTGTTCCTCTTATCTCAATGCCCCATGCCTATTATAGGCTGGGACCTGCTGGTAACTCCAGCTAGAAGTAGTGGTCACTAGGACTTAAACTCTAACTGTAAAGTGTAGAAATATAACACCCTTTCCCTAAGTATTTGCAGGTTTTATAGGTTACTCAGCAAACTGTTCAAAAACTGTCCAAGAGGCACTTCCAGCATTACATCATCCAAGGACTGAATTTCACATGGACAGGTCCACACACCATAATCCTGACAACTCACTCCCACTGTACTTTTCAACCTACCTCACCACATCAGGAACTTTCTACTCATGTGGGACCAACAGCTATCGGTGTCTCCATACTAATTAGACAAAACCTTTACCCTAATCTATCTCACCCTAAATATCAACCTAATCTCACCCCATGAGCCTCTTCCAGTTCCTAATACACTATCCATCATTGTAAGGACCAAACAAGCTATACAGGTAATTTCTCTTCTTATTGGTTTAGAAATCTCTACAAAAGTAGATCTAGGGACAGGGGGACTAGCCACACTGCCCTGTCTTATTCCTATTTGCGTGCTCTCTCTCTCTCTCTCTGAAGCCTAGTGAATTTGTATACATGGACTCAGTGGTTTCACACTAACTGAGCGTCTTGACTATTGCCTTTCATTGCTCCACTCACTCTCCTATTTATATTTCTAACTTTTAGACCCTGACTCTTATGTTTGTTTACTGGTTTCTTACAGAACACACATTCAGACCTTCACCAATCAGACAACTGAAAAAATCTACCTAACCCTACACATCAACCCTGAAACCTGCCCTTGTGAAACAAAAAAATCTGAAACCCTATATCAGCAAACCTCCTAAATTCTATCCTTCAACCTCTACAGTTCCCCTAACCCTAAAGCTCTCTCATATCCTTGAAGAACTAGGAGAATAAATAACATTCACCTCTTAATGTTTTTCAGTCTTTTTACCCTTCACATAGTAAGAGGACAAGACCACTGGGTCTTCTTCTTGGCTGAAGAAGAGCCTACAAACGGACATGAAACATTTCTTTTAGCTCAAGCTAACTGCTCTCTTCAGGGCTGCAGAAAAAAAATATCTCTAACTTTACCATGGAAGAACTTTCACACACACACCCCTATACAACCCTCCTTATCTCTGCATTGCTAATCTCCAAATACCTGCCTCTTTCTTTATTAAGTTCTTACAGGCTGGGATGAGAGAAATCTCTAGGACAGGGGTCCCCAAACTTCTTACACAGGGGGCCAGTTGACTGTTTCTCAGACCGTTGGAGGGCCGGACTATAAAAAAAACTATGAACAAATCCCTATGCACACTGCACATATCTTATTTTAAATTAAAAAACAAAATGGGAACAAATATAATATTTAAAATAAAGAACAAGTACATTTAAATCAACAAACTGACCAGTATTTCAATGGGAACTATGGGCCTGCTTTTGGCTAATGAGATGGTCAATGTGCTCCTCTCGCTGACCATCAATGAAAGAGGTGCCCCTTCTGGAAGTGCGGCGGGGGGCCAGATAAATGGCCTCAGGGGGCCGCATGTGGCCCGCAGGCCATAGTTTGGGGACCCCCTGTTCTAGGATTACCTACAATCAAATGCTCCTACAGTCCTATTCCCCAGTACCCCAAGGAGAACTTCATGAGGGAAATATCAAATAGGTAAGGATGACAGCAGGAAGAAGCTGCCCCTCAGCCCAAGAAGTTCCCTTCTGAATGTTCTCCAAACCCTCTTCCTCTTTACCACACATATTCAATCCTTCTAAAAAAACTTACACCAACAGGTTTCCTGTATCTTAAAAATCTCCACATGTCCTCCCATTTGAGAGGAACCAGACCAGCATGTCTCATGAGGCTCAACCAGGAGACTATGGATCACCATGTCACTCTGTCCACTTGGCACTCATAGCAAGCAACTGACAATTATTACCCCGCAAAATTTTTTTATTTCCTCACTCAGGTTTCCAGAGACATCCCTAGTTCATACCTCACAGCATGGAAATTGATGACCTCCTTAACTGGATGGGGGACTTGGGTTGGCAAGGTTCCCTTCTTGAGTTCTCTCCAGAAGAAGAAATAATTTTCCAATTTTCTCCTCTTTCTCCTCATCACCCCTCACCATATATTATAATATTAATAACTGCTTTTCTTTTATATGTAACCACAGAGTTGAGAAATGATAGATATGTGAATTCCAAAATGCCCTCTTGATGTTCTGCTTATCTGTCAGACCTCACCCTTACTGGATTATCGCCCCTGAGAAAAAAGAATTCCAAAAAGCTAAGAAGCTGCCCCAAGGAGGGGCTCCGGACACACCAGGACTTTTGATTCAACACTCACATGCTCCAAGCCCCCAAGGAGGAGCATTCCGTACATACCAGGACTTTTGCCTCAGTATCCCCTAAGGCTCTCCCAAACACTATGTAACTCGCCCCTAGTCTGTAACCGGTGCTCTTCTCCCCCAGGAGAAATGCCCAGGAGGGTTCCTTTCTTCCTTTCAATAAAGCCTGTTACTCTGGTCTTTCGGACTCCCATGGATTCTTACGGTTTTCTTTGTGCCCCTCCCCCTCCCTTTCTCCTCTCCTCCTTCCCTCCCGCGCCCCACCTCTTCCCGCCCCTGGTAACCACCACACTCCTGTCCATGTCTCTTAGTCTCATTTTTATGTCCCACCAATGTATGGAATCATGTAGTTCTTGGTTTTCTCTGATTTACTAATTTTACTTCGTATAATGTTATCAAGATCCCACCATTTTGCTGTAAATGATCCGATGTCATCATTTCTTATGGCTGAGTAGTATTCCATAGTGTATATGTGCCACATCTTCTTTATCCAGTCTTCTATTGAAGGGCTTTTTGGTTGTTTCCATGTCTGGCCACTGTGAATAATGCTGCAATAAACATGGGGCTGCATGCGTCTTTATGTATCAATATTTCTGAGTTTTTGGGGTATAAACCCAGTAGAGGGATTGCTGGGTCATAAGGTAGTTCTATTTTCAGCTTTTTGAGGAACCCCCATACTTTCTTCCATAATGGTTGCACTACTTTACAGTCCCACCAACAGTGAATGAGGGTTCCTTTTTCTCCACAGCCTCTCCAGCATTTGCTATTACCTGTCTTGTTGATAATAGCTAATCTAACAGGTGTGAGGTGGTATCACATTGTAGTTTTGATTTGCATTTCTCTAATAAATAATGAAGATGAGCATCTTTTTATATATCTGTTGACAATTTGTATTTCTTCCTGGGAGAAGTGTCTGTTTATGTCTTCTTCCCATTTTTTTTATTAGATTGTTTGTTTGTTTGTTGTTGAGTTTTATGAGTTCTTTGTAAATTTTGGATAGTCATAAATGTTTTTAATATGTTAATGTAATTTCACTAAGTCTTGATAGATATGGGAATTCCAAACTGCCCTCTTGATGTGCCACTTATCTGTTAGCAGTCACTCTTACTGGAGACTCTGCCCTTGAGACAGAGTAATTCCAAGAAGCTGGCAAGCTGCCCCAAGAAGGGGCATTCCAGAAAGCTGAAATCCTAAAATTGTAAAAGAAAACGTACCAGAACCTTTGACTCAGTACCTCCTCAGGCTCGCCCAAACACTATATAATTCACCCTTAGTCTGTAACTGGCACCCTTCTCCCCCAGAGAAGTGCATGGCAGGGTTCTTTTCTTGCTTTCAATAAAGCCTGTTACTCTGGTCTTTTCGAACTCCCATGGATTCCAACAAGTCTATGTTGACATTGTTTTATATTATGTCAATGTAACTTAATTTTACTTTAGTCTGAGAAATGTCCTAAAGAATAGGAGTTACACGTATTCAGGAGAAGTCCACAATGCATTAGAGTTGTGGTCACATTCTACACTTTGTAGCTAGAGTTTAAGTCCTAGTAACCAATGCTTCTAGCTGGAATTAGGAGCTGTTCCCAGACTACACTACAATAGGCATGGGGCATTGAGACAAAAGGAATAAAGAAGACACTATATATTAAATAAAGCAATAAAATCAGATTGTCAATACCCACAGCAGAGATCTTCAAGGGATAAATAAAACTCAAATATTCAGGCAAGGCATAGTAAATGGTCCTTGTTTTTAAAAAAAATGAGATCATTTTACCTGCTACTTGGAAGAAACACCTTAGGCTCATGAAGGATGTTGTGAGATGAGGCCAATGGCTGGCCTTGGGCACCTTTTAGAATTCAGTGGCAATTTCCAGTGTGCTGAGCTAGGTCAGGTCATAGGTTGCTGGAGTAGGGCTAGAAGAGACTGAACCCTCCCTCCATGAAGCAAGGGGGCAGCTTACCTTCTCATGTCCCTTTCTCCACAGCAAAGACGTGTCCTCCAGTGGGGTGGAAAAGCCTGGCAGGCCTCAGTTCAATGACCTTTCTTTCCACTCTTGAAGTAGGTCCCTGATGGAATTTTATAAAGCCTTTTGGGGTCTGGAGCATTGAAGAGCATATGGCAAAAGCTGGTATGTCCTGACCTCATTTGGGCCTGATTTTCCTTTTCTATTACTACCTTGGTCATTATAGACCTTAAAAGCCATGCTCTGGCCTGACCAGGTGATGGTGCTGTGAATAGAGCATCAGACTAGGATGCTGAGGACCCAGGTTTGAGACCCCGAGTTTGCCAACTTGAGCACAGGCTCATCTGGTTTGAGCAGAAGCTCACCAGCTTGGACCCAAGGTTGCTGGCTCGAGCAAGGGGTTACTCAGTCTGCTGAAGGCTCACGGTCAAGGCACATATGAGAAAGCAATGAATGAACAGCTAAGGTATCACAATGCATAATGAAAAAACTAATGATTGATGCTTCTCATCTCTCCGTTCCTGTCTATACCTCTCTCTGACTCTCTGTCTCTGCTAAATAAATAAATAAATAAATAAATAAATAAATAAATAAAAGCCATGCTCATAAGATCTCATTGAGGGGCTTGAGGGTTCTTTTTGTATATATAGACTCTTGGAAAAGGACAAAACATCATTAGTAGCTATATTAAATTAAAAAAAACAAGTTTTTGGTGTTTCTTTTAAAATTTCAGAGTCTCTTTGCTGCTAAATAATTCAGTACATTAGAATTCAAAATAAATTTCAACAAAAGTATGATAAAATGTATTTACAAGAGATTTTGAACATGACTTTTTATATTAGATAATATAAAACAATATTGTTGTAAAATGATAATAAACTAAGTATTACATAAAAAGACATTATTAAAATTTTTTAATATTTAAACTAAGATTCTAATATTATAGGGCTATAAAACAGAAAATAAAGAATTAACAAAAGGCCTTCAAAATAACAATTACAGTTTAAGATGGAAAATATTTTTTTACACAATAAGGGATTCTTGGTACAAACTACCCAGCTGGCAAAGATATATTAACTTTTATTTGACCTACAGTAATTTACACAATTATGACAGGCATGATGGATGCCAGAGGGGGAAGCAGACTCCAAGAATGAAGAGCTTGCCACTTTTACCCTTCTTTTTCCTTTTTTATACAACAGTGGGGAAACAATAAGTCACTACTCTTAACCCAGTGGTTGGAAAACGTATTAGCTAATAGAGCGAATTACTAACAGTACAATAACTGAATTTTCTTTTAAGAGCCAAATTTTAAATTTAAACTATATATCATATGTAGGTACCTTCCCTATTGAGGCATTGTTCACACTTGGCATTTTGTTGGAGAGCTATACCTAAGAGGGCAAAAAAGCCTTTTGTAACCCGCAAGCTGTTTGCGAATGGCAGCTTGCCAGCCAGAGTTCTTAGGAGAGGGGAAAAGCAAGAACCATTTGATGTGTTTTCCCCTCTTTGCACAATTTGAGGGCTGACATGAACCCCAGCCTGGCCAAGCAGCAAGGCTATGGCTCAGTCCCAATTTAGCATTCTATCAGGATTTTTGTCCCCTTCTCCTTTTTTTTTTTTTTTTTTTTTCTTTTTCATTTTTCTGAAGCTGGAAACAGGGAGAGACAGTCAGACAGACTCCCGCATGCGCCCGACCGGGATCCACCCGGCACGCCCACCATGGGGCGACGCTCTGCCCACCAGGGGGCGATGCTCTGCCCATCCTGGGCGTCGCCATGTTGCGACCAGAGCCACTCTAGCGCCTGAGGCAGAGGCCACAGAGCCATCCCCAGCGCCCGGGCCATCTTTGCTCCAATGGAGCCTTGGCTGCGGGAGGGGAAGAGAGAGACAGAGAGGAAAGCGCGGCGGAGGGGTGGAGAAGCAAATGGGTGCTTCTCCTGTGTGCCCTGGCCGGGAATCGAACCCGGGTTCTCCGCACGCTAGGCCGACGCTCCCCTTCTCCTTTGATGCCAAATTAAAGACACGGTTGTCTTGGGAGAGGTGGTGCGGACCAGCAGGCCTTTGGACCTAGCATTTCCAAAAACCAAGCCGACTTTTATTCCCTCCCCCGGCATCTGTTTAGCTTAATTTCTTATAATAAAAGTAAATTGTTGACCGAGGACGCACCGACAGAATTCTAGACTCAGGGTAAAACAAAGGAAAAGTTTATTACACTCGCGAGCGGGCCCAAGGCAAGGAGATGGCCAAGAGCCCCGAGCCACTTCAGCAAGCAAGTTTTATACTTAATTTCAGGGAGGGGAGTTGTAACGGTTCTCAGGGTGATTGATTGCCTCAGATGCTTGCGGCCTTGCCTTTCCGATAAGCCCCTAATCAAACACCGGATGCCTGCGGCTTCTTCAAGGAGTCTGGGCAAACATCTAGGGGCCAGGTGGGCCAGTTATTGTTTTACAAGCCAGGATGAGTTAAGCAAAGATCAGCCGGAATTCATTGTTACATTTTACTGTTACAAAAGATCAGACGGAATCCACTGTTACATTCCCCCCTTTCTTTATTGCATATCTCTAATCCTAGAGATCTGAGTTCTGTTCTAACTTCTCATAATGTTGTCTCATAATCATGAGTTTTACTGCTCCTATTTGCCCCTGCAGGAAGGTGGTGAGTCTATTCAGGACACACGGTCCAATGGTGATAACTAGCAATAGCACTATAAGGGGTCCTGCTAAGGTGGAGATGAGGGTAGTCAACCAGGGTGATTTGGCATACCACCCTTCAAACCATCCCTGCTGATCTTGTATTCTCTTTTCCCTAGCCTTTAGCCTTTCTTTCAGCTTATTCATGGAGTCCCTAACTATTCCAGTGTGGTCGGCATAAAAACAGCATTCTTCTTTTAAAGCAGCACATAAACCACCCTCTCTTAAAAATAACAAGTCTAAGCCTCGTCGGTTTTGCAACACGACCTCAGAGAGGGAGGTCAGTGACTTTTCTAAAGCTTCTATTGACTGCTCTACGGCCCTTAAATCCTGGGTAATGACAGACTCTAGCGAGGCCATTTGTCTGGGTCCTTCAACTAGGGCAGCAGCTCCTGTTCCCACTCCTGCCAATACCCCGGCTCCCAGCAGTACTGCTAGGGTGAGTGTGACAGGCTCTCTTCTATACCTGGTCCATCCTTCAACCACCTCTTCAAAGTCCTCATTTCCATGATATATAAGGTGGGGGGAAACCCTAACCATTACACAAAAATCTTGAGAGTTGTTAAAGGCCTGAGTGGACACACAGGGAGTCAGGCCCGTTCTGCATGCCCACCGAGTTCCTTTCTCAGGGATCAAATAGGAACTGTTAGGGGAAATTGAAATAGTCTGCAGGCATCGGGCCTTGTCTGAGGCAGACGGGGTCCCCAGGCATATCCCCTGTCCAGTCACTTCTGGGAGGGTAAGCATGTGACGCCTGCCCCAATTACACTGGGAAGGGCTTTTGTTCTCATAGTAGCTCCCATTGACTGTGACCCCTTCGTAATAGGGAGACCCTGCCTGCAAGCATATCCAGCAGGAGTCAGTAAGGTTGGGATGGGTGCTATTTAAGGCTTCAAAACCTCCTTTTATTAGATCTAATAATCGCTGCCCCGTGGTTGGACCTGACGGGGTTTGTGACAGGGGTGTACTACTGGCACTGAATGGGCTGCTAGCTGTATCTCTCGGGGATGGAGTAGCCTGCACCGGGGCTGAAAGGGGCTTGCTAGGCCTTGGGGCCCCTTGGTCAGCCAGTACTTTGTTAGGTCCTAATGGGCTGCCTCTAACGGTGCCTATCTGGAGTTTAATTTTAAACGTTAATCCAGCATCAGATCCTGACGCATACATTCTTAAGCCCCACTGCCTGCCCTTTAGCCATGTATTATCTTGCCTTTTTCCATAGTGGGTAAAGGTAATATTCAGTGTGTTACAGGTGAAATTGGTACATAGTCCTTCACCAACCCAAACTCCCAATCGCCTATGGCCTATTCCCGGTCTTTGACTAGGAATTCCTCTTCCTAGACACCGGGAGTTTTTAGTCCCTGCTTCTTTTTGAGTTACTTGCGCAACCCTGATCCAGTCCCAGGAGGATGTGGGCTTCCAGTGAGTTGTCCCGGTAGTCTCACAACTCCAAGCCTTACAGTAGAAGACTTCCAGTCCTCCGCATCTCCAAGCTGTGTCCCTATCAGGACCATCCTGGGGACAGACATAAAAGTCAGTTGTCCTGATAGTCGAGCGGAATTCTGGGTGAGAGCACCCAAAGCCTACAGTCCCTATACCACTAGTTGGACATTCACATTTCCAGGACTCACAAGGAGGAGGGTTACCTGGGTCTGTGGTTGGGATATCCCAAGTTTCTAGCCCTGCTGCGAGCTGACAAAGGTCTGGATACAGGGATGGCCACCAAGTCCAGGGGGGATGGTCATTGGAAGTCACTTCCCATACTATATCACTGGTCCCCGATATCACCTGCCATGTCTGCCGGGTTGGTTGGTGGTGATTTGTTGTGGCGGTGGACACGCAGCCTGAGGGGATTATCTGTTTTCTCCACTGTCCACTGGTCATCAGGAGCAGGAGCAGGCTTGAGGTGTAAAATATGGATCCAAGCAGCGATGCCATCGACCTTTACAGCAGTGGGTGTGATGAGGAGGACTTGGTAGGGTCCTTTCCAGCGGGGTTCGAGGGTCCGGTGTTGGTGTCTCTGGACGTAGACGAAGTCCCCAACTTGGTAGTGATGTGAGGTCTTGTCTCCTGCCCGCTGGTAAAGGTCAGACAACTGCTTCCATAGGCAATGTTGTACTCTGGTCAGGGCCTGTAACCTAATGGACAAAGGGGTATTTGGGATATTTAAGTCAGAGGGGGATAAATCCCGAATAGGCGGAGGGGTCCAAAAAGTATTTCAAAGGGGGTTAGGTTAGTTTTAGCGGAAGGGGTATTCCGAGCCCGGAAAAGAGCATATGGTAGGAGCATTACCCAATCTCTATGGCCAGTCTCTATGACTAATTTAGTTAAGGTCTCTTTAATTGTTCTATTCATTCTCTCTACTTGTCCTGAACTTTGGGGTCTATAAGCACAATGTAGTTTCCAATCAATCCCCAATATTTTGGCTACCCCCTGGCTTACCTGGGCCACAAACGCCGGTCCGTTATCAGACCCTATTACCTTTGGTAGGCCAAATCTAGAAAAGATTTCTTCCATAATTTTCTTAATTACTACCGCCGCTGTCTCATGTTTGGTAGGGAAGGCTTCTACCCATCCTGAAAAGGTGTCTACAAAAACTAAGAGATACCTTAGTCCATACTTGGCAGGTTTTACCTCAGTGAAGTCTACTTCCCAATATTGGCCTGGTCTGGTGCCTCGAAGACGGGTTCCACTGGTTCCTTTTATTGGGTAGGCATTTACTATTTGGCAGGCCTTACAAGCTTTGACTATTTCCTTTGCTATTTGCCTCTTCTCGGGGGTGGTCAATGTTTTATCATCTTGAAGCAGTTGTACCAGTTTGTCAGTCCCAAGGTGGGTAAGATGGTGGGCCATCTGGAGGAACTTCCAAACATCCTCAGGTTCCTCTAAGTGGGTCAGGGTGGGGGATGGCTCTGCTTCTATAGTGAGGATGTTGGAGGCAGTCCTCATGGCTACCGCTCGAGCCTCTTCATCTGCCTTCCTGTTGCCTTTGGCTACTGGGTCTTGCCCTTTCTGGTGCCCAGGGCAATGGACAATGGCTAGCTCCCGTGGGAGCATGATAGCATCTAAGAGGGCTAGGATTTCTTGTTTGTGTTTAATGTCTTTACCTGCTGATGTAAGCAGGCCCCTTTCTTTGTAGATTGCCCCATGAACATGTGCAGTAGCAAATGCGTACCTGCTGTCCGTGTAAATGGTGGCCCATTTACCACTAGCTAGTTCCATGGCCTTTGTTAGAGCTATTAGTTCTGCCTTTTGAGCTGAGGTTCCTGGGGCAAGTCTCTCTGACCAGATTACTTTTTCCTTGTCTACCACTGCAGCCCCAGCTCGGCGTTCTCCTTCATACAGAAAACTGCTTCCATCAGTATACCAAATTAAGTCAGATTGTGGCAATGGTGTGTCCCGCAAGTCTTTCCGGATTCCATCTTCCTCGGCTAGGATATCCGTGCACTGATGGTGGACAGTTCCCCCCTTCTCCCTGGATAGCAGGGTGGCTGGGTTCAAAACAGTTGGAGAGCCAAAGGTGATCCTGTCTTTATCTAACAGTAGGCTTTGATAATGAGTAATGCGGGCATTAGTTAGCCAGCGGTCTGGAGGTTGTCTTATTATGCTTTCCAGGGCATGGGGGGCGACAACAGTCAGTTTCTGGCCCAGAGTCAGTTTGTCAGCATCTTTGACTAGGAGGGCCACAGCGGCAATCACCCATAGGCACCCCGGCCACCCTTTTGCGACTGCATCTAACCTCTTAGAAAGATAGGCTACTGGCCGTTTCCAGGGTCCCAGAGACTGAGTCAGTACTCCTTTAGCTATCCTCTCCTTCTCGTCTACATAGAGAGTGAAAGGCTTCTCTATGTTGGGGAGTGCCAAGGCCGGGGCTGACAACAGTGCCCTCTTGATTTGGTCAAAGGCCTTTTGCTGTTCATCTCCCCAGGTATATTCAGTTCCATCCTTTAACAAGGGGTATAGAGGGGCGGCTAGTGCGGCAAAGCCAGGTATCCATAGTCTGCAAAAACCTGCTGTGCCTAGGAATTCCCTGAGGCCCTTCCGATTTTTTCGGAGGCAGGATTTGAGAAACAGTCTTTTTCCTGGCCTCAGTTAGCCATCTCTTACCGTCTCGGAGAGAATAGCCCAGGAAGGTGACTTCGGGTTGGCAGATCTGGGCCTTTTTGGTGGATGCCCGGTATCCCAGTTTGGCCAGTTCGGCAAGCAGTTTTTTAGTTCCCTGTTTGCACTGCTCTCTGGTGGTGGCTGCAAGTAACAGATCATCAACATACTGCAACAGAGTCACCTCAGGGGTGGAGGCTCGGTAGGCACTCAAGTCCTGGTGCAGCGCTTCGTCAAAGATGGTGGGAGAGTTTTTGAAGCCCTGGGGTAGCCGCGTCCAGGTGAGCTGTCCACTGAGTCCATTCTCAGGGTCCGTCCATTCGAAAGCAAACAGGGGTTGGCTGTCCTCATGCAGACGCAAGCAGAAGAAGGCATCTTTCAGGTCCAGTACTGTATACTACTTCCTGTCAGGACTGAGGGTACTGAGGAGGTTGTAAGGGTTTGGGACTGTTGGATGTATGTCCATTACTCGACTGTTAACCTCTCTCAAATCCTGAACTGGTCTATAGTTCCCTGTCCCTGGTTTCTTTACTGGTAGCAGGGGGTTGTTCCATTCTGATTGACAAGGCCTCAGGATCTCCTGTCCTAGTAGCCTCTGGATGTGAGGCCTAATGCCTTCTTGGGCCTCTTTACTCATGTAGTATTGTTTGACCCTTATGGGGGTGGCAGAGGGCTTTAGGTATACTACCACCGGAGGCCTTTGTACTGCTAATCCTGGCCCTGCCATTTCTGCCCAGGCCTCTGGGAAGCTCTGAAGCCACCTGTCTTCTGTTGAATGGGGCCCGGGGGCAGGGGTCTCATACAGTTTATACTCATTTTCAGCAGACAAGGTCAGCATGGTCAAAATAGGCTGACTGACAAGAGGGTTACTGAATCTTACTTCTGGTCCCTGGGGCTTGAAGTCAATACTTGCCCCTAACTTGGTAAGCAAATCCCTCCCCAGCAGCGGGGCAGGGCATTCTGGTATGACCAGAAAGGAGTGCTGTACTTTTCCCCTCCCCAGGTCCATTATCCTTTTAGTTGTCCATGACCTATGCTGGCATCCATTTGCCCCCTTAACCAAGAATTTTTTGTTTGAGAGGGGGCCCAGCGGGTTCTGCAAGGCGGAGTAAACCGCTCCTGTATCCACCTCAAAGTCAATTGGTGTTCCCTCCACATTGAATGTTACCCTGAGTTCAGGGAGGGGGTCCGAACTCCCATGCCCCTAATCTCCTAGGGCAAGGATTTCCTCAGTCTTCTTTTTCTTTTTCTTAGGGCAATCCCTGACCCAGTGTCCTTCTTCTTTACAGTAGGCACACTGGTTAGGTCCTAATTTTGGTTTTTGGTTTGGGCCCGAGGTACTATGCTTTCCTCTTCTATCTTGTTTCCCTACTACGGTAGCCAAAATCTTTGCTAACTCTTTATTTCTCCGTTTATCTTGCTTATTTTCCTGCTCCTCACGTTCTTTTTCTAATCTTTGCTCCTTTTCCTCTGCTGTCTCTCTTTTATAGTATACCTTATCAGCTTCCTTGACTAAATCTCTCAGAGCCATGTCCTGTAACCCATCCATCCTCTGGAGTTTCCTCCGAATATCAGTAGCCGACTGTCCTATAAAAGCCATAGCCAGTGCCCCTCTCTGTTCTTCAGACTCAGGGTCGAAAGGGGTATACCTCCTATAGGCTTCTATTAGTCTCTCTAGGAATCTGGATGGGGATTCCTCTGACCCTTGAATTACTTCTCTTACCTTAGCCAAATTAGTGGGGTGTCTCGCCGCCGCTCGGAGACCCATCATCAGAGTCTGGCGATAGAGTAAGAGTTGCCGCCTACCTTCAGGTGTATTAGGGTCCCAGTTAGGCCGCCTCAGGGGAAAAGCCTCATCTATAAGGTTGGGGAGTTGAGTAGGACGACCATCAGGTCCAGGAACCAATTTCCTGGCCTCAAGGAGAATTCAGTCTCTTTCTTTGGAGGTGAAGAGGATACCTAAGAGCTGCTGGCAGTCATCCCAAGTGGGCTGATGGGAAAACATAAGAGACTCAAGAAGGTCAGTAAGTTGGACAGGATCCTCTGAAAAAGGTGGATTATTGTTTTTCCAATTATATAGGTCTAAGGAGGAGAAGGGCCAATACTGAAGTGCCGGCATGTTTCCCCCTTGACCGTCAGGGACAGGGGGTCTGAAAGGCTGAAGGGGCAGGGTGACGGCCACGTCATCTGGGGTTTGTGCTCTCCAGCTCCGGGTACCTTGGGCTGGACCCTCTCCTGATGGTCCCCGTTCGTTCTGATGTGAGGCCCCAAGCTGGGAACCAGCAGCACCAGCAGGGACATCCCTGGGATAAGGAGGCGGGAGTCCTGAATCAAAAAGAATAAGGTCAGTTTGAGATTCAGGGAGAACAGAGGAGGGAAGGGGAGGATACAGGGATGAAGTAGGCGCCGTTGGCTCCGAAGGTTTGAGTGGAAGCATAGAGCAGAGGTCTGGATGAGTTGGAGCAGGTCTAGGAGTGCCCGGAGTGGTGGAGAGGGTTTTTGGGAGGGAGGGTACAGGGGGAGGAAGGAAAGGTTGGATCCAAGGAGGAGGGTTTTCGGTCAGGTCTTCCCAAACCCAAATATAAGGCTGTTGATCTGGACAGCCATGAGGTCCTGGACTGAAGACAACTGCTTTAACCGCCTTTATGGTGTCTTTGTGGAAGGTTCCAGTGGTCGGCCAACCTACTCCGAAGGTGGGCCACTCAGAGGTACAGAAAGTTTGCCACTTATGCTTCTTAACAAGAAGAGACAGATTACGAGCTTGGGCATTAACCTCAGACCAATGAGACAGAGTCAGGGACAGTGGGGTAGAAGCTCCTTGTCCCATTTTAATTTCAAAGAGATAAAAAGACAGAATGAAGGTAACAAATAAGACACTGACAAAAACAAACAGACAAAACCGGCTGCGCAGCGAACAGCAAAATAAAACTAAAAATAAATCTAACGGTCCGGACCTACGAGATCGATTGGAAACTGGCAACAAATTTACAGATTCTGTCTGAGACAGCAGATGGAATTCCAAGCATCCTTGGTTGCCCTCACACTCCAGGGCATTTCCCAGAGTCGTGGCCTGTGACCCCCTGACATGTCTGTCAGTCGCAGCCAGGAGGGACTCACATCCCGTCCTGACAGCCACCGCCAGTTTCACTCACCAGACGTCAGGTGTCCCGTGGTCTATGAAGATACTGAATCTCGGTGGACCTCCAAATGTTGACCGAGGACGCACCGACAGAATTCTAGACTCAGGGTAAAATAAAGGAAAAGTTTATTACACTTGCGAGCGGGCCCAAGGCAAGGAGATGGCCAAGAGCCCCGAGCCACTTCAGCAAGCAAGTTTTATACTTAACTTCAGGGAGGGGAGTTGTAACGGTTCTCGGGGTGATTGATTGCCTCAGATGCTTGCGGCCTTGCCTTTCCGATAAGCCCCTAATCAAACACCAGATGCCTGTGGCTTCTTCAAGGAGCCTGGGCAAACATCTAGGGGCCAGGTGGGCCAGTTATTGTTTTACAAGCCAGGATGAGTTAAGCAAAGATCAGACGGAATTCATTGTTACATTTTACTGTTACAAAAGATCAGACAGAATCCACTGTTACAAAATAAAATATAATTTTTATAAATATACCTTTCTAATAATGGGCTGCTTTTAGGCTGTATGAGGTTTCCAATTTTTCTCATAATTCCCTGAAAAGGTTCTTTTTTTTTTTTTTACTATTATGGCTAAAACAGTGGGTCTCTCCCATAAATCTCATGCCTTCCACATTACATAACAACTATGCCACACAAAGGAACTGGGGGAGCATACGAAAAATTAGAGTGGATCCTACACCCAATTTGGTCCCATGGGAGAGAGTCGGAACTCCTCTATAATTTTCTATACATCAGTGGAGGGCAACAAGCCACTATTCTAAATTCACAAAGGGCTTATTTTTAATTTTATCCATAATTCTATTACTCATGCTTTTATCACTCCTTCTGGAGTTGTAATTTAATTTAAGAAAATGCAAATTAACTAGCAAAGTCAACACATACAGTTTGTTAATTTTTAAATCTTTTTTACTTGGTTTTGTTTTTTTTAAAGAAATATTTTTCTAAATCAAATTTTTAATTTAATACTATTTCTGTATTTTCCAAATGGGTAAAACTTTTTTTGGTCAGTAGGCTGACATTTGAAATTAGTTTTCATTCTATACTTTTAGTTACCTTATCCTTACTTTATTGCCTTTCCTGTCACTTCACCCACACAGCAGGCCAAATTCTAGCCTAACCGTGTGCCTGGAGATGGTGGGCTGTTTACTGTTTGCCTGCTTCTTGGATGCAGCACAATGGCGGAGACCAGAGAACCATGGAGAGGGGAGAAACATGGCCTACATCTGCCTCTCCTCAACTGCGGCCCAACTTGGTTTTTTGGTTTTTCTTTTATTTCTCGCGGCTGTTTGTAATATGGGACATTTGATTTTTCAAAGTCTATTTTCCTTACAATATGTGCATTGATTCTTTTTTAGCTTAGTCCTATTTTTTTTAATTTTTTCTTTATCCAGAACTTAAATTAATTTTCTCATAATTCTTAAGGGTAGCTATGTCCTCATGTGCCTTAGAGAACTCTCCTTTCTCATCCAAGGGTCCCTTATCCTTAAAAGAAGAGTTTGCCTCTTGGAATGTTGCTACTATTGCTTTAGTTATTCTTTTTTCCTGTTTTTGACTCAAACTTTGCATGACCAAGAAGACATGGTACCCACTTTGTATTGAGCATGTTTTAAAAGCCACTGTGGTGGATTTATTATTAAATTTAGCCACCGATCAATATATGGAAACTGATTGGGACAACCTGGGTTCCCAATTACTATACTGCAGACTGTCTTTATTATCCAGGGACTAGAATTCCAAGTTGCTATTACTTATTACAAAACTGAAACTTGTTTCAGGATAATTTAAGAATTAGTGCACCAATAAAACAAAAATATAGGACAGATAGTTCCCAGAATAAAAGGTGTTTGACTACAGAGATATTTATTATTACACAGGACAAGGAGAGAAACCTAGAAGGGCACCCCAAAGCCAAATTGAGAACAAAGAGAATAACAGTTTGCTACTTAAGATTTCTTTTTAGTCAGAAGCTTCCAGTTTTAACACAAAAGACTCAAACAGACACATTTAAAAATTAAACAAAGGACACACAAGAGCGCGCTTTCATAGACGAGGGAAGGGCACCCCCACCTCGCCTCTCAGATGCAGGGAGGCCACATTCTGCTGGGACTTTAAACTTTAAACCCAGGAATTTTAGAATTTAAGAGTAATGAGAATGAAGAGATTTCAACAAACACAGAGACATCTCTTGGAAGTCTTGGGTTGAGATTAATCAATCCAGGTTACCTCAGCCTCCACTGATTCAGTGCAATGCAAGACTGACTAATTCTGGATGAACTCAACCTCCAGTTGCCTTCCTAGAGATAGACACATTGCCCCACTTCTATTTCTCTAGAAAACCTGACCTTTCTGAAGGCTCGAGGCAGAACTGGTGACCTGGTCCACTCAGTTCCTAATAATGACCAAATGTGAAAACACAAAACCGTGATAGAAACTGATGGACCTGGTCACTTTCAGTTCCTACTAACTGTGCTTCCAGAGTATGAGCAGATATCCCCCAGAGTCCAAGATAGGACCTGAAAACTTTCTACCGATATCTCAGTCTTGAAAAGCCTGTGTGAACTTATGACCACGTTTGATTTGTTTCACAGTAGATCAAAACATAAAGAATATAGACTAGCTACAGAGAGCAAAATAGTCTCAAAAGCTCTACTTACTCCACCGGGGTTCCGCATCCCCTGAGTCCCAAATCAGCAAAGCCCCAAATCCACTTTACCCACATTCTAGTACCAAACAAATTTGACTAGTACCAGTCTCAGACAAAAAGTGAAAGCAAGTATTCAGAGGAAAGCCAGAAAAGTTAAGCAAAGCAAAAAAAGTTGTTTTTCTTACCTCCTTTATTTCTCTGCCGAATAGTCCAAATTGTCAAATTTGGGGACTGGGCTTGTCTACCAGAGAACTATCCAACCCCACAGGAAGACCGGGAGCCCTAAAAGTCAGGGGGCATGCCTCTCCTCAGCTCTCAACCGGGCCCCAGGCAGCCCCCCATAGAGTCCGTTCAATTTGGGGTGCCTCTACAGAGTGATGCGAAACACTGTAGGCCCAGTGTGGGTGCCAAATGTTGTAAAGTAACTAAATCCACAAATCCGCACGTGTTCGTAGAGGCACATAGTCCTAATAAGTTTTTGAAAAGTTTATTAAAGGAGGAAATTTATTAAATATATCGGCCACATATGGCTAACACAGGGCAAGAGACCAAAATTGTGCAGCGCCCAAAAACAGTTCAGGGGCTGTTTATATACCCTTAATTATACATGGGAAGGGAGAAAACCTGACATCACAGCATAAGTTTATACCTTTTGTTTAGAGATACGTACATTAATTACAGGCTTTTAGGAGGGAAGGGTGGTTTCCATGGAAACAAATGCTTGCAAATGGTCCATCAGCCCAAGAAAAGATTTAATTCTTTTCTTCCTACACCTGGCTAGCCATTGACCCTTCCCCCATAGGTATGGGAGAAGGTCAGGGAATCTAAGTCTTCTTCCTCTTTCTGCATTTACAAAACAATGCCATCCTGGTCTTATGCTAATCACATAAATATAAGAATTATTTTCAAAATCTCTCTTTGGACGCCTAGCCCAAACCAATTACATATTTTTTAAACTTTCTAAGATATTAATATTAATTCTGTAGCTTTTGGCACCTCACAACAATCCATTGTGAAGTACATTGCCTCCACTTAGACCTCCTCACAGCCAGCCATATGCCCACAAAAATACACTTGGGAGTGCTACAAACTGGCAATGGGTAAGTGTAGATCCAATGGCCCCTTCAATTCAAGATGTCTCTAACCCTATCCTTTCTTTGACACTGATGCAGCCCAGCACCCTGTTTGACACTGATGCAGCCTAGAACCCAGTTTGTGTAACCTCAGCTGCCCCATGTGTTGCTTTCTCTTCCTCTCTCCAAAGGTAACCAAACTCAGCACACATGCCAATAACCATCTTCCTTGGATTCTGGAAACCTTGTGCCTTGCTAGGCCAATTCCACCCTACCTCTTGACCCTGTCTGGACAAAACTGCGTGTCACCTCATTTCTCCCCATTTACAATGCCCATCTCCCATTGCCCATCACAGGGCTCCTCTTCTCTTTAGACGCTCAACAGCCCAGCCTGGGCACTATGCCTCCCCATGTCCCAAGCCCTTCCCTCAGTGTTCACTCCTACATGGAATGAACACTGTCTCAGAATCCCTTAGATCCACACTACTAAGCATCTCCCACATGAACTCCACCAGACTCTGACACACCACACACCAGGAGCAGACCTAAATGGACAGGTAACCTAAATGTTAACATTTCCTCACACCACATGAATATGCAAATTTTTCAAGGGAGGTGACCAGGTGACTCACTGGCCATGAATTCCAATGAAGGCCACAAGACACTTCTTGCCGGGCCACAACAGTAAGTACTCAGCTTTTGTCTGTTCGCCCTGCACTAGCATGGAGTCCTCCATTACCCTTGCAATGGGGTCTGGTGAGGTACCTTTCAGATCCTGACCGACCTCCCTGCTGAATGGTGAGGTCAACCACCTTTCGCATGCCATACCTTAAAAGAAGTCTCACATGACCATATCACTGAAATCTAGGATGTAACCCCTCTCCCCCACACCACCTTCATTTTTCCCCAAACACCTACATACAGAAAAAACAAAATACTGTTCATAAGTACATCCTACTCCATCACCTTCCTGCTTATTGTCTTACTTTGGGAAAATGGCAGAGTACAATGGCTTTCCAGCCCCTCCACTTGGCCCCTCCACTCACAGCAGGATCAAGCAGGACTCGATTCTGGGTGTGATGGACAGGACATTGGGGAGTGCATGCCTGAACACAAATGAGTAAGTAAGAAAAGCTCTGGGATCTTTATTCCCCTTCTTCTCACAAAACCTCCAGGCTAAATTCCAGCTGGAATTGAGGCTGTGACTAGGGGAGGTCTGTCCGCCATAGGGGAGGCCGCCTCCAGCCTGCTCGCTCCGGGACAGCCACACATGAGACTCAGGGTCCTTACTAGCACCTTTCTCAAGAGAAGCTGTCTTTGCTCTGTATTTCCTGCATCCTGCCATCCTGCTCCTGGGAAAACACACCCGAAGGTAAGCTGTGTCCTGGGCACTTAGATGGAAACAGGGAGGGTGAGCTGGGACCACGGGCGACTGAGACTTTCCCTGGTAGCTGACCCTGATGTGGCTCTGGTGACTGCAGCCTACACATGCTTCCAAAAGAAAGAAATTATTTCACTCTTTTCACAGTACTCCCTCTACCAACAATTCTGTCGACAGGAATCCACAGCTGATAAAATCTTCCACAAAAGTTTTCAGTAAAACAACTTCGGTCTTTCCCACTCCCAGTCCTCCGTTCGCAGCTTGCAGTCCTCCTGATGCATTTCCCAATGACTGTCCACACCCCTCATGGCTTTTTCTGAACTTCAACTTCTTGAAACAAGAGGACCCATCCCTGTAACCGAGTCAGCTGCAGAGATGCATTCTTCCACAAGGGCCTTGCAGACAAGGAGGAAGGACTCCAATCGTACCTCCTCACAAACGTTCTTCTGCCCATGGTGCTGTCCTCAGTGGACACTGGACTGATATGGCCAGTAAGTCCAGACAGAATCCCTCCCAAATTACAAGATAAACTTTGCCAAATCCTTTTTTTGCACTTCTCTACTTAAGACACTGGTAGAAATGGGGCAATTTTTTTTCTGTTTCTATACCAGAAGCCATAAAAACTAGACCTATTTAACTTCCTTCCACTACACAGGAAGAATCTGTTCCTCAAACTCTCCTTCTGAGCCTTCTACGTAAACCTTAGACCACACTGTGAAAAACAAAGTTGCTCTGACCGCAACAATCCTTGGGTGACCTAGCTCGGCTTTTGCTATACACCACAATGACCCGATCTACCCTCTACCCCATCCTTGACCCTTCTCTTGCACACGGCTGAGGGCTCAATGGAGGGTGGGAGGCAGGACATGAAGGCATGGTTCTGTTGGCAGGGGCAGAAGCCAGCTGGCCACCACTGGCCGCACATGTGAGCTCAGTCTTGCGCAGCTGGGGAGGAGTAGGCGTGTAAAAGCTGTCAAGCCCAGCTGCTGGCAACCTTTAATTCAGCCTGCGGGAGAAGGGCGGGAACCCAGGAAGGGATAAAAACCAGCCCATGAGCAAGGGTGCAGGAGCACAGCCTCAGAATCGAGGCTTGTGGCCTGACTTGGGAGCCGGCTCCTCCCACAGGGGTGGAGCCAAAAGCCCAGAAGCCCAGAACAGGCAGAGTTCCACTATTGAGCTGAGCGTGGGCACGCAATCCTGCCAGGCTGGTAGAGCCCAGGCTAGCAGCCGTTCCACCAGAGGGCTCCTCCTGCAACGGCAGGGGAAAGCCCAGAAACAGGCAGAGACTCACAGCTGAGCAAAGGTGCTCACCACTACCCTCAGGACCAAGCATAACACCACCCACAAGGGCAGGGCAAAGGCCAAGGCCACCAAGGTGTGTGCACCCAAGCACATAATCACAGCCACTCCCGTGAAGGAGAGGTGGAAACCACAGCAACAGCCCTAATGGGCAGGCACTGGCAATGTCAAAGCCCTAAAGCCCTAGGCAGAAGAGGGGATGGCAGGCCTGCAGCCAGACCATACTTAGGGAACAGAGGCCCTACCCAGTGGACTCCAGTGGCCAAAACCTTCCTTAACACAGAGAAAATGCGAAAACAGAGAAATGCAACACAAATGAACCAAGAGAAATCCCCAGAAAAGGACCTAAATGAATCAGATATAAACAAATTACCAGATGCAGACATTAAATTAATGATTGTTAGGATGCTCAAAGATATTAGAACAACAATAGATGATCATTACGAACACCTAAATAAAGAGAGCAAATATAAAAAAGGAATTGAAATAATAAAAAAGAATCAGTCAGAAATGACTAATACAATATCTGAAATAAAGAAAAAATGGAAGGAATAAAAAGCAGGATGGATGAAGCAGAGAATCAAATCAGCAAGTTAGAGGACATGAAAAATAAAGGCACAGAAGCAGAGCAGAAAAGAGAAAAGAGACTGAAAAAGTCTCAGGAAACTCTTAGAGAGCTCTGTGACAACATAAAGAGAAATAACATCCACATCATAGGGGTTCCTGAAGAAGAAGAGAAAGAATAAGGGATAGAGGCTTTGTTCAAACATATCATAGCTGAAAACTTCCCTCAATTGAGGCAGGAAAACATCTCACATATTCAGAGAGCACAGAGAACTCCATTAAGGAGAAACCCCAAAAAATCAACACCAAGACACATCATAATTAAAATAACAAAGCTAAGTGTTAAAGAGAAAATATTAAAAGCTGCTAGAGAAAAAAAGACTATCACCTACAAAGGAGCTCCCATAAGGATGACTTCTGATTTCTCAACAGAAACACTTGAGGCCAGAAGGGAATGGCAAGAAATATTCAAAGTAATGCAGAACAAGAGCCTACAACCAAGACTACTTTATCCAACAGGCTATCATTTAAAATTGAAGGAGAAATAAAAAGCTTTACTGACAAAAAAAACTCAAGGAATTCACTACAACCAAACCAAGGCTGCAAGAAATGCTAAGGGACCTGTTGTAAACAGATCAAAGGAGAAAAAGAATATAGCAAAAGAGGAATACCGTTTTAAAGAATAAAATAGCAATAAACAATTACATATCAATAATAACCTTAAATGTAAATGGAATAATGATCCAGTCAAAAGACATAGGGTCGCTGCATGGATAAAAAAACAGGACCCAAACATATGCTGTCTACAAGAGACACACCTTAAAACAAAAGATGCACATAGATTGAAGATAAAAGGATGGAAA
Organism: Saccopteryx bilineata; assembly: GCF_036850765.1. Lineage (NCBI taxonomy): Eukaryota > Metazoa > Chordata > Mammalia > Chiroptera > Emballonuridae > Saccopteryx > Saccopteryx bilineata. The sequence continues at coordinate 339,818 of NC_089502.1, forward strand.
AAGATATTTCACACAAATGAAAATGAAAAAAAATCTGGGGTAGCAATACTTATATCAGACAAAATGGACTTTAAAACAAAGACTATAGTTAGAGATAAAGAAGGTCACTACATAATGATAAAAAGAGAAATCTAACAGGAAGATATAACCATTATAAATATCTACGCACCTAATATAGGAGCACCTAAATATATAAAGCAGACTTTGCAGATTTAAAAGGAGAGATCAACAGCAATACTATAATAGTAGGGGATTTCAATACCCCATTAACATTATTAGATAGATCCTCAAGAAATAAAATTAACAAAGAAACAGCAGACTTAAAGGACATATTAGATCAACTCGATTTAATAGATAGCTTCAGAACCTTTCACTCTAAAACAGTAGAATATACATTCTTTTCAAGTGCTCATGGTACATTCTCTAGGATAGACCACATGTTAGGGCACAAAAGCAGTCTCAACAAATTTAAGAAGATTGAAATCATATCGAGCACTTTCTCTGATCACAATGGCATTAAACTAGAAATCAATCACAGCAGAAAAATTAAAAAATACTCAAACACTTGGACACTAAATAACATGTTATTAAATAACAAATGGGTACACAATGAGATCAATTAAAAAAATTCCTAGAAACAAACGATAATGAGCATACATCAACTCAAAATTTATGGGACACAGCAAAAGCAGTCCTGAGAGGGAAGTTCATAGCATTACAGGCATATCTCAAGAAGCTAAAAAAAAGCTCAAGTAAACAACTTAACCCTGCACCTAAAAGAACTAGAAAAAGAACAGCAAGTAAAGCCCAGAGCTAGTAGAATGAAGGAAATAATAAAGATCAGAGGAGAAATAAATGACATAGAGGCTAAAGAAACAATACATAGGATCAATGAAACCAGTAGCTGATTCTTTGAAAAGGTTAACAAGATATATGAACCTTTAACCAGACTTACCAAGAAAAAAATAGAGATGATTCAAATAAATAAAATTAGAAACGAGAGTGGAGAAATAACAAATGACACAACAGAAATACAAAACATTTTAATAAAATACAATGAAGAACTGTACGCCAAAAAACTAGACAACCTAGATAAAATGGACAAATTCTTTGAAACATATAATCTTCCAAAAATTAATCTGGAAGAATCAGAAAACCTAAACAGACCAATTACAAAAAATGAGATTGAAACAGTTATCAAAAAACTCAAATCCCTCAGCAAGATCTTCTGAGCATGTCCTTTAAGACACCAAGAGGCACAAAAAGTCCAATAGAGATCAGGGAAACTACCAGCTTTTAGGATACGCCCTTAAAGGCTCCAACACCCCAAAGAGGTCTTATAGGATGCCATCTGGGTTCTGCTTCAATAATGGAAAGGAAGGTCATTGAGCTAAAGTCTGCCATACTTACATGCCTCTGCTGTGAGGAAACAGGAACACTGGAAGGTAGGCTTCTCCCTCGCTCCTCTAAGCGAGGGTTCAGTCTCTTCCAGCCCTGCTCCAGCCACCTATGACCTAACCTTGCCCAAAATGCTGGGGTTTGCCACTGAAGGCTGAAGGTGCCCAGGGCCATTGGCCCTATCTATGACACTGTGGAAGAGCCTTGGATATTTCTTCCAAGAATCAGGTAAACTGAGCTCATTTGCACAAGGGCCACTTAACTATGTCTTACCTGAATAGTAAGGTTTTTTATTCTTCCCTCGAAGATCTCTGTTGTGGGTGTTGATAGTCCTATTTTCTGCTGCTTTGGTTAATATATAGTGTTTTCTTTATTCCTCCTACCTCAATGCCCCACTCATATTTCAGGCTGGGAACTACTCCTAATTTAGAGCTCTCTCTCCCCCTTCTGCCAACTTCTATTGTGAATCTACTTTTGCCACCCAGCTTAGTGTATCCCAAGTTTCTCTTTACCATGCCACAGTCGCAGAGCTCCAGGGAAAAGCAACCTGGTCTCATCTCTCCAGGCAGTGGAAAACAGAAGCTCCATCTCCACACGTGCTGCAGATGCCTTTTCCAGTCTACCTGAATCATTACCAGCTAGAAGCAGCAGTCATTGGGATTTGGACATGAGCTGCAAAATATAGAATTGTGACAATTCTAGTGCCATGCAGCCTTTTCCTGGATGTGGACTTTTCCTGGACTCCTGCTCCTTGTGACAGCTCACAACAGACTGAACTGGGGTTGGGTTGCATTTCTCAGAGATTTGGCATAGTGTTGGGGTCAACATAAACTTGGTGAACATGTTAAGGACACTACTCTTTTATGGATTCTTGCTGTATTGGCCAAGAGTTTGCTTAAAGGCTTTAATCAGTGTAAAAAAAAATAGAAAGACTGGATAAAGATTCTTGCTGTATTGGCCAAGAGTTTGCTTAAAGGCTATAATCACTGTAAAAAAAAATAGAAAGACTGGATAAAGAAGATGTGGCACATATACATCATGGTACACTATTCAGCCATAAGAAATGATGATATCGCATCACTTACAACAAAATGGTGGGATCTTGATAACATTATACGGATTGAAATAAGTAAATCAGAAAAAAACAAGAACTGCAGGATTCCATACATTGGTGGGACATAAAAACGAGACTAAAAGACATGGACAACAATGTGGTGTTTACGGGGGGTGGGGGGAGGAAAGAAAGGAAAGGGGGAGGTGGGGGGAGGGGCACAAAGAAAACTAGATGTAAGGTGATGGAGGGCAATCTGACTTTGGGTGATGAGTATGCAACAGAATTGAATGACAAGATAACCTGGACATGTTTTCTTTGAATATATGTACCCTGTTTTATTGATGTCATCCCATTAAAATTAATAAAATTTATTGGCCCTGGCTGGTTGGCTCAGCGGTAGAGCATCGGCCTGGCGTGTGGGGGACCTGGGTTCGATTACTGGCCAGGGCACATAGGAGAAGTGCCCATTTGCTTCTCCACCCCCCCTCCTTCCTCTCTGTTTCTCTCTTCCCTTCCCGCAGCCAAGGCTCCATTGGAGCAAAGATGGCCCGGGCGCTGGGAATTCCTCCTTGGCCTCTGCCCCAGGCGCTAGAGTGGCTCTGGTTTCAGCAGAGCAATGCCCCAGAGGGGCAGAGCATCACCCCCTGGTGGGCAGAGCATCGCCCCTGGTGGGTGTGCCAGGTGGATCCCGGTCGGGCGCATGCGGGAGTCTGACTGTCTCTCCCTGTTTCCAGCTTCAAAAAAAAATTTATTGATAAAAAAAGTTCATCCTAAAAACCAAGCTGCTTTTCAGCTGGTTGCTTAATAAAATTTAACCTGTCCCCCCAAAAAGAAATATTCAAACTAATGCAGAACAAGAACCTTCAACCAAGATTACTTAACCAACTGGAGCCGCAGCTGCCAAGTCCAGACCCAACGCTGCGCACCACAAACACACACCCTCCTGATTCCTTTTGTTTCTAAGTCCAATATGGCAACTCTCAAGGATCAGCTGATTGTGAATTTTCTTAAGGAAGAACAAGCCCCCCAGAATAAGATTACAGTTGTTGGAGTTGGTGCTGTTGGCATGCTCTGTGCCATCAGTATCTTATTGAAGGACTTGACAGATGAACTTGCTCTTGTTGATGTCATGGAAGACAAATTAAAGGGAGAGATGATGGATCTCCAACATGGCAGCCTTTTCCTTAGAACACCAAAAATTGTCTCTGGCAAAGACTATAATGTGACCACAAACTCCTAGCTGGTCATTGGTACAGCTGGGGCATGTCAACAAGAAGGAGAAAACCATCTTAATTTGGTACAGTGTAACGTGAACATCTTTAAATTCATCATTCCTAATGTTGTAAAATACAGTCCCAACTGCAAACTGCTTATTGTTTCCAATATAGTGGATATCTTGACCTATGTGGCTTGGAAGATAAGTAGCTTTCCCAAAAACCACGTTATTGGAAGTGGTTGCAATCTGGATTCAGCCTGGTTCTGTTACCTAATGGGGAAAGGCTTGGAGTTCACCCATTAAGCTGTCATGGATGGGTCCTTGGAGAGCACGGAGACTCTAGTGTGCCTGTATGGAGTGGAGTAATTGTTGCTAGTGTCTCCCTAAAGAATCTGCACCCTGAGTTAGGCACTGATGCAGATAAGGAACAGTGGAAAAAGGTTCAAAAACAGGTGGTTGAAAGTGCTTATGAAGTAATCAAACTGAAAGGCTACACATCCTGGGCCATTGGACTGTCTGTAGTAGATTTACCAGAAAGTATGATAACAAAATCTTAAGCGAGTGCATCCAATTTTCACCATGATTAAGGGTCTTTATGGAATAAAAGAAGATCTCTTTCTTAGTGTTCCTTGCATCCTGGGACATAATGGCATCTCTGATGTTGTGAAGGTGACTCTGACACCTGAGGAAGACGTTAGTTTGAAGAAGAGTGCAGATTCCCTTTGGGGATCCAGAAAGAGCTGCAGTTTTAAAGTCTTCTAATGTACCATTTCACAGTCTAGGAAACAACAGAATTTTAGTTGGAGGTTGTGTATATTGTTTTTTTTTGTCTGATCTGTGACTAAAAATATCAGTTTCCTAAAGATAGAAATAGTATGGTTCATAAAACCTTGCGTCTGTATCTTGATGCAAGCTGGTACTTATCTGGTGTAGTCCTAAACTAGTTAGTATGAAATAATAGTTCCACCTCCTTAAAGGTACCACTGCCAACGTTGCACACAACACAGTTGCCCTTCATACTAGACGTGTGTTCACTGAGTGTTATATAATTGTGGTTCCTTTATCCAACATGCCTGGTCTAACCTTTTTTTCTCTAATCAATCACATCTTCCAATCCAATGTATAAAGCCAATACTGCATGTCTTGTGCATAACTGTTCTAAAGGACATTATTTTGTGTACTCTGTATCAGATTAGTGTACATTGCCATATAATGTAAAGCAAAAAGTCTACAAATAGTGCAGCCAACAATCCAAGCGTCATACCAACTAAAATACCAAATAAACCTTGAACAGTAAAAAAAAAAAAGATTACTTTAACCAGCAAGGCTATCATTTAAAATCGAAGGAGAAATAAAAAGCTTCCCAGACAAAAAAACCTCGAAAAACCTCAAGGAATTCATTACAACCAAATCAATGTTGCAGGAAATGTTAAGGGGCCTGTTGTAAACAGATCAAAGTGGGGGAAAAAATATAGCAGAAAAGGAATACAGCTTTAAAAAATAAAATGGCAATAAACAACTACATATCAATAATAACCTTAAATGTAAATGGATTAAATGATCCAATCAAAAGACATAGGGTAGCTGCATGGATAAGAAAACAGGACCCGTACATATGCTGTCTACAAGAGACACACCTTAAAACAAAAGATGCACATAGATTAAAAATAAAAGGATGGAAAAAACTATTTCATGCAAATGGAAATGAAAAAAATCTAGGGTAGCAATACTTATATCAGACAAAATGGACTTAAAACAAAGGATATAGTAAGAGATAAAGAAGGCCACTACATAATGATAAAGGGAGTAATCCAACAGGAAGCTATAACTATTATAAATATCTATGCACCTAATAGAGGAGCACCTAAATATATAAAGCAGACTTTGATGGATATAAAGGGTGAGATCAATAGCAATACTATAATAGTAGGACATTTCAATACCCCACTAACATCACTAGATAGATCCTCAAGAAAGAAAATTAACAAAGAAACAGCAGACTTAAAAGACACACTAGATTAACTCAATTTTATAGATATCTTCAGAACCTTTCACCCTAAAGCAGCAGAATATACATTCTTTTCAAGTGCTCATGGTACATTCTCTAGGATAGACCACATGTTGGGGCACAAAAGTGGTCTCAACAAATTTAAGAAGATTGAAATCATATCAAGCACTTTCTCTGATCACAAAGGCATGAAACTAGAAATGAATCACAACAGAAAAGCTCAAAAATTCTCAAACAGGCCCTGGCCGGTTGGCTCAGTGGTAGAGCATCGGCCTGGCGTGCAGAAGTCCCGGGTTTGATTCTGGGCCAGGGCACACAGGAGAAGCGCCCATCTGCTTCTCCACCCCTCTCCGTCTCCTTATTCTCTGTCTCTCTCTTCCCCTCCTGCAGCGAGGCTCCATTGGAGCAAGAATGGCCCGGGCGCTGGGGATGGATCCTTGGCCTCTGCCCCAGGTGCTAGAGTAGCTCTGGTCGCGATAGAGAGACACCTTGGAGGGGCAGAGCATCGCCCCCTGGTGGGTGTGCCGGGTGGATCCCGGTCGGTCGCATGCAGGAGTCTGTCTGACTGTCTATCCCCGTTTCCAGCTACAGAAAAATACAAAAAAAATACAAAAAAAATTCTCAAACACATGGAAACTAAATAGCAGGTTCTTAAATAACAAATGGATTAAAAATGAGATCAAAGAAGAAATAAAATTTTTTAGAAATGAATGACAATGAGCATAAAACAACAAAAATTTATGGGACACAGCAAAAGCAGTACTGAGAGGGACATTCATAGCACTACAGGCATACTTTCAGAAGCTAGAAAAAGCTCAAATAAACAACTTAACCCTGCATCTAAAAGAACTAGAATAAGAACAGCAAGTAAAGCCCAGAGCTAGTAGAATGAAGAAAATAATAAAAATCAGAGCAGAAATAAATGACGTAGAGGCTAAAGAAGCAATACTAGAGAATCTAAATAAAATGGACAAATGTCTTGAAACATACAATCTTCCAAAAATCAATCTGGAAAAATCAGAACACCTAAACAGACTGATTACACCAAATGAGATCAAAAGAGTTATCAAAAAACTCCCAACAAAGAAAAGTCCGGGGCCTGATGGCTTTACAAGTTAATTCTACCAAATATTCAACAAGACCTAACTCCTATCATTTTCAAGCTATTTCAAAAAATTCAAGAGGAAAAAAGACTTCCAAACTCCTTTTATGAGTTGAGCATAATTCTGATTCCAAAACCAGGCAAAGACAACACAAAGAAAGAAAATTATAGGCCAATATCTCTCAAGAAAACAGATGCTAAAATCCTCAACAAAATATTAGCAAACCGGATCCAATACTATATGTAAAAAATTATACACAATAATCAAGTAGAATTTATACTTGGGAGGCAAGGCTGGTACAATATTTGCAAATCAATCAATGTGATTTATCACATAAACAAAAGGAAGGAGAAAAACCATATGATAATTTCAATAGATGCAGAAAAAGCACTTGATAAAATCCAACACTTGTTCATGATCATAACACTCAACAAAGTGGGAATACAGGGAACATACCTCAACATGATAAAAGCCATCTATGACAAATCCACAGCCAACATCATACTCAATGGGCAAAAATTAAAAGCAATCCCCTTGAGATCAGAAACAAGGCAGGGGTGCCCCCTTTCACCACTCTTATTCAACATAGTCCTGGAAGTTCTAGCCACAGCAATCAGACAAGAAGAAGAAATAAAAGGCATTCAAGTTGGAAAATAAGAAGTAAAACTATCATTATTTACAGATGCTATAATATTGTATATAGAAAACCCTAAAGTCTCAGTAAAGAAACTACTGGATCTGATAAACAAATTCAGCAAAGTGTCTGGATATAAAATTAATACTCAGATATCAAAGGCATTTTTATATGCCAACAATGAACTGTCAGAAAGAGACATTAAGGAAACAATTCCATTCACTATTACAACCAAAAAAAAAAAAAGTACCTAGAGTAAATTTAACCAAAGAGACTAAAAACTTGCACTCGGAAAATTATAAAATACTGATAAAAGAAATCAAGGAAGATAAAAACAAGTGGAAGCATATACCGTGCTCATGGTTAAAAAGAATAAACATCATTAAAATGTCTATATTAGCCTGACCAGGCAGTGGTGCAGTGGATAGAGTGTCGGACTGGGATGCAGAAGACCTGGATTCGAGACCCCAAGGTCGCCAGCTTGAGTGTGGTCTCATCTGGTTTGAGAAAAGCCCACCAGCTTGAACCCAAGGTCGCTGGCTCCAGCAAGGGGTTACTCGGTCTGCTGAAGGCCCGTGGCATTTAAATGCAATGCTAGATATCGGTGCCAAATTTAACAAAAAAATACAATTCTTAAATAATTGCGGTAAATAATTATTAATTATAATTTCGTTTGACGAGACCAAAATATCAACTGGGTGATTGGCATTGTCAAGTAAACTTCATCCTGGAGTGTGCCGTCTGCCGCGGGGAACCCTGGACGTTTTAAAAACTCGCTAAACAACGCAGTTATTCTCACCTAATCAGCCCATCGCAACTTCTGTAGTGTTTCACATCATTCAGTTGTTAATTTGAAATAAGTGTCAGTCAAAACTGTTGTAAAAGGTCGTGGATTTAATAAATATACATATATATATATATTATAGATATAATTCGTATTTGATTTTATTTTTATCAATATTAAACTCTTTATTGCCTGACTAGGCAGTTGCGCAGTGGATAGCGTGTCGGACTGAGATGCAGAAGGACCGAGGTTCGAGACCCCGAGGTCGACAGCTTGAGCATGGGCTCATCTGACTTGAGCAAAAAAAAAAAGCTTACCAGCTTTGACCCAAGGTTGCTGGCTCCAGCAAGGAGTTACTCAGTCTGCTGAGGCCCCCGGTCAAGGCACATATGAGAAAGCAATCAATGAACAACTAAGGTGTCGCAACGAAAAACTGATATTTGATGCTTCTCATCTCTCTCCATTACTGTCTGTCTATCCCTATCTATCCCTCTCTCTGACTCTCTCTGTCCCTGTAAAACAAACAAACAAACAAAAAACTCTTTATTAAGTACTTCTTGCATCGGGGCTAAAAAGCAATAATATTTTATAAATATTATTGGGGCTATAATAGTGCATGCATGACAATTTTAATTTTAGAAGCATAACTTTCCAGAAAATTTTGTCAAGTGGAAAAATATAGACACCTTTTGATTTGCAGTGGTAGAGTAGTAAATGTGTTATATACATTTAAATAAATATCAATTTTTAGTATACATTTACTCTAATTCACATTGAATATATTTTAATGCATATTTTAATATTAGTTTTTAATTGATCTTATTTTTATTATAGCCCATAGTAAAATGAGTGGTGCAAGCAAGAAAAAAACTCGTCAATATTCAGAGGAATATTTAAAATTTGGGTTCATACCTGCTGTTCACGATGAGCGGATTCCTTTTTCTCTTTTATGCCGGCAATGCTTGACCAACGAATCAATGAAACGAGGTCGTCTTGAGGCCCATATGAAGGTGAAACATAGTGCTCATATTAATTAAGATTTGAGTTACTTTAAAACTTTAAAGAAAAATTTTGAAAAAAAACATTAAAGTCTCTATTTACTGCTCATACTTCAACTAATAATTGTGTTCTTGAGGCTAGTTATCAAATTTCTTTATTTGTCACTAAAACTGGTGAAAATCACACTATAGGAGAGAATTTAATAAAACCATCAATATCAGCATTTCTTAAAATAGTTCTTCAAAAAGATGACAAATATTTAAAAGCTATGCCACTCAGTAACAATTCTGTTAGCAGAAGAATAGATGAAATGAGTGAGAATATTGAAAAACAACTTATTGAAAAGCCGAAAACAAGAAAATTCTCCTTGCAAATGGATGAATCAACTTTGAGAGACAGTGAGGCAGTATTGATAACTTACATAAGATATACTGATAAAGGACATTTTGCTGAAGAAATGTTGTTCTGTAAAAGATTAGAAAGCACCACTACCTCCAAAGATATATATATATATATATATATATATATATATATATATATATATATATATATATATATATATATTAAGCTAAAAAACTACTTAGATGTCAATGATATACCAATGAAAAATATAACATCTTGTGCTGCAGATGGTGCTCCCAATATGATGGGCAAGAAAAATGGCTGCTTAAAATTGATGAAAGATGCAAATCCAGAAATGATTCTTGTGCATTGTGTTATTCATAGGGAAAACTTGGTAGCTAAAAACATCTCGCCTGTTCTGAATGAAGTATTACATACAGTAATAAAGTGTGTTAATGCTATTAAAGCTAGTGCCAAATGTGAGCATCTTTTCAAGCTATTTTGTGAAGAACAAAATGAAGACCATGTGAGACTTTTACTTCATACTGAAGTAAGATGGCTATCTAAAGGAAACTATTTGAAAAGATTTATGGAACTGTTTGATACTCTTAGTGATTTTTAAGTGACAAACCTGAAATGAAGTATCTGTTAACAATAGATGGTAAAGCATTTGTGAGTTATTGAGCTGAAATCTTTGAAAAACTAAATATATTAAATAAGCAACTTCAAGGAACAAATAAAACTCTTGTCAATGCAAAAGCAAAGATATTTGGTTTCATTACCAAGATTGAGTTATGTCAGAGACATATTAACAACAAAAACTTTAAACAGTTTCATTGGCTCCAAAAATGTGAAGTAACTGATACCGCTTTACTTGTTATTGTCAATCATTTGAATATTCTATCAGCTGATTTAAAAGAAAGATTTTCTGATTTAAAACAAATTGATTTCCCAACATGGATGATGCAGCCAATGTTAGTCAATTTGTCTGATATATCAAATATGCAGTATCAAGAAGAACTCACAGAATTGCAAAATGATGAGTCAGTTAAAGCTTTATTTAATATCAAAGGAGCGATGGCATGGCTTTGTGAGGAAACAGAAATCAAATACCCAAATTCAACCCAATGTGCAAGAAAACTATTGCTACCGTTTCCATCTTCATTTTTAGCTGAATGTGGATTTAGTGCTGAAAATGATTTACTGGTAAAAAAACAGAAATCGGCTGGATATAACACAATGTGGAGACTTGAGACTAAAGCTGACCAAATTGGAACCTAATATAAAATCTCTGTGCAGCAAGCATCAAGCGCAAGGATCACACTAAATTAAAATAATAAATTAATATAGAAAAATCTGTATTAAAATTATTTGGAATTTAAATTTCTGTTTTTCATTATATGTTTTGAAATTTTACTTACTGTGTTTTGTTAACAATTTCATTGTGATTTCTTCCTAGAACCTATCATTTATGTTTCTTAAGTGAACAAATCAATTTTTTAATGTTAAAATTTATGTATGTTACATAGGGGGGACATAAAAATTTTAGAAAGGTTAAGGTGGGGCATGGCACAAAAAGGGTTGGGAAACACTGCAGTAAGCTCTCGGACATCTCTCGGAGCAACATATTTGCTAATTTATCTCCACGGCGAAGTGAAATAAAAGACAAGATAAACGAATGGGACTATACCAAACTAAAAACTTTTGCACAGCTAAAGACAATAAGAACAGAATAAAAAGACAAACTACACAATGGGTGAACATATTTGACAATACAACTGATAAGGGGTTAGTAACCAAAATTTATAAAGAACTTGTAAATCTCAACACCAGAAAGACAAACGTTCCAATCGAAAAATGGGAAATAGAAATGAATAGACACTTCTCCAAAGAAGACATACAGATGGCCATTAGGCATATAAAAACATGCTCAACATCATTAATCATTAGAGAAATGCAAATTAAAACCACAATAAGATATCACCTCACATGCCGGGGTCCAGCCCCCGGGGGGGGGGGAATCCAGGGGTCCCACAGGAGGAGACGGCGTCGGCGAAAATCGAGTGAGAGAGCCGAATTCTTTTCTTTCTCTTTATTCTCTAGTTAGCATTTACTGCCAGGCATCTCTCCCAAATGCTAGTACAGCTTCTTTTTTATACACACACACCAAGTTACAATTACATGGTATTAATCATTGCTTCTGTTTCACTATGTTTACATGTTTCCAGATAACAGTTAATTTATATCTATAAACTACAAATCAGGTGGCAAATCATTCAAAGTACAATTAAAAAATAACTTGAATAGCGATAACAACATTGGTAAAAGCTTTTAAAGGATTAGTACTAACTAATAACTCAACTTTACTGTTGTTGTGAGTCAAGGGGCAGAGAGAGATTAACAGACAAAATCATTAAGGATTAGCAAAGGACGACCGCTTGCTCAGGCAAATGGCCTTGAGTTTATGCAGTGTCCTAACTTTTCTCACAAGATAACTAAAGGCTTGCCCATTAAGAAATTGACATAACATTAAGAGTAACTTTTACTTAAAGATATATAGAGTGCACTCGCAAGATAGCTTAGTAGCGGCATAATTTCAGAAGACATTAATTGCTATTGCTTCTATGGATGCCCCCCCATTTTTCTCTTTATTATCTGAACGAAAAACCTTGCAAAGTATATAAATCTCATGAGAATGTCTCACTGAGAAAGCCCAGCAACTGCCTTCAGTCATAAAACAAGTCTTTTAGCAAAACATTCTTTTCTTGCCGCCTGCGCTCCCATCCAATGCCACGCAACAGGCCACTTCACTACACTTTACCTAAGATTCTAATGTCTAGTTAAACTTTATTTATTTACTATATTCACACACTAGTTATATTATAACTATATTCTTCTTAGAGTGTTCCATCATCTGCAGGTCAGGTAAGCAAGAAGAAAGGAAAGTTTCTCTACTCTATCACATGAAAAGGCTAGAGAGGAAAAATGATGAATTAAGTGAAGGCCAAAAGATGCTCTGCGCAGCCACTGCCTTCTACCCATACACAAGTCACAATCTATTCTTTCTAACATGATTAAGAAGAAATTCTCCTACAAACTTAACCCTTTACGAGGGATATCATAGCCAGCCTCTTATATTTATGAGCCCAGTTCAAGGGGCTTACAGGCTTTTCTGTGGAACTTACACCTTCTGTCTCATTTTCAAAGAAATTACTACAAATCTACAGGGAAAGCATGGTACTATTATCCTTGTGCCACAAATAATAGCACAAACCCATAAAAAGGGGGATATAAGGCCAGATTAATTCAAAAAGTCAAAGGGGGAAGTATCATTGTGCCTTTGCTTTGCGGTGACTTTGTCAACCTGCAGCCGTTGGTCTTCACTGCGGTGACTCTGTCAACCAGCAGCCATTGGTCTTCTCTGCTGTGACTTTGTCAATCAGCAGTTTTTGATATTCTTCTGCTGTGACCTTGTCAGCCAGCAGTTGTGGGACTTCTCCTGCTGTGACCTTGTCAGCCAGCAGTCGTTGATCAGCTCCCGACACTCACACCAGCCAGAATGGCGCTCATCAGCAAAACAACACAGAATAATTGCTGGCGAGGATGTGGAGAAAAGGGAACCCTCCTGCACTGCTGGTGGGAATGCAGACTGGTGCAGCCTCTGCGGAAAACAGTATAGAGATTCCTCAAAAAATTGAAAATTAAACTACCTTTTGACTCAGCTATCCCACTTTTAGGAATATACCCCAAGAACACCATAGCACTGGTCCAAAAGGAGAAATGCACCCCCGTGTTTATGGCAGCATTGTTCACAATAGTGAAGATCTGGAAACTGATCAAGTGTCTGTCAGTAGACGAGTGAATTTAAAAGCTTTGGTACATATATACTATGGAAATCTACTCAGCCATAAGAAATGATGACATCAGATCATTTACAATAACATGGATGGACCTTGATAACATTATACAGAGTGAAATAAGTAAATCAGAAAAAACTAAGAACTATATGAATCTATACATAGATGGGACATAAAAATGAGACTCAGATACATGGATTAGAATGGGATGGTAAGGGGGTGTGTGGGGAAGATGGGGCAAGGAGGGAGAGTGAGGGGGTGGGGGAGGGGAGGGGCACAAAAAAAAACAGATAGAAGGTGATGGAAGACAATTTGACTTTGGGTGAGGGGTATACAGCATAATCAAATGTCAAAATAATCTAGAGATGTTTTCTCTCAACATATGTACCCTGATTTATCACTGTCACTGTATTAAATTTAATAATAATAATAATAAACTAATGATTGATGCTTCTCATCTCTCTGTTCCTGTCTGTCTGTTCCTGTCTATCCCTCTCTCTGACTCTCTCTCTGTTTCTGTAAAAAAATAAAATAAAATAAAATTTAGAAATAAAAAATATATTAATGATTATGTGGTATAATAATTATTTTTTTTAAATGCACACCAGTTAACAGCAGAGACACAGACTGAGGACACATTTAAAAGGGACCACATTGCAGTATAAAGCAAGTAACAACAAACTTCAAATATTTAAAATTATATAACCCTTTTCTTCCTCTCATGACATTTAACCTTGAAATTATTAGTCACAGATAAACCAGGAAGTCCTTATACTTACACTTACAAAATACAATTTTAAATAACCAGTAACATACATTGCTATTGGAATTCTAAAATAATTTTATCAACTGAAAGATAATAATTTTTAAAAACCTATGGTGCTCTGACCAGATGGCTCAGTGCATGGAGTGTCCTCCTTGTGTGCCAAGATTATGGGTTTCTTCTCTCATCTCAGCACCTAAGAGAAGTGACCAAGAAGTTAACAACTAAATGGAACAACTAACTAGAAAAATAAGTTCATGCTCCTCTCTCTATCTATCTCTCTCTCTCTCATCAATGTAAAAAATGTAAAACCCAATGGAAAACGTTGTGATAGACCTGGATCATGCTTAGTGCATTTCTCTTAACAGAAAGGCAGAAAAAGGAAAGAAAAACAAAAAAATAAACCTTCAGATCTCTCTTCAGATCAAGATTCTATTTTTCACCTAGGAAGAATGACTTTTCTTTAATATCAACAAACTCAGTTCTGCACCTCACAGTGTTTTATGCCCATTTCAGACTCCCATGTTTCTTCTCCTACAATAAAAACATTTCCCTCTCACTTCCCCCAAACCACCTGACCAGCAGTTTTTTGAGAAAACTCCTCCCAAACCTGAACCAGAGGGCTGAGGGGACAATGGACATCTCAGAACACAATGGGTTTTTCTAATGTGCAATCAAGCCTATGAATATTGGAGCCTTCTATCAGATTAGAGTAAATGGAACTTGAGACGTCTCCCTGAAGCAAAATAGAATCTCCCATTCACTTTGCTCTCTTTCTCCATCCATATCTAGCTTCCTGCCAACATAAACACAACTACTACTACTGAACAGACACCAGAGACCTTAGACATAAGCAGAGCCCTGTGAACCCTAGATGACTTAAGCTTAGAAGTGGACAAACCCACAAACCAAAAAGAAGTCTTGACAATGAACACCAAACACTGGTTTACAGACCCAACCAAGAGTAGGAAACACCAATGCCAGAGACTGACACAGCATCTAGGCCACCAAAGTCCACACATTATGCCCTAGAACTGGAGCTGCTCATGGGCCCAACACTGAAAACTGGGATATCAGGCTACATGCAAAGGGACCCCAGACCCCAGGTGCACAGCAGAATACAGATTCAACCATGAACACTGAAGACAGACTCTTGATCTGTGACCAAGACCCCATAACCAAACTTCAGACATGGAGCCAAATGAAAGACCCCACTTGCTGCATGACAGATTCAGGAGCTGAACCTGATACTCACATTGAAAACACAGCTGGGACTCCATAAAGGCATCTCATGACTTCCTAAGTCCAAGCATCAAGCTTCAAAATATATTTCACTACCAATGTAAATGTAGAATAAAGAAACATCACTAGCAGCCCTACCACATTCTACCAAACCCCACAAAAATAAACCAAGTAACTGACAGAGGGAACAGCAGTAATGCTTACCCTTAGCTGACACATGTCCATGATCTCAGCTGCAGTACTCTCCAGGACTTAGTGCCCCAGCCATTCATGTCACATGCCTGGCTCATTGACACTGTGGTGAATAAAAAAAATGTCCTTATACTTTGAAAGTTCTAGCAGCTGGGCTACTAATCAACTGAAACAATAAGATGAACAAGGGATATTCAATGTATAATAAAGCCTCAAGGGGAACTGATATTCCCAAGAATAGAAGACAATGAGCTTATACTGGGTATATAGAATACTGCAAAATGCCTGACCAGGCAGTGGTGCAGTGGACAGAGCATCAGAATGGGATGTGGAGGACCCAGTTTCAAAATCCCGAGGTCACCGGCTTGAGCATGAGCTCATCTGGTTTGAGCAAAGCTCACCAGCTTTGACCCAAGGTCGCTGGCTTGAGCAAGAGGTTACTTGGTCTGCTGAAGGCCCATGGTCAAGGCACATATGAGAAAGCAATCAATAAACAACTAAGGTGTCACAACAAAAAACTGATGATTGATGCTTCTCACCTTTCTCCATTCCTGTCTGTCTGTCCCTATCTGACTGTCTCTCTCTCTCTGTCTCAGTAAAAGAAAAGAACACTTCAAAAAACTGAATAACAGAGCTAAGATATTTTGAAAAAAATGTATTGATTGATCTTAGAGAAAAGACATAAAAGAGAGAGAAGAAAGGAAGGAGCAGGAAATCACCTCAGATTTTCCTCTCATACGTGCCTTTACCCAGCCAGCCTCAAGTTTTAAACCAGAATCTCAGCATTTCAAATGGATGCTCTATCCACTGCACCATCAAAGGTCAGGCCAGAATCTTATATTCACATAATTGACATGGATAACATGCAGCTAGCTAATTTGAGAATATGTGACACATCTGACAGGATACTCCTTGTTGTGAAACCCCAAAACCTATTGGACACAAGGGGGATCAACAAGCCGCTCCTTGCAATATTGATATCTAACACTAAGGTGCTTGTACTTAAGTTCTTTTCTGAAACTGGCATTTACACAAAGTGACAGAGCACATTTCAAACATATTCAAAGAGACCACAAAGCAACAGAAAGGAACCTTCAACAAGCTTCATGGTTTGAAAGAATATAAAGTGTGTGTCTTGCTGTCATAGCCATGAATGTAAAAAAATATTAATGAGAGAGACCTATGAGCTCCTTATGGTTTAAGGTATAAATTACATTTTCTAAATAACCCCACAAATACATCACAATTGGAAATATAAAATAACTTCAATTGAATAATAATTAAAATACTACATTAAGAAAAACCCTATGGGGCACTGGCCATGTAGCTCAGTGCAGATACCATTTTCCCAAATGCCAAGGTGACAGGTGTGAGCCCCATTGTCAGCACCTAAAAGGAGCAACAAATGAGCACATAACTAAATGGAACAACTAAGTGGAGCAATGAGTAAGTGCTTCTCTCTCTATCTGTCTCAAACAAAGGATAAATTTGGAAAACCAATGAAAAGTGGAGTGATGAATCCACAATGTGGCCACCTTGTTTCTCTCAGCAGGAAGGCAGAATAAAATGACAAACAAAAGGCCCAGATCTCTATTATGACCATGTTTCTATTCTTCAGCTGGGGAGGACAACCTCTCTTGAACATAAACACTCTGAATTCTGAACCTCAGTTTTTCCGACCCAGTTTTTACTTCCATGGTGCCTCTCCTACAAGGGAACCATTTTGCTCTTGTTTCCCCTCTCACCTGGCCTGCAGTGCCTTGGGGAAACTTCTCCCAAACCTGAGCCAGAGGGTTGAGGGGACAATGGATTTCTCAGGACACAATGGATTCCTCTAATGTGCCATCAAGCCTATGAATACTAGAGCCTCTATCAGATTAGACTAAATGAAACCCTGAGGCTTCTCCCTGAAACACAAATTTCATTTCTTTTGTTTACGTTTGTACATTTCTGAACTGAGAAGCGGGGAGGCAGAGACAGACTCCCACAAGCCACCAACAGGAATCCACCTGACAAGGCCACTAAGGGACAATGCTCTGCCCATATGGGGTGTTGCTCCATTGCAACTGGAGCCATTCTCAGCACCAGGCCAACTTTGCTCCATTGGAGCCTCTTCTGTTGAAGGGGAAGAGAGAGATAAAGAAAAAATAAAGAAAAAAGGGAGAAGAAGCAGATGGGTGCTTTTTTGTGTGTGCACTGGCCGGAGATCAAATCCGGGACTTTCACACATAGAGTTGATGTTCTACCACTGAGCCAAGTGGCCAGAGTCCACATATTCTGTTTAATAGAATAGAATCTCCAATTCACTTTGCTCTCTTTCCCCATCAGTATCTACTTTCCTGCCAATGTGAACATAACAACCATTACTGAACAGAGACCATAGACAAAATCAGGACCCCAAGGACTCTAGAGACTGAAGCTGAGCACTCGAATGGCTCCCAAACCAAAAAGAGGACTCAGCAATGAACACCAAACACTGGTCTACAGAACCAACTGTGACTAAGAAACACCAATGCCAGAAACTGACACAGTACCTTGGACACCAGATTTTATAAGTCATGCCCTAGTGAGCTCCACACTGGAACTCAGATATGAGGCTACATGCAAAGGGACCTCAGACCCTGGATGCACAACTGAATATAGATTCAAACACAGACCCAGGAGACAGACTCCTGATCTGTAAACAAGACCCCATAACCAAATTGCAGACATGGAGCCAAACTCCTGACCCCACTTGCTAAATGACAGATGCAGGAGCTGAAAATAATATTTACAATGCAAACAGGGCCAGGACTCCATTAAGGAAATCTCATGACTCCATAAGTCCAAGCAGTGAGCTTCAAAATGTATTTCAGGCCCTGGCTGGTTGGCTCAGTGGTAGAGCGTCAGCCTGGCGTGCGGAAGTCCTGGGTTTGACTCCCGGCCAGGGCACACAGGAGAGGCACCCATCTGCTTCTCCACCCCTCCCCCTCTCCTTCCTCTCTGTCTCTCTCTTCCCCTCCTGCAGCCGAGGCTTCACTGGAGCAAAGATGGCCCGGGCGCTGGGGATGGCTCTTCGGCCTCTGCCCCAGGCGCTGGAGTGGCTCTGGTCGCAGCAGAACGACACCCCGGAGGGGCAGAGCATCGCCCCCTGGTGGGCAGAGTGTCGCCCCCTGGTGCATGTGCTGGGTGGATCCCGGTCGGGCGCATGTGGGAGTCTGTCTGACTGTCTCTCCCCGTTTCTGGCTTCAGAAAAATGAAGAGAAAAAAAATGTATTTCATTACTAATGTAAATGTAGAATAGAAAAACATCACTAGCAGCCCTACCACATTCTACTAACCCCCCCCAAAAAATAAGCCAAGTAACTGACAGACGGAACAGAAATTATGCTTACCCTTAGCTGACACATGTCCATTATCTCAGCTGCACACCTCTCCCAAAGTTAGTGCCCCAGCCATTCATGTCACATGCCCACTCGTTTACAATGTGGGGGGATGAAATTTAAAAATTTCATCATACTTTGAAAGTTCTAGCAGCTGGGCTAATAATCAGGTGAAATAATCAGATGGACAAGAGATATTCAACATATAATACATGGTCAAGGGAATATCATATTGCCAAAAATACAAGACAATGATGTTTATTGAATATATAGGACATTACAAAAACCTGAATAACAGAATCTTAGATTTTTGGAGTATAAAAATGCCTCTGATTTCTGAGTATTAATTTTATATCCTGCCACCTTGCTGAATTTATTTATCAGGTCCAATAATTTTTTTACTGCTACTTTAGGGTTTTCTATTTACAATATCATATCATCTGCAAATAATGATATATTTTTTTAAATTTTATTTTATTTATCATTTTTAGAGAGGAGAGAGAGAAGAGAGAGAGAGAAGGGGGAGAAGCTGGAAGCATCAACTCCCATATGTGCCTTGACCAGGCAAGCCCAAGGTTTTGAACCGGTGGCCTCAGCATTTCCAGGTCAACGCTTTATCCACTGCGCCACCACAGGTCAGGCCAATAATGATAGTTTTACTTCTTCTTTTTCAATTTTAATGCCTTTTATTTCTTCTTGTCTGAGTGCTGTGGCAAGAACTTCCAGGACTATGTTGAATGAGAGTGGTGAAAGGGGGCACCCCTGCCTTGTTCCTGATATTAAGGATACTGATTTTAATTTTTGCCCATTGAGTATGATGTTGGCTGTGGGTTTGTCACAGATGGCCTTTATCATGTTGAGGTATGTTCCCTGTATTTCCACTTTACTGAGAGTTTTGATCATGAATGGGTGCTGGATTTTATCAAGTGATTCTTCTGCATCTATTGAAATTATCATGTGGTTTTTCTTTCTTTTCTTTATGTGATGAGTCACATTGATTGATTTGCAAATATTGTACCAGCCTTGCCTCCCCAGAATAAATCCCACTTGATCATGGTATATGATTTTTTTCATATTTTGGAAAAAAGATTATAGATTGATTATAAAGAAAAAAGAGGAGAGACAGAGAGAAAAAAAAAAGTAGCATCACATCAGAGTAGTTTCCTCTTATGTGTGCCTTTACCTGGCAACCCTAGAATTTTAGAGTTGTTTTTTTTTTAAAAAAAATTAATAATGAAATAAAGAAAAATAAAATAAAATAAATTTTTTTAAGAAAAGGAAATTATTACCCCCCTCCTTTTTTCCTCTCCTCTCCCCTTTTTCTTGAGAAAATCTTGTGGTGAACTGTGAATTATAACAAACAATGCCTGTGATGAAGGGCCTGAATTGGGGAAAAGTAATAAAGGGGCAAAAAAAAAAAGAAAAAAAGGGGGGGTATGGACCCACAAAAAGCAAATAAGGAAAAAATTTGGGTCAAGAATAAAATGATTTGCTTTTAGGTGTTGGTTGTCTAAGAGTTATGATGAGAGGAATAAGAGGAAAACAGAAAAATGGGGGAACAAATTAAAAAAATACTATTGTATTTAGTGGAACAAGAACTAGATAAAATGGAGAGCCAGGGATGGGAGCACTGCTAGTGAGTTAAAAAGGTGAAGTAAAAACCCCCCAAAATGCCACAAACATAAGTTTGAGTCCCAGATAAGAGAATTTGTTTGTTATTGAGGTTTGAATGAGAGGAGATGTAAAGGAGAAAGGAAGAAACTAATATAGAGGGAGAAAAGAAAGAGACAGAGAGAGAAAAAAGAGGGAACAACTAAAAGAAGAAAAAAGAAAGGAGAGAGAGAGAGAGAGAGTTAAGGGTTTTGGAGTGCAACCCTCATAGAGAGAAAGGAAGAGGAGAAAAAAGATAATGGGAGATGTAACACTTATGGGTAGTGTAGTTCAAGGAGAGGAGAGAGTAAGACCGGCAGAGAGTTAATCGGCCAAATTAGAGGAGGAAAAAAAGTATCAAGAATGAAGATAAGAGAAACAAACGAACAAATATAATAAAATGGGATAGGTTATAAAGTCTGCAGATTATTCTTGATTTTGAGAGGTTATCTTCTTGCTTTTTCTTTTCTCTCCCTCTTCCTGGTCAGTGACTCTGTACCCCGGGTTCTGCCCCTTTGGCACGCTCAGGTAGAGGTTTGCAGTTGATAAGTCTCTATGGCGATGTCATGTATTGTGCTTTAGTCTCGTTGGCAGTCGAGGCTCATTAGTATTTATAGGCTCCGACAGTGAGAGAGTTCGTGTTCCTGGAGCCTTTCACCTAGTCTTTCCTTCCTCAATAAGTAGCCTGATAATCCAGCTATGGGGTTGCTGCTGCCTCTGCCTGGATAGTAAGAGTCTCAAAGAGCTGGCAACTCCCCACTTTATTCCCACTCAGCACAGGGCTCTGGGTAAGGCTCAGTCAGTCAGAGCTGCTAGCATAATCAGGCGGGCTTTCCACCCACTCAAAGACCTCTGGCTCTGCCACTCTGTCCGGTAACACAGGCGGGCACCCACTTCCAGGGCGCTTGGAGGAAACTCTCATTCACTATCTGCATGTGCAGACCAGGATATCCAGCCAGCAGTCTCACGCTCTGAGTGAAACCCCCAACCGCATGGAAAAGTTGCAGCGTTGGAATTCGCTCTCGCTCCGTCCCTGTGCGCGGCTTTTGCAAGGCGCTGGGGCGGCCCGAGATTCCGCTTTTGCCCACACAAAGGCCCCTGACTCTGCCCCTTTGTGCGATAACACGGGCGCGCACTGCCGAGGCACTTGGAGGAATTGCTCACTTCCTATCTGTGCGCGCACACCAGGATATGAGGCCGGCCACGTTTCCCTCTGAGTGAAACCCTCACCAGCACAGAAAATTTCCACCGTTGGAATTAGTTCTCGCTCCCTCCCATGCGCGGCTTTCCCAGGGTGCTGGGGCTGCCCAGAGATTCTGCTTTCAGCCCACAGAAAGGCCTCTGACCCTGCCTCTCTGTGGGGTAACACGGACACCCACTTCCGGGGCTTAGGAAGAAATCTCTCGCCCACTAACTGCGCACCAACCAGGAGAATGGGTAAAATGGCTGCCCCGCTTGTCTTTCTTTGTTTGGGTTTGGCACGAGTGTTAGCTTGTATTGCCCGGGTTGCCACAGGATCAGTTTTTCCTCGGCTAGGATCTCCGTGCCACAGCCTGGTTCGGCCGTTTGTGCTGTGGCCTGGATCTATTCACCCCCTTTGCCCGCCTCAGTTTCTATATTCACAGTTACCAGAGAAAGCCACCCTGTTTAGGTTAGTGAGGAAGGCGGAGCATTTCTTACTCCCTATTTCCTTCAGGGTTTGGTTATATATTTAGCCAATTTTTCACTCGACCATACCTTCGAGTGTATTGCGAAGCATCTGGAGGCTCCAAGTATAGGTTTTTCTGTTTCTGGTTGAAGATCTTGTTGAATTTTGGGGGAGATTTATCGGTATCGCTTCCTACTCCGCCATTACTCTGACATCATCTCTCAACCCTAGAATTTTAAACTGGCAACCTCAGCATTCCAAATCAATACTCTCTTCACTGTGCCACAACAGGTCAGGCCAGAATCTTAAATTCTTAAAGGTGACTTGAACAGGCCTTGGCCAGTTGGCTCAGCAGTAGAGCATCGACCGGGCATGTGGAAGTCACAGGTTTGATTCCTGGTAAGGACATAAAGGAGAAGCACCCATCTGCTTCTCCACTCTTCCCCCTCTCCTTTCTCTCTATCTCTCTCTTCTCTTCTTGCAGCCAAGGCTCCACTGGAACAGAGTTGGCCCAGGCACTGAGGACGGCTTCATGGCCTTCGCCTCAAGCACTAGAATGGCTCCAGTTGCAATGAAGCAACACCCCAGATACACTGAGCATTGCCCCCTGGTGGGCATGTCCAGTGGATCCCAGTTGGGTGCATGCAGAAGTCTGTCTGCTTCCCCACTGCTTCTCACTTCATAAATAAAAGTGACATGGATAACATGCAGCTAGTTTGAGAACATGTGACACACCTGACAGATTACTTTTTGTTGGGAAAACCCAAAACCTATTAAACACAAGAAATAAGATAAGATGTCATCAAGCTGTTCCTTGGAGTCTTCATGTTAATACTAAGATGATTGTTAAGTTCTCTTCTGAAACTACCATGGACACAGAGTGACAACAGGGAAGTATACTTCACACATATTGAAAAGGGAACACAAAGCAAGAGAAAGCAACATCCAACAAGCTTTCATGTTTGAAAGAATATAAAATGTGTGTTCAGTTTTCAGGGCCATTAACCTAAAATATAGGTTGATAGAGGGACAGACAGGCAGAAAGGCAGAGACATAAGAAGCATCAATTCTTCACTGCAGCACCTTAGTTCTTTATGGATTGCTTTCTCATATGGGCTTTGACTGGGGGCTACATCAGAATGAATTATTCCTTGCTCAAGCCAGCAACCATTGCCTTCAAGCCAGTGACCTTTGGGCTCAAGCCAGCAACAATTGGGTCATGTCTATGATTCCACGCTCAAGGCAGTGACCCTGCACTCAATCTAGTGAGCCTGTGCTCAAGCCAGATGATCCTGCTCTCATTCTGGGGGCCTCGAGGTTTAAAACCTGATTCCTCTGCATTTTATTACAATGCTCTATACTCTGCACCACTGCCTAGTCAGGCTAAAAAATATTAATAAAAGAAACACGTAAGCTCCTTATGCTTTAAAGCCTAAATGACATTTTCTAAATGTAAATCCAGTAGCTTCGGCCACCATCACAACCGCATTTGATTCGGACAGACAGTGATGAAACAACGGAGCCAAAAACTGCTGGGCCATTAGCTATAATCCTAGCTTACACCTAGTGGGAAAGTAAAAACACACACTGGGCTCTAAACCCCACTCATTTAGTGCTCACAAAGCTACTGACTTATCCAAGTTTCCTAGAATCAAAGGTTTCTAGCTCACCAGACTTATTCACCTCTGTTTCCCATCTCCTTTCTTCTCCCTGCACAAACTCTGCACTAACTGGCTTCTCCTTCAGGACTTTGCCACCTTGGCTGCCTCTCCTCTCCTCCACGTGGCCTTTCTCTGCTCTCCTCTCTAATGCTAATCTCAGAAACAAAGGGCAAGCTCCCGTTCTGCTCCACTTTATAGTATAGAAATCAAAACCTTTAATCCAATATACAAACAAGGAAGTCTCTGACTCAAAGTCACTTATCTGAGGTGTAATGGGATTTCTCATGAGAGTGTACCACCCCACATCAAACAGTGTGGAAAAGGCTTAGTTTCCAAATCAAACCCCAGACAACAAGGATTCTTCCTGCTTATAGCCTGTCGCCCTACCCCCTACACTCATTGCTAACTGTAAGTGAGCAAGCATATATAATATTTAAAAACTTATTTGACCAACAAGTCCCAAAAATAGTTCAGAGGCTGCTTATACACCTTGATTACACACGGGCAGGTGAGAGCACAAACTGGCTTCTCATTCAGGACTCTGCCATCTTGGCTTGCCTCTTCTCTCCTCTACATGGCCTTTCTCTGCTCTCCTCTCTGTGCTCTTTCCTCTAATGCTAAACTCAGGAATTGAGAGAGAAGCTCCCAGTCTGCCCCACTTTATAGTATAAAAAACAAAACCTTTAATCCAATACACCAACAGGGAAATCTTTAATACAAAGTCACTTATCTGAGGCAAAATGGGACTCCTCATGAGAGTGCTCCCCACATCAAAAAGGGTGGGAAAAGCTTTGTCTTAAAACTAAGCTTTAGGCTATAAGGACCCTGCCTGCTTACAGCCTGTCTTCCACACACAATGCAAACTAAAAGCGAGCAAATATATATCGTATTTAAAAATTTATTTGACCAACATTTTACCCCTTTTGCTCGCTTACAATCTAAAGCACAGGTATTCCTGCACAAGAAAATTAGGTACATTACACAAATTACAACAGTATGACAAATTATACAATTTCAACAATTACAAAGGTATATTTCACCAGTCTCAGCACTTAGCCCAAAGTGCAAAATGTTCTCAGCCTTCTTTCTAGTTATGGGAAAAGCTTCCCAAGGCAGTGCAGTGTTTCCAGCAAAGCTGGCCCCCACCCCAATCAAGGTATTTTACATTGTCCAAAATCCATAAGTCCATCCAAAAAAGGAGCCAATGCCCACTCCAGTCGCAATCCAGAAAATCAGTCCACATACATGACAGTCAGCATTTCCATCTCTGCTTTGGATAGCATGCTGACATTTACCCCTATGTCCTAAAATCACAGACCTAACAGGGTTGTAATAAGT
This sequence comes from Saccopteryx bilineata, assembly GCF_036850765.1. Classification (NCBI taxonomy): domain Eukaryota; kingdom Metazoa; phylum Chordata; class Mammalia; order Chiroptera; family Emballonuridae; genus Saccopteryx; species Saccopteryx bilineata. Next base: position 365,069 of record NC_089502.1, read on the forward strand.
ACTCTTTGCCGCTGGGCTCTCACATTCTGGAGACTTTGGATTGCAATTCCAGCCCAATTCTCCTCATCCTCCAAAGAAGAACTAAAAACACTACCTCCTGATACCAGGCTTGAGCCCCAGGCTGATACCACATTCTGCTCTGCAGAACTTGCAGCTCCAGCCCAGGCCTTCTGCCACTGCTGTCTCTCTACAATGTTCAGGGCAATCTGCAAGTCGTGAACCTGTGAATCTTCCTCCAACATCTTCTCCATTTCCAGGCGAATCTCAAAAACCTGGTTGACCTCTTCCTCCAGCACTTCCTCCAGCTCCAGTGTCAGCATCTGTTTCTTCCACGTTGTCTCCAGCTCCTTCCATTGCTCAGTTTGCAGGTCCCAGGCAGCCTCTTCCACAGAGCTCTCAATTTCCTCATGCATGGCTGTAAAAGTCAGCCAGCCTACAGTCCCAAAAAGTCAGCCATGGAGAACCATAACAGCAGCCAGTCCTCTACTCCACCGCTCAAAGGTGGTGGTGGCTCCATACCCATCTGCATTTATCCTGCCACAGACTATGACAAATATAAAGCCAGGAACCACAGCCAACATCACAGCCACCTGGCCCATGCAGGTTTACATTAGATTCGGATAGATGGTAATGAAACAATGAAGCCAAGAGCTGGTGGGCCATTAGCTATAAGCCTAGCTTCACCTGGCAGGAAAGTAAAAACACACACTTGGCTCCAAAACCCACTCGTTCAGTGCTCACAAAGCTACTGACTTATCTGAGTTTTCTTGAATCAAAGGTTTCTAGCTCACCAGTCTTATTCAACCCTGTTTCTCATCTCCTTCTCTCTACACAAACTCTGCACAAACTGGCTTCTCCTTCAGGACTCTGCCATATTGGCTGTCTCTCCTCTCTTCCATGTGGCCTTTCCCTGCTCTCTGCAATGTGCTTTCCTCTCTAATGCTAATCTCAAGAATGGTGAAAGCAAGTTACCAATCTGTCCCACTTTATAGTATAGAAATCAAAACTTTTAATCCAATATACAAACAACAAAGTCTCTGACACAAAGTCACTTATCTGAGGCATAATGATATTTCTCATGAGAGTGCATCACCCCATATCAAAAAAGGTGGAAAAAGCTTAGTCCCAAAACAAAGCCCCAGGATATAAAGATCCTGCCTGCTTACAGCCTGTCCCCCACACCCAATGCAAACTATAAGTGAGCAAACATATATCATATTTAAAAACTTATTTGACCAACAAGTCCCAAAAATAGCTCAGGAGCTATGTATATACCCTTGATTACACATGAATGGGGGAGAGCAGGACATCATGGTATAGGCTGACAACATTTGTTTAGCGGATACACAGAAATATTAAGACTTTCAAGGTAACACAATCAAAGATGTTTACAAATCTTTTAGGGTTCATCTTCCCTCACTAGCCTAGAGGTATTTTACCCTCAAGATTCCAAGAATGGGGAAGAATTACAGCCAATGCAAAGTGGTATGTAAATTCTTCCTCCTATTAAAAGATAAGAAGTTTCTGGGTTAACCTTATTTTGGATGTAAAACTGAATGAACCATTGTTCTTGCAAGCAAGAAACTTCTATATTCTTCTCCCTCCCCTGCCCAAAGGAGGGACAAGACAGGAAAACCTGAAAGTAAAGCCTGACCTTTCCTCCAAGAATATCAATATCAATTTTCAGCTTTTTGGTACCTTACAATAATCCCCACTGGTTCTATTTCCTATGTCAAATCTTTGACTTAATTTACTGAACAGTATGAGGCTGATGTTTAGGATTATTAACTTAAATATGTAACAGATTTTTTTTATAAATAAATTTTTATTTTAATGGGCTGACATCAATAAATTAGGGTACATATATTCAAAGAAAACATTTCCAGGTTATCTTGTCACTTAGTTCTGTTGCATACCCATCACCCAAAGAGAGATCGTCCTCTGTCACCCTCTATCCAGTTTTCTTTGTACCCCACCCCCTCTCCCTTGCCCTCCTTCTCTCCCTCCACCCCCCATAACCACCACACTCCTGACCATGTCTCTTAGTCTTGTTTTTATGTCCCACCAATGTATGGAGTCCTGCAGTTCTTGTTTTTTTCTGATTCACTTATTTCACTCCGCATAATGTTATCAAGATTCCACTATTCTGCTGTAAGTGATCTGATCTCATCATTTCTTCTAGGTGAATAGTATACCATGGTGTATATGTGCCCCATCTTCTTTATCCAGTCTTCTATTTTTTTTACAGTGATTAAAAGACTTTAAGCCCACTCTTAGCCAATCCAGCAAGAATCCATAAAAGAGTACTGTCCCTAACATGTTTACCAAGTCCAAGTTGGACCCATCACCATGCCAAATTTTTAAGAAATGCAACCCAACCACAGTTCAGTCTGTTAGGAGCTGTCACAGGGAGCAGGAGTCCAGGAAAAGTCCACACAGGAAAAGTCCTCATGGCACTGGAATTGTTGTCACCATTCTATACTTTGCAGCTCATGTCCAAGTCCCAATGACAGCTGCTTCTAGATGGCAATGATTCAGGTAGACTGGAAAAGCCATTTGCAGCATGCGTGAATATGGAGCTTCTGTTCTCCTCTGTCTGGAAAGATGAGACCAGGTTGCTTTCCCCTGGAGCTCTGCGACTGTGGCATGGTAAAGAGAACCTTGGGATACACTAAGCTGGGTGGAAAATGTAGATTCATAATAGAAGTTGGCAAAAGAGGGAAAAAGAGCTCTAAATTAGGAGTAGGTCTCAGCATGAAATATGAGTGGGGCATTGAGGTAAGAGGAATAAAGAGAACACTATATATTAAGCAAAGCAGCAGAAAATAGGACTATCAACCCCCACAACAGAGATCTTTGAGGGAAGAATAAAAAACCTGACTATTCACGCAACACATAGTTAAGTGGCCCTTGTGCAAATGAGATCAGTTTACCTGCTTCTTGGAAGAAATACCCTAGGCTCATCCACAGTGTTGTAGATGGGGCTGACGGCCCTGGGCACCTTCAGCCTTCAGTGGCAAACCCCAAAATTCTGGGCAATGTTAGGTCATAGGTGGATGGAGCAGGGCTGGAAGAGACTTAACCCTCCCTTAGAGGAGTGAGGGGGAAGCGTAACTTCCAGTGTCCCTGTTTCCTCACAGCAGAGGCACTGTGCCACCTGGCAGGCTTTAGCTCAATGACCTTCCTTTCCACTATTGAAGCAGGATCCAGATGGCATCCTATGAGACCACTTTGGGGCATTGGAGCCTTTAAGGGTATATCCTAAATGATGGTAGTTCCCCTGATCTCTATTGGGCTTTTTCTGCCTTTAGGTATTTTAAAAGCCATGCTCAGAAGATCTCGCTGAGGGGTTTGAGGATCCCTATCTGCCTATATAAATCTTTCCAAATATCTGTAGCTATTTGAAAAAAGACAAAACAGTGTTATTAGCTGGATCTAATAAAGAAGGTAGTAGTTTGCAGGTGAAAAAGATTTGGTGTCTCCTGTATAACAGATATTTAACAGACAGAATTAATAGCATTACAGTTCACTAAAGAAACAAATATTATTGATTAATTTTCTGTTAACTATACAATCCTTTTGTAATTTATATAAAACTAATTGGCCTTTGTAACAATTTACCTTTTTGTGAATAAACCTTGCTATAAAATTGATTAAACATGGTACAAGACAACATGAAAATAAGAGGACTAATCATAACAGACAATAGGATTGGTAGCTTGATTGACTAATTACTTTTTTTAAAAAATATTTTATTTATTGATTTTTAGAAAGAGAGAGAGAGAGAAGGAGGAGGAGCAGGAAGCATCAACTCCCATATGTGCCTTGACTAGGCAAGCCCAAGGTTTCGAACCGGCAACCTCAGTGTTCCAGGTTGACGCTTTATCCCACTGCGCCACCACAGGTCAGGCTGGTTGACTAATTAAACATTCTTTAAAAACCAGTTTTCTGGAGAGAGAGAAGATGGCAACAGAGTAGGTGGACGCACAGATGCTCAGCTCTCACAACCAAACTGGAATACAAATCAATTTAGGAAAAATCAGCATGAAAAACCAACTCTGAACTGCAAGAACAGCTCTCAAAAATCAAGGAGCAAAGAAGAACCCACAACAATCCTGGTAGGGAGGGCCTGAATCTCCTCTGCTTAAAGGAACAAAGAAAGGGGGTGAGGCTGAGAGCCCAGAGGGGATCTCACATAGGGAAAAGAGCAGAAACTACTGCTCACAGCCACTTACCTGGTGACCAGAAAGCGAGGTGTGTTGAAAAGACCAGATTATTTTCCAAGTGCAAAGGACAGGGAGAGGGACAGACTGTGAGGGGTTAAGGAATGCAGGAAATAAACTAAAAAAGCTGACTCATCCATGGTGGAGGCAGCCATAGCTGGGGGAGGAACTTAAACTTTCACAAAACAGAGCTGAAGTGCTTCCAGATCAGAGATCTCCGGACATCTATCCAGCTCCAATCAGAGCAAGAAGACACAGCTGAAAACAAGAAGTGGGGAGGAGGGGCAGTAACTCAGGTCTCCATGGAGATCTGAGATACACCTCCCACTACTGAAGCAGAGAAAACACCCTGCCCCCAGTGAGATTAGCTGGCTAAAGAGTCCTTCAGAGTCTCAGGTTACACCCATCGCATTCCTGGATACAGTTTCAAGGAAGCCCCCTGCTGAGATCAGTAAACAAGACTATCACCTGTTAAGAAAACAAACAAATCAAGACTTCAAAGCTGCCCAAATCGGAAAGTGGATTACAGATAACAGCTGATACCAACTGAGGACCTAGAAATAACACAACTGAAAACTGGAGGCAGTCAACACCAAGCCTAGACTTGACCAACTCTAGAAATAAAACACCAAAAAACAGACGATGAGAAGACAAGGAAGTGCAATCCAAATGAAACCACAAGTGACACATTCAGGAGATGAACTGAGTAATATGGAAATAATCAAATTTCCAGATGTGGAGTTCAAAATAATGATTGTAAGGATGCTTAGGGATCTTAGAACAACAACGGATGGTCACTATGAACACCTAAATAAATAAATAGCAAGTATAAAAAAGAATCAATCCGAGATGACAAATACAATATCAGAAATAAAGAACACAATGGAAGGAATTAAAAACAGGATAGATAGAGCAGAGGATCGAAACAGCGAGTTGGAGGAAAACTGGAATGAAGGCATGAAAGCATAGAAGAAAAGAGAAAAGAAACTCAAAAAGTCAAAGGAAACTCTTAGAGAGCTCTGTGACAACATGCAGAGAAATAACATCCACATCATAGGGGTTCCTGAAGAAGAAGAAAAAGAACAAGGAATAGAGACTTTGTTCAATCATATCATAGCTGAAAACTTCCCTAAATTAATGCAAGAGAAACTCTCACAAATCCAAGAAGCACAGAGGACTCCATTAAAGAGAAATCCAAAGAAACCTACACCAAGACACATCATAATTAAAATACAAAAGCTAAGCAATAAAGAGAAAATATTAAAATCTGCAAGAGAAAAAAAAGTTATCACCTACAAAGAAGCCCCCATAAAGATGACATCCGACTTCCCAACTGAAATACTTGAGGCCAGAATGGAAAGGCAAGAAATATTCAAAGTAATGCAGAACAAGAACCTATAACCAAGACTACTTTATCCAGCAAGGCTATCGTTTAAAATCAAAGAAGAAATAAAAAGCTTCCCAGACAAAAAACAAGGAATTCATTACAACCAAACCAATGCTGCAGGAAATGTAAAGGGGCTTGTTGTAAACAGATCAAAGTGGGAAAAGAATATAGCAAAAGAGGAATACACCTTTAAAGAAGAAAATGGCAATAAACAACTACGTATCAATAATAATCTTAAATGTAAGTGGAATAAATGATCCAATCAAAAGACATAGGGTAGCTGCGTGAATAAGAGAACAGGACCCACACATACGTTGTATACAAGAGACACACCTTAGAACATAAGACACACACAGATTGAAGGTAAAAAAATAAAAAAAAACATTTCATGCAAACAAAATGAATAAAAAAGCTGGGGTAGCAATACTTATATCAGACAAAATGGACTTTAAAACAAAGGATATAGTAAGAGATAAAAAAGGCCACTACATAATGATAAAGGGAATAATCCAACAGGAAGATATAACTATTATAAATATCTATGCACCTAATATAGGAGCACCCAAATATATACAGCAGACTTTGATGGATTTAAAGGGCGAGATCAACAGCAATACTATAATAGTAGGGGATTTCAATACCCCACTTACATCACTAGATAGATCCTCAAGAAAGAAAATTAACAAGGAAACAGCAGACTTATTGGAAACACTAGATCAACTCAACTTAATACATATCTTCAGAACCTTTCACCCTAAAGCAGCATAATATACATTCTATTAAAATGCTCATGGTACATTCTCTAGGATAGACCACATGTTAGGGCACAAAAGTGCTCTCCACAAATTTAAGAAGACTGAAATCATATCAAGCACTTTTTCTGATCACAAGGGCACGAAACTAGAAATGAATCACAGCAGAAAAGCTCAAAAATTCTCAAAAACATGAAAACTAAATAGCAGGGTGTTAAATAATAAATGGATTAAGAATGAGATGAAAGAAGAAATAAAAAAATTCCTAGAAACAAATGACAATGAGCATACAACAACTCAAAATTTATGGGACACAGCGAAAGCAGTGCTGAGAGGAAAGTTCATAGCACTACAGGCACAATTTCAGAAGCTGGAAAAACCTCAAATAAACAAGTTAACCCTGCATCTAAAAGAATTAAAAAAAGAAGAGCAAGTAAAGCCCAAATGTAGTAGAAGGAAGGAAATAATAAAGATCAGAGCAGAAATAAATGACATAGAGGCTAAAGAAAAATACAGAGAATAAATGAAACTAGGAGCTGGTTCTTTGAAAAGGTAAACAAGATTGATGAACCTTTAACTAAACTCACCAAGAAAAAGAGAGAGAGGACTCAAATAAATAAATTTAGAAATGAGAGAGGAGAAATAAAAACTGACACAACAGAAATACAAAATATTGTAAGAAAATACTATGAAGAACTGTATGCCAAAAAACTAGACAACCTAGATTAAATGGACAAATTCCTTGAAACATACAATCTTCCAAAAATCAATCTGGAAGAATCAGAAAACCTAAACAGACCGATTACAACAAATGAGATAGAAACAGTTATCAAAAAACTCCCAACAAAGAAAAGTCTGGGGCCCGATGGCTTCACAATGGAATTCTACCAAATATTCAAAGAAGAACTAACTCCTATCCTTCTGAAACTATTTCAAAAATTCAAGAGTAAGGAGACTTCCAAACTCCTTTTATGAGGCGAGCATAATTCTGATTCCAAAACCAGGCAAAGACAACACAAAGAAAGAAAATTATAGGCCAATATCTCTGATGAATATAAATGCTAAAATCCTCAACAAAATATTAGCAAACTGGATCCAACAATATATGGAAAAAATCATACACCATGATCAAGTGGGATTTATTCTGGGGAGGCAAGGCTGGTACAATATTCGTAAATCAATCTATGTGATTCATCACATAAACAAAAAGAAGGAGAAAAACCATATGATAATTTCAATAGATGCAGAAAAAGCATTTGATAAAATTCTGCAGCCATTCATGATCAAAACTCTCAGCAAAGTGGAAATACAGGGAACATACCTCAACATGGTAAAAGCCATCTATGAGAAACCCACAGCCAACATCATACTCAATGGGCAAAAATTAAAAGCAATATCCTTAAGATCAGGAACAAGGCAGGGGTGCCCCCTTTCACCACTCTTATTTAACATGGTCCTGGAAGTCCTAGCCACAGCAATCAGACAAGAAGAAGAAATAAAAGGCATTCAAGTTGAAAAAGAAGTAAAACTATCATTATTTGCAGATGATATGATATTGTATATAGAAGACCCTAAAGTCTCAGTCAAAAAGCTTCTGGACCTGATAAATGAATTCAGCAAAGTGGCAGGATATAAAATCAATACTCAGAATTCAAAGGCATTTTTATACACCAGCAATGAACAATCAGAAAGAGAAATTAAGGAAACAATCCCTTTCACAATTACAACCAAAAAAATAAAGTACCTAGGAGTAAACTTAACCAAGGAGACTAAAGACTTGTACTCGGAAAATTACAAAGCATTCATAAAAGAAACCAAGGAAGATACAAACAAGTGGAAGCATATATCGTGCTCATGGTTATGAAGAATAAACATCATTAAAATGTCTATATTACCCAAAACAATCTGTAAATTCAATGCAATACCAATTAAAATACCAATGGCATACTTCAAAGATATAGACCACTGATTCCAAAAATTTATTTGGAACCAAAAGAGAATACGAATAGCCTCAGCAATCTTAAAAAAGAAGAATAAAGTGGGAGGTATCACACTTCCTGATATCAAGTTATACTACAAGGTTATTGTACTCAATACAGCCTGGTACTGGCATAAGAACAGGCATATAGATCAATGGAACAGAACAGAGAACCCAGAAATAAACCCACAGTTCTATGGACAACTGATATTTGACAAATTGGTAACGAAATACAATGGAGTTAAGACAGCCTCTTTAACAAATGGTGTTGGGAAAATTGGACAGCTACCTGAAAAAAAATGAAACTAGATCACCAGCTTACACCACTCACAAAAATAAACTCAAAATGGATAAAAGACTTAAATGTAGGCCATGAAACCATAAGCATCTTAGAAGAACACATAGGCAGTAAGCTCTCGGACATCTCTCGGAGCAATATATTTGCTGATTTATCTTCACGGGGAAGTGAAATAAAAGACTGGATAAACAAATGGGACTATATCAAACTAAGAAGCTTTTGCACAGCAAAAGACAACAAGAACAGAATAAAAAGACAAACTACACAATGGGAGAACATATTTGACAATACGTCTGATAAGGGGTTAATAACCAAAATATAAAGAACTTGTAAATCTCAACACCAGGAAGACAAAAAACCCAATCCAAAAATGGACTACAGAGATGAATAGACACTTCTCCAAAGAGGACATACAGATGGCCAATAGGCATATGAAAAAATGCTCAACATCACTAATCATTAGAGAAATGCAAATTAAAACCACAATGAGATATCACCTCACACCAGTCAGAATGGCGCTCATCAAAAAACCATCACAGAATAAGTGCTGGCGAGGATGTGGAGAAAAGGGAACCCTCCTGCACTGCTGGTGGGAATGCAGACTGGTGCAGCCACTGCGGAGAACAGTATGGAGATTCCTCAAAAAACTGAAAATCGAACTGCCTTTTGACCCAGCTATACCACATTTAGGAATATACCCCAAGGACACCATAGAACGGCTCCAAAAGGAAAAAGGCACCCGCATGTTTGTGGCAGTATTGTTCACAATAGCGAAGATCTGGAAACAGCCCAATTGTTTGTCAGAGGACGAGTGGATTAAAAAGCTTTGGTACATATATACTATGGAATACTACTCAGTCATAAGAAATGATGACATCGGATCATTTACAATAACATGGATGGACCTTGATAACATTATACGGAGTGAAATAAGTAAATCAGAAAAAAAAACTAAAAACTATATGAATCCATACATAGAAGGGACATAAAAACGAGACTCAGAGACATGAACAAGAATGTGATGGCAACAGGGGTAGGGGGTGCGGGGAGGGGGGAGGGGGTGAAGAAGGAGAGAGGGGTTGTGGGAGGGGACGAGCACAAAGGAAACCAGATAGAAGGTGACAGAAGACAATTTAACTTTGGGGGAGGGGTATACAGCACAATCAAATGTCAAAATAATCTAGAGATGTTTTTTCTCAACTTATGTACCCTGATTTATCAATATCACTGCATTAAATTTAAAAAATAAATTAAAAAAAACAGTTTTACTGACTTTTTAAATTTTTTTCTCTTTTTTATATTTTTCTTGACTAAAGATAAACTTTCCTTATATATCCAGAAATAATTGGCTTTCATAACAACTTACTTTTTCTTTTTTCTTTCAAAAGTATTTCTGTACCTTCTATTATCAAAACCATACAATTCCTTTCTAATCAGAACTATTAATTTTAAAAAACCGTTCGTGACAATTAAGTTGGCTTTTGTTTTACTCTAGTTTCCTTTTTCCCAGAGTGTGATTTTAAAAAGTCCTTAGTGAGTTTTTTCATACATTTGCCGTACGTAGACCAACCAGCTTTCGGTTTCTGGTTGGAGTAGGAAATGCTGTTTTTCTACCTTAGCAGCAGTGGGAGTTGTCAGGATCACGGTGTGTGGACCTGCTCATGTGAAAGTCAGTCCCTGGGTAATGTAATGCTGGAAGCGCATCTTAGACAGTCTATGAACAGTTTGCTGAAAACCTGTAAATTCTGCAAGTACATAGGAAAATGGTGGTTACATTTCTTTTACTATTTGATTCATCATTTTACTTGCCCTGAAACTTTTGGTACCTGTGGGCACAATGTAACTTCAAATTAGTTTCTAATTAATATTGGATTTCTTTCCTACCAGCTTTGAGACTGTGGATACAAATGCAGGTTCAATACTAAAATAGCAAGCTAAACCTGGATAGAATTTTATATAGCAATTTCCTAACAATTGTCAATTATTTTATTAAAGTCTACTTCTAAATATTTACTTGGGAAAATTCCTTTTTTCCCTGTTTTTTTTCTATAATTTTCTTATTTTGCTTAGTATTCACTTGGGAATAAACTAAACTTTCAGATATTATTCCTTCTATAATAAATTCTAAGATTGGCTTTTCTAATTATATCCCTTTCCTGTTGGCCAAATCTCTTTCTAATTTGTTCTGAATAAACCTTTGGCAATAAGGGTCCCGAACCTCACTGGTTCTGGGTGGCATCTATTCATTTGAATTACTATGTTTCCATTTAGAAGCAGACTGGAAAAATAAACAATTAACAATAAAACTCAAATAGCTAATATTAACTAATACTATAACAAGCATCTTAATACAATAAAGTGACTAAAGCCTACTAGATTATTAAACAAAAATAAAATTCTAACTAATATAACAGAATTCAAAATAAAATTCTTAGAGTCACAAATGTTCTTTACATGTTAACGTAATTTCACTAAGTCTATGTTGACATTCTCATTGCTTTATATTATTTGCCAATGTAACTTAATTTCACTTTAATCTGAGAAATGTCCCAAAGAACAGGAGTTACACATATTCAGGAAAAGTCCACAAGGCATTGGAGTTGTGGTCACATTCTACACTTTACAGCTAGAGTCCAATTCCTAGAAACCACTGTTTCTAGTTGGAATTAGGAGCAGATCCCAGCCTACAATAGGCATGGGGCATTGAAACAAGAGGAATAAAGGAGACACTATACATTAAATAAAGCAATAAAATCAGACTGTCAATACCTTCAGTAGAGATCTTCGAGGGATAAATAAAACTTAAATATTCATGCAAGACATAATAAATGGCCCTCATGTTTATAAGAAATGAGATCAGTTTACCTGCTACTTGGAGGAAATACCTTAGGCTCATGAACAATGCTATGAGATGGGGCCAATGGACAGCCTTGGATACCTTTTAGCCTTCAGTGGCAAATCCCAGCAGGCTGGGCAAGGTCAGGTCACAGGTAGCTGGAAAGGGCTGGAAGAGACTGAATCCTCCCTCCATGGAGCAAGGGGACAGCTTACCTTCTTGTGTCTCTTTTTTCACAGCAAAGACATGTCTCCAAGTAGGGCTGAAAAGCCTGGCAGGACTCAGTTCAATGACCTTTCTTTCCACTCTTGAAGCAGGGCCCTGATGGAATCCTATGAAACCCCTTTGGGACATTTTAGTCTTTAAAAGTATATGCCAAAAAAATAAAAAATAAAAAATAAGAGTATATGCCAAAAGCTGGTATTTTCCTGATCTCTTTGGGCTCTATTTGCCTTTTCTGTTACTACCTTGGTCATTATAGGTCTTAAAAGCCATGCTCAGAAGATCTTGCTGAGGGGCTTGAGGGTCTCTATCTGTTTATATGAACTTTTGGAAAAAGACAAAAGCAATGTTATTAGCTATTTCTTTTTTTTTAAATTCATTATTTATTTATTTATTTTAAATTATTTATTTATTTATTCATTTTAGAGAGGACAGAGAGAGAGAAAGGGAGGAGCAGCAGGAAGCATCAACTCTCATATGTGCCTTGATCAGGCAAGCCTAAGGTTTTGAACCAGCGACCTCACTGTTCCAGGTCGAGGCTTTCTCCACTGCGCCACCACAGGTCAGGCAGCTATTTCTTTTTTTGTTGTTGTTATTAGTTATTTCAATTCAAGAAAAATAGTTTTCAGTTTCCCTTTTAAAATTCCAGAGTCTCTTCACTGCTTAATGATTCAGTACATTAGTATTCAAAAGAAATTTTAACAAAAGAATGATAAAATAGATTTTCAGGAGTTCCAAGATATGACTAACATTACATTAAAAGACATTATTAATAATTTCTAATATTTAAACTAAGATTCCAATATTACAGGGCTATAAAACAGCAAATAAAAGAATTAACAAAAGGCCTTTAACATAATATATAAATTTTCACCTGGAAAATACTTTTATACAATAAGGGATTCTTGGTACAAACTACCCAGCTGGCAATGAGATATTAACTATTTTTTTGACTCACAGTAATTTACACTATTAAGTCAATCCTGAGGAGTGGAGTAGTTGGCTGAGGGGGAAGCAGACTTCAAGAACTGAAAGCAGAGTCTGCTGCTTTTACCTTTTTGTTTCTGCAGTTTGTAGCCAAGCTCCTTAGCAAGATAATGGGACTTCTCCTAAGCAGGACTTGAATAAATTTGCCACCTGTAAACTGACTGCCTTGCTTTGAGCAGCTAAATACAATTTTCACAAAATTACTTTTCCTAATAGTGAGTTGCTTTAGCCTATATGAGGTTTCCAATTTTTCCCTAAATTCCCTGAAAATTCCCTTTTCATAGTTTTTACCATTATGGTTAATGCTGCTGGTTTCCCTTATTTCTGCCATTACTATAGGCTCCCGGGGGGTTCAGTGAAGAAAACTTCGTCCCTTTCAGTCCTCGAGATTTAGGACCTTAGAACTTGCCTTAGCTGCTTGTAACGTAGGCCATTTATTTTTCCAATGTCTTTCTTCCTTAAAAAAAGCACATTAGTTATTCTTTTTTCCTGTTTTTGACTCAAACTTTGCATGACCAAGAAGATGTGGTACCCACTTTGTATCAAGCATGTTTTAAGCCACTGTGGTACATTCATTATTAAATTTAGCCACCGATCAATGTACTGAAACTGATGGGACAACTTTGGTTTCCAATTACTATATTCCAGACTGTCCTTATTATCTAGGGATTAGAATTCCCGATTGTTATTCCTTATTACAAAATTGAAACTTGTTTCAGAAGAATCTAAGAATTAGTGCACTATCAAGAAAGATAAGATAGATAATTAACTAGCACCCAGAATAAGAGGGTATTTGACTATAGAGGTATTAATTATTACACAAGACAAGGGGGAGAAGCCAACAGAAGAGAATTTCATTTTCTCAGAGAAGAAACAACCCTACAGGGCACCCTGAAGCTAATTTGAGAACAAAGAGAATAATAGTTTGCTACTTAAGATTGCTTTTAGTCAGAAGCTTCTAATTTTGACACAAAAGACTCAAACAGACACATTTAGACATTGAACAAAGGATTTATACACAAACAATGCATGCCTATTTTAATTAAATAATACTGGATAATTTGATAAACAAAGACAAAGCCTAATAGATGAGAGAAGGCTCCCCCTCATGGCCTCTCAGGTACATGCTAATCTTGGCACCAGAGATTTCTTAACTAGGGGTTTTAGAAACAGAAACATTAAAGCAAAGACTGAGATCTCGACAAACACAGAGACATCTCTTGGAAGTCTTGGGTCGAGATTAATCAATCCAGGTTAGCTCAGCCTCCACTGATTCAGTGTGATGTGAGACTGACTAATCCTGGATGGACTTAACCTCCATTAGCCTTCCTAGAGATAGATTCATTGTCCCCACTTCTGGCATTCACTGAGAGTGCAACTAGAACCCAAGGCAGGACCACTAAAACTCCCCACTGACATCTCAGTCTTGGAGAGCATGCATGAACTTACGACCACGTTTGGTCTGTTTAACGGCAATTCCAGTTCAAAACATAAAGATTATAGACTAGTTAAAACCAGCAAAGCAGTTTTGAAAGCCCTACCTACTCACCAGGGTTCCACATCCCCAGAGTTCCAATTCAGCAAAGCCCCCAAATCCACTCTACCTACATTCTAGTCTGACACATAAAAGTGAAAGCAACTGTTCAAAGAGAAGCCAGAAAGTTCAGCAAAGCAAAAAGAGTTGCTTTACCTACCTCCACAATTTTCTCTGCCAAATTATCCAAATTGTTGAATTTGGGAACTGGAAGGCATCTACCAGAGTACTGTATGGACTACACAGGAAGACCAGGAGCCCTGAAAAGTCTCAGGTGGCATGCCTCTCCTCGAGATTCAAGCAGGGCAGGGCTTCACAGTGGAGAGTCCAGCCAATTAGAAGTGTCTCTATCTGGTAACGCAAAACATTGGATCTCAGACGAGAACCCACATGTTATAAAGTACCACATCTCAGATTCTGAAAGGCACTGTATCTCACTTAATTGAGTTCATGTAGAGACAGTCCAGATGAATTTTGAAAAGTTTTATTAGAGGAGGAGATTTATTAAATATGCCAGCCACATATGGTTGACATGGGGCATCAGACCCAAATCGTGCAGTCCCAAAAATAGTTCAGGGGCTGTTTCTATACCCTTGATCACACACAGGCAGGAGAGAGCATGACATCATGGTACAGGCTGACAACATTTGTTAGGGGATATACAGAAACATTGAGACTTTCAAGGTAAGACAATCAAAGATGTTTACAAATCTTTTAAGGTTCATCTTCCCTCACTAGCCTAGAGGTATTTTACCCTCAAGATTCCAGGAAGGGGAAGGAACTACAGCCAATGCAAGATGGTATGTAAATTCTGCCTCCTATCAAAAGAGAAGTTTTTAGGTTAACCTATATTTTAGATTTAAAACTGAATGACCCATTGTTCTTGAAAGCCAGAAACTTCTACATTCTTCTCCCCCCCTCCCCAAAGGAGAGACAGGATAGGAAAGCCTGATAGGAAAGCGTGACCTTTCCTCCCAGAATATTAATATCAATTTTCAGCTTTTTGGTACCTTACATCACTGGATATTAACATCTATTAGAAAGTGTATGCTAGAAAGTAGAAAGGGTACTAAACCCAAGGTGTCCCCAGCTGCAGTTAGTTGGTCAGATTACAACTCTCAATGTGGAGTCTCCATACTGGCCACTCTAACCAAAAACAGCTTCAACAAACACGCTGATGAGGCCCCATTAAGCTGTATCAAGGTACATCATACGATCTGTGATTAATTAAGTGACTGTGTAATTCTTACAACAAACTGGTGTGTTGGTCAAGTCTGTAAGGTATTTTCCCCACTGAGGAAAAAAGAAGAGTGTAGCCGAGAACTGAGAAATAGCAAAAGCTTTATTTAGTAGAACACTTCCCTGCAAAGATTCTCTGGTGCACGACATGGGGGCCAGGGAAGTTGCGCAAATTCTTCCGTGGGGGAGTAATTTATTATGTTGGTAAGGTGGTCTGGTTGATAAGACGTCGCAAAATTTCATTGGCTAACACGGTCATTCTTTTTCATTCTTTATTAGGGAAATTGTTTTTTGTATTTATTTATTTTTTATAAATAAATTTTTATTAATGGGGTAACATCAATAAATCAGGGTACATATATTCAAAAAAAAACATGTCCAGGTTATCTTGTCATTCAATTATGTTGCATACCCATCACCCAAAGTCAGATTATCCTCCATCACCTTCTATCTAGTTTCCTTTGTGCCCCTCCCCCTCTCCTCCTTCCCTCCTGCGCCCCCCCTCCCCCCACCCCCAGTAACCACCACACTCTTGTCCATGTCTCTTAGTCTCGTTTTTATGTCCCACCAATATATGAAATCATGAAGTTCTTGGTTTTTTCTGATTTACTTATTTCACTCCATATAATGTTATCAAGATCCCACCATTTTGTTGTAAATGATCCGATGTCATCATTTCTTATGGCTGAGTAGTATTCCATAGTGTATATGTGCCACATCTTCTTTATCCAGTCATCTATTGAAGGGCTTTTTGGTTGTTTCCAAGTCTTGGCCACTGTAAACAATGCTGCAATGAACATGAGGCTACATGTGTCTTTACATATCAATGTTTCTGAGTTTTGCGGTTATATACCCAGTAGTGGGATGGCTGGGTCATAAGGTAGTTCTATATTCAGTTTTTTGAGAAACCACCATATTTTCTTCCATAATGGTTGTACTATTTTACATTCCTACCAACAGTGAATGAGGGTTCCTTTTTCTCCACAGCCTCTCCAACATTTACTATTACCTGTCTTGCTGATAATAGCTAATCTAACAGGTGTGAGGTGGTATCTCATTGCAGTTTTGATTTGCATTTCTCTAATAACCAATGAAGATGAGCATCTTTTCATATATATGTTGGCCATTTGTATTTCTTCCTGGGGGAAGTGTCTGTTCATGTCTTCTTCCCATTTTTTTTATTGGATTGTTTGTTTGTTTGTTGTTGAGTTTTATGAGTTCTTTGTATATTTTGGATATTAGGCCTTTATCTGAGCTGTTGTTTGAAAATATCATTTCCCATTTAGTTGGCTGTCTGTTTATTTTGTTGTCAGTTTCTCTTGCTGAGCAAAAACTTCTTAGTCTGATGTAGTCCCATTCATTTATTTTTGCCTTCACTTCTCTTGCCTTCAGAGTCAAATTCATAAAATGCTCTTTAAAATCTACGTCCATGAGTTTAGTACCTATGTCTTCTTCTATATACTTTATTGTTTCAGGTCTTATATTTAGGTCTTTGATCCATTTTGAATTAATTTTAGTACAAGGGGGCAAGCTGTAGTCAAGTTTCATTCTTTTGCATGTGACTTTCCAGTTTTCCCAGCAACATTTGTTGAAGAGGCTTTCTTTACTCCATTGTGTGTTGTTGCCCCTTTATCGAAAATTATTTTACCATATATATGTGGTTTTATTTCTGGGCTTTCTATTCTGTTCCATTGGTCTGAGTGTCTATTTTTCTGCCAATACCATGCTGTTTTGATTGTCATGGCCCTATAATATAGTTTGAAGTCAGGTATTGTAATGCCCCCAGCTTCGTTCTTTTTCTTTAGGATTACTTTGGCTATTCAGGGTTTTTTGTAGTTCCATATAAATCTGATAATTTTTTGTTCCATTTCTTTAAAAAATGTCATTGGAATTTTGACAAGAATTGCATTAAATTTGTATATTGCTTTGGGTAATATGGCCATCTTGACTATATTTATTCTTCCTATTCAAGAGCAAGGGATATTCTTCCAATCTCATTATATCTTTTTTGATTTTCCTTAATAATGGCTTGTAGTTTTCATTATATAAGTACTTTACATTTTTTGTTATGTTAATTCCTAGGTATTTTTTTTTGAATTATAAAGGGGATTATTTTTTTGAGTTTGTTCTCAAATGTTTCATCATTGGCAAATAGAAAGGCTATGGACTTTTGTATGTTAATTTTGTATACTGCGACCTTACTGTGTTGGCTTATTGTTTCTAGTAATTTTATTGTAAATTCTTTGGGGTTTTTGATATATAATAAGATCATATTGTAAGGTATTTTTCCCCGCCGAGAAGGAAGGAAGAGGGCCGGAGCTGCAAAGTGTGGAATAATAAACAGCTTTATTGAGTACAGAGTGCACATCCCGCCTGGCAAGGTTCCCTGGCCCCGAGGAAAGAAAGAGAGATGGAGGTGCAAGATGGAGGCTAGGGAAGTTGCACGGATTAAACCGCGTGGGAGATATTTAAAGGGTCCCTCTAGGGAAGTGGAGCTATTATGACGTGGTAAAATTTCACTGGCTGGCAGACGATCGCTTCTTTCCAAATGGTTCCTGGGAAGCTTCCTTTGGCGGGCTTGATTGTGGGCGGTCCTAGCCAAAATGGGCGGGTCTGAGTTCCTATGTGAACATCCCTCTATCCACCAACCTTACACATATCATCTGCAAAAGGTGATACTTTTACTTCTTCTTTTCTGATATGGATGCCTTTTATTTCTTTCTCTTTTCTGATTGCTCTAGCCAGAACTTCTAGCACCATGTTAAATAAGAATGGACAGAGTGGACAACCCTGTCTTGTTCCTAATTTAAGGGAGAAAGTCCTCAGTTTTATGCAATTTAATATGATGTTGGTGGATGATTTATCATATATGGCCTTTATTATGTTGAGATATTTTCCTTCTATACCCATTTTGTTGAGTGTCTTAAACATAAAGTGGTGTTGTATTTTATCAAATGCCTTTTCTGCACCTATTGATAAGATCATGTGGTTTTTGTTCTTTGTTTTTTTGATATGGTGTATTACATTAATTGTTTTATGTATGTTGAACCATCCTTGAGATTCTGGGATGAATCCCACTTGATCATGATGTATTATTTTTTTAATATGTTGTATTTGATTTGCCAGAATTTTGTTTAGTATTTTAGCATCTGTATTCATTAGAGATATTGGTCTGTAGTTATCTTTTTTAGTGCAGTCCTTGCCAAGTTTCAGTATAAGGGTTATGTTGGCCTCATAAAATGTGTTTGGAAGTATTGCTTCTTCTTCAATTTTTTGGAAGACTTTGAGTAGAATAGGAACCAAGTCTTCTTTGAATGTTTGAAAGAATTCAATAATATAACCGTCTGGGCCTGGACTTTTATTTTTGGGGAGGTTTTTAATAGTTTTTTCTATTTCCTCCCTGCTAACTGATCTGTTTAGGCTTTCTGCTTCTTCATTACTCAGTCTAGGAAGGTTGTATTGTTCTAGGAATTATCCATTTATTCTAGATTGTTGAATTTGGTGGCATATAGTTTTTCATAGTACTCTACAATAATTCTTTGTATATCTATGATGTCTGTGGTGATTTATTCTCTTTCATTTTGGATTTTGTTTATATGAGTCCTTTCTCTTTTTTTCCTTGGTGACTCTTGCCAAGGGTTTGTCAATTTTGTTCAACTTTTCAAAGAACCAGCTTCTTGTTTTATTAATTTTTTTCTATAGTTCTTCTGTTCTCTAATTCATTTATTTCTGCTCTAATTTTTATTATTTCTTTTCTTTGGTTGGTTTTGGGTTGTCTTTGTTCTTATTTTTCTAGTTCCTTAAGGTGTGAAGTTAAGTGGTTTACTTGGTGTCTCTCTTGTTTGTTAATAAAGGCCTGAAGTGATATAAACTTTCCTTTTATTACTGCATTTGCTGCATCCCAGAGATTCTGATATGTCGTATTGTCATTTTTATTTGTCTGTATATATCTTTCAATCTCTGTGCTTATTTCTTCTTTGACTCATTCATTTTTTGAAAGTATGTTGTTTAGTTTCCACATTTTGGGGGTTTTTTTCCTCCTTTTTGCAGTTGAATTCTAGTTTTAAGGCTTTATGATCAGAAAATAGGCTTAGTACAATTTCAATTTTTCTGAATTTGCTGATGTTACTTTTGTGGCCAAACATATGATCAATTCTCGAGAATGTTCAATGTACACTAGAGAAAAATGTATACTCTGTTGTTTTGGGATGAAGTGTCCTGTAGATGTCTATCATATCCAGGTGTTCTAGTGTTTTGTTTAAGGCCAATATATTTTTATTGATTTTCTGTTTGGATGAACGATCTAGAGATATCAGTGGTGTATTGAGGTCTGAAAGTATGATTGTATTTTTGTCAGTTTTTGTTTTTAGGTCAATAAGTAGCTGCCTTATTTATTTTGTTGCTTCTTGGTTTGGTGCATATATATTAATATTGTTTTGTCTTCTTGATTCAGTGTCCCCTTAATCATTATGAAATGACTATTTTTGTCTTTGAGTATCTTTTCTGTCTTGTAGTCAGCATTATTAGATATAAGTATTGCTACACCTGCTTTTTTTTGGATATTATTTGCTTGGAGTATTGTTTTCCAGCCTTTCACTTTGAATTTGTTTTTATCCTTCTTGCTTAGATGTGTTTCTTGTAGGCAGCATACAGTTGGATTTTCTTTTTTAATCCATTCTACTACTCTGTGTCTTTATTGGTGAGTTTAATCCATTTACATTTAGTGTAATTATTGACACTTGTGGGTTCCCTATTGTCATTTTATAAATTGCTTTCTGTTAGTTTTGTATCTTGTTTGATTCTTCTCTTTTGTTTTTTTATCATTTGTTTTTATTTGTTTGTATTCCATACTTTTTTCCTCTGTTGCTACCTTTTTTAAGTCATGTGCTTTTGTGGTGGTTTTTTCAAGGGTGGTTACCATTAAGTAATGAAAAGGGTACCTACCATATTCATTGTAGTATGCTATCTTATAAGTGTTTCTGCACTCCATCGTCCTTTGCTACTGGTAATCTCTGTCTTTTCCCCTTTTTTTTTTTTTTTTTTTTTTTTTTTTGCTTTTTTTGTCACAGTTTAAATTTGGTTTTATTGTGTTCTTGGTGGAGCTTTTATTTGTGGTTTTGTTTTGTTTTGTTCTGTGAATCTGCTTTGAAAACCCCCTTTAGCCCTGGCCGGTTGGCTCAGCGGTAGAGCGTCGGCCTAGCGTGCGGAGGACCCGGGTTCGATTCCCGGCCAGGGCACACAGGAGAAGCGCCCATTTGCTTCTCCACCCCTTCGCCGCACTTTCCTCTCTGTCTCTCTCTTTTCCTCCCGCAGCCGAGGCTCCATTGGAGCAAAAAGATGGCCCGGGCGCTGGGGATGGCTCTGTGGCCTCTGCCTCAGGCGCTAGAGTGGCTCTGGTTGCAACATGGCGACGCCCAGGATGGGCAGAGCATCGCCCCCTGGTGGGCAGAGCGTCGCCCCACGGTGGGCGTGCCGGGTGGATCCCGGTTGGGCGCATGCGGGAGTCTGTCTGACTGTCTCTCCCTGTTTCCAGCTTCAGAAAAATACAAAAAAAAACAACAAAAAAAGAAAACCCCCTTTAATATTTCCTGAAGTTGGGGTTTTCTGATGATAAATTCTCTCATCTTTTCTGTATTTGTGAATGTTTTTATTTCGCCTTCGTATTTGAAGGAAAGCTTTGATGGGTATAGTATTCTTGGCTGAAAGTTTCTCTCTTTCACTGCTTAAATATTGGGGTCCACTCTCTTCCAGTTTGTAGAGTTTCTGCTGAGAAATCTGATGATAATCTAATAGGTCTTCCTTTATATGTTGTATTCTTCTTTTCCCTGGCTTCCTTGAGAATTTTTTCTTTGTCGTTGGTTTCTGCCATTTTCATTATGATGTGCCTTGGAGTAGGTTTGTTGTGGTTAAGAAAACTCGGAGTTCTGATTGCTTCTTGAATTTGAGGCTTTATTTCTCTGCACAGTCTTGGGAAGTTCTCATCTATTATTTGTTTGAATATATTCTCCATTCCATTTTCTCTTTCTTCAGCCTCTGATATACCTATTATTCTTATGTTATTCTTTTTGATGGAGTCAGACAATTCCGGAAGAGCTTTCTCATTTTTTTAAATTTTTGAGTCTCTCTCTTCTTCTTTGTGTTGTTCCTGAAGTTGCTTGTCTTCTATGTCACTAATCCTACCTTCTATCTGGCCTGTTCTATTAGCTAAACTTGTTACCTCCTTTTTCAGCTCATGAATTGAGTTTTTCATCTCTGTTTGATTTGTTTTTATAGTTTCAATTTCCTTGGTAATATATTCTTTGTGTTCATTGAGTTGTTTTCTGAGCTTCCTAAATTGCCTTTCTGTGTTTTCTTGTATATCTCTGAGTATTTTTAGGATTTCTATTTTAAATTCTGTGTCATTTAGCTCCAAGGTTTTCAATATATTAAATTTTTCTCCATAAATTTTTTCACATCTCTCTGTGCTACTTCTCTATCTTTTGTATCCATGATATTCTTTTTCCTTTGTCTTAATGGCATCTGAGGGTGGTATTGTTGATAGCACTAATGTGAATTAATAAAAAATAAAAAGTAAAAAAAGAAAAAATTTGGAAAAAATAAAAAAACAACAATAATAATTTATTATTTCCCCCCCTTTTTTTCTTCTCTTTCCCTCCTCTCCCCTTTTCCTTTGGAAAATATTTTCATGAAATGTGAATTATATTATGCTAAATGGAACAAAAACTGCCCATAATGAAGGGCCTGAGTTGGAGGGAAGTGTTCAAGGGGCAAAAAAAAAAAAAAAAGTTAGGGACCCACAAAATGCAAAAAATAAAAAAATGTGGGTTAAGTATAAAATGTTTTGCTTGTAAATGATGGTCAATTAAGAGATATAGTGAGAGGAATAAGAGGGAAACAGGAACAAGGAAAAAAATTACTATTGTATTAAGTGGAGCAAAAACTAAATAGAATGGAGAGCCTGGGTTGGAAAAATGCTAATGAGTTAAAAAGTGAAGTAAAAAGCACCCAAAATGCCACACATTGAAAAAAAACACTTGAGTTTCAAATAAAATAATTAGTTCGTGACTGAGAATTGAATGAGAGAAAAAGTAAAAGGAGAAAAGAAGAAACTAATAGAGAGGGAGAAAAAAAAGGGGAAAAGGAAAAGAAGGAAAAAGAAAAAAACAAAGCCTGACCTGTGATGACACAGTGGATAAAGCATTGACCTGGAAATGCTGAGGTCGCCAGTTCAAAACCCTGGGCTTGCCTGGTCAAGGCACATATGGGAGTTGATGCTTCCAGCTCCTCCTCCCTTCTCTCTCTCTTTCTCTCCTCTCTCTCTCTCTCTCTCTGTCTCTCCCTCTCCTCTCTAAAATGAATAAAAAAAGAGAGAGATTGAGTTAAGGGTTTTGGAGTGCAACCCTCATGGAACATAAGGAAGAAGAAAAGAAATAAAATGGGAAATGTAATACTTATGAGTAGTGTGGTTCAAAAAGAAAAAAGAATAAGAGAGGCAGATAATAAAAGGATTAAGGTGGAGGAAAAAAATAATAATAAATGCAAGAAGATGAAAGAAACAAAAAATAGTGGAACAAGTTATAAAGTCTGTAGATTTTTCTTGATTTTGAGAGGATGTTTTTCCTTTTTCTTTCCTCTCCCTCTTCCTGGTTGGTGACTCTGTACCCCAGGCTCTGCCTCTGTGGAACACTTAGGTAGAGATTTACCACTGATGAGACTCTATGGCGATGTCATATATTAAGCTTCAGTCTCATTGGTAGTCAGGGCTTGTTAGTGTTTGCAGGCTCCAACAATTAGAGAGTCAGTTTTTCCGGAGCCTCTCTCCTAGTCTCTCCTTCCTGAGTTAGCAGCCTGATGATCTATCTATGAGGCTGCCACTGCCTCTGCCTGGGGAGTAAGAGGCTAAAAGAGCTGGCAAAACCCCACACTATCCCCACTCAACGCAGGGCTCTGGGTAAGGCTCTGGTAGTCAGAGCCGCTAGTGTAATCAGGCAGGGCTGGGAGCCAATTGCTCCCAAGGTGACTTTCTATGAGCCTCCAGGCCTGTACAGCACACCTAGCACTCTGTGGGTCCACTCTCCCCAGGCTTTTTGCACTTTGTAACCTATTTTGGCTGTGAAGAAGATGCCCTAGTCGCTACCTGTAGTAGAGGAGGTCTTAACATCTGCCAAGTCCCTCTTTTTAGCATATATCCCTGAGTATGAAAGCTCTGCCAATCAGAAGTTTCCCCCACCCCTCTAGCAAGAGGCACTAAAAAATATCATGCCTCTTGTCTTAGATCGCTGAACTGAGAGATCTTGTCAGTTAGAGCCACAAACTCTAACTTGGGAGGTGAGCAGACTGTGGGTTAAGCTAATTTCAGCGATTGGATCGGCCGGTCTGCTCCAGGAAGGACTGCAAGCTGCCCACGTGCCCCTCCCCCGATGATCTGCTCCAGGAGGGACTGCAAGCTGCTCGCGTGCTCCTCCCCTGACAATTTGCTCCAGGAAGGACTGCAAGCTGCCCACGCACCCCTCCCCCAACACTTGATTGTTAGCTTGAATGTCTGGGTGAGGCACCCCACCTGCCCAGAGAAGCTTGGGCGTAGGGAAGTTTGCTTTGGCGCACTCCCCACACTCTGCTGGCAGCTGCTGCTCATGGCACAGGCGTTAGCTCACGTGGGCTGATTCACCATGGGCACACTCTTTCCTCATCTTGAACAAATGGCTGTGCCACAGCCTAGCTTCCTCCACACTCTTGGCTCCCCCAACTCTCAGTTCCAAGTAAAAGCATCCTTTGCTCAGGTTAGTGAGGAAGGCAGAGTGTTCCTTTCTCCATCTTATTTCCTTCAGGATTGATTATATATTTAGTTAATTTTTCACTCGATCATACCTTCATTTTCAGTGTGTGGAACCCCCAGACGCTCCAAGGATAGATTTTTCTGTCTCTGATTGATGAACTTGTTAAAATTTTGGGGAGATTTGTCAGTCGCGCTCCTCACGGCGCCATTTCTCTGACCAGTCATTCTTTTTTAAAGGGCTCCAGGCCATTTCTTTTTGGTTGGCATGTGTGTGGGTGGTTCCAGTCAAAGTTCCTGGACCTGGTTCCTTATGTGAGCTTCCCCAATTGCCAACTGACCTCACATTATGACATTTTATGTTAGATAGGGGCGCTGCTATTCCTCTGGCTACTTTCTGCTTGTTAGGGGCATCATGGGGAAGGGAGGTTGGAAGGTGGTGGCTCTGAAGAAAGTCATGTAAATGGGTGTAGAAGCATCTGTTTCACTGTGACTTGAGAAACTTCATGGATGAAGTCATGTAAAGGTTTTAAAAAGAGGAGTAAATATGAGTAATATGCTGATAACTAGAAGAGGACCTAGGATAGGGGCAGCCCAGGTGAGGATGGGTGGCTGCCACCAGGAGTTAAGTAGGTTGTAGGAGGTGAGGTCCTTGTGCAGTTTCTCTTATAGATGGTGGAGGACTCTGATGCTTTCTTCCATTTTAAGTCTCATTGAACAGCATTGCTCCCTGCTTTAACTCACTCTGGTGGCAGGTTCTCAGTGGAAGGGATAGGAGTAACAGGAGGATCTGCAGAGCCCAAACTTTTGGTAAGCCAGGGATGGGTGGGGCCCAGTGGTTTTGACTGTCAGCAGTCCTGCATGGGGGCAAGCTTGAGGCGAGAGACATGGTATCAAGGTGTTTTCCTTTGGAGTTTGGCTGCAGTAGGATTAGTCAATATTACCATATGGGGTCCCATCCACCTGGGCTGTAGGGAGCCAGGCTGGAGCTCCCTCAGAAGAATCCTGTCTCCTGGCTGGAGGGGGACCATTGGGTGTGCTTCATCTGGACCCCTATGGGAGGAAGGGTCTGGTCCACGTGTTTCCTGAGAAGATGGCAAAGTAAAGACAGAAAGGGGAGGTAGGTGGCAAGAGGAGGAGAGTTTACAGGTAAGTTGTGATTGATTAGGAATGGTCTACCATAAACCAGCTCAAAAGCAGTGAGTCCAGTGGGGTTTCACAGGGTTACCCTGATTCTGGTGAGTGCCAGGTGGAGGAGGTTTGGCCAGGAAAGCCTGGTCTCGATGGAAAGTTTAGTTAGCTGACCCTTCAGGATGCCATGGGCCCTTTCCACCTTACCTGACGATTGAGGGTGATAGGGTATGTGGAGCTTCCAGTTGATGTTGAAAGAGGTGGCATCATGCTGGACTATTTGGGAAGTGAAGGCCAGGCTGTTGTCTGACTGGATGGTAGTCGGCAGTCCAAATTCTCAGGCTGATGCAGCGAGATATGTTCAATGAGAATGGAGGCAACGGTGTCTGCCATCTGTAATGAGGTAGAAAAGGCTTATCTCTACCCTGAAAAGGTATCAACAAAAGCTAAGAGATAATGGAGCCTTTTGTGAGGGCATATAAGAGTGAAGTTGATTTGCCAATTTTGGCCTGGCACGTGCTACCTCAGTTGATGAGTAGGAAAGCAGGGACGAAGTTCCCCTTGTATAGAGGCTTTGGAACAGACAGTACATGCTGCGTGTACCTTTCTGATAGTCTTCTGAAGGCTTGGGAAGAAAAAGAGTGTTTGCAAGAACCAATAGAAAGCTATGTGTAAGGAACAGTGGATATCAGATAGGAGAGTTTCAGCCTGTCCTATTGGTAAGGTAATTCTATCTTTGAGAAATAGCCATTCCTGGTTACATGCCTCCTTTCTGAGGAGGATCTGTTCTTCTTCAGGAGTGTAGGAAGGTTTCTAGGAGGTGGAGAGAAACATGAGAAAAGTGGGGGAGGCTTCCCAGGGTGAGGTTTTGAGCCACCACATTGGCCTGAGCATTTTCCAAGGCCATTGGGTCCTGAGGTTTGATGGTCCCTACAGTGTACCACAGCCACCTCAGTGGAAAGCTGTAATGCCTGCAAAAGTTTAGAAATGAGGGTAACATTGATTATGGAGGAGCCGTTGGTAATGAGAAAGCCTCTTTCCTTACAGAGGGCAGAGTGGCTGTGGGTGATAAGAAAAGCATATTTAGAGTCAGTATATATGGTTATGAGTTTCCCCTGAGCCAGAGTGAGTGCCAGCTAATGACCAGGGGAGGAGAACCTGATGTGAAAAGGGCTTAAGAACACAGTGGAGAAGGGAGTGGCCCCTGGACAGCAGGGGAGGAAGAAGAGGATCTGATATTTGTAGGTGAATGAGAAACAGGATCCAGCAAAGTGAGGGAAGAAGCTGGATAGTACAGAGGGAGTCATGCAGGAGGGAAGAGAGTTCCTCAGGGGAGTCAGCAAAGGAGAAAATATCTGGAGTGGAGGTTTTAACTGAGGTTTCTCTGGCTAAAAGGACCTGTGCTATAGAGCAGCTGGCACAGAGTTTAGGATGGGAGTGCAAATGCCAGAAGCCCTGAATATAAGGGATCTCCAACCATTTCCCAGTTTTTTGGCAATAGTTAAATTGGTGAAGGTGTTAAAATCAAAAGTCCCTTCAGGAGGCCACCTGGTTTGATTATCCAGTGGGTTTTCTGGCCTGGCCACATAGGAGAAAAAGATCAGTTTCTTCTTCTTTAAAGAGAGAGAGATTCTGGATAAGTCACTCCAGGAGTGTTTTTGAGTCAGGGTTAGATTCCTGTGCTTCTATGTCAATCCTCAGTCTTGGAGTTATTAGAGATGAGAATTGGCATCCTGCAACTCAAGCTCCAGCCACCAGATGGTTAGGTAGAGTGGGAGTATCTGGGGCATCTCCAGAGACACATACACTCGGCACAAATAATAGGTCCCTGATGCAGCTGAGATTACAGACAGAGAGTCTCAGACGAAAGAACTGAGGGGAGGCTGGAGGCAGGGGACTTATTGCACCATGTGCCAAAGTGAGTGGGAGGTCGTAGGTCCTGGTTTTTTCTCAGAAAAGAAGGGGAGAGGAGCAGTCCCAGCGGGCATCAAGCTCAAATCCTTTTTGAAAAATCTGGGGTCTAAAAGCTGGGTGCGTCTTATACAGTGGTTGTAGCTTTTTTTTTTTCTGAAGCTGGAAACGGGGAGAGACAGTCAGACAGACTCCCATATGCGCCCGACTGGGATCCACCCAGCACGCCCACCAGGGGGCGTCGCTCTGTTGCGACCAGAGCCACTCTAGCGCCTGGGGCAGAGGCCAAGGAGCCATCCCCAGCACCCGGGCCATCTTTGCTCCAATGGAGCCTCGGCTGCGGGAGGGGAAGAGAGAGACAGAGAGGAAGGAGAGGGGGAGGGGTGGAGAAGCAGATGGGCGCTTCTCCTGTGTGCCCTGGCTGGGAATCAAACCCAGGACTTCTGCATGCCAGACCGACACTCTACCACTGAGCCAAACGGCCAGGGCCCAGTGGTTGTAGCTTTTAACTTGCATTTCCTGCTTATTTACATTTGTTATCTTTTTCTCAACCTTTGGGCCCCAAAATTAAGGTGTGTCTTATACATGGAGGCATCTTATACATGGGAAAATATGGTACTTTACAACTTTACCAGTTTTTTTTTTCCTCTTGGGATGAGATTTTGAAAAAATAATTCATTCCTCTATACAATTTAAGCTTCAACAAAAAAAGCCATTATCATTTTTTTCTTTTTTAAAATTTTAATTATTAATGTTAGAGAGAGGAAGTGGGGGGAGACAGACAGACAGATAGTCAGAAACATCAATCTGTTTCTGTATGTGCCCTGACCCAGCACCAATCCTATGACATTAGTTTATGGGTGTGATGCTCCTACTGAGCTCTCTGGTAAGAGCAAGCCATCCTCTATTTTTTTTGGGGGGGGAAGTACTAGAGAAAAGTTGAAGCAATTAAAAAATGAAATAATTTAGTCTGCTGTGGTGACAATACGAGAAGTCTTTTCTTTGCTCTTGACAGTCAGGGGCATAAACACTATTTCTAATTGTTTAGCACAAAGTGACCCCTTTCCTAACATGCACTTTTTCTTGTGCCATGGCAGCAGTCCAGACTGAGAGACCTCCTAAATGCTGGGCATCCAGAATTTATCTGAGCCTGGGTCACCATTTAGAAGCTAGGTTTTTTTCGTCACAGAACACCTCCCAGGGTCTTTGTTTTGTCACTTGTAAATTTTCTCAGTTTTATAGCTGAGAACATGCATTGCTGAAGGACTGACATATAGGCCTCAGCTCTGCCTTCCGAAAAGCTGAGATACTGGACCTCACCACCATCAATCAAAACTGGGACCAAATGCATTGCACTGCCAAATCCAGTGCTTGTCACAACTTATAATTATTTTATTTATGCATATTTTTCATTCCCTCTGTCTACCCCATGACAGCATAGTATTCATAAATACAAAGTGAGCCTTTCTCATTCACTATAGGCAACCAGTGTCGAGCAGTGCCCAGCACATAATAGGAGTACTGTAAGGTATTTTCTGCTGAGGAAAAAAGAGGAATGTAGCCACCACGTGTGGACAAGTAAAAGCTTTATTTAGAGCGCATCCCAGATGAAGTTCACTGGTCTGCGAGACAGAGGCCAGAAAGTCATGCAGCTTCACCCACCCAGGGGAAATTTATAGCTTTGGTATGGTGGTGGCGGGTTGATATGACATGGTGAAATTCCATTGGCTGACAGTTGCTTTTTTTTCAAAGTGCTCCTGGACCATTTCTTTTGGCAATCATGGGTGTGGGTGGTTCCAGCCAAAGTCCCCGGACCTGGTTCCTCATGTGACCTTCACCAATTGCCAACTGACCTCACATTTCAACTTTTTATGTTAGATAGGGTCACTGCTATTTGTCTGGCTACTTCCTGTTGGTTAGGGGTGTCATGGGGAAGGGCGATCAAAAGGTGGTGGCTCTGAGGGGAGTCACGTATATGGGTGTAGAAGCATCTGGTTGACTGTGACTTCAGAAACCTCACTGATGTAGCCCAGTAAGAATCTAAGAAAAAGAGGAGCAACCATGAGTAATATGCTGATAACTAGAAGAGGACCTAGGATAGGGGCAGCCCAGGTTAGGATGGGTGGCTGCCACCAGGAGTTAAGCGAGTTGTAGGAGGAGAGATTCTTGTACAGTTTCTCTTGCAGATAGTTGAGAACATTGATTTTTTTTCCCATCAGGCCAGTCTCATTGATATAGTAAAAGCATTGCTCCCTGCTTTAATTCACTGTGACAGCAGGTTCCCTATGGGAGGGACAGGAGTAACAATAGGATCTGCAGGGCCCAACAATTTGGTGAGCTGGAGATGGTGGGGCCCAGTGGTTCTGACTCCCAGCAGTCCTACATGGGGGCAAGCTTGAGGCAAGAGACATGGTACCAAGGTGTTTTCCCAAGGAGCCTGGCTGCGGTATGAGTAGTCAGTATTACCATATGGGGTCCTGTCCACCTGGGCTTTAGGGAGCCAGGCTAGAGCTCACTCAGAAGAACCCTGTCTCCTGGCTGGAGGGGGACTGCTGGGTATGCTTTATCTGGACCCCCTCTGGGAGGAAGGGTCCAGTCCACATGTTCCCTGAGATAGTGGCAGAATAAGGATATAAAGGGGAGGTATGTTGCAAGAAGAGGGGGGTTGACAGTAAGTTGTGATTGATTATAAATGATCTACCATAAACCAGTTCAAAGGGGTTGAGAATAAAAGGAGTGAGGCTCATGGGGAGCCCGGTATCCATTTCCAGCCTGAAATGCCAGAGCCAGAGGCAGGACAGGGCCAGGCCTTCCTGCAAGAAGACCGGGGCGGTGCCATGGGGGTCAGGGTGGGGGCCAATGGCCAGCAGAGGGCGACCTGACAGGGAAGGGGCTTAAGAACACAGTGGAGAAAGGAGGGGCTCCTGGTCAGCAGGGAATGTTGCTTCCTGGAGGGAAGAGACCCAAGCAGAAGAGGTCTGCAGAGGGACCAAAGAGGTGTCCCAAGAGAGGGGCACCAACTGGGGTTAGGCAGGAGGGGGAGAGAGCTGGGGGTCAGTGAAGGAGGAAAGATCAGGAGCCAAAGTTTCTCTGGCTAAAAGCACCTGTGCCATAGAGCAGGCAGCACAGAGATTAGGACAGGAGTGCAAATACCAGAAGCCCAGAATGTAAGGGATATCTGAACATTTCCAAGTTCTCTAGCATTAGTTCCGTAAATTGGTAAGGGTGTTAAAATTGAAAGTTACTTCAGGAGGCCACCTGGTTTGATTATCTAGTGGGTATTGTGGCATGGCCACATTGGAGAAGACAATCAGTTTCTTCTTCTTTAGGGAAAGATAAATGTTTGAGAGATTCTGGATAAAGCACCCCTGGGGTATTTTTGTGCCAGGTTTAGATTCCTGGGCCCCCATGGCTGCCCTCAGCCTCAGAGTAATCAGAGATGAGGATTGGTGTTCCACAATGCAATCTCTGGCCACAGGACAGTCAGGTAGAGTGGGAGTGTCCAGAATGTCTCCACAGGTACACACACAGTGGAAACAGATAGGAGGTTCCTGACGCAGCTGCCATTGTGTACCAAGAGTCTTGGAGGCAGAAAGAACTGAGGGGACACTAAAGGCAGGGGATATACTGCACCATGTGCCAAAGTGGGTGGTAGGTTGGAGGTCCTGTTCTTCCTTGGAAGGGAAGGGGAGAAGAGTGGCTCTCACAAGCTTCAAGCTCCTCCTGTGTTTTGGCACCAAATGTAAGGTATTTTCCACCAAGAAACAAAGAGAAACATAGCCACCAAGTGTAGACAAGCCAAAGCTTCATACAGTGTGCATGCCAGGCGAGAATCACTGGTCCACGAGACAGAGGCCAGGAAGTCACGCAGCTTCTCCCACTGGAGGGTAACTTTTAGCATTGATATGGTGGTGGTGGGTTGATATAACATGGAGAAATTTTATTAGCTAACAGATAGTCATTCTTTTACAAAGTGTTCCTGGGCCGTTTTTTGGTAGGCATGGGTGTGGGTGGTTCCAGTCAAAGTCCCAGGACTTGGATCCTCATGTGACCTTCCCCCATTGCCAACTGATGTCACAAGTAAAATAAATGTTTATTAGATAAGTGAATAAATACTCATTTAATTACATATACAAATATACAAAAATGACAGACACAGGGACACAGAGAGACATGCTTTTGTGCAATGCACATCTATGCAAACAGATATACACACACTCAATCTACCTGGGTACATATAGATAGAGAAATATAATAGATACATAGAAAATATGAGAAAAATGTCATAATATTAACAGTAAATATATCTGCAATAAGAATACAATTTTTAGCCCTGGCTGGTTGGCTCAGCGGTAGTGTGTCGGCCTGGTGTGCAGGAGTCCCAGGTTAATTCCTGGCCAGGGCACACAAGAGAGGCGCCCATTTGCTTCTCCACCCCTCCCCCTCTCCTTCCTCTCTGTCTCTCTGTTCCCCTTCCACAGTGAGGCTCCATTGGAGCAAAGATGGCCCGGGCACTGGGGATGGCTCTGTGGCCTCTGCCTCAGGAGCTAGAATGGCTCTGGATGCAACAGAGCGACCCCCCAGAGGGGCAAAGCATCACCCTCTGGTGGGCATGCCGGGTGGATCCCAATCGGGCACATGCGGGAGTCTGTCTGACTGCCTCCCCGTTTCAAACTTTGGAAAAAAAAAGAAAAAAAAAAGAAAAAGAATACAATTTTTATTAAAAAGTTGTTAAAATTCAATATATTTTTCAAATCAAAGCACATTATATTTTATAATAAATTAAGCAGATTTAAATAAAAAAGTTAAAAAGACAGAAGTAAATATAGTAGAATGGGAAGTCATTGGGTGCAGGGATGTGAGTTCCTAACACAGTGCCTTGTGTATGATGGGCAGTTTCAAAGGCTTTATGAGCATGGCAGAAAGGAAAGAAGAAAAACAAGATGAAAAAAAGATGATAAAAAATCCAGGGAGTAGAGAGGAAAAGAGGAAGAAATAAAGAGAAAAACACAACATACTTAAGAAAAAAAATGGAGGATGAAAGAGAAAGATTCATCAAAATTATGTATATTCACATTCTTTGAGATCCTAAGTTTATAATAAAAGTTCTCCACATTTACCAAGCATTCAGAAAATATTTTTAGAGCATTAACTAATACATGAAAATTACTGGCTCCACAATGTTGAATTTCTTGGACTCCTGAACTTCCTGGCTTTGATAAATGTAAACAAGAAAGAACTCAAAAAAAAACTGTGCCTCTCTTTGTCCACCTGCAGGTCTACCTGTAGAATGGTAGTAAATGTCAGAAATTGGCACTGTCATTTGTGCAGGTCAGTGCTTATGGAATGAACAGAATGCTGGAGCTAGAGGAGAGTTTAGGCACCATGGAATGATCTGATCCCTTTATTTTACAAATAGGGAACAGGAAGCCAAGAGACAAAAAAGTGACTAATGCAAGACTTCCAGTTTCTGGTCCTACAAGTAAGAAGCTTGGAAGTTATCATGCCCATCCTCACAAGAGAAAAAAGCTAAACAAGGTGAAAATAAACTACTCCTCCTGGATCCAACAAAGAATTTAAGTCAGAGGAAAAACAAATGTCTCAAAAATTGTATAGACATTTGAACATTGAAAATAAGGGCATATCAGAACAGAAGCCTGTTGCCGCAGCCAATATCAGACTTTATTTAAGAACTCTCCAGTGGGTCAAAGATGGTGGCATATGTGGATGCTGAGCTTGCACCCTCCCAAAAACCCATAAGTGTACCCCTTTATTTAGAACAATTCCTCCTGAAAGACAACTGAGAAACAAACAGCATTGGCAAAACAAGCAAGAAAGAGAGACAGAGGGAGAAAGAGAGGGTACATAGAGAAGGCTGAGGAACCATGAGAGCTCTGCAGGAGGTGAAGGATCAGCTCAGGACTAAAGAGACCAGTGAGCACCACTGTTTACACTTCTTGGGCATGTGGATAGAAGACTGGAGCTCGATCCAGGCTTGATGACCACCCACAGGGCACTGCAGCACATCGCCACCCACCCCTTCTGAAGCAAAATGCAACAGAATCATGACAGCAGAATAGCTTGTATAAAGAGAGCTGCTCGCCTTACCAGGCAGTGGTTCAGTGGGTAAAGCGTCGGACTGGGATGCAGAAAACCCAGGTTCGAGACCCCGAGGTCGCCAGCTTGTGCGCAGGCTCATCTGGTTTGAGCAAAAGCTCACCAGCTGGAGCTCCAAGATGGCAGCGGAGTAGGCGAACGCACAGACGCCCAGCTCTAAACACCAAACTGAAATACAAAACAATTTAGGAAAAATCAGCATGAAAAACCAACACTGAACTGCAAGAACAGCTCTCAAAAACCAAGGAGCAAAGAGGAAGCCACAATAATCCTGGTAAGGAGTGCTTGAATCTCCTCTGCTTACAGGAATGGAAGGGGGGGAGGGTGAGGCTGAGAGCCCAGAGAGGATTTCACAGAGGAAAAAGAGCAGAACCTTTCACAAAACAGAGCTGAAGTGCTTCCAGATCAGAGATCTTCGGACATCTATCCAGCTCCAAAAAGCGCAAAAAGACACAGCTGAAAACAAGAAGTGGGGAGGAGGGGCAGTAATTCAGGTGTCCATGGAGATCTGAGATACACTTCCCCCTACTGAAGCTGAGAAAAAACCTTGCCCCCAGTGAGATTAGTTGGTGGAAGAGACCTTCAGCATCTCAGGTTACACCCACAGCATTCCTGGTTACAGTTTCAAGGAAGCCCCCTGCTGAGATCAGTTAACAAGACTATCACCTGTTAAGAAAACAAACAAATCAAGACTTCAAAGCTGCCCAAATCCAAAAGTAGATTACAAATAATAGCTGATACAACCCAAGAAGACCTAGAAATAACACAACTGAAAATAGGAGGCAGACAGCACCAAGCCTAGACTCAACCAACTCTACAAATAAAACACCATGATGAGGAGACAAAGGAGTGCAACCGAAATGAAACCACAAGAGACACCTTTGAGAGATGAGCTGAGTGATATGGAAATAATCAAACTTCCAGATGCGGAGTTCAAAATAATGATTGTAAGGATGCTTAGGGATCTTAGAACAACAATGGAGGGGCAGTTTGAAAACCTAAATAAAGAAATAGCAACTATAAAAAAGAACCAGTCGGAGATGACAAATACAATATCAGAAACAAAGACCACAAAGGAAGGAATTAAAAACAGGATAGATGGAGCAGAGGATCAAATCAGCAAGTTAGAGAACAACTGAAATGAAGGCATGAAAGCAGAGAAGAAAAGAGAAAAGAGACTCAAAAAGTCAGAGGAAACTCTTAGAGAGCTCTGTGACAACATGAAGAGAAATAACATCCGCATCATAGGGGTTCCTGAAAAAGAAAAAAAGGAAGAAGGAATAGGGATGTTGTTCAATCATATCATAGCTGAAAATTTTCCTAAATTAATGTAAGAGAAACTCTCACAAGTCCAAGAAGCACAGAGCACTCCATTAAAGAGAAATCCAAAGAAACCTACACCAAGACACATCATAATTAAAATGCCAAAGCTAAGCGATAAAGAAAAAATATTAAAAGCTGCAAGAGAAAAAAAAGTTATCACCTACAAAAGAGCCCCCATTAGGATGACATCCAACTTCTCAACAGAAACACTTGAGGCCAGAAGGGAATGGCAAGAAATATTCAAAGTAATGCAGAACAAGAACCTACAACCAAGACTACTTTATCCAGCAAGGCTATTGTTTAAAATTGAAGGAGAAATAAAAAGCTTCCCAGACAAAAAACAACTCAAGGAATTCATTACAACCAAACCAATGCTGCAGGAAATGTTAAGGGGCCTGTTGTAAACAGATCAAAGTGTGAAAAGAATATAGCAAAAAAAGGAATACACCTTTAAAGAAGAAAATGGCAATAAACAACTACATATCAATAATAACCTTAAATGTAAATGGATTAAATGATCCAATCAAAAGACATAGGGTAGCTGCGTGGATAAGAAAACAGGACCCATACATATGTTGTCTACAAGAGACACACCTTAGAACAAAAGACACACATAGATTGAAGGTAAAAGGATGGAGAAAAAAATTTCATGAAAATGGAAATGAAAAAAAGCTGGGGTAGCAATACTTATATCAGACAAATTGGACTTTAAAACAAAGGATATAGTCAGAGATAAAGAAGGCCACTACATAATGATAAAGGGAGTAATCCAACAGGAAGATATAACTATTATAAATATCAATGCACCTAATAGAGGAGCACCCAAATATATAAAACAGACTTTGATGGATTTAAAGGGAGATATCAACAGCAATACTATAATAGTAGGGGATTTTAATACCCCACTAACATCACTAGATAGATCCTCAAGAAAGAAAATTAACAAAGAAACAGCAGACTTATTGGAAACACTAGATCAACTCGATTTAATAGATATCTTCAGAACCTTTCATCCTAAAGCAGGAGAATACACATTCTTTTCAAGTGCTCATGGTACATTCTCTAAGATAGACCACATGTTAGGGCACAAAAGTGCTCTCAACAAATTTAAGAAGACTGAAATCATATCAAGCACTTTTTCTGATCACAAAGGCATGAAACTAGAAATGAATCACAGCAGAAAAGCTCAAAAATTCTCAAACACATGGAAACTAAATAGCAGGGTGTTAAATAATGAATGGATTAAGAATGAGATCAAAGAAGAAATAAAGAAATTCCTAGAAACGAATGACAATGAGCATACAACAACTCAAAATTTATGGGACACAGCAAAAGCAGTGCTGAGAGGGAAGTTCATAGCACTACAGGCACACTTTCAGAAGCTAGAAAAAGCTCAAATAAACAACTTAACCCTGCATCTAAAAGAATTAGAAAAAGAACAGCAAGTAAAGCCCAAATTTAGTAGAAGGAAGGAAATAATAAAGATCAGAGCAGAAATAAATGACATAGAGTCTAAAAAAAAATACAGAGGATCAATTAAACTAGGAGCTGGTTCTTTGAAAAGGTAAACAAGATTGATGAACCTTTAAGTAGACTCACCAAGAAAAAGAGAGAGAGGACTCAAATAAATAAAATTAGAAATGAGAGAGGAGAAATAACAACTGACACAACAGAAATACAAAATATTGTAAGAAAATACTATGAAGAACTGTATGCCAAAAAACTAGACAATCTAGATGAAATGGACAAATTCCTTGAAACATACAATCTTCCAAAAATCAATCTGGAAAAATCAGAAAACCTAAACAGACTGATTACAACAAATGAAATAGAAACAGTTATCAAAATCTCCCAACAAAGAAAAGTCCGGGGCCCGATGGCTTCACAACAGAATTCTACCAAATGTTCAAAGAAGAACTAACGTCTATCCTTCTCAATCTATTTCAAAAAATTCAAGAGGAAGAAAGACTTCCAAGCTCCTTTTATGAGGCGAGCATAATTCTGATTTCAAAACCAGGCAAAGACAACACAAAGAAAGAAAATTATAGGCCAATATCTCTGATGAATATAGATGCTAAAATCCTCAACAAAATATTAGCAAACCGGAATCAACAATATATGGAAAAAATCATACACCATGATCAAGTGGGATTTATCCTGGGGAGGCAAGGCTGGTACAATATTCGTAAATCAATCAGTGTGATTCATCACATAAACAAAAAGAAGGAGAAAAACCATATGATAATTTCAATAGATGCAGAAAAAGCATTTGATAAAATCCAGCACCCATTCATGATCAAAACTCTCAGGAAAGTGGGAATACAGGGAACATACCTCAACATGATAAAAGCCATCTATGAGAAACCCACAGCCAACATCATACTCAATGGGCAAAAATTAAAAGCAATCCCCTTAAGATCAGGAACAAGGCAGGGGTGCTCCCTTTCACCACTCTTATTTAACATAGTCCTGGAAATCCTAGCCACAGCAATCAGACAAGAAAAAGAAATAAAAGGCATTCAAGTTAGAAAAGAAGTAAAACTATCATTATTTGCAAATGATATGATATTGTATATAGAAAACCCTAAAGTCTCAGTCAAAAAACTACTGGACCTGATAAATAAATTCAGCAAAGTGCCAGGATATAAAATCAATACTCAGAAATCAGAAGTATTTTTACACACCAACAATGAACAGTCAGAAAGAGAAATTAAGGAAACAATCCCCTTCACAATTACAACCAAAAAAATAAAGTACCTAGGAGTAAACTTAACCAAGGAGACTAAAGACTTGTACTCAGAAAATTACAAAGCATTGATAAAAGAAATCAAGGAAGATACAAACAAGTGGAAGCATATACCGTGCTCATGGTTAGGAAGAATAAACATCATTAAAATGTCTATCTTACACAAAGCAATCTAAAAATTCAATGCAATACCAATTAAAATATCAATGACATACTTCAAAGATATAGAACACATATTCCAAAAATTTATATGGAACCAAAAGAGGAAACGAATAGCCTCAGCAATCCTAAAAAAGAAGAATAAAGTGGGAAGTATCACACTTCCTGATATCAAGTTATACTACAAGGTCATTGTACTCAAAACAGCCTGGTACTGGCATAAGAACAGGCATATAGATCAATGGAACAGAACAGAGAACCCAGAAATAAACCCACAGTTCTATGGACAACTGATATTTGACAAAGGAGGTAAGGAAATACAATGGAGTAAAGACAGCCTCTTTAACAAATGGTGTTGGGAAAATTGGACAGCTACCTGCAAAAAAATGAAACTAGATCACCAGCTTACACCACTCACAAAAATAAACTCAAAATGGATAAAAGACTTGAATGTAGGCCGTGAAACCATAAACATCTTAGAAGAAAACACAGGCAGTAAGCTCTCGGACATCTCTCTGAGCAATATATTTGCTGATTTATCTCCATGGGGAAGTGACATAAAAGACAGGATAAACAAATGGGAGTATATCAAACTAAAAAGCTTTTGCACAGCTAAAGAAAACAAGAACAGAATAAAAAGACAAACTACACAATGGGAGAACATATTTGACAATACGTCTGATAAGAGGTTAATAACCAAAATTTATAAAGAACTTGTAAAACTCAACACCAGGAAGACAAACAACCCAATCCAAAAATGGGCTACAGAGATAAATAGACACTTCTCCAAAGAGGACATACAGATGGCCAATAGGCATATGAAAAAATGCTTAACATCACTAATCATTAGAGAAATGCAAATTAAAACCACAATGAGATATCACCTCACACCAGTCAGAATGGCGCTTATCAACAAAACAACACAGAATAAGTGCTGGCGAGGATGTGGAGAAAAGGGAACCCTCCTGCACTGCTAGTGGGAATGCAGACTGGTGCAGCCACTGTGGAAAACAGTATGGAGATTTTTCAAAAAACTGAAAATCGAACTGCCTTTTGACCCAGCTATCCCACTTTTAGGAATATACCCCATGGACACCATAGAATGGCTCCAAAAGGAGAAAGGCACCTGCATGTTTGTGGCAGTATTGTTCACAATAGTGAAGATCTGGAAACAGCCCAAGTGTCCGTCAGAGGACGAGTGGATTAAAAAGCTTTGGTACATATATACTATGGAATACTACTCAGCCATAAGAAATGATGACATTGTTTCATTTACAATAACATGGATGGACCTTGACAACATTATATGGAGTGAAATAAGTAAATCAGAAAAAAAAACTAAGATAAATCCATACATAGAAGGGACATAAAAATGAGACTCAGAGACATGAACAAGAATGTGATGGCAACAGGGGTGGGGGGTTGGGGGAGGGGGGATGGGGTGAAAAATGAGAAAGGGGTTAAGGGAGGGGAGGGGCACAAATAAAACCAGATAGAAGGTGACAGAAGACAATTTAACTTTGGGGGAGGGGTATACAGCACAATCAAATGTCAAAATAATCTAGAGATATTTCCTCTCAACATATGTACCTTGATTTATCAATGTCACTGCATTAAATTTAATAAAAAAGAAAAAACCTCACCAGCTTGAGCCCAAGGTCGCTGGCTCAAGCAAGGGTTTACTCAGCCTGCTGAAGGCCTGCGGTCAAGGCACATATGAGAAAGCAATCAATGAATAACTAAGGTGTTGCAACACGAAATGAAAAACTAATGATTGATGCTTCTAATCTCTCCATTCCTGTCTATCCCTTTCTTTGACTCTCTCTCTCTATCAAGAAAAAAAAAAAGAGCTGCTCTTCCCAGGTAGGTATGGCAGGGTGACACTTCACCCACTAAGCTGCATGTGCATGTGGGGCTCCCCACCTAGAGAGAGTGCAGAGCTAGGAAACACTCTGGTACCAGCTGAAGGACTATTTGACCCAGAGAAAGTGCAGAGATAGTGGGTCAGTACTGGCATTTCCATTCTGGAAAATGGGGAGCCAGCAAATGGGCTATGGTCTGCACACAGGACTGCCTGATCAGAGAAAGTGCAGAAATTGGGGGGTGCTACTTCTTGCACTGGTTGGGCTGCTCTACCAAAAGAAAGCACAAAGCTAGCAATATCTTGCAGCCCAGTGTGCAGTGAGGGGGGCAATGCTGTGCATGTGCACAGGGCTGCCAAGCCCCAAGAAGGTGAAGAATGAACAAATTAAGGCTGTGTGTGCACCCAGGCTACCCCACCAGGACAAAGGGTGGATCTAATGAGGGGTGAGATACAAGAAAGCAGTCAGGTAACCCAGTGCAGACTGTGATCTGACAACAGATAATTAAAACAGGACACACAAAGCACACATCACACAGCCCCTTTTACACCAGGAAGCCCTGCTCAGATTAAAAGGGAAAGGAAGCTCACACACCACAAGCAGTCCATTCAGAACCCACTCAGGCCAGGTGACAGGACAGGCACTGCATGCACCTCCCCACAACTACAACCGGCAGGCTGAAACTGTTCAACACACAATGTAACAAAGACTACATTTTGAAGACTGGGTGAGATGACTATTTCATTCAACTCAAAGGAACAAAAACAGACAAACAAAATGGGTAGACAGCCTGACCAGGTGGTGGCGCAGTGGATAGAGCGTCGGACTGGGATGTGGAAGACCCAGGTTCAAGACCCTGAGGTCGCCAGCTTGAGCACATGCTCATCTGGTTTGAGCAAAAAGCTCACCAGTGTGAGACCAAGGTCGCTGACTCCAGCAAGGGGTTAGTCTGCTGAAGGCCCACAGTCAAGGCACATATGAGAAAGCAATCAATGAACAATTAAGCGCAACAAAAAACTAATGATTGATGCTTCTCATTTCTCCATTCCTGTCTGT
Organism: Saccopteryx bilineata; assembly: GCF_036850765.1. Lineage (NCBI taxonomy): Eukaryota > Metazoa > Chordata > Mammalia > Chiroptera > Emballonuridae > Saccopteryx > Saccopteryx bilineata. The sequence continues at coordinate 405,603 of NC_089502.1, forward strand.
CTGTCCCTGTCTATCCCTCTCTCTGTCTCTGAAAAAAAATGGTGAGACAGAAGAATATGACAGAAGAATATACCCTGAAATCAGGAGTAGTCAACCTTTTTATACCTACCGCTCACTTTTGTATCTCTGTTAGTAGTAAAATTTTCTAACCGCCCAGCTCTTCCACAGTAATGGTGATTTATAAAGTAAGAAAGTAACTTTACTTTATAAAATTTATAAAGCAGAGTTACAGCATGTTAAAGCATATAATAAGAATTACTTACCAAGTCCTTTATGTCAGAATTTTGATACGTTTGGCAGAATAAATCTTTATAACAACTTACTATAGTTAAAACTATGTAATCAAGGCACAGGTTGGTTGCTCCACTACCACCCACCAGGAAAGGTGGAATGCCCACTAGTGGGAGGTAGGGACCAGGTTCACTACCACTGCCCCAAATGAAGGAACAAGAAAAAAAACTCCTGATAAATATCCTAATAAAATGGAGATGAACACATAAAGAATTCAAAGCAAACAGTCATAACGATGTTCCATAAACTTGAGAGTAGAATAGAGGAACTCAAGAGAGTGCTTGAACAACAAGAAAATGTAATAAGCTCATCCAGCTTGAGCGCGGACTCACCAGTTTGAGCGTGGGATTATAGACATGACCCCATGGTCACCAGTTGAGCCCAAAGGTTGTTGGCTTAAACCCAAGTCACTGGATCAAGCAAGGGGGTCACTGATTTTGCTGGATTCCCCGACCTGGCCCATTTTTTCATCCCGGGGGCTGGCCCCACGTGTCCCCTCTTGGGAAGCCTCAATGTGAATGCACGCCCTCGGCTAAGCAGTCAGCCTGAGCGCCGTCTCCCACGCAGGCATGTCAGAGCTAAGCCTGCGGGGTGGCTGGAGCACGGAGGCACACTATATCCCGCGGTATGGCGCTAAGGGGGCGGTGGAAAGGTCGCGGCTGCTGGGGACAGCCTGGACCCGGTGGGCGAGAGGCGGTTCCTAGGGCTGCTGCGCAAGGTCACGTGGCCTAGTCTCGCCCCACACACACTTCCTCGAGGCCTTCAGGTGCTTCCGCGCCCACTTCTTCCAGGAGGAGTCGCCTCCATGGACGACTAGGAGATGAAGAGCTGCCGCAACGTGGAGAAAAACCAAGACTCGCTGCTGCGCACAGGTGACGGGGCATGGGGACTGGGTGGGGACTAGGCCGGGATCAGAGTGCGGGAATCAGGAGGGGACCGCTGGGCTGCACGGGGGGGGGGGGGGGGGGGGCAAGTGTCGGGACTGGTCCTTCAAGTGCTTTGCGGACCAAGATTTTGTTTCTCCCCAGGCCTCAGAGCTCATGGGCCCGCTTTCACGGTTCAAAGCCGGCAGGCCACCAGACCTGTGGCGGAGAACACTGAGGACTCGCATGAAGAATGGACTCGAAGGCAGCGAGGTGAGGTGCGCAGGCACGGCACTGCCCTTTAGAAACTGATAAAGCATTGACCTGGAATGCTGAGGTTGTCATTTTAAAACCCTGGGCTTGCCCGGTTAAGGCACATATGGGAGTTGAAGCTTCCTGCTCCTCCCCCTTCTCTCTCTCTCTCTTTCTCTCTCATCTCTCTCTCTCCTCTAAAATGAATAAATAAATAAAAATAATTTTTTAAAAAAGAAAAGAAACCGACCTGGCGTGAGGTCCCCAGCCTCTCAGCAGCTAATGAGGGACAGAGCTTGTATTTAGCAAATGAGTGAGATGCAAACAGTGTATTGTGCAGTAAGGGGCGATTTGCTACACTGCTTCCATGTGTAAATAATTACACATATTTATAGATGTGTTAATGAGCAGAAACGGTATAAAAATATAAAAGTACACAAGAAATAACTCATTCAGAACACTTGTCATCACAATAGGAGGAGGAAGGTCTGGCCAGTGAGCAGAGCTTCAGGACAGAGTTCCCTTGGCAGCGCCAGCCTCATTGCAGACAGGAAAGAATTAATCATGGTGATTAAGGCAGCTGGGGTTGTGGGCCAGGGTGGGGACCATTGTATCAGTACCTGTGTCAGCCACCTCTTCAGTGTGTCTGGTTTTATGAGGGTGTGGTCAGTAAGGTCCTTTGGCTTTCATGGGTCTAGCACTAAAACACAGCTGCAGTACAGATGTTATCTCTAACTTAACCCAAATGGTTTCTGTGGTCCACAGACCTGAGGCTCTGTTCCCAAGACTGTTTGGTGCTGACCAGACTCTGATGATTAAGGAAGGGCAAGGATGGCTAAATGTGTAAAGGTGAAAGAATAAGAAGGAAAAGAGGGAAGGTGGTCACTGTACCATTAGACTGGACAAGGCCACTATGAAACAAGAAGAGAGAAAGGAGCCCTGGCCAAGTTGCTTAATTTGTTAAAGAGTCATCCCCATATATCTAAGTTGTGTGTTTGATCTCCAGTCAGGGCCAATATAAGAATCAACCATTGAAGCCTGACTAGGTAGTAACACAGAAGATAGGGCATCAACCTGGGATGATAAGGAACCAGGTTTCAAGCACCAAGGTTGTGAACTTGAGGATGGGTTCACCGGTTTGAGTGTGAGGTTGCTGGCTTGAGCATGGGATCATACACATGACCCCATGGTAACTGGCTTGAAGCCCAACATTGCTGGCATGAGCTCAAGGCTGCTGGTTTGAGCAAGTGGTCACTGACTGAGCAAGAGTGCTCTGGTCAAGGTATGTATGAGAAAGCAATCAATAAACAGCTAAGGTTCTGCAACTATAAGTTGATGCTTCTTATCCCACACCCTTCCTGTCTATCTGTCTCTCTAGCTAAAAATAAAGAAAAGAAAAAAAATAATCAACCACTAAATGCATAAATGAGTGGAACAACAAATTAATGTCTCTCTTTCTTCCCTCCTCTCTCTCTCTAAAATCAATAAAAAATAAAATTTATTATTTTAGAGAGAGGAGAGAAAGAAAGAAAGAGAGAAGGGGGAGGCAGATAGGAGCAGGAAGCATCAACTTGTAGTAGTTGCTTCTTTTATGTGCCTTGACTAGGCAAGTTTGGGGTTACAAATGGGTGACTTCAGTGTTTCGGGTCACTGTTTATCCACTGAACCACCACAGGTCAGGCAAAATTTGTTTTAATTTTAAAAAAAGAAGACACACAGGAGAAAGTGTTATATTAAAGAAATGGACTTTCTGTCCAGTTAAGTGACCTTTATTATATTTTTTACATAAATGGCCAATTTTTTTCTTTTTCTATTTTATTTTATATATATATATATATATATATATATATATATATATATATATATATAGAGAGAGAGAGAGAGAGAGAGAGAGAGAGAGAGAGACTGGCTGAAAGAGAGAGACATGAGAAGCATCAATTCTTCATTGTAGCTCCTTAGTTGTTCATTGATTGCTTTCTCATATGTGCCTTGAATTGGGGGGGGAGCTACAGCACAGTGAGTGACCAATTGCTCATGCATGATACCTTGGACTTGAGCCAGCAACCATGGGGTCATGCCTATGATTCCACACTCAAGCTGGCAACCCTGTGCTCAAGCTAGTGAGCCTTCACTAAAGCCTGAGTAGCCCCCACTGAAGCTGGCGGCCTCAGGGCTTCAAAACTTGGGTCTTCAGCATCACATCCATCTTAAAGAAGCAAGACCCTGTGGAAAACACTCTAGTTAAAAATTGGGTAAGAGAAAATTATTTGTAGATTTCAGTTCCTCTGAGCCCTCTAGAAAGGCTAATAAGTATGGCCTAGGTATGTGGGGTGGACTTTGGATAGGCCTGGATTTAAGCTCTACTAAACTGAGAGAATTTAGCACTGGAGCTTTGGGCAAATCTTACAAATTCTCAAAGCTCTTCAATGCTCATGTGTAAGGTGAAGATACATGCATGTATTCTTTGACAGTATTCAATTCAGTTTATTTATTTGTGTATGTATTTGGTTATTTTTTGGTAAAAAAATGATAGAGAGTGAGGCTGACTCCATATGCACTCTTACCAGGATCTACCTGGCAACCCCAATTCTAGAGTACTGAGCTGTTTTTTAGCACCTCAGGATGATGTGCTCTGGCTAACTGAGCCATCCTCAGCACCCAGGGCCAATTGTAGAACCAATTGAGCCACTGGCTGCAAGAAATGAAGAGGGAACAAAGGGTTAGAGGGAGGGGTGGAGAAGGAGATGGTCACTTCTCCTATGTACCCTGACCGGAATCAAACCCGGGACATACACTGGGCCAATGCAGTATCCACTGAGCCACTGGCTAGGGCTTAAATTCAGTGTAAAAGAACTGACACATACACGTTGTCCAATAAATACAACTTTGATAATAGTGACCATACGCTGTTGGTGTTGTATACCAGGCCTTTACTTAATACCTTACATATACTGTGCCCTTAATAAATATTTTATGAATAACTAAATCTTGATAAGTTATACATCATAATGGGAAGATTGAGAAACAAAAATTGAATTGGCCATCTGTAGTCAGTGTAGAGGATTACTATTAGAGATGTTCTCTGAGCCAATAGTTGACAAAAAACAAACAAAAAATCCCCCAGAGAATATAGAAAGACAGGCATAATTTGATGGGAGGAGATTGTTTGTTTTCTGACAAAATAGGGACTAAGACTCCAGACTTTACCAAACTCACTCTTCTCCAACTTAGAACCAGGAGAAAGGAGACTGAAGTAAAGATGTATAGCCTATGATAAAGAACAGGCCATGTGTACTAAGAGGTCAGCAAGCCCCAGGATTATGACCACCTCTGTAAGTGATTCTCAAAAAGTATGTTATGGCCTGACCTGTGGTGGCACAGTGGATAAAGCATTGACCTGGAAATGCTGAGGTCGCTGGTTCGAAACCCTGGGTTTGCCTGGTCAAGGCACATAAGGGAGTTGATGCTTCCAGCTCCTCCCCCTTCTCTCTTTCTGTCTCTCTCTCCTCTCTCATCTCTCTCCCTCTCTGTCTCTCTCTCCTCTCTAAAAATAAATAAAAAAACAAAAACAAAAAAGTATGTTATGTCTTCATACAATAATTTCATAGGGTCATTTGGCCCTTAGAGCATTCCATTCCCCTACAGACCTGCACTACGGAATTGAGGCACAATAATGTGAATTCCTCGGCTATCTGTGAAGCTCTATATGTCCAGGAAAATGTACTACACCTTCCCTAATCCCTGTTGCTCTCACCCCCAGATTGTGAGAAGTGTCAGAACTTCTTCATTGACAGTTGTGACATGCATGGGCCCCCTACATTTATAAAAGACAGTGCAGTGGATAAGGGGCATCCAAACCATGCAGCCCTCACTCTGCCTCCTGGGTTGAGAATCAGACCATTGGGCATCCCTGAAGCTGGTATTGGAGTGTGGAACAAGGCCTCTGCTCTGCCAGTGGGTCTGCACTTTGGCCCTTATAAGGGCCAGATCACAGAAGATGAAGAGGCAGGCAACAACGGATACTCCTGGCTGGTGAGAAGCATTTACCTCTTCCCCTGTCTTGTGACTTCCCACATCCCTCCCATATCTTGGTGGGACCTGTCTTTCTACATACTAGGACATGGATGGAGACAATATGTTTAGCTCTGGGTACTTTGCAGACCATGGAGCTCCTGTTGAGGATCACAGGTTAAGGGGAAGCAAAGTGGTACAGACACAAAGGAATGCCTCCTCCTAGCCCTGAATGGACACGTCAACTCAGATGTGATGAGTAAATAAAGTATCATGTGGTCATGAGTGGCAATGCATACAACCTGAAAGAGCTTTGTTGACAGTAGAGTAAAATAATTCCTCTATTACCTCCACATCCAAAAAGAGTTTTTATATTTTCTTCATAAAATGCAGATCACCAAAGGGAAAAACTGTCATGAGTATGTGAATGTGAAGGATGAATTCTGGGCCAACTGGATGAGGTAAGGCCAAGAAGTTTCTGGGAGTCATGAAGAACACTTATCCCTCTCAGGCCCATACATCTTTCCTTCTCATCATGCCTCCCTCAGTGGTCTCCCTCAATTCTGTTTCTCCTTTTTTCTCCATTTGGTACTTTCTCAAAGCAAGTGGTATTTAGACAGTAAAAGGAGATAAAAATATAGCATATGTCCTCAAAATATAAATCTCTATGCTAGACAAAATTTAGGCATTGGAAAAAAATTTTGATGGTCCAGATTACACTTTAATTAATGTAATGTACATTATTTCAGCCCTTACTATATTCCAGTTTAGAGGAAGGTATTCATTACTTAGATCATATAACCCAGTGGTCCCCAACCCCCGGGCCACGGACCAGTACTGGTTCGTGGGTCATTTGGTACCAGTCCACAGAGAAAGAATAAATAACTTAAATTATTTCCATTTTATTTATATTTAAGTCTGAACAATGTTTTATTTTTTAAAAATGACCATATTTCCTCTGTTACATCCATCTAAGACTCATTCTTGATACTTGTCTCGTAAGTGTAACAATCATATTTTAAAATACCACAGTTTTTTACACCAGTCGCATAATTTTATTTTGTGCATTTATCCGTCCCACCCTAAAGGCCGGTCTGTGAAAATATTTTCTGACATTAAACTGATCCATGGACCAAAAAAAGTTGGGGACTACTGGTATAACCCATTTTCTTATGGAGGACTAATTGGAGAAAGTGAAACAATTGATTATAGAAATATTGAACTATAATTTTTCTATTTTTTGAGAAGTTCACAGTGCCAGGATACCTACACCAAGAATAGCCTAAACCCGTGAGGGCAGCCAATTATCCCAGCCTCACTTCTAACTAGAACTGAGTTCTGAAGCCTGCAGAGCAATGATCATTTGCCACTTTCCTGAGGGGCTCTTTTATCAGAGGCTACAGAATATGAATAAGCTATTATTGTTTCTTATGATTTTGCTAAGACAAAGTGACCTCCACATCTGGTCAGTTGGCTCAGTGGTAGAGCATCTGCCTGACCATGGAAATCCAGGGTTTGATTCCCAGCCAGGGCACTGAGAAGTGCTTATCTGTTTTCTAGCCTTCCCCCTCTCCTTTATCTCTATCTCTCTCTTTCCCTCCCGCAACCAAGGCTCCATTTGAGCAAAGTAGGGCCCAGCACTGAGGATGACTCCATGGCCTCCACCTCAGGTGCTAGAATGAGTCTGGTTGCTGCAGAGCAATGCCCCTGATGGGCTAAGCATTGCCTCCTGGTGGGCATGCCATGTGGATCTCAGTCGGGTACATGCAGAGTCTGTCTGTATGCCTCCCTACTTCTCACTTCGGTGGTGGGGGGAGACCTCCAGGTTTTTATGAGAACCTCGGTGAGGCATCAAAAGCTACCTAAATAAAATGTGAGGAGAATGCAGAAAGGCCTCTCAAGAAAAGATGGACTTGGGCTGAGTATTGAATGATGTGAACTAATCTAAACACAAGTCCAACATCAAGTATCAAATTCTGTGATATAAACAGGACCTGAGTTAGTTTGGAAAAGCTAGAGGTCACTGGGTTTTATGGCCAATCAGGGTGGTTGTTACATCTGGACTTCGCTTTGGAAAATAATATTAGCCAGGATGAGCACTGTAAGTAGGACCTGGAGATAGGAAGTCATGACATTGTGACAGGCTCAAACATTGAACAAGAAGGTTCTCTAGGAGCACTGTGGCATTGGGCGACATTGAATCCCAAATGTCAGGTGAAGAGCTGGACATGGATCTGAGAGGTAGTAGGATCTCATCACCAGTAGGCTTCTTTTCTTTCACCTGCCTCAATCACAGATATGTGAACTGTTCCTGGGATGATGAAGAGTAGAACCTGGTGGCCTTTCAGTATTGCAGGCAGATTTTCTACCAAACCTGCAGGTCATCAGGCCAGACTCTGTGCTGCTGGTTTGGTACAGTGACAAATGTGGCCATAAACTGGGCAGCAAGTGGAAGAGAGATCTCGAAGCAGCTAGAGGTGAGCACAACCATTCTTCAGAATGGAAAGAGAAGAGAAAACTCACCTTAGAAATGTTCATGGTAGGCCTGACCTGTGGTGGCACAGTGGGATAAAGCATCGACCTGGAACACTGAGGTTGCCGGTTCGAAACCTTGGGCTTGCCTGGTCAAGGCACATATGAGAATTGGTGCTTCCTGCTCCTCCCCCTTCTCTCTCTCTCTCTCTCTCTCTCTCTCTCTTTCTCTCCCTTCCCTCTCTAAAAATAAATAAATAAAAAAATATTTAGAAATGTTCATGGTATACTGTAAAGTCAGTAAGATTTCAAATCAGATGGTTCAGAAATTAAGGATTCATTTCATATGCCTCTGATTCTTAGAAAAAACTTTATATTTCTTACTTTTGATTTAATTTTTTTTAAGTGAGAAGAGGGGAGATAGATAGATTCCTTCATGTGCCCCAACCAGGATCCACCCAGAAATTCCAGTCTGAGGTCCACACTCAGACTAGCCGAGCTACCACGAACATTTCTAAGGTGAGTTTTCTCTTCTCTTTTCATTCTGAAGAATGGTTGTGCTCACCTCTAGCTGCTTCGAGATCTCTCTTCCACTTGCTGTCCAGTTTATGGCCACATTTGTCACTGTACCAAACCAGCAGCACAGAGTCTGGCCTGATGACCTGCAGGTTTGGTAGAAAATCTGCCTGCAATACTGAAAGGCCACCAGGTTCTACTCTTCATCATCCCAGGAACAGTTCACATATCTGTGATTGAGGCAGGTGAAAGAAAAGAAGCCTACTGGTGATGAGATCCTACTACCTCTCAGATCCATGTCCAGCTCTTCACCTGACATCTGGGATTCAATGTCGCCCAATGCCACAGTGCCTCAGTGCCTGAGGTCAACACTTGAACCAACTGAGTTATTGAGCTGATGCTCGAACCACTGGAGCCCCTGGTTGTGAGAGGGAAAGAGAGAGAGAAGGGGAGGGGGAGGAGAAGAGAGATAGTTGCTTCTCATGTGTGCCCTGACCAGGGATCAAACCAGAGGTATCCACATGACGAAGCCAACACTCTACCCATTGGGAAAACAGGCCAGGGTCTGTTTTCTCATGGCCACCCTGTCTAGCATACAGGGTAAGAACAGAGGTTGAGTAGATTCCCAGCAGCCTGGAAATGCAGTGCTGTGATCCAAGCTGAGACACTGGAAACCTTCCTGAGTGAGGTGAGACAGTGGTGCTTTTCTTGGCTGTAGGGTGGCTTATTCTCTAAGATTTGCATTGTTGATTTTTGGAGAATACACTTCAGTGGGGAATTCACTCACAGAATACTTCATCTCCAGGTGAGAGAGGATGGTTCATTAGCTGGAGAGGGATAGGAATCAGGCATGTATGGTTGGGAGCCCTGACTGGTTAGCTCAGTTGGTTAGAGCATCATCCAGTAATACCAAGGTTCAGCCCGGGTCAGGGCACATATGAGAAATGACCAATGACTGCATGTCTAGATAGAACAATGAATAAATGCCTCTCTCTCTCTTTCTCTTTCTTCTTCTTTTTTCTCCTTCTCCTCTTTCTCTTCTTTCTCCTCCTCTCTTTGTCTCTCTAAAATCAATCAATTTTTAAAAAGTATGGTTGGGGAAATATTTTGAAACAGGGCTTATTGTATATGAAATGGGCTGACACTGAATAAAATCAAGTATGAATATTTGATGTGAGGTTTGAGGAAGGACATATTTTCAGTTTATCATCTGTGAAAAACTATGAGGGAAGCAATTCCTAGTTGGGGCCAGTGGTCGTTCTAAACAACTGTGTTAAAGCTACATATATACAGAAAAGGTCAGCATTGTCCTACCCATACAAGGGGTGAAACAGCCCCTGATGCTACTGGATAGTCCCTCATCTGGCAATGTGTAGAAAGGACCCTTGGTATGGGCTTTCTAAATTTTTAAAAATGATATAGTACATAAAAATGAAAAGAAGAAACAGATTGTAAAGAAGCACTTTGTGGGCAGCAGATTACAATGTCAATCCCAGAAGAATAATTCAAGGGACTGGTCTTAACAGCAGGCAAAACATGACCCAAGCAGCCTTGTCAACATCTGCCTTACCAATATTTTCTCTTTCAGCCACAAATACACCCATCTTCCTCCAACTCTCTGGCCTTCTCCAACGAGAAATTCCTCAGCCAACATGTAGTATGCAATCACCCCTCTCACATTCTCTTAGGAACATCTACAAAAAAACACCTCCAATCTGAGGTTCCCTCCCCAGAGGATCCAAATCAGCAGCAGCAACATACTGATACACACAGCTGGGATGACAAAGCTGAAGGTCAAAAGGACAAAGGAAAGTCCAAACATTTGCTTAAAAGGACCAGTCCAAGGAAGATTTCAAGGGCCTTTTTCAAATCTATCAAAGGACACATGGGAAGCTCTAGTGAGCAAGAGAGAATTATGCAGGAAGCACCCAGCAGAGGCCAGAAATTAAATTCAATGGACATAGAAGAACTGTCTATGAGAGTAGTAATGTCAAGAACTGTAGCTGTCAAGTATGGAGAGTGTGTGCAAGGCTTTGATGATTGGTCACATCTCCTAAGACTTTAGAAGACACACTTGGGAGAATCCCTATGTTTTCAGGGAGTGTGAGCAAGGCTTTAAAAGAAGTCAGATTGCCTCAGACATCAGAGAACACACTCAGGGGAGAAGCCCTATTTTTGCAGAAAGTGTAAGTGAAGATTTTCAACAGAAGTCACATCTTCTCAGACACCAGAGAACACACTCAGGGGAGAAGCCCTATGTTTGCAGGGATTGTGAGCGAGGCTTTACACAAAAGTCAGATCTCCTAATACACCAGAGGACACACTCAGGTGAAAAACCCTATGTTTGCAGGGAGTGTGAATGAGGCTTTACACAAAAGTCACATCTCCTCAGACACCAGAGGACACACTGCAGAGAAGCCCTATGTTTTCCAGGAGTATGAGCAAGGCTTTTCACTGAAATCATCTGTAAAGCCAGTAGCCAGGGCCACCATCACAGCAGCCTGGCTCATGCAGGTTTGCATTGGATTTGGACAGTCGGTAAAGAAACAATGGAGCCAAAAACTGGTGGGCCATCATTTTTAATCCTAGCTTGCACCCAGCAGGCAAGTAAAAACACATACTGGGCTCCAAAACCCACTCACATTCAGTGCTCACAAAGCTACTGACTTATCCGAGTTTCCTAGAATCAAAGGTTTCTAGCTCACCAGACTTATTCACCTCTGTTCCCCATCTCCTTCCTACTCCCTGCACAAACTCTGCACAAACTGGCCTCTCACTCAACACTTCGCCATCTTGGCTGCTTCTCCTGGCCTCTTCCACGTGGCCTTTTTCTGCCCTCTGCTCTCTAATGCTAATCTCAGGAACCAAAAGAGCAAGCTTCTGTTCTGCCCCCATTTTATAGTGTAGATTCATAACCTTTAATCCAATATACAAAATAGGGAAGTTTCTAATACAAAGTCACTTATCTGGGGCATGATGGGATTGTACCACCCCACATCAAAATGGGTGGGAAAGGCCCTGGCCGGTTGGCTCAGTGGTAGAGCATCAGCCTGGCGTGCAGGAATCCCGGGTTTGATTCCCGGCCAGGGCACACAGGAGAAGCGCCCGTCTGCTTCTCCACCCCTCCCCCTCTCCTTCCTCTCTGTCTCTCTCTTCCCCTCCTGCAGCCCATTGGAGCAAAGATGGCCTGAGCACTGAAGATGGCTCTGTGGCCTCTGCCTCAGGTGCTAGAATGGCTCTGGTTGCAACAGAGCAATGCCCCAGAGGGGCAGAGCATTGCCCCCTGGTGGGCATGCTGGGTGGATCCCAGTCGAGCGCATGCGGGAGTCTGTCTGACTGCCTTCCCATTTCCAGCTTCGGAAAAATGAAAAAAAAAAAAAAAAAAACCCAAACAACAAAAAAAAAAACGGGTGGGAAAGGCTTAATCCTAAAACCAAACCCCAGGCTACAAGGATCCTGCCTGTCCACAGCCCACAGAGACACACATTAATATCACCTGGGCAACAGCCTCCACGTGGGCAGCATCATCTTTAACAAAATGAGCATAATACACTTTATCTGCCCAACATCATCTCTCCTCACACACCCCAGAAAACACTCAGAAAAGAAGCCCTATGTGTGCAGAGAGTGTGAGCGATGGTTTACATGGAAGTTGGATCTCCTTATATACCTGAGGACTCACTCAGGGGAGAAGCCCTATATTTGCAAGGAGTGTGAGTAAGGATTTACACAAAAATCAGTTCTCCTCAGACACCAAAGGACACACTCAAGGAAGAAGCCCTCTGTTTACAAGGCGGGTGAGTGAGTTATTAGCATTAAGTTGTATCTCCACAGCCATAGCTGTTAAAAAGGTCATATCCCAGCTCTGAGGGGACTTCAGAGAAAGTCTACTGACCCTTTATATCCCTGAGATTGTAATTAGTACCGAAGTAACTAGTTAAACAAGTTCTCCACTTTCATGACAAAAGATGAGCTCGATGTGTTCCTCAAGTGCTATGGGAATGTCAACACCAGTATCCTCCATGATCTCTTGGCCTCGTGTTCTAATAAATCTTATTTCCATAAAACTATGATGCCCACATACCTCAATTCTGCCCTCCTCATTACTGGAAGCAAGAGTTCCCAGAGTGCCACTGAGAACTCACAGTGTCAGGCACAGAAACTCAACCCCTGGAAACATGGAAGTCTGGAGTCAATCTACTTAGGTTACTGCCCAGGGAGAGGGATTTGAGACAGACTCACCAGGGAAAGGGATTTTGTTGACTCCTGGGAAGTTAAGATTTCTCTCCTAGTTGGCTCACCACCCTTCTCCCTTGGCTTCTCTTGGTTACTGTTCTGGTTTTCTCTAACCTCTCTAGTCTCAGTGGTGAAAACCATGGAGAATATGTGTGTGTGCCTAGCCCAGTCTGGGCACCTGGTCTCCCTCACTCTCCTCACTGCCCCTTCAGGGTGAGAATCTCAGAGTGTACACCACATGGACTCCAGATAATTCCTTAGTGGGTTTGAATCTCAACTCTACCCTCACCGGCTGTGTGACCTAAGGCAAGATTCTTAACTTCTCTGTGCCGGTTTTTTAATCTATAAAATGGAAATGATGCCTGACCAGGCAGTGGTGCAGTGTATAGAGCATTTGACTGAAATGGAAAGGACCCAGGTTCAAAATTCCAAGGTCACTGGCTTGAGCACAAGCTCACCAGCTTGATTGTGAAGTTGCAGGCTTGAGCATGGAATCATAGACATTACCCCATGGTCACTGGCTTGAAGCCCAAGGTTGCTGGCTTGAGCAAGGGGTTATTCGCTCTGCTGTAGCCTCCTGGTCAAGGCACATATGAGAGAGCAATCAATGGACAACTAAGGTGCCCTAACAAAGAATTGATGTTTCTCATCTCTTTGCCTTCCTGTCTGTCACTATCTTTCCCTCTCTCTGTCTCTCTCACAAAAAAAAAATTCTTCTCTCCACAGTCTAACATGAAAAAAATAAACAATAAAAAGACTGGACTTACCTGATCAAGGCATATATGGAAGTTGATGTTTTCTGCTCCTCCTCTCATCTCTCTCACTATTTCTCTGCACTCTCCTAAATGAATTTTATAAATAAATAGATAAAATAAAAATTGGTACATGATCAGTCTGCAGAATTTGAGATCTTCATTCCAAACATTTGGTGTCATTTTGGTTTAGGTAAACTTAAAAACTCCCAGTTTTCATGTTTCTTATTTTAACAAGACCAAGTACCTAACCTTGTAAAAATAAACTCTGCCTGATATATCATTAGTAAATGGCAAATTCAGAGTACTATAGTATGGCACTCACATCTGTTAGAAATGCTAAACTCCAAATATGACAGTACCAATGTTCTCATGCATTCATTAATTCTTAGATGTCCCCTGACTAAGGATTAAGCCTACGACTTTAGTGTATGAGAATGACGCTCTAAGTAACTAAGCTTCCTGGCCAGGGCATAACCATGATTTTCATCCAACTCTCTCATTTATGGGTAGAAAATACCTTTTTCAGGACCAATAGATTACCACAAAAAGATAATCAGTAGAGGTAGAAAACAACATAAGCAGATAAGTGGATTAACTGAGGAAAGAGGGCAGGCCCCCTCTTCCTTGAGGAGGAAAAAAGAAGAATGCAAGGGAAGAGAGCCTGAAGTGGTAACTGAGTCAGACACTTCTAAATTAACTACTTTCTATAGCTATGATGGCAAACCTATGATGTGTGTCAGCACTGACATGCATAGCCATTTTCGATGACACGTGCCCAGAGAGGTATGGGGTAGAATTCTGAGAAGGACATTTTATCCTCAGCTCCCGAACATCCAGGTGCAGTAGAGAGGATAAAACATTTGCTGTAGTGTACACATTCTGTTCCAGAGGTCTGTAGGCCAAAACAATAGAAGTCCAGCACAGAGTGTGTAGTTCTGGGACTTCTGGTTAGGCCGTCTTTCTCAAAGTGACACACCACCCGAGTTATGCTAGGTGTTTTTTTTTTTTGCAAATTTTGACACACCAAGTTCAAAAGATTAACCATCACTGTCCTACAGTTCTCTGAAAGGGTTTTTGGGGCCACTTTCTACACAGAGCAAAGAAGATAGAACTTATCTGAAAACCCCTTCCCTTTTCTTTTCTCAAAAGCTCTTAAAAAACAATGTTTACATACCTTAATTAGAAACTCCAAATCTTATCCTCCAATTCCACCTAAATTCGCCCTCTCATCCTGGAGTCATGAGAGTGACATATACCTCTAGACAAAGGGATTACGATCCCCTTGCATGAAAACCTGTATTCTGTAAAAGCTATATAAGATGTAAGAAATCTAACTTTTGAGAGCACGTATCTGTTTGCCTCTTTGGGGATCATGCTGCTCCACCAGCTAAATAAATCTTTCTTCCTTCATCAAATGTCTGGTTGTTTTTGTCCTCCTTTGATTCCTGCAATACAACCACTGAAAGACAATGCACTGCAGCCACTGCTGTTTCTCCTGACTGCCAACACGGTGTTGTTCCCAAGATGCACACCATGTAACAGGAGAGACACAGACTGAGGACACATTTAAAAGGGACCATATTGCACTATAAAGCAAGTGACAACAAACTTCAAAGATTTTAAATTATATAACCTGTTTCCTCCTCTCATGACAGTTGACCTTGAAATAATTAGTAACAGATAAACCAGAAAGTCCTTTTACTTACACTTATAAAATACAATTTTAAATAACCTGTAACATACATTGTAATTGGAAATCTAAAATAATTCTATTAATTGAAAGATAATAATTTTAAAAAAAAACAATAATAGCCCTGGCCGGTTGGCTCAGTGGTAGAGCGTTGGCCTGGCGTGCAGAAGTCCCGGGTTTGATTCCCGGCCAGGGCACACAGGAGAAGCACCCATCTGCTTCTCCACCCCTCCCCTTCTCCTTCCTGTCTCTCTCTTCCCCTCCCGCAGCGAGGCTCCATTGGAGCAAGGATGGCCCGAGCGCTGGGGATGGCTCCTTGGCCTCTGCCCCAGGTGCTACAGTGGCTCTGGTCACGACAGAGTGACCCCCAGAGGGGCAAAGCATCGCCCCCTGGTGGGAAGAGCATCACCCCCTGGTGGGTGTGCCGGGTGGATAATGGTCAGGTGCATGCGGGAGTCTGTCTGACTGTCTATCCCCATTTCCAGCTTTGGAAAAATACAAAAAAATAAAATAAAAAAAAAAAAACAATAATACCCTGACCAGATGGCTCAGTGCATGGAGTGTTTTCCCTGTGTGCCAAAAGTTGTGGATTTTGTCACGGGTCTGAGCACTCAGGAGAAGTTACCAAGAAATTATTTCATGTTTCTCTCTCTCTCTCTCTCTCTCTCTCTCCTTCTCTCTCTCTCTCTCTCTCTCTCTCTCTCTCATCAATATAAAAAATGTAAAAATCTAATGGAGGCCTGACCTGTGGTGGCACAGTGGATAAAGCATCGACCTGAAATGCTGAGGTTGCCGGTTCAAAACCCTGGGCTTGCCTGGTCAAGGCACATATGGGAGTTGATGCTTCCTGCTCCTCCCTCCCCCTTCTCTCTCTCTGTCTCACTCTCTCCTCTCTAAAAATTAATAAAAACTAAAAAAAATTTAGAAAAATAAAAAAAAATCTAATGGAAAAAGCTGTGATAGACCTGCAAAATGCCTAGTGCATTTCTCTCAACAGAAACACAGAAAGAAAAGTAAAAAACCCAGATATCTCTTTGGACTATGTTTTTATTTTTCACCTAGAAAAGACTACCTTTTTATTAACAACAATCTAATTCTGCACCTCAAAGTTTGCCACCCATTTCTGCCTCACATGGTGGAAGAATGGAACCTACAATGGAACCATTTCCCTCTTGCGTCTCCAAAACACCTGACTTGTAGTGTCTTGGGGAAACTCCTCCCAAACCTGAGCTAGAGGGTTGAGGGGACAATGGACTTCTCAGGACACAATGGATTCCTCTAATGTGCCATCAAGTCTATGAATACTGGAGGCTTCTATCAGATTAGACTAAATGGAACCTTGAGGCTTCTCCCTGGAGCAGGCATTCAGAGCTTCATAAAATACAGTGTCCAACTCTCTTCCCTCACTTTCCCCAACAATATTTACTTTCTTGCCAACATGAACAAACAAGCATTACTGGACAGGCACCAGAAGCCAGAAAACTTATAGCTCACCAGAATCAAGGGGTAGAATGTTACAGTAATATAATGTTATAGTAATTAAATATATAGAAATATAGAAACTATAGAAGATATATAGAAATGTTAGTATATAATATTAAAAGTAACTAAGGCAAGTGAATAAACTACACCCTCTGGGTGGGAGCTAATCTAGTGTATAGGGATATGATAGGCTAGACTATGCCCTTTGCACATGGCCCAGTTAGTGTATGTGTGAAATTATATTTAGATAAAAAGAGCACTCTGCAAGAAACTTCCTAAAAAGGCTTGATGTGACAATTATGTAGAGTCACATAAAAAAGAGCTCCCTGCAAGAAAATTCCCAAAAGTGGTTTGATGTAATAATCCTGGAGATTAACATCTGTTATAAGGTGTATGCCAGAAACAGTACTAAAACCAAGGGGTTCCAGCTGCAGTTAGTCGCCCAGACTCCAACGTTAAAGGTGGACTGTCTCCAAGCTGGTCATTCAAACAAAGGATAGCCTAGGGGAGCACGCTGATGGGGTCTCATTAAACTGTACCCAGGCATGCAATAGGAACTATGAGTAATAAACTGCCTGTGATTCTTGCAATGGACTTGTGTTGTAAGGTACCAAAAACCTGAAAATTGATATTGATATTCTGGGAGGAAAGGCCAGGCTTTCCTGTCCCATCCCTCCTTTAGGGATGGGAGAGAGAAGAATGTAGAAGTTTCTGGCTTGAAAAAACAATTGGTCATGCTTGACCGGGGGTTGCACAGTGGATAGAGCATCAAACTGGGATGTGGAAGACCCAGGATCAAGACCCCTAGGTCGCCAGCTTGAGTGCAGGTTCATCTGGTTTGAGCAAAAACTCACCAGCTTGGAACCAAGGTTACTGGCTTGAGTGAGGTGTTACTCAGTCTGCTGGAGGCCCACGGTCAAGGCACATATGAGAAAGCAATCAATGAACAACTAAGGTGTCGCAACAAAAAACTGATGATTGATGCTTCTCATTTCTCTCTGTTCCTGTATGTCTGTCCCTATCTATCCCTCTCTCTGACTCTCTCTCTGTCACTGTAAAAAAAAAGAATAGGTCGTTCAGTTTTAAATCTAAAATAAAGGTTAACCTAGAAACTTCTTCTCTTTCGGTAGGAAACAGAACTCACATACCACTTTGCATTGATTGTATTTCCTCCCTCTTCCTGAAATCTTGAGGGTAAAATACCTCTAGGCTAGTGAAGGGAGTTAAACCCTGAAAGATTTGTAAACCTTTGATTGTGTTACCTTGGAAGTCTTTTTTTTTTTAACAGAGACAGAGAGAGAGAGTCAGAGAGAGGGATAGATAAGGACAGACAGACAAGAATGAAGAGAGATGAGAAGCATCAATCATCAGTTTTTCATTGCGACTTTTTAGTTGTTCATTGATTGCTTTCTCATATGTGCCTTGACTGTGGGGATACAGCAGAACAAGTGAACCCTTGCTGAAGCCAGCAACCTTGGGTCCAAGCTGGTGAGCTTTGCTCAAACCAGATGAGCCCACGCTCAAACTGGTGACCTTGGGGTCTCGAACCTGGGTCCTCCGCATCCCAGTTTGACACTCTATCCACTGTGCCATCGCCTGGTCAGGCACCTTGAAAGTCTTAATGTTTCTGTGAATCCCCTTGTAAAGCCAGTAGCCATGGCTACCATCACAGCAGCCTGGCCCATGCAGGTTCACATTGGATTTGGACAGTCGGTAAAGAAACAATGGAGCCAAAAACTGGTGGCTGTTCCACACTTTGTGGCTCCGAGACCTCCTCCTTCCTTCTCGGCGGGGAAAAATACCTTACATTTTGGGGCCGAAACCCAAAATGTAAGGTATTTTTCCCCACCAAGAACAAAGCCACCAAGTATGGAATAACAAAAGGCTTTATTGAGTACAGCGCATGCCACCCGGCAAGGTTCCCTGACCCCAAAGTAAGATGGAGGCCAGGGAAGTTGCACGGATTAAACCACGTGGGAGATATTTAAAGGGTCCCTCTAGGGAAGTGGAGCTACTATGACGTGGTAAAATTTTACTGACTGGCAGATGATCACTTCTTCCAAATGGTTCCTGGGAAGCTTCCTTTTGCGCGCTTGATTGTGGGTGGTTCTAGCTAAAGTTCGTGGATCTGAGTTCCCCATATGACCATCCTCCATTATCCACCGACCTTACAATTTCCATCTCTGCTCCAGTGAGCATGTCCAGCCCTATGTCCCAAAACTGCAGACCTACCAGGGCCGTAGTAGGTGCTGCTTCCAGCTGAGCTCTCATCTTATGGAGACTGCAAATTGCAACTCCAGCCCAATTCTCCTCATCCTCCAAAGAGGAACTGAAAACACCAGCTCCCACTGCCAGGCTCGAGTCCTGAGCTGCTGCCGGGCTCGAGTCCCAGGCTGCTGTCACCTTCTGCTCCACAGACCTTGAAGCTCCAGCCCTGGCCTCAGCCTCAGCCCTGGCCTCCTGCCGCTGCTGGCTCTCCACAACATCCAGGGCAATCTGCAACTCACAAACCTGTGAATCCTCCTTCAGCAGCTGCTCCATTTCCAGGTGAATCTTGCAAACCTGGTTGGCCTCCTCCAGCACTTCCTCCAGCTCCAGGGTCAGCATCTGTTTCTCCTGCATTTGCTCCAGCTCCTTCCACTCCTCAGTTTGCAGGTCCCGGGCAGCCTCTTCCACAGAGCTCTCAGTTTCCTCATACATGGCTGTAAAAGTCAGCCAGCCTATGGTCCCCAAAAGGACAGCCATGGGGAACCCTAACAGCAGCCAGTCCTCTACTTCACCACTCAAAGATGGTAGTGGCTCCATACCGATCTGTATCGAATCCTGCCACAGACTACACCAAATGTAAAGCCAGTAGGCAGGGCCACTATCACAGCAGCCTGGCCCATGCAGGTTCACATTGGATTCGGATAGTCGGTAAAGAAACAACGGAGCCAAGAACTGATGGGCTATTATCTTTAATCCTACCTTGCACCCAGCGGGCAAGTAAAAACACACACTGGGCTCCAAAACCCACTCACATTCAGTGTTCACAAAGCTACTGACTTATCTGAGTTTCCTAGAATCAAAGGTTTCTAGCTCACCAGGTTTATTCACCTCTGTTTCCCATCTCCTTCCTTCTCCCTACACAAACTCTGCACTAACTGGCTTCTCACTCAACACTCCACCATCTTGGCTGCCTCTCCTGGCCTCCTCCATGTGGCCTTTCTCTGCTCTCCTTTCTGCTCTCTCCTCTAATGATAATCCCAGGAACCAAGAGAGCAAGCTCCTGTTCTGCCCCTATTTTATAGTGTAGAAATCCAAACCTTTAATCCAATATACAAAATAGGGGAGTCTCTAATACAAAGTCACTTCTCTGAGGCATAATTGGATTGTACTGCCCCACATCAAAAAGGGTGGGAGAGGCTTAATCCCAAAACCAAGCCCCAGGCTACAAGGATTCTGCCTGCCCACAGCCCACAGAGACAAACATTAATATCACCTAGGCAATGGCCTTCGCATAGGAAGTGCCATCTTTAACAAAGTGAGCATAATACGTTTTACCTGTCCAACAGAATACTAAGCAAAATAAGGAAATTATAGAAAAAACAAGTAACATTTAAAATAGACTTTAATAAATTAATTGACAATTGTTAGGAAATTGCTATATAAAATTCTTTCCAGGTTTAGCTTGCCCATTCTAGTATTGGACCTGCATTTGTGTCCACAGTTTCAAAGCTAGTAGGAAAGAAACCCAATATTAATTAGAAACTAATTTGAAGTTACATTGTGCCCACAGGTACCAAAAGGTCAAGGCAAGTAAAATGCATGAATCAAATAGTAAAAGAAACGTAACCACCCTTTCCCTAAGTAATTGATGGATTTACAGGTTACTCAGCAAAATGTTCAAAGATTGTCCAAAGGTGCTTCTAGCAGATTCAGTACATCACCCAAGGACTGACTTTCACATGGACAGGTCCACACACCATGATCCTGACAACTCCCACTGCTGCTAAAGTAGAAAAATGGTGTGCCCTACTCCAACCACAAACCATAAGATGGTTGGTCTATGTATGGTGAGTGTATGAAAAACTCACTAAGGACTTCTTTTTATCAGACTTTGGGAAAAAGAAAACTAGAGTAAAATGAGAGCCAACTTAATTGACACTAAAGGTAAAGATTCTTAAAATCAAGAGTTCTGGAAAGGAAATTGTACAGTCTATAGAAAATTAATTAGTAATATTTGTTTCTTTAGTGAACTGTAATGCTATTAATTCTGTCTGTTAAATATCTGTTACATGTTATAATATCCCTAGAGAGCAGCCTCATACTCTTCAGTAAACTGAGTCAAGGATTTGACTTAGCAAATAAAACCAGTGGAGAATGTTGTAAGGTACCAAAAAGCTGAAAATTGATATTGATATTCTGGGAGAAAAGGTCAGACTTTCTTACCAGGCTTTCCTGTCCCTCCTTCCTTTAGGGAGGGGAGGGAGAAGAATGTAGAAGTTTCTGGCTTGCAAGAACAATATGTCATTCAGTTTTAAATCTAAAATAAAGGTTAACAGAGAACCTTCTTCTCTTTCAATAGGAGACAGAATTTACATACCACCTTGCATCAATTGTAGTTCTTCCCCCTTCCTGGAATCTTGACAGTAAAATACCTCTAGGATAGTGAGGGAAGATGAACCCTGAAAGATTTGTAAACATCTTTGATTGTGTTACCTTGAGAGTCATAATGTTTCTGTGTATCCCCTAAACAAATGTTGCCAGCCTATGCCATGATGTCATGCTCTCCCCCACCCGTGTGTGATCAAGGGTATATATGCAGCCCCTGATCTATTTTTGGCACTGCACGATTTGGGCCTGATGCTCCCTGTAGGCCATATGTGGCTGGCATATTAATAAATCTCCTCTAATAAAACTCCTCAAAATTCATCTGGACTGGGTGTCTCTACATGAACTCAATGAAATGAGTACAGTGCCTTTCAGAATCTGGGGTGCAGTACTTTATAACTGTGTTGGTTATGTCTTTCCTCCAGTTGGCAATTGGTCTCAGTACCAATAAACAGAGTCCTCATTGCCCCCTCAAGAGTAGTCTCAAAGAGGCTTCCAGCCCTGCTGCTAAGCAGGAGTGTCCCATGTTAGATTCAGGGAGTACTGACATGCTGGGGCTGCCAAGAGTGTACAAGGTCCCTGTGACGCTGAGAACAAAAAGTTCAGCAACATCCTGCATTGAGTCAGAGACCCTTATCAGAAGTTTATGTTTGAAATTCTCCACTGAACAATACCACCCCCCCTGTAACTGCACACAACCTCCCTAGCCAATAGTTGACAGCCATATCAGCTTCTGTGTAATGCTTGCTCACCCTAGATAGCCATCCTATAAAAAGGAGCCATTTTAGAAGCTCGTGGCTGCAGTGCTCCAGTCTCTTTGGAGGCGTGGGTTGCCTGCAGTCCCTGCGCAGGGTTGGGGGGCTGCAGTGTTCTCCTGTGTGGGTTACCTGCAGTCCCTGCGCAGGTTTGGGGGAGGGCTGCAGTGCTCCCTTGCATGGGTTGCCTGCAGTCCCTGTGCAGGTCTGCAATAAAACTTATAAAATTCACTTTGGGTCTGCTGTGGCCTATCTCGCTGGGATGTAACAGATGGAGGCCCCAGCGAGATTGGCCATGTAAGACCCCTCCTCACAGAGTGGGCTGCAGCAGACGTTGGTAGCTGGCCAGCCTCTGGCAGTTGCCATTTGGAAACTGAATTTGGCTGATTTGAAACATTTGGAGTCTTGAGACTGTTTGGTAAGGAAGCTTCCTCTTTGAATATTTGGAAACAGAGCTCTGGTTAGAAAAGGGTGTAGTAGAGCAGGTGGGATGCCACCTGATTTCTCCCCGCCCGGTTGGTCGGGGAACGCAGGACGCTGCCTTCTCCCTTTGGTTTTGGTTTAGAAGTTTTGTTTGTTTTGTGTGCATATTTGGTTTGTCTGCTACTAGAATGGCCAACTTAAGAGCAGACTGGCCAAACCAAGGATTGCTAGACCCATAGATAACATAGAGAGTTTAGCGTACTATCACCAGCACCCACCTTCAGGCAGGTGGCATGGTCAGTGTGCAACCCAGTATAGCAGCAGAGGTAGAGAAAGAAAAGGCAGCCAGGCTGCAGCTGGCTGCAGAAGAAGCGGTAGGCTCCCCTCACAGTTTCAGGCACTTGCCCCTCCCCCTTGGGCACCAGCTCAAGGGCTGAGGCACTGCTTAGTCAGGCAAAAGATAACAGTGCAGTAAGCTAGAGGTTATCTGTTGTTGTATTCCCAATTTTGCTCTCTTAGTCAAGCCCCTCAGTGAGATCTTCTGAGCATGGCTTTTAAGGTCTATAGTGACCAAGGAAGTAACAGAAAAGGCAAATAAGGCCCAAAAGAAGTCAGGAAATACCAACTTTTGGCTCCAGCGCCCTAAGGGGCTTCATAGCTTTCATCAAGGCCCTGCTCCAGAGTGGAAAGAAAGGTCATTGAACTGAAGCCTGCCAGGCTTCCTGGCCCCATCAAGGGACACGTCTGTGCTGTGGAAAGAGGGACATAAGAAGGTAAGCTGCCCCCTTGCTCCATGGAGGGAGGGTTCAGTCTCTTCTAGTCCTGCTCCAGCTACCTGTGACCTGACCTTGCCCAGCGTGCTGGGAATTGCCACTGAAGGCCCAAGGACATCGTTCAGGAGCCTAAGGTATTTCTTCCAAGTAGCAGATAAGCTAATCTCATTTCTTGTAAACACAAGGGCCATCTACTATGCCTTGCTTGAATATTTAAGTTTTATTTATCCCTCAAAGATCTCTACTGTGGGTATTGACAGTCTGGTTTTATTGCTTTATGTTTAGTATCTCCTTTGATCCTCCTATCTCAATGCCCCATGCCTATTATAGGCTGGGACCTGCTGCTAATTCCAGCTAGAAGCAGTAGTCACTAGGACTTAAACTCTAACTGCAAAGTGTAGAAATGTAACACCCTTTCCCTAAGTACTTACAGGTTTTATAGGTTACTCAGCAAACTGTTCAAAGACTGTCCAAGAGGCACTTCTAGCAGTACACCACCCAAGGACTGACTCCCACGTAGACGGGTCCAGACACCATGATCCTGACAACTCCCACTACTGCCAAGGTAGAAGGCATACTCACCTGGGTCCACCGCAGCTGGCTGAAGCTTGTGGTCCCAGCAGAGACACCTTTGTGGACAGCGAAGACTGACCCTGCCAACCCTTGTAAGCTGACCCTGAGAAGGACAGCATGCCCTGCTTCAGCCACAAACCAGAAGTTAACTGGTCCACACATGGAGACTTTGGGGAGGGAGGGAAACTAAGGTAAAGGAAAGCCAAGTAAGTCATCTTAAGGTTTGATGCATGCATTGCTATGAGTCATACAGAAAGGGAGTGTAGGTCCCTTAGCTGAGAGAGAAGCTACAAGGTAAATGAAAGTTATGTATGTACTCATAGCTATCACTATAGAATAATCTGTGAATATTGGTCATGTGTCCAATAGGCTACTTATGAAAAGGACACCTCCAAAAAGCAATCTTTAAAAGAGGATTACTTAGTACTAACTTAGTCTTTGCTGAAGGTTAAGGTTTTTAGGATATAAGAATTCTGATAAATTAGAAAGGAATTGTATGGTTTTGATAATAGAAGGTATAAGGTGTAGAGGTACTTTTGAAAAGGAAAGGAAAAAGCAAGTTGTTATGAAGGCCAGTTATTCCTGGATAAGAAAGTGCATAAAAGTTGAAGGTTTGTTTAAGTTGTGGAAGGTTTGTGTAAGTTGAAGGTTTATGTAAGTTGCAGAAGGTTTGTGCAAGTTGTAAGAAGTAAGTACAGAGAAGAAAAATGCAAGGCAGAAAGAAATTAGTCCGTAAAGCTTGTAGTACTAAGGGCACACTATCAGCGTGCCAGCACATACTAGGGAGGACCCCTGACCTAATTAGCTTATAGCTACAGCTAAAGTAGAAAATTCTCATGAGCCCCAGCCTTATACTATTCTCCCCACTGATGAAGAATCAAGGATTTGATTTATGCCCAGAAGAGATGGGGGAATGTTAGATTCAGGGAGTACTGACATGCTGGGGCTGCCAAGAGTGTACAAGGTCCCTGTGACGCTGAGAACAAAGAGTTCAGCAACATCCTGCATTGAGTCAGAGACCCTTATCAGAAGTTTATGTTTGAAATTCTCCACTGAGCAATACCACCCCCCCTGTAACTGCACACAACCTCCCTAGCCAATAGTTGACAGCCATATCAGCTTCTGTGTAATGCTTGCTCATCCTAGATAGCCACCCTATAAAAAGGAGCCATTTTAGAAGCTCGTGGCTGCAGTGCTCCAGTCTCTTTGGAGGCGTGGGTTGCCTGCAGTCCCTGCGCAGGGTTGGGGGGCTGCAGTGTTCCCCTGTGTGGGTTACCTGCAGTCCCTGCGCAGGTTTGGGGGGGGGGCTGCAGCGCTCCCTTGCATGGGTTGCCTGCAGTCCCTGTGCAGGTCTGCAATAAAACGTATAAAATTCACTTTGGGTCTGCTGTGGTCTATCTCGCTGGGATGTAACATCCCACTGCACGGGGAAGTTGAATTGGGAAAGCCTGATCAACATAGAGCTAGGGCTCTACTGGGACAGGGGAGCACTTCTCTAGGAAGCCAGCCTCTCTCTGAGGAGGGTGTGGACAAAAAAAGGGGGCCACATGCTGAACCTGACAAGCTCAGGGGAGGCTTGCATGGTGGCCTTACAAACTCAGACCTAAAATAACTGTTAGAATCCATGGGAGTCCGAAAGGCCAGAGTAACAGGCTTTATTGAAAGGAAGAAAGGAACCCTGCCGGGCACTTCTCCTGGGGGAGAAGAGCACCGGTTACAGACGAGGGGCCAGTTTATAGTGTTTGGGAGAGCCTGAGGGGATACTAAGGCAAAAGTCCTGGTGTAAAGCCAGGAGCCACGGCCAGGGCCACTATCATCACAGCTGCCTGGCCCATGCAGGTTCGCATTGGATTCGGATTCGGACAGTTGGCAATGAAACAATGGAGCCAAAAACTGGTGGGCCATAGTCTTTAATCCTAGCTTGCACCCGGCGGGCAAGTAAAAACACACACTGGGCTCCAAAACCCACTCACATTCAGTGCTCACAAAGCCACTGACTTATCCGAGTTTCCTAGAATCAAAGGTTTTTTCTAGCTACCAGCCTTATTCTCCTCACTTCCCCATCTCCTTCCTTATCCCAGATACAAACTCTGCACAAACTGGCATGCCCCTCAGCACTCCGCCATCTTGGCTTCTTCTCCTGGCCACATGGCCTCTTTCTGCTCTCCTCTCTGCTTCCTCTGCTCTCTCATGCTAATCATCCCAGGAACCAAGAGAGCAAGCTCTTGTTCTGCCCCCATTTTATAGTGTAAATCCAAACCCTTAATCCAATATACAAAATAGGGAAGCCTCTAAAGTCACTTCTCTGAGGCATGATTGGATTGTACTGCCCCACATCAAAAGGGTGGGAAAGGCTTAATCCCCAAACCAAGCCCCAGGCTACAAGGATTCTACCTGCCCACAGAGACACACATTAATATCACCTGGGCGATGGCCTCCTCGTGGGCAGTGCCATCTTTAACAAAGTGAGCATAATATATTTTATCTGCCCAACACCTGGTATGTCCGGAATGCTCCTCCTTGGGGGGCTTTGAGCATGTGGGTGTTGAACCAAAAGTCCTGGTATGTTGGGCAGATAAAATATATTATGCTCACTTTGTTAAAGATGGCATTGCCCAGGTGAAATTAATGTGTGTCTTCTCTGTGGGCAGGCAGGTTCTTTGTAGCTTGGGGCTTGGTTTTGGGATTAAGCCTTTCCCACCCTTTTTGATGTGGGGTGGTACAGTCCCATCATGACTCAGAGAAGTGACTTTGTATTAGAGACTTCCCTATTTTGTATATTGGATTATAGGTTGTGAAGGTGCACTATAAAATAGGGGCAGAATGGGAGCTTGCGCTCTTGGTTCCTGAGATTAACATTAGAGGAGTCAGCAGAGAGCAGAGAAAGGCCCCGTGGAAGAGGCCAGGAGAAGCAGCCAAGATGGTGGAGTGTTGAGTGAGAAGCCAGTTAGTGCAGAGTTTGTGCAGGGAGAAGGAAGGAGATGGGAAACAGAGGTGAATAAACCTGGTGAGCTAGAAACCTTTGATTCTAGGAAACTCGGATAAGTCAGTAGCTTTGTGAGCACTGAATGTGAGTGGGTTTTGGAGCCCAGTGTGTGTTTTTTACTTGCCCGTCAGGTGCAAGCTAGAATTAAAGAAAATGGCTTATCAGTTTTTGGCTCCGTTGTTTCTTTACTGACTGTCCGAATCCAATGCGAACCTGCATGGGCCAGGCTGCTGTGATAGTAGTAGTGGCCCTGGCTTCTGGCTTTACATATGTCCGGAGCCCCTCCTTGGGGTGGGTTGTCAACTTTTTGGAATTCTTTTGTCTCAGGGGGATAGTCCAATAAGGGTGAGGTCTGACAGATAAGCGGAACAGCAAGAGGGCAGTTTGGAATTCACGTATCTATCAATAACCACACAGGATGATCTGAAATGGAAACTTTCTACCTAAAAGCAGTTCATGGTGCTTAGTCATATCCGACAGAGGTATTTTTCTCTAACAAAGGTCAAAGGCTTACTTTAATTGAGCCTGTCTCTTGTCTTTTGGATCTACAGTAATGTACCTGATAAAGGCACCAGAGAAAACTCAGGTCCAAGGGGGCTTCTCTGGTGAGAAAGAATTCAGGCGAGAAACAGAGTGCAAGTGTTCAGGCAAAGCAAGCAGTTTATTAAGCAAAGCTGAACACTTGGTACAAGACAGAGGTGGACAAATCAGCTAGGCTGAGCACCGCTACCTGTTGGGGTCCAAGAGATCATATACTTTTTAACTCTAACTTTCAAGTTTCCCTTTTGCTGATACTCTGACCATCATACAGTATTTCAGGGCCGTTTGGATATTTGGTGATTTTATCCTGGCAGACTGTGTGATCTCTGACCCCCTCCTTCAGTGGGTGAGATAAAACCCCCTTTGTTCCCTTTTTTATGCCCCAGTGCCTATCCTATCTAACAATAGCATACCTTTGAAATGTAAGGGTAATTTTTTACTGCACTCCTCAGAGCAAGCATATTAGCAGAACAGAAGCCAACCACCCCCACCCCCATTGTTGTAATTTTTTTTTTTACAGAGGCAGAGATAGACAGGGACAGACAGACAGGAACGGAGAGAGATGAGAAGCATCAATCATCAGTTTCTCGTGTGTTGCGACTTCTTAGTTGTTCATTGATTGCTTTCTCACATGTGCCTTGACCGCAGGCCTTCAGCAGACTGAGTAACCCCCTGCTGGAGCCAGTGACCTTGGGTCTAAGCTGGTGAGCCCTTTGCTCAAGCCAGATGAGCCCGTGCTCAAGCTGGCGACCTCGGGGTCTCAAACCTGGGTCCTTCCGCATACCAGTCTGACGCTCTATCCACTGTGCCACCACCTGGTCAGGCCCCATTGTTATTATTATCACAGTCATTGTTAGCTATCTTATTCCTGCCCATGTAAAAGAAATTTCAGTATATACATTTTTACTTTCAACCATTACCCTGCTTTGTGTTCCCAGCCTCCCTAATCTATCACCAATTTCATGTAACCCCCTTGTCTTCAGCTTTGCTTCTGATGTACAAAATACGCTTTGCTTCTGATGTACAAAATACGGGCAAATCACCATTTTCCAGATCACTTTTTCAATCTGCTGAGACTTTACCAGCAATTGACCACAGTTTGGCTAAAATAAACTCATAAATATTCTACAGGTCTGGACATTGCTTAACTTGACAAGAAAGATCTGGAGCGCGGGGGGGGGGGGGGGGGGGGGGGGGGGCTCTTTCTGCTGACGAAACATCTCCAGGGAGATGGCGCCCCTCCATGGAAGGAGAGCCACTCTACACAGGGAGGGCCCCCTTGGAAGGTCACCAAATCCAAGGAGGGAGACCCTCTCCAGGGTTTTGTACCCTCTCCGGGGAGGAAGCTCCTGCCTAAGGCGAGGCTGCAGCTCCTTTCCAGGGACTGACCCAACCACAGGGAGGTGTCCTACCCTCGCCGTCCCCACCGTGCCCCGTCACCCAAACGCTGTCAGTCCCGCCCCTCCCCGTCCCCCCTACCCTGATCCTCGCTGTCCGAGCGGGATGCTGACCCCGCCCCTCGCAATATGCCCCTGCTCAGTCTCCCCTTCCCCCAGCCCCCTGCCAAACACCCCGCCCAGCGCTGCTGGCACTGCCCCTCGCCGTACCACCCCCTCGCTGTCTCACGCCTCACGCCTTCCCCGCCCTATGCCATCCAAGCGCCTCGCCTGCCCCGACTGACCTGACTCCTCTGTCACTGTCCTTCCAGCCCGTGCTGTCCGACCCGCCTCGCGCCGGCCCTCCCCTCGCGGTCCACACCCTGAGCCATTGGTCCCTCCCCGTCACCACCCCACGCCATCTGAACCCCGCCCCGCGCCATTCCTAAAATATAACCATATAAAGAGATTCAAATTGAAAGATGGGAAAAGACACGTCAGTGCGGTGATGCAGAAGTAGATTGACAATGTCTGGGTACATGCACTCAGCTTTTCACTTCAAATTGTGCACCAGATAGCAGCAGAGGACAAAACTTTCTGGTGACTTTTACCTAGCTGTTATTCTCAAGATGCACACGTGATGGCAGCAAAAACATAGTTGTGGGCTTTTTTCCTAGACGGGTCCATTGTGATATTGATCCAAATATGTGCAAAACAGAAAAGCAAACGCCTTGGCTGGACGGCTCAGTTGGTTGGAGCATCGTGCTGAGATGCAGAGGTCGCTGGTTTAGTCCTTGGCTGGGGCACATACAGGAACAGATTGATGCTTCTGTCTCCCTCTCACCACCTTCCCCTCTCTGGTTTCAGTTAAAGAGAAAAAAGAAATAAAAATTAAGCAACAGCACTGCCTACTGCATTAAATGAGAATCTAGACCTGGTAATAATTCCTATTTTCAGACCCTCACATACCTCATTTTACCTATTACTCCCATTTGCTGAATGAGACAGGGACGATTGTTATCTCCATTTCACAGATATTTGAACTAAAGACTGATTCTAACATAGTTCAAATTCCAGAACCAATGGTCCAACATGAGTTAGAAGAGTGTGAACTCACAGTATCCTGGACAAATCGAGCAATCCAAGTACTCCTTGCAGCCTTGTGTTGAATATTGTACAGTGGTACCTGGAGATACCAAGCTCATAAGTCAGTTAACTCGTATATCAAACTGCCGATACTGGACCCGTGTGCCAACACGCCAACTAGCAGCAGCTTCCCGAATCACGACTTGTATCTCAGAATTTCGCTCAGATCTTGAACAAAAATACAGAGCTGCAGCTCGTATCTTAAAAAAAGTACGTTGGTCTGTTCATATCTCAAGGTACCACTGTACTTTAATTTTTATTTATGTTTTTTTTTATTTTTTTTAAATTTTATTTATTCATTTTAGAGAGGAGAGAAAAAGGGGGGGAGAGAGAGAGAGAGAGGGAGAGAGAGAAGAAAGAGACAGAGAGAGAAGGTGGAGAGGAGCTGGAAGCATCAACTCCCATATGTGTCTTGACCAGGCAGGCCCAGGGTTTCGAACCGGCAACCTCAGCATTTCCAGGTTGATGCTTTATCCACTGCACCACCACAGGCCAGGCAATTTTTATTTATGTTTTTAAGAAAAAGTGCTCATAACCTGATGATCCACTTGCCATGCTCTCACCGGAGGTGGTGTTTGAGGTGGAACTTGGGCAGGAAACGAGATAGGATAGGTGGAGAGGGAGGAGTTAGTCTGGCCCTTCCCAGGTGCTCAACCAACAGATCCCTTTAAGAGTGCCCTCCCCACTTTTACCCCCTCCCTGTCTTTACAATCTGATCTTCAGTCCAGAGCATTACTCTGCTTCTATCCATGTGTCCTTCCTCTAAGACTTCAATTGACAGGAGCTTCCCATGGGCTCGGAATAAACTCTAGAGCTGACTTCTGGCTCCACCACCTGTAAGCTGTGTGATTTCAGGCAAATAAATGAAAACTCAGTCTCCTCATCCATCAAATGAGGAAAACGGCTCCCTCTCCGGTGGCAGTGTGGATTCAGGAAAGTGGTACGTGTTAGCTCCTGCTAAACGTGTGACCAGCACTCTCTATCCCTCTGTCCTGTCTTGGTCCATGCCTCATACAACATTTATATTAATCCCCTCCTCTCTGTAGCCACCACCACATGGCATGTGAGACCTTGGAGCTCAGGACAGCCCTCCTGCACTCTGTCCTTGCTGTTCCCAGCTGACATCCAGGCCAATAATAAACTGATATGGCCAAGCACTCGGAAGCCCAGGATTAGCCAAGGACATCCTCCCATTCCTTGCACCCTCACAACCTCTTCATTCCTTGGAGACCACAGGCTGAGAAGGGACCCTGAAAGGCCACCTGATAAGGGGAGGTATCCAGAGTAAAAAGGCAGAAGGCACAGAGGGGCCAGACCCACAGGCCGCTGGGATGTTTTCCCTAAACCCCTTCCTGGCATCTAGTTTGAGATCCTCAAGCTGTAGCAATAGTTCATATGGCCTTACTGGGGTCCCTGTAAAGATGGGACTCTCAAACTTATATATTTTTAAAAATTAATTTAAAAGTTTTCATTTATTAATTTTAGAGAGAAGACAGAGAAAGGTGGGGAGGAGTGGGAAGCATCGACTGGTAGGTGCTTCTCTTATGTGCCTTGGCCAGCCGAGATTGGGGTTTCTAACCAGCAACCTCAGCATTTCCAGCTTGATACTTTATTCACTGCACCATCACAGGTCAGGCTATTTATTGATTTGAGAGAGCAAGAGGAAGGGGAGTGGGGGGAGACAGACAGAGGCTGAGAGAGAGAAACATTGATTTGATGTTCCACTTATTTAAGCATTCAATGGTAGCTTCTGACACGTGTCCTGAGACCAGAGATCAAACCCACAACCTTGACATATTGGGAGGACACTCTAACCCACTGAGCTACCCGGCCAGGGCTCCACCCTATTCATTTTGTAAGTTAGCTCTCAATATGCCAAAGTGGCTTATCTATGTCCATGGCTAAAAACTGGGACACGTTCCAGTGTGTGATGACCTGGGCCTTCTTTACTCACCCCTGCCTGACTGGAACACAGGGGACAATGAACTTCTGAGGACATAGTGGGTTCCTGAAATGGGCCATCAAGCCTAGAAATACTTGAGCTTTCATGCTGATTAAGCTAAATGGAATGCTGAAGCTTCTTCCTAAACAGGCTTTCCTAGATTTATAAACTATAATGTGCTATTTTCTTACCTCTCTTTCTCCACAAATAGCCAGCTATCTGTCTTTGTAAACACAACAACCATTACTTGACAGACACCAGACACTGGCCACAGACAGACTCGGGACCCCAGGCATAGACCCTACGTTCCTCCACCTAAACAACAGTCCTGAAACCAAAAGTAGGACCCTGGACTCCAGGCCCCAAACCAAACACTGTTCTCCAGACCCAAGTCAGACCCTGGAACTCAAATGCCAGGCACCAGAGACTGACACAAGATCTTGGACACCAGATGCATCTTATGACTAGAGCTGTGTGTGGAAACCAGGACATGGAGACACACACAGAGGGACCCCACACCCCAGGTGCCACACAACTCAATATAGATTCAACCACAGACCCCAGAGACTGAATCCACATCTGTAACCAAGACCCTACAGCCAGATTCCAGACATGGAGCCAGACAATGGGCCCAAGTTTCCACACCACAGACGCAGGAGCTGAACCGAATCCTCACAATGTAAACACAGCCGGGACTCAATACAGAAACCTCATGACTCTGAGTCCAAGCAGCTAGCTTCTCAGATGTGTTTTCATGCTGCTAAGTGAGGTAGCACTACAGAATTTCACCAAACCCTACAAAAATTAACCCAAACGGTTGACAGTGAACAAAAATGACAGTAACCCCAGCTGGCAGAGGTCCATGTCTCTGCTGCAGCACTTTCCTGAAGTTAGCTTCTCATCCTTTCTCTTTACATGGCCAGCTCATCGATATAGTGGAGGATAAAAAACAGATTTTCCTAATACCTTATAAGTTTCAACAGCTGTGGTAATAATCAAAGGAACTTAATCAGATGAACAAGTGATACCCAACATACAATACATGCTCAAGGTGATTTCATATTTCAAAGAACACAACACAGAGGGTCCTCTCAAAGGAAGAAGGCTGTGCCTTGTGAAGGGGTCGTGCCTGTAGCTCTGGGTCCAGGCGTTGTGGAAGGGGTCTCGCCTAACAAACAAGTCCTGTCACATTGGTTCTGTTCCCTGTGAGAATAGGAAACAGGTCCACCAGAGAGAATGGGGGGTCCTGTCACATCAGCTCTGGAACCTGTGAGTGTAAGGAGAGGTCCCTCCCTGAGAGAGTAAGGAGGCCATCACGTCATTTTTGATCCACGTGAGTGCAAGGAAAGGTCTTTCCCTGAGAGCATAGGCCATCCTGTCACACATGCTCTGTGTCATTTGACGGTGTGGGATGGTCAAAACTGAGAGAGTAGATGGTCTGGGTTTGATCACATTGCCTCTCGTCCCTGTGATGTTAGAAGGGGGTCCTACCACAGGAGTCATGGTACAGCAGTGTTGGGTCTTCTGACAGGTGAGGGGCCCCACCTAGGAGGGGGTAAGGTGAGCTTTGGATTTTGTCTCCGTGGAGAAGAGTCCCACCTGGGAGAGAGATGAGCTTTCTGTCATGCCCTTTAGTTCCTACCATTATGGAGACACAGACATCCAGAGCTGGAGGTGATGGGAGGCACCTTGGATATTCACTGTGTCCCTGCAACATGACAATGACAGATGCTTGGTAAACGGGTACTGTTCCCATCGTGCACACTAGCTGATTTTGTGAAAGAGAGAGATAGGGACAGACAAGAAGGGAGAGAGATGAGAAGCATCAATTCTTTGTTATAGCACCTTAGTTGTTCATTGATTTCTTTCTCATATGTGCCTTGACCATGGGGGGGGGGCTACAGTAGACGAGTGACCCCTTGCTCAAGCCAGCGACCTTGGGCTCAATCTGGTGAGCCTTGCTCAAACCAGATGATCTCATGCTCAAGCCGGCGACCTTGGGTTTTGAACCTGGGTCCTCGGCAGCCAGGTCACACTCTCCCCACTGCGCCACCGCCCGGTCATAAGGGCTCTTTTTTAGCACTTTCAACTTTTTAAAATTCTCTTAGATATTTTACCCAAGGCCATTTCAAAACCTATTGGTTTCCACTCTTCTTTTGCCAAAAATGGGGAACCCATGCTGGGGTTCTTCAGCCCGCAGCTCAGTGGGAGGAGACTGAAGCAGATTTAGAGTGTTTCCTGCTGGCGTGCACCCAAGTGTGCGTGGGGTCCCACTCAGACAGCATGGAGAGTCCAGTCACACTGGCTCTGCCTCCTTAGAGAGTGGCCAGGGGTCTTCCCTGAGGGAGTCTGTCCACACCTCTCAGCCCAGGACTCTGCAACTGGTACACCAGATGTTAGACATGTGGATCCAGGGAACAAACCTATCAGGACCTTTGTTTTGTCACCTGTAAAAGCAGTCACTTTCATAGCTTCCATGCTTTGTACAAAACCTTGGCTTCGCCTGACCAGGCGGTGGCGCATGGATAGAGCGTCGGGCTGGGATGCCGAGTACCCAGGTTCGAGACCCCGAGGTCGCCAGCTTAAGCGCGGGCTCATCTGGTTTGAGCAAAAAAAAAAAAAAAAAAAAAAGCTCACCAGCTTGGACCCAAGGCCGCTGGCTTGAGCAAGGGGTTACTTGGTCTGCTGAAGGCCCGCGGTCAAGGCACATATGGGAAAGCAATCAATGAACAACTAAGGTATCGCAATGCGCAACAAAAAACTAATGATTGACGCTTCTCATCTCTTCGTTCCTGTCTGTCTGTCCCTGTCTATCCCTCTCTCTGACTCTCTGTAAAAAACAAAACAAACGAACAAACAAAAAAAAAACCTTGGCTTCAGACTTGGCTCTGCCGCCTCAAAACCTGTGAGGTTGGACCTCGCTGTGCTCACGTGAACTGGAACCAGAATTAGTGTGCTCTCAGATATGGCATGCGGTCCAGCTGATGGACTCACTAAAAGTTGTCCAATCAGAATGACTCTTTTATTTTAGAACCTGAGACATGTAGCCCAGAACTACTCTGGGCTCCTTTTTCTGGTCCTCACAGACTGGCTGCACCGATTCCCCATGCCCACTCACCCCCAACCCACTCCACTCATGTGACACACCCTGGACCACATCACTAACTTTGTTTGGGTTCTGATAGTTGGACAGAAATATAACGCATAGCCACTGACAGACACCACACCCAAAGTGAAAGAACAGATGGGTATTCAAAGACAGCCTCGATTTCATTGTTGCTTCCTCTCCCATCTCACCTTACGCACTCACTACGCACACAGGGAAGTGACCGAGGAACAGGACTTCTTATTCCACAGACAGGGGAAAACCAAGCCTCCTCAAAGCCCTTACACCTTCTCCTTCCTCCCTTTGGGGAAGTTTCACATTCATCCATACAGGAGAGAGGGTCACTCCAGACCTGACCCACTCAACGTGTCCTTAGCATAACCCCCGGAATGTTAACATTATCCTCCGTAGCAACACACTGACACACGAAAAACATGTAAAACACTGTGGATCTGCGAAGTCATCAGTGGATGACATTTCAGATTCGTCCATCCTCCTCTGATGACGGTACTTCCTACATTTGAGGTGGGGGAGGTGGGGGCACCCCATGTCCAGTCTCCATCACCATCTCCCTCTCCCATCCTCTCCCTCACCTCTTTCCCTCCTGCAGTCCCCCACCCTCTGCTGTGCCTAAGAACTGTTTTTTTTGTGAGAGAGAGGGACAAACAAGGGAGAGAGATGAGAAGCATCAATTCTTCATTGCAGCACCTTGGTTGTTCATTGATTGCTTTCTGATGTGCCTTGACCACAGGGGGCTACAGCAGACCGAGTACCCCCCTGCTCAAGCCAGCGACCTTGGGCTCAATCTAGTGAGCCTTGATCAAACCAGATGAGCTCATGCTCAAGCCGGCGACCTTGGGTTTTGAACCTGGGTCCTCAGTGGCCAGGTTACACTCTCCCCACTGCGCTACCGCCTGATCATAAGAGTTGTTTTTAGCCCGTAAATTTTTTTTTTAATCCTCTTATTTTAACCAAGGTCATTTCAAAACTTATTGGTTTCCACTATTCTTTTGCCAAAAATGGAAAACCCAGGCTGGGGTTCTTGAGCCCGTAGCTCAGTGGGAGCTACCCTTGATGGTCTCTGTCTGTGACAAAGACTGAAGCAGATTTAGACCCATTAACAAAATAAAGTGTCCCCGAGTTTCTGCTTGCACAAAAGACCTGAGCGGTAAGCACAGAGCTGGTGTGCTTGTTAGACAAGCGAGGATACACCTGGGAGCCAGTGACAGGGCAGAGAGGTTCCATACGGTGCACTAAGTGGTGGACAAGTACCCAGGGCACACATGTGGTGCCCAGGACATCATGGGGTGACAGGGACACACATGAGGTGAGGGGACTTGGATACATGACTTGTTCTGACAACCTTGGGTATGTAGTGTGTTTACTTTTTCAAGTGTCCTTAACTTTAGGTGTCCACACTCTGAGGACAGAAGTGCTCTTTGGGACAAGTTCAATGACCTCCCCTGGGTGTGGGGTGGAAGTGGACGCAGGTGAAGCGGTGGCCCTATGTCCTCACCAAGGGTCATTGTACTCATCCCTGCTCCCGTCTTTAGATTTTCCCAAGACAAAGTCGACAGAAATACCTAGATTCAGCAAACAGGTCACCTTTTCCTCTGGACTGGACGTGGATCATGGGGACAGACTGCCTGGGTATGTGTGGTCCGTGGTGGGGAGGTTTGGGTGCAGCCACCATGAGTGAGGGGATCTGAGTCCCTGCTGAGACCAGGTGGTGAGGGTGGGAGGAACCCTTTGGGGGAGGGCGTGGTGGAAACCAACACAAAACCTGCTGCAGAAACAGTGCTGACCCCCTAACACCACAGACACCTGAACACAGCTTCCCCCCCACGAAGGGTCAAGCTGTCCGCAGCCTCACAGCCCGTGGGTGGTGGGGGCTTAGACATTGTCAGTAGACAGCTGGGGCCAAATTAATGAACCACAAATACCCCAGAGGAACCATAGGTCTCCTGCTGACCCTATCGCTGGACCCTGGAAACACGCAGAGCCAAGAAGAGCTCCCAGGGAAACCGTCACTGGTGGGTCAGTCACCCTCTCACACCTGCACTGGGACACCCCTCGCTGCTGTCTCAGACGAAGGTCCCAGGGACAAAGGTGACGTGTGTGCCTGAGGTCCCACGTGGCCAGCAGGCCAAGGGGAGCTCCTTGCCCAGCGTGGAGGTTCCTGCCTCAAGCGCTATTCAGGCGGCAGGGGCGCGAACAGGCGCCCGCGGGAGCAGCTGGGAGCCAGGGGAGGCGGCACGGAGAAACAGCACCCCCCCCCCCCCGCCCCGAGAAATCCAGGAAAAGATGGCGTTGGTGAGCCCCGGAAGAGACGCTAAACGTCCCGAAATCTGAGACAGGGGGTTCTCCTGGACGAGGTAGCTCTCTCCACCCCTAACCCTTTAACCGTCTCCTTCGCAAAGCTGGTCCTGTCCCTGAACCCCCAAACCCCCAAATCGTGGCTGCAGGCTCAGGGACCTCATGCGGAGGCATCCAAGCAGGCGGCGGGGAAGATGTTCAGAGTGTGTGTGTGTGAGGGGAGGAGAGGACGGAGCCCCAGGGGGCCCGGGGATGTGAGGGCCGTGGGAGGGAATCAGA
The DNA here is from genome assembly GCF_036850765.1 of Saccopteryx bilineata. Taxonomy (NCBI): domain Eukaryota; kingdom Metazoa; phylum Chordata; class Mammalia; order Chiroptera; family Emballonuridae; genus Saccopteryx; species Saccopteryx bilineata. The sequence goes on from NC_089502.1 coordinate 442,979, forward strand.
ACCCGACCCCCAGGAAGAGGTTCTACCTCCTTTTTTGGGAGGGAGGGCAGACCACATTGGGACTCACTCTCCCCTGCATGGCTCCTCTAGGTCCTGAGAGCTAGAGGTGAGTGACTGACGGAGACAGACGGGGTGACAACCTGGCCGGGGTGGGGTGGGGGCGCAGTGGGCGGGTTTCCGCAGCCCCTGACCTGGTGCACAGGGCACCCGGAGATCGGGGCTGCCTCACCCTCAGCCCCCACATGGGGAGGTTCTGTGGCCAATGCTGGGGACACCGTGCAGCTGACCAGAGCACCTGGCCTTGCTATGTGCCCCGCCCCCTTGGCCCCAGCCCGCCCAGGATGGACACAACCCAAGTGCTTACCAACCGCCCGCAGGAACGCTGAGGGTCCCACAACAGCCGAGAACACCGAGCTACAGAGGAGCCCTGTATCTGGGGGGGGGGCTGATTCTGTCCTCAGCTCCGCAGTCACAAATGTCCTGCACAAAGCGGGCGGCCCCCAGTCCAGAAGTCTCTGCAGAGGTAATCATGGAACCCCCCACCTTTCTAACCCTGAGCTTCCCGTCCGGCAGACCCGGTCAGAGCACAGCCCGCTGCCCAGGCTGACAAAGGACAGGCAAGGCGGTGGGTCCCAGAAGGTCCAAGGTGGACAAGACGTCACAGAGGGGAGACATTAATGGTGCCCAACAGCTATGTCCCCCTGGGGCACTGGGCTGTCCTGGGGGAGGGGCCAATGGGCCTGAGCTGAATGGACAGAGAAGGAAAGGAGGCCGTGGGGAGCGGGTGGGCAGCAGTATGTCCCCCCTGAGACCACAGCTGCCCTGGGGCACCTACAGCCTGCAGCTCAGAGGAGTGCCTAGAACTGAGGTGTGAGGACTGTACCCACAAAACCTGCACAGAGCCGCCCCAAATGTCCCTCCCATCTCATTCACTGCTGGATCCTTTCCTCTCGCCAGGGAGGGATATGGGGGCTCAAGGTCCATTGTGACTGGACAGGCCACTGAGCCAGAGAGAGAAGCACGGAGGGACCGCTGCTGTGTCCTGGTCAGCAATAGGGCTGAGGAAGTCCGCAGGATGAGACCTGCCCAGGAAATCAGTTCCCCCACTCAGGCAGCACACCCTGATGGGGTCTGGGACAAGGGCCACTCAGGACTGGGAGGGCAGGGCACTTCAGGAAAGGACGCGAACACTTGCAGAGCCGCTGCTCAGAGATCACAGACCCGGGCCGAGGGCACGAAGACACCAGAGGGCTGGGATGAAGGCGTGTTTGCTCTGGCCTGGGGCCCAGAGGGACCACAAGCAGGGACCACAGTCAAGAGTGGGGTCGGGCCTTCAGGTCACCTTCTGTTCTCTGACCACTGACCCTGTGGTCACACGCAGGACAGCCACCTTCCCCGTCCCCTGTCCTGTGACCATGGGGTCTCATGGTCACAGCCGGGCATCCTGACACCCCCAAGAGGGTCTGTTCCCCACACACTGGAGGCTGTGAGAGCCGTGGGTCCCCTTCCCGCTGGGCAGTGCTGTCTCCACAGTGGGGTCCTGCTCTGGACTTAGGGGTTGCAGCTGCTGCTGCCACCCTGGAGCTCAGCAGGGCTGTTCTGGGTGGGGGCCCTTCCTCCTCCCCCTCTCAGGAGTGGGTGTTCCCAGCGTCCAATGGAGGTCCCCGGGAGTGTTTTCGGAAGCGCCCTAGTCTGAGTAGGGAGACCAGAACGGAGGCCCAACTGGAAACTCTGCTGGAGGGGCAGAGGCTGGAGGAGCCGAGTAAGGTTCGCAGAGGTGAGATCCTCTGAGGTGCGGGACTGAGGTCCCTGAGGTCTGTCTGGACTGAGGCCCCACAGGAAGTCAAGCCGGCAGGCACAGCATGGTCCCCGCAGGGCCCCCTCTCCTGTCACTCAGGCTCTGCCTGGACCTGGACCCCAGGGACCCTGAGGGAGGGGGCAGTGGGACCCATGTGCCCCACGAGCAGTAGGGTGTGAACCTCCTGGGCTCAGAACTACTGACCTATGGGGACTGGGACCCTGATAAGCCCCGCTGGGCTCAGGGCTACTGACCTGGGGGAGGACTCAGTGCCCAGCTCCCCTGTCCCTGCTGCGTGCGGGCAGGGCTTCCTGGACTGACAGTGCCGTGTCTGGGTACCTGGTGAGGACCAGGGCAGGAATCACCACATCAGCGCCGAATACCTGCATGCACTCTATGTCCCTGTTTTCTGTGCACTCAATGCTCCGGTGACCGCAGGCATGCAGGGTCCCATAGCCTGGGTGCTGCTGCCTCCCCAGGCCCACAGCCCCGGTCCTAGGACCTCGACAGTCACAGAAGTACTTCCTTTGTGCATGTGGCTTTCCCGAGCCAGGGACTCCTGTTGACGGACAAAGGGTGGACCCCAGCCACGGTTTCACGTCACTTCTGTCCTGGAAGGGATGTCAGAATCCTTGTGCAGCTCCTGTTAGGGAACATTCATCCTAAAGGTAGGGGTACCAGATGTTACGGTGTCTCAGCACAAACTCTGCTCAGCCCCTGCCGGACTGGATTCTCTTTGGGGTCAACTCAACCATTTCCCACAAGACAGACCTGCGCAAGCTTCAGGGGCCAAGATACCATTGTGTCACCAAGACCCTGAGCCGGGAACCATGTGCTGGGACCTCAGGCCATGGCTCTGCCTGGTTGGGCACAGCGGACCGGGTGTCAGGGCCGCATGCTGGGACGACTCACAGTGTCTCTGACATAGCGACTGTCACCCCCTTAACACCCACATCTCCCTCCGTGCCTGAGCTGGGAACCATCCACAGCAGTGACTTCCTCCCACAGAACAAAAAATATATGGAACTCAGCTTTGACACAGATTTTTGTGGTCAGACAACCCCAGGCATTGAGAATACACATAAAGGAGCTTCAGAAATGTGAACTGTGTCCAGGTCCCAGGGAACTAATTTTAAACATAAAATTGTGCACCCTTTTCCCATTCACCTTTGCTTTATAAAGAGTTCACAATACCTTCAGCTTCCCAGGAACCATTAACCGAAGGTCTGCATGTAATTGTAAAGATGACTTCTCCAGACTTTTTGTTAATGGGATGTGTTCTTCCAGCAGGAGTTTCCGGGCGAACTGACTTCCAGGTCGCGGGTAGAGACTGCTGCTATGAAGCCGCTCAAATGTTTGTGAAGGAGCCACCAGGCACATGCTGACCTGGGCTTTTCCCTCTCAAAACACTCCCTCGTCAGGTGGGCATCCCCTAGTCTGCCCAGCCCAGACCGCCTTCCCCCAACGACACAACAGCCTCCATTCCTGCCTTTTTCCCTCCCTCACTCCCACTTGTGGTTGTTCTCAGGGTCAGGGCTCCTGTGGGCCCAGTGGACCCTGTAACCGGGAGGGGACAAGGCTGTCAGCGGTGCAGAATGGTCTTGCACCTTTTCTCCCCCATATGAAGCCCAACGCTTCCTCTCTGGGGCCCCGAGACTCCAACCTCCTCCTCCTCCTTGCGGCCCCACTGAGCTGAGCCCCTGCAATGCTGTCAGGACCAGGAAGTGAGTCAGGGTGTGCCTGAGGCAGCCCTGGGGTGAGCTCTCTCCTCCTTACTCCAGGAGCGAGGACAGGGGTGCTGGCCATGGGGGTACCAAGAGGAGAGCCAGCCTGAGACCAGAACCCCCACCAGGGCCCCATTTCCCTGAGCCAGGGAGGAAGTAGCCTGCTTGCAGCAGATGAAGCCCGGAACTGGACTGGCGGGTGTGGGCAGCAGCCAAGAGAGGACTTGAGGCAGACTGCAAAGGGACAGTGCTGCCCCCAGGTGGCCACCGGCTGCAGGACCTCAGGGCCTGGAGGGCACCCCAGGAGGAGTCCTCCACCCCCGGGGTCTCCTCAAAACTCTACCAGCTCAGAGAACCGTGGGGGCTGATCCCCAGGGCTGAGCTGAACGGAGACAGACAGCAGATGCTCTGCAGTTCCGGCTCATGGGGCTGTCCTGGGTGTGTGTCCTGCAGCAGGGGCTGTCTTGTCCCCATGGGGCCACACGAGCATCCTGCAGCACCTCCACCCTGTGGACTGGACGGGGCAGCCAGGAGCACAGGCTTGCTCTACACTCGGCCTGCAGAGTCCCTGGGAGCCCAACCCACAGGGATAGCAGGGTAGGGCCATGTCACCCATGAGCAGCCTCAGGAGCTCGTGTGCTGTCCATCCTGCATCCAGGATGCCCTGTGTGCAGCTGTCCTGAGGTCACTGTAACACAAGACCATGTCACTGTTCTCTCAGTCTGGGGCTCGGGAGTCTGCAGGGGTCTCCTGGGGCTGAAGTCAGGGTGTGGCAGGGCAGGTTCCCCCAGAGGCCATGGGAAGGGGAAGTGTCGTGGGGCTGGTTCCCCAAAGTTGCAGGGGACACTCGGAGGCCTGTTGCTCCAGCTTGGGAAGTACCCCGTTGCTTGGTTGGTGGCTCTTTCCTGCACCTGCAAGACCAGCCCAGTGACGTCCTGACCTTTCCCTGTCTCAGCTTTTGGCTTTGCCTGCACATCTCTGACCTGACCCTGGCCTTGCTTCTTCCACCTGGTTAGGATCTGTGTGGTGGCACAAGGGGAAACCCGGGGAATGCAGACTCACCCATCTCAGGGTCCTACCCAGATCCGATCTGCAAAATCCACCTGCCCATTCAGGTGGACTCAGGTTCTGAGGGTGGAGACGTGGACACCTGAGAGGACAGGGTCTACACCTTCCCAAACCCAGTTTCCCAGCACTGCCGGGCCAGGGGGCCAGGGTGGGAAGGAACAGGTTTGAGGGTGGAGGGGTGGCGTGATGGGCCTGTCTGGCAGCCTGAGCCTCACAGAGTAACACAGAACAACCAGTGCTCCATGGTGTGAGGACAGATCGCGCACACCCCTCTCCATGCTCAGGACGGGGTAGAGCTTCATTTCCCTGCAAGCTGTGAGTCTGGGACAAATTCACCAACGCCCCAGTCCCGGTGGGTGCAAGTCTGCAGGAAAACCCTTCACTGCTTTCTTTTTTTTTTTCACTGCTTTCTGTGTGAGGGAGGGAAAGACTCCTCCGCTTGGCCCTGTGGTAGATCCTGCGCTGTTCTCTGACCTCCCCCCCCCAAAAAAAAGTACATCAGTCTCTAACCGCGGGAGGCCCCTATGGGCTCTGTGCCCAGGTCTGTCTTGAGGCGTCTGCAGCCCTCTGGTGGTGGGTTTGCACCAAGATGCAACTTTCTGCTTCTTGAAACGATGTGGGACGTTTGCTTTTGTTTGCACGAGAGTGGTCACAACCACGAGGACTGGGCTCTCCTGTCTCGCAGCTGCAACCTATGGGAGGAGAGCCAGCCCACATGACATAGCGACCAGGCAGCGCCCACCACCCTCCCCATTCCCCACGGACTCCCTGCCTGCGGACCTGCCTCTCTCTCCAACCGAGGGGAGGGCCCAGGCAATACGCCTGTTCATTCTGGAAAGAGCTTCCGGAATTTGCTGTAGGCAGAGTTGCTGATGATGACCTCGATGTTTGCCACACCGGCCTTGGTGACCATGTGGACGTCCTGCACCATGGCCTCCTCGTGCAGCCAGCTGGGGGGAGGGGAGGCTTAGGGAGATGGGTCGGGCAGAACTGTGGGCACACAGAACTGCTTACCAGGGCGGCTTGGCCACACGCAGGGCCCCACACTGCAGGTTAGCCCAGAGGGGTCACTGCTGGCCGCTCAGACCAGAGCTGTGGGGTGTCCAGTGGGGACCAAGGGCCCGCCTGCGCCACCCGTGCCTCACAGCCCATGCACCTCAGCTGCAGAGCTGCCAGCCTCACCCGCAGGGTCAGGACCCGCCCTCCCTGTTTCCCTCAAAACAGTGTCTTCCAGCTGGGCCTTCAGCTCTTCCAGCCCCAGCCCCAGGAAGGCTGACACGGCTAAGACACGTGGTTCCGACAGCGTTACCTGTGCCGGACCACAGAGTCGCTCAGCCAAGGACCGAGCGAGGGTCCCTATGGTCCCCCGCCCACAGGGCCCCCACTGCGTCTGTTTCAGTGCCCAAGACAGGACACGGCCTGAAGTGCTGCACAGGTGAACAGTGGTGTTTCAACACTAGGAGGTTTGGGGTGCAGAGCCGGTCACCCAGGCTGCGTCACCCGCAGGCACCCAGACTGTGTGGGCAGGCTCACCCTGGCACCAGGTCCACGTTATTGTGGACCTCCAGCATGGAGTCCAGCAGCTGGGTGGGCAGGCACAGGCCATGCAGGGCGGAGAACACACTGGCCTTCTGCAGCTCGGTCTTGGGGTGGCTCAGGTCTCTCACATGCACGATCAGATCCTGAGGACTGGATGGAACACGTGGTCAGGATGTGGGGCCCCTCTCAGCCTCACATGGAGCCTGTGCTGCCCCACAGTCCCCAGGCCTGGGTGGGACAGAGGGCAAGGTTCCCAAGACTCCACAGCGGGTCCTGCCCTCCACCCCACCAGAGCAGTGTTGCATGCGAAGCTTGGGGCTTCTCCATCCTTCTCAGAAATCCTAGAATTTGCCTTCCTTTCATATTTTAAACAGTGCCTTTTGCCTCACTGCACTTTACAGGTTGCTTCATTATGCAAAACTTGGTAAAAGCCACCTGTGAGTTTCCACTGGAAAAGGTACCATTTACATGTGTGTACTCACTTGTGGGATCTTTGGGGGGAGAGCTGGACTTAAGTTTAAAAATGTTTTATTTCAGAAAAGTTTTCTATTTTCAGAAAACTGGCAAAGGCATTTGAGATGTGGCCTCAACCACTCATGCTGTGCGTCCAAAATCACTGTCACAGCCCAGGGCTGCAGTGGGACATTCTCATAACCACACCCCAGAGTTGTTCAAATTTCATTGTCATTCTCATGACCCTATGTATCCCGGGACGACAGTGAGAATGTCTTGTCCTCCCTGGCTGTGTCCCATCCTGTGGGAGGCCCCTGGCCATGTCCTGTAGGAGGAGACCTGATGTCCACTGTTTTCACGTGTTTGAGGGCCCAGCCCTGATCAGTGCATGCTCACCGAGTGGGCCACATCCTCCAACATGGTGGAAGACTCTATCAGGCTGTGGGGCAGCTGGGACAGAAAGCCGATGGTGTCCATGTAGATGATCGTCATGCCAGATGGCAATGACCCTGCGTAGGCCATGACGTCCAGTGTCGCGAACAGCTGTTCCCGTGGCTGGCCAGCAGCATCTCTCATCAAAGCCTTGATGAGCGTGGTTTTCCCTGGATGGTACAAGGACACTCGCTGCAGGAAGGGCCCCCCATGTTCCCCATTTCCACTGGGGCGACACAGCAGGCACAAGTCCTTGTTGTGAGGTTTGTCCTGGGAGGTAGCAGTTTGTACGTGTATGTTATGCCTCTTTAGGCCTGGAAGAACCCTCAGCTTGGGTTTTGAGGGAAGTCACCCTCTTTTGCACACAGACCACAACTCCTTGAGGGTGGGGAGCTGGCTGAACCCCATGGAGGGGCTGGACCTCCGAGTGCTCGGCAGATACTGAGTAACAGAAGACAGAACAGGGGTGCTGCCCATTTACCCACGGTGCCCGAGACTGCAGGGCTCGGGGCCCCTCCAGGACACCCGGGGTTCTGACTGTACCTAAGGATTCAGTTAGCACATGGCCCGATGAACCCCACGACACACAGTGATGCCCCACTTCACACGACCCAAGTGCTTCTGTCATCTGCAAGGGTGTCTGCTAGACTTAAAACGTGAAGTGTTCTCCAAATTCAAACACATCGGTAAGTGAGGGCGTCCACCCCGCTGTGGGGAGCTCGGCAAACACACCCCTATGTGACCACTGCTGTGGGCCTGACAAGCCCAGGGCATTCAGCTCACAATCGGTCTGCTCCTGCCCTCCGGCGGCCTCAGTGACCACCAGCCCCATTGTCTTTGTGAGTGGCCTTTGCTCACACACCAGCCCAGCACAGCAGGGGCCCCCATGTCTAATGCATCGCCCACTCACCACTGTTGTTGTAGCCCACCACGGAGACCACTGGGAATTCCCACCGCTGGCGCTGCCACCCCAGGAGCTGCCGCTTCACCCACAGCCGCTCCAGGGCCTTCTGAATTTTCATCTCCTTCTCCCTCATGAGACGCTGCTGCAGCTGCATGAACCACTCTCCTAGAAACACCCGGGCAGGTCAGAAAGCAGACAAAGAGGAGAAATTAGAGTGACCACTGCATAACAGGCCCCCACGGGGATGTGGGCAGGGTGCTCACGGACATCACACAACACCTTGTCTGACACACAGCTCTGTCCAGCAAAAGGCAGCATTGCCCCCAACTTCCCCCACCGGGCCCCCCTCACTCTGCAGGAAGTAACAGCCTCGGAAGAACAGTCCCTGACGTCCCCAGGGAGCCAAGTAGTACCTCTAAGGTGTGTTACATCCTGACCCCCAGCATTTGTGAGTAGTACCTTATTGGAAAACTGGGTCTGTGCAGATGGGATGAGGTAGAGGGTCTGAGATGAGTCATCCTGGGTCAGGGGGGCCCTGCACCCAGTGACAGGGACCTTAAAAAAGACAGAGGAGACAAAAACACAGAGCAGAAGCCACGTGGGGACGGACAGAGAGACAGGAGGGAGGTGGCCACCAGCCCAGGGATGCCTGGGGCCCCAGGAGCTGGGAGAGGCAGAAGGATCCTTCCTGGAGCCTCTGGGGGAAGTACAGCCCTGGGTCCCCTGGACCTTGGACGTCTGATCTCCAGGATGGAGGGAGAGTAAATCTTTGATGCTTTAACGCAAGACCTGTGGTCTTTAACAGGCTCCCAGGACCACCTGGACCCCTAGCTTGTGGGATATGACTGCAGAGGAGGCCCACACGCAGCCCTTGCCCCATCAGGACTGTTCAGGGATGCTGCCCCTTCCTTAACGTGGCTGCCATGACTTACCCCCTTCCCAGCACTTGGTAAGGAGACCTTGGAAACTTACCTGACCCCATGATGTAGCGAGAGCTCCCTCCACATCCATCCAGGTGGGAAATCCTGTCTTTCAGGCGGGACCTGTCATGCAAACAGAGCAACCAGTAGACAGGAGAAGATGCTGAGGCCGTTCAGGGAGCACAAAGCAGGGGCACCACTTCATGTGCGAGGGTGAGGGAAGGACGTTGTGTGGGGCCTGCAGATGGACAGGACCAGTGCACTGGGGTCCTCTCCAGTATGGGCCTTCACTAAATCAGGGAACAGGGTCCCACACAGGGTGACACCGTCAGGGAATGAGGCTCCACATTGGGTGACGTTCCTCATGGAGGGATGAGCCCCAGCAGGCATCCGACACGCTGTGCCGTCCAGGAGTGCGGTCAGCCATGTTCCGTCCTTACCACCCCTGAGCAACAGTCAGATGTGGGAAAACAAGAAGAGGGTTGTCTGTTGTGATACCTGGTGCTGTTGCCATACCTGAGCACAGGGAGCTCAGCCAGGGCCACCTGCAGCCGTGCCTCCTTGGTCCAGGCGTTGCAGCGGAAAATGTGCAGGACGACCGTGAACCAGTTGAACACCTGCATGCCCCAGGTGGCCTCCAGTTCTTTCTAGAAGTGCAGAGTGCGTAAAATGACCCGCACTGGGAGCCCGGCCCCATCACTCGACCTCAGGTGAGAGGACCTGTAGGAAAAGGGCTGTAGACTGCAGCCCTGAGGCAAGTCTTCCGTGAGGACTTCAGAACGCCAAGTCCTGGGGGGCAGAATGCTGCCCCAGCAAGCACCAATAAGATTGTTTAAAGGAAACAGCTGATCCTTATAGCCTTTTCCTACATACTGAAAGCTATTAGACAATGGCAGCTCTCTGCATCTGAACCCATTCTAAGCTGATTTGCCCCAGGCTCTGCTAATTTGCTTCATAACCAAAGACATGAATAAACACAAGGAGGCTGCAGAGATCTGGGCTCTCAGTCCTAGAGGCTGGGAATACCCTGTACCCATCTTTTCTCCATGTTGTATCCTGTGTGTTTTTCTTAAGTCCCACAGCGCCTTCCCCTCGTGCACACCCACTGACAAACTGGCTGCGGCAGGGACCTGTCCCAAACACTGTGTCCTCTATTCCTCCTGGGAGGCTGACCTGCACTTTGTTTGGCTGTGTCCCTGGACTCTCTGAGCAAGGTGGTTGGGGCAGCTGGGGCATGGACTGAGATCGAGGGGAAGCCCAGAGTCCAAGTTCAAGCACGTGGGTCTCACAACCACGAAGGTGACGTGACTGACCCCCCCGGGGAATGAATGCAGGTAAGATTCATGGAGACACCAACAGGAAGCGAGGACTCGCCTGCTGCTCGCTGCTGTGAACTGTGAGCCCAAAACAGTGAGGGGTGTGACTGTCAGGGGTCCCAGAAGAGCAGGGTTCCCATTGGGTGTTGAGGGGGGCCAGGAGGGAGGGCAGGGCTGGGGGGCAGCCCACTCTCAACGCACCAGGAGGCTCCATCATGTGGAGACCTTTGTGACGTCAGAGGTGTCCTCCCTCAGTCGCGCCAAGCAGCGACCTGTGCTTGACCTGCTGGTCCCCTCGGTCCCACGGGTGGCGCTGTGCTCACTGATCCTTCGGCAGGAAGGGGCAGGGACACGCACACGGGACCCACCTGTCAGGTGCTCCAAGGTCCCTTTGCCGAAGACGAGCTTTCTGTCGGGCGCTTTGGTCGGCACCATCCTCGTCTCCACCACCCACCAACTGTCCAGCGTGTGGACCAGCGCTTTCGCCTCCGCTACTTGCCACTCAGCTTTGGGGAGAGAGGCGTCCTTGGTGACGGAAGCTTCCAGAGGTCCAAGGGCCAGTGGGGACGGGGTTCACTTAAGCCCCCTAGCCCCTGCCTCTCGAATCCTGCTCCCACTAGATAACCCCCGGCCTCAGGAGTCTCAGCGTACAGATGTAGCCCACGAAGCCCCGCCCACTCTCGCTGGCTTCCAACCCTGGAGCCCCGCCCCTAGCCCCGCCACTCCCGACGAAGTTCCAGCCACGAAACCCCACCCCCAGCACAGAAGCCCCGCCCAAGTTCGCCGGAGTTCCAGCCCGGATCCCCGCCCCTAGCCTAAGCTCCGCCACTCCCGACGAAGTTTCAGTCGCGAAGCCCCGCCCACTCGCGAGAGTTCCAGCTCTAGAGCCTCGCCGCCGCCCCGGGGGTCACCTCGAGTCAATTGCGGCTTCGCGGGTCCCCACTTGACCTCGGGGTGCACCAGACACGCGCTGCGTCCCCTCCGGCAGCAGAGGTTCCCGGAGCAGCAGCTCCTCCTCCTCCTCCTCCTTGGCTTCTCAGGCCATCCGCACGTGGGCCCCGGCCGCCCACCCCGCGCCCCTTCAGGCCCCGCCCGGAGTCCCGGGGCCGAAGGCGGCGAGCGCGCTGGGGACGCGGCGGCGGCAGCGACGGGGCGGCCTTTACAGCGGAGCGCTGCCGACCACGCGAGAGAGCCAGGCTCCCGGGCAGACGGCGGCCCGCATGGTCCACATCCCACGTCCTGCCGAACGCCATGGGGCAGGGGCTGGGCCTCGGGGGGGCCAGGCTTCCATGAACACCGCACATTGGCCGTGCGGCGTCACGTGCTTCGCGGGGGGTAGGCTGTACCCACGGTGCTCGCGTTCCGCATGCGTTTTTTTCCGCGCGCTGGATACCCAGCAGGACGCACACCTGGACGCGCGCTTCCTCCTCTGGCGCCGTCCAGCGCCCTCCCCAGCCTCCGGTGGATGAGACCGGCTGGGCGCTGTACCTGTCCATCTAGCCCCCATTGTACGTGATTGCTTCTCCTGCACGCTGCGACCCGGGACTGAACCTGTGACCTCTGTGCACAGGCTGGGCTCTGTACCCATTGGGCCGCCCGGCCGGGCCTGGTTGTCAGGACCCTCGTGCGGCCGTTGCCCCTGCTGCTCCTGGGGCGCAGACACGTGAGTGGATGGGTCCATGCAAAACTCGCGAGGTCCCAACTTGAGTCACTTTCTTCCCTCTGCCGACAATTTCAAACTGTCTAGGGGAGAGTGGCGCATTCAAACTCCCAGGGCCTGCGGCCTGGCTGGATGGCTCATTGGTTAGAGCATTCTCCTTAAATGCAGAGGTTGTCAGCTCCATCCTATCTGCCTCTTCCTCTAAAATCAATTTTTTTTAAAAAAAGCCCCTGGATTGGAAAGGGGAAAGGTCTGTACCCTAGAGCAAGATGTAATGAGTTAAGGGTCACCTGTGTCCTTCATTATGTGGTTTACAGTCTTGGGGACCTCACTTAGCACGCTAACTTGGTCTTAGTGGAAGGTCTGGCTATTTTAGGAGGTGCAGAAAAGAACACAGGGCATCTCTGCAGCTCTGGGGATGGCTTCTGCCCGGGCTCTGCAGGGTGGGACAGAAACACAGGTGACCCCCAGACACCAGGACCCATAGGCTCTGGACTGTGGAGGGTGCCCTGAGGACTCATTCAGGGGGACATGGCCAGGTCTTGTGGCTCCTGTGGCCTGAATAGCTGGCCTGTGAGGGCCTTTCCCAGTGGGGCTTGGACTATGCAGACCTCACATGTCTCCGTCTGTTCCTGGGGCTGGGAACCCACTGGTTAGGGCCAGTATCTGTGGATTCACAGAACTGCTGGGGCAGGTGGAGTGTCAGCGTGCCATACGATGTGCACCTCATGGCCACACTGCTCTGCAGGCTTGTCCTAGGGGTGACACCCACCCAGGCTGAGGTGTAGGTGACTCCAGGTTATTTGTTCTGCTCCTGACAGGCAGTGTCTATGCCAGTGTGGGAAGGGGGCACAGAGCCCCAAGAGGCAGGGGGGGGAGGACAAGGAAAGAGGTCCACATGCCTGTGGGGCCATGGGGCATGGCTGGCTGAGGATAGCCTGAGGCTGAGAACACTTACTTATTTGAAAATACAAATGGGATTTCATAAGACATTTTTAAATCACTCTACACAGCAAGTAAAAATTAACTTTACATGTTTTGTACACTTAAGAGGAAATGTTCCCATGAGCACCCGCGTGGGGCAGCCCTGTGCCCGGGGTGCATGCAGAAGGGAGACGCAAGGCTGCAGGACGTGCGCATGGCTCCAAAGCCCCAGTCCAGGCAGGTCGGCCCAGGCAGAGGTGGCTCCTCACCAGCGTGGCCCATTGGCCAGGATGCAGTCCGTCTCCCAACCTTGGCTTAGAAGCCAGACAGAGGGCTGAGGGAGGTCTGACATGCGGGGAGCTGGCTGTGTCCTGGGTCACATGTCCTCTGCCCGCCAGGCGAGCTGACGACACACCCAACCGGTGTCTATGGAGAATAAATAGAACACCTCGCTCCACCCAGACGCACCTTGTTCTCTGTACAAGAGCTCAACCACGATACAGCAAACGGCTTTGTTGCAGGCTGCAGGACATCACGAGAGCTGCAGCTCGTCCTCCTTGCACTCGTTCTACAGGTCCACCGCGCCCACAAAGGATGGCATCTCAAAGAAGGGCCTCTGGGCCAGCGGCATACACAGGGCACTCAGCTTCTGGTCCACAGGGCTTAGCTCCGCCTCGTACCTGCAGGAGAGTTGTGGTGAGAGCACAGGCCGCTGTGTACATGGGGGGATTCCGTGATGGGGACAAGGGGGCTCCTGAGGCCACGTGAGGGCCATGGTGAGACCGTGCACAGTAGGCCAATGATCAGGAAACAAGCCTAGCCTTCGCGTGTCATGGAGACCTACTGGACACCCACAAGGTGACCTGCACATCAGGACAACGTTGTGAAAACCATCGCAGGCTCCAAGGAAAAGCCTCCCACTGGGGAGAGGCTGGCTCTGCTGGCTGGATGTCCCCACTGTCACCCACAGCTCAGCTCACCACCCAGGGCCTCTGCATCCGAACAAGACCCGTGTGCAGAGAACGACCCCGACAAACACACAGGAACAGATCCTGCACCCCATGAGGGACACGCGTGCAGTCAGGGAAGCCTAAGGCTGCGTGACGAGCACCCCCACAGGACAACAAGGATGGAACTGCACCAGGATGGTGCACGTCCCTGCGGTTAGAGGAAACTACTCAGGAGCACGGTGCCAGAAGCAGTGTGAGTGGACCTGTTGCCCAAGCCCCTGGGTGGCCACTTAGAGGGGAGCTCATCCCCACCCTGGGGCCCAGGCACTGTGCCAAGGTGAAGGCTCACACTCAGACCAGTATGAACGCCACACACAAGCTCTGGCCTCCCACACAGATAGCTGTGGTCCCCATATCGGGCACTCCACAGCTATGACTGGCTCCTGCCGTCCCTGTGTCCCTGACCCGCTCACCACTCACCCATCCTCCCAGGGCTCCCCTGCAGCCTCCTCAGCCACCAGGATTTTGTACTCCTCAGCTGCGTACTTCTCCCAGTCCGCCAGCTCGGGCCCTTTGGTCTCGGTCTCCTGGACAGGACACGCATGTCACAGGCTGCATGTGCCTGGCACCCAGCATGCCCCGGGCTCCTGGCCACACTCACCCTGAGCAGCAACACCTGCTCCTTCTGCTCGTGGTCCAGGTACTTCTCGATGTTGAAGAAGGTGTCGAAGAAGACGTGGGCCAGCCTGCTGTGCTGAGGTCCTGCAGCGAAATCTTCCCTGTGGGGACGCAGTGGGGACAGTCACCTGGAGCACAGCCAAGGGGTGCTTGCGTGGGGGACGTGCCCTAAGAACCGTGGCACAGCACCATGTGTCTGACATGCGCTTGGAACATGAAAAGGGCCCAGGAGGCCGTCCCAGGTGAGGACAGAGCCTGGACTAGGGGCAGGCAGAACAGATGGCGTGCGTGCATCCACCAGGGACAGCACACACTCATCTGAGGTGCAGGGACATGGGGACAGGGCAGGAATCCTAGGGCAGGGGAAGCAGGGTCTCGGGATGACAGCTGCAATGTCCTGCACTCAGCACATGGAGGCCACACACACGGAGATGTGCTAGTTCAGATACCACCTCCCCGTCTCTGACCTCTGCACTCCTGGGTCCCACATGGCGCTCTGTCAGCCACCCGTGAAGGAGGCTTTCCAGGGGAGGGCAGTCAGGACGTCCTGAGCTGACCTGGGGATCCCAGCTCAGGGCCCGGACTCCAGCTGCTAACGGATGGATGTGGGGAGAGCCCAGCGGCAGGTGACTCACAGTACTGCCCACAGCAGGGGTCCCAGCTATGCATCCTGAGTTTGGAAACCGAGGGGCATGGGCAGACATTGGCAACACCCAGCTTCCTAATCCTTTGTGGTCACCTACTAGGACAGGACCCCTCACAAGACAGGTCTCAGGACAGGAAGGACTGGGAGCCCCTGAGCTGGGTCAGACACAGGAGCTGTCCAGCAAACAAGGGTGCTGGTGAGTCCAGTGCTGCCTTGGGTGCTGTCTTCAGGACATGGTCTGTACTTGCCAGCCTGATGCTCTGCTCAGCCTAGTCACCAACAGAGAGGGCACCACCTTCTCTGACAGACCCCACATACAGGGACGCCCGCCCCCCATGGGGGCCACAGTCCCATGGAACTGCAGCCCAGGTGGCACCTGTGCTCTGGGGCTTCACCAGGCCCAGCATCTGGCACAGGCAGTCCTTGAAGGGCAGGGCCTCGATGGGCAGGGGAAGCAGGGCAGCTGGCGGCACTGCTCCTCATAGAAGTACTCCAGCTTGAACATAGACAGCACCCCGTCTCTGTCCAGGTCCATGCAGCAGACCCAGTACTCGATGCTGCGAATGTGGGCTAGTAGGGTTGGTTGGCTTTGGTCCCTCAGAACAGCCCCCAACCCCAGGACCCCCTCCTCCTTGGATGGACCCTGCCTGGCACTGAGCCGTCCCTGGGGAAGGACCAGGTGGCCTTCTCGTTCATTGATGCCCCAACCTGGGCTGCCCCCGCATGACCAGGAGCCTGGGGCAGCAGACACCCACCTGGTCAGGGTTGTCTTGTCCTCCTCAGAGATCAGAAACCAGACGAAGTCAGCGTAGCTGATCTTCCCATCCTTCTGCACCTTTCTGTCTCTGGGTTCAGGGTAGGGTTAGACAGCACCGTGTGGGGGGGAGCAGCTTCAGCTGGGACCCCTGTCCACTCACTGGGTCAGTGGACCCTGCCTCTGTCCAGGGCTGCTCAGTCCCTGCTGGGGTGGGGCTGAGACCTGCATCTACACAGGAGGCCCCCTGACCCGGGTGGGGAGGACAGTGGCTGGGGCCTGGCTGATGGCACCTCACAGCCCTCAGCTGTCCCAACTGTAGCATCACTCAGACACCAGGGCCCAGCAAGGGCCACAGGGGTGCCCCTTACTAAGGACCTCACAAAACAAAGAAGTGTCCCCTTTAAGTCCTCATGACAAAAGTGTGTGCTTGTCACCTCAGTGACAGCTGTGTCCTGTGTCTGGGTGTGGAGCAGGCAACGGGATGTATGGACAGACCCTCGGCCGGCCTGGGACACAGACTGTGGAGACGTACCGCGTCATGGCCCTGGAGAAGATCCTCTTGATCTTCCTGGTGGATATGGCTTCAACAGAGACTGCTGTGAGTGCGGGGCCGCCCCTCGGGGAGCTGGGAGGCAGCTCTGCAGCTGAGGCCAGGTCAGAGTGGAACCCTGTGGACCAGGATGTGCCTCCCACATGCCCCAGTCTCCAGTACCAGGGCTGAGATGCTGACCTGGAGTCCCATGATGGAGCAGAGGCACAGAGGAGACAGGTTGCAGCCACAGCCTCGGGGCCCGGCTGCCCAACACTATCAGCCGGCTGTGCCTAGAGCACAAATGCATCTCAGCTACAAGGTGAGGAACCAGCAAGAGGGGAAGCAGGTATGCTTGCTGGTTCCTATAGCAAGGACCCAGATGGGGGGTCGGATAAGAGATGTTTTCCTCCCTCAGTTCTGAGAGCTGAAGTCTGAGATCCAATTGTCACAGGGATGGGTCCTTCTGAGGCCTCTCTCCTGGGTGTGCAGATGGCCGTGTCCTGCCTGGGTCCTCACACAGTCATCCCTCTCTGTGTGTCTGTGTCCTCACCTCTTCTTAGGACCCCATCCTGTGGCATCAAGCCCACTTTAGTGACCTTATTCTACCTTGCTCTGTCAAGACCCATCTCCACATACAGCCCCATTCTGAGGTCCTGTGGGCAAGACTTAAACGCGAGAATTTTGAGGAGCACAGTTCAGTCTGTAGCAAGCACTATGCTCACAAAACAGGAAACAGTCACTCTTTCCTGGCTCACCCTGTTGCAGGATGGCCACTCCTGTGGGGAGAGAGTGGGCAGTGTCAGAGGCTGGAGACTATTTTGCAAAAAAATGCATGCCCATGTTCATGTCCTGACCCTCAACACCTGTGAACAAGGTCCCATATGAACTAGGATCCTGAAAGATGTAATTAGTAAAAGATCTGAGACGAGTCACCCTGGGTCAGGGGGGCCCTGCACCCAGTGCCAGGGACCTTAGAAGAGACAGAGGAGGACACACAGACACAGAGAAGCCACGTGAGAATGGAAGCAGATATGGAAGGGATTTGGCCACCAGCCTGGGGATGCCTGGAGCCCCAGGAGCTGGGATAGGCAGGGGGGACCCTCCCTGGAGCCTCTGGAGAGAGCATGGCCCTGGGTCCCCTGGATCTCAGACGTCTGTTCTGTGGGATGGGGAGGGTGAACATTAAGCCCCATCTGCAGTCTTGTTCAGCATCATCTGCAAACTCCCCATACCCTCCTCAGTGACGATGCTTCACTCCCCTGAACTCTGACTTCAGGCCTCCAGAACCAAAAGGACCACTGTCTGTTGACTTAGGCCCATCTGTGCCCATGTCACGATGGCCCCGGGAGCCAGGTCAACTAAACCACATGGAACAAGTGAGGAAACTAATCTGTGGCTGCACAGGATGGCATCACCTCTGATCAACGTCTTCAGTCTTTCCAGGAGGGGAGAGGCCTGCTGCTGCTGGTGCAGGAACCCTGCTGGGCTTTGGAGGCAGCACCCAGAGAAGGGACACATGAAGGCATGTGGGACCTGGCCACGCAGGGCTAGCATACCAGGCATGGTGCAATGAGCAGGAGTGTCCCCAAACACCCAGGGACAAACTGAGGAGACCTGTGGTGAAATGGGGCACAGCTGGCTCATGGGAGAGGAGCCCCACTCCCTGTGCATGTCCCCTTCGTGCACAGCTCACCTATACGCACCCCCCATGGACCCCTTCCATGGACCCCTTCCATGCACGACCCGTATGTGCGCCCGTCTGCCTGTCCACGGGCACGGCTGCCTGCGCACCAAGGTCGTTGTGCCCGGCCAGGTCCTGCGGGCCGATGAGCAGGTCGTGGTCTCTGTCCAGCTCCCAGAACTTGCAGTATATGACGTGGAAGTGATTGTAGGAGTACTCTGTGAGCTGGTTGATGTCCGCCTCCTCTTCCAGGAGTGCCACGTTCTGCCAGAAAGAGAAGCCGCGTCTCTCCGAGGTCGCACTACGAGCTGCCAGCTGGGTGGCACGGGCCATGCTTGCGGTTTGGGGCTCAGCACCTGGGTCAGGGCTGCCCCCGTCAGCGGGACAGCTCCAGAATGCAGATGTGGTCAGGGCTGGGCCCCACATGCAGGGCTGCAACGTCCTCATCCATGTCCACACCCTCAATGTGGGGGCAGTGTCAGGCCTGGTGCCCACCACTGGCTGCCCACTTGCAGGAAGGTGCTCCTCTGCAGCTCCGCTCACGTGATCCACCCGGACCAGGACCTGTTGACCTTAGAAGATCTTCTGGATGACCTGCGGGAGGCGGCGGTCAGCAGACAACACGGGAGCAGTTCCCCACGTCGACGGCAGAGGGCGCCTGCTCCACACGCAGAGACAGCTGGGCCAGGGACCAGGTCCTGCCTCGGGGCAGCACCGAAGTGACCATGTAGCTGGAGGGGCAGCTGTCTGCCACTCTCAGGTGCGCCCATGCCCCAGATGACATACCTGAGCTGCAATGGGGCCGTGGGCAGCTGTCCTGACAGGCTGCAAGTCCTCACAACCACATGTGGTGGAAACAAGAGTGCTCCCAGCACGTCCACAAACACACGTGAGCACCGGGTGAAAAGCATGACTTTAAGGCTAGACTGGGACACGTCCCATCCAACGGTGAGGACACTTGCGCTCAGGGCTCAGCAGCGGTCCTGGAGGGGCGTGTCCTCACCCAGGATGACCCCCACCTGTCCCTGTACGGTGAGTACAGAACAGATGGAGCATAAGCCTTGCTTATACTCTGTGCTCCACGTTATCAGGACAGTGACGCCCCCAATGACAGTGGTGGGGAGCACATGGAGTCTGGAATCACGGCACACGGGCTCCTCGCATGTGTGCTCCACAGGATATATGCTCCCACCAGAGCTACAACAGAGGCTGATCTGCTACAGCTCAGGTGGGGCTGGGTGGGGGGTGCCACGGGAGGGGCTGTGTGGGAAGCCTGTCCTCCCAGGCCGTGCTCTGACTGGGCTGGGCTCCCACAGGAGGCTGGACCTGTGCCGTGTGCTCTCCCCAGGGCAGGCAGGGCTAGTGTGACTGCTGGACACGCGGCAGGACCGCCAGGCCCTCTGGACTTGCTGTGCTTGGTGCCCGGGGTCGAGCTGTGCACCTGACTCAGGGCTCATACGAGGTCCGCTGCGTGCGAACCGCTGGCAGCTCTTCTACAGCTGGGAAGAGGGTCTGAGAGGGACAGGGCCCGTGGACAGGGGTCCTCGCTCACATTATGGGGGACGGGCACTGGTGCCCAGTACTCACGGTGGTGATGTAGCGAGAATGGAACTCCGATGCCTCCTTCAGGAACGCCAGGCCAGGGTGGGTGTTTACCACGTCCCGCAGATGCAGACCGGACAAGACAGCTCTGCGCACGGTGGCCACAAAGGGCTGCACATACTCCCTCCCGCCCCGTCCCTGCACCTTCAGCTGGGTCCTGTTTGCACACACATGACGCATGCTGCTTGTACAAAGCCAGACGTGGGACTATGTAAAACCACGTCATCCCCCCACCTAGAAAGGACAGGAATCACACCATGCTCCCCGCCCACGTAGTTTACTGGACACATGGGACAGCACGGACGTCCTGCCAATAGGTCCTTGTTTCATGAGCTGCAGTCACAGGACCCTCTGAGTCCCTTCTGCTGGGTCTGCCCTGGTCCCCACAGTCACTCAGAGTGATGACACATACAGCCCAGAATGCTAACCCAGACGTCTTCCACGTCTGCCCCACTGAGGGACTGACACAGGAAATGGTGTCAAGAAACCAGAGTGGCATTTGCAAAACCATGCCCTGTCAGGAAGGAAGGCCCACACTCACCGCCACCACTGTCCGCTGTGGCACAGACTCCACGACCCATAGCAACGGGGCCATGTAGTGTGGGTGGGGGACAGGGCGTGCGCGGGGCAGACAGAGGGCGGGGCGGACAGAGCTTACCTGCAGGAAGGTGACGAAGCCCTCCTGCAGGAGGTAGTTGCACTGGGAGTTCATGAGAAGGTGGACGAATTTGGCAGCATCGTCATGACAGTTCTGCAGGATCGCAGGCATGCATGCACAGACACACATATGAAAGCATGCATGCACAAATGCACACAAGTACACGCACACAAGGATGGAAGCACGCACATACTCAGAAACGCACACAAATGCACATACAATGACATATAAACTCACGTAAGCACCCACAAATGAAAGCTCGCACACAAGCCCACAGGCACGCATGCAGACACAGGGAAAAGGAACGATTCCAGCCTTACACATTTTGTCAGGGGAGCAAGGGGTGCCCTGTCCTGAGTTTTCTGCACAGATGATTAAGTCTGTCCTGTGTAACACAGTACAGGCCACGACGTCACCCACAGCCCCTCCTGCCTATTTGAATTGGAGGTTTTAGGGGAGGTGGGGTCTCTGTGGGGTGTGGAGAGGAAGGCCCCCACCTGAGTCGCCCAGGGTGGCCCGGGCTGTGAGTGGGGGAGTTTAGCAGGCTGTGGTGCTGGCATGGGGTGCTGCTCATGGCCCCCAAGCTGGGCCTCAGAGGGCAGCTCACCCCAGCACTCTGCTCCTTGGGCCTCTGTTCTCTGCTCTGTCCCTGGGCATGATTGGCAGATGGACAAGCCCTATCATTCAGGTTCCAGAAATAATCTGGGCGCCCAAGGTCAGCGATTCTCCACTGGGGTAATGATAACACCAGGGACATCCACAATGTGTGTAGACACTTTGGGTTGTCCAGAGCCTGAGCTGAGAAGAAGGTCTTACTGGCAGGCAGTGGATGCAGTGACTGGAGGCTGATAAGCACCAACAATGCACAGAACAATCCTGAAAAAGAAAATAAAACAGAAATTTGCACAGCTAGATATAGGATTGCAATCCTTTATGAAGGTACAACAAATAAAACAGTGGGATGATGACACGTGATTCGACAAAATGATGACACAGAAAAAAATTGTCCAGTAACACATGCATATCCATTTGATAAGTTTCTCTAATAAAGATGGCTTTTTAGTGGCATGAAAAGAAGATGCATTATAGAATAAATACTGTGAGAAAAGCAAATACAAAAAATTATTAGAATCCTATATCATCCCCTTGACCAAACTGTTCCTCTGTATTTGAATAACTACTTATGACTAATATAAAACACAGAGTTCCCTAAAACATAAGCATGCAACGAGATGCAAAGTGAAAAATGGGAAAAGACACATCTGTGATGCAAGAGGAAGACATTTTTCTGGTGACATTTACCTAGCTGTTATTTTCAAGACGTCCATGAGATGGCAGCAGAAAATTTTGTTCATTTTTTTCTAGAAACAACCATGGCCATGTTAATTCAAATGTGTGCAAAATGCAGCAGCAATCACCCTGGCTGGATGGCTTGCTTGGCTGGAGCATTGTCTTGCAATGCAAAGGTGGCTGGTTTGGTCCTTGGTCGGCGCACATACAGAAACAGATTGGTGCTTCTGTCTGCCCCTTACCCCCCTTCTTCTCTCTGGATTCAATAAAAATAAAAGATTAAAAAAACAGAAAAAATAGCCTGACCTGTGGTGGCGCAGTGGATAAAGCGTTGACCTGGAAATGCTGAGGTCGCCGGTTTGAAACCCTGGGCTTACCTGGTCAAGGCACATATGGGAGTTGATGCTTCCAGCTCCTCCCCCCTTCTCTCTCTCCCTTTCTGTCTCTCTCTCTCTCTCTCTCTCTCTCCTCTCTAAAAATGAATAAATAAAATAAAAATAAAATTTATAAAAAACAGAAAAAATAAAGACCAAAAAAAGAGGCAACAGAGAACATTTTTCCTGCCCACAGCATTCACTGAGAATCCAGACATGCTGTTCATTCCTATTTTAAGACCCTCACATGACTCACCTCACTTAATGTTCCCGTTTGCCAAATGAGACAGGGATGATTGTTATCTGCATTTCACAGGTATTTGAACTTAAAACCTATTCTAACCTAATTCAAAACCCAGAAACGATGGTCCAGGCCAAAAGAATGTACACACACAGTATCCTGGACACATACATCCATCAAAGTAGTCCTTGCAATTTTTGCATACTGGTTTTTTTTTAAAAAATACCTGCACATAAGCTAATGGTCCAGCTTGTCAAGCACTCAACCAAGGTGGAGTTGGGGTGGAAATTGGGCAGGAAATGGGATAGGATAGAATAGGAGGGGAGGGAGGAGGTGGCCCGGCCCTTCCCAGGTGCTGAACCAACAACAGATCCCTTTAAGATTGTCCTGCCCACTTCTACCCACTCCCTGTCTGATGGCATTTTAAAATCTGCTTTTCAGTCCAGAGCACTGGTCTGCTTCTTCCAATGTGTCCTTCCTTTGAGGCTGCACCTGAGAAAAGCTTCCTACAGGCTCAGAATTAACTCGAGAACTGACTTCTGGCTCCAACATCTACAAGCAAAGAAATAGAAACTCAGTCTCCTCCTCTGTCAAATAGGGAGAACCACTCCAACTCAGGTGGCTGTGAGGATTCAGGTAAGCGGTGCTCATTAGCTCCTGCCAACCATGTGACCAGCACTTTTCCTCTGTGCTATTTTGACCCATGTCTCATACAACATTCCTATCAGTTCCCTCCTCTCTGCAGCCACCACCACATAGCATGTGAGACCTTGGAGCTCAGGATGGCCCCCCTGCACTCTATCCTTGCCATTCCCAGCTGGCGTCCAGGCCAATAATAAACTGATATGGCCAAGCACCCAAAAGCCCAGGCTTAGCCAAGGACACCCTCCCTGTCCTTACACTCTCACAACCTCTTCATCCCTTGGAGACCACAGTCTAAGAAGGGACACTGAGGGGCCACCTGAAAAGGGGAGGCATCCAGAGGAAAAGTGCAGAAGGACTCAGTGCCTGTAACCCCCACCATTATTATGACTTGCTCTTGGCCTTCTCCGGAAGCAGAGCAGCTATGGCACAGAGGGGCTAGACCCACAGGCCACTGGGCTGTTTTCCCTAAACTCCTTCCTGGCATCTAATTTGAGATTCTCAAGATGTAGCAATAGTTCAGATGGCCTTACTGGGGTCCCTGTAAAGATGGGACTCTCCAGCCTATACATTTTAAAAAATTAATTAGTTGAAAAAGTTTTTATTTATTAATTTAGAAAGAGAAGACAGAGAAGGGTGGGGAGGAGTGGTAAGCATCGTCTGATAGTTGCTTCTCCTATGTTCCTTGGCCAGCAAACTGCGAATAAGCATAGGCTTTGTAGTCACTTGATGGGGAATTACCCATTGCTTCACTGTCCCAGAATAGGGACTTACTCATCCACAGGAATCCCTCTGGTTCCCTTGGGCTGAAAACCAAGAGCAGTCTCGAAGGCTTATTTCCTCCTTATGTTCCCTGTCAGGTGCCATTTTTGTTGTTGTTTTCCGGGTTTCATGAAGAGGAGCCACAAAGGAATGAGGCAGCAATAATACTGCAAGTAGAGGACCCCAATCTCTCCAGGATTGAGTTGCCTTAGAGAGATCAGCTATTCAATTTATTAAGCAGAAACATGACATCATGCATGAGAAACTAACAAGCAGAATACAATGTCCAATTTTATTATTTAGTTTTGCAAAACTGATTAGATTGCTCTTGCTCTTTCTGAGACATAACACACCATCTGCTGTCTGATTCCTGACCTGAAGAAAGCTCCAGCAGGGCCAAGCATTGTGTTCCTGAGGCCTTCCCTGGATGCACACAACTGCCTTCAGTCATGTATGCTTGGTCTCAACCGTCACTTCCTCAGGATGGGAATGGAAAGTCACTCGGTGCTCTGGCTTTCCTCCGACAAATAACTGCCTGCTCATAGTAGGCTATGTGGGGAAACCAAGCTTCCTCAGAGCCCTACACCTTTTCCTTGCTCCCTATCTCACCTGGCCATTGGGGAAGTGGATGGGGAGGTTTCACATTCAACCAAACAGAAGAGATGGTCATTCCAGAGCTGACTCATTCGATGTGTCCTGACTATAAACCTCAGAATGTGAACATTTTCCCCATAACATTACACTTGAGACATGAAGAACAACACAGAAAGCACTGTGACCCTATGTATTCATCAATGGATAACATTCTAGATTACTCCTCAATCCTCAGAGGTTAAGTCACTGCACTAATGGGTGTGGTTTCTACATTACCAGGCCAATCATTCAGGCTCCAGAATGATCTTTGAACACATGTTTCTCACCCAAATTGGATGGTGGCCCCAGGGACAACTGCAATGTATGCAGACACTTTGGATTGTCATGAGCCTGGACTGAGGGCGGGTCATAATGGCAGACAGTGTGCACAGAAAGGAGGATGATAAGCACCTGAAATGCACAGGACAATTCTGAAAAGCAAAATAAAACACAGAAGCTTGCACAACTAGACACAGACATGCATTCCAGTATGAAGACAATAATTAAAACTTTGGGGTAATGACACATCAATAGATGAAATGACAAAACAGAAAATAATGCTCAGTAATACCTGCACATCCATATGAAAATTTTGTCTAAGATATCTTTTTAGTTGCATGAAAACAATATGCATTATATAATAAATACTGTGAGAAAAGTAAATACAAAAATATATTGGAGCCTTATATCGTAGCCTTGACCAAACTCCATTCCTTATAGTAACTATTCATTACTAATATAGGACATGAAGTTACCTAAAACATAAAGGTCAGAGATGGACTAAAGTCAGTTGGGGCCCTGGGCACAGAGGAAAGTATTGGGTCCCTTGTGATTAGAAAAAAGTGTCAAGTTGGGGTTTTTCAAGGCTTTTCAGAAGTCAGGGCCCAGGATGCACCCCCCATGTGCCCACCATTAAATTCGCCTCTGATAAAAGTACAAAGAGATTGAAAGTGAAAGAATGGGTAAAGGCACACAGTGGTACAAAAGTAGGTTTACATTTTTTAGTATGTCAAACAGTTACTTGTGGTATTACTATTTATGAACTATTGTGTTGTTTCCATATGAACAAATGTAAACCTCCTTTCACACTTATCTGTATTACATGCAAAATTATATAATAGCATACAGTACACCTGAGGGCAAAATGCACTAATAGAAATGAACAGCACTTCATATCAGTGACTTTAATTTACTAGGGAGTTTCAAATTGGTCTGTGCTCAATAACATAAATTCTTCTATACAGAACAGAGTTACAGGAAAAAATAAACAAACACATAATCATAACAGATTTAACACAATGCCTCTCCCCTTCTAGACTGAGCATGCCTCTTTCAGAACCAATAGGTTCCACCTAATCAGACAGTGGTACAGTGGATATAGAGTCACACTGGGAAGCAGATAACCCAGGTTTGAATCCCGAGGTCGCGGGTGTGAGTGCAGGCTCACCAGCTTGAGCAGTGGGGTTGTTGGATTGAACATGGGATCATAGACATGACCCCCATGGTAGCTGGCTTGAGCAAGGGGTCACTCGCTGTGCTGGAGCCCCCCTCAAGGCACATATGAGAAAGCAATTAATGAACAACTAAGGAGACTAAGGAGCCGCAATGAAGAATTGAGGCTTCTCATCTCTGTCCTTATCCGTCCTTCTCGCTATCTCTCTCTGCCTCTGTCACACACACACACACAAAGGAACCAATAGATTCCCAGAAAACAGATCACTAAAGATACACAGAAACTTTACATGAATGGTCAATTGAAATCAATGTTTGCCCAGGATCCTCTCTACCAAACCTTTCCTGCTATCCCACTTTTGTGATTCCCAAGATGCACACGAGGAGGCAGCAGAGAAGCACGCTTGGAACACCTTGACCAGAGACCATCCTGTATGTTCTTTGAAGCAATTTTCAACAATCTTCAACTTTTGAAATAATATAAAGCATGTTTCTTTTTTTAATTGATTTTAATTTATTGTGGTTACATATATTCTAGTGTTGCCCCGAATGCATCCCCCCTCACCCCTATTCCCCTCAACATCTCCCTTACACCCCTCCCCATTGCACCCTCCCCCCTTCCCTTCAGATTCATCCAATCCTATCATCCCCTTTCCCTCTGTTCTCTTTCCCTCTGGTCCCTTTGATCTCTCCTCTGTCTCAATTCCGTTCCTCAGTTCACCTTGTTCATCGGATTCCTCAAATGAGTGAGGTCATATGGTATTTTTCTTTTTCTGTCTGGCTTATTTCACTTACAATAATAGTTTCCAGGTCCATCCATGCTGTCACAAAAGGTAAGATTTCCTTCTTTTTCATGGCCCATAGTATTCCATAGTATATATGTACCAAAGCTTTTTTTTTTTTTTTTTTTTTTTTTTTTTTTTTTTTTACAGAGGCAGAGATAGACAGGGACAGACAGGAACGGAGAGAGATGAGAAGCATCAATCATCAGTTTCTCGTTGCGCGTTGCGACTTCTTAGTTGTTCATTGATTGCTTTCTCACATGTGCCTTGACTGCGGGCCTTCAGCAGACTGAGTAACCCCCTGCTGGAGCCAGCGACCTTGGGTCCAAGCTGGTGAGCTCTTTGCTCAAGCCAGATGAGCCCGCGCTCAAGCTGGCGACCTCGGGGTCTCGAACCTGGGTCCTTCCGCATCCCAGTCCGACGCTCTATCCACTGCGCCATCACCTGGTCAGGCAATACCAAAGCTTTTTAATCCACTCGTCCACTGACAGACACTTGGGCTGTTTCTATATCTTTGTTATTTTGAAAAATGCTGCCATAAACATGGGGGTGCATTTCTCCTTTTGAAACAGTGCTTGGGGTATATTCCTAATAGTGGGATAGCTGAGTCAAAAGGCAGTTCGATTTTTAACTTTTTGAGGAATCTCCATACCGTTTTCCACAGTGGCTGCACCAGGTTACATTCCCACCAGCAGTGCAGGAAGGTTCCCTTTTCTCCACATCCTCACCAGCACTTATTCTGTGTTGTTTTGTTGATGAGCACCATTTTGACTCATGTGAGGTGATATCTCACTGTGGTTTTAATTTGCCTTTCTCTAATCATTAGTGATGTAGAACATTTTTTCATATGCCTATTGGCCATCTGTATGTCCTCTTTGGAGAAGTGTCTATTCATTTCTTTTGATCATTTTTGATTGTATTGTTTCTTTAGCCTCTATGTCATTTATTTCTGCTCTGATCTTTATTATTTTCTTCCTTCTACTAGCTCTGGGCTTTACTTGCTGTTCTTTTTCTAGTTCTTTTAGATGCAGGTTTAAGTTGTTTATTTGAGCTTTTTCTAGCTTCTTGATGTATGCCTGTAATACTATAAACATCCCTCTCAGGACTGCTTTTGTTGTGTCCCATAAATTTTGAGGTGATGTATGCTCATTATCGTTTGTTTCTAAGAGTTATTTAATTTCTTCTTTCATTACAATGTTAACCTATTCATTATTTAATAACATGCTATTTAGTTTACAAGTGTCTAAATGTTTTTCCATTTTTCTATTGTGGTTGATTTCTAGTTTAATGCCATTATGATCAGAGAAAGTGCTCGATATGATTTCAATCTTCTTAAACTTGTTGAGACCGCTTTTGTGCCTTAACATGTGGTCTATTCTAGAGAATGTACCATGTGCACTTGAAAAGAATGTTTATTCTGCTGTTTTAGCATGAAAGGTTCTGAAGATATCTATTAAATCGAGTTGATCTAATATGTCCTTTAAGTCTGCTGTTAATTTGTTAATTTTCTTTCTTGAGGATCTAATGATGTTTATGGGGTATTGAAATCCCCTACTATTATAGTATTGCTGTTAATCTCGCCCTTTAAGTCCATCAAAGTCTACTTTATATATTTAGGTGCTACTATATCAGGTGCGTAGCTATTTATAATGGTTATATCTTCCTTTTGGATAGCTGCCTTTATCATTATGTAGTGACCTTCTTTTTCTCTAACTATGGTCTTTGTTTTATTTTATTTTATTTTTTATAATAATTTAATTTTTTTAATGGGTCGACATCAATAAATCAGGATACATATATTCAAAGATAACAAGTCCAGGTTATCTTGTCTTTCAATTATGTTGCATACCCATCACCCAAAGTCAGATTGTCCTCTGTCATCTATTATCTAATTTTCTTTGTGCCCTTCCTCCTCCCCCTTTCCCTCTCCCTTTCCCCCCTCCCCCCATAACCACCACACTCTTATCAATGTCTCTTAGTTTCACTTTTATGTCCCACCTACGTATGGAATAATGCAGTTCTTGTTTTTTTCTGATTTACTTATTTCACTTCGTATAATGTTATCAAGATCCCACCATTTTGCTGAAAATGATCCAATGTCATCATTTCTTATGGCTGAGTAGTATTCCATAGTGTATATGTGCCACATCTTCTTTATCCAGTCATCTATTGATGGGCTTTTTGGTTGTTTCCATGTCTTGGACACTGTGAACAATCCTGCAATGAACATGGGGCTGCATGTGTCTTTACGTATCAATGTTTCTGAGTTTTTGGGGTATATACCCAGTAGAGGGATTGCTGGGTCATAAGGTAGTTCTATTTGCAGTTTTTTGAGGAACCACCATACTTTCTTCCATAATGGTTGTACTACTTTACATTCCCACCAACAGTGGATGAGGCTTCCTTTTTCTCCACAGCCTCTCCAACATTTGCTATTAACAGTCTTGTTAATAATAGCTAATCGAACAGGTGTGAGGTGGTATCTCATTGCAGTTTTGATTTGCATTTCTCTAATAACTAAAGAAGATGAGCATCTTTTCATATATCTGTTGGCCATTTGTACTTCTTCCTGGGAGAAGTGTCTGTTTATGTCCTCTTCCCATTTTTTTTTATAAATAAATTTTTATTTTAATGGGGTGACATCAGTAAATCAGGGTACATACATTCAAAGAAAACATTTCCAGGTTATCTTGTCATTTAGTTCTGTTGCATACCAATCACCGAAGAGAGATCGTCCTCTGCCACCCTTCATCCAGTTCTCTCTGTACCCCTCCCCCTCCCCTTTTCTCTCCTTCCCTCCCCCCACCTTCCGTAACTACCACACTCCTGTCCATGCCTCTTAGTCTCACTTTTATGTCCCACCAATGTATGGAATCCTGCAGTTCTTTTTTTTTTTCTGATTCGCTTATTTCTCCCCACACAATGCTACCAAGACTCCACCATTCCACTGTAAGTGATCCGATGTCATCATTTCTCCTAGCTGAATAGTATACCATGATGTATATGTGCCCCACCTTCTTCATCCAGTCCTCTATTTTTTTTTACAGTGATGAGAAGCCTTTAAGCAAACTCTTGGCCAATACAGCAAGAATCCATAAAAGAGTAGTGTCCTTAACATGTTCACCAAGTCCAAGTTGGCCCCATCACCATGCCCTATCCCTGAAAAATGCAACCCAACCACAGTTCAGTCTGTTAGAATCTGTCACAGGGAGCAGGAGTCCAGGAAAGTTCCCCACAGGAAAAGTCCGCATGGCACTGGAATTGTTGTCACCATTCTGTACTTTGCAGCTAATGTCCAAGTCCCAATGACTGCTGCTTCTAGCTAGCAATGATTCACGTAGACTGGAAAAAGCCATCTTCAGCATGCGTGGATATGGAGCTTCCGTTCTCCTCTGCCTGGAGAGTTGAGACCAGGTTGCTTTTTCCTGAAGCTCTGTGACTGTGGCATGGTAAAGAGAACCTTGTGCTACACTAAGCTGGGGGGCCAAGGTAAATTCATAATAGAAGTTGGCAAAAGGGGGAAAGAGAGCTCTAAATTAGGAGTAGGTCCCAGCCTGAAATATGAGTGAGGCATTGAGGTAGGAGGGATAAAGGAAACACCATATATTAAGCAAAGCAGCAGAAAATAGGACTATCAACACCCACAACAGAGATCTTTGAGGGAAGAATAAAAAACCTGACTATTCACGCAAAACATAGTTAAGTGGCCCTTGTGCAAATGAGATCAGTTTACCTGCTTCTCGGAAGAAACACCCCAGGCTCGTCCACAGGGTCGTAGATGGTGCCGATGGCCCTGGGCACCTTCAGCCCCCAGTGGCAAACCCCAGCTTTCTGGGGAAGGTTAGGTCATAGGTGGCTGGAGCAGGGCTGGAAGAGACTGAACCCTCCCTTAGAGGAGCGAGGGAGAAGCCTACCTTCCACTGTTCCTGTTTCCTCACAGCAGAGGCGTGTAAGCCTGGCAGGACTTAGCTCAATGACCTTCCTTTCCACTATTGAAGCAGGACCCAGATGGCATCCTGTGAGACCCCTTTGGGGCATTGGAGCCTTTA
This sequence comes from Saccopteryx bilineata, assembly GCF_036850765.1. NCBI lineage: Eukaryota > Metazoa > Chordata > Mammalia > Chiroptera > Emballonuridae > Saccopteryx > Saccopteryx bilineata. The sequence goes on from NC_089502.1 coordinate 473,446, forward strand.
AGGGTGTATCCTAAAAGCTGGTAGTTCCCCTGATCTCTATTGGGTTTTTTCTGCCTCTAGGTATCTTAAAAGCCATGCTCAGAAGATCTTGCTGAGGGGTTTGAGGATCCCCATTTGCTCATATAAATTTTTTCCATATATCTGGGGCCATTTGTTCTTCCCATTTTTTTTATTGGATTGTTTGTTTGTTGTTGAGTTTTATGAGTTCTTTGTATATTTTGGATATTAGGCCCTTATCTGAGCTGTTGTTTGGAAATATCATTTCCTATTTAGTTGGCTTTCTGTTTATTTTGTTATCAGTTTCTCTTGCTGAGCAAACTTCTTAGTCTGATGTACTCCCATTCATTAATTTTTGCCTTCACTTCTCTTGCCATTGGAATCAAATTCATACAATGCTCTTTAAAACCCAGGTCCATGAGTTTAGTACCTATGTCTTCTTCTATGTACTTTATTGTTTCAGGTCTTATGTTTTGATCTTTGATCTATTTTGAGTAAATTTTAGTACAGGGGGACAAACTGTAGTCCAGTTTCATTCTTTTGCATGTGGCTTTCCAGTTTTCCCAGCACCATTTATTGAAGAGGATTTCTTTTCTCCATTGTGTGTTCTTGGCCCCTTTATCAACAATTATTTGACTATATATATGTGGTTTTATTTCTGAACTTTCTACTCTGTTCCATTGGTCTGAGTGTCTACTTTTCTGCCAATACCATGCTGTTTTGATTGTCGTGGCCCTATAATATAGTTCGAAGTCAGGTATTGTAATGCCCCCAGCTTCATTCTTTTTCTTTAGGATTGCTTTGGCTATTCAGGGTTTTTTATAGTTCCATATAAATCTGATGATTTTTTGCTCTATTTCTTTTTTTTTTGTTATGACTACAATTTATTACATAATTATGAAAAATACTGGATGGGATATATAAATTTTTGTGATATAGAAATTTTCAAAATTCAAGTAAATTTTGAGTCAAATATATTTAAAATATTTACCCACATATTTCTGAAATACAGAAAAGCAGCAATTGATATTACTGAGCTGGAATGAGATTTTTTCTAAATTAAAATACCTATAATTCTTACAACAGAATAAGAATCATGCTATCTACAATAGCAAGAAAAAAGATAATTTTTATTCATCAAATATGGAGACTTTCCTGGTTTGTTAATTTTGATATTTCTTAAAAATGAAATTAGAAATCTAGCAGAGTTAATTTGTTATGTCTCAAAGTATATTCTGACATATTAACATGTAGTAGAATGTAATGGTAACATTGTAGTTATTTTTATCTACTCACTGAGCCATGACCAATACAGAAATTTGTATTTTAATTACATAATCTTACCACTGAGACATAAGTAAATTTTTATCACATTTTAAACAATATTCAGATTTTAAAAAATTACTAAAATAGATATGCTTAATATGTACTTTTTTATGACTAAAACTAAAATATAAAATAAAATTACTTGGATTTCTTATACTCTTTAATAGGTTCTTATGTTCCATAAGAAAAACAATAGATGCAGTATGTGTATCAAAATGCATGTGAACTATCATGAAATATTAATGATGTATTATATAAAAGTATGTTTTAGGAAAATTAGAATTGATGAGGATTAGAATTGATATAGGATATTTAGAAGTTACTAAATATTGAATAGTTTATGATAATACACTAGAAAAAAAATCTAGAATCACACTGCAACTGTGGCTGGAGGAATAAAGACATAAATAAACACTTAGCTTATTTTGACCTTTAGTTCAATTAAACACCTTAGCATTTTCTTATGGAGAAGCTCCTCTGTCATAGAGGAATTAAAAAGAGGATACGGAAGAAAAAATTGCTTAGGGAATGGAAAATGGACATCATATTTTTGATAAGTGTTAGATTGCTTGTTAGCAGTAAGGAGATGAGAAATTGTCATTTCATAAGACTTTTCCAATAGCTTCCGGTCACTCTTTGAATACTACACAAGGTCTTTAACAAGAAGCTGTGGAGTGACGTCACAGAAATGGCGCCGTGAGCAGCGCGTCCGACAAATCTCCCCAAAATCACAACAAATTTATCAACTAGAAACAGAAAAATTTATCCTCGGAGCATTCCGGAGTTCTACACAAACTGAAAGTGAAAGGACTGTTATCACTTGAATCTGAGAGACGAGGGTGTTGAGGAAGCTAACTACCGCAGGGACGTTCATTCAAGCCGTGGAGAGAGTGCCCCTGTGGTGAGTCGGCCCACACTCAGGGAACGGCAGCCTAAGCGCTGCAAGCAGCCACCAGCGCGTGCCTGGTGCCGCGGTCCGGTCGCAGAGCAAGCACTGCTAGCATTCCCAGCGGCCTGCGCACTGTGAGTGAGAGTCCCCAGCCACCGGTGCCTGGAGCACCCCATTCGCGTGCGTGCCCTGGGCATTCCATGCGCCCAGAGTGCCCTACTGACCCGCACACCCAGGGTGGCCCATTATCCTGCACCCGGTGCGCCCCAGCTGCTAGTGGTGGAGCAAGCGGGAGAGGCGCCAGGGCGGTCTTTCCTACTTGGGAGATTCTCTCCGTGAGCGGGGCACCTCACCCAGCCATTCAAGCTAAAAATAAAGGGTTGGGGGAGGGGTGCGCAGGCAGCCTGAAATACCTTCAGGAGCACAGCTGCGGACCCAATCACTGAAATTAGCTTAACCCATAAAATCTGCGCACCCACGGGGCTCTAATTGATAAGATCTCTCTCAGTTCAGCGATCCAAGACAAGAGGCGTGATATCTTTTAGTGCCTCTCGCTAAAGGGAGAGGGGCAACTTCTGATTGATAGAGCCTCCATATTCAGGGATAAACGCTAACAAGAGGGACTTGGCAGATAACAAGATCTATACTACACTAGTCGCAAGCAGAGACTAGTGCCTCTTCTTCCCAGCCAAAAGAGGCTACAAAGTGTGGAAAGCCTGGGTTGAGTGGTCCAACTGAATGCTAGGCGCTGAACAGTCACCTTGACAACAATTGACTCCCACCCCCGCCTGATTACACTGGAGGCTCTGACTGCCAGAGCCTTTCCTAAAGCCTTGCGCTGACTGGGGATAGAGTGGGGATTTCCTAGCTCTTTGAGCCTCTTACTTCCCAGGCAGAAGAAGTAGTAGCAGCCTTATAGCTGGATCACCAGGCTGCTAATTCAGGAAGGGGGGACTAGGAGACTCCAGGAAAGCAAACTCTCTCATCGTTGGACCCTGCAAATGCCAACAAGCCTTGACTACCAGCAAGGCTAAAGCCAATTATATGACATTGCCATAGAATCCCATCAACTGCAAATCCCTACCTAAGTGTGACACAGGGGCAGAGCCTGGGGTACAGAGTCACCGACCAGGAAGAGGGAGAGAAAAGAAAAAGGAAGAAGTTAACCTCTCAAAATCAAGAAAAATCCACAGACTTTACAATTTCTTCCACTAATTTATTTTTGTTGTTGTTTGTTTCTTCTATCTTATTGCCTTTATTATTATTATTTCTATTTCCTCCACCTCGGTCCTTCTATTCTCTGCCCATCTTATGCTTTCCTTTTCTTGAACTATACTACCCATGAGTGTTACATTTTATTTCTTTTCTTCATCCTCACCCTCCTTTAAGGTTATACTCCAAAACACTTAACTCTCATTCTCTCCTCTTTTGTATTTTTTTGTTTTGCTTTATTTTGTTTTTTTCTCTTCCTTTTTTTTTCTTCCTTCATTTTTCTCTTTTTCTTTTTTTTTCCTTTCTATGCGTTTTTTCTTTTCTCGTTTTACTTTTCCTCCCATTTAATCCTCAATCACGAACAAATTATTTAATTTGGGACTCAAGGGGTTATTTTGGTTTTATTTTTCTTTTTTGCTTTGTTTTTGTTTTTTTTTGTTTGTTTGTCTATTTTTGTGGCATTTTGGGTACTTTTTACGTTGCTTTTTAACTCACTAGCATTCCTCCCAACCCAAGGTCTCCATTGTATTTAGTCTTCGCTCCACTTAATACAACAGATTTTTACTTATTATTATTATATTTTTCTTCCTTATTATTCTTTTTTTCTCCTTTTTTCTGGTTCCCTATTATCCTTCTCATTATATCTCTTAGTCAACCATCACTTACAAGCAAATCATCTTATGCTTGTCTAAGATTTTCTTCCTTTTTTTTTTTTTGCATTTAGTAGGTCCCTACTCCCTTTTTTTGCCCCTTGAACTCTTCACCCCAAATCAGGCCCTCCATTATAGGCACTTTTTGTTCCATTTAGCATAATATAATTCACAGGTCATCACGATATTTCCCTGAGGAGGGGAGAGGAGGGAAAAAGAAGAAAGAAAAAAGGGAAAAATAATAAATTATTACTGTTTTTTTTTGTGGGGTGTTTTACCTTTTTTTTTCTTTTTTTTACTTTTTACTCTTTATTAATTCTAATTAGTGCTATCAAAAAGACCACTCTCAAATGCCAATAAGAAAGAGGAAATCGAATATTATGGATACAAAAGAAAGAGAGGTAACACAAATAGATGTGGAAAAATCTATGGAGAAAAGACTTAACATATTGGAAGCCTTGGAGCTAAATAACAGAGAATTTAAAATAGAAATCTTAAAAATACTCAGAGATATACAAGAAAACACAGAAAGGCAATTTAGGGAGATCAGAAAACAACTCAATGAACAAAAAGAATATATTACCAAGGAAATTGAAACTATAAAAACAAATCAAACAGAAATGAAAAACTCAATTCACGAGCTGAAAAATGAGGTAACAAGCTTAGCTAACAGAACAGCCCAGATAGAAGATAGGATTAGTGAAATAGAAGACAAGCAACTTGAGGCACGACAGAGAGAAGAAGAAAGAGACTCAAAAATAATAAAAAACGAGAAAGCCCTACAGAAATTGTCTGACTCCATCAGAAAGAATAACATAAGAATAATAGGTATATCAGAGGGAGAAGAGAAAGAAAATGGAATGGAGAATATACTCAAACAAATAATAGACGAGAACTTCCCAAGCCTGTGGAAAGAACTAAAGCCTCAAATTCAAGAAGCAAACAGAACACCCAGTTTTCTTAACCCCAACAAACCCACTCCAAGGCACATCATAATAAAGAAGACACAAACCAATGACAAAGAAAAAATTCTCAAGGCAGCCAGGGAAAAGAAGAGTACAACATTTAAAGGAAGGCCTATTAGATTATCATCAGATTTCTCAGGAGAAACTTTACAAGCTAGAAGAGAGTGGACTCCAATATTTAAAGACCTGAAAGAGAGGAAATTTCAGCCAAGAATACTATACATATCAAAGCTATCCTTCAAGTACGAAGGAGATATAAAAACATTCACAAATAAAGAAAAGATGAGGCCTGACCTGTGGTGGTGCAGTGGATAAAACATCGACCGGGAAATGCTGAGGTCGCTGTTTGAAAACCTGGGATTGCCTGGTCAAGGCACATATGGGAGTTGATGCTTCCAGCTCCTCCCCCCTTCTCTCTCTCTGTCTCTTCTCTCTCTCTCTCTCTCTCTGTCTCTCCCTCTCCTCTCTAAAATGAATAAATAAAAAATAAAAATAAATTAAAAAAAATAATAAAATAAAAAAAAAGAAAAAATGAGAGAATTTATCATCAGAAAGCCCCCACTCCAGGAAATACTAAAGGGGGTTTTCCAACCAGATTCAAAGAACAAAAGAAAACAACACCACAAGTAACAGCTCCACAAAGAACACAATAAAACCAAACTTAAACTGTGACAACAAAGGAAAAAAAGGGGGGAGAGGATGGAGATTAACAGTAGCAAAGGACGATGAAGTGCAGAAATACTTATAAGATAGGGTACTACAATGAATATGGTAGGTACCCTTTTCATTACTTAATGGTAACCACCCTTGAAAAAACCGCCACAAAAACACTTGACTTAAAAAAGGTAGCAACAGAGGAAAGAAGTATGGAATACAAACAAACAAAAACAAATGATAGAAAAACAAAAGAGAAGAATCAAACAAGAAACAAAACTAACAGAAAGCAATTTATAAAATGGCAGTAGGGAACCCACAAGTGTCAATAATTACACTAAATGTAAATGGATTAAACTTACCAATAAAAAGACACAGAGTAGCACAATGGATTAAAAAAGAAAATCCAACTATATGCTGCCTACAAGAAACACATCTAAGCAACAAGGATAAAAACAAATTCAAAGTGAAAGGCTGGAAAATAATACTCCAAGCAAACAACACCCCAAAAAAAGCAGGTGTAGCAATACTCATATCTAATAATGCTGACTACAAGACAGAAAAAGTACTCAGAGACAAAAATGGTCATTTCATAATGATTAAGGGGAAATTGAATCAAGAAGACATAACAATCCTTAATATATATGCACCAAACCAAGGAGCACCAAAATATATAAGACAGCTACTTATTGACCTTAAAACAAAAACTGACAAAAATACAATCATACATGGAGACCTCAATATACCGCTGACGGCTCTAGATCGGTCATCCAAACAGAGAATCAACAAAGATATAGTGGCCTTAAACGAAATACTAGAACACCTGGATATGATAGACATCTACAGGACACTTCATCCCAAAGTGACAGAGTATACATTTTTCTCTAGTGTACATGGAACATTCTCAAGAATTGACCATATGTTGAGCCTCAAAGACAATATCAGCAAATTTAGAAAAATTGAAATTGTACCAAGCATATTTTCTGATCATAAAACCTTGAAACTAGAATTCAACTGCAAAAAAGAGGGGGGAAAACCCACAAAAATGTGGAAACTAAACAACATACTTCTAAAAAATGAATGGGTCAAAGAAGAAATAAGCGCAGAGAACAAAAGATATATACAGACAAAGGAAAATAAAAATACGACATATCAGAATCTCTGGGATGCAGCAAAAGCAGTAATAAGAGGAAAGTTCATATCACTTCAGGCCTATATGAACAAACAAGAGAGAGCCAAAGTAAACCACTTAACTTCACACCTTAAGGAACTAGAAAAAGAAGAACAAAGACAACCCAAAACCAGCCGAAGAAAGGAGATAATAAAAATCAGAGCAGAAATAAATGAAATGGAGAACAGAAAAACTATAGAAAAAATCAATAAAACAAGGAGTTGGTTCTTTGAAAAGATCAACAAAATTGACAAACCCTTGGCAAGACTCACCAAGGAAAAAAGGCACAGGACTCAAATAAATAAAATCCAAAATGAAAGAGGAGAGATCACCACAGACATCATAGATATACAAAGAATTATTGTAGAATACTATGAAAAATTATATGCCACCAAATACAACAATCTAGAAGAAATGGCTAAATTCCTAGAACAATACAACCTTCCTAGACTGAGTCATGAAGAAGCAGAAAGCCTAAACAGGCCAATCAGCACGGAGGAAATAGAAAAAACTATTAAAAACCTCCCCAAAAATAAAAGTCCAGGCCCAGACGGTTATACTAGTGAATTCTATCAAACATTCAAAGAAGACTTGGTTCCTATTCTACTCAAAGTCTTCCAAAAAATTGAAGAAGAAGCAATACTTCCAAACACATTTTATGAGGCCAACATAACCCTCATACCAAAACCAGGCAAGGATGGCACAAAGAAAGAAAACTACAGACCAATATCTCTAATGAATACAGATGCTAAAATACTAAACAAAATACTGGCAAACCGAATACAACAACATATTAAAAAAATAATACATCATGATCAAGTGAGATTAATCCCAGATTCTCAAGGATGGTTCAACATACGGCAAAACGGTTAACGTAATACACCATATCAACAAAACAAAGAACAAAAACCACATGATCTTATCAATAGATGCAGAAAAGGCTTTTGATAAAATACAACACAATTTTATGTTTAAGACTCTCAACAAAATGGGTATAGAAGGAAAATATCTCAACATGATAAAGGCCATATATGATAAACCATCAGCTAACATCATATTAAATGGCATAAAACTGAGGACTTTCTACCTTAAATCAGGAACTAGACAGGGTTGTCCACTCTCTCCACTCTTATTTAACGTGGTGCTAGAAGTTCTGGCCAGAGCAATCAGACAAGACAAAGAAATAAAAGGCATCCATATCGGAAAAGAAGAAGTAAAGGTATCACTTTTTGCTGATGATATGATCCTATACATCGAAAACCCAAAGGACTCCACAAAAAGATTACTTGAAATAATAAACCAATACAGTAAGGTCGCAGGATACAAAATTAACATACAAACGTCCATAGCCTTTCTATATGCCAACAATGAAATATTAGAAAATGAACTCAAAAAAATAATCCCCTTCACGATTGCAACAAAAAAAAAAATACCTAGGAATAAACATAACAAAGAATGTAAAGGACCTATATAACGAAAACTACAAGGCATTATTAAGAGAAATAGAAAAGGACACAATGAAATGGAAAAATATTCCTTGTTCTTGGATAGGAAGAATAAATATAATTAAAATGGCCATATTACCCAAAGCAATATATAAATTTAATGCAATTTCCATCAAAATTTCTATGAGATTTTTTAAAGAAATGGAACAAAAAATCATCAGATTTATATGGAACTATAAAAAACCCCGAATAGCCAAAACAATCCTAAGGAAAAAGAATGAAGCTGGCGGCATTACAATACCTATATTAAACTATATTATAGGGCCACAATAATCAAAGCTGTATGGTATTGGCAGAAAAATAGACACTCAGACCAATGGAACAGAATAGAAAGCCCAGAAATAAAACCACATATATATGGTCAAATAATCTTTGATAAAGGGGCCAACAACACACAGTGGAGAAAAGAAAGCCTCTTCAACAAATGGTGTTGGGAAAACTGGAAAGCCACATGCAAAAGAATGAAACTCGACTACAGCCTGTCCCCTTGTACTAAAATTAATTCAAAATGGATCAAAGACCTAAATATAAGACCTGAAACAATAAAGTACATAGAAGAAAACATAGGTACTAAACTCATGGACCTGGGTTTTAAAGAACATTTTATGAACTTGACTCCAATGGCAAGAGAAGTGAAGGCAAAGAAAAATGAATGGGACTACATCAGAATAAAAAGTTTTTGCTCAGCAAGAGAAACTGATATCAAAATAAACAGACAGCCAACTAAATGGGAACTGATATTTTCAAACAATAGCTCAGATAAGGGCCTAATATCCAAAATTTACAAAGAACTCATAAAACTCAACAACAAACAAACAAACAATCGCATAAAAAAATGGGAAGAGGACATGAACAGACACTTCTCCCAGGAAGAGATACAAATGGCCAACAGATATATGAAAAGATGCTCAGCTTCATTAGTTATTAGAGAAATGCAAATCAAAACTACAATGAGATACCACCTCACCCCTGTTAGATTAGCTATTATCAACAAGACGGGTAATAGCAAATGTTGGAGAGGCTGCGGAGAAAATGGAACTCTCATCCACTGTCGGTGGGACTGTAAAGTAGTACAACCATTATGGAGGAAAGTATGGTGGTTCCTCAAAAAACTGCAAATAGAACTACCTTATAACCCAGCAATCCCTCTACTGGGTATATACCCCAAAATGTCAGAAACATTGATACGTAAAGACACATGTAGCCCCATGTTCATTGCAGCACTGTTCACAGTGTCCAAGACATGGAAACAACCAAAAAGCCCTTCAATAGAAGACTGGATAAAGAAGATCTGGCACATATACACTATGGAATACTACTCAGCCATAAGAAATGATGACATCAGATCATTTACAGCAAAATGGTGGGATCTTGATAACATTATACGGAGTGAAATAAGTAAATCAGAAAAAAAAACAAGAACTACATGATTCCATACATTGATGGAACATAAAACGAGACTAAGAGACATAGACAAGAGTGTGGTGGTTACCAGGGGTGGGGGGAGGTAGGACGCAGGAGGGAGGGAGGGAGAGAGTTAGGGGGAGGGGCACAGAGAACTAGATAGAGGGTGACGAAGGACAATCTGACTTTGGGCAAGGGGTATGCAACATAATTTAATGACAAAATAACCTAGACATATTTTCTTTGAATATATGTACCCTGATTTATTAATGTCATCCCATTACCATTAATAAAAATTTATAATAAAAACAAACAAACAAACAAAAACAAGAAGCTGTGATTCAGAGATCCACCCAGAAACAGAAACCATATAGGTTATTTAAAAAGAGAATTTAATGTAAAGAAATACAACAGGTGTGTAATTAGTAACTGAAAAGGTAAAAAGTCACTAAGATTATCACAGAGGTATTAAAAACATCCCCATATTTATATTTAAAGGGAAAATAAACATAGTTCATGACGCAGGTTTTCTAAAGAAATAAAACCAATATCTATCTATTTATCTATCTATCATCTATCTATCTATCTATCTATCTATCTATCTATCTATCTATCTATCTATCTATCTATCTATCATCTATCTACCTATCATCTTATCTATTTATCATCTATCATCTATCTATTTATCTATCATCTATCTCATCTATCTCATCTATCTATCTATCTATCTATCTATCTATCTATCTATCTATCTATCTATCTATCTATCCATCTACTTACCTATCTATTATCCAGATCTAATTTGTGAAAGATTTAATTTAAATAATTTGCTCATATGAGTTTTGGATTTGGCAAGTCTGAAATCTATAAGACCAACAGGAAGGCAGGAAACTTAACCAGTATTCCAATGTTAATATCATGAGAGAGAAGTTCTTCTTCTCCAGAATATCTCAATTCATGCTATTAAAACCTTCAACTCACCCCAGAATATTGTAACTATTTATAATTTCATTCCATGATTTTGTGTTTCAATCACCCTCATTTTTTTATATCACTTATTCCTACCTCTTTCTTACATCTTTATGATTTACTGCAGTTGCAAGAATACAAACATTTAAGAGTAAGGATTTTGGTGTGTTTATTGCTCTTTTCCTCACAGTTTTAACTTCATATAGCATACACATCAAAATAAATTTGTTCAATGTACAAATGAATCTTGTTATGCGTAACCCAAGTGTCAATGTGACTATGCCAAAACATGTACTAAAATTTTCATAGTACAAATCGACTTATGACCTATGCAACTTATGACCATTATACTTTACAACCACAATCTCTAGACATGACTGCTCTGTGTCTGGCAGCACAAGCATTGCCCAGTTGGGCATACGACAGTGTGAACCAGCTTTCAGCAGCATTACCATCTCCACGTGCACCATTTCAACTGTTATCCCAGACTTGGTACAGAAATTTGTGTTTTGTGTCTTGAATATATCTCATCAAACCCCTCCCAAGATGGCTAGCAAGAGGAAATTGTCTTTGCAAATATTAAACCAGTTGTACTGGTAATGCAGTATTTTACTTAAACCTGACGAATGTAAGAATAAGAAACAAAATGGTGTAGAGATGATACAAATGGCATAAAATGAACAAAGAAAATTATGATATATAACAATAATGAAAGAAAATTATGATAATATATGACTTAACGATTTTTATAACATTATTTCACAGTACTGTACATATAGCCTACTCAACTTAGGACCAAATCGTGTTATGACTAGTCTGTCAGAACCAATCGTGGTTGTAAGTCGAGCACTAGCTGTAATGACATAAGCAAAATAAGAAAAAAATGTGATACACTATGAACCTGAAGATAAATTAAGAATATAAAACCCAAGAAACAAATTTCTTTCTACTCTTTTATCATTGTTCATCGAATACTAGAAAATAAGCCTGGCTGAGAGCAACTTTTTTTTCTTTCTTTTTTTCTTTTTTTTTTCTTTTCTATTTTTTTTATAAATTTTTATTAATGTTAATGGGATGACATTAATAATTCAGGGTACATATATTCAAAGAAAACATGTCTAGGTTATCTTGTCATTAAATTACGTTGCATACCCCTCACCCAGAGTCAGATTGTCCTCCGTCACCCTCTGTCTAGTTTTCTCTGTGCCCCTCCCCTCCCCCTAACTCTCTCCCTCCCCCCCTCCTGCGTCCTACCTCCCCCCACCCGTGGTAACCACCACTCTCTTGTCCATGTCTCTTAGTCTCGTTTTTATGTTCCATCAATGTATGGAATCATGTAGTTCTTGTTTTTTTCTGATTTACTTATTTCACTCCGTATAATGTTATCAAGATCCCACCATTTCGCTGTAAATGATCTAATGTCATCATTTCTTATGGCTGAGTAGTATTCCATAGTGTATATGTGCCACATCTTCTTTGTCCAGTTTACTATTGAAGGGTTTTTTGGTTGTTTCCATGTCCTGGCCACTGTGAACAGTGCTGCAATGAACATGGGGCTACATGTGTCTTTACGTATCAATGATTCTGAGGTTTTGGGGTATATACCCAGTAGAGGGATTGCTGGGTCATAAGGTAGTTCTATTTGCAGTTTTTTGAGGAACCACCATACTTTCCTCCATAATGGTTGTACTACTTTACATTCACACCAACAGTGAATGAGGGTTCCTTTTTCTCCACAGCCTCTCCAACATTTGCTATTACCCGTCTTGTTGATAATAGCTAATCTAACAGGGGTGAGGTGGTATCTCATTGTAGTTTTGATTTGCATTTCTCTAATAACTAATGAAGCTGAGCATCTTTTCATATATCTGTTGGCCATTTGTATCTCTTCCTGGGAGAAGTGTCTGTTCATGTCCTCTTCCCATTTTTTTATGCGATTGTTTGTTTGTTTGTTGTTGAGTTTTATGAGTTCTTTGTAAATTTTGGATATTAGGCCCTTATCTGAGCTATTGTTTGAAAATATCAGTTCCCATTTAGTTGGCTGTCTGTTTATTTTGATATCAGTTTCTCTTGCTGAGCAAAAACTTTTTATTCTGATGTAGTCCCATTCATTTATCTTTGCCTTCACTTCTCTTGCCATTGGAGTCAAGTTCATAAAATGTTCTTTAAAACCCAGGTCCATGAGTTTAGTACCTATGTCTTCTTCTATGTACTTTATTGTTTCAGATCTTATATTTAGGTCTTTGATCCATTTTGAATTAATTTTAGTACACGGGGACAGGCTATAGTCGAGTTTCAATCTTTTGTATGTGGCTTTCCAGTTTTCCCAACACCATTTGTTGAAGAGGCTTTCTTTTCTCCATTGTGTGTTGTTGGCCTCCTTATCAAAGATTATTTGACCATATATATGTAGTTTTCTTTCTGGGCTTTCTATTCTGTTCCATTGGTCTGAGTGTCTATTTTTCTGCCAATACCATACAGCTTTGATTATTGTGGCCCTATAATATAGTTTAATATAGGTATTGTAATGCCCCCAGTTTCATTTTTTTCCCTTAGGATTGCTTTGGCTATTCGGGGTTTTTTATAGTTCCATATAAATCTTATGATTTTTTGTTCTACTTCTTTAAAAAATGTCTTAGGAATTTTCATGGGAATTGCATTAAATTTATATATTGCTTTGGGTAATATGGCCATTTTAATTATATTTATTGTTCCTATCCAAGAACAAGGAATATTTTTCCATCTCATTGTGTCTTTTTCTATTTCTCTTAGCAATGCCTTGTAGTTTTTGTTATATAGGTCCTTTACATTCTTTGTTATGTTTATTCCTAGGTATTTTATTTTTTTTGTTGCAATCGTGTAGTGGATTATTTTTTTGAGTTCGTTTTCTAATATTTCATTGTTGGCATATAGAAAGGCTATGGACTTTTGTATGTTAATTTTGTATCCTGCGACCTTACTGTATTGGTTTATTGTTTCTAATAATCTTTTTGTGCAGTCCTTCGGGTTTTCGATGTATAGGATCATATCATCAGCAAAAAGTGATACCTTTACTTCTTCTTTTCCGATATGGATGCCTTTTATTTCTTTGTCTTGTCTGATTGCTCTGGCCAGAACTTCTAGCACCACGTTAAATAAGAGTGGAGAGAGTGGACAACCCTGTCTTGTTCCTGATTTAAGGTGAAAAGTCCTCAGTTTTACGCCATTTAATATGATGTTGGCTGATGGTTTATCATATATGGCCTTTATCATGTTGAGATATTTTCCTTCTATACCCATTTTGTTGAGAGTCTTAAACATAAAATTGTGTTGTATTTTATCAAAAGCCTTTTCTGCATCTATTGATAAGATCATGTGGTTTTTGTTCTTTGTTTTGTTGATATAGTGTATTACGTTAACCGTTTTACGTATGTTGAACCATCCTTGAGATTCTGGGATGAAACCCACTTGATCATGATGTATTATTTTTTTAATATGTTGTTGTATTCGATTTGCCAGTATTTTGTTTAGTATTTTAGCACCTGTATTCATTAGAGATATTGGTCTATAGTATTCTTTCTTTGTACCATCCTTGCCTGGTTTTGGTATGAGGGTTATGTTGGCCTCATAAAATGTGTTTGGAAGTATTTCTTCTTCTTCAATTTTTTGGAAGACTTTGAGTAGAATAGGAACCCAGTCTTCTTTGAATGTTTGATAGAATTCACTAATATAACCATCTGGGCCTGGATTTTTATTTTTGGGGAGGTTTTTAATAGTTTTTTTCTATTTCCTCCCTGCTGATTGTTCTGTTTAGGCTTTCTGCTTCTTCATGACTCAGTTTAGGAAGGTATTATTGTTCTAGGAATTTATTCATTTCTTCTAGATTGTTGTATTTGGTGGCATATAGTTTTTCATAGTATTCTACAATAATTTTTTGTATATCTATGATGTCTGTGGTGATTTCTCCTCTTTCATTTTGGATTTTATTTATTTGAGTCCTGTGCCTTTTTTCCTTGGTGAGTCTTGCCAAGGGTTTGTCGATTTTGTTGATCTTTTCAAAGAACCAGATCCTTGTTTTATAGATTTTTTCTATAGTTTTTCTGTTCTCTATTTCATTTATTTCTGCTCTGATTTTTATTATCTCTTTTCTTCGGCTGGTTTTGGGTTGTCTTTGTTCTTCTTTTTCTAGCTCCTTAAGGTGTGAAGTTAAGTGGTTTACTTTGGCCCTCTCTTGTTTGTTCATATAGACCTGAAGTGATATGAACTTTCCTCTTATTACTGCTTTTGCTGCATCCCAGAAATTCTGATATGTTGTATTTTCATTTTCATTTCCCTGTATATATCTTTTGATCTCTGTGCTTATTTCTTCTTTGACCCATTCATTTTTTAGAAGTATGTTGTTTAGTTTCCATAATTTTGTGGGTTTTTCCTCCTCTTTTTTACAGCTGAATTCTAGTTTCAAGGCTTTATGATCAGAGAATATGCTTGGTACAATTTCAATTTTTCTAAATTTGCTGATATTGTCTTTGTGGCCCAACATATGGTCAATTCTTGAGAACGTTCCATGTACACTAGAGAAAAATGTATACTCTGTCGCTTTGGGATGAAGTGTCATGTAGATGTCTATCATATCCAGCTGTTCTAGTATTTCATTTAAGGCCACTATATCTTTATTGATTCTCTGTTTGGATGACCGATCTAGAGCCGTCAGTGCTGTATTGAGGTCTCCAAGTATGATTGTATTTTTGTCAGTTTTTTTTTTAAGGTCAATAAGTAGCTGTCTTATATATTTTGGTGCTCCTTGGTTTGGTGCATATATATTAAAGATTGGTATGTCTTCTTGATTCAGTGTCCCCTTAATCATTATGAAATGACCATTTTTGTCTCTGAGTACTTTTTCTGTCTTGTAGTCAGCATTATCAGATATGAGTATTGCTACACCTGTTTTTTTTGGGTGTTGTTTGCTTGGAGTATTGTTTTCCAGCCTTTCACTTTGAATTTGTTTTTATCCTTGTTGCTTAGATGAGTTTCTTGTAGGCAGCATACAGTTGGATTTTCTTTTTTAATCCATTCTGCTACTCTGTGTCTTTTTATTGGTAAGTTTAATCCATTTACATTCAGTGTAATTATTGACACTTGTGGGTTCCCTATTGCTCAGTTCAATGCTCAGCAATTGTTGTAGGATAGTCTATAATAATTTTAAATTTTTATTTTATTTATTCATTTTAGAGAGGAGAGAGAGAGATGGAGAGAGAGACAGGGGGGAGGAGCTGGAAGCATCAACTCCCATATGTGCCTTGACCAGGCAAGCCCAGGGTTTTGAACCGGCGACCTCAGCATTTCTAGGTCGATGCTTTATCCACTGCGCCACCACAGGTCAGGCCCCTATTGCCATTTTATAAATTGCTTTCTGTTAGTTTTGTATCTTGTTTGATTCTTCTCTTTTGTTTTTCTATTGTTTGTTTTTCTTTGTTTGTATTTCATACTTCTTTTTTCTGTTGCTACCTTTTTTAAGTCAAGTGTTTTTGTGGTGGTTTTTTAAAGGGTGGTTACCATTAAGTAATGAAAAGGGTACCTACCATATTCATTGTAGTACCCTTTCTTATGAGTATTTCTGCGCTTCATCGTCCTTTGCTACTGTTAATCTTCATCTTTTCTTCCTTTTTTTTTCTTTTGTTGTCACAGTTTAAGTTTGGTTTTATTGTTTTCTTGGTGGACCTGTTACTTGTGGTTTTCTTTTCTTTTGTTCTTTGAATCTGGTTGGAAAAGCCCCTTTAATATTTCCTGGAGTGGGGGCTTTCTGATGATAAATTCTCTCATCTTTTCTGTATTTGTGAATGTTTTTATATCTCCTTTGTACTTGAAGGATAGCTTTGATAGGTATAGTATTCTTGGCTGAAAGTTTCTCTCTTTCAGGGCTTTGAATATTGGGGTCCACTGTCTTCTAGATTGTAGAGTTTCTGCTGAGAAATCTGATGATAATCTAATAGGTCTTTCTTTATATGTTGTATTCTTCTTTTCCCTGGCTGCCTTGAGAATTTTTTCTTTGTCATTGGTTTGTGTCATCTTCATTATGATGTGCCTTGGAGTGGGTTTGTTGGGGTTAAGAAAACTGGGTGTTCTGTTTGCTTCTTGAATTTGAGGCTTTAGTTCTTTCTACAGGCTTGGGAAGTTCTCATCTATTATTTGTTTGAGTATATTCTCCATTCCATTTTCTTTCTCTTCTCCCTCTGTTATACCTATTATTCTTATGTTATTCTTTCTGATGGAGTCAGACAATTCCTGTAGGGATTTCTCATTTTTTATTATTTTTGAGTCTCTTTCTTCTTTTCTCTGTTTTGCCTCAAGTTGCTTGTCTTCTATTTCACTAATCCTATCTTCTATCTGGGCTGTTCTATTAGCTAAGCTTGTTATCTCATTTTTCAGTTCATGAATTGAGTTTTTCATTTCTGTTTGATTTGGGGTTTTTTTTTATTCATTTTAGAAAGAAGAGAGAGAGAGAATGGGGGAGGAGCAGGAAGCATTAACTCCCATATGTACCTTGACCAGGCAAGCCCAGGGTTTCAAACCGGCGACCTCAGCATTTCCAGGTTGACACTTTATCCACTGTGCCACCACAGGTCAGGCTGATTTGTTTTTATAATTTCAATTTCCTTGGTAATATATTCTTTGTGATTGTTGAGTTGTTTTCTGATTTCCCTAAATTGCCTTTCTGTGTTTTCTTGTATATCTCTGAGTATTTTTAAGATTTCTATTTTAAATTCTCTGTCATTTGGCTCCAAGGCTTCCAATATGTTAAATCTTTTTTCCATAGATTTTTCCACATCTATTTGTGTTACCTCTCTATCTTTTGTATCCATAATATTCAATTTCCTTTTTCTTATTGGCCTCTGAGGGTGGTCTTGTTGATATTGTTAATTAGAATTAATAAAGAATAAAAAGGGGAAAAATAAATAATAGAAAAAAAAAGGAAAACACTCCACACACAAAAAAAGTAATAATTTATTAGTTCCCCCTTTTTACTTTCTTCTTCTTTCCTCCTCTCACCTCTTTAGGTAAATATTGTGATGACCTGTGAATTATATTATGCTAAATGAAACAAAAACTGCCTATAACGGAGGGCCTGATTTGGGGTGAAGAGTTCAAGGGGCAAAAAAGGGAGTAGGGACCTACTAAATGCAAAAAAAAGGAGGATATCTTAGACAAGCATAAAATGATTTGCTTGTAAGTGATGGTCGACTAAGAGATATAATGAGAGGGATAAGAGGGAAACAGAAAAAATGAGAGAAAAAATAATATTTAAAGAAGAAAAAAATAAAAATAATAAGTAAAAATCTGTTGTATTAAGTGGAGGGAAGACTAAATACAATGGAGACTTTGGGTTGGGAGGAATGCTAGTGAGTTAAAAAGCAATGTAAAAAGTACCCAAAATGCCACAAAAACAAACAAATAAAGGAAAATCAAGAACAAAAGCAGAAAAGAAAAAAAAAGAACAAACAACAACAAAAAAAAACCAAAAAAACTTGAGTCCCAAATTAAATAATTTGTTCGTGATTGAGGATTAAAAGAGAGGAAAAGTAAAAGGAGAAAAGAAGAAACTAATAGAAAGAAAAAAATAAGAAAAAGAGAGAAAAGAAGAAAGAAAAAAAGAAAAGGGGAAAAAAACAAAAAGAAAACAAAAGGGGAGAGAGTGAGAGTTAAGGGTTTTGGAGTGTAACCCTAAGGGAGAATAAGGATGAAGAAAAGAAATAAAATGTAACACTCATGGGTAGTGTAGTTCAAGAAAAGGGTAGCATAAGATGGGCAGAGATGAAAAGGACCGAGGTGGAGGAAATACAAATAAAGGCAATAAGAAAGAAGAGAGAAACAACAACAAAGAATTAGTGGAACAAGTTATAAAGTCTGTGGATTTTTCTTGATTTTGAGAGGTTAACTTCTTCCTTTTTCTTTTCCCTCCCTCTTCCTGGTTGGTGACTCTGTACCCCAGGTTCTGCCCCTGTGTCACGCTTAGGTAGGAATTTGAAGTTGATGGGATTCTATGGCAATGTCATATAATTGGCTTTAGTCTTGCTGGTAGTCAAGGCTTGTTGGCGTTTGCAGAGTCCAACAATGAGAGAGTTTGCTTTCCTGGAGTCTCTCCCCTAGTCTCCCCTTCCTGAATTAGCAGCCTGGTGATCCAGCTATGAGGCTGCCACTGCTTCTGTCTGGGGAGTAAGAGGCTCAAAGAGCTGGGAAATCCCCACTCTATCCTCACTCAGCGCAAGGCTCTGGGTTAGGCTCTGGCAGTCAGAGCCTCCAGCGTAATCGGGTGAAGCTGGGAGTCAATTGTTGTCAAGGTGACTGTTCAGCACCTACCATTCAGTTGGACCACTCAACCCAGGCTTTCCAAACTTTGTAGCTTGTTTTGGCTGGAAAGAAGATGCACTATTCACTGCTTGCTATATAGATCTTAATATCTGCCAAGTCCCTCTTGTTAGGTATATCCCTGAATAAGAAGGCTCTGTCAATCAGAAGTTGCCCCCACCCCTTTAGCGAATGGCACTGAAAAATATTATGCCTCTTGTCTTGGATCGCTGAACTGGGAGAGATCTTATCAATTAGAGCCCCGTGGGTGCGCAGATTTTGTGGGTTAAGCTAATTTCAGTGATTGGATCCGCAGCTGTGCTCCAGAGAGTATTTCAGGCTGCCTGTGCGCCCCTCCCCCAACACTTGATTGTTAGCTTGAATGGCTGGGTGAGGTGCCCCGCCCACGGAGAGAATCTCCCGACCAGGAAAGACAGGTTTGGCACCCCTCCCAGACTGCGGCACGGGGCACGTGCGAGGCATCTCAGTGCACGCCGGTGGTGGCCGGGACTCCCCGGACCGTGGCACGGGGCGCGCGCGCAGCTTCTCAGAGCACGCCGGTGGTGGCCGGGTACCCGGACCATGGCTCGGGGCATGCGCGCGGCTTCTCAGAGCACGCCGGTGGTGGCCGGGTACCCGGACCATGGCTTGGGGCACGCGCGCGGCTTCTCAGTGCAGGCCGGTAGCCAGGACTCCCGGACCGCGGCACGGGGCGTGCGCGTGGCTTCTCAGTGCACACCGGTGGTGGCAGGGACTCCCCGGACCACAGCGCAGGCAGCTGAACGTGTGGGTTGACTCACCACAGGCGTATTCCCTCCTTGGCAACAGTCCTTTCACTTTTAGTGTGTGTGTGGAACTCCGGGATGCTCCGAGGATAAATTTTTCTGTTTCTAGTTGATAAATTTGTTGA
Organism: Saccopteryx bilineata; assembly: GCF_036850765.1. Taxonomy (NCBI): domain Eukaryota; kingdom Metazoa; phylum Chordata; class Mammalia; order Chiroptera; family Emballonuridae; genus Saccopteryx; species Saccopteryx bilineata. Next base: position 493,420 of record NC_089502.1, read on the forward strand.
GATTTTGGGGAGATCTGTCAGACGCGCTGCTCACGGTGCCATTTCTGTGACATCACTCGATCTATTTCTTTAAAAAATATCATTGGAAGTTTGATGGGAATTGCATTAAATTTGTATATTGTTTTGGGTAATATAGCCATCTTGATTATATTTATTCTTCCTAACCAAGAACAAGGTATATTCTTCCATCTCATTATATCTTTTTCGATTTCCCTTAACAATGGTTTATAGTTTTCATTATACAAGTCCTTTACATTCTTTGTTATGTTTATTCCTAGGTATTTTATTTTTTTTGTTGCAATCGTGAAGGGGATTATTCTTTTGAGTGTGTTCTCAATTGTATCATTGTTGGCATATAGAAAGGCTATTGACTTCTGTATGTTAATTTTGTATCCTGCGACCTTACTGTATTGGCTTATTGTTTCTAGTAGTCTTTTGGTGGATTCTTTGGGGTTTTTGATGTATAGGATCATATCATCTGCAAAAAGTGATACCTTTACTTGTTCTTTTCTGATATGGATGCCTTTTATTTCTTTGTCTTGTCTGATTGCTCTGGAAGAACCTCTAGTGCCACATTAAATAAGAGTGGACAGACTGGACAACCCTGTCTTGTTCCTGATTTAAGGGGGAAAGCCTTCAATTTAGTGCCATTTAATATGATGTTGCCTGATGGTTTATCATATATGGCCTTTATCATGTTGAGATATTTTCCTTCTATACCCATTTTGTTGAGAGTCTTAAACATAAAATTGTGTTGTATTTTATCGAAAGCCTTTTCTGCGTCTATTAATAAGATCATGTGTTTTTTGTTTTTTGTTTTGTTGATATGGTGTATTACGTTAACCGTTTTATGTATGTTCGAGCACCCTTGAGATTCTGGGATGAATCCCACTTGATCATGATGTATTATTTTTTTAATATGTTGTTGTATTCGATTTACTAGTATTTTGTTTAGTAATTTAGCATCTGTATTCATTAGAGATATTGGTCTGTAGTTTTCTTTTTTTGTGCCATCCTTGCCTGGTTTTGGTATGAGGGTTATGTTGGCCTCATAAAATGTGTTTGGAAGTCTTGCTTCTTCAATTTTTTGGAAGACTTTCAGTAGAATAAGAACCAAGTATTCTTTGAATGTTTGATAAAATTCGCTGGTATAGCTGTCAGGGCCTGGACTTTTATATTTGGGGAGGTTTTTAATGGTTTTTTCTATGTCTTCTGTACTATTAGGTCTGCTTAGGCTTTCTGCTTCTTCTTGACTCAGTCTAGGAAGGTTGTATTGTTCTAGGAATTTATCCATTTCTTCTAGATTATTGAATTTAGTGGCATAAAGTTTTTCATAGTATTCTACAGTAATTCTTTGTATATCTTTGGTGTCCGTGGTGATTCCTTCTCCTTCATTTTGGATTTTGTTTATATGATTTCTTTCTCTTTTTTCCTTGGTAAGTCTTGCCAGGGGTTTGTCAATTTTTTTAATCTTTTCAAAGAACCAGCTCTTTGTTCTATTAATTTTCTCTATAGTTTTTCTGTTCTCTATTTCATTTATTTCTGCTCTGATTTTTATTATCTCTTTTCTTCGGCTGTTTTTGGGTTGTCTCTGTCTTCTTTTTCTAGTTCCTTAAGGTGTGAAGTTAAGTGGTTCACTTGGGCTCTCTCTTGTTTGTTCATATATGCCTGAAGTGATATGAACTTCCCTCTTATCACTGCTTTTGCTGCATCCCATAGATTCTGATATGTCATATTGGCATTTTCATTAGTCTGTATATATCTTTTGATCTCTGCACTTATTTCTTCTTTGACCCATTCATTTTTTAGAAGTATGTTGTTTAGTTTCCACATTTTTGTGGGATTTTTTCCCTCTTTTTTGCAGTTCAATTCTAGTTTCAAGGCTTTATGATCAGAAAATATACTTGGTACAACTTTGATTTTTCTGAATTTGCTGATGTTGTTTTTGTGGCCCAACATATGGTCAATTCTTGAGAATGATCTATGTACACTAGAGAAAAATGTATACTCAGTCACTTTGGGATGAAATATTCTGTAGATGTCTATCGTATCCAGGTGCTCTAGTGTTTTGTTTAAGGCCACTATGTCTTTATTGATTCTCTGTTTGGATGACCGATCTAGAGCCGTCAGCGGTGTATTGAGGTCTCCAAGTATGATTGTATTTTTGTCAGTTTTTGTTTTAAGGTCAATAAGTAGCTGTTTTATATATATTGGTGGTCCTTGGTTTGGTGTATATATATTAAGAATTGTTATGTCTTCTTGATTTAGTGTCCACTTAGCCATTATGATATGGCCATTTTTGTCTCTGAGTACTTTTGTTGTCTTGTAGTTGGCATTATCAGATATGAGTATTGCTACGCCTGCTTTTTTTTGGATGTTATTTTCTTGGAGTATTGTTTTCCAGCTTTTCACTTTGAATTTGTTTTTATCCTCGTTACTTAGATGAGTTTCCTGTAGGCAGCATACAGTTGGATTTTCTTTTTTAATCCATTCTGCTACTCTGTGCTTTTTTATTGGTGAGTTTAATCCATTTACTTTCAGTGTAACTTTTGACACTTGTGAGTTCCCTATTGCCATTTTATAGATTACTTTCTGTTAGTTTTGTGTCTTGTTTGATCCTTCTCTTTTGTTTTTCTATCTTTTGTTTTTATTTGGTTGTATTCCATACATCTTTCCTCTGTTGCTATCTTTTTTATTTCATGTGCTTCTGTGGTAATTTTTTCAATGGTGGTTACCTTTAAATAATGAAAAGTGTTCCTACCCTGTTCATTGTAGCGTACTATTTTGTGAGTACTTTTGTACTCCATCATCCTTTGCTACTAATAATCTCCATCCTCTCCCCCCCTTTCTTTTTCAGAGCACGCCGGTGGCTGTGGGCACTCCCCGGGACGCGGCTGGGGGGGGCGCGGCTTCCCAGAGCACTCCGGTGGTTGCCGGCAGGGATGTGGCCGCTCGGGGCACGCGCACGGCTTCTCAGAGCACGCTGGTGGTTGCCGGCACTCCCCGGGACTCGGCGGCTCGGGGCGCGCGCGTGGCTTCACAGAACGCGGTTGGGGGCGTGCGCGCAGCTTCTCAGAGCACGCCGGTGGCTGTGGGCACTCCCCGGGACGCGGCTGGGTGGGGGGGCGCGGCTTCTCAGAGCACGCCGGCGGCTGTGGGCACTCCCCGGGACGCGGCAAGTGGGGGGGGGCGTGCGGCTTCTCAGAGCACGCTGGTGGTTGCCGGCACTCCCCGGGACGTGGCGCGGGCAGCTGCATGCGTGGGTTGACTCACCACCGGCGCATTCCCTCCTCAGCAATAGTCCTTTTGCTTTCAGTGTGTGTGTGTGGAACTCTAGGATGCTCCGAAGACAAATTTTTCTGTTTCTAGTTGACAAATTTGTTGAGATTTTGGGGAGATCTGTCGGACGCGCTGCTCACGGCGCCATCTTCGTGACGTCCCCCCCTTTCTTTTTGTTGTTGTCACAATTTAAATTTGGTTTTATTGTATTCTTCTTGGAGATTTACTTGTGGTTTTATTTTTTTTTTTGTTCTTTGTATCTGACTGGAGAACCCCCTTTAGCAATTCCTGGAGTGGGGGTTTTCTGATGATAAATTCCCTCATCTTTTCTGTATCTGTGTATGTTTTTATTTCTCCTTCATATTTGAAGTATAGCTTTGATGGGTATAGTATTCATGGCTGAAAATTCCTCTCTTTCACGACTTTAAATATTGGGGTCCACTCTCTTTTAGCTTGTAGAGTTTCTGCTGAGAAATCTGATGATAATCTAATGGGCCTTTCTCGATATGTTGTATTCTTCTTTTCCCTGGCTGCCTTGAGAATTTTTTCTTTGCTGTTGGTTTGTGCCAATTCCATTATGATGTGCCTTGGAGTAGGTTTGTTGGGGATAAGAAAACTCGGAGTTCTGTTTGCTTCAAGAATTTGAGGCTCTAGTTCTTTACATTGGCTTGGGAAGTTCTCATCTATTATTTGTTTGAGTATGTTCTCCATTCCATTTTCTCTCTCTTCTCCCTCTGATATACCTATTATTTTTATGTTATTCTTTCTGATGGAGTCAGATAATTCTTGTAGGGCTGTCTCATTTTTTTTAATTTTTGAGTCTCTTTCTTCTTCTCTCTGTTGTGCCTCAAGTTGCTTGTCTTCTATTTCACTAATCCTCTATTCTATCTGGCTGGTTCTATTAGCTAAGCTTGTTACCTCGTTTTTCAGCTTGTGAATTGAGTTTTTCATCTCTGTTTGATTTGTTTTTATAGTTTCAATTTCCTTGGGAATATATTTTTTTGTGTTCATTGAGTTGTTTTCTGAGCTCCCTAAATTGCCTTTCGGTGTTTTCTTGTATATCTCTGAGTATTTTTAGGATTTCTATCTTGAATTCTCTGTCATTGAGCTCCAAGGTTTCCAATATATTAAATTTTTTCTCCACAGATGTTTCCTAATCTATCTGTGTTACCTCTCATTCTTTTGTATCCATGATCTTCAATTTTCTCTTCCTTAATGGCATCTGAGGGTGGTTTTGTTGATAGTATTAATGAGATTTAATAAAAATAAAATGTAAAAAAATAAGAAATCGAAAAAAATTGTGTTTTTTAAAAAATTAATAATGAAATAAAGAAAAATATAGTAAAATAAAAATTAAAGAAGGAAATTATCCCCCCCCTTTTTTTTCTCTCCTCTCCTCTCCCATCTTTCTTTAGAAAATCTTGTGGTGAACTGTAAATTATATTGTATTAAATAGAACAAAGAGTGCCTGTAATGGATGGCCTGAATTGGGGAAAAGTAATAAAGGGGCAAACATAATAATAATAAAAAATTTAAAAAAAAATTAAAAAAGGGGGTTATGGACCCACAAAAAGCAAATAAGGAAAAAATTTGGATCAAGAATAAAATGATTTGCATTTAGGTGTTGGTTGACTAAGAGTTATGATGAGAGGAATAAGAGGGAAACAGGAAAAAGGGGGGACAAATAAAAAAATTACTTTTGTATTTAGTGGAACAAGAGCTTGATAAAATGGAGATGCAGGGATGGGAGCACTGTTAGGGAGTTAAAAAGTTGAAGTAAAAACCCCCCAAAATGTCACAAACATAACTTTGAATCCCAGATAAGATCATTTGTTCATTATTGAGGTTTGAATGAGAGGAGATGTAAAGGAGAAAGGAAGAAACTAATATAGAGGGAGAAAAGAAAGAGAGAGAGAGAGAAAAAAAGAGGGAACCACTAAAAGAAGAAAAAAGAAAAGAGAGGAGAGAGAGAAAGATAAGGGTTTTCGAGTGCAACCCTCATAGAGAGAAAGGAATTAGTAAGAAAAGATAATGGGAGATGTAACACTTATGGGTAGTGTAGTTAAAGGAGAGGAGAGAGTAAGACCGGTAGAGAGTTAAACGACCAAACTGGAGGAGGAAAAACAATGAAGGATGAAGATAAGGGAAACAGACGAACAAGTATAATAAAATTGGATACGTTATAAAGTCTATGGATTATTCTTGATTTTGAGAGGTTATATTCTTGCTTTTTCTTTTCTCTCCCTCTTTCTGGTCGGTGACTCTGTACCCCGGGTTCTGCCCCTTTGGCATGCTCAGGTAGAGGTTTGCAGTTGATAAGTCTCTATGGCAATGTCATGTATTGTGCTTTAGTCTCATTGGCAGTCGAGGCTCATTAGCATTTATAGGCTCCGACAATGAGAGAGTCCGTGTTCCTGGAGCCTCTTTCCTAGTCTTTCCTTCCTCAATTAGTAGCCTGATAATCCAGCTATGGGGTTGCTGCTGCCTCTGCCTGGATAGTAAGAGGCTCAAAGAGCTGGACACTCCCCACTCTATTCCCACTCAGCACAGGGCTCTGGGTAATGCTCAGTCAGTCAGAGCTGCTAGCATAATCAGCCGGGGCATCTGCCCACTCAAAGACCTCTGGCTCTGCCACTCTGTCCAGTAACACAGGTGGGCGCCCACTTCCGGCGTGCTTGGAGGAAACTCTCACTCACTGTCTGCGAACAGGATATCCGGCCAGCAGTCTCATGGTCTGAGTGAAACCCCCAACCACAGGGAAATGTTGCAGCGTTGGAATTGAGTCTCGCTTTGTCCCTGTGTGCGGCTTTTGCAACACGCTGGGGCGGCCCGAGATTCCGCTTTGGCCCACACAAAGGCCCCTGACTCTGCCCCTCTGTGCAATAACACGGGTGCGCACTGCCGAGGCACTCGGAGGAATCTCTCATTCACTATCTGCACGCGCAAACCAGGATATGAGGCCGGCCGCGTTTCCCCAAGTGAAACCCCCTCCAGCACGGAAAATCTCCACCATTGGAATTAGTTTTCACTCCCTCCCATGCATGGCTTTCCCAGGGTGCTGGGGCTGCCCAGAGACTCTGCCCTCGGCCCACAGAAAGGCCTCTGACCCTGCCACTCTGTGGGGCAACACGGGCACCCACTCTCGGGGCCTAGGAAGAAATCTCTCGCCCACTAACTGCGTGCACACCAACCAGGAGACCAGGTAAAATGGCCGCTCCACTTGTCTTTGTTTGGGTTTGGCGCGAGTGTTAGCTTGTATTGCCCGGGTTGCCACAGGATCAGTTTTTCCTCGGCTTGGATCTCCGTGCCACAGCCTGGGTAATGCTCAGTCAGTCAGAGCTGCTAGCATAATCAGCCAGGGCATCCGCCCACTCAAAGACCTCTGGCTCTGCCAGTCTCTTCAGTAACTCAGGTGGGCAACCACTCCCGGGGCGCTTGGAGGAAATTCTCGCTCACTATCTGCACGCGCAGACCAGGATGTCGGGCCGAAAGTCTCGCCCTCTGAGTGAAACCCCCCGCCCGCACTGAAAAGTTCCAACGTTGGAATTGGCTCTCGCTCCTTCCCTGTGTGCGGCTTTTTTAAGGTGCTGGGGTGGCCTGAGATGCCACTTTCGGCCCCCACAAAGGCCCCTGACTCTGCCCCTCTGTGGGATAATACGGGCTCCCACTCCTTAGGTGCTGGGAGGAGTCTCCTGCCCACTCTCCGTGCACGGTGACCAGGATATCAGGCCAGCCGCCTCACCCTCTGAGTGAAACCTCTTCCGCACGGACAAGTTCCAGCATTGGAATTAGTTCTCGCTCCCTTCCCATGCGCGGCTCCCTCAGGGCGCTGTGGCGGCCCGAGATTCCACTTTTGGCCCACACAAAGGCCCCTGATTCTGCCCCTCTGTGGGATAACATGGGCAGGCACTGCTGAGGCACTCGGAGGAATCTCTTGCTCACTATCTGCACGCACAGACCAGGATGTCAGACCAACAGCCTCACCCTCTGAGTGAAACCCCCTCCCGCACGGAAAAGTTTCAGCGTTGGAATTAGTTCTCGCTCCCTCCCTGTGCGCGGCTCCCCCAGGGTGCTGGGGTATCCCGGAGATTCCACTTTTGGTCCACACAAATGCCTCTGACTCTGCCTCTCTGTGGGACAACATGGGCGCACACTCTCAGGGCTTTGGAAGGAATCTCTTGCTCACTATCTGCGTGCGCCAACCAGGAGATCAGGTAAAATGGCTGCCCTGCTTGTCTTTCTTTGTCTGGGTTTGGCGCGAGTGTTAACTGTATTGCCCGGGTTGTCACAGGAACAGTTTTTCCTTGGCTTGGATCTCTGTGCCACAGCCTGGTTTGGCCGTTTGTGCTGTGGCCTGGATCTATTCACACCCATTGCCTGCCTTAGTTTCTATATTCTCAGTTTCCAGTGAAAGCCACCCTGTTTAGGTTAGTGAGGAAGGCAGAGCATTTCTTACTCCCTATTTCCTTCGGGGTTTGATTATATATATAGCCAATTTTTTGCTCGATCATACCTTTGGGTGTATTGTGAAAATCTGGAGGCTCCAAGGATAGGTTTTCCTGTTTCTGGTTGAAGATCTTGTTGAGTTTTGGGGGAGATTTATCGGTATCACTTCCTACCCCGCCATTACTCTGACGTCATCTGCCTGGTCTTTGTTTTAAAGTCCATTTTGTCTGATATAAGTATTGCTACCCCAGCTTTTTTTTCATTTTCATTTGCATGAAATATGTTTTTCCATCCTTTTATGTTCAGTCTGTGTGCATCTGTGGGAAACTATGAGGGAAGCAATTCCTAGTTGGGGCTAGTGGTCTTTCTAAATGACTGTGTTAAAAGTTACATGTATATAAGAAAGGTCAGCGTTCCACCCATACAAGGGGTGAAACAGCCCCTGATGCTACTTGAAAGTCCCTCATCTGGAAATGCGTAGAAAGGACCCTTGATATGGCCTTTCTGGATTTCTAAAAAGATACAGTACATAAAAATGAAAAGAAAAAACAGACTGTAAGGAAATACTTTATGGGAGACAGAGCTCACACTGTCAAATCCATAAGAATGACTCATGGACAGGTCTTAACAGCTGACCTGTCCAAAACATATGACCCAGGCAGCCTTGTCAATCTCTGCCCTGACCAAAATTTTCTCTTTCAGCAGAACCAAAGCCAGAAATATACCCCTGTCCTTCCTGCTCTCTGGCCTTCTCCAGTCAGAAATTACTCAGCCAACACATAGGACACAATAACCCCTCTCAGATTCTCCCAGGAACATCTACAAGAAAACATCTCCAATCAGAGGATTGGATTCCCAGAGGATTCAAATCAGCATCAGCAACATACTGATACACACAGCTGGGATGATGAAGCTGAAGGTCAAGAGGTCAAAGAAAAGTCTAAACCTTTGCTTAAAAGGACCAGGCAGAGGAGGACTTTAAAAGACTTTTTTAAACCTCCCAAAGGACACATGGGGAGCTCTAGTGAGCAAGAGAGAATGATGCAGGAAGTGCCCAGCAGAGGCCAGGAAGTAAATTCAGTGGACATAGGCAAAGTATCTATGGGAGTAGGAATGTCAAGAATTGTAGCTGTCAAGTATGAAGAGTGTTAGCAAGGCTTTGATTATGGGTCATATCTCCTCAGACACCAGAGGAGACATTCAGGGGAGAAGCACTATGTTTGCAGGGAGTGTGAGCAAGGCTTTACACAGAAGTCAGTTCTCAGACACCAGAGAACACACTCAAGGGAGAAGCCCTATGTTTGCAGTGAGTATAAGAGAGGTTTTACACGGAAGTCAGCTCTCCTTAGACACCAGAGGACACACTCAGTGGAGAAACCATATGTTTGCAGGGAGTGTGAGCGAGGCTTTACAAAGATGTCAGGTCTCCTCAGACACCAGAGGACACACTCAGGGGAGAAGCCCTATGTTTGTAGAGAGTGTGAGAGAGGCTTTGCACAGAAGTCACCCCTCCTCAGACACAAGAAGACACACTCAGGGGAGAAGCCCTATGTTTGCATGGAATGTGAGCGAGGCTTTACACAGAAGTCACATCTCCTTAGACATCAGAGGACACACTCAGGGGAGAAGCCTTATGTTTGCATGAAGTGTAAGAGAGGCTTTACACGGAAATCAGCTCTCAGACAACACAGAACACACTCAGGGGAGAAGCCCTGTGTTTGCAGGGAGGGTGAGTGAGTTATTAGCATTAAATTGCATCTCCATAGCCATAGCCACCACACAGGTTATACCTCAGCTCTGAGGGGACTTCAGAGGGACTTAATGATCCCTTACATTCCCAAGACTGCAATTAGTACAGAAGTAACTGGTTAAACAAATTCCTCACTTTCGTGACAAGAGATGAGCTAGACAAACAGTTCCTTAAGTGCTATGGGAATGTCAACACCAATGTCCTAAATGGTCTCTTTGCATCCTGTTCTAATAAATCTTATCTCCCTAAAAGTATGAAGCCCACATATCTCATTCACCCCTCACCCTCGTCACTGAAACAGTTCCCGGAGGGCCACAGAGAACTTACAGTGTCAGGCATAGAAACTCAGCTTCTGGAAACGCAGAAGTCTGGAGTCAATCTTTTTTTTTTCAGAGACAGAGAGAGTCAGAGAGAGGGATAGATAGGGACAGACAGACAAGAACAGAGAGATGAGAAGCGTTAATCATTAGTTTTTTGTTGCGACACCTTAGTTGCTCATTGATTGCTTTCTCATATGTGCCTTGACCATGGGGCTACAGCAGACTGAGTAACCCCTTGCTCAAGCCAGGGACCTTGGGTCCAAGCTAGTGAGCTTTGCTCAAACCAAATGAGCCCACACTCAAACTGGCAAGCTTGGGGTCTTGAACTTGTGTCCTCTGCATCCCAGTCAGATGCTCTATCCACTGTGCCATCGTCTGGTCAGGCTGGAGTCAATCTTCTTAGCCTACTGCCCAGGGAGAGGGATTTGAGAGACTCACCAGGCAAGGGATTCCATTGACTCCTGGGAAGTGGAGCCTTTTCTACTAGTTGGATAACTACCCCCTTCCTTGGCTTCTCTTGGTTCCTGTCCTGGTTTCCTCTGACCTCTGTAGTCTCAGTGGTGAAAACCAGGGAGGAACATGTGCATGTGCTTGTCTGTGTACCTGTCTCAGTCTGGTCACCTGGTCTCCCTTACTCTCTCCTTGCTGCTTCTTTAGGGTGAGTGTTGCAGTAATATAATGTTACAGTAATTAAATATATAAAAATATGGAAGGTATATAAAAGTTAAGATATAATATTAAAACCAATTAAGAAAATTAAATAAAGTTATGCTGTATGGATAGGAATTAATATAGTTGTACAAATATGATAAACAGGCTCTGCTTTTCAAGCATGGCCCAGTTAGTGTGTGTGTGAAGTTATACATAGATACGAAGTGGCTTGATGTCATAACTCTGTAAGTTAACATAAATAAGAAGCTTCCCTAAGAACATCTTAAAAAGTGGTTTGATGTAACATTTCAGTAGATTAACATAAAAAGGGTTCCCTGTGAGGAACTCCAAAAATGTGGTTTCAGGTGATAATCCTAAAAATTGACACCTATTAGAAGGTGGGTTGAGTTGATAATCCTATAGATTAACACCTATTAGAAGGTGGGTTGAGGTGATAATCCTGTAGATGGACACCTGTTAGAAGACATAGACCAGAAAAGGTACTAAAGCTAAGGGGCCCCCCTGCTGCAGTGGTCGCCCAGACTTCAACATTGAGGTGGACTGTCTTCACATTGCTCTAACCAAGGACAGCCAAGAGAAGCATGCCAATGGGGTCCCCTTAAGCTGTACCCAGGCACGCAAAAAGGATTTGTGTGATTCTTGAAACTAACTTGTGTGTTGATCGTGCCTTTCCTCCAGTGGCAGTTGGTCTCGGCACTGATAAGTAGAATCCTCATAGCCACCTCAAGAGTAGTCTCAAAGAGGCTTCCAGCCCTGCTGATAAGCAGGAGTGTTCCACAGTGCAGGGAAGTCGAATTGAGGCTGCCTGATTGACATAGAACTCAGGTTCTATTGGGACAATGAACATTTCATGGAGCACACCACATGGACTCCAGATCATTCCATAGTGAGTTTGAATCTCAGCTCTGTCCTCACCAGCTGTGTGACCTAAGGCAAGATTCTCAACTTCTCTGTGCCTGTTTTTTAATCTATAAAATGGGAATGGTGCCTGACCAGGTGATGGTGCAGTGTGCATAGAGCATTGGATTGGGACACAGAGGACCCAGGTTTGAAACCTCAAAGTCGCTGGCTTGAACACAGGTTCACCAGCCTGAGTGTGGGGTCACGGATTTGAGCGTGGAATCATAGACGTGAATTTATGGTCACTGGCTTGAGCCCAAGGTTGCTGGCTTGAACAAGGGGTCACTTGCTCTGCTGTAACCTCCTAGTAAAGGCACACATGAGAACAATCAATGATCAATTAAGGTGTCTCTCTCCCTTCCTGTCTGTCTTTGTTGTTTTTCTTTTAAGATTTTTTTATTTATTCATTATAGAAAAGGGAGAGAGAGTGAGAGAGAGAGAGAGAGAGAAGGGGGAGGAGCAGGAAGCATCAACTCCCATATGTGCCTTGACCAGGCAAGCCCAGGGTTTTGAACCGGCAACCTCAGCATTTCCAGGTTGACGCTTTATTCACTGTGCCACCACAGGTCATCCTGCCTGTCTTTATCTGCCCCTCTCTCTGTCTCTCACAAAAAATACTTCTCTCTCCACTCTCTAAAATAGTTAAAATAAATAAAAAGACTGGACTTGCCTAATCAAGGCACATATGGGAGTTGTTGCTTTCTGCAACTCCTCTTTCTCTCCCTCTCTCTTTCTCTGTCTCCACTCTATAAAAGAAATTTTAAAAAATAAAGAAATAAACAAAAAAGTTGCTACACTGTTATTCTTCAGGATTGGAGATTTTCATCCCAAATGTTTGGAGTCACTTTGGCTCAAGTAAACTCCTAAAAACTCTTGAGTTTTCATGTTTCTTATTTCGACAAGACCAAGTACCTAACCTTGTAAAAATAAGCTCTGCCTGATATATCATTAGTAAATGGCAAATTCAGACTACTATAGTATGGCATTCACACCTATTAGAACTGCTAAATTCCAAATATGACAGTACTAATGTTCTCATGCACTCATTGTTTAATTCTTGGATGTCCCCTGACTGAAGATTGAGACTATAACCTTGGTGTTTCAGAACGACACTCTAACTAACTGAGCTACCTGGCCAGGTCATAACCATGGGTTTCATCCAACTCTCTCATTTAGGAATAGAAAATACCTCTTTCAGAACCAATAGATTACCACAAAAACAGAAAATCAGTACAGAGATAGAAAACATAGTTAACATAAGCAGGTAAGTGGATAAACTGAGGAAGGAGGGGAAGGCCACCTCTTCCCCAATGAGGAAGCAACAAGAAGAATGCAAGGGATGGGAGCCTGCAGGGGTAACTGAGTCAGCCAGTTATAGATTAACTACTTTCTATATTTCTCTAAAAGAGTTCCTGGGGTCTCTTGCTACACAGAGCAAAAAAGAAAGAACTTGTGTGGAAAGCCCTTCCCCTTTTTTTCAAAGGCTTTAAATAAACAATTTTTACATACCTTAATTGAAAAAATTCCAACACCTATCCCCTGAATCCACATAAACTCACGCTCCCATTCTGAAGTCATGAGAGTGATGTATACCTCTAGACAAAGGGATCATGAGCCCCTTGCATGGTCCCAAACCTCTAGTCTGTAAAAGGTATATAAGATGTAAGAAATCTAACTTTAGGGAGCATGTGTTGGGTTGCCTCTTTTGGGTTCATGCAGCCCCACCGGCAAAATAAATCCTACTTTCTTCATCAAGTTGTCTGGGCTTTTCTGTCCTCCTTTGATTTCTACCAAACAACCACTGACATATAATGCACTGTACCCAACCCTGTTTCTCCTGACCACCACCAAGTTGTTGTTAAGATACACACGACCTAACAGCAAAGTTATGCATTGAGGACACATGTAAAAGGGACCATATTGCACTATAAAGCAATTTTGTGCGTCCTGCAGACTAATCCACGAAGTTCAAAATATTTTGGATAAAATTAAGTAAGCCTAGGGGCCTACTTGTATTTGCATTTCTCTAGCATCCTAGATAGATATTAGCTTAGTTAACAGCAGTTGTGATGCGAACTACAGTTTCCGGTTGTTTTGTGACACTGAGTAAACTGCATGTACAGTTGTGCTTGTTGTACTGATTTTTTTTTGTTTTCAACTGCAGTGAGAAAAGTGTTCCGTAACAGTTGCCTTTTGTAGACCTAGTGCGGCCTGCCAAACGGCTGTGATCTTGCTCTGTGGCCCACATGCTGAGTTGAGTTTGAGACCCCTGCCTTATACAGAATCAGGGACCTGTGGACCCTAGATGACTTAAACTGAGCACTAGACCAATCCCCAAACCAAAAAGGGAACTCAGCACTGAACACCAAACACTGGTCTACAGACCAACTGAGACTAGAAAACACTAATGCCAAAGACTAACATGGTACCTTGAACACCAGAGTCCCTACATCATGCCTTAGACCTAGACCTGCTCATGGGCCCCACACTGGAATTGAGATATGAGGCTACATGAAAAGGGACCCAAGACCTCAGGTGCATAGCAGAATGTGAATTCATCCACAAACCCTGGAAACAGACTCCTGATATGTAACCAAGACCCCATAACCAAACTTCAGAAATGGAGCCAAACAACAGACCCCACTTGCTGCATGACAGATGCAGGAGCTGAAGCTGATATTCACAATACAAACATAGCCAGGACTCCATAAAGGGCATCTCATGACTCTCTAAGTCCAAGCAGTGAGATTCAAAATATATTTCACTACCAATGTAAATGTAGAATAGAGAAACATCACTAGCAGCCTTACCACATTTTACCGAACCCCACAAAAATAAACCAAGTAACCGACAGAGGGAATAGCAGTAATGCTTATCCTTAGCTGACACATGTCCATGATCTCAGCTGCTGGACTCTCCAGGACTTAGTGCCCAAGCTATTCATGTCACATGCCTGGCTCATTGACACTGTAGGAAATGAAATAAAAAAATGTCCTTATACTTTGAAAGTTCTAGTAGCTGGTCTAATAATCAAGTGAAAAAATCAGATGAACAAAGGGTATTCAATACATAATAAATGCTCAAGGGAAACTGATATTTCCAAGAATACAAGACAGTGAGGTCATACTGGGTGTATCGAACACTTAAAAAACCTGAATAACAGAATCTAAGATTTTTTGAAAAAAATTTGATTCATTTTAGAGAAAAGACAGAAGAGACAGAGAGAAAGGGGAAAGGAGCCAGAAGCATCACCTCAGAGGAGCAACCTCTAACATGTACCTTGACCCAGCAACCCTCGAATTTCAAACCAGCAACCTCAGCCTTCCAAATCAACACTCTATGCACTGCACCACCACAGGTCAGGCTAGAATCTTAGGTCACAAAGGTGGCATGGATAACATGCAGCTAATTTGAGAACATGTGACACATCTGACAGATTACTTTTGGTTGGGAAACCCCAAAACCTATTGGACAGAAGAAATAAGGTAATGGGGTCAACAAGCTGCTCCTTGCAGTCTTCATGTCTAACTCTAAGGTGATTGTACTTAAGTTCTCTTCTGAAGCTGGCATGTGCACAAGGTGACAGAGAAGCACACTTCACACATATTTAAAGAGATCACAAAGCTACAGAAAGCAATCTTCAACAAGTTCCATGGTTTGAAAGCATACAAAGTGTGTGTCTTGCTTTCATGGCTATGAACCTAAAAAATATTAATAAGAGGGACCTATGAGATCCTCATGATTTATGATATAAATGACATTTTCTAAATAACCCCCCAAATGCATCACAACTGGAAATATAAAATAAATTTAATTGAATGATAATTAAAATACTACATTATAAAAAAACCCATGGGGCACTGGCCATGTAGCTCAGTGCAGATGCCATTTTCCTAAATGCCAAGGTGACAGGTGTGAGCCCCATTATCAGCACCTAAAAGGAGCAACCAGTCAGCACATAACTAAATGGATCAACTAAGTTGAGCAATGAGTAAATGCTTCTCTCTCTCTCTCTGTCAAATGAGTGGATAAATTTGCAAAAACTATGGAAAGGGGAGTGATGAATCCACAACGTGCTCACTGTGTTTCTTTCAGCAGGAAGGCAGAAAAAAAAGGCAAACAAAATGCCCACATCTCTGTTAGGACCATGTTTCTATTCTTTAGCTAGGAAGGATGACCTTCCCTGACCATAAACACTCTGGATTCTGAACTTCAGTGTTTCCTGCCCACTTCTGACTCCCAGAGTACCTCTCCTACAATGAAACCATTTCCCCCTTTATTCTTCTCTCACCTGGCTGGCAGTGCCTTGGGGAAACTCCTCCTAAACCTGAGCCAGAGGGCTGAGAGGACAATGGACTTCTCAGGACACAATAGATTTTTTTAATATGCCATCAAGCCTATGAATACTGGAGCCTTCTATCAGATTAGACTAAATGGTACCTTGAGGCTTCTCCCTGGAGCAGGCATTCCAAGTTCCATAAAATATAGTGTCCAACTCTTTTCCCTCTCTTTCTCCACCAATATCTACCTCCCTGCAAACATGAACACAACAAGCATTACTGGACAGGCACCAGAAGCCAGAAAGCTTGTAGCTCACCAGGATCAAGGGGTAGAAAGTTACAGTAATATAATGTTATAGTGATTAAATATATAGAAATATAAAAAATATACAAGATATATAGAAATGTTAGGTAATATCAAAAGCTACTAAGGTAAGTGAATAAGGGTACACCCTCTGCATGAGAGCTAATCTAGTATATAGGGTTATGATAGGCAAGACCAGGGGTCCCCAAACTATGGCCCACTGGCAGCATGCAGCCCCCTGAGGCCATTTATCCAGCCCACGCCGTATTTCTGGAAGGGGCACCTCTTTCATTGGTGGTCAGTGAGAGGAGCACATTGACCATCTCATTAGCCAAAAGCAGGCTCATACTTCCATTAAAATACTGGTCAGTTTGTTGATTTAAATGTACTTGTTCTTTATTTTAAATATTGTATTTGTTCCCATTATTTTTACTTTAAAATAAAATATGTGCAGTGTGCATAGGGATTTGTTCATAGTTTTTTTTATAGTCCGGCCCTCCAACAGTCTGAGGGACAGTGAACTGGCCCCCTGTGTAAAAAGTTTGGAGACCCCTGCAAGACCATGTCCTTTGCACAGGGACCAGTTAGTGTGTGTGTGTGAAGTTATATAAAGATAAAAAGAGCTCTTTACAAGGGACTCCCTAAAAGTAGCTCAATATAACAATAATATAGAGTCCCACAAAAAAGAGCTTCCTGTGAAGAAATCCCCAAAAGTGACTTGATCTAATAATCCTGCAGATGAACACTTGTTAGAAGGTGTATGCCAGAAAGGGTACTAAAGCCAAGGGACCCTTGTAAATCCAGTAGCTATGGCCACTATTACAGCAGCCTGGCCCATGCAGGTTTGCATTAGATTCAGACAGTCAGTAATGAAAAAATGAAGCCAAGAACTGGTGGGCCATTACCTTTAATCCTAGCTTGCACCCAGCGGGCAAGTAAAAATGCACACTGGGCTCTGAAATTCACTCATTCAATGCACACAAATCTACTGACTTATCTGAGCTTCCTAGAATCAAAGGTTTCTAGCTCAGTAGCCTTATTCACTTCTGTTCCCCAACTCCTTCTCTCTGCACAAACTCTGTACTAACTGGCTTCTCCTTCATTATTATGCCATCTTGGCTGCTTTGCCTCCCCTCCATGTGGCCTTTCTTTGCTCTTTTTGCTCTGCTCTCCTCTCTAATGCTAATCTCAGGAACCAAGAGTGAGCAAGCTCCCAGTCTGTCCCACTTTATAGTATAGAAACCAAAACCTGGTGAAAGAGGGGGAAGACAAGATGGCACTGGAGTAGGCGGATGTACCAACTTTCACCTCCGAGAACCAAAGTGGATTACAAACTAATTTTAAGAACTATCATCTGGAGAAACAAACTTTGCACTAAACTAAAAGGACTCTTCAACCAAGGAACACTGAAGAAGCCACACTGAGACTGGTAGGAAAAGAAGAAATGTGGAGAGAGATGCCCAGCTCCCTAAAGCAAATGGCAGCCGGGAGAGACTCATGTGGCAGGAAGTGAGTTTAGCAGAGAGGGGAGGGTCCTGAATCCCAGGAACAAAGCCCCAGCCCACAGACCCAGAGCATAGAAGAGGCATATGGACAGTATTTAGCTGGAAACAAGACAGGATACTATTTGTGAGAAAAAGACTGATTTCTCAGAATCAGGATTCTTCTTAAAGGGACCACGCAGAACACCTCTCTCACAACCACTCACCCGGGGCTCCAGGGGACAGGGAGAAAGGAGAGGACCAGAGTCGCAGGAAGAGAGTGTAATCTAAGAAGCACAGGGAGAAACATTTTGGAGACAGCTACCCTAACCCCTGGGATGAGTCATTCCCCAAATCTGAAGTGAATATTTCCCCTGGAAACAGCAATACCAGCAAAGGGAAGCAGGACACCAGCCAAACAAGCTCTCCCGTGGCATTCAGAGCAGACTCGCTTAGGAGGGTGCTTTCAGGACTAGAGTAGTGAGTGTTAGGGTCTGAGCATAGTGCCCCCACCCACATGGCTGAGGGCTCGCCAGAGGGTGGAAGGCGGTGGGACACTGAAGTGCAGTTCTATTGGAAATGGCGAAAGCTGGCTGGCCACCAATGGGCCCAGGTGTGAGCTTAGTCTTGCCTGGCTGGGGAGGAGGGGGTGTACAAAGGTGGTCAAGCCCAGGCCATAGCTGGGAGAGGGACTGAACCTTTCACAAAACAGAGCTGAATTGCTTCCAGATCAGAGATCTCTGGACATCTATCCAGCTCCAATCAGCACAAAAAGACACAGCTGAAAACAAGAAGTGGGGAGGAGGGGCAGTAACTCAGGTCTCCATGGAGATCTGAGATACACCTCCCACTACTGAAGCTGAGAAAACATCATGCCCCCAAGAGAGATTAGTTGGCTAAAGAGGCCTTCAGAGTCTGAGGTTACACCCACTGCATTCTTGGATACAGTTTCAAGGAAGCCCCATGCTGAGATCAGTAAAAAGACTATCATCTGTTAAGAAAACAAACAAATCAAGACTTAAAGCTGCCCAAATCCGAAAGTGGATTACAGATAACAGCTGATACCAACCCAAGAAGACCTAGAAATAACTGAAAATTGGAGGCAGACAACACCAAGCCTAGACTCAACCAATTCTACAAATATAAAACTGAAAAACAGACAATGAGAAGACAAAGAAGTGCAATCCAAATGAAACCACAAGTGACAACTTCAGGAGATGAATTGAGTGATATGGAAATAATCAAACTTCCAGATGCGGAGTTCAAAATAATGATTGTAAGGATGCTTAGGGATTTTAGAACAACAATGGATGGTCATTATGAATCTAAATAAAGAAATAGCAAGTATAAAAAAGAATCAGTCGAAGATGACAAATACAATATCAGAAAAAAAGAACACAATGGAAGGAATTAAAAACAGGATAGATAGAGCTGAGGATCGAATCAGTGAGTTGCAGGACAACTGGAATGAAAGCATGAAAGCAGAAAAGAAAAGAAAAGAGAAAAGAGACTCAAAAAGTCAGAGGAAACCCTTAGAGAGCTCTGTAACAACATGAAGAGAAATAACATCCGCATCATAAAGGTTCCTGAAGAAAAAAAAAAGAAAAAGGGATAGAGACTTTGTTCAATCATATCATAGCTAAAAACTTCCCTAAATCAATGCAAGAGAAACTCTCACAAGTCCAAGAAGCACACAGGACTCCATTAAAGAGAAACCCAAAGAAACCTACACCAAGACACATCGTAATTAAAATACCAAAGCTAAGCGATAAAGAGAAAATATTAAAAGCTGCTAGAGAAAAAAAGTTACCACCTATAAAGGAGCCCCAATAAGGATGACATCTGACTTCTCAACAGAAACACTTGAGCCCAGAAGGGAATGGCAAGAAATATTCAAAGTAATGCAGATCAAGAACCTACAACCAAGACTACTTTATCCAGCAAGGCTATTGTTTAAAATTGAAGAAGAAATAAAAAGCTTCCCAGACATAAAATAACTCAAGGAATTCATTACAAACAAACCAATGCTGCAGGAAAGGGTAAGTGACCTGTTGTAAACAGATCAAAGTAGGAAAAGAATATAGCAAAAAAGTAATACACCTTTAAAGAAGAAAATGGCAATAAACAACTACATATCAATAATAAACTTAAACATAAATGGATTAAATAATCCAATCAAAAGACATAGTGAAGCTGTGTGGATAAGAAAACAGGACTTATACATATGTTGTCTACAAGAGACACACCTTAGAAAAAAAGATACACTTAGATTGAAGGTAAAAGGATGGAAAAAAACATTTCATGCAAATGGAAATGAAAAAAAAGCAGGGGTAGCTACACTTATATCAGACAAATTGGACTTTAAAACAAAGAATATAGTCAGAGATAAAAAAGGCCACTACATAATGATAAAGGGAGTAATCCAACAGGAAGATATAACTATTATAAATATCTATGCACCTAATATAGGAGCACCCAAATATATAAAGCAGACTTTGATGGATTTAAAGGGCAAGATCAACAGCAATACTATAATAGTAGGGGATTTCAATACCCCACTAACATCACTACATAGATCCTCAAGAAAGAAAATTAACAAAGAAACAGCAGACTTATTGGAAATACTAGATCAACTCGATTTAATAGATATCTTCAGAACCTTACATCCTAATGCAGCAGAATATACATTCTTTTCAAGTGCTCATGGTACATTCTCTAGGATAGACCACATGTAAGGACAAAAAAGTGCTCTCAACAAATTTCAGAAAACTGAAATCATATTAAGCACTTTCTCTGATCACAATAGCATGAAACTAGAAATGAACCACAACAGAAAAGCTCAAAAATTCTCAAACACATGGAAACTAAATAGCAGGTTGTTAAATAATGAATGGATTAAGAATGAGATCAAAGAAGAAATAAAAAATTCTTACAAACGAATGACATTGAGCATACAACAACTCAAAATTTATGGGACACAGCAAAAGCAGTACTGAGAGGGAAGTTCATAGCACTACAGGCACACTTTCAGAAGCTAGAAAACCCTCAAATAAACAACTTAACCCTGCATCTAAAAGAATTAGAAAAAGAACAGGAAGTAAAGCCCAAATGTAGTAGAAGGAAGGAAATAATAAAGATCAGAGCAGAAATAAATGACATAGAGGCTAAAGAAACAATACAGAGGATCAATGAAACTAGGAGCTGGTTCTTTGAAAAGGTAAACAAGATTGATGAACCTTTAACTAGACTCACCAAGAAAAAGAGATAGAGGACACAAATATAAAATTAGAAATGAGAGAGGAGAAATAACAACTGACACAACAGAAATACAAAATATTGTAAGACAATACTATGAAGAATTGTATGCCAAAAAGCTAGACAACCTAGATGAAATGGACCAATTTCTTGAAACATACAATCTTCCAAAAATCAATGTGAAAGAATCAGAAAACCTAAACAGATCGATTACAAAAAATGAGATCAAAACAGTTATCAAAAAACTCCCAATAAAGAAAAGTCCGGGGCCCGATGGCTTCACAAAGGAATTCTACCAAATATTTAAAGAAGAAATAACTCCTATCCTTCTCAAATTATTTCAAGGAATTCAAGAGAAAGGAAGACTTCCAAGCTCCTTTTATGAGGCAAACATAATTCTGATTCCAAAACCAGGCAAAGACAACACAAAGAAAGAAAATTCTAGGCCAATATCTCTGATGAATATAGATGCTAAAATTCTCAACAAAATATTAGCAAACCAGATCCAACAATATATGGAAAAAATTATATGCCATGATCAAGTGAGATTTATTTGGGGAGGCGAGGCTGGTATAATATTTGTAAATCAATCAATGTGATTCATCAAATAAACAAAAAGGAGAAAAACCATATGATAATTTCAATAGATGCAGAAAAAGCATTTGATAAAATCCAGCACCCATTCATGATCAAAACTCTCAGCAAAGTGGGAATAAAGGCAACCTACCTCAACATGATAAAGGCCATCTATGACAAACCCACAGCCAAAATCATACTCAATGGGAAAAAATTAAAAGCAATCCCCTTAAGATCAGGAACAAGGCAGGGGTGCCCCCTTTCACCACTCTTATTTAACATAGTCCTGGAAGTCCTAGCCATAGCAATCAGACAAGAAGAAGAAATGAAAGGCATTCAAGTTGGAAAAGAAGAAGTAAAACTATCATTATTTGCAGATGATATGATATTGTATATAGAAAACCCTAAAGTCTCAGTCAAAAAACTACTGGACCTGATAAATAAATTCAGCAAAGTGGCAGGATATAAAATCAATACTCAGAAATCAGAGGCATTTTTATATGCCAACAATGATCAGTCAGAAAGAGAAATTAAGGAAACAATCCCCTTCACAAATACAACCAAAAAAATAAAGTACCTAGGAGTTAACTTAACCAAGGAGACTAAAGACTTATACTGGGAAGATTACAAAGCATTGAAAAAATAAATCAAGGAAGATACAAACAAGTGGAGGCATATACCATGCTCATGGTTAGGAAGAATAAACATCATTAAAATGTCAATATTACCCAAAGCAATTTATAAATTCAATGCAATACCAATTAAAATACCAATGACATATTTCAAAGATATAGATCACGTATTCCAAAAATTTATATGGAACCAAAAAAGAACACGAATAGCCTCAGCAATCTTAAAAAAGAAGTATAAAGTGGGAGGTATCACACTTTCTGATATCAAGTTACACTACAAGGCCATTGTACTGAAAACAACCTGGTACTGGCATAAGAACAGGCATATAGATCAGTGGAACAGAACAGAGAACCCAGAAATAAATCCACAGTTCTATGGACAACTGATATTTGACAAAGGAGGTAAGGAAATACAATGGAGTAAAGACAGCCTCTTTAACAAATGGTGTTGGGAAAATTGGACAGCTACCTGAAGAAAAATGAAACTAGATCACCAGCTTACACCACTCACAAAAATAAACTCAAAGTGGATAAAAGACTTAAATGTAGGCCGTGAAACCATAAGCATCTTAGAAGAAAACATAGGCAATAAGCTCTTGGATATCTCTCGGAGCAATATATTTGCTGATTTATCTCCACAGGGAAGTGAAATAGAAGACAGGATAAACAAATGGGAGTATATCAAACTAAAAAGCTTTTGCATAGCTAAAGACAAAAAGAACAGAATAAAAAGACAAACTACACAATGGGAGAACATATTTGACAATACGTCTGATAAGGGGTTAATAACCAAAATTTATAAAGAACTTGTAAATCTCAACACCACGAAGACAAACAATCCAATCAAAAAATGGGCAAAAGAGATGAATAGACACTTCTCCAAAGAGGACATACATATGGCCAATAGGCATATGAAAAAATGCCCAACATCACTAATAATTAGAGAAATGCAAATTAAAACCACAATGAGATATCTGCTCACACCAGTCAGAACGGCGCTCATCAACAAAACAACACAGAATAAGTGCTGGCGAGGATGTGAAGAAAAGGGAACCGTTCTACACTGCCGGTGGGAATGCAGATTGGTGCAGCCACTGTGGAAAACAGTATAGAGATTCCTCAAAAAACTGAAAATCGAACTGCCTTTTGACCCAGCTATCCCACTGTTAGGAATATACCCCAAGGACACCATAGAACGGCTCCAAAAGGAGAAATGCACCTCCATGTTTGTGACAGCATTGTTCACAATAGGAAAGATCTGGAAACAGCCCAAGTGTCCCTCAGAGGAGGAGTGGATTAAAAGGCTTTGGTACATATATACTATGGAATACTACTCAGCCATAAGAAATGATGACATCGGATCATTTACAATAACATGGATGGACCTTGATAACATTATACGGAATGAAATAAGTAAATCAGAAAAAAATTAAGAACTATATGAATCCATACATAGAAGGGACATAAAAATTAGACTCAGAGACATAAACAAGAATGTGATGGCAACAGGGGTGGGGGTGGGGGGAGGGGAGATGTGGCGAAGAAGGAGAAAGGGGTTGGGGGAGTGTAGGGGCAAAAGAAAACCAGATAGAATGTGACAGAAGACAATTTAACTTTGGGGGAGGGGTACACAGCACAATCAAACGTCAAAGTAATTTAGAGATGTTTTTTTTCAACATATGTACCCTGATTTATCAAAGTCACTGCATTAAATTTAATAAATAAAATTAAAAATAAATAAAATATAAACAAACAAACAAACAAACAAAAAAACAAAAGAGGTCAAGCCCAACAACGGGCCACCTGAAATCCAACCTGCAGAAGAAGGGCGGGAACCCCAGAAGGGGTGGAGACCAGACCTTGAGCAAGGGTTCAGGAGCACAGCCTTGCCCCACCTACGGAACCGATGCTTGTGGCCTGACTTGGGAGCCGGCTTCTCCCATGGGGGGGCAAATCCCAGAACAGGCAGAGTCCCGCTAGTGAGTGTGGGCACGCAGTCTTGCTTACTTTGTGGAGCCAAGGCTTGCAGCTGTCCCACACCAGGCTCCTACTGCAGGGGCAGGGCGAAAGCCTGGAAACAGGGGAAGACCTGCAGCTGAGCAGGTGCTCACCACTGCCCTCAGGGCTGAGCATAACGCCACCCATGGGGGCGGTGCAAAGGCCAAGGCCACCAAGGCTTATACAACCAAACATGTGATCACAGCGACTCCTTTGAAGGAGAGGCAGAAACCACAGCAACAGCCCCAGTGGGTAGGCACCAGCAACACCCATACCTAAATGTCCTAGTTGGCAACAATAGAGCAGGTGGTGGGCCTGCAGAGAGACCATACCTAGGGAACAGAGGACACACCCAGTGGACTCCAGTGGCCAAAACCTTCTTTTACACAGAGAAGATGAGCAGGCAGAGAAATGCAACACAAATGAATCAAGAGAAATCCCCAGAAAAGGACCTGAATGAATCAGATATAACCAAATTACCAGATGCAGATTTTAAAATAACAATTGTTAGGATGCTCGAAGATATTAGAACAACAATAGATGGTCATTACAAACACCTAAATAAAGATATATCAAATATAAAAAGGACATTAAAATAACAAAAAGAATCAGTCAGAAATGACAAATACAATATCAGAAATGAAGAACACAATGGAAGAAATTAAAAGCAGGATGGATGAAGCTGAGAATCGAATCAGCAAGTTAGAGGTCAAGATAAATAAAGGCATGAAAGCAGAGCAGAAAAAGGAAAAGAGACTCAAGAAGTCTGAGGAAACTCTAAGAGAGCTCTGTGACAATATGAAGAAAAATAACATCCGTATCATAGGGTTCCTGAAGAAGAAGAGAAAGAACAAGGGATAGAGACTTTGTTCAATCATATCATAGCTAAAAACATCCCTCAATTAAGGCAGGAAAACATCTCACATGTTCAAGAAGCACAGAGAACTCCATTAAAGAGAAACCAACACCAAGACACATCATAATTAAAATACCAAAGTTAAGTGATAAAGAGAAAATATTAAAAGCTGCTAGAGAAAAAAAGACTATCACCTACAAAGGAGCTCCAATAAGGATGACTTCTGACTTCTGAACAGAAACACTTGAAGCCAGAAGGGAATGGCAAGAAATATTCAAAGTAATGCAGAACAAGAACCTACAACCAAGACTACTTTATCCAGCAAGGCTATCATTTAAGATTGAAGGAGAAATAAAAAGCTTTTCAGGCAAAAAAGACCTCAAGGAATTCACTACAACCAAACCAAGGCTGCAAGAAATGCTAAGGGACCTGTTGTAAACAGATCAAAGTAGAAAAATAATATAGCAAAAGAGGAATACAGTATTAAAGAATAAAATGGCAATGAACAATTACATATCAATAATAACCTTAAATGTAAATGGATTAAATGATCCAATCAAAAGACACAGGGTAGCTGCATGGATAAGAAAACAGGACCCATACATATGCTGTCTACAAGAGATACACCTTAAAACAAAAGATGTATATTAGCTGAAGATAATAGGATGGAATAAAATATTTTATGCAAATGGAAATAAAAAAAAAGCTGGGGTAGCAATACTTATATCAGACAAAACAGACTTTAAAACAAAGACTATAGTTAGAGATAAAGAAGGTCACTATATAAAGAAAAAGGGAGCAATCTAACAGGAAGATATAACCATTATAAATATCTACACACCTAATAAAGGAGCACCTAGAGATATAAAGCAGACTTTGATGAATTTAAAGGGTGAGATCAACAGCAATACTATAATAGTAGGGGATTTCAATACCCCACTAACATTACTAAATAGATCCTCAAGAAAAAAAATTAACAAAGAAACAGCAGACATAAAGGACATACTAGATCAACTCGATTTAATAGATATCTTCAGAACCTTTCACCTTAAAACAGCAGAATATACATTCTTTTCAATTGCTCATGGTACATTCTCTAGAATAGGCCACATGCTAGGGCTCAAAAGTGGTGTCAACATATTTAAGAAGATTGAAATCATATCGAGCACTTTCTCTGATCACAATGGCATGAAAATAGAAATCAACCACAACAGAAAAACTAAAAAATACATAAACACTTGGAAACTAAATAGCATGTTATTAAATAACAAATGGTAAACAATGAGATCAAAGAAGAAATAAAAAAATTCCTAGAAATGAACAAAAATGAACATACATCAACTCAAAATTTATGGGACACAGTAAAAGCAGTCCTGAGAGGGAAGTTCATAGAATTACAAGCATACCTCAAGAAGCTGGAAAAAGCTCAATAAACAACTTGACCTTACATTTAAAAGAACTAGAAAAAGAACATCAAGTCAAGCCCATAGCTAGTAGAAGAAAGGAAACAATAAAGATCAGAACAGAAATAAATAATATAGAGGCTAAAGAAACAATACAGAGGATCAATGAAACCAGGAGCTGGTTCTTTGAAAAGGTAAACAAGATTGATGAACATTTAACAAGACTCACCAAGAAGAAAAGAGAGAGGACTCAAATAAATAAAATTAGAAATGAGAGTGGAGAAATAACAGCTGACACAACAGAAATACAAAGGAGTGTAGGAAAATACTATAAAGAATTGTATGCCAAAAAACTAGACAACCTAGATGAAATGGACAAATTCCTTAAAACATATAATCTTCAAAAAATTAATCTGTAAAAATAAAAAAACCTAAACAGACCGATTACAACAAATGAGATTGAAACAGTTATCAAAAAACTCCCAAAGAAGAAAAGTTCTGGGCCTGATGGCTTCAAAAGTGAATTCTACCAAATATTCAAAGAAGAACTAACTCTTATCCTTCTCAAGCTATTTAAAAAAATTCAAGAGGAAGGATGACTTTCAAGCTCCTTTTATGAGGCGAGCATAATTCTGATTCCAAAACCATTCAAAGACAGCACAAAAAAAGAAAATTATAGGCCAATTACTTGATGAATTTACATGCTAAAATCCTCAACAAAATATTAGCAAACTGGACTCAGCAATATATGAAAAAAATCATACACCATGATCAAGTGGGATTTATTCCTGGGAGGCAAGGCTGGCACAATATTCGCAAATCAATCAATGTAATTCATCAGATAAATAAAAGGAAGGAGAAAAACCACATGATAATTTCAATAGATGCAGAAAAAGCATTTGATAAAATCCGGAACCCATTCATGATCAAAACTCTCAGCAAAGTGGGAATAAAGGCAACCTACCTCAACATGATAAAGGCCATCTATGACAAACCCACACCCACATCATACTCAATGGGCAAAAATTAAAAGCAATACCCTTAAGATCAGGAACAAGGCAGGGGTGCCTTCTTTCACCACTCTTATTTAACATAGTCCTGGAAGTTCTAGCCACAGCAATCAGACAAGAAAAAGAAATTAAAGGCATCCAAATTGGAAAAGAAGTAAAACTATCATTATTTGCAGATGATATGATATTGTATATAGGAAACCGTAAAGTCTCAGTCAAAAAATGACTGGACTTGATACATGAATTCAGCAAGATGGCAGGATATAAAATTAATAGTCAGAAATCAGAGGCATTTTTATACACTAACAATGAACTCTCAGAAAGAGAAATTAAGGAAGCAATCCCCTTTACCATTGCAACCAAAGAAATAAAGTACCTAGCAATAAATTTAACCAGGGAGATCATACACTTGTACTCAGAAAATTATAAAACAATGATAAAAGAAATCAAAGAAGATACAAACAAGTGGAAGCATATACGGTGCTCATGGTTATGAAGAATAAACATCATTAAAATGTCTATATTACCCAAAGCAATTTATAAATTCAATACAATACCGATTAAAATACCAATGACTTACTTCAAAGATATAGAACACATATTCCAAAAATTTATATGGAACCAAAAGAGAACACGGATAACCTCTGCAATCTTGAAAAGGAAGAATAAAGTGGGAGGTATCACACTTCCTGATATCAAGTTATACTACAAGGCCATGTACTCAGAACAGCCTGGAACTGGCATAAAACAGGCATATAGATCAATGGAACAGAACTGAGAACCCAGAAATAAACCCACACTTTTATGGAAAACTGATATTTGACAAAGTAGGTAAGAGCATACAATGGATTAAAGACAGCCTCTTCAACAAATGGTGTTGGGAAAATTGGACAGCTACCTGCAAAAAAATGAAACTAGACCACCAACTTACACCATTCACAAAAATAAACTCAAAATGGATAAATGTAAGTTGTAAAACCATAAGCATCTTAGAAGAAAACATAGGCAGTAAGCTCTCTGACATCTCTTGCAGCGATGTATTTGCCGATTTGTCTCCATAGGCAAGTGAAATAAAAGACAGGATAAACACATGGGACTTTATCAAACTCAAAAGCTTCTGCACAGCTAAAGACAATTAGAACAGAATAAAAAGACAAACTACACAATGGGAGAATATATTTAACAATGCATCTGATAAGGGATTAGTAACCAAAATTTATAAAGAACTTGTAAAACTAAATACTAGGAAGACAATCAATCCAATCCAAAAATGGGCAAAAAATGAATAGACACTTCTCCAAAGAGGACATACAGATGGTCAATAGGCATTTGAAAAAATGCTCAACATTACTAATTATTATAGAAATGCAAATTAAAACCACAATGAGATATCACCTCATACCAGTCAGAATGGCGCTCATTAACAAAACAACACAGAATAAGTGCTGGCGAGGATGTGGAGAAAAAGGAACCCTCCTGCACTGCTGGTGGGAATGCAGACTGGTGCAGCCACTGTGGAAAACACTGTGGAGATTCCTCAAGAAATTAAAAATCGAACTGCCTTTTGACCCAGCTATCCCACTTTTAGGAATATACCCCAAGAACACCATAGCACTGTTTGAAAAGAAGAAATGCACCCCCATGTTTATGGCAGCATTTTTCACAATAGCGAATAGCTGGGAACAGCCTAAGTGTCTGTCAGTGGACAAGTAGATTAAAAAGCTTTTGTACATATATACTATGGAATACTACTCCTCCATAAGAAATGATGACATTGGATCATTTACAACAACATGGGTGGACCTTGATAACATTATTCTGAGCGAAAAAAATAAATCAGAAAAAACTAAGAACTATATGATTCCATACATATGTGGGATATAAAAATGAGACTCAGAGACATGGACAAAAGAGTGTGGGTTACACGGTGGGGGGGAGGAGAGGGATGGGGTTGGGTGAGGGTAGGGGCACAGAGAAAACCAGT
Source organism: Saccopteryx bilineata (assembly GCF_036850765.1). NCBI lineage: Eukaryota > Metazoa > Chordata > Mammalia > Chiroptera > Emballonuridae > Saccopteryx > Saccopteryx bilineata. Next base: position 522,566 of record NC_089502.1, read on the forward strand.
TAGAAGGTGACAGAAGACAATTTGATTTTCGGTGATGCAAATGCAGCATAATCAAATGTCAAAATAACCTACAGATGTTTTCTCTGAACATATGTACCCTGATTTATCAATATCACCCCATTAAAATTAATCAGAAAAAAAGAAACCAAAACCTTTTATCCAATATACAAACAAGGAAGTCTCTGATACAAAGTCACTTATCTGAGGCATAATGGGATTCCTCATGAGAGTGTACCACCCCACATTAAAAAGGGTGGCAAAGGCTTAGTCCAAAACCAAGCCCCAGGCTACAAGGATCCTGCGTGCCCACAGTCTGCCCCCAACACCCATTAATATAATCATGCCCATCCCAAGAAAGAAGGGCAACCAATACCATCACCTAGGCAACGGCCTTCCACGTGTGCAGTGCCATCTTTAACAAAGTGAGCATAATATATTTTATCTGCCCAACAGCTGTCAGCTGCAGTTAGTCACCCAGACTCTAATGTTGAATGTGGACTGTCTTCACGCTGGCCGCTCTAACAAAGGACAGCCAAGGGGAGCACGCTGATGCGGCCCCATTAAGCTGTGCCCAGGAATATTATATGATCTGTGAGTAATAAACTGCATGTGTGATCCTTGCAACTAACTTGTGTGTTGGTTGTGTCTTTCCTCCAGTGCTGATTGGTCTCAGTACAAATAAGTAGAATCCTCATAACCTCCTCAAGAGTAGTCTCAAAGAGGCTGACAGCCCTGCTGTTAAGCAGAAGTTTCCTGCTGCATGGGGAAGTCAAATCAAAGATCCTTGAGCTACATAATGCTCAGGGTTTATTGGGACAGGGGAGCACTTCTCTAGGAAGCCAGCGTCTCTCTGAGGAGGGTGTGGACAAAAAACGGGCCACATGTTGAACCTGACAAACTCAGGGGAGGCTTCCATGGTGGCCTTGCAAACTCAGAGACCTAAAATAACCACACAGGATAGTCTGAAATGAAAACTTTCTAAAAGCAGTTCATGCTGGGTAGTCATGTCCTAGGGTGCCTAGGGTGCTATTTTTCTCTAACAAAGGTCAAAGGCCTACTTTAATTGAGCCTGTCTGTTGTCTTTTGCATCTACAATAATGTACCTGATAATGGCACCAGAGAAAACTCAGGTCCAAGGGGGCTTCTCAGGTGAGAAAGAATTCAGGCAAGAGACAGGGTGCAGTGTCCAAGCAAAGCGAGCAGTTTATTAAGCAAAGGTGTGCACTTGGCACAAGACACAAGTGGGCAACTCAGCTAGTCTGAGCACTGCTACCTGTTGGAATCTTTGTGATAATATACTTTTAACTGTAACTTCCAAGGTTCCCTTTTGCTGATACTCTGACCAATGTACAGTGTTTCAAGGCCATTTGGACATCTGGTGATTTTGTCCTGGCAGACAGTGTGATTGCTGACCCCCTCCTTCAGTGGGATAGATAAAACCCCTTCTGTTTCCTCTCCTCTTTTCCTGCCCTGATGTCTGTCTATCCTATCTAACAATAGCACCCCTTTGAAATGTAAGGGTAATTTTTTCCTGCAGTCCTCAGAGCAAGCATTATCAGCAGAGCAGAAGCCAACCACCCCATTGTTGTTATTATCATGGTCATTGTTAACTATTTTATTCCTGCCCATGTAAAAGAAATTTCAGTATATACGTTTTTACTTTCAACCAGTCCCATAGATTACCCTGTTTAGCTTTCTCGGCCTCTCTAATCTATCTACAATCAATTTCATGTAACACTCCTGTCTTCTGTCTTCTGCTTTAATTATGATGTACAAAAGGGAAAAAACACCATTTTCCAGATAATTTTTTCAATCCGCTGGGACTTTGATTATCAGCAATTGTCAACAGTTTGGCTGAAATAAACTCATAAACATTCTACAGGTCTGGATGTTGCTTAAGTTGACAAGAGAGACCTGGGGGGGGGGAAAGGCTCCCTCCTCTCACTGAACAACTCCAGGGTGATTCCGCCTCTCCATGGAACAAAAGCCACTCTCCAGAGGGAGGGCCCCCTCACTCATAAGGTCAACAAATCCTAGGATAAAGACCCTCTCCAGGGAGTTATCCCCTCTCTGGAGAGGAAGCTCCTGTCTAAAGAGAGCCTGGGGCTCCTTTCCAGGGACTGACCCAATTACAGGGAGGTGTCCTCCCCTCACTGTCCCTGCCCTGTGCCATCCAGCCACATGCCTTTCACCCCATCAAACACTGTCTTCACCCTGCACCACTTTGTCTATGCCCCTCCCCATGCCGTCCCTAAAACATAAGCATGAAAAGATATTCAGAGTAAAAAAATGTGAAAAGACACATTGGTGGTGCAAAAGTAGGTTGACAAATTTTTGGTTACATGCACTCAGCTTTTTATTTCAAATTGTACACCAGATTGCAGCAGAGGAAAAAAAAATTCTGGTGACTTTTACCTAGCTGTTATTCTCAATATGTCCATGAAATGGCAGCAAAAACATAGTTGTGGGGTTTTTCTCCCTAGACAGGTCCACTGTGATGTTGATCCAAATATGTGCAAAACAGAGAAGCATACACCCTGGCTGGATGGCTCAATTGATTGCAGCATGGCGCTGAGATGCAGAGGTGGCTGGTTCAATCCTAGGCTGGGGCACATACAGGAATAGATTGATGTTTTTTTTCTCCCTCTCTCCCTCTTCCCCTCTTTGGATTTAATACAAAAAAAATTTTAAAAAAGGACCAAAAAATAAAAATTAGGCAATGGCACTGCCCACTGCATTAAATGAGAATCCAGACCTGGTAATAATTCCTATTTTAAGACCCTCACATGCCTCACCTTACTTATTGCTCCCATTTGCCAAATGAAATAGGGACAATTATCTCCATTTTACAGGCGTTTGAACTAAAGACTGATTCTAACATAGTTCAAATTCCAGAACCGATAGTTTGAGATGGAGTAGAAGAGTGCACACTCACAGTATCTTGGACAAATTGAGCAATCCAGGTACTCCTTGCAGCCTTCTGTTGAATATTGTACTTTAATTTTTTTAATGTTTTTAAGAAAACTTGCACATAACCTGATGGTCCACTTGCCATGTTCTCACCCGAGGTGGTGTTTGAGGTGGAACTTGGAAAGGAAACAAGATAGGATAGGTGGACAGGGAGGAGGTGGCTTGGTCCTTCCCAGGTGCTCAACCAAAAGATCACTTTAAGAGTGCCCTCCCCACTTCTATTCCCTCCCTGTCTTTAAAATCTGTTCTTCAGTCCAGAGCACCAGTCTCCTTGTACCCATGTGTTCTTCCTCTGAGACCTCACCTGACAGGACCTTCCCACAGGCTTGGAATGAATTCTAGAGTTGACTTCTGCCTCCACCACCTGCAAGCAAAGAAATAAAAACTCAGTCTCCTCACTTATCAAATGGGGAAAATGGCTCCCTCTCGTGTGTCTGTGAGGATTCAGGAAAGTGATGCGTGTTAGCTTCTGCCAACCATGTGACCAGCACTCTCTATCCCTCTGTCCTATTTTGGCCCATGCTTCATTCAACATTCCTATCAATCCTCTACTCTCTGAAGCCACCACCACATGGCATCTGAGACCTTGGAGCTCAGGAGGACTCTCCTCCACTCTGTCCTTGCTATTTTTAGCTGACATCCAGGTCAATAAAAAACTGATAATGGCCAAGCAACCAGAAACCCAGGCTTAGCCAGAGATGCCCTTCGAGTCCTTGCACTCTCACAACCTCTTCATTTTTTAAAGACCACAGTCTAAGAAGGAACACTGAGGGGCCACCTGAAAAGGGGAGACATCCAGAGGAAAAGGGCAGAAGGACTCAGTGCCCATAAACTCCACCATTATTATGACTTGCTCTTGGCCTTCTCCAGAAACAGGGCAGCTATGGCACAAAGGAGCCAGACCCACAGGCCACTGGGCTGTTTTCTCTAAATTCCTTCTTGGCATCTAATTTGAGATTCTCAAGCTGTAGCAATAGTTCATATGGCCTGTAAATATGGGACTGTCCAACTTATATATTTTTAAAAAATAATTAATTTTAAAAGTTTTTATTTATTAATTTTAGAGAGAGAAGACAGAGAAAGGTGGGAGAGGAGAGGAAAGCATTAACTGGTAGTTGCTTCTCCTCTATGCCTTGGCCAGCAGAGCTTGGGATTTCTAACCAGCATCCTCAGCATTTCTAGCTCAATGCTGTATTCACTGCACCACCACAGGTCAGATCAGGCTTTTTATTGATTTTAGAAAGCAAGAAGAAGGGGAGCAGGGACAGAGGGTGAAAGATAGAAACATTGATATGTTGTTCCACTTATTTAAGCATTTAATGGTTGCTTCTGACATGTGTCCTGACCAGGGATCAAACGCACAACCTTGACATACTGGGAGGATACTCTCACCCACTGAGCTACCTGGCCAGGCCTCCACCCTATTCATTTTGTAAGTTAGCTCTCAATATGCCAATGTGGCTTATCTGTGTCCATGGCTAAGAACTGGGACACCTTCCAGTGCGTGATGACCTGGGCCTCCTTCACTCACCCCTGCCCGACTGGAACACAGGGGACAATGAACTTCTGAGAACATAGTGGATTCCTGAAATGGGCCATCAAGCCTAGAAATACTTGAGCTTTCATGCTGATTAAATTTAAGCTAAATGGAATGCTGAAGCTTCTTACTGAAATAGGCTTTTCTAGATTTATAAAACATAATGTTTAATTTCCTTACCTCTCTTTCTCCACCAATAGCCAGCTACCTGTCTTTGTAAACACAGCAACCATTACTTGACAGACACCAGACGGTGGCCACAGACAAACTCGGGACCCCAGACATAGACCCTATGTTCCTCCACCTAAACAACAGACCCCAAACCAAAAGTAGTACCCTGGGCCCCAGGCCCCAAACCAAACACTGTTCTCCAGACTCAAGTCAGACCCTGGAACTCAAATGTCAGACACCAGAGACTAAAACAAGAACTTCGACACCAGATGCCACACATTACATCTTATGGCTAGAGCTGTGTGTGGGCCCCACACTGGAAACCAGGACATGGAGACACACACAGAGGGACCCCACACAGATGCCACACAGCTCAACACAGATTCAACCACAGACCCCAGAAACTGAACGTACATTTGGAACTGAAACCCCACAGCCAAACTTTATTCATGGAGTCAGAGAATGGACCCAAGTTCCACATGACAGATGCAGGAGCTGAACTGGATCCTCACAATGTAAACACAGCCAGGACTCAATACAGAAAACTCATGACTCTGAGTCCAAGCAGCTAGCTTCTCAGATATGTTTTCATGCCAGTGTAAATGAGGGAGCACTATAGCATTTTACCAAAACCTACAAAAATTAACCCAAATTGCTGACAATGAACAAACATAATGGCAATCCTCACTGGTAACCATCCATGTCTCAGCTGAAGCACTTTCCTGAAGTCAGTTTCTTGGCCTTTATCTTCACAGGTCTAGCTCATTGATAGTGTGGGGGATAAAAAACAGACAAACATATCCGTTTTCCTCATAGCAAGTAAGTTCCAACAGCTGTGGTAATTGTAAGGTATTTTTCCCCACTGAGAAGGAAGAAAGAGGCCGGAGCAATGAAGTGTGAAATAATAAAAGGCTTTATTGAGTACAAAGCATGCATCCTACCTGATGAGGTTCCCTGGCCCCGAGGAAAGATGGAGGCCAAGGAAGTCTCAAGGATTAAACCTCTGAGGGATACTTAAAGGGTTCCTAGGGTGGGCGAGCTAATATGACATAGTGAAATCTCACTGGCTAGCAGATGGTCACTTTTTTCCAAAGGACTCCTGGGAAGTTTCTTTTGGTGTGCTTGGCTGTGGGTGGTCCTATCCAAAGTTCCTACTAGGAAACCCACGTGACCTTCCTCCATTATCCACAAACCTTACATTCTGACCTTTTGTGTTAAATAGAATAGGGGCATCATTTATACATCTGGCTACTTACTGCTGATGAGGGGCATCGTGGGGAGGGGGAGATCAAAAGGTGGTGGCTTTGAGGGGTGTCAGGAGGAACATCTGTTTGGCAATGAGTTGAGAAACTTCACAGATTTGGTCCTGTAAGGATTAAAAAAAAAAAGAGGAGTAATAGGAGGATTTGCAGGGTCTAGCCTTTTGGTGAGCTCTAGATGGATGGAGTCCAGTGGTTCTGACTGCTAGTGGTCCTGTATGGAGGCAAGAAGCTTGAGGCAAAACTGCATGTCAGGAGTGGCATAAAAAGGAGAAAGGAAGGGGTCCCATTTATTCCCATAACTGAGACCCGTGAGGGAACAAGAGGTCCAGAGGGTGATGGCCAAACAGAGAAAGTGGTCCCCATGTTCACAAGAAATGAGGTGGACTTACCCACTAGTTGCAGCATGCTCTGGGTTCTTTGAGTCCAGGCCATGTCCTAGGAGTTTGAGCAATGTTCCCACCTGACTGTATTGGCCTCCGATTTGGGTGACTTGTCCTCCATGTAGAGGCGCTGAGGAAAAGCTTGTTTCCCAAAGAGGCAATTGCTCTGCCAGTGACCAGACTGCTTGCAGTCAGGGCAGGGCTTATTGGGCAGCTGTGGGCTTGAACCCTGCTGGGATTAGTGACCCTGCTTGCCACACTTAAGGCAAGCTGCTGGGATTTTTTTTTCTGGCTTGAACTTGTGTTGGGTACTTCCTGTGCCTTGCCTCCGTTGCTCTGCTGGCCTCAAGGTTGCCACAAGAGCCTCAGTTTGGAGCATTACCTTCTGCTGTGTGCAGGCCTGGAGAACAGCCTTGGCCTGTTTCTATTAGTTGAGACCATTAAAAACTTTAAATGCTATGTTCACAGGTCCTGGGTAGGGGCTTGGGGGTTGAGAATAAGAGGAGGGGGGCTCATGGGGAGCCTAGTACCCAGATCCAGTATGAAATGCTGGAGCGAAAGGCAGGACAGGGCCAGAACTTCCTGAAAGAAAATTGGGGTTGGACATCTTGAAAACCAGTGTAAGAGCCAATAGTAGGCAGAGAATGGCCTGACGGATGAGGGACTTAAGAACACAGTAGAGAAGGGAGGGGCTCCCTGGCAAGCAGGGGAGGAGAAAGAGAGAATGATATAGGTGAATAAGAAACAGGATTTTGCAAAGGGAGGAGAGGGGGGCTTGGAGGGAGGAGACTTGAGCGAAGAGGTCCGCAGAGGGACCAGAGAGAAGTTCCAAGAGACGGGTGCCCCCAGGGGTCAGAAAGAAGGGGGAGAGAGTTGGGAGTCCATGAAGAAGGAAAGATCAGGAGTGGTGGTTTTAGGTGAGGTTTTTCTGGCCAGAAAAAGGGCCTGCATGGTGGAACAGGTGGCACAGAGATTAAGGACGGACACACAAATAATTAGAAGCTGTGAATTTAAGAGATCTCCAATTAGTTCCCAGCTTTTTTGGCAATAGTTAAATTGGTGGGGGTGTTAAAACCAAAAATCCCTTCAGGAGGCTAAGTCAGTGGGTTTTGTGGCCTGGCCACAGTGGAGCAGTTTCTTCTTCTTTAGGGAGGGAGATTCCTGTGCCCCCATGGCCGCCCTCAGTCCTTGGAGTGGTCAGAGTTGGTAAATGGCATCCCAAAACTCAAGTTCTGGCCACAGACAGATAAGGTAAAGTGGATGTGCTCAGGACGTCTCCATGGCCACATGCACTTGGAATGGAAAGACTTCCCTGATGTAGCCACGGTTTCCAGACAGGGAGTCTCAGTGGAAAGAACTCAAGGGTGGCTGGACGCAGGGGACTTACAGCACTGTGTGCTGAAGTGGGTGGAAGGTTGGAGATCCTGATTATTTCTCAAAGGGGAAGGCAAGAGGAGCGATCCTTGAGGACTTCAAAGTCCTCCTGAGTTTCCAGCACCAAAATGTAAGGTATTTTTCCCTGCTGAGAAGGAAGGAAGAGGCCAGAGCCACAAAGTGTGGAATAATAAAAGGCTTAATTGAGTACAGCATGCATCCCAACTGACGAGGTTACCTGGCCCAAGGAAAGATGGAGGCCAAGTAAGTCACAAGGATTAAACTGTGTGAGGGATATTTCAAGGGTCCCTAGGGTGGGTGAGCTAATATGACGTAGTAAAATCTCACTGGCTAGCAGACAGTCACTTTTTTCCAAAGGACTCCTGGGAAGTTTCTTTTGACATGCTTGGGCAGGGGTCTCAAACTCACAGCCTGCGGGCCACATGCGGCCCACCGAACAATTTTGTGTGGCCCGCAGACTAATCCACAAAGTTCAAAATATTTTGGATAAAATTAAGTAAGCCTGTGGATTAGTCTGTGGGCCGCATGAAATTGTTCGGTGGGCCGCGAGTTTGAGACCCCTGGCTGAGGGTGATCCTCGCCAAAGTTCTCCGCTAGGGAACCCACGTGACCTTCCTTCATTATCCACCGCTTTACAGTAATAATCAAGTGAACTCAATAAGATGAACAAGATACTCAACATATAATAAATGCTCAAGGTGAATTCATATTCCAAAGAATACAAGACAGTAAAGTAACAGGGAATCCTCTCACAGGAAGAAGGCTCATCGCACCCAGACTCTCTGTTCTGAAAGCCTCAGTCTTCTCTTATTACACCTTACTCTACCATAGGCATGCACCCCTCCTTTCCTTTACCACCTCTTCATAGCGCCCCTCACAGCAGTCTCGTCCTCCTTCCAAACACAGGCCACAGCCCCTTCCCTTCTCACCCCGGGTTTCTCCAGCCCCGTAGTGATGGGGTAGCATTCCCGCTTCCACCTCTGCCTACACTACACCCCTCACCTGGCCCAGCCTGGACCCTTCTCTCACCTCCCATCAGTGCTGTGTTCCTTCCCCCACTGTCTCACCCCTCCCCTCCCCCACCTGGCAGCGTCCTAGTCACTTGTTTCTCTGGAGGTTATTTGTCTGGACATCACCACCCTCTCCCATCAACATTCCAACCCTAGAACCTTGGCAGCCTGTGCCCTGTTTGTCCTGACACTCGGAAGGACTTTTGCCACCACATCTGCCCATACAGATTCATCTGCACTGGGCATTTCAGGTCCTGACACTGCTGGGAGGAAAAAGTAGAGGAGAGATGGGCAAAGGCTGGGAGAGGCTGTGATCTGAGAAGGGCTTCTGGAACCTGGCCAGCTGGGGGAGGCCTCAGGACCAGTGAGCCCTGACCTGAGCTGAGCAGCTGGGACAGGGCTGCCTGAAAGCAGCATGGCCAGACTCATGCTGGCTGAGGTGCACCCCTCACCCCAGAAACCCCACTACCTCTCACAGGCTGATGAGAAGCCCATCCAGGTCTTTTCTCACCCTTGACCTCAGGACACCCTCTGCTCAGCACAGAATTTCTGAAGCCAAAAAGAAAGAAGTGGCTCTAGGTCTCCCCTCACCTATTTCTGGAGGCTCCAGCTGCCTATGAGATGCTGGGCTGGAGTCAGAAAAAACAATACTCCTCCAGGTTTCTCCTGGTCCCTTCCTACAGAAACCTCTCCTGCTCATGATTCTGGCTAAAGCAGGGATGAAAATTCAGCCCAGATGACCCCTTTCACCACACAAGATGCTTGAGCTGGGATGCAGAATCCTGCTCACACTTTTTCCTGGCCAGAGAAATGAAGACTCACTGTGCTATTCACACCCTGGCTCAAGCAATGAGGGAGAATTCACCGCCAGTCTCTTCTTGCCTGTTTTCTCATGACCTTTCCCAAGAGATGCATGCAGAGGAGATAAATATTCATCTCTGGGTCTCTCCTCATCCCTTAGCTGAAATATCTGCTCTGCCCTCATACACTGATCTCAAGACTCTATGGAAAACTTGCCACAAGGTCAGCCGCATCCTTTTCCAGACTTCCCCTCTTCTCCTTGATTCTTGCTGGGAATTGGGAAAGAAAGTTTGCCTCCAGGTATCCCTCACCCCTCACCCCAGTAAACTGGATGTCAGACACGTGGACCCAGGGAACAAACCTCTCAGGGTCTCTCTCCTATTGTAAAGTGCCAAAAGTTACAGAATTAATATTAATATTTTAGGAAGTTTAAAGAATTTTATTAATTTGGGTTAGGTGTCCAGAAGATTTTGTAAATAATTTGTATGCTTGTGTGATTAGCATCAAAACTAAGATGGCCGATGGCATTATGTTGTAAATGCAGAAGAGAAAGGAGACTTGGATTCCCTAACCTTCCCCCATACCTATGGGAGGAGGTGTGAATAGCTAGCCAGGTATGGGAAGAGAAGCTTAAATGAACATCTTTTCTTGTGCTGATGAACCATTTACAGGCATCTGTCCCTATGGAAACTACCCCTCCCCTCCTGAAAGCATGTAGTTAATATATGTATCTCTAAACAAAAGGTATAAACTTATGCTGTAATGTCAGGTTTTCTCCCCTCCCATGTATAATTAGGAGTATATAAACAGCTCCTGAACTATTTTGGGGGTCTGCACAATTTGGGTATGTAGCCTTGTGTCAGCCATATGTGGCTGGCATATTTAATAAATTTCCTCCTTTAATAAAACTTTTTAAAAACTTATTTGGACTACGTGCCTCTATGAACACCCATGGATTTGTGGATTTAGTTACTTTACAACACTCTCATTTATGAAAGTTCTCCTTTCTTGAGCTTGGAACATGCATCTAGGCTCTGCTGCCTGGAAGTCTGTGAGGTTAGACCTCGCCATGCTCAATAAACTGGGACCACAATAGTGTACTTTTGAGTCTGCTTACACTCTACAGGTGGGACTCAGAAAAAGTGGTCCCATGGGAATAGCTCATCTAATTTAGGACATGAGGCCTCTACCTCAGAAATAGTCTGGGTACCCTTTCTGGGTCTTCACAAGCTGCCTGTAGCTGTTCCTCACTCTTGCTCACCTCAATCCCCTCCACTTACCTAATATCCCCTGGACCACACTGCTCATTTCACATTTGAATTCTGATATGTGAACAGAAATAGAGCCAATATCTACTAAGAGAGACCACACCCAAAGTGTACAAAACAGCTGAAAGAACAGCTATTCTGCTACAGACTGGATTTCCTCGTCTTCCTCTCTTGTTCCACCCCATGCACTCATTAGGTCCACATGGAGGGGACTGGAGGACAACAACTGTTGTTGTTTTCAGGGTTTTATGAAGAAGAGCTGCAAAGGAATGAGGCAGCAACAATACTGCAAGTGGAGGACCCTAATCTCTGCAGAACTGAGGTGCCTTGAAGGGATCAGCTATTCAATTTATTAAGCAAAAACATGACATGATGCATGAGAAGCTAATAGAATACAGTGTCCAATTTTATTATTTAGTTTTGCAAAACTAATTAGAATTCTCTTGCCCTTTCTGAGACATAACACCACACCATCTGTTGTCTGATTCCTGACCTGAAGAAAGCTCCATCAGGGCCAAGCTTCCACGTCCTTGGGCCTTCCCTGGATGCGACTGCCTTTAGTCATATATATGCTTAGTCTCAACCATCACTAACTCAGGATAGGGACAGAAAGTCACTCGGTGCTTTAGCCTTCCTCCAACCTCTCTCCCCTTTTTCTTTTTTTTAACTTTTAAATCAGTATTTATTCATCAACTTTAATAAATATTTTCCAAATTCTCTCATTAACCATAGGGTACATTGTGAGTAGGGAGGATATTCAAAATAAATAAAGCTATCTGGCCAGGGGACTCTGCCATGTGTTTGATAAATTAACCTTGCCCTATTATTTATACCAAGACAGTCTAAAGCCAAGCTCACATTTTGGCCATATATTTGGAAGTCTAGATCCTTCCAACAATGGTTTTTTTAAACTTATTCTAATTAATTTTAATGCAGTGACATTGATAAATCAGGGTACATATGTTCTGAGAAAACATCCTAGATTATTTTGACCTTTGATTATGCTGCATACCCCTAACCCAAAGTCAAATCGTCTTCTGTCACCTTCTATCTGGTTTTCCTTGAGCTCCTACCCTCACCCTACCCCCTACCTCTCCTTCCTCGCCCCCTCCCCACCTGTCCACCCCACTCCCTGTTACCATCACATTCTTGTCCATATCTCTGAGTCTCATTTTTATGTCCCATCTATGCATGGGTTCATATAGTTCTTAGTTTTTTCTGATTTATTTATTTCACTCCGTATAATGTTATCAAGGTCCATCCACGTTATTGTAAATGATCCGATGTCATCATTTCTTATGGCTCAGTAGTATTCCATAGTATATATGTACCAAAGCTTTTTAATCCACTCATCCTCTGATGGACACTTGGGCTGTTTCCAGATCTTCGCTATTGTGAACAATGCTGCCACAAACATGGAGGTGCATTTCTCATTCTGGAACCATTCTATGGTGTTCTTGTGGTATATTCCTAAAAATGGGATGGCTGGGTCAAAAGGCAGTTCGATTTTCAATTTTTAGAGGAATTTCCATTCTGTTTGCCACAGAGGCTGCATCAGTCTGCATTCCCACCAGCAGTGTAGGAGGGTTTCCTTTTCTCCGCATCCTCGCCAGCAATTATTCCATGTTGTTTTGTTGATGAGCGCCATTCTGACTGGTGAGAATCTTAGATATCTCATTGTGGTTTTAATTTGCATTTCTCTAATGATTAGTGATGTTGAGCATTTTTTATATGCCTATTGGCCATCTCTATATTCTCTTTGGAGAAGTGTCTGTTCATTTTTCCCCCCATTTTTGGATTGCATTGTTTGTCTTTCTGGTGTTGAGATTTACAAGTTCTTTATAAATTTTGGTTATTAACCCCTTATCAGACATAATGTCAAATGTGTTCTCCCATTGTGTAGTTTGTCGTTTTATTCTATTCTTATTGTTTTTGGCTGTGCAAAAGCTTTTTAATTTGATATAGTCCCATTTGTTTATCCTGTCTTTTATTTCCCTTGCCTCTGGAGATAAATCAGCAAATACATCGCTGCAAGAGATGTCAGAGAGCTTACTGCTTACGTTTTCTTCTAAGATGCTTATGGTTTTATGCCTTACATTTAAGTCTTTTATCTATTTTTGAGTTTATTTTTGTGAATGGTGTAAGTTGGTGGTCTAGTTTCATTTTTTTGCAGGTTGCTGTCCAATTTTCCCAACACCATTTGTTGAAGAGGCTGTCTTTAATCCATTGTATGCCCCTACCTCCTTTGTCAAATATCAGTTGTCGATAGAACTGTGGGTTTATTGCTGGGTTCTCCATTCTGTTCCATTGATCTATGTGCCTGTTCTTATGCCAGTACCAGGATGTTTTGAGTACAATGGCCTTGTACTATAACTTGATATCAGGAAGTGATACCTCCTCCTTTCTTTTTCTTTTTGAAGATTGCTGAGGCTATTTGTGTTCTTTTTTGGTTCCATATAAAATTTTGAAATATGTGATCTATATCTTTAAAGAATGTCATTGGTATTTTAATTGGTACTGCATTGAATTTATAAATTACTTTGGGTAATATAGACATTTTAATGATGTTTATTATTCCTAACCATGAGCATGGTATATGCTTTCACTTGTTTGTATCTTCCTTGATTTCTTTTATCAATGTTTTATAATTTTTCTAGTACAAGTCTTTACTCTCCTTGGTTAAGTTTACTCCTAGGTACTTTATTTTTTTGGTTGTAATAGTGAAGGGGATTGTTTCCTTAATTTCTCTTGCTGACTGTTCATTGTTGGTGTATAAAAATGCCTCTGATTTCTGAGTATTAATTTTATATCCTGCCACCTTGCTGAATTCATTTATCAGGTCCAGTAGTTTTTTTGACTAGGACTTTAGGGTTTTCTATATATAATATCATATCATCTGTGAATGATAGTTTTATTTCTTCTTTTCCAATTCGGATGCCTTATATTTCTTTTTCTTGTCTGGTTGCTGTGGCTAGGACTTCCAGGACTATGTTGAATAAGAGTGGTGAAAGGGGCACCCCTGCCTTGTTCCTGATCTTAAGGGTATTGCTTTTAATTTTTGCCCATTGAGTATGATGTTGGCTGTAGGTTTGTCATAGATGGCCTTTATCATGTTGAGGTATGTTGCCTGTATTCCCACTTTGCTGAGAGTTTTGATCATAAATGGGTGCTGGATTTTATCAAATGCCTTTTCTGCATCTATTGATATTATCATGTGGTTTTTCTCTTTCCTTTTGTTTATGTGATGAATAACATTGATAGATTTGCAAATATTGTACCAGCCTTGCCTCTCCAGAATAAATTCCACTTGATCATGGTGTATGATTTTTTCCATATATTGTTGGATCCAGTTTGCTAATATTTTGTTGAGGATTTCAGCATCTATATTCATCAAGGATATTGGCCTATAATTTTCTTTCTTTGTGTTGTCTTTGCCTTGGAATCAGAAGTATGCTCGCCTCATAAAAGAAGCGTGGAAATCTTCCTTCCTCTTGAATTTTTTGAAATAGCTTGAGAAGAATAGGAGTTAGTTCTTCTTTGAATATTTGGTAGAATTCACTTGTGAAGCCATCTGGCTCAGGACTTTTCTTTGTTGGGAGTTTTTTGATAACTGTTTTGATTGCATTTGGTGTAATCGGTCTGTTTAGGTTTTCTCATTCTTCCAGATTGATTTTTGGAAAATTGTATGTTTTAAGGAATTTTTCCATTTCTTCTAGGTTGTCTAGTTTTTTGGCATACACTTCTTTATAGTATTTTCTTACAATTCTTTGTATTTCTGTTGTTTCAGTTGTTATTTCTCCACTCTCGTTTCTAATTTTCTTTATTTGAGTCTTCTCTCTCTTTTTCATGGTGAGTCTACTTAAAGGTTCATCAGTCCTGTTTACCTTTTCAAAAAACCAGCTCCTAGTTTTATTGATCCTCTGTATTGTTTCTCTAGTCTCTATGTCATTTATTTCTGCTCTGATCTTTATTATTTCCTTCTTTCTACTACATTTGGGCTTTACTATCTGTTCTTTTTCTAGTTCTTTTAGATGCAGGTTACATTGTTTATTTGAGCTTTTTCTAGCTTCTGAAAGTGTGCCTGTAGTGCTATGAACCTCCCTCTCAGTACTGCTTTTACTGTGTCACATAAATTTTGAGTTGTTGTATGCCCATTATCATTCATTTCTAGGAATTTTTTATTTCTCTTTTGATCTCATTCTTAATTTATTCATTATTTAACAACCTGCTATTTAGTTTCCATGTGTTTGAAAAATTTTGAGCTTTTCTGTTGTGGTTGATTTCTAGTTTCATGCCATTGTGATCAGAGAAAATGCTTGATATGATTTCAATCTTCTTAAATTTGTTAAGATCAATTTTGTGCCCTAACATGTGGTCTATCCTAGAGAATGTACCATGAGCACTTGAAAAGAATGTATATTCTGTTGATTTAGGGTAAAAGGTTCTGAAGATATCTATTAAATTGAGTTGATCTAATGCAGCAGTTCTCAACCTGTGGGTCGCGACCCTGGCAGGGGTCAAATAACCAAAACACAGGGGTCACCTAAAGCCATTGGAAATACACATTTTATTTAAAAATGTATTGTATAATAAATATGTATTTTCTGATGGCTTCAGGAGACCCCTGTATTTTGGTTGTTCGACTCCTGCTGGGGTCACGACCCCACAGGTTGAGAACCGCTGATGTAGTGTATCCTTTAACTTTGCTGTCTTTGTTAATTTTCTTCCTTGAGGATCTATCTAGTGATTTTAGTGGGGTATTAAAATTTCCTACTATTGTTGCTGTTGATCTCGCTCTTTATATCCATCAAAGTCTGCTTTATATACTTAGGTGCTCCTATATTAGGTATGTAGATATGTATAATAGTTATATCTTCCTGTTGGATTACTCCCTTTATCATTATGTAGTGGCCTTCTTTATTTCTTACTATATTCTTTGTTTTAAAGTCCATTTTGTCTGATATAAGAATAGCTATCCCAGATTTTTTTTTTCATTTGCATTTGCATGAAATGGTTTTTTTTTAATCCTTTTACCTTCAACCTATGTGCATCTTTTGTTTTAACGTGTGTCTCCTGTAGACAGCATATGTACGGGTCCTGTTTTCTTATCCATGCAGCTACCCTATGTCTTTTGATTGGATCATTTAATCCATTTACATTTAAGGTTATTATTGACATGTCATTTTTATTGCCATTTTATTCTTTAAAGCTGTATTCCTCTTTTGCTATTTTCTTTTCCCATTTTGATCTGTTTACACCATGCCCCTTAACATTTCCTGAAGCATTGGTTTGGTTGTAATGAATTCCTTGAGTTTTTTTTTGTCTGGGAAACTTTTTATTTCTCCTTCAATTTTAAATGATAGCCTTGCTGGATAAAGTAGTCTTGGTTGTAGGTTCTTGTTCTGCATTACTTCGAATATTTCTTGCCATTCCCTTCTGGCTTCAAGTGTTTCTGTTGAGAAGTGTGATGTCATCCTTATGGAGGCTACTTTGTAGGTGATAGCCTTTTATTCTCTCATAGCTTTTAATATTTTCTCTTCATCACTTAGCTTTTGTATTTTAATTATGATGTGTCTTGGTGTAGGTTTCTTTGGGTTTCTTTTTAGTGGAGTTCTCTGTGCTTCTTGAATTTGTGAGAGTTTCTCCTGTATTAATTTAGAGAAATTTTCAGATATGATATGATTGAATAAAGCCTCTATCCCTTGTTTTTTTTTCTTCTCTTCAGGAACCCCTACAATGCAGATGTTATTCCTCTTCATGTTGTCACAGAGCTCTCTAAAATTTTCCTCAGTCTATTTGAGTCTCTCTTTTTTTCTTCTCTGCTTTCATGCGTTCATTTCAGTTGTCCTCCAACTCGCTGATTTGATCTTCAGCTCTATCTATTCTGTTTTTAATTCCTTCCATTGTGGTCTTTATTTCTGATATTGTATTTGTCATCTCCGACTGATTTTTTTTATACTTGCTATTTCTTTATTTAGGTCTTCATAATGACCATCCATTGTCGTTCTAAGATCCCAAAACATCCTTACAATCATTATTTTGAAATCCGCATCTGGAAGTTTGATTATTTCCGTATCATTCAGTTCATCTCCTGAAGGATTCTCTTGTGGTTTTGTTTGGATTGCACTTCTTTTTCTTCTCATTGTGTCTGTGTGTTTGGGTGTTTTTTTTTTGTTGTTGTTGTTTTTTGTAGAGCTGGTTGAGTCTAGGCTTGGTGTTGTCTGCCTCCAGTTTTTACTTCTGTTGTTTCTAGGTCTTCTTGGGTTGGCATCAGCTATTATTTGTAATCCACTTTAGGATTTGGGCCGCTTTGATGGCTGGATTTGTTTGTTTTCTTAACACATGATTTTCTTGTTTGCTGATCTCAGCAGGGGGCTTATTTGAAACTGTATCCAGGAATATGGTGGGTGTGACCTGAAGTCCTCTTCTGTGAGTTAATCTTTCTGAGGGCGGGTTGCTTTCTCAGCTTCAGTAGGGGGAGGTGTATCTCAGATTTCCATGGAGACCTGAGTTACTGCCCCTCCTCCCCACCTCTTGTTTTTAGCTGTGTCTTGTTGCACTGATTGGAGCTGGACAGATGTCTGTATCTCTGTGACCTGGAATTACTTTTGTATTTTGCTTTGTGGAAGGATCAGCCCCTCCCCCAGTTATGGCCACCTCCAGCACTAAATGAATCAGCTTTTTATGTCATCACCTATATTTCTCTCCCCCTCACCATCCGTCTTTCTCTCTCTCCTTTGTTTTTGGAAGACAAGCAGGCCCTTTCAACACACCTCATTCCCTGGTCGCCAGGCAAGTGGCTGTGAGCAATATTTACTGCTCTTTTTCTTGGAGTGAAAACCCAGACTCACCCCCCTCCCATTCCTGTAAGCAGGGGTGATTCAGGAGCTCCCTACCAGGTTTGTTGTGGCTTCTTCTTTGCTGCTTGGTTTTTGAATGCTGTTTTTGTAGTCCAGATTTGGTTTTTCATGCTGATTGTTCATAAATTAGTTTATAATCCAGTTTGGTGGTGTGAGCTGGGAGTCTGTGCATCTGCCTACTCCGCTGCCATCTTCAGGTCTCAAATGTGTACTTCTCCTTGATTTTTCTGCCGAATAGTCCAAATTGTCAAATTTGGGAACCAAGATGCGTCTACAAGTAACAGTCTGGACCTCACAGGAAGACCAGGAGCCCTGAAAAGTCTAAGGTGGTGGGCCTCTTCATGAGATTCAAAGAGAGCCAGGCAGCTCCCTGGAGAGACCGCTGTTTTGATGTGTCTCTATCTGGTGACAAGAAACACCGAATCTCCGATTTTCAATCTTTTTACGGTGGCTCATGACCTCACATCACCTCTCAACACACTCAACATCCCAGGATGCCAGCTACCACAGTAATGCTTAATCCACTCGTATAATTTTATTTTTTTAATGGGGTGACATCAATAAATCAGGGTACATATATTCAAAGATAACATGTCCAGGTTATCTTGTCATTCAATTATGTTGCATACCCATCACCCAAAGTCAGATTGTCCTCTGTCACCTTCTATCTAGTTTTCTTTGTGCCCCTCACCCTCCCCCTTGCTCTCCCCCTCTCCCCTTACCCCCTGTAACCACCACACTCTTATCAATGTCTCTTAGTTTCACTTTTATATCCCACCTGCATATGAAATAATGCAGTTCCTGTTTTCTTCTGATTTACTTATTTCACTTCATATAATGTTATCAAGATCCCATCATTTTGCTGTAAATGATCCGATGTCATCATTTCTTATGGCTGAGTAGTATTCCATAGTGTATATATGCCACATCTTCTTTACCCAGTCATCTATTGATGGGCTTTTTGGTTGTTTTCATGTCCTGGCCACTGTGAACAGTGCTGCAAAGAACATGGGGCTGCATGTGTCTTTACGTATCAATGTTTCTGAGTTTTGGGGGTATATACCCAGTAGAGGGATTGCTGGGTCATAAGGTAGTTCTATTTTCAGTTTTTTTTTTTTAATTTTTTTTTTTTTTTTTTTTCTTTTTTTTTTTTACAGAGATAGGGAGAGTCAGAGAGAGGGATAGACAGGAACAGACAGAAATGGAGAGAGATGAGGAGCATCGATCATCAGTTTTTTCTTGCGACACCTTAGTTGTTCATTGATTGCTTTCTCATATGTGCCTTGACCGTGGGGCTACAGCAGACCGAGTAACCCCTTGCTCAAGCCAGCGACCTTGGGTCCAAGCTGGTGAGCTTTGCTCAAACCAGATGAGTCCGTACTCAAGCTGGCGACCTTGGGGTCTTGAACCTGAGTCCTCTGCATCCCAGTCTGATGCTCTATCCACTGTGCCAACGCCTGGTCAGGCTATTTTCAGTTTTTTGAGGAACCACCATACTTTCTTCCATAATGGTTGTAATACTTTACATTCCCACCAACAGTGAATGAGGGTTCATTTTCTCCACAGCCTCTCCAGCATTTGTCTTGTTAATAATAGCTAATCTAAGAGGTGTGAGTTGGTATCTCATTGCAGTTTTGATTTGCATTTCTCTAATAACTAAAGAAGATGAGCATCTTTTCATATATCTGTTGGTCATTTGTACTTCTTCCTGGGAGAAGTGTTTTTTCATGTCCTCTTCCAATTTTTTTTATTGGATTGTTTGTTTGTTTGTTGTTGAGTTTTATGAGTTCTTCGTATATTTTGGATATTAGGCCCTTATCTGAGCAGTTGTTTGAAAATATCATTTCCCATTTAGTTGGCTGTTTGTTTATTTTTTTATCAGTTTCTATTGCTGAGCAAAAACTTCTTAGTCTGATGTAGTCCCATTCATTAATTTTTGCCTTCACTTCTCTTGCCTTTGGAGTCAAATTCATAAAATGCTCTTTAAAACCCAGGTCTATGAGTTTAGTACCTATGTCTTCTTTTATGTACTTTATTTTTTTAGGTCTTATGTTTTGATCTTTGATTTATTTTGAGTTAATTTTAGTACAAGGGGACTAACTGTAGTCCAGTTTTATTCTTTTGCATGTGGCTTTCTAGTTTTCCGAGCACCATTTGTTGAAGAGGTTTTCTTTTCTCCATTGTGTGTTGTTGGCCCCTTTATCAAAAATTATTTGACTATATATATGTGGTTTTATTTTTAGGCTTTCTATTCTGTTCCATTGGTCTGAGTGTCTATTTTTCTGCCAATACCATGCTGTTTTGATTGTCATGGCGCTGTAATATAATTTGAAGTCATGTATTGTAAAGCCCCTAGTTTCATTCTTTTTCTTTAGGATTGCTTTGGCTATTCGGGGTTTTTTATAGTTCCATATAAATCTGATGATTTTTTGCTCCATTTCTTTAAAAAATGTCATTGGTATTTTGATGGGAATTGCATTAAATTTGTATATTGCTTTGGGTAATATGGCCATCTTGATTATATTTATTCTTTCTGACCTGGAACAAGAAATATTGTTCCCTTTCATTATATCTTTTTCTATTTTCCTTAACAATGGTTTGTAGTTTTCATTATATAAGTAATTTACATTCTTTGTTATGTTTATTCCTAGATATTTTTTTTCTTGCAATTGCAAAGGGGATTATTTTTTTGAGTTTGTTTTCAAACGTTTCATTGTTGGCATATAGAAAGGCTGTGGACTTCTGTATGTTAATTTTGTATCCTGTGACCTTACTGTATTGGCTAATTGTTTCTAGTAGTCTTTTTGTGGATTCTTTGCGGTTTTCGATGTATAGGATCATATCATCTGCAAAAAGTGATACCTTTACTTCTTCTTTTTTGATACGGATTCCTTTTATTTCTTTGTCTTGTCTGAATGCTCTGGCTAGAACAGTGTTTTCCAACCTTTTTTGTGCCATGCCCCACTTTAACCTTTCTAAAATTTTTATGTCTCCCTCTATGTAACCTACATAATTTTTAACATTAAAAATTGATTTGTTCACTTAATAAACATAAATGATAGGTTCTAGGAAAAAATCACTATGAAATTGTTAACAAAACACAGTAAGTAAAATTTCAAAACATATAATGAAAAACAGAAATTTAAATTCCAAATAATTTTAATATAGAATTTTCTATATTAATTTATTATTTTAATTTAGTGTGATCTTTGCACTTGATGCTTGCTGCACAGAAATTTTATATTAAATTCCAATTTGGTTAGCTTTAGTCTCAAGTCTCCACGTTGTGTTATATCCAGCCAATTTCTTTTTTTATACCAGTAAATCATTTACAGTACTAAATCCACATTCAGCTAAAAATGAAGATAGAAACGGTAGCAATAGTTTTCTTGTACATTTGGTTGAATTTGGGTATTTGATTTCTGTTTCCTCACAAAGCCATGCCATCGCTCTTTTGATATTAAATAAAGCTTTAAATGACTCATCATTTTGCAATTCTGCGAGTTCTTCTTGATACTGCTTATTTGATATATCAGACAAATCCACTAACATTGGCTGCATCATCCATGTTGGGAAATCAATTTGTTTTAAATCAGAAAATCTTTCTTTTAAATCAGCCAATAGAGTATTCAAATGATTGACAATAACAAGTAAAGCGGTATCAGTTACTTCACATTTTTGGAGCCAATAAAACTGTTTAAAGTTTTTGTTGTTAATATGTTTCTGACATAACTCAATATTGGTAATGAAACCAAATATCTTTGCTTTTGCATCAACAAGAGTTTTATTTGTTCCTTGAATTTGCTTATTTAATATATTTAGTTTTTCAAAGACATCGGCTAAATAACTCACAAATGCTTTACCATCTATTGTTAACAGATACTTCATTTCAAGTTTGTCACTTAAAAAATCACTAAGAGTATCAAACAGTTCCATAAATCTTTTCAAACAGTTTCCTTTAGATAGCCATCTTTCTTCACAAAGTCTCACATGGTCTTCATTTTGTTCTTCACAAAATAGCTTGAAAAGATGCTCACATTTGGCACTAGCTTTAATAGCATTAACAAACTTTATTACTGTCAGTAATACTTCATTCAGAACAGGCGAGATGTTTTTAGCTTCCAAGTTTTCCCTATGAAAAACACAATGCACAAGAATCATTTCTGGATTCGCATCTTTCATCAATTTTAAGCAGCCATTTTTCTTGCCCATTATATTGGGAGCACCATCTGCAGCACAAGATGTTATATTTTTCATTGGTATATCATTGACATCTAAGTAGTTTTTTAGCTTATTATTATATATCTTTGGAGGTAGTGGTGCTTTCTAATCTTTTATAGAACAACATTTCTTTAGCAAAATGTCATTTATCAATATATCTTATGTAAGATATCAATACTGCCTCACTGTCTCTCAAAGTTTATTTATCCATTTGCAAGGAGAATTTTCTTGTTTTCAGCTTTTCAATAAGTTGTTTTTCAATATCCTCACTCATTTCGTCTATTCTTCTGCTAACAGAATTGTTACTGAGTGTCATAGCTTGTACATCTTTGTCATCTTTTTCAAGAACCATTTTAAGAAATGCTGATATTGATGGTTTTATTAAATTCTCTCCTATAGTGTAATTTTCTCCAGTTTTAGCGATGCATAAAGAAATTTGATAACTAGCCTCAAGAACACGATTATTAGTTGAAGTATGAGCAGTAAATAGAGACTTTAATGTTGTTTTTTTAAAAAAAATTTTTCTTTAAAGTTGTAAAGTAACTCAAATCTGAATTAATATGAGCACTATGTTTTGCGCCTCAAGATGACCTCGTTTCATTGATTCATTGGTCAAGCATTGCTGGCATAAAAGACAAAAAGGAATCCGCTCATCGTGAACAGCGGGTATGAACCCAAATTTTAAATATTCCTTCGAATATTGACAAGTTTTGTTCTTGCTTGCACCACTCATTTTACTATGGGCTATAATAAAAATAAGATCAATTAAAAACTAATATTAAAATATGTGTTAAAATATATTCAATGTGACATAGAGTAAATGTATACTAAAAATTCATATTTATTTAAATGTATATAACACATTTACTACACTACCACCGCAAATCAAAAGGTATCTATATTTTTTCTACTTGATAAAATTTTCTGGAAAGTTATGCTTCTAAAATTAAAATTGTCGTGCATGCACTATTATAGCCCCAATAATATTTGTAAAATATTATTGCTTTCTAGCCCCGATGCGAGAAGTACTTAATAAAGAATTTAATATTGATAAAAATAAAATCAAATACTTACCAATTATATCTATACAATATATATATGTATATTTATTAAATCAATGAGCTTTTACAACAGTTTTGACTGACACATTTCAAATTAACTCCAACTAAGTGATGTGAAACACTATAGAAGTTGCGATGGGCCAATTAGGTGAGAATAACTGCATTGTTTAGCGAGTTTTTAAAATATCCAGGGTTCCCTGCGGCAGACAGCACGCTCCGCGGTGAACCCAGGACGAAGTTTACTTGACGACGCCAATCACCCAGTTGATATTTTGGTCTCATCAATCGAAATTATACTTAATAATTATTTACCACAATTATTTAAGAATTGCATTTTTTGTTAAATTTGTCAGCGATATCTAGCATTGCATTTAAATGGCCCGGGGCGAAAAAGTTAAAGTCGTGTTGAGTCCATTTTCAAATTGCCCCCCTTAACTATCGAATTGTCCCCCTGTGGGGCATGGGCCCCACGTTGGGAAACACTGGGCTAGAACCTCTAGTACCACTTTAAATAAGAATGGAGAGAGTGGACAACCCTGTCTTGTTCCTGATTTAAGGGGGAAAGCCTTCAGTTTTGTGCCATTTAATAGCAGTGATTCTTAAAGAATGGTAAGAATGTTATTTTATTTTTATAACTTCCCATATAAACTAAAGTATTTTCCATGAGCATTTTACTTTTCTTTTTAAGTTTTAGTATCAGTCAAATTTTCAATATAGTTTAATAGACTGATCCATTTCATTGTAAATGCTTCTAATGGATTCATGAGTTACATGTTCATTCGAGTTTATGGTGTGCTTTTTCCTTTGCGTATATATTTTCTTATGGTTACAGGTATTCATACGATGTATCCTTCAATCACTAATTCATCATTGTACACATGCTATTTATTCATTTTATTTACTTATTTATTCTTAGTTTCTTATAGATTTTTTAATAATGGTACACTCAATCCATCAAAATACTAGATGTATATTTTAAATTTTATCTTTCATTTATATTTTACAGTAAGTGTCATTTTGTTTTAGTTTCAAGTGTACTGATTAGTGGTTAGACAGACATATTCTTTACAATGTGATTCTCCCATATTTCAAGTACCCACTTTGCATCATACAGTTACTCTATTGATCATATTTCCAATGCTGTACTCTACATACTCATTAATATTTTAATGGCCAATTTATACATCTTAATTCTTATAATTTTTTTTTGTATTTTTCTGAAGCTGGAAACAGGGAGAGACAGTCAGACAGACTCCCACATGCGCCCGACTGGGAACCACCCGGCACGCCCACCAGGGGCGACGCTCTGCCCACCAGGGGGCGATGCTCTGCCCCTCCGGGGCATCACTCTGCCGCGACCAGAGCCACTCCAGTGCCTGGGGCAGAGGCCAAGGAGCCATCCCCAGCGCCCGGGCCATCCTTGCTCCAATGGAGCCTTGGCTGCGGGAGGGGAAGAGAGAGACAGAGAGGAAGGAGGAGGGTGGAGAAGGAAATGGGCGCCTCTCCTATGTGCCCTGGCCGGGAATCGAACCTGGGTCCCCTGCACGCCAGGCCGTCGCTCCACCGCTGAAACAAATGGCCAGGGCCAATTCTTATAATTTTTAAAATTGGAATCCCTGGCACATAAGGCACTATGGAAGTTTCTGAAAATTAAAAATTGAACTGTTTTCTTCAGTAGCTACAACAATCTGCATTCTTATGAACAATGTAAAAGTGTTCTCTTTCTTCGCCATTGTAGCCAACACTTGCTGTTTGTTGATTTATTGATGATAGCCAATTTCACAAGAGTGAAGTAATATCTTATTGTGTTTTTAATTTTTATTTCTATGATGTTTAGCAATGTTAAGCATTTTTTTGTATATATGGATATCAATATGTCTTCTGTGAAGAATTGGCTTTTATTTTTAATTGAATTGTTTGTTTCATTGGAGTTGTTTTATAATTTTTTTGTAAATTTTGGATATTAACCCCTTATTGTATGTATCATTGGTGAATATATTTTTCAAATCAGTA
The DNA here is from genome assembly GCF_036850765.1 of Saccopteryx bilineata. Classification (NCBI taxonomy): domain Eukaryota; kingdom Metazoa; phylum Chordata; class Mammalia; order Chiroptera; family Emballonuridae; genus Saccopteryx; species Saccopteryx bilineata. The sequence goes on from NC_089502.1 coordinate 547,515, forward strand.
GGTTGTCTTTTCCTTTTGTTGATACATTCCTTTATTGTGCAAAATGTTTTTAATTTGATGTAGTAATATTTCTTTATTTATTCTCTTCTTTACCTTGCCAGAAGAACTATATTAGAAAAAAACATTTCTAAGGTAAGTGTCATAGAATTTACTGCCTATGTTCTTTTCTTGGAGTTTTATTGTTTCAAATCTTATAATTTAAGTCTTGCATCAATTTTGATTTTATTATTGTATATGGTGTAAGAAGATTGTTTACTTTCAAGTTTTTACACATATGTATTCAACTTGCCTAATGTACTGTTTTGATTACAGTAAACTTGTAGTATAATTTGATAGCAGGCAGCATGCTAATTTCATGTTTCTTCATTTTTCTGAATATTGCTATGCCAATTAAGGGTGTTTTTTGCTGTTGTTATTGTTCTATATAAATTTTTGGATTATTCTTGTTCTACAAACAATGACATTGGACTTTTTGATAAAAATTGCATTGAGGCCTGACCTGTGATGGCACAGTAGATAAAGTGTCAACCTGAAACCCTGAGGTTGCTGGTTTGAAATTCTGGGCTTGCCCGGTCAAGGCACATATGGGAGTTGATGCTTTCTACTCCTTCTCCTCCCCTTCTCTCTCTGTCTCTCTCTCCCACCCTCTCTAAAGTGAATAAATAAAATCTTTAAAAAATTGCATTGAGTCTACTGACTGCTTTGGGTAGTATAAAAATTTTAATGAAGTTAATTCTTCCTATCCATGAGCATGATATAAGCTTTTATTTATTTGTATAATATATTTCTTCAATATTTTATAATTTTTTGAGTACTGGTTTTAAATTTGTTTTTAGGTTTCTTTTATGAAATTTTAAATAAGATTATTTTTATAGTTTCCTTTTATGTTAGGTTACTATTAATGTATAAAAATGCCCTTATTTCAGAGTAATTATTTTTTATCCTGCTATTTGACTGAATTCATTTATCTTTTTTTAAAAGAGTTTCTTTAATTTTTGTTTTTTTAAATTTTATTCATTAATTTTAGAAAGGAGAGAGAAAGAGAGAGAGAGAGAGAGAGGAGAGAGAGAGAGAGACAGAGAGAGTGAAGGGGGGAGGAGCAGGAAGCATCAACTCCATATGTGCCTTGACCAGGCAAGCTCAGGGTTTTGAACTGGCAACCTCAGCATTTCCAGGTCGACGGTTTATCCACTGCATCACCACAGGTCAGGCTATTTATCTTAATAATTTTGCACTGGGCTCTGTTGACTTCTGTATATGTAGTATCATGTCATCTGCAAATACTAACAGTTCTGGTGTTCTTACACTATTGACAGATCATTCATCAATGTGCTATATCTCCTCATTTACTTAAATCATCTTCAATTTTGCAAAATTTTGAAATTTTTATTATATAGAATTTACATATTTTTGTTAATTTTTTGGTATTTTATCTTTTGAAGACAACTGTAAATATAATCTAAATATCTCATATTTTTATATATATAAACACATTTAATATTGACCTTTTTATTAAGTATCTCTACAATATTTACTTCTAATAGTTTTTTTTTTCTGAAAGAGAGATAAAGAGAGCCAGAGAGAAGGACAGATATGAAAAGATAGGCAGAAAGAGAAAGAGATGAGAAGCATCATTTTTTGCAGCACCTTAGTTGTTCAATGACTTTTTTCTGATATGCAGGGGCTCCAGCACAGTGAGAGACCCCTTGCTCAAGTCATCAACCTTGAGCTCAAGCCAGCAAAATTAGACTTTAAGCCAGCGACCTTTGGACTCAAGCCAGCAACCATGAAGTCATGATTTATTGTGTTTAAAAGGATTCAAGTGTCCCACTGAATATAACTCTCTCATGTCCCACCCCCGTGTCCCTTTTTATAACTCCATTGCCCCCATCCCTCTAACTCTTCCTTCTAGGATTTCCTGTCCTGTTATCTGTATCTCTGTGTTGTGTATAAAGTTTCACTAATCTCTTTACTTTCTTTGGTCCCATCCCCTCATCTGCCTTCTCTCTGTCCCTCTGGACCTTTTGACTCCACCTCTGCCTCCATTCCGTTCCTCAGTTCACTTTGTTTATTGGATTCCACATATATGCAAGATCATATGATATTTTTCTTTCTCTGCCTGGTTTATTCTACTTAGCATAATAATCTACAGGTCCATTTATGCTGTCACAAAAGGTAAAATTTTCTTCTTTTTCACAGATGCATAGTATTCCATAGTATATATGTACCACTGCTTTTTAATCCACTCATTCACTGATGGACACTTGGGCTTTTTCCAGTTCTTAGCTACTGTAAACAATACTGCAATAAACATGGGTGTGCATATCTTCTTTTGAATCAGTGATTTGGTATTCATAGGATATATTCCTAAAAGTGGGATAGCTGGGTGAAAAGGCAGTTCCATTTTTAATATTTTGAGGAAAACTCCATACAGTTCTCCACAGTGGCTACACTAGTCTGCATCCCCACCAGCAGTGCAGGAGTATTCCCTTCTCTCCATGCCCTCTCCAGCACTTATTGTGTCTTGTTTTGTTAATGAGCACCATTCTGACAGGTGTAAGTTGGTATCTCATTGTGGTTTTAATTTGCAGTTCTCTGTTGATTAGTGACCTTGAACATTTTTTTATATGCCTATTGGCCACTTGTATGTCCTCTTTGGAGAAGTGTCTATTCAGTTCTTTTGCCCATTTTTTTATTGGGTTGTTTGTCTTCCTGGTGTTGAGTTTTAAAAGTTCTTTATAGATTTTGGTTATTAACACCTTATCATAGGTATTGGCAAATATGTTCTTTCATTGTGTGGGTTGTCTTTTTAATTTTTTAATGGTGTCTTTTGCTATGCTAAAGATTTTTAGTTTGATATAGTCCCATTTGTTCATGCTGTGCTTTATTCACATGCCTGTGGAGATAAATAGCAAAAATATTGCTATGAGAGATATTGGAGAATATACTGCCTATGTTTTCTTCCAAGATGTTTATGTTTTTATGACTTACAGTTAAGTATTTAAACAAATTTGACTTTATTTTTGTGAATTGGATAAATTGATGGTCTAGTTTTATTTTTTCTTGGTGTACCTGGCCAATGATTTCAACACCATTTATTAAAAAGACTGTTTTTTCTCCATTGTATACTCTTACCTCCTTTGTAAAATATCAATTGACCATAAATGCATGAATATATTTCTGGGTTCTCTGTTCTGTTCAATTGGTTGGTATGCCTGTTCTTATGCCATTACTAAGCTGTTTTGAGTACAATGGCCTTGTAGTATAACTTGATATCAGGAAATGTGATGCCTCCCACTTTCTTCTTCATTTTCAACATTGTTGAGGTTATTCATGTTCTTTTTTGGTTTTATATAAATTTTTGGAATATTTGTTTTATATCTTTGAAGTATGCCATTGGTGCTTTAATGGGAATTGCATTGAATTTATAGATTGCTTTGGGTAATATAGACTTTTTAATGATATTTATTCTTCCAATCTATGAACACAGTATATGCTTCCACTTGTTTGAATCTTTCCTGATTTCATTTATCAATGTTTTATAATTTTCTGAGTATATGTCCTTCACTTCCTTGGTTAAATTTACTTCTAGATACTTTATTTTTTTGTTGTTGTTGCAATAGTGAAGGGGATTGTTTCCTTAATTTGTCTTTCAGACAGCTTATTGTTGGTGTATAAAACTGCCACTGATTTCTGAATATTAATTTTATATCCTGCCACCTTTTCAAATCCATTATTCAAGTCTAGTATTTTTTGACTGAGACTTTTGAATTTTTTATGTACAGTATCATGTCATCAGAAAAAAAATGACAGTTTTACTTCTTTTCCAATTTGTGTGCCTTTTATTTCTTCTTGTCTGATTGCTGTGGCTAGAACTTCTAGAACTATGTTGAATAAGAGTGGTGAAAAGGGGCAATCCAGCCTTGTTTCTGATTTCATGGGGATTGCTTTTAATTTTTTCCCATTGAGTATGTTGTTGGAAGTGAGTTTGTCATAGATGGCCTTTATCATGTTGAGGTATGTTCCCTGTATTCCCACTTTGCAGAGAGCTTTGTTCATAAATCAATGCTGGATTTTATGAAATGCTTTTTCTGCATCTATTGATATTATCATGTGGTTTTTCTCCTTCCTTTTGTTTATGTGATGAATCACATTGATTGATTTGCAAATATTGTACTAGCCTTGCCTCCCCAAAATAAATCCAGTTGATCATGATGTATGATTTTTTTCATGTACTGCTGGTTTCAGTTTGCTAATATTCTGTTGAGAATTTTAGCATCTTTTAAGTTTATCATGGATTTTGGCCTAAAGTTTTTTTTTTTTATTTGTAATGTCTTTACCTGATTTTGGAATCAGGATTATGCTTGCCTCATAAAAGAATTTTGGAAGTCTTTCCTCTTCTTAAATTTTTAAAAATAGGTTGAGAAGGATAGGTGTTAGTTCTTTTTTAAATATTTGGTAAAATTTGCCTCTGAAGCCATCTGGCCCAGGGCTTTTGTTTGCTGGGAATTTTTTGATAACTGTTTCAACCTCATTTGTTGTAATCAGTCTGTTTAGGTTTTCTGATTCTTCCAAATTGAGTTTTGGAAGATTACATGTTTCTAGGAATTTATCCATTTCACCTAGATTGTCCATTTTTTTTTTTTGCATACAGATCTTCCTAGTATTATCTTACAATCATTTGTATTTCTGTGGTGTCAGCTGTCAGTTCTCTTTCATTTCTAATTTTATTTATTTGACTCCTCTCTCTTTTTTTCTTCATCAGTCTGGTAAAAAGCCATCATTCTTGTTTACCTTTTCAAAAAAACAGCTCTTGGTTTCATTGTACTTCTGTATTGTTTTTTGAGCCTTTATGTCATTTATTTTTGCTCTGCTCTTTATTCTTTTCTTCCTCCTACTTCCTCTGGGCTTTATTTGTTGTTCTCTTTCTAATTCTTTTAGATGCAGTGTTAAGTTGTTTATTTGAGCTTTATCTTCCTTCTTAAGTTATGCTTGTAATGCTCTGAAATTCCCTCTCAGAATTTGTTATGTCCCATACATTTTGAGTTATATGTTCATTTTTGTTTATTTCAAGAAATTTTTTTATTTCTTTCTTGATCTCGTTAACCTATTTGTTATTTAATATCATGCTATTTAGTCTTCAAGTGTTTGAATGTTTTTCAGTTTTTCTATTGTAGTTGATTTCTAATTTCATGCCATTGTGATCAGAGAAGATGTTTGATATGATTTTAATCTTCTAAATTTATTGAGACTTGTTTTGTGTCCTAATATGTGGTGTATCATAGAAAATGTACCATAAGCACTTTAAAAGAATATATTATCTGCTGCTTTGGTGTGAAAAGTTCTGAAGCTATCTATTAAACCAGATGATCTAGTGTGTTCTTTAAGGCCACTTTTTCTTTGTTAAATTTCTATCTGGAGGATCTATCCATTGATGCTAGTGGAGTATTAAAATCCTCTACTATTATAGTATTGCTGTTGATATCACCCTTTATGTCCATCAAAATCTGCTTTATATATTTAGGTGCTCTTATATTAGGTGCATAGATATTTACAATCGTTATACCCCCCTGCTGGATTGCTTCCTTTATTATTATGTAGTGACCTTCTTTATCCTTCACTATAACCTTAGTTTTAAAATCTATTTTGTCAGATATAAGTATTGCTATCCCAGCTATTTTTTTTCATTTCTATTTGCATGAAATACTTTTTTCATCCCTTCACTTTCAGTCTATGTGTATCTTTTGTTCTGAAGTGGGTCATTAGTAGACAGCATATGTACAGATTTTGTTTTCTTATCCACGCAGCTACCCTATGTTTTTAGATTGGAGGACTTAATCCATTTACATTTAAGGTTGTTATTGATATATAGTTGTTTATTGCCATTTTATTTTTTAAATGTACAGTCCTCTTTTTCTCATTTTTTTTTCTTTGCCTTTTTTACAGCAGGCCCCTTAACATTTCTTGAAGTACTGTTTTGGTTGTAATGAATTCCTTGAGTTTTGTTTTTTGTCTGGGAAGTTTTTTTTTTCTCTTTCAATTTTCCATGATATTCTTGCTGTATAAAGAAGTATTTGTTGTAGATTCTTGCTTTGCATCACTTTGAATATTTATTGCCAATCACTTCTGGCTTTAAGTGTTTCTGCTGTAAATTTTTATGATGTCATTTTTATGGGGGCTTCTCTGTAGGTAATTAACTGCTTTTCTCTTGCAGCTTTTAGTATTCTTGCTTTGTTTCTTAACTTTGACACTTTTATTATAATGTGTTTTGCTGTAGTCCTCCTTGAGTTCCTCTTTAATGTGATTCTCTGTGTTTATTGAACTTGTGTGAATTTTTTTCATCAATTTAAGGAAGTTTTTAGCTATCATTTCTTCAAACAGTTTCTTTATTTCTTGTTTGTTCTCTTCTCCTTTCAGGAACCCCAATGATGTGAATGTTGTTTCTCTTCAAGTTGTCATAGATGTCTCTTAAATTTTCTTCTGACTTTTTCAGACTCTTTTTTTTGCTGCTCTGCTTCTGTGCTTTAGTTTATCTTGTCCTCTAAGTTGATTATTCAATCCTCTGCTTCATCCAGCCTGCTATTAATTTCTAGTTTAACCTTCATTTCTGATATCATATTTGGCATTTCTGACTGGTTCTTTTTTTATGATTTTATTGTCCTTTTTAATTCTTGCTATCTCCTTTTTTAGGTGCTCATTATTTCCATCCATTGTTTTTCTATAATTCTTGATCATCCTAAAAATTATTGTTTTAAACTCTGCATCTGGTATTTTGGTTACTTCCATCTCATTCAGTTCTTTTTCTGGGGATTTCTTTTGTTGTTTCATTTGGGTGGCATTTCCCTATCAGCCCATTATGTCTGTGTATTAGGTAACACTGTATGACTTTGAAATTTTTGTGTGGTCTTTATGAAGAGGATGGGCTTGGTGGTACTGTCCTTCAGGACACTTGTGTTCTTTGTTCCAAAAATGCTTTTTTGAAGGTACAGTGGTACCTTGAGATACAAATTTCATTTGTTCTGTAACCGAGCTCATAAGTCAGTCAATTCATATATCAAACTGCAGATACTGGACCCGTGCGCCAATGTGCCAAATAGTGGCAGCTTCATGAATCATGACTCATATCTCGAATTTCTCTTGGATCTCAAACAAAAATATGGACCAAGTTGCAGCTTGTATCTTAAAAAAACTTATATGTTCGTCTGTTTGTATCTTAAGGTACCACTGTACTATTTTTCCTCTTGTTGTATGTGAGTATTAGATGCACTTGGTCCTTTTGTGGGTACAGTTATCAGTTCAGGCTGGCTGCCTCTAAGGGTCAACCTTGGTTATGTGTATTACACATTGTGCAATGTCTGTCCTGTGGGACGTATTTATTCTACACAGTGTCTGGTGCCTGCTAGACTTCACATTTGGGTGTGCTGTTTGTGAAGGTAATTTATTCTAGGGTTGGTGCTGTCTGCCAGCCACTACCAGTAATGTTGGCTCTAGTTCTTCTTGTGTTGGTATCGATTGTTGTTTGTAACCTGCTGTGGGCAACCAGTCTGCACCTATTGCACTTTTTGACTTCTGTGTCTGTGTTTTCTGTGACCAGGTACTGTGGGAGGGGCCAAACATTGTATAAAGATCAACTGTCTCCTGCTTAGAGATAAAAACTCAGTAAAAGCCCCAAGTTCTGTAAGATTTGTTTCCACTTTTCAGCTGCTTCTCCTCTTCTTGCAGCTGCCTGGTCTTTCCACAGAGTCTTCTGTAACAAGACTGTAGTGTGGGCTCAGTCTGGCCTCACTCAACCATCCTCTATACAGGTTGAACACTTGGTGGGTTAGGCAGCTTAAGTTGTAAATACAATGTTTGTGGGACCCCCTACTTCAGGAGTCTCTTGGTCAGGAGCTCAGTACAGGGAATGTGGCCCCTACTCCAGAGCTTGATCCCTCAGCCACTGCTGGATTTACAAATTTTATATCTCCCCAACAATTTGAGTAGCAGGTTCAGATGAAGTGTGGCCAACATTCCCCTCTGCAGGAGTTCTTTCAGCTGTTCATACCCCAGTCTCAGGGAGAAAGACTGAGAGAGTCTGCTCTTGGAGTTGACCGTGCCCTTCCTGAAGGTGGCTAAGTCCTTTGTCCAGATCCAACAATAGACTCATAGAGACCTACACTTTAAATGTCCATGCTCCAAGCCTCTCTCTCTTCCCCCTGTGGAATCTAGCCCATCAGGACAGAATATCCAGAGTTCAGGCCGGCCAACTGTGAAGCTCCAGCCTATCCAATGCACATGAGCCACTTTGCTTGTGTGCTGATCACAGAGAGTGGAACTTGTCTCAGCTGGGCCTTGTCTAAGGAGTTTTCCTTAGGATACTACTCTAACATGGGTTGTTAGGTTCTGATTCGATGCTTTCCACAGCTGGCCCTTGGATGTGCTAGCCCTGGGGATCTCAAGCGTGAACCCAGCACAGACCTGTTGGAGACACTGCTCATGACTGACCTTCAGCAAGCTTCTTGAAGCTACAAGCAATTCTGAGTTCATGGTGCCTCTTTTGGACCCAGGTGTACATGGAAATACTAAGCTGCACTCCTAGGCTTGCTTTTACCCATTCTGGCCCTGAGGGAAAGTCTGCTAAAATGGCCAACTTTCCCTGATTTCTGCCTCCTATAGCCTCTGTTTGCTTGTTGGTTTGTTGGGTTCAGCTTCTGATAAATCCTCTGCTAGAGTCTATAGCTTGTGGCAATTCAGCCATTAAGAAGGGTGGTGGGTGTGGCTCTGCCCCTTGACCCCAGGGACAGGTTGTTTAGACTTTTTCACAGACCTCAGTAGGGTGAGGCCACAGGAGTTTGGTGGGTGTGGCCTCTGAGACCCAGAAGTGTGGTCTGCCCAACACAGTTTCAACTGTGTCTCCTGTGAGGTGAAAACACCAATCATAGACTTAGGAGAGTGTGAGAAGGAGATCCGGTATCAACACCAGTAAACTGATGTGGCCCCTTCTTCCTGGCCTCTCAGAACAACCCAACACCATGACTAGGGTATGAGAAACTCTCAAGGGTAGAGCATCTGCTTTTATCCAGGCTGATGCCACTCAGAGAGGATTGCATCACCCAAGAAAGATGGAAAATGCAGTATTGGAGAATAATTTGGCACAGGGGTTCTGGTGGCTGTCCTCCACAGTGTCTCTTCCTGGACCTCCAGCTTTTCACTCTCCTCATGCAACTCCATTCCTCTGAGCGTTCCCCCACCAGAGCATGAGGTAAATGACTGTGAATAAAGCTTTCTGTGTGGGCCCTTTAAGACAGAGTCTGTGTCTGAGAGCTGTGCTTTTTTCTCACAGACAGAAACCCTTCTCTTTTCACAGGTCAATGCTGTCTGAGTGCCTCTTTTAGGCCCTGGGGCCCTAGGCTGAGTCTCCAGGCCTGGGGCTGAGGACTCACACCTTCCAGGGTGACTCACTCCACAGTGAAAGTCTCTTTGGACCCTCAGCTGCTGTTTGCTCCTGAGATTGGGGCAGCCATTTCCATGTCTCAGCCTTTCCTATCAGTCTCAGTGTGGCTTCTTTAGCGATCCTTGGTTATAGACTTTTCTTACATTAGTCCAAAATTCATTTTTCAAGATGATTGTTCTTAAATTAAGTTGTAAGTCAATTTGGTACAAGGTAGTGGCACTTGGAACGTCTACCTACTCTGACGCCATCTTTCGTCTCCTTCCACATTGTCTTTTGATAGAGGATTGAATAAAGAAGGTGTTGTACTTAGATAAAATAGAATACTACTCAGCAATAATAAATAATGACATATTGCCACTTAGGACAACATAGATGGACTTAGAGAATGTTGTACTACATAATATTAGTAAATCAGAAAAAGCTAAGAACTTTATGATTTCACATATAGGTGGTATATAAAACAGACTTATGGTCATAGATAAATGTGAAGAGACAGAGGGAGAAATATGTGGATAATGGGGTAAAGTGAGTGGTGTAAAGTGGAACAAATATAAGGTGACAGAAAATGATTTGATTTTGGGTGATGGGTATACAACATAATCAAAAGTTCAAGTGCTATAAAAATGTTTACCTGAAACCTATGTACACTTATTGGTTTATGACATAGGGTAATAAAGCATTTCCCCTATGTCATCTTGTTAAATTTAGTTTTCTAAATAAACTTTAAAAAAATAATTTTAGACTTTTAAATAGTATTCAGATAATTGGACTCTATATGCAAAAAAGTAGCTCGCACTTTATGCAAAAAATTAACTCAAAATGGATTTGTGATAAAAATGTTTAACATTAAATGTTAAATTTGAAACTTTAAAAGGATACAGGTGAACGTCTTCATGATCTGAAATTAGGCACAGAAATCTTAATCATGACACCAAAATTATGATTCATGAAAGAAAAAGATAATAAGTTCCCTTCTATAAAATTAAAAGTTTTTCTCTGAGGAAGTCACTTTTTAGAAAGTAAACATCAAGCTACAGTGTGGAATAAAATATTTCAATTTTTTTCCAAAACAATCTTGTATTAAGGATATATAAAGTGGTCTTGAAACTCAAAAATTAGAAAATTAACATCACAATTATAAAAATGGGTAAAAACCACAATTGACACTTCATCAAAGTGAACATATGGTTTGTAATTAAGCAAATACCTTTTCCTACACATTAGCTATTAGAGAAATGCAAATTAAAACCACAAAACACATTTGAGAATAACTAAATTTTATATATATTTTACTAAATTGTGATAGTGTCACAGGGAGGACACAGGTGTTTTCCATCCAGTGGCATTATCTAGGTTCTCGTTTCTGTGCAAGAAAGAATTAGAAATCAATACAGAATGTTTCAGTAAAGTACAGAGGTTTTATTAAAGTGATAGTATACATTCAGAAAAGAGAGTGGAAGCACCATGGAGAAGTACATCAAGCTTGGCAAAGTGGAGACAGACTGGGTGAGGCACCACATTCCAAAAAATAGGGGGAGTTTTTGTCTTTATTTGGTATTTCTGGAACTGTCATGGAGTCACTGCATGATGAGTACTTGTCTATCTGCAATGCTGATAGCGTTATAATGTTATTATAATTGGCTATAGGTTACTTTCAGTCAGGGTGTCTGGCGCAGCTGAATAGAACTTGTTCTTGTTTGTCTCTGTGGTTGTCTTTTGTAAGTTTGCTTTCTCTTTCAAGCCTGATTCATAAAGACAGTAAAGAGGAGTCTGGTACATCAATTTAGCTGTCCTGTCTCAGTATAATGCTATCAAATATAAAGAATAACTTGAACTCTCACATTACTGGTGGAAATGTAAAATGGTACAATCATTGTGAAAAATGATTTGATCATTTCTTATAAATCTACATTGTCCAAATGACTCAGTAATCTCATTTGGGGAATAATAAAAACTTATATTCACATAAATACTTATACATGAGTGTTTATAGCAACACTATTAATGTTTTTCAAAACTTGCAAACAATCCAAATAATCTTTCTATAAATTAATAAACTATGATGCATTTATAAGTTTAAAAACAAGATGTATGTTGTAGATTGAATTGTGTCTACCAAAATATCTGTTTAAATTCTAACCCCCATTAATTGTGTGACCTTATTTAGAAATAAAGTCTTTGCAGATCTAATTAGTTGAATCAATATATGGTCATACTGACTATTGTCCTTCTAAGCAAAGATGACAGAAACACAACTGAAGAATATTATATGAAGATGCAGGCAAGTATTGTAGTGGTGTATTTACAAGCCAGGAATACCAAAAAGTGCCGGTCATCATCAAAGCTAGAAGAAAATAATAAAACAAAGTACCACAAAATGGGTGGCTTAAAACTACAAAAATGTGTTGTGTTATAGTTCTGAAGTTAAAAATTCTAAAATCAAGCTTTAAGAAAGGTAAGTTTCTCCTGGGGGTTTTGAGGGTAAATGGCAGCCTTAAGAAACTTATACAACTCAAAGGACAATGCTATTTCCAATTATTTTAACTGTGTGCCAAAACAAAGTGCAAGGATAATTATTTATATAAGTACAAAAATACCTAGCACTCAATAAAATAAAACTCACATTATCTAATATTCAATTGAAATTCCAGGCATGCAAAGAAGCACAAAAGTAAGATCCATAATGAGGAAAAAATATAATTGATCAAAACTGGCTTAAAAATGACACAATTGATTGAGTTAGTAGGTAAGAACATTAAATCAATTATTAAAGCTGTATTCCACATTTTCTAGAAAAAAGAAAAAAATTTAAACATGTTAAAAGACCTCAAATAAATATTGACAGCTGAAAACTAAAATGTCTGAGATGAAAAAATACACTGATTTGGATTAAGGAAGACAAAATGATTAGTAAGCTTGAATATAGTAATAAAAATATTTGATAGTAAATCTAAAAGAAGACAAGAAACTAATAAATATTCACTATTAAGCTCTGAGACAAATTCAGATAGCCTACTGTTGAGCAAATGAGTTTTTAAAATTTGTATTTTTTGCTCACTTTTATTGTTAGAAAATGGCTCTGGGCAGCCACATGTGTGCTTGCCCTCAGAGCAGGGCAGTTGATTGCAAACTGCAGATTGCATTCCTGCTTGGAAGGGGCCATTGTTTTTGCCAATGTTTGCTGGAGGAGAGATTTTCACAACAGAAAGTTTTGAAAAGAAGAGAGCCTAAGGAGAAGAGGCAGAGTGAAGCCATGTTTATAGAGTGAGAGCAGAGAGAATGCAGAGTAATAAGGAAGAAGCCAAGTTGGCAGGGAAAGAAAGGGTGTGCAGATGGGGAACCAGAGGTGAGGGGCTTTTTGAGCCTACTGACACTGGCAGGGCCTTTGATTCTAGGAGAAACTGGAGAAGCTTCTCCTAGTTGTATAACTGGATAATGTGCAGTGGCTTTGGAAACCCTGAGTAAAAGGGAAGTGTTTTCCCTCTGTATTGCTTCTCAGCTGGTGTGAGATTTTAATAAAAGAATGGCCCACCATTATTTTGCTCCATTGTTTCTTTACAGTCTACCTTAATTCAATAAGAACCTGAACATGCATGGTCATAATGGCTGCAACTGCTGGCCATATATATATATATATATATATATATATATATATATATATATTCAGAGTAACCAAAAGTGAAAAATAGAGGAATAGAAAAAAAATACTTGAGGAAGTGAATGAAAAAATTATCAAATTAGATTAAAGATATGCTGTCACAAACCTAAGAAGCTAGAGTTCTGAGACTATCTCAGCAATGGGTGTGCATGAAAAGAAGGCACTGCAGGACTTAAAAAAAACCACACACACAAGACACTACATAAAGAAAAGATGGAGAGATTCCAAGAAGGTGATGGAGTAGGCAGATGTCCCAATTGCTGCCTTCCAGGACCAAACTTGACTACAACTTAATTTAAGAACAGTCATCTTGAAAAAGCAACTTTGGACTAAACAAAGAGGAATCTATAAACAAGGATCACAAAAGAAGCCACACTGAGACTGGTAGGAAGGGTGGAGATGTGGAAAGGGCTGCACCTCTCCCATGAGCGAGTGGAGGCTGAGAGTCTAGAGGGATTCTAATTATGGGGAGGGTTGCTCTGACAGGTGTGGGTGCTTAACCCCAGGCTTGGAGCCCCAGCTTAGAGCCTCAGAGCCTAGAAGAGGTGCCCACACAGCATTTGGAGGTGAAACAAGCCAGGTTTCTGTCTGCAAGAATGTGAAAAAATTATTGGACAACAAGGCTTCATCTCAAAGGGTCCACACAGAAAATCTTGATCACAGCCACTTACCTGGGGCTCCAATGGAGGGAGAACTGTGAGGACTGGAGTTGCATAAGGAGAGTTTAAATTTGGAGGCCCAGGGAAAAACACTGGGGGGGAATGGCCACCAGAAACCCTCTGCTGAGTCATTCTTTAATTTTGCAGATGCCATTTTTCTTGGGTGGAACAATACTCTCTTAGTGGAATCGGCCTAAGGAAAAATAATTGCTCTGCCCTTGGGAGTCTCCCCTTCTCCATTCAGGGTGAAGGCTCGTTTTAAACATCCAGGAAGCAGGGGGTGCATCAGTGACTCACTTTTCTGGTGTTGAGACTGGAGCTACCCCCACCCCCCCAAAAAAAAAACTCTTGAGTCTAAGACTGGTGCTTCAACCTCATGGCAGACTCAGTTGAAACTGTCTGGAGGGAGGGCAGACCACACCTCTGGGTCTCAGAGAGCAGACCCACTAGACTCCTGGGGACACACTGTGCTGAGGTCTGTGAAAAAATTCTGGACAGACTGACACACGGGCTGAGGGGCAGAGCCACATCCACCACACTTTCTAATTCCTGAATTGCTGCAGGCTCCAGACTCTAGCCAAAGTTTTTACAGCAGTCTAGCCCAAAATGCAGCCAGCATACAGAGGCTGCAGAAGAAGAGACTCAGGGAAACTTGGCCTTTTAAGTGGACTATTCTCCAGTCCCAGAGTGAGTAAAAGCCAGCATAGGTGTGCAGCTGGTAATTCCATCTGAACTTTGGCCCAGCAGAGGCAGCCACAAACTCTGGATTGCTTATAGCTCCAAGAAGGTTGCTGAGGACCAATCACAGGCAGTGTCTTCCACTGATATGCACACAAGTTCCAGCCAGGAAGGCCCAAGATTGGCACATCCAGTGGTATGCTCTGGAAAGCATTGGTTCAGGACCTAACAACCCTCGCTAGAATGGTATCCTAGGGAAGAGCTCCTCATACCTGGCTCAGCTGAGGCACATTCGGCTCTCTGTGATCAGCACCAGCACAGCAGCTCATGTGCATTGGATATGGTAGAGCTTCACAATCAGCCAGCCTGGATGCTGGATATACTACCCTTCTTGTCTAAACTCCAAATGAGGAAAGAAGAGAGTCATAGAGCATGAACATTCAAAGTGTGAGTGCCTGTGAGGCTATTGTTGGATCTGGTTGAGGGGCTAAGCCACTTTCTGGGGAGGCACAGTCAGCCCAAGGAGAGGACTCTCTCAGCCTTTCTCCCTGTGATCAGAATCTCATCAGCTGTAATAACTTTTGCTAAGGAAACTGTAGGCCCCACTTGATCTGAACCTGCTGCTCACCTTGTTGGGGAGAAATAAAATTTATCTGTCCAGCAGTGGCTGAGGAATTAGGCTCTGGAGTAAGGGCCACAATCCTTGTATTGAGCTACAACCCAAGAGACCCTTAAAATAGGTGATCCCTTTCAAATTGTATTCCCATACACAGCTGCCCTAGCCCAACAAGCTTGCAACCTGTACAAGGGTTGGATGGGTGAGGCCAGTCTTGGCCTACACTATAGGCTTTCTACAGAAGATTCTGGGAAAATCAGGCAGTTGTAAGAAGAGGAGTAACAGCTGAAATGTGTAGACAAATCTTGTGAAGGTTGGGGTTTTACAGAGCTGCTTGCATCTCTAAGCAAGAGGAAGCTGATCCTTATACACAGGTTGGGCCCTCCCACACTACCCAGGACAAAAACCACAGACACAAACAGCAAATAAAGCAGTAGCTGCAGACAAACAGCCCACAGCAGGTTACAAATAACAGCTGATGCCAACACAAGAAGATATAGAATGAACACAACTGGTAGCTGGTGGCAGACAGCACCAAACCTAGACTCAGCTTTCTACACAAGCAGCATGTCCAAACTAGGAGTCTGTATACAGACAAAATGGGTAGACAAAGAAATGTGACCCCAATGAATCAACAAGAGAAATCCCCTGAAAAAAATAAATGAAATGGAAGTAACCAAACTATCAGATGCAGAGTTTAAAATAATAATTTTTAGGATGCTCAGTTATCTTAGAGCAACAATGGATGGATATAATGAGTACTTAAATAAACAGATAGCAAGCATCAAAAAGGATATTGAAGTAATAAAAATTAAACCATCAGAAATGACAAATACAATATCAGAAATGATGACTACACTAGAAGGAAACAATAGCCAACTGAACAAAGCAGAAGAGCAAAAAAAAAGGTTCTAAAAGACTGAGGAAACTCTAAGAGACCACTGTGACAACATGAAAAGAAACAACATCAGCATAATAAGGACTCTTAAGGGAGAAGAGGATGAACAAGGTGTAGAGAACCTGTTTGAAGAAATTATAGCTGAAACTTTTTCTAAATTGATAAAGAAAAAAGTAACAGAAGATCAAAAAACCCAGAATGTCCAATTAAAGAGAAACCCAAGGAGGCCTACACCAAGACACATCATAATTAAAATGCCAAAGTTAAGATACAAAGAAAAAATACTAAAAGCTGCAAGAGAAAAGCAGTCAAATTACCTACAAAGGAACCCCCATAAGGATGACATTCAACTTTTCAACAAAGCACTTGAGGCCAGAAGAGATTGACAAGAAATATTTAAAGTGATGCAAAGTAAGAACCTACAACCAAGACTGATTTATCCAGCAAGGCTATCTTTTAAAATTGAATGAGAAATAAAAAGCTTCCTAGACAAAACAAATAAAAAAACAACTCAAAGAATTCATTACAACCAAACCAGTACCACAAAAAATGCTAAAAGTGCTGCTGTAAAAAATAAAATAAAATAAGAGAATTGTGGATTTAAAGAATAAAATGGCAAAAAATAACTACATATCTACAATAAACTTAAATGTAAATTGATTTATATACTCCAATCAAAAGACTTTGGGTTGACAAACTAGATCAATTTGATTAAATAGATATCTTTAGAACCTATTACACCAAAGCAGCAAAATATACATTCTTTTCAAGTGCTCATGGTACATTCTCTAGGACAGACCACATGTTAGGACACAAAACATGTCCCAATAAATTTAAAGAGATTGAAACCATATCAAGTATCTTCTCTGATCACAATGGCATGAAACTAGATATCAACTACAATAGAAAAACTAAAAAACATTCAAATACTTGTAGGCTAAATAGCATATTATTTTTTTAATAAATTTTTATTAATGGTAATGGGATGACATTAATAAATCAGGGTACATATATTCAAAGAAAACATGTCTAGGTTATTTTGTCATTAAATTATGTTGCATACCCCTCGCCCAAAGTCAGATTGTCCTCCGCCACCCTCTATCTAGTTCTCTGTGCCCCTCCCCCTCCCCCTAACTCTCTCCCTCCCTCCCTCCCATGTCCTCCCTCCCCCCACCCCTGGTAACCACCACACTCTTGTCCATGTCTCTTAGTCTCATTTTTATGTTCCACCAATGTATGGAATCATGTAGTTCTTGTTTTTTTCTGATTTACTTATTTCACTCCTTATAATGTTATCAAGATCCCACCATTTTGCTGTAAATGATCTGATGTCATCATTTCTTATGGCTGAGTAGTATTTCATAGTGTATATGTGCATCTTCTTTATCCAGTCTTCTATTGAAGGGCTTTTTGGTTGTTTCCATGTCTTGGCCACTGTGAACAGTGCTGCAATGAACATGGGGCTACATGTGTCTTCACGTATCAATGTTTCTGAGGTTTTGGGGTATATACCCAGTAGAGGGATTGCTGGGTCATAAGGTAGTTCTATTTGCAGTTTTTTGAGGAACCACCATACTTTCCTCCATAATGGTTGTACTACTTTACAGTCCCACCAACAGTGAATGAGGGTTCCTTTTTCTCCACAGCCTCTCCAACATTTGAATAGCATATTATTAAATAACGAATGAGTTAACAACGAGATCAATGAAGAAATAAAAAATTTCCTTGAAAGAAATGAAATGAACATACAACAACTCAAAATTCGTGGTACACACAAAAGCAGTCCAAGAGGGAAGTTCATAACAGCACAGGCATATCTTAGGAAGCAAAAAACTGCTTAAATAAACAACTTAACTCTGCATGTAAAAGAACTAGAAACAGAACAATAAATAAAACCCAGAGGAAGTATACAAAAGAAAATAACAAAGATTAGAGTGGAACTAAATGACATAGAGGCTGAAAAATACAATGCAAACTATCAATGAAACCAAGAGCTGATTCCTTGAAAAGGTAAACAAAATAGGCAAACCTTTAACTAGATTAATGAATAATAAAAGAGAGAAGACTCAAATACATAGTATTAGAAATGAAACTGGAGAAGTAACAACTGACACCACAGACATACAAATATGGTAAAATAATAGTATGAAGATCTATACTCCAAAAAATTGGACAACCTAGGTAAAATGAATAAACCTCTAAAACTTAAAATCTTTTAAAACTCAAACTGGAAGATTTAGAAAACCAGACAGACCTATTACAACAAATGAAATGAAAACAGTTATCAAAAAGAACCTCCTAACAAACAAAAGTGCTGGAACAGATGGCTGCACAAGCAAATTTTACCAAATATTCAAAGAACTAAAACCTATTCTTCTCAAGCTATTTTAAAAAAATTCAAAAGAAGGGAAGACTCCCAAGATCTTCTTATGAGGCAAGCATTATTCTCATTTGAAAACTTTGTAAACACACTATATTTTGTTAATTGTTTTCTGTTTTTCAGTTGTTTTGTTCCTCACTTTTAGCTCTACTGTACTTCTTTATTGTACTATGGAGCTAATATAGAACTATTGCCATTAATATATAGTTGTTTATTTGTTGTTTTTGTGAAAGAGCTGAGAATTGGGCTTTCTACTTTGATATCTTGCTGACATCAGGACAGAGATTATTTTCAATAACTCATGGATTCTATTTGAAACTATTCTCTGAAATGAAAACATTCATTCATAAGGACTCCACCCTCATGACCTAATTACTTCCCCAAACCCACCTCCAAATGCCCTCATATTGGGGATTCAGTTTCAACATATAAAATTGGGGGATACACAAACATTCAGTCTATAGCACCCTATAACTTGCTTTGGCCAATAGAATGTAGCATACATGATAAGGTGCCAGTTCTCTCTCTAGGCCTTAAAGCATTTGAACCCTTCTAAATCCTGTCTTGAATTTTTGCCATGTCATGTGAACAAGCTTTCTGGCAAATAAGAAAACATATGCATTAGACTCCAGTTGTCTCAGCTAAGCTTTTCTAGATCAGCATAGTGCTAGTGACCCCAAATACATGAGAAAACACAGTCAAGAGCAGCAAAGCAGCCCTGGTCAAATAGCTCAGTTTGTTAGAGCATTGTCTGGAGGCACAGAGGTTGTCTGTTTGATCCCTCCCAGGACACATACTGGAAGAGATTGATGTTCCTCTCTCTCTCTCCCTCCCTTCTTCTCTTTCTAAAATCAATAAAAAAAACATTTCAAAAAAAAGAGCAGCGCAGCTATGTATCTGATCTATAGATGATAGTCACTATTAATGAACTCCTTATAACCATATTTGTTGCAATGTGAATTTGCAGTTCTTCCCATTAATGTGTGGAAATTATTTCCCCACACCTTGAATCTGGGATCCATTGTGACTTACTTTGGCCAACAAAATGTGGTAGAAGTGATAGTTTTATCTATAGGACTCAAGAAACCTGTACACTTCTACTCCCATTCTTGGAAATCTGCCATGCTTTGAGAACATGCCTTAACTAGTCTTATAAAAGATGGAAACCCCATTTGAATCAGAACCTGGTTATCCCAGAAAACCCCCAAATATGTGAAATGGCCCCAGCAATGATCAAAACGTCTTTTTTTCTCACTTACCCATAGCCAACTGCAGACACATACGTGGGTCTAGCAAAGATGAGAAGAAATGCCCAGCTAACTGATAAGCTCATGATAATAAAGGGTTATTGACTTAATCCACTAAATTTTGAAGTGGTTTTTTATACCACAATAAATAAGCAATACAGGCCCTACCAACAAAGTAAAATGGAAGAAAGGAAGAAAGTGACTTTGTGTATCTTTTCTGTAATGATTGTTAAGCTACCACTACACTCAAAATGAGGCTTAAAGAGATTGGACATATTAATCTGTGTTGATCTTTTACCTAAACTTTTAAATAAACAAACCATTAAATAAGATAATTTGTAAAGAATGTCACTACCTGGATTAGTAGTAAGAGGAGGGTAAGGAAAGGAGAGTAAGTAAATGTGACTTGAACATAAAATTGAAATTCAAATTATCTATCTTAATTTTCTGGTGTTTTATGTGTTGGTGCTTGTGGTAAATAAAAAAAATATATGAATTTTATAAGTGTACAGAAATAAACCCACCTGACTTTTCTGGATAAAAAATTAAGTCTGACAATTTTTTAAAAATTTATTTATTAAATTTAATGCATGGACATTGATAAATCAGGGAACATACATTGAAAGAAAACATCTCTAGATTACTTTGACGTTTGATTGTGCTGTGTACCACTCCCCCAAAGTTAAATTGTCTTCTGTCACCTTCTATCTAGTTTTCTTGGGCCCCTCCACTCCCCCAACCCCTATCTCCTTCTTTGCCCCCTCCCCCTACCCCCACCCCCCAATCCTGTTGCCATCAAATTCTTGTTCATATCTCTGAGTCTCATTTTTATGTCCCTTCTATGTATGGATTCATATAGTTCTTAGTTTTTTTCTGATTTACATATTTCACTCCGTATAATGTTATCAAGGTCCATCCATGTTATTGTAAATGATCCAATGTCATCATTTCTTATGGCTGAGTAGTATTCCGTAGTATATATGTATCAAAGCTTTTTAATCCACTCCTCCTCTGATGGACACTTGGGCTGTTTCCAGATCTTCGCTATTGTGAACAATGCTGCCATAAACATGGGGGTGAATTTCTTCTTTTCAAACAGTGCTATGGTGTTCTTGGGGTATATTCCTAAAAGTGGGATAGCTGGGTCAAAAGGCAGTTTGATTTTCAGTTTTTTGAGCAATCTCCATACTGTTTTCCATAGTGGCTGCACCAGTCTGCATTCCCACCAGCGGTGCAGGAGGGTTCTCTTTTCTCCACATCCTCGCCAGCACTTATTCTGTGTTGTTTTGTTGATGAGCGCCATTCTGGCTGGTGTGAGGTGATATCTCATTGTGGTTTTAATTTGCATCACTCTAATGATTAGTGATGTTGAGCATTTTTTCATATGCCTATTGGCCATCTGTATGTTCTTTTTGGAGAACTGTCTATTCATCTCTTTTGCCCATTTTTGGATTGGATTGTTTGTCTTCGTGGTGTTGAGATTTACAAGTTCTTTATAAATTTTGGTTATTAACCCCTTATCAGACGTATTGTCAAATATGTTCTCCCATTGTGTAGTTTGTCTTCTTATTCTGTTCTTGTAGTCTTTAGCTGTGCGAAACCTTTTTAGTTTGATATAGTCACATTTGTTTATCCTGTCTTCTATTTCACTTCCCTGTGGAGATAAATCAGCAAATATATTGCTCCAAGAGATGTCCAAGAGCTTACTGCCTATGTGTTCTTCTAAGATGCTTATGGTTTCACGGCCTACATTTAAGTCTTTTATCCACTTTGAGTTTATTTTTGTGAGTGGTGTAAGCTGGTGATCTAGTTTCATTTTTTTGCAGGTAACTGTCCAATTTTTCCAACACCATTTGTTAAAGAGGCTGTCTTTACTCCATTGTATTTCCTTACCTCCTTTCTCAAATATTAGTTGTCCATAGAATTGTGGGTTTATTTCCGGGTTCTCTGTTCTGTTCCACTGATCTATATGCCTGTTCTTATGCCAGTACCAGACTGTTTTGAGTACAATGGCCTTGTAGAATAACTTGATTTCAGGAAGTGTGATACCTCCCACTTTATTCTTCTTTTTTAAGATTGCTGAGGCTATTCGTGTTCTCTTTTGGTTCCATATAAATTTTTGAAATATGTGGTCTATATTTTTGAAGTATGTCATTGGTATTTTAATTGGTATTACATTGAATTTATAGATTGCTTTGGGTAAAATAGACGTTTTAATGATGTTTGTTCTTCCTAACCATAAGCACGGTATATGCTTCCACTTGTTTGTATCTTCCTTGATTTCTTTCATCAATGCTTTGTAATTTTCTGAGTACAAGTCTTTAGTCTCCTTGGTTAAGTTTACTCCTAGATACTTTATTTTTTTGGTTGTAATTTTGAAGGGGATATTTTCCTTAATTTCTCTTTCTCACTCTTCATTGTTGGTGTATAAAAATGCCTCTGATTTCTGAGTATTGATTTTATACCCTGCCACTTTGCTGAATTCATTTATCAGGTCCAGTAGCTTTTTGACTGAAACTTTAGGGTTTTCTGTATACAATATCATATCATCTGCAAATAATGATAGTTTTACTTCTTCTTTTCCAACGTGAATGACTTTTATTTCTTCTTCTTGTCTGATTGCTGTGGCTAGGACTTCAAGGACTATGTTAATTAACAGTGATGAAGGGGGCACCCCTGTCTTGTTCCTGATCTTAAGGATATTGCTTTTAATTTTGCCCTTTGAGTATGATGTTGGCTGTGGGTTTCTCATAGATGGATTTATCATGTTGAGGTATGTTCCCTGTATTCCCACTTTGTTGAGAGTTCTGACCATGAATGGGTGCTGGATTTTATCAAATGCTTTTTCTGCATCTATTGAAATTATCATATGGTTTTTCTCCTTCTTTTTGTTTATGTGATGAATCACATTAATAGATTTATGAATATTGTACCATCCTTGCCACCCCAGAATAAATCCTTTTTTCCATATATTGTTGGATCCGGTTTGCTAATATTTTGTTGAGGATTTTAGCATCTATATTCATCAAGGATATTGGCCTATAATTTTCTTTCTTTGTGTTGTCTTTGCCTGGTTTTGGAATCAGAATTATGCTCGCCTCATAAAAGGACCTTGGAAGTCTTCCTTCCTCTTGAATTTTTTGAAATTGTTTGAGAAGGATAGGAGTTAGTTCTTCCTTGAATATTTGGTAGAATTCAGTTGTGAAGCCATCGGCCCCAGACTTTTCTTTGTTGGGAGTTTTTTGATAACTGTTTTGATCTTATTTGGTGTAATCAGTCTGTTTAGGTTTTCTGATTCTTTCAGATTGATTTTTGGAAGATTGTATGTTTCAAAGAATTTGTCCATTTCATATAGGTTGTCTAGTTTTTTGGCATACAATTCTTCATAGTATTTTCTAACAATATTTTGTATTTCTGTTGTGTCAGTTGTTATTTCTACTCTCTCATTTCTAATTTTCTTAATTTGAGTCCTCTCTCTCTTTTTCTTAGTGAGTCTAGTTAAAGGTTCATCAATCTTGTTTACCTTTTCAAAGAACCAGCTCCTAGTTTCATTGATCCTCTGTATTCTTTCTTTAGCCTCTATGTCATTTATTTCTGCTCTGACCTTTATTATTTCCTTTCTTCTACTACATTTGGGCTTTATTTGCTGTTCTTTTTCTAATTCTTTTAGATGCAGGGTTAAGTTGTTTCTTTGAGCTTTTTCTAGCTTCTGAAAGTGTGCCTGTAGTGCTATGAAGTCCCTCTCAGTACTGCTTTTGCTGTGTCCCATTAATTTTGTGTTCTTGTATGCTCATTGTCACCTGTTTCTAGGAATTTTTTTACTTCTTTTTGATCTCATTCTTAATCCATTCATTATTTAACAACCTGCTATTTAGTTTCCATGTGTTTGAGAATTTTTCAGCTTTTCTGTTGTGGTTCATTTCTAGTTTCATGCCGTTGTGATAGGAGAAAGTGCTTGATATGATTTCAGTCTTCTTAAATTTGTTGAGAGCACTTTTGTGCCCTAATATGTGGTCTATCTTAGAGAATGTACCATGAGCACTTGAAAAGAATGTATATTCTGCTGCTTTAGGGTGAAAGGTTCTGAAGATATCTATTAAATCGAGTTGATCTAGTGTTTCCAATAAGTCTGCTGTTTCTTTGTTAATTTTCTTTCCTGAGGATCTATCTAGTGATGTTAGTGGGGTATTGAAATCCCCTATTATTATAGTATTGCTGTTGATCTCGCCCTTTAAATCCATCAAAATCTGCTTTATGTATTTCAGTGCTCCTATATGAGGTGCATAGATATTTATAATTGTTATATCTTCCTGTTAGATTACTCCCTTTATCATTATGTAGTGGCCTTCTTTATCTCTTACTATATCCTTTGTTTTAAAGTCCAATTTGTCTGATATAAGTATTGCTACTCCAGCTTTTTTTTCATTTTTATTTGCATGAAATGTTATTTTCTATCTTTTTACCTTCAATCTATATGTATCTTTTGTTCTAAGGTGTGTCTCTTGTAGACAGCGTATGTATGGGTCCTGTTTTCTTATCCACGCAGTTGACCTATGTCTTTTTATTGGATCATTTAATCTATTTATGTTTAAGGTTATTATTGATATGTAGTTGTTTATTGCCCTTTTCTTCTTTAAAGGTGTATTCCTTTTTTGCTATATTCTTTTCCCACTTTTATCTATTTACAACAGGCCCCTTAACTTTTTCTGAATCATTGGTTTGGTTGTAATGAATTCTTTGAGTTGTTTTATGTCTGGGAAGCTTTTTATTTCTCTTTTGATTTTAAATGATATTTTTTCTGGATAAAGTAGTCTTGGTTGTAGGTTCTTGTTCTGCATTACTTTGAATATTTCTTGCCATTCTCCTCTGGCCTCAAGTGTTTCTGTTGAGAAGTCGGATGTCATTCTTATGAGGGCTCCTTTGTAGGTGATAGTCTCTTTTTCTCTTGCAGCTTTTAATATCTTCTCTTGAGAGTGACGTCACGGAAATGGCGCCGTGAGAAGCGCGTCCGAAAGCTCTCCCCTAAATCACAACAAATTTATCAACTAGAAACAGAAAAATTTATCCTCGGAGCATTCCGGAGTTCCACACAAACTGAAAGCAAAAGGACTGTTATCACTTGAATCTGAGAGACGAGGGTGTGGAGGAAGCTACCGCAGCGAGGCTCATTCAAGCCGCCAGGGAGTGCGCCTGCGGTGAGTCAGCCCATATACTTGGGAACCGCAAGCCGCCGCGAGCCCCCGCGAGCTGCCGCGAACCCCCGCGAACCGCCACCGCGAGCTGCCGCGAGGCCCCTTGAACCGCCACCGCGAGCGGCCGCCACGAGCCGCCGCGCGCGTGCCCGGTCCGGTTGAGCACCGCTGACGTTTCCAGCGGCCCGCACACTGCGAGTGGGGGTCGCCGGCCACCGGTGCCCGGAGCACCCCATTCGCGCGCGTGCCTTGGGCATTCCACGCGCCCAGGGCGCCCTGCTGGCCCGCGCACCCAGGGGGCTCCATTATCCTGCGCCTGGTGCGGTCCAGCCGCCAGCGGCGGGGCGAGCGGGAGAGGCTTGGGAGATTCTCTCCGTGGGCGGGGCACCTCACCCAGCCATTCAAGCTAACAATCAAGCGTTGGGGGAGGGGCACGCGCAGGCAGCCTAAAATACCTTCAGAAACACAATTGCGACCCAATCACTGAAATTAGCTTAACCCATAAAATCTGCGCACCCTCGGTTCTAATTGATAAGATCTCTCTCAGTTCAGCGATCCAAGACAAGAGGCGTGATATTTTTTAGTGCCTCTCGCTAAAGGGGCAGGGGCAACTTCTGATTGATAGAGCCTCCATATTCAGGGATAAACACTAACAAGAAGGACTTGGCAGATAATAAGGTCTATACTACACTAGTCGTAAGCAGAGACTAGTGCCTGTTCTTCCGTGCAAAAACAGGCTACAAAGTGTGGAAAGCCTGGGTTGAGAGGTCCAACTAAATGATAGGCGCTGAACAGTCACCTTGACAACAATTGACTCCCACCCCCGCCTGATTACACTGGAGGCCCTGACTCTCAGAGCCTTTCCCAAAGCCTTGCACTGAGTGGGGATAGAGTGGGGATTTCCCAGCTCTTTGAGCCTCTTACTCCCCAGGCAGAAGCAGTTGCAGCCTTATAGCTGGATCACCAGGCTGCTAATTCAGAAAGAGGGGACTAGGAGAGAGAATCCAGGAAAGCAAACTCTCTCATCGTTGGACCCTGCAAACGCCAACAAGCCTTTACTTCCAGCAAGACTAACGCCAATTATATGACATTGCCATAGAATCCCAACAACTGCAAATCCCTACCTAAGAGTGACACAGGGGCAGAGCCTGGGGTACAGAGTCACCGACTAGGAAGAGGGAGAGAAAAGAAAAAGGAAGAAGTTAACCTCTCAAAATCAAGAAAAACCCACAGACTTTACAACTTGATCCACTAATTTTTTGTTGTTGTTATTGTTGTTGTCGTTTGTTTCTTCTATCTTTTTGCCTTTATTTCCTTGACCTCGGTCCTTCTATTCTCTGCCCATCTTATGCTTCCCCTTTCTTGAACTACACTACCCATGAGTGTTGCATTTTATTTTTCTTCTTCATCCTCACCCTCCTTTAAGGTTATACTCCAAAACACTTAACTCTCACTCTCTCCTCTTTTGTTTTTTTTTTGTTTGTTTGTTTTTTTGTCTTGCTTTATTTTGTTTTTTTCTCCTCCTATTTTATTTCTTCCTTCGTTTTTCTCTTTTTCTTATTTTTTCCTTTCTATTCGTTTTTTCTTTTCTCATTTTACTTTCCTCCCACTTTACTTTAATCCTCAATCACGAACAAATTAGTTAATTTGGGACTCATGGCTTTTTTTTTTTTGCTTTATTTCTCTTTTTTGCTTTTGTTTCTATTTTTTTATTTTTTTTTCTCTTGTCTGTTTATTTTTGTGGCATTTTGGGTCCTCCCAATCCAAGGACTCCATTGTATTTAGTCTTCGCTCCACTTAATACAACAGATTTTTACTTATTATTTTTATTTTTTCTTCTTTATTATTCTTTTTTGGTCCTTTTTTCTGATTCCCTCTTATCCCTCTCATTATATCTCTTAGTTGACCATCACTTACAAGCAAATCATTTTATGCTTGTCTAAGATTTTCTTCTTTTTTTTTTTTTTTTGCATTTAGTAGGTCCCTACTCCCTTTTTTTGCCCCTTGAACTCTTCACCCCAAATCAGGCCCTCCATTATAGGCATGATATTTCCCTGAGGAGGGGAGAGGAGGGAAAGAGAAGAGAGAAAAAAAGGGGGAAATAATAAATTATTACTGTTTTTTTTTGTGGGGTGTTTTACCCTTTTTTTTTTCTTTTTACTCTTTATTAATTCTAATTAGTGCTATCAATAAGACCACCCTCAGATGCCGATAAGAAAGAGGAAATCGAATATTATGGATACAAAAGAAAGAGAGGTAACACAAATAGATGTGGAAAAATCTATGGAGAAAAGACTTAACATATTGGAAGCCTTGGAGCTAAATGACAGAGAATTTAAACTAGAAATCTTAAAAATACTCAGAGATATACAAGAAAACACAGAAAGGCAATATAGGGAGATCAGAAAACAACTCAATGAACACAAAGAATATATTACCCAGGAAATTGAAAGTATAAAAACAAATCAAACAGAAATGAAAAACTCAATTCACGAGCTGAAAAACGAGGTAACAAGCTTAGCTAACAGAACAGCCCAGATTGAAGATAGGATTAGTGAAATAGAAGACAAACAACTTGAGGCACAACAGAGAGAAGAAGAAAGAGACTCAAAAATAATAAAAAATGAGAAAGCCCTACAGGAATTGTCTGACTCCATCAGAAAGAATAACATAAGAATAATAGGTATATCAGAGGGAGAAGAGAAAGAAAATGGAATGGAGAATATACTCAAACAAATAATAGACGAGAACTTCCCAAGCCTGTGGAAGGAACTAAAGCCTCAAATTCAAGAAGCAAACAGAACACCAAGTTTTCTTAACCCCAACAAACCCACTCCAAGGCACATCATAATAAAGATGACACAAACCAATGACAAAGAAAAAATTCTCAAGGCAGCCAGGGAAAAGAAGAGTACAACATATAAAGGAAGGCCTATTAGATTATCATCAGATTTCTCAGCAGAAACTCTACAAGCTAGAAGAGAGTGGACCCCAATATTTAAAGCCCTGAAAGAGAAGAACTTTCAGCCAAGAATACTATACCCATCAAAGCTATCCTTCAAGTATGAAGGAGATATAAAAACATTCACAAATACAGAAAAGATGAGAGAATTTATCAACAGAGAGCCCCCACTCCAGGAAATACTAAGGGGGGTTTTCCAACCAGATTCAAAGAACAAAAGAAAACAACACCACAAGTAACAGCTCCACCAAGAACACAATAAAACCAAACTTAAACTGTGACAACAAAGGAAAAAAAGGGGAGAGAGGATGGAGATTAACAGTAGCAAAGGATGATGAAGTGCAGAAATACTTATAAGATAGGGTAGTACAATGAATATGGTAGGTACCCTTTTCATTACTTAATGGTAACCACCCTTAAAAAAACCACCACAAAAACACTTGACTTAAAAAAGGTAGCAACAGAGGAAAGAAGTATGGAACACAAACAAACAAAAACAAATGATAGAAAAACAAAAGAAGAATCAAACTAGATACAAAACTAACAGAAAGCAATTTATAAAATGGCAGTAGGGAACCCACAAGTGTCAATAATTACACTAAATGTAAATGGATTAAACTTACCAATAAAAAGACACAGAGTAGCAGAATGGATTAAAAAAGAAAATCCAACTATATGCTGCCTACAAGAAACACATCTAAGCAACAAGGATAAAAACAAATTCAAAGTGAAAGGCTGGAAAACAATACTCCAAGCAAACAACACCCAAAAAAAAGCAGGTGTAGCAATACTCATATCGGATAATGCTGACTACAAGACAGGAAAAGTACTCAGAGACAAAAATGGTCATTTCATAATGATTAAGGGGAAGTTGAATCAAGAAGACATAACAATCCTTAATATATATGCACCAAACCAAGGAGCACCAAAATATATAAGACAGCTACTTATTGACCTTAAAACAAAAACTAACAAAAATACAATCATACTTGGAGACCTCAATACACCGCTGACGGCTCTAGATCGGTCATCCAAACAGAGAATAAATAAAGATATAGTGGCCTTAAACGAAATACTAGAACACCTGGATATGATAGACATCTACAGGACACTTCATCCCAAAGCGACAGAGTATACATTTTTCTCTAGTGTACATGGAACATTCTCAAGAATTGACCATATGTTGGGCCACACAGACAATATCAGCAAATTTAGAAAAATTGAAATTGTACCAAGCATATTTTCTGATTATAAAGCCTTGAAACTAGAATTCAACTGCAAAAAAGAGGAGGGAAAACCCACAAAAATGTGGAAACTAAACAACATAGTTCTAAAAAATGAATGGGTCAAAGAAGAAATAAGTGCAGAAATCAAAAGATATATACAGACAAATGAAAATGAAAATACGACATATCAGAATCTCTGGGATGCAGCAAAAGCAGTAATAAGAGGAAAGTTCATATCACTTCAGGCCTATATGAACAAACAAGAGAGAGCCGAAGTAAACCACTTAACTTCACACCTTAAGGAACTAGAAAAAGAAGAACAAAGACAACCCAAAACCAGCGGAAGAAAGGAGATAATAAAAATCAGAGCAGAAATAAATGAAATAGAGAACAGAAAAACTATAGAAAAAATCAATAAAACAAGGAGCTGGTTCTTTGAAAAGATCAACAAAATTGACAAACCCTTGGCAAGACTCACCAAGGAAAAAAGACACAGGACTCAAATAAATAAAATCCAAAATGAAAGAGGAGAGATCACCACAGACATCATAGAGATACAAAGAATTATTGTAGAATACTATGAAAAATTATATGCCACCAAATACAACAATCTAGAAGAAATGGATAAATTCCTAGAACAATACAACCTTCCTAGACTGAGTCATGAAGAAGCAGAAAGCCTAAACAGACCAATCAGCAGGGAGGAAATAGAAAAAACTATTAAAAATCTCCCCCAAAATAAAAGTCCAGGCCCAGACGGTTATACTAGTGAATTCTATCAAACATTCAAAGAAGACTTGGTTCCTATTCTACTCAAAGTCTTCCAAAAAATTGAAGAAGAAGCAATACTTCCAAACACATTTTATGAGGCCAACATAACCCTCATACCAAAACCTGGCAAGGATGGCACAAAGAAAGAAAACTACAGACCAATATCTCTAATGAATACAGATGCTAAAATACTAAACAAAATACTGGCAAACCGAATACAACAACATATTAAAAAAATAATACATCATGATCAAGTGGGATTCATCCCAGAATCTCAAGGATGGTTCAACATACGCAAAACGGTTAACGTAATACACCATATCAACAAAACAAAGAACAAAAACCACATGATCTTATCAATAGATGCAGAAAAGGCTTTTGATAAAATACAACACAATTTTATGTTTAAGACTCTCAACAAAATGGGTATAGAAGGAAAATATCTCAACATGATAAAGGCCATATATGATAAACCATCAGCCAACATCCTATTAAACGGCATAAAACTGAGGACTTTCTACCTTAAATCAGGAACAAGACAGGGTTATCCACTCTCTCCACTCTTATTCAACGTGGTGCTAGAAGTTCTGGCCAGAGCAATCAGACAAGACAAAGAAATAAAAGGCATCCATATCGGAAAAAAAGAAGTAAAGCTATCACTTTTTGCTGATGATATGATCCTATACATCGAAAATCCGAAGGACTCCACAAAAAGATTATTAGAAACAATAAACCAATACAGTAAGGTCGCAGGATACAAAATTAACATACAAAAGTCCATAGCCTTTCTATATGCCAACAATGAAATATTAGAAAACGAACTCAAAAAAATAATCCCCTTCATGATTGCAACAAAAAAAATAAAATACCTAGGAATAAACATAACAAAGAACGTAAAGGACCTATATAATGAAAATTACAAAGCATTGTTAAGGGAAATCGAAAAAGATACAATGAGATGGAAAAATATTCCTTGTTCTTGGATAGGAAGAATAAATATAATCAAAATGGCCATATTACCCAAAGCAATATACAAATTTAATGCAATTCCCATCAAAATCCCTATGAGATTTTTTAAAGAAATGGAACAAAAAATCATCAGATTTATTTGGAACTATAAAAAACCCCGAATAGCCAAAACAATCCTAAGGAAAAAGAATGAAGCTGGGGGCATTACAATACCTGACTTTAAACTATATTATAGGGCCATGATAATCAAAACAGCATGGTATTGGCAGAAAAATAGACACTCAGACCAATGGAACAGAATAGAAAGCCCAGAAATAAAACCACATATATATGTCAAATAATCTTTGATAAAGGGGCCAACAACACACAATGGAGAAAAGAAAGCCTCTTCAACAAATGGTGTTGGGAAAACTGGAAAGCCACATGCAAAAGAATGAAACTCGACTACAGCCTGTCCCCGTGTACTAAAATTAATTCAAAATGGATCAAAGACCTAAATATAAGACCTGAAACAATAAAGTACATAGAAGAAGACATAGGTACTAAAATCATGGACCTGGGTTTTAAAGAACATTTTATGAACTTGACTCCAATGGCAAGAGAAGTGAAGGCAAAGATAAATGAATGGGACTACATCAGAATTAAAAGTTTTTGCTCAGCAAGAGAAACTGATATCAAAATAAACAGACAGCCAACTATATGGGAACTGATATTTTCAAACGACAGCTCAGATAAGGGCCTAATATCCAAAATTTACAAAGAACTCATAAAACTCAACAACAAACAAACAAACAATCCAATAAAAAAATGGGAAGAGGACATGAACAGACACTTCTCCCAGGAAGAGATACAAATGGCCAACAGATATATGAAAAGATGCTCAGCTTCATTAGTTATTAGAGAAATGCAAATCAAAACTACTATGAGATACCACCTCACTCCTGTTAGATTAGCTATTATCAACAAGACGGGTAATAGCAAATGTTGGAGAGGCTGTGGAGAAAAAGGAACCCTCATTCACTGTTGGTGGGACTGTAAAGTAGTACAACCATTATGGAGGAAAGTATGGTGGTTCCTCAAAAAACTGCAAATAGAACTACCTTATGACCCAGCAATCCCTCTACTGGGGATATACCCCAAAACCTCAGAAACATTGATACGTGAAGACACATGTAGCCCCATGTTCATTGCAGCACTGTTCACAGTGGCCAAGACATGGAAACAACCAAAAAGCCCTTCAATAGAAGACTGGATAAAGAAGATGTGGCACATATACACTATGGAATACTACTCAGCCATAAGGAATGATGACATCAGATCATTTACAGCAAAATGGTGGGATCTTGATAACATTATAAGGAGTGAAATAAGTAAATCAGAAAAAAACAAGAACTACATGATTCCATACATTGGTGGAACATAAAAATGAGACTAAGAGACATGGACAAGAGTGTGGTGGTTACCAAGGGTGGGGGGGGAGGGAGGACATGGGAGGGAGGGAGGGAGAGAGTTAGGGGGAGGGGGAGGGGCACAGAGAACTAGATAGAGGGTGACGGAGGACAATCTGACTTTGGGCGATGGGTTTGCAAAATAATTTGATGACAAAATAACCTAGACATGTTTTCTTTGAATATATGTACCCTGATTTATTAATGTCATCCCATTACCATTAATAAAAATTTATTAAAAAAAAATATCTTCTCTTTATCGCTTAGCTTTGGTATTTTAATTATGATGTGTCTTGGTGTATGTTTCTTTGGGTTTCTCTTTAATGGAGTCCTCTGTGCTTCTTAGACTTGTGAGAGTTTCTCTTCCATTGATTTAGGGAGGTTTTCAGGTATGATATGATTGAAAAAAGTCTCTATCCCTTGTTCTTTTACTTCTTCTTCAGGAACCCCTATGACGCGGATGTTATTTCTCTTCATGTTGTCACAGAGTTCTCTAAGAGTTTCCTCTGACTTTTTGTTTCTCTTTTCTCTTTTCTTCTCTGCTTTCATGCCCTCATTCCAGTTTTCCTCCAACTTGCTGATTTGATCCTCAGCTCTATTTAACCTGTTTTCAATTCCTTCCATTGTGGTCTTTGTTTCTGATATTGTATTTGTCATCTCTAACTGATTCTTTTGTATACTTGCTATTTCTTTATTTAGATGTTCATAATGACCATCCATTGTTGTTCTAAGATTTCTAATCATCCTTACAATCATTATTTTGAACTTCGCATCTGATAGTTTGATTATTTCCATATCACTGAGTTCATCTCCTGAAGGTTTCTCTTGTGGTTTCATTTGGATTGCACTTCTTTGTCTTCTCATTGTCTGTTTTTGGGTGTTTTGTTTGTAGAGTTGGTTGAGTCTAGGCTTGGTGTTGTCTGCCTCCAGTTTTCAGTTATTTCTAGGTCTTCTTGGGTTGGTATCAGCTGTTTTCTGTAATCCACTTTCGGATTTGGGCACCTTTGAAATCTTGATTTGTTTGTTTTCTTAACAGGTGATAGTCTTGTTTACCTATCTCAGCAGGGGGCTTCCTTGAAACTGTATCCAGGAATGTGGTGGGTGTAACCTGAGATTCTGAAGGCCTCTTTAGCCAATTAATCTCTCTGGGGGCAGGATGTTTTCTCAGCTTCAGAAGGGGGAGATGTGTCTCAGATCTCCATGGAGACCTGAGTTACTGCCCCTCGTCCCCACTTCTTGTTTTCAGCTGTGTCTTGTTGCGCTGATTGGAGCTAAATAGATGTCCGGAGATCTCTGATCCAGAAGCAATTCAGCTTTGTTTTGTGAAAGGTTCAATCCTTCCCCAGCTATGGCCGCCTCCTGCACAGATGAGTCAGCTTTTTTAGGTCATCTCCTTTATTCCTTAGCCCCTTACAGTCTGTCCCTCTCTCTTTCCTTTCCACTTGGGAGATAGTCTGGTCTTTTCAACACACCTCACTCCCTGGTCGCCAGGCAAGTGGCTGTGAGCAGTAGTTTTTGCTCTTTTCTCTTGTGTGAAATCCCCTCTGGGCTCTCAGCCTTACCCCCTACCTCCGTTCCTGTAAGCAAGAGAGATTCAGGAACTCCCTACCAGGATTGTTGTGGCTTCTTCTTTGCTCCTTGGTTTTTGAGAGTTGTTCTTGTATTTCAGAGTTGGTTTTTCATGCTGATATTTCCTAAATTGATTTGTGTTCCAGTTTGGTGGTGAGAGCTGGGTGTCTGTGCGTCCAACTCCTCTGCTGCCATCTTTTCAGATCAAGTCTGACAATTTTTAACATTGGTAACATTTTCCGATATTCTAAACTTTTATTTATATAGATGAACTGGTACTGTACTGAGATAATAAATATCTGAAGTTATCTAAAAACCTTTATAAATTGCACTTCAATATTAAAACTTCCTGTAACAACAGAAAAAAACCACTAGTTTTTATATAAAAAAAACCATCATAATAACACTTAGACAATTTCTTTCCTGAATACTTCATTTGACCTTATCATGTCCTATATTTTTTAAAAATTTTTTAATTTTTATTTATTTATTTATTTTATAAATTTTTATTAATGTTAATGGGGTGACATCAATAAATCAGGGTACATATATTCAAAGAAAACATGTGCAGATTATCTTGTCATTCACTTATGTTACATACCCATCACCCAAAGTCAGATTGTCCTCCTTCATATTTTATCTAGTTTTATTTATGCCCCTCCTCCTCCCCCTACCCCTCTCCTCCTTCCCTCTCGTGCCCCGCTCCCCCCAATCCCGGTAGCCAATACACTCTTGTCTATGTCTCTTAGTCTCATTTTTATGTCCCACTAATGTATGGAATCATGTAGTTCTTGTTTTTTTCTGATTTACTAATTTCACTCCGTATAATGTTATCAAGATCCCACCATTTTGTTGTAAATGATCCGATGTCATCATTTTTTATGGCTGAGTAGTATTCCATAGTGTATATGTGCCACGTCCTCTTTATCCAGTCTTGTATTGAAGGGCTTTTTAATTGTTTCCATGTTTTGGCCACTGTGAACAATGCTGCACCGAACATAAGGCTGCATGTGTCTTTACGTATCAATGTTTCTGAGTTTTGGGGGTATATACCCAGTAGAGGGATTGCTGGATCATAAGTTAGTTCTATTTTTACTTTTTGAGGAACCACCATACTTTCTTCCATAATGGTTGTACTACTTTACATGCCCACCAACATTATATGAGGGTTCCTTTTTCTCCACAGCCTCTCTAGCATTTGCTATTACCTGTCTTGTTAATAATAGCTAATCTCACAGGAGTGAGGTGCTATCACATTGCAGTTTTGATTTGTATTTCTTTAATAACTAAAGAAGATGAGCATCTCTTCATATAGCTGTTGGCCATCTGTATTTCTTCTTGGGAGAAGTATCTGTTCATGTCCTCTTCCCATTTTTTTATTGGATTGTTTGTTGTTGAGTTTTATAAGTTCTTTGTAAATTTTGGATATTAGGCCTTTATCTGAGCTGTTGTTTGAAAATATCATTTCCCATTTAGTTGGCTGTCTGTTTATTTTGTTATCAGTTTCTCTTGCTGAGCAAAAACATTTTAGTCTGATGTAGTCCCATTCATTTATCTTTGCCTTCACTTCTCTTGCCTTTGGAGTCAAATTCATAAAATGCTCTTTAAAACCCAGGTCCATGAGTTTAGTACGTATGTCTTCTTCTATGTACTTTATTATTTCAGGTATTATATTTAGGTCTTTGGTCCATTTTGAATTAATTTCTGTACAAGGGGATGAGCTGTAGTTGAGTTTTTTTCTTTTGCCTGTGTCTTTCCAGTTTTCCCAGCACCATTTGTTGAAGAGGCTTTATTTTCTCCATCGTGTGTTGCTGGCCCCTTTATCAAAAATTATTTGACCATATATATGTGGTTTTATTTGTGAACTTTCTATTCTGTTTCGTTGGTCTGAGTTTATTTTTTTGCCAATAACATGCTGTTTGATTGTCATGGCCCTATAATATAGTTTGAAGTCAGATATTGTAATGCCCCCAGCTTCATTCTTTTCCCTTAGGATTGCTTTGTCTATTCAAGGTTTTTTATAGTTCCATATAAATCTGATGATTTTTTGTTCCATTTCTTTAAAGAATGTCATTGGAATTTTGATGGGAATAGCATTATATTTATATATTGCTTTCAGTAATATGGCCATTTTGATTATATTTATTCTTCCTACCCACTAACAAGGAATATTTTTCCATCTCATTATATCTTTTTCGATTTCCCTTAACAATGCTTTGTAGTTTTTGTTATATAGGTCCTTTACATTCTTTGTTATGTTTATTCCTAGGTATTTTTATTTATTTTTTTGTTGCAATCGTGAAGGGGATTATTTTTTTGAGTTTGTTTTCTAATATTTCATTGTTGGCATAGATAAACGCTATAGACTTTTTAATGTTTACTTTGTATCCTGCGACCTTACTGTATTGGTTTGTTGTTTCTAGTAATCTTTTTGTGAAGTCTTTCAGGTTTTCAATGTATAGGATCATATCATTTGCAAAAAGTGATACCTTTACTTATTCTTTTCCAATATGGATGCCTTTTATTTCTTTCTCTTGTCTGATTGCTCTAGCCAGAATTTCTAGCACTACGTTAAATAAGAGTGGAGAGAGTGGACAACCCTGTCTTGTTTCTGATTTAAGGTGGAAAGTCCTCAGTTTTATGCCATTTAATATGATGTTGGCTGATGGTTTATCATATATAGCCTCTATCATGTTGAGATATTTTTCTCTATACCCATTTTGTTGAGTGTCTTAAACATAAAGTTATTTTGTATTTTATTGAATGCCTTTTCTGCATCTATTGATAAGATCATGTGGTTTTTGTTCTTTGTTTTGTTGATGTGGTGTATTACATTAATCGTTTTACATATGTTTAACCATCCTTGAGATTCTGGGATGAATCCCACTTGATCATGATGTATTATTTTTTTAATATGTTGTTGTATTTGATTTGCCAGTATTTTGTTTAGTATTTTCGCATCTGTATTCATTAGAGATATTGGTCTATAGTTTTCTTTTTTTGTGCCATCTTTTCCAGGTTTTGGTATGAGCGTTATGTTGGCGTCATAAAATGTGTTTGGAAGTGTTGCTTCTTCTTCAATTTTTTTGAAAGACCTTCTGTAGAATAGGTACCAAGTCTTCTTTGAATGTTTGATAGAATACACTAGTATAGCCATCTGGGCCTGGACTTTAATTTTGGGGGAGGTTTTTAATGTTTTTTTTTATTTCTTCTCTACTAATAGGTCTGTTTAGGCTTTCTGCTTCTTCATGACTCAGTTTAGGATGGTTGTATTGTTCTATCCATTTCTTCTATGTTGTTGAATTTAGTGGCATAAAGTTTTTCATAGTAATCTACAATAATTCTTTGTATATCTACTATGTCCGTGGTAATTTCTCCTCTTTCATTTTTGATTTTGTTTATATGAGTTCTTTCTCTTTTTTCCTTTGTAAGTCTTGCCAGGGTTTTGTCAATTTTGTTGATCTTTTCAAAGAACCAGCTCCTTGTGTTATTAATTTTTTCTATAGTTTTTCTGTTCTCTATTTCATTTATTTCTGCTCTGATTTTTATTATCTCCTTTCTTCCGCTGGTTTTGCATTGTTTTTGTTCTTCTTTTTCCAGTTCCTTAAAGTGTGAAGTTAAGTGGTTTACTTGGGCTCTCTCTTGTTTGTTCATATAGGCCTGAAGTGATATGAACTTCCCTCTTATCACTGCTTTTGTTGCATCCCAGAGATTCTTATATGTCGTATTGTCATTTTCATTTGTCTGTATATATCTTTTGATCTCTGCGCTTATTTCTTCTTTGACCCATTAATTTTTTAAAGGTATGTTGTTTAGTGTACACATTTTTGTGGGTTTTTTCCCCCTCTTTTTTGCAGTTGAATTCTAGTTTCCAGGCTTTATGATCAGAAAATATGCTTGGTAAAATTTCAATTTTTCTGAATTTGCTCATATTATTTTTGTGGCCCAACATATGGTCAATTCTTGAGAATGTTCCATGTACACTAGAGAAAAATGTATACTTTGTCAATTTGGGATGAAGTGTCCTGTAGATGTCTATCATATCCAGGTTCTCTAGTGTTTCTTTTAAGGCCACTATATCTTTATTGATTTTCTGTTTCGATGACCGATCTAGAGCCGTCAGCGGTGTATTGAGGTCTCCAAGTATGATTATATTTTTGTCAGTTTTTGTTTTTAGGTCAATAAGTAGCTTTCTTATATATTTTGGTGCTCCTTGGTTTCATGCATATATATTAAGGATTGTTATGTCTTCTTGATTCAGCATCCCCTTAATCATTATGAAATGACCATTTTTGTCTAAGTATTTTTGCTGTCTTATACTCAGCATTATTAGATATGAGTATTGCTATGCCTGCTTTTTTTTGGATGTTATTTGCTTGGAGTATTGTTTTCCAGCCTTTCACTTTGAATTTGTTTTTATTCTTGTTGCTTAGATGTGCTTCTTGTAGGCAGCATACAGTTGGATTTTCTTTTTTAATTTTCTGCTACTCTGTGTCTTTTTATTGGTGAGTTTAATCCATTTACATTTAGTGCAACTATTGACACTTGTGGATTCCCTATTGCCATTTTATAAATTGCTTTGTTAGTTTTGTATCTTGTTTAATTCTTCTCTTTTATTTTTCTATTTTTTGTTTTTGTTTGTATTCCATACTTCTTTCCTCTGTTGCTACCTTTTTTAAGTCATGTCCTTTTGTTTTGGTTTTTTCAGGGTGGTTACCATTAAGTAATGAAAAGGGTACCTACCATATTCATTGTAGTACCCTATCTTACGAGTTTTTCTGCACTTCATCGTCTATTGCAACTGTTAATCTCTGTCTTCTCCCCCCACCCTTTTGTTTTTTTGTTTTTCTTGTCACAGTTTATATTTGGTTTTCTTGTGTTCTTGGTGGAGCTTTTACTTGTGGTTTTGTTTTGTTCTGTTCTTTGGATCTGCTTGGAAATCCCCCTTTAGCATTTCCTGGAGTGGGGGTTTTCTGATGATAAGTTCCCTCATCTTTTCTGTATTTGTGAATGTTTTTATTTCTCCTTCGTACTTGAAGGCTAACTTTGATGGGTATAGTATTCTTGGCTGAAAATTCCTCTCTTTCAGGACTTTAAATATTGGTGTCCACTCTCTTCTAACTTGTAGAGTTTCTGCTGAAAAATCTGATGATTATCTAATAGGCCTTCCTTTATATGTTTTATTCTTTTTCCTGGCTGCCTTAAGAATTTTTTCTTTGTCATTGGTTTGTTCCATTTTCATTATGATGTGCCTTGAAGTAGGTTTGTTGTGGTTAAGAAAACTCGGTGTTCTGTTTGCTTCTTGAATTTGAGGCTTTAGTTCTTTCCACAGGCTTGTGAAGTTCTCATCTATTATTGGTTTGAATAAATTCTCCATTTCTTTTTTTTTCTTCTCCCTCTGATATACCTATTATTCTTATGTTATATATTTTTGATGGAGTCAGACAATTCCTGTAGGACTTTCTCATTTTTTAAAATTTTTGTGTGTCTCTCTTCTTCTCTCTGTTTTGCCTCAAGTTGCTTGTCTTCTATATCACTAATGTTATCTTCTATCTGGCCTGTTCTATTAGCTAAACTTGTTACCTCGTTTTTCAGTTCATGAATTGAGTTTTTCTTTTCTGTTTAATTTGTTTTTATAGTTTCATTTTCTTTGTTAACATATTCTTTGTGTTCATTGAGTTGATTTCTGAGCTCCCTACATTGCCTTTCTGTGTTTTCTTGTATATCTCTGAGTATTTTTAGGATTTCTATTTTAAATTCTCTGTCACTTAGCTCCAAGTTTTCCAATATATTAAATTTTTTCTCCATAGATTTTTCCACATCTATCTGTGTTACTTCTCTTTCTTTTGTATCCATGATATTTGATTTCCTTTTTCTTAATGGCACCTGAGAGTGGTCTTGTTGATAGCACTAATGAGGATTAATAAAGAATAAAAAGTAGATA
This sequence comes from Saccopteryx bilineata, assembly GCF_036850765.1. Classification (NCBI taxonomy): domain Eukaryota; kingdom Metazoa; phylum Chordata; class Mammalia; order Chiroptera; family Emballonuridae; genus Saccopteryx; species Saccopteryx bilineata. The sequence continues at coordinate 587,165 of NC_089502.1, forward strand.
GAAATTAATAAATAAATCAAAACATAATTAAAATTTGAAAAAAACCCACAAAAAACCCCAATAATAATTTATTATTTCCCTTCCCTTTTATGTCTTCTTTTCCTCTTCTCTTTCCTCCTCCTTAGAAAAATATCATGATAAACTGTGAATTATATTATGCAAAATGAAACAAAACTGCCTATAACAAAGGCCTGAGTTGGGGGAAACTCTTCAAGGGGCAAAAAAAGAAATAGGGACCCTCAAAGTGCAAAAAGGAAAAAATTTGGGTCAAGTATAAAATGATTTGCTTGTAAGTAATTGTTGACTATGAGATATAATGATAGGGATAAGAGAAAAACCACAAAAAGTGGGAAAAAAACAAACTATTATTTTAAGTGGAGCAAAGACTGAATAGAATGGAGATCCTGGGTTGGGAGGAATGGTATTGTGTTAAAAAGCAAAGTAAAAAGCACCCACAATGCCACAAAAAATTCAAAAAAACTTGAGTCCCAAATTAAATAATTTGTTTGCTGTTAAGGATTGAATGAGAGGAAAATTGAAAGGAGAAAAGAAGAAACTAATAGAAAGGGAGAAACAAGAAAAAGGGGAAAAGGAATATAAGAAAAAAGAAAAAAAAACAAAAAGAGAGGGAGAGTTAAGTGTTTTGGAGTGTAACCACTCCAAAGGAAGAAGAAATAAAATGAAACACTTTTGGGTAGTGTAGTTCAAGAAAAGGAAAGAGTAAGATGGGCAGAGAATAACAGGACCAAGGTTGAGGAAATAAAAATAATACTAATAAAGGCAAGAGGATGAAAGAAACAAACAAACAGAAGAAATAGTGGAACAAATTATAAAGTTTGTGGATTTTTCTTGAATTTGAGAGGTAACTTCTTCTTCCCTTTTCTTTCCTCTCCCTCTTCCTAGTCAGTAACTGTGTATCCCAGGCTCTGCCCCTGTGGCATGCATAGGTAGGGATTTACAGTTGATGAGACTCTAGCAGGGGTCCCCAAACTTTTTACACAGGGGGCTAGTTAACTGTCCCTCAGACTGTTGGGGGGCCGCCACATACAGTGCTCCTCTCACTGACCACCAGTGAAAGAGGTGCCCCTTTCCGGAAGTGCGGCGGGAGCTGTATAAATGGTTTCAGGGGGCCACATGTGGCCCACAGGCCATAGTTTGGGGACGCCTGCCAATGTCATATATTTGGCTTCAGTCTTGTTGGTAGTCAAGTCTTTTTAGCGTTTGCAGGCTCCAACAATGAGAGAGTCCATTTTCCCAGAGCCTCTCTCTTAGTCTATCCTTCCTGAATTAGCAGCCTGATGATCCAGCTATGAGGCTGCTGCTGCCTCTGCCTGGGGAGTAAGAGGTTTAGAGAGCTGGAAAATCCCCACTCTATCCCCACTTAATGCAGGGTTCTGGATAAGGCTCTGGCAGTCAGAGCGCCAGCGTAATCAGGTGGGGCTGGGAGCCAATTGCTCTCAAGGTGACGTTCTCTGAGCTTCTAGGCCTGTTCAGCTCACCCAGCAATCTGTGGGACCACTGTCCCCAGGCTTTCCGCACTTTGTAGCCTGTTTTGGCTGGGTAGAAGATGCCCTATTCACTGCCTGCAGTACAGGAGGTCTTAACGCTGCCAAGTCGCTCTTTTTAGCATATGTCCCTGAGTATGAAAGCCCTGCCAATCAGAAGTTACCCCCACTCCTTTAGCAAGAGGCACTAAAAAATATCATGCCTCTTGCCTTGGATAGCTGGACTGAGAGAGATCTTGTCAATTATAGCCAAGTAGGTCAGTTGGGAGGTGAGCAGCCTGTGGGTTAGGCTAATTTCAGCGATTGGATCCATGGAATTTCTTTAGAATGAACTGCAAGCTGCATGTGTGCCTCTTCCCCAATGCTTGATTATTAGCTTGAATGGCTGGGTGAGGCACCCCTTCCACCTAGAGAAGCTTGGGTGTAGGGAAATTCACTTTGGTGCACTCCCTGTGCACTGCTGGCAGCTGCTGATCCTGGTGCGGGTGATTACTCACATGCAGGTGGTTGCTGGGCTGCTCACGGCCTGGCACGGGAGGCTGGGCTGCTTGTGGCCTGGTGGTGGAGGGCTGGGCTGCTCACGGCCCGGTGCAGGAGGCTGGGGTGCTCCTGGCTCGGTTCGCTTGTGGGGCCAGGCTGCCTGCGGCCCGGCGCACAGGGGGCTGGGCTGCTCACAGCTGGGTGCGTGGGAGGCTGGGCTGCCCGCAGCCCGGGGCTTGGGTGGTCGCTCGCAGCACAGGCTGGAGGCTGGGATGCTTGGAGCATGGAGCACTGGCGTTTGCTCATGTGGGCTGATTCACCACAGGCACACTCTTTCCTCAGCTTGAATGAACGTCCGCGCTGCAGCCTAGCTAACTCCACACCCCTAGCTCCTTTTGACTCTCAGTTCCTAGTGAAAGCAGCCTTTTCTCACGTTAGTGAGGAAGGCAGAGAGTTCCTTTGTCCGACTTATTTCCCTCAGGGTTGATTATATATTTAGCCAATTTATTCGCTCGATCTTACCTTCGCCTTCAGGGTGTGAAGCTCTCGGATGCTCCAATAATAGGTTTTTCTGTCTCTGGTTGTTGAACTTGTTGAAATTTTGGGGAGATTTTTCGGTCCATGTCCTCATAGTGCCATTTCTATGACGTCCTCCTGTTCTACATTTTTTAATTTCCTGGAGTGAGGATAACACATTTATTTGCAGTTTACTGAGGGTTAATGAATACTGATGGAGATTGGAGCTATACAATTTGTGTCTATTTTATTTTATTTTTTCAGAGAAAGAGAGGGAGTTAGAGAGAGGGATAGATAGGGACAGACAGACAAGAACGGAGAGAGATGAGAAGCATCAACCATTAGTTTTTTGTTGTGACACCTTAGTTGTTCATTGATTGTTTTCTCATATGTGCCTTGACTGTGGGCCTTCAGCAGACCAATTAACCCCTTGCTCAAGTCAGCAACCTTGGGTCCAAGCTGGTGAGCTTTGCTCACACCAGATAAGCCCATGCTCAAGCTGGCTCTATCCACTGAACAACCATCTGGTCAGGCAACTTGTGTCTATTTTCAAGAAATAGTAGCTAATAGAGAAAATAATGAAGGCTGCTAAATTGGGAGTGAGGTTAGCAACATTGTCATTTTGAACACATGTATGGTTTTTAAACTCATAGTTTAGTATAAAAAGTTAGTAGGAAGGGAAAAAGGTTGGTAGTGCTGAAAACACAAATAAAATATTGGATAAATTAGCCATCAATAAACCAGGTAAAAGGAAACCAAAACCAGGTAAAAGCAATAATGTGAACTTGTGGTATATTTTGGAAAAAAGTAATTCTTTTTATTCATCATGAAAGAGTATAGTAACCACAATGTTACTCTGTTTTACCACCAGCACTCATGTGAAGTCCTTTACACTTCTAGAATTCTGAGTTTTGTCTCTCAATTTTTCAATAAAAAATGAAGTCTTTACAGAGTAACATGTTTTAAAATCAGCCTGAAACATATGTTCTTGTGAGGAAACCAGAACACCTTGAAATATATATTTGACTTGTGACATAGAAATCAACATAAAATAACCCCCACTGATCTATGAAATTTTAAACTTCAGAAAAAGTGATTATGGTTTCCTCTAAACAGTACAGTCTATGAAATGTCAATGTCCATAATGATGCTCAAAAGGGATAACATAAAGTGACCAAGAAACAAGTTGCATAAAATGCATATATGATTGCAATCCTCAGACAAACTCTGCATCAGATCTGCCTAATTCTGGATATTAAATCAGATCTGTCTTTCTCAATGGGAACTTGGCAAAAGAGACTGCACAAGCACCTGATTTCATCTTCATTTTCACATTGCTGATGAGGACAGGGCTTTTTAATGAGGAGTTTGGTTAAGAATGGAATAATATATTTTGGTGTGTTTTTCCAGAATATATAAAATCCACATACCAAAAGGTGGTGGTACAGTGAGTTTAGATGTGTTGGAATCCCATCCTATGGGGATTTTTGCAGCTATATGTTCCTAAGGATTTTAGGTACCCAAGAGAAGCTTTGTTGAGATATGAAAAAACTGATACTTTATACCACACCTTAGGAAAAAAATAGGTGTTTTATTCAGTAAATAATAAATGCATGCAAAAAGAAAGAATGCTTGATATTAACAATGATTAATGGGGAAAACATATTGTCTCAATAAGTACTGGATATGCAGTTATAAAATTATATTAAGTTAAAGTCCTAAAATAGAAACGGTATAGTGTAAATAATAAAAAAAATATTTTGACATCTAGAAACGGGGCAATCATTCATCATTAATTCAGCTGTGTAGATCCAGAAGAACTCCACCTGGGGACCATATTGTTTGAAACTGTATGACTTTTTAGGAACTATGGGGGCAATTAAAATATAAAGTATGCTAGGCCCTGGCCAGTTGGCTCAGTGGTAGAGCATTGGCCTGGTGTGCAGAAGTCCCGGGTTCAATTCCCAGCCAGGGCACACAGGAGAAACACCCATTTGCTTCTCCACCCCTCCCCCTCTCCTTCCTCTCTGTCTCTCCATTGGAGCAAAGATGGCCCGGGTGCTGGGGATGGCTCCTTGGCCTCTGCCCCAGGCACTAGAGTGGCTCTGGTCACAATAGAGCAATGCCCCGGAGGGGCAGAGCATTGCCACCTGTTGGGCAGAGCATAACCCCTGGTGGGCGTGCCGGGTGGATCCTGGTCAGGCACATGCGGGAGTCTGTCTGACTGTCTCTCCCTGTTTCCAGTTTCAGAAAGAAAAAAAAAGGAGAGAGAAAAAAAGAAATCAGGAATAGAAGGGCATTTCCATAATTTGAATGAAAAGAATCTCAGAAACAATGGTAATCATCATATTTTATAGTGAAACAGTGAGTTATTTCTATTAAAGTAAAAAACAAGAGGAAGAGGCTTATTATTTATTACTCAATATAATTCTGCATTCTCATGGATTTCATAAGATCATTATCAATGTACCAAAAAGAAAAACAAATTAGAAACAATCATTTACAAAATAAAAATTCAAATATTTTCTTATTTACAACTGACATGAATGTGTAATGAAAAATTAAAGATAATTAACAGGGAAAAAACCCAGGGCTAAGAACAGAGTTTAATATGATGCCTGTATACAAGATAAATGCAAATCTCTATAATGTAAAGATTCCAAGTCTTGACAGGTCCAAGGCACTTCAAGGAATTTTTTTGTTTCTGTTTTTCTGTTTACCAAGGTTAAGGAGTTAATTCTATAAATCTGGAAAGAGAAAATGTAAAATAGCCAAGTAAGTTCCGAAGAAAGTAAAAATGAAGTGAGAGCAGCTACATTAAATTTTAAAACATAACTATAATGCTCCAGCAATTTAAGCAGTGAAGTAATATCTCAGTAATAGAGAAAAAAATTGAACAGAGAAGAAATTTAAGAAGCATGCCCATATAGTTCATAATGGAAAGACAATTTCAAATAGTATAAATATACTTTAATAAAATAAATAAGTTAGGAAAACTAGTTATTTCTTCTGAAAAAATTAATATAATTCCCTACTTTCTACCACACACACACACACACACACATACACACACACACAAGAAAACAATTGCATGTGGATTAAAGAGCTAAGCAATAAAATATGTAAAATATTAGGAAAGTACTGAACAATATTCTTATAATCTCAGGATACAAAAGCTTACTTAATATGAGACAAAACCAAAAAACTATACAAGAAAAAAATTAAATGTTTGCTTATTTACATAATTAAATTTTTATGATAAATAACATCATAAATAAACTTTTAAACAGACAAGTGACAGACATGATGTATAATATATAGTATATAAAAAGATACCATCTCTGATACCCAGTGACCAAAATACTAATAAGGAAAAAAGGTAAATGACTCAAGAAAAATAGGGAAAGGAGATTAACACACAATATCCAACAGAATACAAAATGGCTGGTAAGTATATTAAAAGGTGCTTAACTTTCCTAGTGAGTAGAAAAAAATTAAAGGAATAAGATTCAATTTTTTATCCAAAATTAAAAAGAATGATAGTGGGGGGGGGAAGATGGCAACTGAGTAGGTGGACGTTCCAACTGCCACCTCCCAGGACCAAATTAGATTAAAACTTAATTTAAGATCAATCATCTTGAAAAACCAACTTTGGACTAAACTAAGAGGAATCTATAACCAAGGATTACCAAAGAAGCCACACCAAGACTGGTAGGAACAGCGGTGGTGACATGGAAAGGGATGTCTTGCTCCCAGGCATAAACAATGGCCATGAGGTACTCTTATGGTGGAGTGGGTTGCCCTGAAAGATATGGGTTTTCAGCTCCAAACCGGAGCCCTAGCCTAGAGCGCCAGAGCCTAGAAGAGGCGCCCAGACAGAATTTAGCTGTGAAAAGAGCCAGGTTTCTGTCCACAAGAAAGAGACACACCTCTCGGACACAGATTCTGTTTTAAAGGGCCTGCGCAGAAAACCTCATTTACAGCCACTTACATAGGGTTTTGGTGAGAAAGAGTTGAGAGGAGTAGAGTTGCAGGAGGAGAGTGTAAAGTTGGAGGCCCACGTAGAAACACTGTGGGGGACGGCCACCGGAATTCATGTGCTGAATCATTCTCCAGTACTGCAGTCACCATCTTTTTTGGGTGGAGCAATCCCCTCTGAGTGGCATCAGCCTGGGGAAAAGAAACTGCTACACCTTTGGGAGTCTCTCCTACCCCAGAAAGGGCAACTGATCATTCCGGGAGGCCAGGAAGCAGGGTGCATGTCAGTAACTCAGTTTTCTGGTGTTGGGACTGGAGCTCCCCAGCCAAACTCTCCAAGTCTGTAATTGGTGCTTCCACCTCACAAAAGACTCAGCTGAAATGGTCTCATACCACTCCCATAGGACTCCTGGGGCCACACCATACTGAGGTCTGTAAAAAAGTTTGGACAGACTGACACCTGGGGCCAAGGGGTGGAGCCACATCCACCACCCTTCTTAATTGCTGTAGGCTCTAGATTCTAGCAGAGGTATTTTCAGTGGCTGAGCCCAACAAGCATCCAGCAGACAGGCTGCAGGAGGTAAGACTCAGGAAAACTTTGCCATTTGAGTGAATATTTACCCAGGCACAGAGTGGGCAAAAGCCAGCATAAGTATGCAGCTGGTATTTCCAAGTACTTGGGCCCAGCAAAGGCAGCCACAAACTCTGAATTTGCTTATAGCTCCAAGAAGATTGCTGAGGACCAGTCACGGGCAGTGCCTCCCACAGATCTGTGCTAGGTTCTGTACAGGGAGGCCCAAGACTGGCATATCCAGTGGTCAGCTGCAGAGAGCATTGGTTCAGGACCTAACAACCCTTGATAGAGTGGTATCCTAATGAAAAGCTCCTCAGACAAGGCCCAGCTGAGGCAAGTTCCACTTTCTGTGATCAGCCAGTAGAGTAGCTCATGTGCATTGGATAGGGTGGAACCTCACAGTCAGCTGGCCTGGGCGCTGGATATTCTGTCCTGCTAGGCTAGAATCCACAGAGGGAAGAGAGAGAGGCTTGGAGTGTGGACATTTAGAGTGTGAGTCCCTGTGAGTCTTTTGTTGGATCTGATCAAGGGACTTAGCCACCTTCAAGAGGGGAACAGTCAGCGCCAGGAGAAGACTCTCTCAGTCTTCCTACCTGAGACTGCAGTCTCAACAGCTGAAAGAAATTCTGCAGAGGGAACTGTTGGCCACATTTGGTGTGAACCTACTGCTCAACTTTTGGAGGAGAAATAAAACTTGAGTATCCAATAGTTGCTGAGGGATCAATCTCTGGAGTAGGGGCCACATTCCCTGTACTGAGCTCCTGAGCAAGAGATACATGAAGTAGGGGGTACCACAAACATTGTATTTACAACCTTAGCTGCCCTAACCCACCAAGTGTGCAACCTATAAAGGGGCTGGTTGGGTGAGGCTAATCTGAGCCCACACTACAGTCTTGTTACAGAAGACTCTGTGAGAGGACCAGGCAGATGCAAGAGAAGGAGGAGAAGCTGAAAAGTGCAGACAAATCTTACAGAGCTTGGATATTTTATGGAGCTCTTGTCATCTCTAAGAAGGAGGAAGCTGATCCTTTTTTCAAAAGTTGACCCTTTTCACAGTACTCAGACACAGAAAATGCAGATAGAAACAGCAAAAAGAGCAGCAGATGCAGTCTGCTAGCTCACAGCAGGTTACAAACAACAGTTGATGCAAATCCAAAAAGAACTAGATCCACCCACTATTGGTAGTGGGTGGCAGACAGCACCAACCACCAACCTTAGACTCAACTGCCTACATAGGCAGCACACTAAAAGGTGGAGTCTAGCAGGCACCAAGAGGATAGACAGGCCCTGGCCAGTTGACTCAGTTGTAGAGCATTGGCCTGGCGTGCAGGAGTCCCAGGTTTGATTCCCAGCCAGGGCACAGAGGAGAGGTGCCCACCTACTTCTCCACCCTTCCCCTTCTCCTTCCTCTCTGTCTCTCTCTTCCCCTCCTGCAGCCAAGGATCCATTGGAGCAAAGTTGGCCTGGGTGCTGAGGATGTCTCTAGGGCCTCTGCCTCAGGTGCTAGAATGGCTCTGGTTGCAACAGAGCAAAACCTCAGATGAGCAGAGCATTGTCTCCTGGTGGGCATGCTGGGTGGATCCCGGTCGGGCGCATGCAGGAGTCTGTTTGACTGCCTCTCCATTTCCAACTTCAGAAAAAAACCCCAAAAATAAAACCAAACAAACAAAAAAAAGGGGACAGACATTTCACAGTGTGTCATACACATAATCAAGGTTGACTCTTAGAGTCAGCAAGTTTTAAGGGATAAACATACCCACAAAAAGACCAAGTGCATCTAATACATACAACAAGAAAAAAATATTATCCTCAAGAATCATTTTTAGAACAAGGCAAACAAATGGCCTGGAGAACAGTAACACTGAGCCCATCTTCTTCATAAAGACCACACAAAAATTTCAAAGTCAGACAGCACTTCCTAATACACAGACAAAATGGGAAGACATAGAAATGCCACTCAAATTAATCAACAAGAGAAATCCCCAGAAAAACAACTGCATGAAATGGAAGTAACCCAAATACCAGATGCAGAGTTTAAAACAATGCTTTTTAGGATGCTCAAGGATCTTAGAGCAACAGTGGATGGACATAATGAGCACCTAAATAAAGAGATAGCAAGCATTAAAAAGTACATTGAAATCATAAAAAAGAACCAGTCAGAAATGACAAATACAATATCAGAAATGAAGACTGCACTAAAAGGAATTAATAGCATGCTGGATGAAGCAGAGAATTGAATCAGTGACTTAGAAGACAAAATAAATGATAGTACAGAGGGAAAGAAGCTAAAAGAAAAGAGGCTTAAAAAGTCTAAAGTAAATCCAGGGGAGCTCTGTGACAACATGAACAGAAACAACATCCGTATCATAAGGGTTCCTGAAAGAAAAAGAGAATGAACAATGAATAGAGAACCTGTTTGAAAAAAATCATACCTGAAAATTTCCCAAAATTGATGAAGGAAAAAGTCACACAAGTTCAAAAAGCACAGAGAGTTCCATTAAAGAGATATCCAAGAAAGCCTATAGCAAGACACATCATAATTAAAGTGTTAAAGTTAAGAGACAAAGAAAGAATGCTAAAAACTGCAAGAGAAAAGCAATTAATTACCTAGAGAAAAGCCCCCATATGAATGACATCTGAATTTTCAACAGAAACAATTGAGGTCAGAAGGGGATGACAAGAAATATTCAAAGTGATGCAAAGCAAGAACCTACAACCAAGACTTCTTTATCCAGCAAGGCTATCATTTAAAATTAAAGGAGAAATAAAAAACTTCACAATCAAAAAAAAAATTTAATGAATTCATTACAGCCAAAACAGTACTACAAGAAATGTTAGGGGGCCTGCTGTAAAAAGAGGAAAGGTAAAAAATCAAGGAAAAAAGAATTGAAAATTTAAAGAATAAAATGACAATAAACAATTATATATCAATAATAACCTTAAATATAAGTGGATTAAATGCTCCAATTAAAAGACATAGGGTAGCAGCATGGATAAGAAAACAGGACCCGTACATATGCTGTCTACAAGAGACACACCTCAGAACAAAAGATACTCATAGACTAAAAGTAAAAGGATGAAAAAAAAATATTTCACCCAAAAAGAAATGAAAAAAAAAAAGCTGGTATAGCAATACTTATATCTGACAAAATTAACTTTAAAACAAAGGTTATAATAAGGGATAAAGAATGCCACTACATAATGATAAAGGGAACATTCCAACAGGAGGATATAAGCATTGTAAATATCTATGCACCTAAATATAATAAGAAGCTTTTGATGGACATAAAGGGTGAGATCTACAGTAATAGTATAATAGTAGGGGATCTTAATATCCCAATAACATCAATGGATATTTTCTAAAGACAAAAAATTGACAGTGGCCTTAAATGACACACTAGATTTAATAGATATCTTCAGAACCTTTCACCCCAAAGCAGCAAAATATACATTTTTTTCAATTGCTCATGGGACATTCACTAGAATAGATCACATGTTAGGACACAAAACAGGTTACAATAAATTTAAGAAGATTGAAATCATATCAAGCACCTTCTCTAATCACAGTGGTATAAAATAGAAATCAACTACAATAGAAAAACTAAAAAACATTCAAACACTTGGCAGCTAAATAGCGTGTTATTAAATAATGAAAGGGTTAACAATGCAATCAAGTAAGAAATAAAAATTTTCTTGAAAAAAATGAAAGTAAATATATAACTCAAAATTTATTTGACAAAACAAAAGCAGCCCTGAGATGGAAGATCATAGCATTACAGACATACATAAAAAGCAAGAAAAAGCTCAAATAAACAACTTGACCCTGAATTTATTTATTTATTTATTTTATTATTTTTTTTCTGAAGCTGGAAATGGGGAGAGACAGTCAGACAGACTCCCGCATGCACCCAACCGGGATCCACCCGGCACGCCCACCAGGGGGTGATGCTCTGCCCCTCCAGGGAGTCACTCTGCCCTGGCCAGAGCCACTCTAGCACCTGGGGCAGAGGCCAAGGAGCCACCCCCACGCCCGGGCCATCTTTGCTCCAATGGAGCCTTGGCTGCGGGAGGGGAAGAGAGAGACAGAGGGGAAGGAGGGGGGGGTGGAGAAGCAAATGGGCGCTTCTCCTATGTGCTCTGGCCGGGAATCAAACCCGGGTCCCCTGCACTCCAGGTCGATGCTCTACCACTGAGCCAACCAGCCAGGGCTTGACCCTGAATTTAAATGAACTAGAAAAATAAAAACAAATAAAGCCCAGAGGAAGTAGAAGAAAGAAAATAATAAAAATCAGAGTGGAAAAAAAGAACATATAGGCTTAAAAAACAATGCAAAAGATCAATGAAACCAAGAGCTGGTTCATTGAAAAGGTAAACAAGATTGATGAACTTTTAACCAGACTCATCAAGAGAAAAAAAGAAAGGACTCAAATAAATAAAATTAGAAATGAAAGTGGAGAAGAAACAACTGCCACACAGAAATACAAAGGATAGAAAATACTATGAAGATTTGTATGTGAAAAAATTGAAAAACCTCGGTGAAATAGTTAAATTCCTAGAAACATAATCTTACAAAATTCAATCTGGAAGAATCAGAAAACCTAAACAGACCGATTACAACTAATAAAATTGAAAGTTAAAAAAAAAAAAAAAACTACAAAAGCCCTGGACCAGATGGCTTTACAAGTGAATTTTACCAAATATTCAGAGAAAAAATAACACCTATTTTCTCAAGCTATTTCAAAAATTCAAGAGAAGGAAAAACTTGCAAGCTCTTTTTTATGAGGCAAGCAGAATCCTCATTGCAAATCCATGTAAAGACACTACAAAGAAAGTATACTAAAAGCCAATATCTCTGATGAAGTTAGATGCTAAAATTTTCAACAAAATGTTGGGAAACCAAGTCTACCAATACAGGAAAAAAATCATACACCATGATCAAGTGAGATTTATTCTGGGAAAGCAAGGCTGGTATAATATCCACAAATCAAACAATGTGATTCATTACATAAACAAAAGGAAGGAGAAAATCACATGATAATATCAGTAAATATAGAAAAAGCATTTGATAAAATCCAGCACCCATTTATGATTAAAACTCTCACCAGAGTGGGAACACAGTGAACATACCTCAGTATAATAAAGGAAATCTATGACAAACACACGGCCAACATCATACTAAATAGGCAAAAATTAAAAGCAATCCCCTTAAGATCAGGAAAAAGGCAAGGGTGCCCCCTTTCACCACTCTTATTCAACATAGTCCTGGATGTTCTAGTCATAGTTATCAGATAAGGAGAAGAAATAAAAGGAACCAATTTATAAAAGAACAAATAAAACTATCAATATGTGCTGATGATATGATATTGTACATAGAAACCCCTAAAGTCTCAGTCAAAAAAGTACCAGACTTGATAAATAATTTGGCAAAGTGGCAGGATATAAAATTGATATTCAGAAACAAGTGGCATTTTTATGCCACTTATTAACAATAAACTGTCAGAAAGAGAAACTAAGAAAAAATACTCCCTTCATTTTTGCAACAAATAAAATAAAGTACCTAGGAGTAAATTTAACCAAGGAAGTATAACACTTGTATGTGTAAAATTATAAAACATTGATAAAAGAAATCAAAGAAGATACAAACAAGTGGAAGCATATACCGTGTTCATGAATAGGAAGAATAAACATCATTAAAATGTCTATATTACCCAAAGCAATCTATAAATTCAATGCAATTTCCATTAAAATATCAATGACATACTTCAAAGATATAAAACAAATATTCCTAAAATTTGTATGGAAACAAAAAAGAATATGAGAAGCCTCAGTAATCTTAAAAAAAAAAAGAATAAAGTGGGAGATATCACACTTCCTGATATCAAGTTATAATACAAGGCCATTATACTCAAAACAGCCTGGTACTGGCATAAGAACAGGCATACTGATCAATGGAACAGAACAGAGAATCCAGAAATAAATCCATGCCTTTATGTTCAACTGATATTTGACAAAGGAGGTAAGAGCATACAATGGAGTAAAGACAGTCTCTTTAATAAATGGTGTTGAAAAAATTGGAACATGTAAATGTAAAAAAATGAAACTTGACCACCAACTTACACCATTCACAAAAGTAAACTCAAAATAGCTAAAAGACTTAAATTTAAGTTGTGAAACCATAAACATCTTGAAAGAAAACATAAGCAGTAAACTCTCCAATATCTCTCGTAGCAATATTTTTGTGATTTATCTCCATAGACATGTGAAATAAAGGACAGGATGAACAAATGGGAGTATATCAAACTAAAAAGCTTTTGTACAGCAAAAGACACTGTGAACAGAATAACAAGACAACCCACACAATGGGAGTACATATTCACCAATACATCTGATAAGGGGTTAATAACCAAAATTTATAAAGAACTTTTAAAACTCAACACCAGGAAGATAAACAATCCAATAAAAAAATGGACAAAAGAACTGAATGGACACTTCTCCAAAGAGGGCATACAAGTGGCCAATAGGCATATGAAAAAATGTTCAACGTCACTAATCATCAGAGAAATGCAATGTAAAACCACAAAGACATACCACCTCATACCTTTCAGAATGGTGTTCATGAACAAAACAACACAAAATAAGTGCTGTCAAGGGTGTGGAGAAAAGGAAACCCTTCTGCACTGCTGGTGAGAATGCAAACTTGTGCAGTCACTGTGGAGAACTGAATGAAGTTTCTTCTAAAAATTAAAAATGAGTGCCTGACCTGTGGTAGCGCCGTGGAATAAAGCATTGACCTGGAATACTGAGGTCACCGGTTTGAAAACCTGGGCTTGCCTGGTCAAGGCACATATGAAAGTTGATGCTTACTGTTCCTCCCCCTTCTCTCTCTCTCTCTCTCTCTCTCTCTCTCTCTCTCTCTTCTCTCTGAAAATTGAATAAATAAAGTCTTAAAAAATTAAAAATGAAACTGCCTTTTCACCCAGTTATCCCACTATTAGCAATATATCCTAGGAATACCAAATCATGGATTCAAAGAATATATGTACCCCCATGTTCATAGCAGCACTATTTACAATAGCTAAGATCTGGAAACAGCCCAAGTGTCCATCACTGAATGAGTGAATTAAAAAGCAGTGGTATATATACACAATGGAATACTATGCAGCTGTGAAAAAGAAGAAACCTTACCTTTTGTGACTGCATGGATGGACCTGGAGATTATTATAAGTGAAATCTACCAGGCAGAGAACAAAAAATATCATATGATCTCCAATATATGTGAAATCTAATGAACAGAGTGAACTGAGGAATAGAATAGAGGCAGAGGGACTGCAGTCAGAAGGAGAGGGGATGAGGGGATGGAATCAGAAAAGGTAAAGGGATTAATGGAAGTATATATACATAACATAGACATATAGATAACAAGAGAGCAAATCCTAGATGGAAGGGAGGAAGGATTTAGGGGCAGAGAGGCAAATGAGATATAAAAAGGAACACAGGGGTCGGGGTGAAGGTATATTTAGTGGGACACTTGAATCCATGTAAACACAATAAATTAAAAACTAATAAAAATTAGAGGGAAAAAAAGAATGATAGTGTGCTGCATGCCATGAAGGCATTTTATCTTAAACCCTTTAAACTAGTAGTTATATTTCTAAGTCACCAGCCTATAAAAATAGTTCTAAACATGCATAGGATAGATTTAAAAGAATGCTTCATATAGCATTATGTATAATAGTAAAAAAAGTGTTAACCTGATGATCTATTTTGTGGAAAAAGTTGAATAAATTATATAGTTCACCCGCTATGGAATTCTATTAACTATTACAATGACTTTCTATTGAACAGTAAAAGCAAGAGGACAGAACAATAGTTTATAGAATACTATGATTAAATCTTCATTTCATAGATAGGTTCTTGAAAACTGCAACTTAAAGGGAAACAATGTATAAAGAAACCAATTTTATCATAGACTAATTTATAGAAACAAGAGTTAAGTGACTGTGGCATATTTTTGGTCACTAAAAAAAAATCACCAAACTTCTACACAAAGGTCTGCACACTTTTAATACCAAACATTGTGCTATATATGCGTTTAAGAAAAATGAATAAAAACAAGTAATAGAAAGATTTTCCAACCTGTTTATTCCAGTTCAGAGTCATGAGTGATTGGAGCCACTCTTGTCAGCTCAGGACACAAGGCAGGATCCACCTTGGAGAGGACGCCCTTCCATTGCCGAGCCACTCAGACACACCCACATTCATTCAGACTGGGACAGTTTAGACACATCAATTAACCTCATATGCTCACTTTGGAATGTAAGAGAACACTGTAATCTCTGGAGAAAAGCAATACTAGAGAGAACATGCAAACCAAATAGACAGTGACCTCACCCAGAAATTGATTTTTTCCTCAACTTTAACAAAATAAAATAGAATGAAACAACATTATTAGAGGACCTGCTGTATGTATAGGATGATTTTATTTGGTAAAACACACAAGAACACATGCACATATACAGAAAAGAGTCTGGAAGATACAAAGCAAAAAATCATCATGCCTGTCTTTGGGCATTGAGCCTGGGAGAGGGGTATTTTCATCTGTTCTTTTATATACTACTGCCCTTTTTACTTTTATAATAAACATGTGTTAGTTTTGTAACAAAAAAACACACACAACAATCTTACTCTATAACATTTAGAATAAAAAAACTATAAGGAAACAAAAAATCTATATGAAATTTAATTAAAAAAAGATAATTATTATTAACATGTTAAAATTTTCTTTTCAGTCTCTGTTATGCATTTTTACACATTTGAGATCTTATTCTATGTAATATTAACCTGGTTTTTCAATTAGTATAATGTTGTGTAGCTGATATAAAAAACTTAGAGAATAAAAAATACATGTATTCCCAACACCTAGAGGTAGTTGCTTAAGAAAATGTCATGAAATTCAAATGCACAAAATTGGATTATGAATAATCCATGCATCCTGTCATAGATCATGCACACTGATCCATACATGACTTTCTTTTATTTTTATCTATTAACTTATTTGATTTGATTTTTAATTATCATACAACTATTAAATAGTCAACATTCTTTTAATTACATAATAAACACTTGTGCACTCACTCTTTGAACTTGAGCACTAGAGTACTGACATTAACTTCAATCCACTTCTAGGATCCTCTAGAATTCCAGCACCATTTCCTCAACCCCAATGACCTGAATTGATTATTCATATTCCTTTGCTTTTCAATAAAACATTTTAATCTCAAATATGTATATATATGCCTAAATAATATACTGTTTAGTTTTACTTGTTTTTGACTAATATAAAATCCAGTTATATGTAGTCGTCTGAGAGTTGATATTTTAATTTAACGTTATAGAAGTAAAATCTATCCACATTATTATTTTTAGCTGTAATACATAAATTTCATTGCTGTATAATATTCCACAATGTAAATATATCACAATTTATCCATTTTCTTTTGGTATATTAACTATGAACATTTTATTGCATATTCTTCTGGTTATTTTTCTGAGAACATTTAAATAGTTTCTTTTCTCCAAAATTTTAATACTATATATACATTTATGAGACTTGTTCCTCCTATTAATGAGATCTTGTGAACGTATTCCCATTTCTGTAAATATTCTCCTATGGTATAAACTTAGATGGTTGTAGAGTATTCCATCATATATTTACAGTATAATTTTATTCATCTGCAACAATTGTTGGACTTCTTGCTTGTTTATAATTTTTATGCTGTGATAAGACTTATGATGTATATATCCTTTAGATCAGCAACTCTTTTCTTAAGAATTTATTCTTTTTCTGCCTGAATAGCTCAGTGAGTTAGAGAATCCTCCTGAAGTGCTGAAGTTGCCAATTTGATCTCCGGTCAGGGCATATACAGGAACAACTCGATGTTCCTGTCTCTCTCTCTCTCTCTCTTTATTTCTCTCCACCTTCCTCTCTCACTTAAATAAATAAATATGTAATGTTTTTTAAAAGATTTTTTTTTCCTGAAGCTGGAAACGGGGAGGCAGTCAGACAGACTCCCTCATGCGCCCAACTGGGATCCACCCGGCATGCCCACCAGGGGGCGATGCTCTGCCCATCCAGGGTGTCACTCTGTTGTGACCAGAGCCACTCTAGCGCCTGGGGCAGAGGCCATGGAGCCATCCCCAGCGCCTGGGCCATCTTTTTGCTCCAATGAAGCCTCGGCTGCGGGAGGGGAAGAGAGAGACAGAGAGGAAGGAGAGGGGGAGGGGTGGAGAAGCAGATGGGCACCTCTCCTTTGTGCCCTGGCCCGGAATCAAACCTGGGACTTCCTCAAGCCAGGTCGATGCTCTACCACTGAGCCAACCGGCCAGGGCCAAAAGATTTTATTCTAAGTAATATTTGAAAAAATTTTCACCCAGTCACGTGAAAGTCTACCATCAAAGATGAGGCAGTGTGTATTCTGTGCAACTTATACAACGTGTGCTCATCACAACAGTTTTTATAATACAAAAAAAAGAAAATACTTTAATGAAGTAAATAAGTTATGTACTGCCTGACCAGGTGGTAATGCAGTAGATAGAGTGTCAGACTGGAATGCGAGAGACTGAGTTCCCAAACCCTGAGGTCGCAGGCGTGAGGGCAGGCTTATTGACTTGAGCACAGGCCAACAGGCTTGAGCGTGGGGTCACTGGCTTGAGCGTGGAATCATAGACATGACCCCATGATCAGTGGCTTGAGCCCAAAGGTTGCTGGCTTGAAACCCAATGCCACTGGCTTGACCCAAAATTTGCTGGCTTGAGCAAGGGATCAATCGCTATGCTGTAGCCCCCCACCTCCCAGGTGAAGGCACATATGAGAAAGCAATAAATGAAAAACTAAGTTGCCATAACGAAGAATTGATGCTTTCCATCCCTCTCCCTTCTTGTCTGTCTGTCACTATCTGTCCTTCTCTAAGTCTCTCTTTCTGTTTCTGTCTCTCTTGCTAAAAAATAAATAAAAATTAAGAGAAAGTAAATGAAAATTGTACATTATTCTAACCATCTAGAAATAATTAGTTTACAGTCTACAATAAATTTATTTGTACTCATTTTTCTTTGATTATATATTTTAACAGTTGCAATCACACTTTATATAAGCCTGTATGCTGATTTTTCACTTAAAATTATATAATATAAACAAGTCATAAATATTTTAATGGAATAATATTCCATCACTCAGAAATAACACATTTACTTAATTACATGCTTAAAGGCAGACCCTAAAGTTTTTGTATTTTTAACTATACCAGTTAACTATGTGAGGAACATCTTTGTACATGAATTATTCACATTTTAATTAATTCCATTGAGTAAATTTATTGGAGTGAAAATACTAAGTCAAACAGTACATAAATTTTTATATCCCTTGATAATATGTTGCCAAAATTTTATTTAACATATATTTTAAGTCTGCATGGAATAGTAGAAAAAAAGATCAAAATATGTGGACCCAATGCCTAGCTTTAGTATGTATACAAAAAAAAAGGGAAAGAAAGAAAGACAGCATGACAGACTAAACCTGACTAGCTCAGGTGACCCTTGTATGATGGCCTTGCAAACCAAGAGACCTCAAGTAACTACACAGAAAGGTCTGAACTTAAAACTTTCTAACAAAAACAGTTCATGGTGAGTAATGTCTTAGGGAGGTATTTTTCTTTAACAAAGGTCAATGCTTATCTTAATCAAGCCTGTCTGTTGTCTTTTACATGTACAATAGTGTACCTGATAACATGCTTTCGTAATGTAAGCATAATCTTCTTTCCCTGTGCCCCTCAGAAAAGATATTTCACCAGAGCAGAAACGAACAAACCCCATCATTGTTGTTATTATCATGTTAATTAAATATGTCATTCCTTTTTATGTAAAGGAAATGTTAGTATATATATTTTTACTTTTTTTTAGAGAGAGAGACAGAGAGAGGGACAGACAGACAGGAAGGGAGAGAGATAAGAAGCATCAATTCATAGTAGCAGCACCATAGTGGTTCACTAATTACTTTCTTATATGTGCCTTGACTGGGGGTGTGGGGGACTTCAGCCAAGCCAGTGACCCCTTGCTCAAACCAGCAAATTTGGGCTCAAGCCAGAGACTTTAGACTTTATGTCAGCAACCATTGGGCTCAATCCAGCAACCGTGGGTCATGTGTATGATCCCACACTCAAGTCATTGACACTGTGCTCAAGCTAGTGAGCCTATACTCAAACCAGATAAGCCCATGCTCAAACTGGCAACCTCAGTGTTTTGAACCTGGGTCCTTTGCATCCCAGGTCAATGCTCTATCTATTGTACCACCACATGGTCAGGGACCTTTTTACTTTTTTCCCAATCCTAGAGACTTCCTTGTTTTATTTTCTCCCACCTCCCTAATCTATCACAAATTAATTTTATGTAACTCCCTTACATCTTCCTCTTTGATTTTTATGTATAAAATCAGTGGTAAAAGTGCCATATTCCAGAGCATTTTCTCAATCTGTTGAGATTTTACTTTCTGGCAATTGTCAACATTTTGCCTCAAATAAACTCACTAAAAGTTTTTACAGGTTTGGAAGTTTTTTTGCTTTGACAAATAATTTCTTCTTGACCTTTGATTAGGTAAAAACTGATGTAAAAACATTTATCTTATCTAAGTCACAAGGTTATTGTGATAATCAAATGAGAATGTAAATCATTGAATCACCATGAATGTTAATTTCTCAGAAATACTTTTATTAACTTTCCAGACTCACACAGCACCCTATACTTACTTTCCTTCATAGCCTTACAAAGCTTATAATAATTGTTCAATTATTTGAGCACCATCTGTTTCTTCCAGATGATTGTAAGTCTCATTAAAATATGCCTGGCACACAGTTGGCACTCAAAAAATATTTGTTCAATAAATGAATAAGTGAATAAAGTGACAACACTTTGTAAACTAAATAATTAGACATGTGTAAGGTATCATTATTATTACTAATTTGTATTACCATGAAGATAATTCTAAATTTTTAGAAATTCCTTGCCTAACCAAAATTTTGTTATGTGATTTTAACATTTGTCATGCCAACTGGAAGCAGGGGTTAGCAACATTATTGGAAGTACCTGATAGGAGCTGAGACTTGGAGAACCAAGTAGTTAGTTCTCTAGGTCAGCATGCTGGGAGTTAAGTAGTTATAGTCACCATTATTCAGACACAAGGTCAGTGATATTTGAAGCAGGTAGATCCTGGAGGCCAGAAACAAGCTAATAGTAAGTGGTCTAATAAGGTGTAAACTGGACAATATTCAGAGATAAGGAACTGAAGTAGATGGGATAAATTCCAAGTACTAATACTGAAAGTATGGAACTATGAATATGATTCTAAAATAAAGGTTATTTGAATTCAGTGTTTCCTTATATTATTTCTACCCAAACTGAAAATTTTATGATGAAGTGTTTGTGCCTAGTTCCATATACATGAACAAGGAAATGATAGTATCTAACTGAGGAATGAGATTTGTGAATACAAACAAATGGGTTAGGATAGTGATAAGATACAGTAAGACCATTTGTATATAAGATTCTATAATAGTCTACGCATAAAATGAGAGCAATCAAGTTTTGGCTCTTGTAATTGTCATTTTTATTTTCAACATTAGATATTATTTGTAGTGGTTAGGGTTATGTACTCTAGAAACATGTTAGTTGGGATTAAATACTAGTTCAATGATCTATTAGTTGTGTCTTTTGGACAAGTTATGCATCGGCATGTGCCAGTTTTCTCATCTGTAAAACAAAGGTGATAGGACCTACCTCAATAAGTTCTTGTAAAGATTAAATGAATTGATGCATGTAAGGATCTTAGAACAGTGCCTGGATATAGAAAATGCTATGTTAAGTGTTATTATTATTATTACTACTACTGCTATTATTATTATTAATAATAAAATAAGGCCAAATAAAAATTAATGTTATAAAAACAGATAAATACATTGAGTGCCATCCACTGTATGTTAACTTTAGCTGAAATTAATCTTTAAATAGTTTTTCTTGTAAAAATTTTCACTTGTACATAAACATATTTTACTATATAAAAACTATAAGAATTGATAAAATAAAAATTATTACAGCAATTTCATATGTGTGTTTATTCTATAGAAGCTGTTTTATAAACATTACACTTAACATTTAAAAAAATAAATACACATTTCCTAATTGCAAAAAAAATAAAACAAAACCACTCTTAGGCTAGAGTAAAGTCAGTCTCTAATATCTGGTCTATAAACATGGATGCAATACTAACTTTTCTGAAGCTAATTCTACCAGAAACTCTTGTTTGAGTTTGAAAACTTATCTGTGGAAAGGTGTGAACATGAAAAAGCTCAGTCTTGGGAAGGTTAATTTTGAAAAAGTCTGAACCTGGGGAATTATTGGAATACCTGGGCTATAGAACATTTAGAATACCTGGATATTGTAGACACTGGACAACCAGAAATGCTAGAAGGCTGGAAACGGAAGACGTGGGTATTGAGCCAACTGCTGGAAGACTGGGTAGTTGTCAGAAGCCATGGAGATGTTAGAAGATATGGAGATGCTGGAAGACATGAAGACTCTGGAAGGCATGAATGCGCTGGAAGATGAGCAGACGCTGGAAGCCCTGGAGATGCTGGAAGACCTGGAGGTGTAGGAAGATATTCATTTTTTGGAAACATGGCTTAGTTGGAAGACACAGCTTTTCTGGAGGACGTGGATTTGTTGGAAGATGTGGATTTTCTGGAAGACGTGGATTTTCAGGAAGACGTAGATTTTCTGGAAGACGTAGATTTTCTGGAAGACATGGATTTTCTGGAAGACGTGGCTTTGTTTGAAGATGTGGGTAGGCTGGAAGACATTAGTTTGATGGAAGACACAACTTCATTGGAAGACAAGAATTTGCTGGAAGACATGGATTTTTTCTGGAATCTATGAATTTGATAGAAGATATGGATAATCTGGAAGGTCTGGAAGTGATTGGAAGACATGGATATTCTGGAAGACATGGCTTTTCTGGAAGACAGAGATTTTCAGGAAAACCCAAATTGTCTGGAAGTCCTTGATGGTCTGGAGGACGTAGATTTGCTGGAAGATCTGGAGGTTATTGGAAGACACAGATCTCAAGGAAAACATATATTTTTGGAAGACATGAATGTTCTGGAAGACATGGCCTTACTGGAAGACCTAGATTTAGTGGAAGAATAGATTTTGTCTGGAAGACGTGGATTGACCAAAAGACTGGATTTGGTGGAAGACATGGATTGGTTGGAAGACCTAGATTTTTCCGGAAGATGTGGATTAGCTAGAAGACCTTGAAGTTGGTGGAAGACGTGAAATTTCCTGGAAGATATGGATTTTGTGGAAGTCCTATAATTGCTGGAAGCCTGTATTTACTGGAAGGCATTGATTGTCTGGGAGATGTGGGTTGTCTGGAAGACGTGGATTGTCTGGAAGACGTAGATTTTCTAGAAGATTGGGCTTAGCTGGAAGACCTCGATGTTGTCAGAAGACGTAGAATTAGTTGGAAGACGTGGTGTTGCTGGGAGACCTGGAGTTGCTAGAAGACCTTGACACTGGCACCAGTGGAATTCCTGGACATTGGAGACATTGGAAGCACAGGATGTTGAAGACATTGGAAACTTTGGATTTTGAGGAGATTATTTATTCTGGACATTGGAAACTTTGGAGATCCTGAATGTTGAAATTAATGGATATTGGAATCCCTGAGCACTAGTGAAATTATAAGTCCTGAACCTTGGGAGCCTTAAAGTTTGGAAGATATTAACAATAGAAGATATAGACATTTAGAAATCCTAAAATTAGAAATCTTGGATATCAAAAATCATTGGAGAACCTGAATATTGACATATTTGTGTTAAAAGACATAGAATTTGAGAAACGTACTATTCATGATGATGTAAGTCAAAGATGTTGGAAGCCAAAGATATTAGAACATCTAGACTTTAAGGAATCAGTATGTTAAAAGACCTACTCATTCAAACATTGGGGATATTTGAATACCTAAATGTTGAAAGATCAGGTTTTTGGAGATATGGAAAGACTTTGCATAAGAAAACTTATAATTATACAAGATATTGTAAAATCATAATTTAGGAGACACTAAAAGTTATAGGAGCTGAATGATGTAAGTAGTAGAAGATGGAGAAGCTGGACTTAGACACATGAAATATGTGAATGCAAGAAGACTGGTATATGGAAGATATTATAAAATTATAAAATTAGAAGTTAGAATTTGGACTTTAAAATATAAGACCTAGAACTTGAAGGTTGATTTTTGGAGATACTAGAAGACCTAGACTTTTTAATGACCCTGGTATTGAAAAAATTAGAAAACACTGGCATTGGAGATGTTGCAGGCTAAAGAGTGAATGATTTGGATGTTGTAACTTTTCATTTTTCTTCGTTTCTTTAATCTTTTTTTTAAAGTGATAATAGAGGAGATAGTGAGACTAACTCTTATATATTCCTCAACCAGGATCTACCCAGCAAACCCCTTCTGGGGCCAATAATTGAATCAACAAAGTTATCCTCAGTACCTGAGGTTGACACTAGGATCAACCGAGCCACTGGTTGTGGGAGGGGGAGAGGGAAAAATGGGAGAGAGGAAGAGGAAGCAGATGTTTGCTTCTCCTGTGTGCCTTGACCAGGAATCAAATCCAGGACGTCCATACACTGGGCCAACACTCTGTCAACTGAGTCATCCAACCAGGGATGGATGTTGTAATTTTTAGAAGATATGGCAATTAAAGATTTTGGAAGCTTTGTAGCTCAGATGATGTGATGTTAGAGACACTGAAGAATTGGAAAGCCAAATCTTAGAGACATTAGAAGGTCATGTTGAAAGGCTTTCATATTAGAATCTGATATTACATTTAAAAATAAATCATAAAGATATTATTTAAATAAACTTTATGATATGGCATTTCTTTCACTAAAAAGCATAGGGAAAAGACATTGTAGAAAGACAACATGAGGATGTAGGGAAATACAAGTTGAAACAAGTAATTTGAATGGGCTGGATTCTATCTTAGTCTTAATGAACTTGCCTTCTAGATCTGTGCTGTTTGACAAGATGGACATGATGGATTATCAAAGAATAGCAATATTAAGGTTAGAGAAACTATTTGGCTTTAGATTAAGGATCAGCAAACATTTCCTATAAAATATCAGATAATAAATATTTAAGGTTTTGCAGGACATACGGTTTCTGTTGTAACTATTGAACTCTGCCACAGCAGTGCAGCTATAGACAATATATAAAGGAGTGAGCAAGGCTTCATGCTGGAAAAAAATTAGGCCAGATTTGGCACAAAGCCTTTAGTTTTCCAAACCCAGATCTAGATGCCAAATCTAGGATGTGGTAAACTTAAGTAAATTCTAGGCTGGCATTCACATGTAAGAGAATGGATAGAATAATTAGAAAGCCAGAGGTAAATAAATATAGATGAATTTGATGATACTGAGAAGATGAGGTTGGTCAGAACTTAAAAATGGAGCTTTTTATTGACACTTATTTGTTTTAAAGGCCTGAACAAGAAGATTTGTATTCAGAGCTAAATTAAGGGGTAGCATTAAAAGGGGCTAGGGTTCAGTGAGAATGACCTAATTTAGTAGGCTAGAAGATTAACAAGAAAATTAAAGAAACTCACCCATACAGACTGAATTAATCCTGCCAGGGCTAACCACCATTCTCCCAAAGAGAGAGAATAGCCAGCCCAGGGCAGACAAGAAGACAGTGGCAAGTGGTAAACTTCTCACTCTAAGTCCCATTTTGTTATCATTTTGGCACTTATTATATCACTATTAATTAATTAAGAACTATTGCTAAATTTTTGCAATAATGTAGAGAAAGAGGGAAACTGCAACTTGCTAGGCACACCTCAGGCACTTTGGCTATAGGTAATAAGTTGAATTTCTGATCTTATCCACCAGAGATAAGCAACAAGTTTAAGAGGGTTGACCTGTAGGCTAAAGAACATGAATACTTAGATAGAACTGAGGAAGATAGGGACTATCACATACACTGTATGAAAGAGAACACTGGCAAACAAAACTGATTAAGGTACACAGGCTATTCAATCATTTAAAGGGGTTGGCAAAAGCAGATTTACAGTTGTTAGTAAGTAAGACAGTTTATTCTTGTATTATTATTTGTTTAACCTGCATGTCCTTTTCCATGTGAACAACTAACTGTAAACCTGCTTTTGCCCACTCCTGTATAGAAAATGAGCAGCCACAGAATATTTTTTAAATAAGAAAGTAAAAGAATCAGAATTGTGCACAAGGGAAGTTAGTAAATCAGCAAGTTGTTGAATACCAAAGACTATTAGATAGATGTATCATCCAGGTTAAGTGATAGTGAGGGCTTGGTTTAAGGAAGTGACAGTTCTATTGCTCAACAGACACATTGTTAGAGTTACAGTGAATACTCTTCATGTTACCACTATTTTCATATCACTATTTCAAACTTCCTGATACACAAAAGATATGCAAAGAAGCTCAGGAGATAATTATCAGGAAGTGTTTTAACCTAATAAGATTACTTAGACATCCAATTCTCTCAAAGGCAGTTGAGCCAGAAACTTGTGGTTTAAACAAAGTGGGTCTTATATAGTTTTATCATTAGCTCCTATCAACACAAGAGTGACTTAATTATTTTAAAAGTAGAACCAAGTAGATGGATTATTTTCTAGAGAATAGGAATACTGTAGATGTTAAAAAGCCATTACCTTTAATTTTTAGATAAATAATATCATGCAATGATAACCACATTGTAAATATAGCATATGAAATCATCATAGGTTAAGGAGAAACATAGGGACAAAAGAATTATTGTTTAGGTACATCTCAGAAGCAAACAAAAATATTAAAAATTGATTTATATTCTTTCTTTCTTCTTAAAACCATCATTCATACCTTATTTTGACAAAATTAGATAAAATATCAAAATATTAAAAATGTTAGAAGACAAAAATAAAGTATCATCTATTTGTTTTAGAATGTTTGTTATAATAATAATAACAGCAACAATTTATTGAGTGCTTACTATGTACCAGGCACTGTACTAAGCATTTGATATAATCTCACAGAAAGCCTGTGAAATAATGAAGGTATTTTTTTACCCCATTTTACAGATTAGAAACTCAAGTTTGAAACCTTAAACAAAAACATTCTTACAATCAGAAAGCTGGTAATTGGCAAAGACAGGATTGAAAACAGTTCTTTCTGATTCTAAAGCCTTAGGACTTCTGCTGACTTCTCTTGCTTCGTGAGCCCAAGGTTTATCCTGTCTGGACTATGCACCACTTTCCCCAAAACAGAAAACCCTCAGCCCAGGGCTCAGAAGAAGAAGTGGCAAAACCCTCACTCTAAGTCTCATATTCTTTTCATTATTGCATTTATCATACAAGTGCCAATTAATCAAGAGCCAGTTTTAAGTGTTTGCAATAATGGATTAATTTAATCTTTGGCTTTATGTAATGATGCCAGAAAGATAAAGTGCAATGTCTTAAGCCCACTAGATTCATATTTAATTTATCATTATTTGTAATTCACATAATGAAGTATACTACTTATTTTTTCATCTATTTTCTCTCTGATCTTATGGTTTTCAAGAACATATACACTTTGTTCATAGAACATCATATTTCTGAATTCTTAGATAAACAACCAGAACAAACTTGATTTTAAAGGCTGTTAAAAAATAATAATACCATTTAAATTTCAGTGATCAATGTATTGCATAGCACAAACATGATTCACACACTCAGACTATACACACTGTATGCATGTATTTTTTTTTAATTTTTGACAGTTTTTAAATATGTCTGGAAAGAAGAAAATTTCCATGTACTTCATGACATATATATAATATATGAATTTATCTGAGTCATTCTACAACAGAAAGATTTGTTCCACTCAAACTGTTATAAAATATACTAAAATTCTTTTAACTTTTCAATTTTGCAGATTATTCTTAACTTAAAAGAAAAAAGAAACACCTGTTTACATGGCAGTGTTGTCATTAACTTCTTAGCTTATACTGACTTTCTCATCCTCCTATATGTTCTGCTGCCTTGTTCAACTCAATTATATTTAGTCTATCATATCCTCTCATTGCTGCTACTTCTTAGATTATTTTAACTGGATATTACCTTAAACAATAATTAGATTTATTCCATTGTTTTATTTCAAATGATCTGGGAACTAGACAAATGTTTCCAAGTATCAAACTGAAGTCTAAACATTCCTATAACAGCTAAAATCATATAGTAGTCAGTTTACCATTAGATTATTTTGTATTCATAGTTCTTATTTGTGCTGTTTAATTTAAGATGTGATTTCTCTAATTCTGTTCAAATTAAGAGAAAAAAATTGCCAAGACAAAATCTCATTGAATGGTAAAATTATCAAGAAAGCACAATCTTTAAAGGCATATAGAACCACTGAGTATACTGGTAAAACAATCATTGAGTTAAAAAAATTATTGACCTCTAGATATGATTAAAATTATGCCAAATTCCATAGAATTTTGAAACAGTAACCTTACAGAATTCTTTGTTTTGGTTTATGGAAACAGTAAATAAAAAATGTTAAAATGTTTTACTCAAAATATCTATTCATTATTATATTCCTCAAAACCTGTAACTCAGAAGAAAAACAGCAATTATATAAAAAGAAACTTACAGGAGGTACTGTCTATATTTTCTTCAGAAACTTTATGCTATGTTTGTTTCCCTTTTTACTGTGGCATCTATGTTTCTCTTTACTGGAAGGCACTAAAATGTGGTAGAGCTTGAACGATGAATAAAATTTTTTAAATAACAAGAACATAATACAATAATACTACTACTTACCTTGGTCTTTATGAAAAGGCTTAGGTACAAACAATGAGGTTGATAAATCCTTTTATCAAGTTAATGACATTAGAGATGAAAGGACTTTAGAGAACAAATAGTCCATTTTTCTCATTTGACAGATAAGGTAAGAATAAGATGATTTGACTAAGCAAATCATCCAGTGGCAAAGCAAAAGCTTCAAATCAAGGTTTCCTAGTTCCTGGGCCCATATCATTTATACTATATTTTCAGTTATAACTCTATTTGGAATTGGAGCAGTGGTTTGCAATCATGACTATATTTTTAAAAAATCACTTTAGGACTTTTCAAAACATAGAAATGCTGTTCTCATCTCTGATTCAGCATACCTAGGGGCAGTTCCCAGAAATCTGTATTATTTTCAAAGGTCTCCATCATGATTTTTATGTGCAGTTAGTGTTGAGAATCATTGTGGCTTACAGTAAGAGCGTAAAACTTCTCTGGCACTCTGACAGGTCATGAGCACCAAAGCACCCTATAATGTGTTTTCAACTCTCTTCTGCTTCTTTTGAGCTTGTTAAGGGATGTCTCTCATCCCAACTCTAACTATGCAAGCAAGCTTTTTTAACTTTTGCATTTTCCCTTTCCTCTGATCACTTCAGTCTCAGATATAGGTAGCCTATAATTCAGACTTCCACATGTGGAGCAGATTTTCACCATATTTAAGGAAGAGGAAGGAAGTATCAATATATATATTCAATATATATATTCTGAAGACTATTCAACTGTTCTAAATCACTAGGAAGACCAAATATGAGAACAGAGAAGATTGATGGAAATGAACTCTAGTAGCATCTTTCCATAATTAAGAACCAAAGTAAATCCAGGAATCCACTATAAATATACTGCCTTTCCAAACTAATTAAAAACTAGTGAAAAGAAGAGGGTTTGGATCCTTTCTATTGAGATAGCAAGTTAGGCTTAAACAGAATTAAAACAAATTTCCAGATCAAGAAAACAAATTAAATTGTCCAACCAAGTACAGTAGTCCTTTCCTTAGGTACTGGAATTGACTCCTAAAACCCTTATTGTAGGGGAATTTGTGTTGGACAAAATTATGAGCTTTGGGGGGAAATCAGGGCAGGGAAAGAAGTATTATAAAAGTTAAGACAGAGTGAATCTTCATGGTATTTTGCTAAATTTACATTAGCAATAGTGATTATTGGACAATTAATTTATATTTCTCTCTGATTCCAAGGTGAAAACAATCATGCATCAGTGAAAATGCTGATCATTCCAGTATTGATAAGGAAAAAAATCAAGAAAATTGGATTTTGTCTGGAGATAAGAAAGTGTAAGCTCTGTCTTCTGGTCCACTTTCATCCTCTGGCACATGAATCACCACACCTTCAGAGCTAATCAGACCTGAATCCCTAAATTTAACTTTCTATGTGTAGTCTTTCTGCCTGCTGTTTACAGAATGGTTTTGAATGACACAACATGATAGTCCAATCTCTTTTCTTCTGTTGACCTAAGCAAAAAGAAAAGACTTAGTGATATTTGTTTGAAAGTTTCTTCTTACTGCTTTATAGGGTTATGGGTAATTATTTAAGCCTTGCCTGAAGGCCAATAAATATTCAACTGAAGGATCTCTTTCCTGAATCATCACGGCATGTTGATTACAGAGTGGTTACTTCAACATTTTTCAAGTCCTTCAGGTTAACTTAGGTTGAGCTCTTTTCTCAACTTTTGATGTGATTACATCTCTGGAACATTTCTCAACAATTGGAGGGTGAGAGTCTAACAGTTTAGCAATATCACTTAATTTAATGTCTTCAAATCCTTCGAAACCTAAATGTTTTGCAGATGCTAGAATACTTTCATTTCGTTTTCTACCACTGGAGAGAATTTTTCAGAATCAGTTACAACTTCATTCCAAAGTTTCTGTCAAGCACCATAAAAGATTGATCATTTTATGTCTCTCACTGATTCTTGTACTATTGTTAAAGTGTTACAGACATTGAAATTTTGCCAAGCTTCTTTCACATAAGTTCTGCTGTTTCTCTCATAAGATCTGCAACGTAGTCAAACATAAAGCAAATATAATACATCATGAGCATTTTTAGCACTTCCAGCTGCATGGGTTGAAGCAGTACAGTTGTAATGGGTGGAAGGATGGAGATGACTTTAATACAAAGATCAGCATTTACTCTTGCACTTTTGTCAGTGAGACAAGTGTCCAGTAACATAAGAATCAGGCAACACTTTGAACTCAAGATTTTTTTTTGTTTAAATATTACTCAACCTCAGGAGCAAAACACTTCAAAAACTAATACAAAAAGGGTTTCTCTATGATCCAAATTTTATGGTTTC
Organism: Saccopteryx bilineata; assembly: GCF_036850765.1. Taxonomy (NCBI): domain Eukaryota; kingdom Metazoa; phylum Chordata; class Mammalia; order Chiroptera; family Emballonuridae; genus Saccopteryx; species Saccopteryx bilineata. Next base: position 617,473 of record NC_089502.1, read on the forward strand.
CCTCATCTAGACAGGGAAATGTTTCTCACATTCTCTTCTAAGAGAATATAGATTTTGAAATCTGTGAAGCAACATGGGTTTAATCAAAAAGTCACCACATGCATTGGAACACAGTATGTCTTTGAGCTTGTCTTTTCCAGGCTTGAAGCCTGTGGTATGTTTCTCATCTTTTGCAATACATGTGCAAGTAGGCATGCACTTCCAGAACATGACTGTTTCATCAATATTGAACACATGTTCAGGCAAATAGCCATTTTCCTCCATCATTTTTTTCCAAAAGTTCAAGATACTTTGCAGCAGCTTCATAATTTTCTTTTTCTGCCAGATACTTTTTTCATATAGACCATATCATTTCTTAAACTTATTCAACCACCTATTACTCATGATGAATGTTATAATTTTTCATCTAGATTGAAATTTAAACTTTTATTTTTGTGATGATTATTGGCAAATTATATGTACAGAAAAAGACTTATTTGGCTTTTCTGTTTAAAAGCCACAAATACAAATCTCTTTCCATTTTTTCTATTTAGGAATTTTTGAATTATTTGTGATTTTTCTCAGTTATTCCTGTGTGCTGATTAACTCACTAGCCCTAATACTTGTCATTTTTATTCACTGTTTGAACTATAGATTCATTAACACCAAAAAAAACCCTTAATAAACAAATCAAAACAACAACAAATGCCCTAGAGAGGTCTTGATCCCACCATTTTCAAGCATTTCAACAACACTCATTCTGTTTGCAATAGACATTACCTTTCTTGCCTTTTGTACTGATCTTGCATTTATTTCTATCATATACCACTTTGCTTTTCTGTTTGCATGCTATTGTTACCCAGAGTTAAGCAAATTTACAATTATTGAACCTTTTATATCACTGAGTGATATACAACACTAATTTGTAATATAAATGAAAACATTCACAAGACAAATGAAAAGGGAAAAACAGCTTTTGCATGGCTGCATGTGTGTGATTGACAGCTGTAGAGTAAGCAACAAACAGAAGTAGAAGGGTAGAAACAAGCAACTCAAATGTTGGTCTCATCACATGAGGTAGTCAGCAAGACATGACGATGACCTGAACTTGCATTTTGTTCCAAAACTCTCAAACGTGCAGACTAGGTAAACTGAAATTTTGTATGAGAATGACTTGCAGTTTTAGAGGGATCCCAAAACTGAGGAGTCAAGTTCAGGTTACCAGGTTAAGAAGAAAGGCACAAATGTCACCATCTAGAAGAAAGCAGATACAAAAATAAGAAATAAAGTCAGGAAGACAGGCAGTCTGCTTAAGTAGAATATAAGCTAGTGAGTCAACTAGAATTTGGGATATTAATAATATATTCCAAATAATTTTTACAAAGGCTAAAACAATTTGCATGCTAATTAACAGTGGATGAGAATCTTTTTTCCCATATGTTCACCCAATGTGAAATATTATCAACCATTGTAATTTGTGTCAAGCAGAAGGTGAATAACAAGGTATCTTGTTTTTGTCTTAATTTTTATTTCTTTAACCATACTTCCATATGGCAAACCATTTCCATTTCTTCATCTTTAAATTGTCAGTTCATAAGTTTTGCCACCTTTTTTTAAACTGGTTTATAGGCATTATATTAGTATATTAGGGAACTCTTATTTTAATTTCATGTTGCAAACATTTTACCTAAGCCTGTCATTTACTTTTTAATTGTATTCTTTTATCTTTTGCCATCAATATGTTTCAAATATTTATGTAGTCAAATGTTTCATACCTTGCTTTGAAAAGCTGTCTTGTCCCCAAGATGATAAGATTATGTTCACCTATTTTTATTTATTATTTTTATAGTTCTGTGGTAATATTTCAAGGTGTTGAGGAAAGTATGGGCCATTCAATAAATGGTGTTGGAAGAACTGACTATCCACCTACAAAAAATGTCTGATGGCCTTTCTCAATGGTATTTCCCCTATGCACTAGAGACACAGAAATTATGGTAGTTTCAGAGCCATAAAGTGAGCAAATTGGAGGCACATGTTGATTCTAGTCAGTTTCTCAGTTTTTTCAGAGGTCAGTGTAGCTTGAATAAAGGAGTGTTTTCAAATTAAAAAATAATTACTATACATTTTTTCTGGCTTAAGTTCTGTTCTGCCATGAATCTAAACTCTTTACTTATTTCAGCTGAGTGATTGTACCAAGTTCTCAGGTCTCTGATCTTCTGATAACAATTTTTGTAATAATAATAAATAGCATGGTTTAACACAACTAAAGAAATTTGAAAGTGAGTTGATTGTTAGATAAGATTAGATGAATACTATTTACTTTGTTAAGGATAATAATGGAACTATGGCAATATAGGCAAATACTTTTTGGAGGGAAAGCTGAAGCCAATTTGCACAATTATGTAATGAGTAATTTTTTTGTGGAAAATAAATTCAGGTGTTTAGTAGGTGAGCATTCATTGCACGATGCTTTCCATTTCTCTATAGGTTTAAACATTCTCAAAATAAAAATTGTGTCTACATATATGAGTGCATAAAGTAATAATTTCATGTTTCATGGCTACATTTTAGGCACTATCACATGTGCATCAGAGTCTTTTCAGATTAAATACAAGATTAAGAGTTATAGCTAAAGAACAACTGATTATTGCAGGGGAATAAATTTAAAAAATATTTTTCTCTTATTGTCAATAAATTAAGTACTAAGCATTATAAAGCTCAAATCTCAATATCAATATAAAGGTAAGAGACTCAATTTCCAAGTTTTCTTTTTCTTTACCAAAATTTGAACTAAATATTTATAACAATTTTACCTAAAACCAGATTATTTGAACCTGGACACAGTTCAACTTTATAATACTATTAACAGTTGTTTCCTATACCATACAAGAGTTGGAGATTCTGGAAGAAATAAGAAGCAAACAAGAGCATAAAAACTAATAATCCTGGGGAGGGAGAAAGACTATCATATGTTGAACTAAATCACTGTGTAAAACTTCATTAAAGCAACTTCTATTTTTATTTATTTATTTTTTGTATTTTTCCGAAGCTGGAAACGGGGAGAGACAGTCAGACAGACTCCCGCATGCACCCGACCAGGATCCACCCGGCACGCCCACCAGGGGCGACGCTCTTCCCACCAGGGGGCGATGCTCTGCCCCTCCGGGGGGTCGCTCTGCCGCGACCAGAGCCACTCTAGTGCCTGGGGCAGAGGCCAAGGAGGCATCCCCAGCGCCCGGGCCATTTTTGCTCCAATGGAGCTTTGGCTGCGGGAGGCGAAGAGAGAGACAGAGAGGAAGGAGGAGGGGGATGGAGAAGCAAATGGGCGCTTCTCCTATGTGCCCTGGCCAGGAATCAAACCCGGGTCCCCCGCACGCCAGGCCGACGCTCTACCACTGAGCCAACCGGCCAGGGCCACCTATCTTTCAATTCTGCAAACTATACAGAGACTTAAAGCTGCTAGGATGATAGCAAATAATGGTATAATTAAGTGCACATCTTTCAAGGTGGTTTTCCAAAGTACATTTATCTACAGTATTGAGAATATAACATCATTCTTCTAGTCCATGTGAATCTAAGATACCTGATATCCTCCATTAGGAGAAACAAAACTTATCTCGTTGAACTCTGTACTCAAGACTTGGAGGTAACACTGCTCAAGTGTGCAAAAGGGCAAGAGGGTTTCAGGATGTGTTTCTGTTGGCATTTCAATCAAAAAAGTTTTTTAAAAAAAATTCTATACAATGTGAAGATTTGTATGTACAAACATGTCTGAGTTCGTGGCAGCTTCTATTGTGAAAGAACATTTGGTTTTATGGAGTTTGCTTTTATCTTTTATTTTTTAAAATAATTTTTTATTGAATTTTTAAATTTATTGTGTTAACATGAATTCAAGTGTCCTACTCAATATTACACCCTCACCCCTCAACAACATACCATCATAACACCCCCTTTGTGCCCTCATCTTGATTCCTCTCCTTTCCTCTGGGTTTCGCTGTCCTGTTATCTGTATCTATGTGTGTTATATATACATAATTTCACTAATCCCTACACCCTCTCTGAACCTGTCCTCCTTCCCTCTGACTTCTGTCCCTCTGTTCTGTGACACTCCACCTCTGCCCCTATTCTATTCCTCAGTTCACCATGCTTATTAGATTCTGTATATAAGTGAGATCATATGACATTTGTTTTTCTCTGCCTGGCTTATTTCACTTAGGATGATAATCTCCAGTTCCATCTATGCTATCACAAAAGGTAAATTTTTCTTCTTTTCACAGCAACATAGTATTCCATTGTGTATATATACCACTGTTTTTTCATCCACTCACAAACATTTGGGATATTTCCAAATCTTGGCTATTGTTGACAATGCTTCAATAAACACAGGGGTGCATATATTCTTTTGAATCAGTGTTTTGGGATTTTAAGATATATTCCTAAAAGTGGAGTAGCTGGGTCACAAAGCAGTTTCATTTTTAATTTTTTGAGGAATCTCCATACCGTTTTCCACAGTAGCTGCCTCAGTCTGCTTTCCCACCAGCAGTACTGGAGGGTTCGCTTTTCTCCACATCCTCACCAGCACTTATTCTGTGTTGTTTTGTTGAAGAGCGCCATTCTGACTGGTGTGAAATGTTATCTCCTTGTGGTTTTAATTTGCATTTCTCTAATGATTAGTGATGTTGAGCAGTTTTTCATCTGCCTATTGGCTATCTGTATGTCCTCTTTGGAGATCATTTCTTTTGATCATTTTTTGATTGGATTGTTTGTCCTCCTGGTGTTGAGTTTTACAAGTTCTTTATAAATTTTGGTTATTAACCCCTTATCAGAGACGTATTGTTGAATATGTTCTCCCATTGTATAGCTTGTCTTTTTATTCTGTTCTTATTGTCTTTAGCTGTGCAAAAGCTTTTTAGTTTGATATAGTCCCATTTGTTTATCTTGTCTTTTATTTCACTTGCCTGTGGAGATAAATTGGCAAATATATTGCTGCGAAAAATGTCGGAGAGCTTATTGCCTATGTTTTCTTCTAAGATGCTTATGGTTTCATGCCTTACATTTAAATCTTTTATCCATTTTGAGTTTATTTTTGTGAATGGTGTTAGATGGTGGTCTAGTTTCATTTTTTTTGCAGGTAGCTGTCCAATTTTTCCAACATCATTTATTAAAGAGGCTGTCTTTACTCCATTGTATGCTCTTACCTCCTTTGTCAAATATCAGTTGTCCATAAAGCTGCTGTGGGTTTATTTCTGGATCCTGTGTTCTGTTTTATTGATCTATATGCCTGTTCTTATGCCAGTACAAGGTTATTTTGAGTACAATGGCCTTGTAGTATAACTTGATATCTGGAAGTTTGATACCTCCCACTTTATTCTTCCTTTTCAGGATTCCTGAAGCTATTCGTGTTCTTTTTTGGTTCTATATAAATTTTTTGGAATATGTGTTCTATATCTTTGAAGTATGTCATTGGTATTTTCATTGGCATTAAATTTATATTTTTCTTTGGGTAATATAGACATTTTAATGATGTTTATTCTTCCTAACCATGAGCACGGTATGTGCTTCCACTTGCTTCTATCTTCCTTTATTTCTTTTATTAATGTTTTATAATTTTCCAAGTACAAGTCTTTAATCTCCTTGGTTAAATTTACTCCTAGGTACTTTATTTTATTTTGTTGCAATAGTGAAGGGGATTGTTTCTTTAATTTCTCTTTCTGACCGTTCATTGTTGGTGTATAAAAATGCCTCTGGCCTGACCAGGCAGTGGCTCAGTGGATAGAGCGTCAGACTAGAATGCAGAAAACCCAGGTTCGAGACCCCGAGGTTGCCAGATTGAGCGTGGGTTCATCAGGTTTGAGCAAAAAAAAAATCACCAGCTTGGACCCAAGGTTGCTGGCTCAAGCAAGAGGTTACTCGGTCCACTGAAGGCCCATGGTCAAGGCACATATGAGAAAGCAATCAATGAACAACTAAGGTGTCACAATGCGCAATGAAAAACTAATGATTGATGCTTCTCATCTCTCTGTTCCTGTCTGTCTGTCCCTGTCTATCCCTCACTCTCACTCTCTCTTTGTCTCTGTAAAAAATAAATTAAATAATGCCTCTGATTTCTGAGTATTAATTTTATATCTTTCCACCTTGCTGAATTCATTTATCAGGTCCAGTAGTTTTTTGGCTCAGACGTTAGGGTTTTCTATATACAATATCATATCATTTGCAAATAATGATAGTTTTACTTCTTCTTTTCCAATTTGGATGCCTTTTATTTCTTCTTCTTGTTTGATTGCTGTGGCTAGGACTTCCAGGACTATTTTGAATAAGAGTGTTGAAAGGGGGCACCCTTGTTCCTGATCTTAAGGGGATTGCTTTTAATTTTTGTCCATTGAGTATGATGTTGGCTGTGGGTTTGTCATAGATGGCCTTTATCATGTTGAGGTATGCTCCCTGTATTCCCACTTTGCTGAGCCTTTTGATCATAAATGGGTGCTGGATTTTATGAAATGCTTTTTCTGCATCTATAGAAATTATCATGTGGTTTTTCTCCTTCCTCTTCTTTATGTGGTGAATCATATTGATTGATTTGCTAATATTGTATCAGCCTTGCCTCCCCAGAATAAATCCCACTTGATCATGGTGTATGTTTTTTTTCATATATTGCTGGATCCGGTTTGCTAATATTTCGTTGAGGATTTTAGCATCTTTATTGATCAGGGATATTGGCCTATAATTTTCTATCTTTGTGTTGTCTTTGCCTGGTTTTAGAATCAGAATTATGCTCACCTCATAAAAGGAGCTTGGAAGTCTTCCTTCCTCTTGAATATTCTAAAATAGCCTGAGAAGGATAGGAGTTAGTTCTTCTTTTAATATTTGGTAGAATTCACTTGTGAAGCCATCTGGCCCAGGACTTTTCTTTGTTGGGAGTTTTTTGATAATTCTTTCAATCTCATTTGTTGTAATTAGTCTGTTTAGGTTTTCTGATTCTTCCAAATTGATTTTTTGGAAGATTGTATGTTTCAAGAAATTTGTTCATGTCATCTATAAGGGTGGGAAAGGCTTAGTCCTAAAACCAAGCCCTAGGCTACAAGGATTCTGCCTGCCCACAGCCCGCCCCCAACACACATTAATATCACTTGGGCGACAGGCTTTTATGTGGGCAGTGCCATCTTTAACAATGTGAGCATAATATATTTTATCTGCCCAACAGTGACATACACTTCTATACAAAGTGATCACAAGCTCCTGGCATAAATACATGTATTTTGTAAAAGGTATATAAGATTTAAGAAATATAACTTCGAAGAGCTTGTGGTTTACTCTTTCTTTTTGGGTCATGCTGCTCTGCCGGCTATTAAAATATTACTTCTTTCATCAACTTGTCTGGGCATCTCTGTTTCTCTTAATTCTTGCTACAAAACCAACTCATTGCCATAGAAGACCAAATAATAGGTACGTGTAAGGCCAGTAGCCATGGCCACCATCACAGCTGCCTGGCCCTTGCAGGTTCACATTTGATTTGGACATATGGTAATGAAACAGTGGAGCCAAGAACTGATGGGCCATTACCTTTAATTGGCCATTACCTTGCACCTGGCAGGCAAGAAATACACACAGTGGGAAAACACTTCCTTTTCCATTCAGGGCTTCCAAATCCACTGAGTTATCTGAGTATTCCTGTAATCAAAGGTTTCTACCTCACCAGCTTTATTTACCGCTGTTCCCCATTTCCTTCTCTCTGCACAAACTCTGCACAAACTGGCTTCTCCTTCAACACTCCACCATCTTGGCCACCTCCCCTTGCAATGTTAATTTCAGGAACTGAGAGAGAGAGAGAGAGCTCCTGTTCTGCCCCATTTTATAGTGTAGAAATCAAAACCTTTAATCCAATATACAAACAAGGAAGTCTCTGATACAAAGTCACTTATCTGAGGCATAAATGGGATTCCTCATAAGAGTGCACCACCCTACATCATTCAACAGTCAAGGACAGGCATGGCCAACATATGGCCTATGAGCTGGATCTGACCCATGTAATGAGTTTATGAGGCCCGTGATTAAATTTTTAATATTCTTTGCTACTTTAAAATCTCAGCTACTCAGAAGCAGAAGCATCTTTGATTATTGGAAATAAAGATATTTAAGAAGATAGTGATACACAGAAAAGAATTCCATGTGACTAATCTAGGGTTAACTGCCAATAATTGGTCTAATGGATTCGTGATACTTCTTTATTTAAAAAAAATTCCATTATAAAGATTTACAACTTTTGTACTCATCTGTACTCGATATGAACTATTTGACATTTAGCGTCAATGTGAAACCCACATTCTTTTAGGCGGAGTTTGCCAGTGTGCACCCAAGGTCAAACAATTTGTTATTTTTGTGGTCAAGTGTGCTGAATCAAGTGGCATTGTAACATAGACAATAGCTGCAGTTGATAACTGAAAACGTGTCCAGGCTGTTTGTAAAATGAAATGTTTTATTTGAGATATAACCCCTTCAAGTTCATTCTATTAATTAAATATTGTTTCAATTGGTTGTGATACAGTTTGGATATTTATATGGTATGTAATTATATTTTTATTAAAATATATTTTTATTAAAATAATATTGTATATTAAATTTTTTTCACTCACATTTATTCATAAACAAATTATATAATAAAATTTTGTTTATTTAAGTGAATCATTTTTGTATTTAACATTTTTTAATTTTAATATTTTGTTTGGCCTGTGAAAAAAGTTTTCTTTCTAATCTGGCCCCGGGGGCAAAACCTGGTCAAGGGTATAAGAAAAAACTTAGTTTTGAAAAGATCTTAGTATTAAAAGGACAGGAAAGGCATAGTCTTAAAACTAAACCTTAGGCTATAATGACTTTGCTGGTTTATGGCCTGTCCCCCACACCCAATGCAAACTAAAAGCGAGCAAACATATATAGCATATGTACAAACTTATTTGACCAACACAATCAAATTATCTCTTTAAGCTTCCTTCTGTAGATTCTTTAAAAGCCCAAAACATCTCCTCAGTAAAACAAAAGCAAAATAACAGCAACAGAAAATTAAATATTTGGTAGAAGTAATTCACTTAACCAAAGAGATGGTTACACTTTTTGATTCTCATTTTTCTCTCTGAAAAACAGACTAAATAATACCAAGTTCCTCCTTGGGAGATGAAATAGAAGGTAGTAAACTGATATTTAAAAATCCAAATAAGAAGCTGCAGCTAACACAGAATTAATTCAAGTTACTGTTTGTACGGCCAGTAGTCACTGCCATCGTGGCCATTCACATGCAAGTTCTTATTGGATTCACACAAATGGTAAAGAAACAGTGGAGTCAAAAAGTGGTAGGCCATTCCTTTATTAAAGTCTCACACTGGCCGATGAGCAACCACATAAGAAAAACACTTCCCTCTGGTTCCACAACCAAGAAAATCTTCTCCGGTTCCTCCTAGAATCAAAGGTTCGCAGCAGTATTAGTGGAGCTCACAAAAGCCCCTCATCTCTGGTTCCCCATCTGCACCCCTTCTCTCTCTCTGCTCATGTATTCTTCTTCAGTACTCTGCATTCTCTCTGCTATCCCTGCAAAATATGGCTTCTCTCTAAGTAAAACTGGCTTCTCTCTCTGCCTCCTACTGCTCTCCTTTTTAAAACTTTCTGGTGCTAAAATCTCTTCTCCAGCAAACATTAGCAAGACAATAGCCCTTCCCAAGCAGAAAGGTAATTTGCAATTTCACAGACATATATCTGGTGCTGCCACACCCCCAATGGAAAGTATAAGTGAGCAAACATAAAAATCACATTTTACCAACTTATTTGACCAACACTGTTTCCTGCCTGTTAGCTTGATTTTTAACAACCAAAGAGCTAAGGAATAGGTTATCTTTTTGTTTTTATGATCTAGTTGGGGGTCTGAGTTAAACCTCTCTCAGTGTTCTATCCTCCCTTGCAACTGTTCAACCTGGCTATACATATTCCTGAATTTCATATAACAGAACCTTAATATTATTATTTTTATGATCACATCTTATGACTTTATGGAAGAAATTCACAGCATAGAAGAAAAGTCACTATGAGTTGTATCAGATGAATCAGAATCATAGAAAGGAGAGGATCAGTGTTTCTTAAAAGTTCCTGATGTGATTCTAAAGTATATCTGTATGGCCAGTAGCCAGGACCACAATCACAGCCGCCTGGCCCATGCAGGTTTGCACTGGATTCGGACAGTCGGTAAAGAAACAACGGAGCCAAAAACTGGTGGACCATCTTCTTTAATCCTAGCTTGCACCCAGTGGGCAAGTAAAAACACACACTGGGCTCCAAAACCCACTCACATTCAGTGCTCACAAAGCTACTGACTTAACCGAGTTTCTTAGAATCAAAGGTTTCTAGCTCACCAGACTTATTCACCTCTGTTCCCCATCTTCTTCCTTCTCCCTACACAAACTCTGCACAAACTGGCTTCTCACTCAACACTCCGCTATCTTGGCTGCTTCTCCTGGCCCCCTCCATGTGGCCTCTTCTGCTCTCATCTCTGCTCTCTCCTCTAAGGTTAATCTCAGGAACTGAGAGAGTAAGCTCCTGTTCTGCCCCCATTTTATAGTGTAGATTCATAATCTTTGATCCAATATACAATATAGGAAAGTTTCTAATACAAAGTCACTTATCTGGGAAATGATGGGATTATACCACCCCACATCAAAAAGGGTGGGAAAGGCTTAATCCTAAAACCAAGCTCCAGGCTACAAGGATCTTGCCTGCACACAGCCCAGAGAGACACACATTAATATCACCTGGGCAACGGCCTCCATGTGGGCAGCGCCATCTTTAACAAAGTGAGCATAATATATTTTATCTGCTCAAGAATATCTAAGGTTAAAAACTACAAGTTTGGATAATTTCAATCTTGGAAATTGTAAGGTCAGTGTTTGCCATTGTTGTAGCCATGCAGTTTCTCATTGGATTCAGGCAGATGGTAAAAAAACAATGGAGCCAAAAAATGATGGGCCATTCCGTTTACTAAAGTTTGCTCTGGCAGATGAGCAAACACACAGGGAAGACTGCTCCCTTTTCACTCAGAGCTCTGAAAGCCCTGACACATTCTTCAGTTCCTCCTGGACTCAAAGGACTCCATAAGCCTCAGCTGGGCTCCCAAACACCCCCAGCACTCTTTTTCTCCCCTTTGATACTTCCTTAGCACTCAGCATTCTCTCTGCTTTTCCCAGGAAAACAGGCTGGGGGAAAAATACTCCTTCTGCAGCAAACATTAGCAAAACAATCACTCTTCCCAAACAGGAAGGCAATCCTCAATTTGCAACCTGCTGCCCTGGGGGCAACCACCACAGCCTTCCACAGACTACACACACAGCCCTGTCCAGGCCAATGCAAAATATAAGTGAGCAAACTTAAAAAACATTTGTTACAAACTTATTTGCCCAACAGGAGGTTTCTAAGTACCTGGAATTTATATCACATGCAGTAAGAGTAACTCTGTAGACCAAGGCTGCCCAGTAGAAATATAATATGAGTCATGGATATAACTTAAAATATTTTATATAACACATAGAAAAAAGTAAAAAGTAACAGGTAAATTAACTTTATAACATTTTATATTACTAAATATATCCAAAACAATATTATTTCAACATATAATCAATATTTTAAAATAAAATCATTTATTATTTTTTCTGTACTAAGTCTTGGTAGCTTGGTATGTATTTTACACATATAGTATATATTATGAAATGAACAGAAGGGCTAGAAGTGAAGGCATTTTTCTAGCATGGGAGTATGTTAGAGGAAATACCCCCCCAAAATGGGTATGGTTTTTGTTGGGCAAATAAGTTTGTAAAATTTGTGTTATTTGGTTCTGCTCACTTTTATTGTTAAAATGGCCACTTTTCATGTGATCATGATGCCATGTGATAGTGCTGATTACCTTTATGCTTGGGAAGGGGCTTCAGTATGCTGAAGGAGAGCTTTCACGCTGAAAAGACTTAAAAGGAGAAGCTAGGAGGCCATTTTGGCAGAGAAGAGACCACGTTGTTGCAGGGAGAGAGGCTGCAGAGAGTCAAGCAAGTAACATGGCAGGGTGCTGAATGGTAACAGAGGTGAGAGCCTTTGATTCTAGGAGAAACCACAAAGATTCTCCTGGTTGCATAACAGGAGAACATGTGAGTGGGTTTGGTGCCCCATGTGTTTGTTTTTTACTTGTTGGCCGGTACAGGTCTAGAATAAATGATGACCAGTTCTTGGCTTCGTTGTTTCATTACCGTCTGTCCAAATCAAATGCTAACTTGTACGGCCAGGTGGCTGTGATGGTGGCCACAACTACTGGCTCTACAGTTTTTATCTTGTTATTGGCTACCACTCCAGAATGGCATTATATAAAGGCAAAAGTGTTTTACCAAGTTACTGGAAGGACCAGAGCAGGAAAATCTGGTAAATATTGGTCCAACTTCTTTACCTATTAACAAAATGATTTAAGCCCAAGCATGAGAGGTTTCTACCATATTGTACTGATAATCTGTGGCAGCACAAAGACTCCAGATTTTTAGGCTGCTTTCAGGATCCTGATAGTTGAAAAGGTCCTGTCTATCCTAAGTCTCCTTTTACTTGATTAACAAAGAAGTGGTTTACTTTTCTAATTTTGAATAAAACAAAGGAACTAATCAAATATTTTTCATTTTATGGTGAAAATTAAAATACAAAATTTTGCCTTGGCTAGGTAACTCAGTTGGTTAGAACATCATCCTAATATACCAAAGTTGCAAGTTTGATCCCCAGTCATGGCACATATAAAAATCAACCATTGAATGCATGAATAAGTGGAATAAGAAGTCTCTCTCTCTCTCTCTCTCCTTTCTCTCCTTCTCTAAAATCAATAAATACCAGAAATATTAAAAATAAAAAAACATATTTTTATTTTGTTGGTGATAGATATGTGAATTTCAAACTACCTTCTTGATGTTCCGCTTACCTGTCAGACCTCACCCTTACTGGACTATTGCCCCTAAGACAGAGGAATTCCAAGAAGCTGGCAAGCCTCCCAAGGAGGAGCATTCCAGACATACCAGAACTTTTGCCTCAGTATCCCCTTAGGCTCTCCCAAACACTATATAATTCACCCCTAATCTGTAACTGGCACTCTTCTCCCTGGAGAAGTGCCCGGCAGGGTTCGTTCCTTTCTTCCTTTCAATAAAGCCTGTTACTCTGGTCTTTTGGACTCCCATGGATTTCAACATTTGGTGCTGAAACCTGGGACAGGGTACTAACTGCCTGGATGATCCCTCTTTTCCATCCAAACTTACAACCAGGGAAGCAATGGGCAGCGGCAACTTGTCCTGGACTTACTTCCTAATTCTGTTTGCAAGTGTAATTGTAGGTCAATTGGCCAGCAGTCTAATCCTGTCCTGATCCCCTGCCAGATCAGAAAGGGAAGGAGTTTCTCCCTTCCCCTTCCTTGGTTGGCCTCCAAATTTCTCTCTAAAACCACCCCTTCCTCATTGGATGGTTTTGACTTTGGACCCCATATCTATGGGTGGTCTGCCTCTACTTCTTTATGGACTTCAATGAAAGTCTAGGCGCACCTGCCAGGCCACTGTCCTACATCCTGGGATCTCAGTCTTGGGGTGACAACCTCTTGTTTGAGACTCTCTTTCTGTGGAGATTTTCTCCTCTCAGAACTGTGACTGAAGGCGGGGACACCTCCTTCTATCACCAGTCTCCTTTACTGTGGGCTCCTCCCAGTCTAAACCATCCATCCAGACTCCCCACAGAACATGAGCTTCTCCCAATCTCAGGCCTCAGAGACTACTCCTCTACTCTTTCAGGACTCCTCTACTCCTTCGGGACTCCTCTACTCCTTCAGGACTCACCCTACTCTCTGGGGTTCACAGTTTGGGAGGTTTCTACTCTGAGTGACTAGCTTCCTTGGGGTGACTCAGACCTCTTGTCTGAGGCTCTCTTTAGTGCTCAGCCAGGTTGCTTTCCACTACTATTACAATATCCTAAGAGATCTTGACAATTTCTGCCACAGAATGGGGAGGGCATCAGAAATTCCTTACATGCAGGATTTCTTCTCCCTTCTCTCCTGTCCTTAATTTCTGTGCCTCCTGTTCTACACACAGGCTGATTTTGGTCAGAGAAACCTCAATTAAAACCTCCGTTCCTAATCTTTTCTTCTCTGCGGACTCCCAATTCTCTCCCTCCTGCATGATCCCCGAAGGCACCCCTCTCTGGTCCCTCTGCAAATCTTTTCCACTCAAGTCTATTTCCTCCAAGAGCCCTCTCCCTTCTCCACTGTGTTCTTCTTCCCCTCCCTCCTCCTTAGAAGTTGTGGCTCTGGCTGTGGTGCCTGTCTTTTTTCTGACCCCTCCTCCCTCCTTACAACCTGCAGTTCTGCCTGTCACTTCCCTGACCCCTCCTCCCTCCTTACAAACTGTGACTGTGCCTCTTTTCTCCTTGCCCTCTGCTCTCTCCTCAGAGCTTTAGCTTTCTTTTTTGACTCCTCTGACCACGTTGCACTTTAATCTCCTCCTCCTCTTGCAGATTCTGACTCTCCTTCATTCCATCCAGCTTTTCACACTGTCCATCTGTCTGCTTTCTCTCTTCCTCCCCTCTATGCTGGCAACTCCCTGTCATCTTGAAAAACTTTAAAAAAGCAGAATTGTATATTAAGCTATATGAGTAAGTAATCCGTCTTGTCTTTTTGTCAGAAAATATCTTTAGTATAATTTTAATTGAAACAAGTAAAGCTCATTTAAATTTCTTAATTTATAATATGTGAAGTCTTTGTTTAATGTGTAACTGTGTCTGCTTCTAAGGCCCTAAACCAATAATTACCCACCTCTTAAACCAGGCTTACTCATCCCAACTGACTCTCCCTGCAATACTCCCATCCTTCTTGTTCAAAAACCTTCAGGGGCTTATCACCTTGTACAAGCCTTATATCTAATCAATGAGGCAATAGTTCCTCTCCATCCAGTAGTCCCTAATCTCTACAGGTCCTAGACATCAAAAATACCTTCTTTACCATTCCTCTACACCTGACTCTTATTTTCTGTTTACCTTTATGTGGACTGTCTTACCCTAGGGGATCAAAAACAACCCACAGTTGTTTGTGCAAGCACTAGCTCCAAATTTAGCAGCATGCAATCTCAAAATGAGTACTCTTTTACAATATGTAAATAACCTACTCTTCTGCAGCCCCTCCCTGCCTGCCTCAAGGAGACACACCACCACCCTTCTTAACTTCCTCACTGTGAAGGGATATCCTGTCTTCTCTACTAAGACTCAACTTCCTTCTCAGTCTGTAGTCTATCAGGGCATCATCGTCTTCACCCCCACCACCTGGGGTCTCACCATAAATCAAACTCAGGCCCTCCACAGGCTCCAACCACCTACCACCACAGATTAAATCTTTTCTTTTCTCGGTCTAATAGGCTTCTTTAAACAGTGAATTCCCAATTTTGTTCTTAGTCAAGCCCCTCAGTGAGATCTTCTGAGCATGGCTTCTGCCAAGGAAGTAACAGAAAAGGCAAATAAGGCCCAAAGGAAGTCAGGAAATACCAGCTTTTGGCATATGCTCTAAAGGCTCCAGCACCCTAAAGGGCTTCATAGATTTTCATCAAGGCCCTGCTCAAGTGTGGAAAGAAAAGTCATTGAACTGCAGCCTGCCAGGCTTCCTGGCCCCATCAAGGGACACACCACTTCTGTGGAAGGAGGGACACGAGAAGATAAGCTGCTCCCTTGCTCCATGGAGGGAGGGTTCAGTCTCTTCTAGCCCTACTCCAGCAACCTATGACCTGACCTTGCTCAGCATACTGGAAATTGCCACTGAATTCTAAAAGGTGCCCAAGGCTAGCCATTGGCCTCATCTCACAACATTCTTCACGAGACTAAGGTGTTTCTTCCAAGTAGCAGGTAAACTGATCTCATTTCTTGTAAACACAAGGGCCATCTACTATGCCTTGCCTGAATATTTGAGTTTTATTCATCCCTCAAAGAACTCTACTGTGGGTATTGACAGTCTGATTTTGTTACTTTATTTAATGTATAGCATCTCCTTTATTCCTCTTGTCTCAATGCCCCATGCCTATTGTAGGCTGGGACCTGCTGCTAATTCCAGCTAGAAGCAGTGGTCACTAGGACTTAAACTCTAACTGCAAAGTATAGAAATGTAACCACCCTTTCCTAAGCACTTGTAGAATTTACAGATTACTCAGCAAACTGTTCAAAGACTATCCAAGAGGCGCTTCCAGCATTACATCACTCAAAGACTGACTTTCATGTGGACAGATCCACACACCGTGATTCTGACAACTCTCACTACTGCTAAGGGTGACTTTTTCCTCCACCCTGACCATCTGGAGCTCAGAAACAGAGAAACAAAACCAACCTCTTGTCTTTCTATTCTCTATTCACCTCTCATTCTGTATCAACCAATCAGGGATTTTCTACTCATGTGGGACCAACATCTATATGTATCTCCCTACTAATTGGACAAAAACATGTACCCTAATCTATCTCACCCCAAATGTCAATCTAATCCCACCTCATGAGCCTCTTCCAGTTCCTAGTACAGTACCCGTCAATCTAAGGACCAAACAAGCTGTACAGGTAATCCCTCTCCTTGTTGCTTTAAGAATTTCTATAAAAGTAGGTCTAGGGACAGGGGAACAGGTCACTTCCCTGTCTTATTTCTACTCTCTCTCTCTCTCTCTCTCTCTTTCTCTCTCTCTGAAGCCCAGCGAATTCGTAAACATAGAATCAGTGGTTTCACATAAACTGGGTGTCTTGGTTATTGCCTTTCATTGATCCACTCACTCTCTTCTTTATTTTTTTTAATTTTATGTTTGTTCACTAGTTTCTTATAGAACTGCACACAGACCTTTGTCAATCAGAAAATTGGAAAAAAAAATCTACCTACCCCTACATACCAACCCTGAAACCTGCCCTCGTGAAACAGAAAAATCTGAACCCCTACATCAGCAAACCTCCTAAATCCTATCTTTCAACCCCTACAGGTCCCCTAACCCTAAAGCTCTCACATATCCCTGAAGAACTAGGAGAATAAATAGCATTCACCTCTTAACACTTCTCGGTCTTTTTACCCTTCACATAGTAAGGGGATAAGATCCCTGGGTCTTCTTGGCTGAAGAAGAGCCTACAAATGGACATGAAACATTTCTTTTAGCTCAAACTACCTACTCTCTCCAGAGCTGCCAGGAAAGAATATCTCTAACTTTACCATGGAAGAACTTTCACCCCCTGCTATACAACCCTCCTTATCTCTGCATTCCTGATCTCCAAATACTTGCCCCCTTCTTTATCAAGTTCCTACCAACCCAGATGAAAAAAAATCTCTAGGACTACCTACAATCAAATGCTCCTACACTCCTATTCCCCAATATCCCAAGGAGAACTTCATGAGGGAAATATCAAATAGGTTGGGATGACAGCAGGAAGAAGCTGCCCCTCAGCCCGAGAAGTTCCTCCTGAATGTTCTCCAAACCCCCTTCCTTTTAAACCACATATATTCAGTCCTTCTAAAAACGTACACCAACAGGTTTCCTGTCTCTAAAAATCTCTTCCCATTCGAGAGGAACCAGACCAGCACGTCTCATGAGGCTCATCCAGGAGACAATGTACCACCATGTCTCACTGTCCACTTGGCACTCGCAGCAAGCAATTCACAATTATTACCTTGCAAAACTGTTTTACTTTGTCACTCAGGTTTTTGAGGACATCGCCTGGTTCAGACATGACAGCACAGAAATTGATGACCTCCTTAACTGGATGAGGGACTTGGCTTGGCAAGGTTCCCCTCTTGAGTTTTCTCCAGAAGAAGCAATAATTTTCCAATTTTTTCTCCTCATCACCTCCACCGTATATTAAAAAATTAATAACTATCATTCTTTTATATGTAACCACAGAGTTGAGAAATGATAGATAGATGAATTCCAAACTGCCCTCTTGATGTTCCACTTATCTGTCAGACCTCACCCTTACTGGACTATTGCCTCTGAGACAGAGGAATTCCAAGAAGCTGGCAAGCTCCCCAAGGAGGAGTATTCCCAACACACCAGAACTTTTGCCTCAGTATACCTTCAGGCTCTCCCCAACACTATATAATTCATCCCTAGTCTGTAACCAGTGCTCTTCTCTCCAGGAGAAGTGCCCCGCAGGGTTCCTTTCTTCCTTTCAATAAAGCTTGTTACTCTGGTCTTTCGGACTCCCATGGATTCCAACAGTTGGGATTTTTCTTTTTAGTGTTTCAGACTTTGGGCAGCTTATCTGATGCATTCTCAACTTTCAATTTCAGCAGACACATACAAAATGAGGTGGTTAAAGGGCCCGATTAACTCAGAAAATTTTCAGTTAAATAGTGATTGATTTCTGGAACAATCCACACACCTTGCAGCAATGATCAGAAACCTCATTAACAAGTATTAAACAAAAGGGCACCTTGGGTGTTAAAGGTCACTGGTTGATTACACAAACCTCTTTAGTCTTTCGTCTTTTTTTTAAAGGAAACAACAGTAAAGTTCACTTAAACACTAATAGCCTGCCTGATATTCAGAAAAAAAAGAAAGAAAGAAGATAAAGATGAAGAAGATTTGTAACTATAAACAATATGCTTCCCTAAAGTGTAATTTTGTACTAGAGAGAGCTGGGGGGGGGGAGTCAATGTATTTGGGACCTTTTGTTCTTTTAATTATTCTTTTCAGTGGTTTATTTTGAAATTAAAACCTGTTAACAGTTCTGACTCACCTAATGTCAGAATCCCTATGCCTTGTCACTGTTACACCACACAACTGAGCAAAGAGCAAAATGTAGATACAAAGTGACACACATTGATTCTGTCTGTGCTTGCAATCACTGACATGGAACCCCTATATAAAAACACTGCACTAAGCCCTCAAAGAGACACAAAAGTAAAGGAGATATACTTTCTAACCTCAAAATGCTTAAATGCATGAGAAGGGAACATATATATATAATATATATATAATATATATTATATATATTATATATATATGCATGCATGCAAAGACATACATATGCAATATTATGGGAGATACATCTTTTTACAGATTTATATCTGTGTAATTTTTTAGATCATTTTGTCTTGATCTGGGTGAAAAGGGGGCATATAGATGAGATAAGGAGAAGAGATAGGCAGTTTTGACAAACACTAACACTTGAAAGCACAGTTTAAGTGTGAAAGCTACAGTCTTAGCTTCCATAGCAAAGGCTTTCTTTTATTTATTTTTATTTTTTCAGCTTTAATTACACAGTAATCAGAAAATTTTCATTTACTCAGAAAAGTAATGCATTCTTGCTTGTCCAGTTTTACGTTAACCAATAGGAGATAAAAAAATTTTCACAAAAAAAAGTGAAGGACAGATATTCCAATCAATAATACATTTACAAGATATTGAAGTATTTGCACAAGGAAAGCAAGAGAATTTTCATTATGAAGATTGCGCAGAGCCCACTTAATCTGGCATTATTCATGGACCATATTGGGTCCATATTCCCTTCCCTTCCATTCCCTTCCCTTCCTTTCCCTCTCTTTCTCTCTCTCTCTCTTTATTTCTATTGTTTTTTACATTTTGAAGTGGTTTAATTTAGAAATCAAATGTCTACAAACAAATGGCTATGCCCAGCAGTTGGAGCAATAGATACTGTGAAGGCCTGTTGGTGTTTGGGACAGAGAAAATTTTCCCACCAAAAAGTTAGGGCTTTGTTTCCTCTGACTCCCTTCTTGATGTTGGAGCTGAAAAAAAAAAGTTTAGGATTTGCTGCTGAGTATGCAGAACTGGTAATACTGGAGATCACTGAATATTTTGTTTCTCACTTGTAGTGAAAAGGAAGATAGTAATGCATTTGATATGAGCCTTGAATGATGGGATGAATTGAGCAGCCAAATTGAGAAAGGTTTGCATTCTGGAAAAGGTGGTGGTATGTAAAAGTAGAGTGGGAGAAAAGCCTAAACAAATGAGAGGAGCTGGAGAAAGGAGATTCTATAGTTCCAGATCAAGAACTCTGGCAAGCACATTAAAGAGGCTGAACCAAAGTTTGTCTTTGGAAAAAAAATACAAAAACAATAACAACAAAAACAAAACAAACAAAACCAAACATCAAAGTTCTCCTTTGGGGCTGAATACAGTACACTATTTCTAGAATATTCATCACCCAGGAATCAGGGAGGAGAACAAGTGAATGATATGGTAATGGAAAAGAAACAATTGGGAACATCTCTCTACCATTGGTCAAGTTCTTCTTCCAAAGATTATTTAGCTGCCCTTTGTGTTTGTTAAGCCTGTGTAATGATGAAGGCTGTGTGGTAAGTGTGCAGAAGATCTCTGAGCTTTTGTGGAAAACTAAATAATAAGGCTTTGAAAACAATGGGTTTTAAAGGTCTCTAATACCGAGAAATATAATAATATTCACAAACACAAGTTTAAATAAAAAATTGAAAAGCAAGAAATACCTGTTGCGTTAAAAAAGTATTAGTTAATTGGAATAAGGTTTTGATATAATCTCTTTAGAAAGCCCTTAATACTCTGCTTCAAATACAAAGCTATCCTTGTTTCCTCTAAAACTCCACCTTAGCAAATTGTTTGGCCATGTCAAGAAATGGAAGCTTCTTCAAGATTTATTCTGCCCATTGGCAAACCAGTCAAGATTTTCAGTTCTCATTTTATATCATATGAATCTTGCTTTGCACGCAATAGTTATTTTGTGTATTAAATAATACTTTATCAATAGTCATGTTTTTAAGTTGCAAAATTTAAAAGAGTTCTCAAATATTTACCCACAGATATGTCATTTCCTCCTTCGGTCATTCTCATTCTTCTTCTCATACTTCTCCTTAGCATTTGTAGACACATTGAATATATTTTTTATTAACTTGTGTGTGTGTGTGTGTGCATGTGTGTGTGTGTGAAAGAGAGAGAGAGAGAGAGAGAGAGAGAGAGAGAAAGAGAGAGAGCGGAAGGGAGAAAGAGGGAGAGAGATGACAAGCATCAACTTGTAGTTGTATTCCTTTATTCACTGATTGTTTCTTGTATGTGCCTTGATGGGGGAAGGAGGCAGCTCAAGATGTGCCAGTGACCCCCTTGCTCAGACCAATGACCTTGTGCTTCAAGGCAGTGAGCAATCTCTGGGCTCAAGCCAGCAATCTTAAGATCATGTCAATGATCCAACACTCAGGCCCATATGCCTGTGCTCTGGCTGGAAACCTTGGTTGGGAAGAGCATTGTCCTGATGTGCAAAGGTTGCTACTTCGATCTTCAGTCAGGGCATATACAGATCTGTTTGTCTCCCTTTCACTCTCTCTAAAAATCAATAAAAAATAAAAATTAAAAAAAAATCCCACATGTCTACACTCAAGCCGATGATTTGGGGGTTTCAAATCAGGTACCTCATCACCCCAGGTCAACACTCACAACACTGGTCAGGCTGAATCTTCTTGACACACACTGAATACTGTGTGTCTTCCACTCTTTGTCTGGGTCATTCACTCAGTCTCAAATTCTTTCTTTCTTTCTTTCTTTCTTTCTTTCTTTCTTTCTTTCTTTCTTTCTTTCTTTCTTCCTTCCTTCCTTCCTTCCTTCCTTCCTTCCTTCCTTCCTTCCTTCCTTCCTCTCTTTCTCTTTCTCTCTTTCTTTCCTTCTTTCTTTCTTTTGATTTTTACATATTGAAGTGATTTCATTTAGAAAGATTATTATGTGTTGGCTAAAAAGAGAATTAACATCAGTATCACTGAACTTAGAGTAACTATAACAATGTTTAAAATCTTTAAAATTTCATCTTATTTTTCATCATCAGGTAAGGAACATGACATTCTTTTTGAAGAAATTTTCATTTCAGGAATGATAAGTTTTTTAATTTGTCCTATTTCTTCTCTGTTCCAATCTTCTTTCAATATTGGCTTACTCAAGGATACATTTCAACATATTGGACCTCGAAAAATGATCTTAGTTTCTAGATCTGCACATGGTGGTGGATGTCATTAACATGTTCAGGAAATATAAGTGGATAATCTTCTTGTAAAGATGTTGTCAATGTCATTATTTAAAGATGCTGCAATCTCATTTCTTTTATTCTTTTAATTTGTGGGCTATATTCTTTTTTTTTACAGAGACAGAGAGAGTCAGAGAGAGGGATAGATAGGGACAGACAGACAGGAACAAAGAGAGATGAGAAGCATCAATCATCAGTTTTTCGTTGTGACATCTTAGTTGTTCATTGATTGCTTTCTCATATGTGCCTTGACCGTGGGCCTTCAGCAGACCAAGTGACCCCTTGTTTGATCCAGTGACCTTGGGTTCAAGCTGGTGAACTTTGCTCAAACCAGATGAGCCTGTGCTCAAACTGGCAACCTCCGTGTCTCAAACCTGGGTCTTCTGCATCCCAGTCCAATGTTCTATCCATTGAGCCACCATCTGGCCAGGCTCTGGAATATATTCTTGATTAATCAGATTACCAACATCACAGAGAACAGTTAAGAAATTTTTTTTTTCTGTTCTAATGTATTGCAAAGCTCCTTGAAATACTGGAGAACAACTTCTTTTTCACCGTGAATGATTTTCTCTGAATAACATTTCTTTTCTTCCAGCTTTTCTTTAAGACAAGTAAGACATGTCCAGTGTGTGTTAGTTAACTGTTCAAGCAGTTTTTGAGGTATTCTTTTTTTATTCTCTTTTATAGGCATTTTGAAGATCTATAGGATGACCATGATGTTGTCCCATGGTAAGGCAACAAGAACAAACTAATTTTTTATCTAATAGACTGTAAACATTTAATGGTTTCCTGTAATGTTGAGGACAAGTGACAATATCTGGATAATTTTCTTGCTAGTATTTTTAAATAATAACCCTTAATGCAAAATTAACAGGTAAAGATTCAATACTAGTTGGAGCAATCTCAATAATACTTCTGCAATTGGGGTATTTGAGAAGAATTTGTAAAGGTCTCTATATATAAAAGTTACTAGAAGCCTGAAGGATGTTTTCCAGGCAGTTTCTACAAAATGTGTGGAAGCATTGTAGTACATCTTCAAAAATATTGTAAGAAATGAGACTCATTAACTTGTCCTCAAAATTGTACATTTCCTATTTAGTTGATCTTCTGGTTTGATGAATGAATTACTTTATCTTCTCCAAGTATTTTAGATTTATTTATTTTTTTATGCATGTGTATGTGTATGTGCATGTATGTGTGAGCAAGAGAGAGAGAGAGAAAGAGAGAGAGAAAGAGAGAGAGAGAGAGAGAAAGAGAAGTACAGACAAGAACAGACAGACACAAAGAGAAAGAGATGAGAAGCATCAAGTCATAGTTGGAGCACCTTAACCATTCATTGATTGCTTTCTCATATGTGCCTTGCTTGACTGGGGTGAGAGTGGGGCTTCAGCCAAGCCAGTGACCTCTTGCTCAAGCCAATGACCTTGGGCTCAAGCCAAAAACTATGGGGTCAAGTCTATAATCTTACACTCAAGCTGATGAGCCTGCACTGAAGCCAGCAACCTCAGGGTTTCAAATTTGAGTCCTCAACATCCCAGGTTGACCTTTTATCCACTGTGCCACCACCTGGTCAGGTTAGATTCTTTTATTCTTATTCAGCCTCTGCTGCCCTAGAGCCGCTGCCTTCTGGAACACAAAGAGAAGCTTCTCAGACTCACCTCAAGGAGCAGGAGCAATTGCTCTTTCATTCTGGCTCCTCAACTCTTCCTTAGGGGAAGTGATCTCAAAGTCATTGCATTAGTACCTGTGTGCTTCTGAATCAACCCATTTTCTCTGCAAGCAACAATGCTTTTCCCCCTAGTTTTCATCAATCTATGAATTGTATCAATTATCTCACCTTCAAGCTGGTAAGGGTGGGGTGGGAATAAAATGCATTACAAAAATTTTCCATTTCCCTTTACCCAGAATAATTAGATTTGGTTAGAAAATTCTCAATGACAAAAGAGTTTTGTATTATTTTAAATGTAGTTAATTGGGATGTATCATCTGGACCATTGCCTTATATTTGACCTATTATCGGGTTGTCATCTAAAAGCTATTTCAGAACTGGGAAAACCACCTTTATTCATACCCATGAAAAGTGACTAATTCTTAGAAATAGGTTGGAATCAAATTCAGCTGAATTATCCTTACTTTTATAAAGTATATGAAAAGATATCTTCAAATTCTGTCCAAGAAATGTAAGTACACACTAAAAGCTTCAGTTTTAAAAGCTTAATTGTAGTAGGAAAAGCCACTTATGTCAAACAAGATGCTTTCCACATCTTGTTACTCACGCTTATTGTTGTTACAATTAATAATAATATAATTGTATATCACATTAAATTTTATGTTTGTTGGTGCATTTTTTTCTCACTTCACAAAAATTCTGTGAAGTAAGCAGAGCAAATATTTTTGTCCTTCTCATTTTACAGGTGAGAAAACTGGTAATAAGGTAGATTACCCAACTAGTCAATAGTGGAATTAGATGTTAAATTCAGTTTTCTACCTTCCTGTTCAACATGTATATTGCCTGTAAATACTAATGGAGTAAACTGCAATTATCTAGCATTCAATAAAAATATTTTTTATTGTTTTAATACACTGGATAGAATTATTCCAGAAGATTGAACCTTAACTGATTAGGTTGAGGGAAGAGACAGTGGTTGACTCTACAGAGAAAGAAATCTGTACCACTCCTGATATTAAATTGTAACTAAGTGAGACACTTTGCTGTCTCACAGTGCACTTTCTCTATACAAGAAGCACAGTTTCCTAGATATTTAAATTAATTGTTACACTCACAGCTTTAATAACATTTTAGTAAAATGAAAAGTGAGGTGGTTTCTTCTGAAATAGAAGTTAATACTATATTATTTTCTACTTTAGTTTTTTTAGCTGTAAAGGAGCATAAAATGCCCCTTTAATTTCATAAGGCATTGTCATCAATCCTACACTCTGTTTCATGCTAACACACTGTTGGCCAAAAAAGAGAGAAAAAAGGAGCAGAATTCAAGGCAGAAAATAGGATGTAGCCAAACAGGCCAGGGCACCAGAGGGATTTTTATGCCCGTGGGCAATTCTGCCTCTTCAAAAAGTACTGCTATTTTTGAAGGCAGCTGGGCAAAGTTGTTTCTTCTCACTGCCAAATGAGAGAGAACAAAGATCAAAGCCAGTATACTTGGATTCATAGGATCACAATTATTGTGTTGCTCTGCATGAAAAGGCAGGCCAAGATTCAATGAATTCCAACATAATTCTTTGTTTTTTACAATTTATATCAAGTTTTTTTTTTTTTACTATTTTCATACTTCCATTTTTATTTAATTTATTATGGTGTTATTGGTGAATAAAATTATGTAGTTTCCAAGTGTACAATTTTATAACATACTTTTCACAAAAATTAGGAGATATTTCAAAAATGAATATGAAGTGAAAAATACCCCCTTAATATTTGTGAGTAGTATACATTATCTTTATATTATATTTTTGTATTCACTACCCAAACACAATAATTCATTAATTGGTTCAGAGATTTCCAAACTTTTAAAAAAAAGTTCAAATTATAGCTCATCCCACCCTTTACTTAAATAAAGGTTTCTGTATTGCATTTATTATTTTTCCTACAACTATAACTCCTCTGTATTTATGGTGGAAAATTTTAACTGCAGAGAAAATGTATTTATATTTTCTTTTTAAAATGAATTCAGGCATTTAAAGCTTACACGTTGTTTTCTTCAGAACACTAAAGGTAAGGCCAAGGGGAGAAGCCAGATTTGAAAGTGTACAAGTTCCTCCCAAGAAAAGACATAGAAAGAATAGTAAATGAAGTAAATGTCAGGAGTGAAGGACAGAATACTTAATCTTGAATGTGGTACAGGTACAAAGCAAGCAAATTCTTCATCCCTGTGGCTCTTCTTTCCACAACATTCCCAATATCAAATAATCTGTTCTACTCTCTCTGTAAATACACTTATAGCTTTCACTTCTCATCATAATTTTCAGTTTAATCTTTGAATGGAGTATTAATTATATCATTTTAAGTGAGTGATCACTGTGACATGTACTGATTATATAAATCATCATGTATGTGAACATTCTCAAAAAGTAATCATACTGGACACTGTTCTCATTAAATGTAGAAGAAGAAAAAAATCAAATTACTATATTTTTAAATGATAAAGTCCTCTTAACCTCTTCTTTGCAGGTAGTGTTGTTCATTTCTAGAACTGGAGTAAGGGACACATGAAGAGAGTTTGGAAATATCAAGCTTACTCCTGTTTCATTGTGAGCAATGTATGTGACTAATAAAACTGCACAACCTCATTCAAGACTCGCATTTCCATATTTTTTTAACTCCCAACTCCATATGAAATGATATGGAATAAACTAAGGTTATATAAAAGAAAAATAGATTCTAAAGCTCTCAACCAAAGACAATATACCAAATAACTATCTACACTCCAATTTGTTCCCCCCTGTCCCATCATGACCTAATTTTCAGTGAGTGAAATACTTTTGGTAAGAAACATTGGCTATCTCTCTGGTTCTGAAAGTGAAACAGGTTAGGGGCATCTTCTAGCTGAGTCTAGACTGTCCAGAAACTGAGTGGGTCAACAATGCAATCTGACTACAAATAGCATATGGTCAATAGGGGAATGTTATTCAGCTTAAGGAACAAGTGATCATACTGCACCAATAATACTGTACAAACTTTTGGTACCTTGATAACCTGGACTGTCAGGAGGAGGGAAACAAGAGTAACAGGAGAAAAATCATTAAATGGAGAATGGTAAAGACAGTCAAAGCTGAATAAAAAGAAAAGTTCAATGTAAGGGCTGTCTTCAGTGAGCAAAAGTGCCATGTGCCACTAAGAGGTGAACTGCCACAGAGATCAGAATGTGCATTCTAGGGAGGCAGATTTTAGTCCAATATGAGGAAGAACTAGTAAAGATGGTCAGAGACTAAGAGCTACCTCAAAGAACACTGAGTTTCCCATTCTTGGAGGTTTTCAAGCAAAGGGAAAAACTATTTATTGAAGACTTCATTTGAAATATAGGTATTGCACTAAATGGCCTTTAAGGGTTCTTCCAATTCTAAGACTATATTATCATCTTCCATTTTCTGGTTCTCAGTCTCACATGGATCTTAAAATAAGTACTAGAAATCTTCTTATATTATAAATGAGGTCATAGCTTAGCTATTAACCTACATTCACCAATATGTGTGACCTCTATTCACTGGTCTGTGCACACAGTAGTGACTTCAGGCAGGAAGCTCAAAAAAGCTCTGATTCCAACCTGAGCAAATTTTCACTTAAGGTAGTTACAGGCACCTGCACAGACAGGCCTTATTCAAGTAGTTCATGAAGAATCCCCCCCCCCCAACAGACCCTCCTCACTCTTCAACCTCTCACACATAGGCATCATTGCTCCTGCACTCAGACCACTAGGCAATAGTGAACTCTCCTTTACAGGCTCCCTTGTGATGAAAGCCTCTCAAAACAAACATGTTCAGTGGCATGCTCAAATACTTGTTAGCACAAATGTAGTTCTTCAGTCAGCATCTTTAGCCTTGTTTCCAGTCTGGATATAGGTTGTCATGTGTCTTAACCTGAGCTAAGTTGTTAAGCATATGGAAGACACAGATCTTAACCAATCACAGACCAGATGTTGGTTGTCTGTTATTGGTTACCAATTCAGCAACCCTCACTGTAGAATAAACCTAGTGTGCAAACTCAGATACAAAATATATAAATAAATAAATAAAATAATGCAACTGTATTCCAGCCATCGTCCCTACATTCTGACAACACAGTAACCCTCATAGAGATATGCAACTTTCTAAAAGGCTACATCTTTATCTTCACTTCTGTCACATACAAGAAATAAAGTCTTCAGGGATCTCTCATATGTGAATTAAGTCAAATTGTTGATCACCATGTCCCATTTGTGACAGAGGATATTGCCAAGATATTTCTAATGGCTTTTTTTGTGGCCTTCATGAAGGCTACTTTCACCTTTCTCTATTACCTTACAGCAAAACCTGCAATTGTTTTAATAATACTCTCAGGAAGTCAATGACAGACATTCTTTCATGCTTAAAAACCATGTAGTGTTTGCTGACTGTCTTAAAGTCTCCATTGTGTTTCTTTTGTCTTTTATATCCAATAAAATGAGTTTTTCCACACAATGAAGACAAGTTTCCTTTCTTACTCAAATAATTGCAACTATAAATACAATTCCATTCTGGGAAGTAATAAAACTTTTGTGGCAATCTGAGGTCGCTGGTACACTTGTTTATTCCCTCCAAAACACTAGATGTAGCTGCATGTGTCCTAAAAAAGTCCATGTGACTCTGACTCAGAGGCTCAGAGGTTATTTTCTTTTTTTTTAAATAATTTTATTTTTTAATGGGGCGACATCAATAAATCAGGATACATATATTCAAAAATAACATATCCAGGTTATCTTGTCATTCAATTATGTTGCATACCCATCACCCAA
The DNA here is from genome assembly GCF_036850765.1 of Saccopteryx bilineata. Taxonomy (NCBI): domain Eukaryota; kingdom Metazoa; phylum Chordata; class Mammalia; order Chiroptera; family Emballonuridae; genus Saccopteryx; species Saccopteryx bilineata. The sequence continues at coordinate 645,966 of NC_089502.1, forward strand.
AGTCAAATTGGCCTCTGTCACCTTCTATCTAGTTTTCTTTGTGCCCCTCCCCCTCCCCCTTTCCCTCTCCCTCTCCCCCCTCCCCCCTTAACCACCACACTCTTATCAATGTCTCTTAGTCTCACTTTTATGTCCCACCTACGTATGGAATAATGCAATTCCTGTTTTTCTCTGATTTACTTATTTCACTTCATATAATGTTATCAAGATCCCACCATTTTGCTGTAAATGATCCGATGTCATCATTTCTTATGACTGAGTAGTATTCCATAGTGTATATGTGCCACATCTTCTTTATCCAGTCATCTATTGACTGTCTTTTTGGTTGTTTCCATGTCCTGGCCACTGTGAACAATGCTACAATGAACATGGGGTTGCATGTGTCTTTACGTATTAATGTTTCTGAGTTTTTGGGGTATATACCCAGTAGAGGGATTGCTGGGTCATAAGGCAGTTCTATTTTCAATTTTTTGAGGAACCATCATACTTTCTTCCATAATGGTTGTACTACTTTACATGCCCACCAACAGTATATGAGGGTTCCTTTTTCTCCACAGCCTCTCCAACATTTGCTATTACCTGTCTTGTTAATAATAGCTAATCTAACAGGTGTGAGGTGGTATCTCATTGCAGTTTTGATTTGCATTTCAGAGGCTATTTTCCAGCTGTACTTCCTCTCCTCAATCCTCTAACACTGTACACATTTCTGTGGTTTCCAAATGCCTTGACCCAGCGCTTTTGGCAGAAGTGAGAGGTGTTGATCAAGCTCTTGAGATTTCAGGAGCACTGATTTTTCTGGCTCCTGAATCCACTGGGATACTTGCTCTACTGTCACAAAACAGAGCAGCATGTTGAGCCCAATTTTAGCCTACAGGACTCCCAGCTGGTGGTTTCCACCCATCTTCCATGCTGGGTAAGGAAATAATCTTTTTTGAAAATTGTTTTGTCCTCTATAGATAACAAACACTTCCATGAACATTTCAACAAGATTTTAGCAATTAATCCTATGTGGGATTCAGGAGTTTGGGTATACTGTCACTGTAAAAAGTGACACAGAAGATGCCCCAAGTCATATGAATAAATGGGAGAGTCAGTATAAAGTATTGTTGAGTAATACTTCTTCTCTGATTACTACTTCTACAACGGTTATTCCTAACAACACCAACAACAATAGAAACTTATGAATACTATGATTATGAGTACTGACAGAAAGAATTCAGTGCATAATATTAGGAAATCAATGCTTTTAATTTGATTTTGCAATTAAGTTAATAATTCTCTAGCAAGTATCTCCTTTTGAACAAGATCAACTACATAATTTGTGGGGCCCAGTGGTGAATGAAAACGTGGGCCCCTTTTTCAAAAATTAAGAATTTTGGCACCATGACAGCACAGCATCACACCAATCATAGAATCCTTCTAAGTATAGGGCCCTATGAGACAACACAAATCACAACCCCATGAAGCTAACCCTCCTTTGAGTCCTCAGGAGACACTTAAGTTTTAGTATAATGATTAACTGTAGAGACAAATGAGGAAACATGTTATTGGTTCTCTGATTCTTCTCATTTCATGAAGACTTGATTTTATTACCTCTACTGAATTAAGATATCATCAAGAGTGTCATTAGGATCTGAGATGTGTTACAATTGCTGGATGACAATCTATTTTTTTCATTGATTCTTTAGATAATGTACTTCTTGTGGAGTTTTGATTAATTTTGTTGTCCCTCTTATATACTATATAAAACAAAAACTTAGAAAGCAGAATAATCACCATTCCTACCTTTCTTAGGCCCTTCAGTTAAGAAAGGATACATTGAATATATTAAAACTAAACTAAGATGTGGTACATATATACAATGGAATACTATTAATCCATAAGAGATGGTGATATATTGCTATTTATGACAACATGGGTGGACATTGAGAACATTATACTGAGTGAAGTAAGTAAATTAGAAAAAGGTAAAAACTATATAATTTCACACATAGGTGGGGTATAAAAATGAGATTCATGGACATAAAAGTGAATTGGTTACTGGGGAGACAGTGAGGGAGAGGTAAGGAGAAGGAAGTAAAGAGGGACAAATATATGGTGATGGAAAATGATTTGACTTTGGATGATGGGCACACAACACAATCAATAGTTTAAATGCTGTAGAGCTTTTTAACTGAAACTTATGTAGTCTTTTTTGTGACAGAGACAGAGAGAGGGACAGATAAGGACAGATAGAAAGGAAGAGGGAGAGATGAGAAGCATCAATTCTTTGTTGCATCACCTTAGTTATTCATTGATTGTGTGCCTTGACCAGGGGGCTATAGAAGAGCAAGTGACCCCTTACTCAAGCTAGCAACCTTGGGCTCAAAACAGATGAGCCCGTGATCAAGCTGGCAACCTCAGGGTTTCAAACCTAGGTCCTCTGCGTCCCTATCCAATGCTCTATCCACTGCACTACGGCCTGGTCAGGCCCTATTGTACTCTTATTGATCAATGTCACCTCTTTAATTTAATGACAAGAAGAGTCTCCATCTGTTAACCCACTTTTGGAGAACAAATAGTGCCATTGAAGGCACACCCTCACACAAGGCTGTGTTAGTGTTTTCACAACAGATGTGCTAGACATTTTTGGTTTGGAGGGATCCAACCAGTCCTTAACAAAAACCTCATCCATCATGATCCTTTCCTAGCCCTCCCACTTCCAAGTCAGTAAACAAATAAAAGAATTCTAAGAAAACTATTAAATAATTTAGATGGCATTTGGGTCCATCTCAGCACGCTTGCACCCAAGTATTATAAATAAACAATCCTTTTAGAACATACCAGCCTTGTGTTTTCAGCTCGGCTCTCCAGGTTGTCCACCCATAGATCTGGGAAAGTAGTTAGCCTGTCAGCTACCTCACATGGGATATGGCAGGCCAGACCTGGAGTTCTTTCCAGGTCAGACTTAGTTGGGGGTTTATACCTATGTGCCAGTTGCCAAGAGAAGCTGAAAGGAGACTTTCCCCTTCCCCAGTGACCGGCCACCCACAGCTTTAACCTGACATTTTGGTGCCAAAATCCGGAGGAGTTTGTGCCAGAGACAAATCGAGGGTCAAACCCTGACCCTGGGAGGGGTGAAGTTTTGCCACCCAGGGAGTAGTGAATAGCGGTAGCCCTTCTCAGGCTTACCCCAAGATCCTGCCTCCCCTTCTCTGTGGAGTTGAGGGACTAATTTCCTCCAACCCTCTGGCCGCACCTCCTGAACTTACCAAGAAGGGAAACTCCCTTCCCCTGCATGAAGGAAACTAAAAACCAGACATAAGGATACTACCCTCTCGTTTTGCATCACCACATGAACACCTGGCAACAATAACATTTGGGTGAGTAAATCCAGCAGCTCTATAAGTGGGAACTTTCCAAACCCTCCTGCATCTCTCATTCTACTGTCCAGGAAAGTTCATTTCAAAAATCCAACGTTGGTCAGAAGGTGTTCCAGGCATTTGCCTGAGCTGGATGGCCATATAGGAATGCCTGGAAAACAGCCAGCCTCCATTTCCAGTGGGACTGATAGAACGCGGATGCCTGCCTTGTCCAAAAGCTCATTCCACCTTCCATGACAGCCCATTCCCTCCTTGAGACTGCTAGATGCTCACTCCCCACAGCATGGGGAGCTCTCTGTCAGCCATCCCAAGATAATACCTCTAGGCTGCCTCCTAAAAGACCTCCAGACCCTGGGTTTAGCCCAGGATCTCAGGCCAAAGCACCTTATTTATTGATTTATTTTTGCAACACCGCTTGGCCTCGTTATAAAATGACCTGAAAATGGCACCTCTGATGTTAACATCGTGACTGACCTTAATATAATTTCTGCTGAAGTGATCTGAGATACCCTATGTCCAGGCCTTTCTTTCTTTCTTTCTTTCTTTCTTTCTTTCTTTCTTTCTTTCTTTTTTTTTTTTTTGGCAGGCCTTTCTTGCACTCCGGTCACAACCCGTGCTCTGTAATTCTTGGTCTCCCTCTCAAATATTCCTTCCTCCTTCGATCTGGCCCACCACAGAACTCCCCCCAGCCTTCTCCTTCTGATCTCTCTGCTCCTCAACCTCCTGATTCCCAGAGCGCACCCCTATTGCAACCAGAGCCCTCTCCTACTTAGTGCTGCCACTCTCCCCTACCTCCTAGCAGCTGCAGCTTTAACACAACACATATAATACATATAATGCAAGTCACATATGTAATTTTAATTTTTATGTTATAATAGGTAAAAATTTTTAAAAAGCAGGTGAAACCAACTTTAATAACATAATTCCACTCAACCTATTTAAAATACTATCATTTCAACATGTAATAAATATAAAAATATTAATGAAACATTTTATTTCTGTTTGCCCTGTATTTGAAATCATAAAAAATTTCTGACTGTTAATAGTTTTCTTTATTTCTTTTTATTTTTAATCAGCAGTGATGATTATCAAGTTACTAGGACAGTGGTTCTCAAAGTGAACTGGTGTGCCCTAGAACAGTGGTCCCCAACCCCCGGGGCTGCAGACTGGTAGCGGTCAGTGGCCCATTTAGCACTGGCCCACAGAGAAAGAATAAATAACTTACATTATTTTTGTTTTATTTATATTTAAGTCTGACCGATGTTTTATTTTTAAAAAATGACCAGATTCCCTCTGTTACATTGGTCTAAGACTCACTCTTGACGTTTGTCTTGGTCATGTGATACATTTATCTATCTCACCCTAAAGGCCGGTCTGTGAAAATATTTTCTGACATTAAACCGGTCCGTGGCCCAAAAAATGTTGGGGACCACTGCCCTAGAAGATTTCCAGGTGCACCCTATGGTATTCCAGAGAAACATGTGCCTGTTAGGAACCAAAAAAACAACAGGGTTTTTGGAATTTAGATTTTTAGGGGGACAGAGGTGTGGGGAATTGGCTGTAAACTGACAGTCCGCCCAACCCCCACCTCACTTGCCTGATTAGGTTGCAAAAGGCTGTTCAGCTGTGGTGCTGGATTGTTTACACTACCTTCCATGTTCCCAGGAAAGACTGGAGGCAAGTTTTTTCTATCTTTTCTTTGGTGTAAAGTTAAGATGATATGTATGGTGGGGGTTTTCTGCACTTAACACAATTAGGAGTAAAAAGAGAGGAATTCTTCAGTGTATTGATGAGGAAATGAGAGTTTGCTTTTCAAATAGATGCCAAAACATTGAAGAAATCACTAGGACACATCAGGCTCATGTTTCTCATAAATACAAGAATGAAAAAACTTAACACATTTGCACTGGGAACTGCCAAATTTACTAAATCTTACTAAGAATGTATCTATCTATATATAAAGATAACTTTTTTGTCTTTTTTTATTTTGTAACCCCGCTTTTTTACAAATTCTAAAAAGCATAACTCAGATAATGTAACATAAAAATGTTTTTTAATGTCAGAATAAATTTAATTTTGTTGTATTTATTTCTTTTAATTACCATAAAAGCATGCTTGGACTTTATATTTTTTCTTTAATATTTGACTTAATTATTATAACATATTTCTCAGAAATTTGTATATAGTGTGCCTACAATTATTTGTAGGATTTTGAATGCACCTCCCACTTCAAAAAGTTTGAGAATCCCTGTACTAGTGTATTTTTAGTTCATTGGACTATGCAAAAATGTGATTAAATTATACTATTTAAAAGCACAAGTATTTATAATATGCTGGAAATAACAACTGTACAAATAATTAAATGTATGACAAATTTCAGATGCTAACTTAAATATGTGTGATAGGATAGTTTCTCAAAATTATTTTAGGTGGCATGTAATTAGAAAATATTAAGATCACTGTCATAGAACACTATGTAAATAAATTCCAGAAAAAACTGAGTGAGGGGCATAAAATTTAGAAAGCTAAGTTTCTTTTTATGTTATAACAATTTTTAGTTTCTGAATATAGCAGAAACTACTATAACATGATGTATACTAGCTTATAGGGCAGGGAGGTAATGCAACTTTGTAACAGGTAAAAATTTAGGAATATTGCTAAGCAATCCACAAATACTGTACTTACTCAATATGATCACTAGATGGCAAATGTCCAAGGGTTAGGGTTAGGGTTAGGGTTAGGGTTAGGGTTAGGGTTTCTGTGTCTAGGCGGGAAGCACTCTTTCCCCTTCTTCCAGTGACTCACTGAATCCTCTATCTATTCCTGCAAAAAGGAAAATGATATGAACAACAGTAACAGTCACAACAAACAAACAACAATATTACAAAGTATTTGTTTTAGGTCTTTCCATATGCCAGGGACAGTAATAAGCCCTTATGATTTCTAAAAAATTCAGAAATGGATTTATCTATGAAGTTAATCTATTCTTCATTAATACTATTTACAAATAATGTTAATGAATACATCTCTACGATATAAACATGCACATTGACCCCAAAACCCAAGCCCTATCTAGCTAAGATCTTCAGCTCTAACAAAACCAAAAAGCAGCAGGAGTAGCAGCAGAGGTAGTAGCAGCAGTATCTATGACATTCCAAACATGAGAATTCACTTCACTTCACACACTTTCATTTCACTTCAAACACATCTAAGAAGTATGTGTTAATGTTAACCCAATTTTACAGTAAGAAAGCAGAAAAATGGTGCCAAATCACTGAATTAGTAAGTGTCATTTCTGGGATGTATATACAGGTTTTGTTTTGTTTGTTTTCTAATTCAATACCTATGTATTTTAATATTAAACTGCTTGATGTTTCAGTGGTGTGTGTGCGTGTGTGTGTTTCTATCCATGTATATTTCCATATTTGGCTATTCATATTGATATTTCTTTGCCTTCCTATGATTCTATGCTTGCGATTCTGTGTGTGTGTGTGTGTGTGTGTTTATGTGGTCACACATGTGTACTCCAGGTCTTTTAAAGATGTTTCTGGTAATTTCCATATCTGATTCAATACAATAATCAGAGGGAGCATAGTAATTTTCATTTTCTCTTAAAGAGGTGAGGAAAAAGATACATTAAAAGTCACAGCTATCTTTGAAAAAGTATTATTTTTGTGTCCTTTTACATGTGATCGAATGTTTGTATTTTCATATGTATAGATCGGCATGAGTGTCTATGTCTGTTTCTATTTGAACATGATTAAGTCCACGTATGCATTTATATGCTTATGTTGGCAGATGTATAAGTGTATGCACATTCACATATTTGACCATAAGTTTAGAACTGAGTGCCAAATAAGCATAGGAGTACATTTGTAGATCGCTGTGTTTGTATGTGTGTGCACACACATACCAATTGTGCATATGTTAACATGTGAGGGTGTCTATCTGTGCATCTATGCATTTGGGTGCCTTTGAATATGTTTATAGTTTTTTAGTGTTTTAGGTTTTAGTGTTTTAGGTTTTAGTGTTTTATGTTTTGCATTGTCTTTAGATATGTGTGTGTTTCATAATTTATTTATAGATTTTATTTATTGATTTTAGAGAAGAGAGAGAGAAAAGGAAGAAGAAGCAGAAGCATCAATTTATAATAGTTGTTTCTCACATGTGCCTTGACCAGGGAAGCCCAGGGTTTTGAACTGGGGACGTTAGCATTCCAGGTCGATACTTTATCCATTGCTCTACCATTGGTCAGACAATCTCTTACATTTATAAACTGAAGATGTATATTTGGAAGGTTATATCTGGCCTCTGAGTGCATATCTACATGTACATTTATGGGATGGGCAAAAGTAGTTTTACAGGTGTGAGTACCCAAAACACAGAGTTTGCTCTTGTATTATTATTTATCAATTTTTGTTATATTTTATATGAAAAACTGTAAACCTACTTTTGCCCTCCACATGTATGTGTCTGCATGTGAACGTACACTTATAAAGTTCTGTGTGCATGTGCCTTTAAGGAGTTTTTGGAGTGTGTCATGTCTGAATGAATGCAATCTTGTCTCTTGGGGGTGAAGTATCCAGGTCTTGGTGCACACATTTAAGTCTGTGGGACTGTACCTTTATCTCCATGTATTTAACTCTGCATGAGTCCATGTGTATAAGTTAGCATTTATATTTGTGTGGGCACATTTAGTCCTTAAGTTTACTTATTGCAAATCTTCATCTGTAAGATGGGTCTTTGTATGTCTATGTGTGTGTGTGTACACCATATATATATATATATATATATATATATATATATATATATATATATAATGCATGTATGTGTGTGTCTGAGTATGAGTCTATGGGTTTACATGTATCTATGCATTCTGGTCTGTAAGTCCCTTTATCTGTGTCTAGGTGCTTCTGTATTCACAATGCATGCCTTGATGTCTATCCATTTGTTCACCTACCTCTGTTTGCATGTGTATGTCTGTTTATGAGCATTTATGGGGCATATGTGTATATGTGTATAAATCTGTCTTCATGAGAATGAATTTCTTTGGATGACTCTTTGGGTGAATGGATCTGTATGTCTATATGCAGATATTTATGTTATTGGTGCATGTAAAGACTCCATATGCATGAGAATTTTGTATGGCTATGTGTATGTGCTTCTCTCTGCCTGTATTTGTTTGTGCAAGCCTCTATAGTATGCATGTTCAACTATGTTTGCATGCATACATATTACTATACACACAAGTGTCTGTGCCAGTGTGTCAGTGAAGGTGCATTGAGCTCTGTTAGTGTGGGTACACATACTTCTATGTCTGAATATTCAGGTCAATAGATATGCATGCTTCTGTGTGTATTTGTATGCCTCTGTGTTCACATATATATTTGTGCATCTCCATGTCTATCTGTGCATCCATGTAGAATGACTGTATATAAATAAATGTGTATATGTTTATACAGTCACCTGCACAAACTTCTGTGACCATGCCTTTGTGAGTCTATAAGGGTATGGGTCTGTGTACATCTCTCTGTGCACATGTCTGTGTCTCTGTAAATTTATCTGTATTTCTTCACATGTATGTAACTTTGTATGCTCCTCTTGTGTCTCTGAGTGAGTCTGTATGTGAATGCAGATGTGTTTGTTTGTATAATATTTTTGTAGGTCCTTAAGCCTGTGCCTATATGTGTAGATATGTGATTTTTCATATGAAAGTGCCTCATCTATTTGTCATCTATCATCTATCTATCTATCATCTATCTATCTATCATCTATCTATCTATCTATCTATCTATCTATCTATCTATCATCTATCTATCATTTATCTATCTATCTATCTATCATCTATCTATCTATCATCATCTATCAATCATCTATCTATCTATCTATCTATCTATCTATCTATCTATCTATCATCTATCTATCATTTATCTATTTATCTACCTACCTACCTATCATATACTTATCATCTATATATCATCTATCTCTCTATCTGTCATCCATGATGTATATTTCTCTGTATATGATATATATGGTACTATGAGACATATCCTGAAATACCACTGTCTGTATTGTATGTACATGTAGAGATTTCTTTATGGATCCGTCTCTTTTTTGTCTTTATGTGTATGGATATGTCTCCATGTACAAATACATATATGTGTGCACATCCTTATGCTTGTTTATTGCCCTGTATACACCCACATGCATAAATATTATTATGTGTGCTTCATGTACATTTTCATGCACATTTACATGTATTTATGGTGAGCATGAACACTTAGGTTGCATATGCAATCATGATAATGTTCATGCATATGTGTTCTAGTAACATCTATGATGTTGAGAGTGTATACATGTGACTTTGTGAATAAGAAAATGCCACTAAATACATATTTAAAACACATGTACTGGCCTGACCTGTGGTGGCACAGTGGATAAAGCATTGACCTGGAAATGCTGAGATCGCCGGTTCGAAACCCTGGGCTTGCCTGGTCAAGGCATATATGGGAGTTGATGCTTCCAGCTCCTCCCCCATTCTCTCTCTCTCTCTGTCTCTCTCTCCTCTCTCTCCCTCTCTGTCTCTCTCTCTCCTCTCTAAAAATGAATAAAAATTTAAAAAAATGAAAAAAAACCACATGTACTGTATCTATCTATGAATTATGTTTCAATGTATAAATGTTTCTGTATTTCTGCAAATCAATAAAATACATATACCTCTTTTTGCATATTAATGATTACATGTATGTTTATGTGTATGAGTGTACACATACAAATACACATGTGTCTGTGTCAGTTCATGTATACTTGAATACATTTCTCAATAAATGTCTGGGAGTGTCTCAGAATGTGCCTCATGAGCCTACAGAAGAATCTGTGTATTTCTGTATGTTTGTGTATTTTTGTTTTTGCATCTTTGAGGTTATCAATCAGTAAACACATTGTCTGGGTGACACATATATGTCTCTGAATGCTTCTCTGGGTCTCTACAAGTGTATAGTGTACATTTCTGATTATGTGTTTCTCTGTGTCTACACACAGAACTATGGGTATTTGTGTGAATCTGTGTATGCCTATGTGTATCTGTGTATACCTGAGGTGAAGTCTGTTGGGACTCAAGGTTTTATGTTTGTATTTGTGCAAACAAATGTGTTTGGTGTAATCTTAAAAATGTATGGTCTATAGGGTTATGGCACACTTTTAGGTCTATGTCAGTATGAACCTCTATGAAAATGCATGTGAGTGTGTCTATTCTGTTGTGTATGTACTCATCTATGATTAATATATGTATGTGTAGATGTGAGCCCTTTCTACTGGAAAGACATTTCTAGTCATTTCTACAGCTGCTTTTCTAAAATACAGTCAGCAGATTGGACTTTAAACTTTCATTCTATTCTTGGAAGTACCAAGAAATTAAATATTAAAAGACAACCTCCTTTGAAAAGTGTTGATAGGCTTGATCTGTGGTGGTGCATTGGATAAAGTGTCAACCTGGAATGCTGAGGTCGCCAGTTCAAAACTCTGATCTTGCCTGGTTAAGGCACATATGGGAGTTGATCCTTCTTGCTCCTCTCTCTTTCTCTCTCTCTCTCTCTCTCCCCTCACTAAAATAAATAAATAAAAATAAAATAGACTTCCTGGATTAGAAGAATACATTAAAAATGTTGATTATTGAAGATGGTAACTATAGTCTAATAGCATAAACTTTTTATAATCTGAAAAGAAAAAGAAGGTGAGTGCTCAGATCTTCAAATCCTACTGCCACTGTTGGAGACTCTGGCATGTAACTACCTTCCTTCACATCTCTGGCCCTACACAGGCCCTCATGCTGCCTCCTTCCATCATCTGCTTCACCAACCTTATCTATTGCAAAGGGCTCCAAAATTACTTCTACTTTCTGTCCTAGGAGGTTGGAACCAGTGTTATCCCCAGTTTATAAATGAGGAATAGGATCATAGAATTAGAGTGCATTGTGTGGTCTCATGGCCAATTAGTGGCAGAATTAAAAACCAGACCTGACTGACTACAAATCCATATTCCTTCTACTCTACCACTGACCAATTATACTATCAAATGTGCTGAAGTCGCAGCATCAGTAATTGGTAAAGCCAAGCCTGGGAGCAGGCAGGTCTGCCACCAAAGACTGTGTTCTGAATTTTGATACTTCTCAGAAATTGTCTCATTTAATTTTTGGAATGACCTAAAAGAAAGTACTTTACCATGTTTATAAATAGGTGCCTGACCAGTTGGTGATGCAGTGAGTAGAGCATCAGCCTGGGATGCAGAGGACCCAGGTTCAAAACTTCAAGGTCACTGGCTTGAGCATAGACTCATCTGCCTTGATCGCAAGCTCACCAGCTTAAGCGCAGGGTTGCTGGCTTGAGCATGGGATCATAAACATGACCCGATGGTTACGGTTTGAGCCCAAAGGTCACTGGTTTAAGCAAGGGGTCACAGGCTCTGCTGTAGCCTCCCAGTCAAGGCACATATGAGAAAGCAATCAATGAACAACTAAGGTGTCACAACAAAAAATTGATGCTTCTCATCTCTCTCCCTTCCTGTATGTCTGTCCTTCTCTCTCTGTCACTCACAGTAAAAAAAAAAAAAAAAAAAAAAGGCATACAGACTCAAACATTGAAGTCACTTGCCAAATCTCTGTGTAAGCATATATATATCCTTGGTTCATATTCTATAGAGAAACATACTGTTAAAGATTAAATGTGACAGAGTGAGTGTAGGCCTCACAAAGTGAAGCTGAATGTTCTAGAGCAGGGGTCTCAAACTCGTGGCCCCCGGGCTGCATACGGCCCGCCGAACAATTTTGTGCAGCCCGCAGACTAATCCACGAAGTTCAAAATATTTTGGATAAAATTAAGTAAGCCTAGAGGCCTACTTGTATTTTTCATTTCTCTAGCATCCTAGCTAGATATTAGCTTAGTTAACAGCAGTTGTGATGCAAACTACAGTTTCTGGTCGTTTTGTGACACTGAGTAAACTGCATGTACGATTGTGCTTGTTGTACTGATTTTTTTTTTGTTTTCATCTGCAGTAAGAAAAGTGTTGCGTAACAGTTTCCTTTTGTAGACCTAGTGCGGCCCGCTGAATGGCTGTGATCTTGCTCTGCGGCCCACATGCTGAGTTGAGTTTGAGATCCCTGTTCTAGAGTGATCAGATATATATTGCTGCTTTGCTTGGTGTTATAGGATTTCTGAGTATTGTGTAGCAAGACTTGGTGTTATTAACAGTGTCAGTGAAGTTTGGGGTAAATCTGCTTGGTATGGGGTGAATATGTATATAGTTGATTATATCTATCCATGGATATATAGTAGTAATATTCTGTGAGAACCAAGGGGATTTGTCTCAGTCTTCTGAGCTAGTTTCTGAGTTAGGTAGCATGTCTCTGTGTAATGATGTAAGGTGAGTCTGAGTATGGTAGAGAAAATCTTTTGTTACAAGAAAATTATCTTTGTATTGTTGGATAATTCTTTGTTTTGGGGTGATGAGTTTTATGTTGTTGGGTGAATCTGAAGGTAGTGGGATCTAGATGTTATGAGGTAAATATATGGGTTGTATAATGTGTTAGTAAATTGTAGGTTTTGTAAATGAATTTCTTGTGGTGTCAGACTATGACTAGTTTGACTCATGTGTGCATTGTGAGGTTGTTCTTTATATTAAGGGAGGCATAGCTAAGGGATGTGAAAAAAAGCTGTGCATTGTGGGTTGCCTCCATGAATTATGGGCCATAAGGGTCCTGAGTATATAGTGTTGAGTGATTGTGCTTTGAGGGAGTAATTCTGAATGTTATGAATTTTATGACTGTGATTTTTTTATATACTCCCAGGGAAATCTATAGATTGTAGAACAGATTTTCACATTATAGGGCATGTCTAGGTGTTGTGGTCTATATAGTGTATTCTGTTCATTGTAGGATATACCTTGGAATAATGAAATAAGACTATGTGTAATGGGTTGATTCTATACATTCTATAGCAAATCATTGTGTCATATAGGCAGTTTTTGCATTGTAGAGTATTTCTGTCCCTTACAAGAAATCTATGTGATTTTTTAAAAGAGGGGAGTCTTTTGGGTATATTATGTCTGTACATAGTATGACATTTCTGGACATTGTAGCCCAATGTTGTGCAAGGGACAAAATTGTATTATACAGGATGTGGTATTGATTGTGTCCTGGTGTTGTCAAGAGAGTGTGGGTTATTAGGGGCAAACCTGGGTGTGGGTGAGATTGTATTTTTGTTGTGGGACTATTCTGTGTGCTATAAGACATATTTTCCTTCTGTGTAATTCTGTGTTGTGGAGTATGCTGGTGTGTAACTGTGCATGTCTAAAACTTGGGATCTTTATGTTGGTAATGACTTGTTTTGTGGGGTGAGTGTGTGTTAGGGCAATGGATGTTCATCCAGGATATGTCTCTCAATAGTATTGAGCAAGTCTGTATATCGTGAGACTTGCCTGTAGTACTGTGGGTCATGTATTGATTTTGCAGAATGATGTGAAGTTGTAATGATTTTTTGTGTATGTAGAAGAGTTTCAGTATTGAGCAGAATTTCAGTGCAGTGTAGAGAACTTTATATAAGTTGAGTATATATTTTGTGATTTGATTCTAGGCGTTTTGGAGTAAATTTGTATTTGTAGGATGTCTGAGCAGAATGGTACAGTCATTCTGGAACTGTGGGAGTGTTTGTATTTTCAAGAGATTTTGTACATTTTAGGATGCAGGTTTTGCCAAGGTGTTGTAGGGGTGAGTATGTACACCATAGGCTGTGTCTATGTTGTGGATCGAGGGTGCATTATGGGTTAAGGATGTGGTGTAAAGTTTGTCTGGTGAGAAGCATAAGTCTGCAATATGGATTATGGTATATTTTCATCCTATGGGGTAGGTCTGTGTCTCTTAGGGCAATTCTGGAGGATGAGAACATATTTATATATTCACTTTGTGAGATATTTGCCTTGTGGAGAGATCATGTGTGTTTTTAGGTGAATCTGTGCATCAGAATGCAATTTGGTGTTTGTGGTACAAACCTTTTTGTCATAGGGTACATCTGTGTGTGTTAAGTTAGATGTAAGGTGTTAAGAATATAGTTTGTGCATTGTATGATATGTCTTAATGTTGTTTCACAAAATCGAATTTGAGGGTGTGGCTAGATGTCTGTTGTCTATTCTGTGGTAAGTTTATGCTGTAGAGTAAGGTTATACATTACAGGGAGATTTTTGTGTCATGGAACTTACCTCTGTGTTATAAGATATATCTCAGTGCTGTGTGGTAAGTCTGAGCATTGTGGAACAATCTTGTTCATTGTAAATTCATTGTTGGTATTATGAGACATTTCTGCGGTATTATGGTGTAAGATTAAATTTTGAGGCAAACCTATGTTATATATTGGATGACTTATGGAGCAAGTCTTGTTAATTTTTGGAGAATTTTTACATTGTGAGGTAAATTTGTGCTTTGTGATGTGATTCCATATACTATGGTGGGAGTTTTATGTCATGGAGCATGTGTAACATAAGTTGGTTTACATATTCAGTTATAAGTATGGGAATTATGAAAGAGGCTGGGCATTATAAAGTTCATATGTATGTTGTGGATTGTTTCTTCATGTGTTGCTGTATGTTTGTGTATTGGGGGCATATCTGATGGTTGTGGTGTACTCTGGGTTAATTATTTGCTTTGTGAAAGAGTCTCAGCATTGTGTGATAACCCTGGGTGGAAGAGTGAAAGTCTATGAATTGTATGATGAATTTGGAAGTTGTGTAAAATTCTGCAGATAGTGGGGCAAATCAATTTTCTGTGGCATGTTTTAGAGTTAATGGCTGAGACTATGCTGGTGGGGAAGAGGCAAATCTACATATTTGAGGATGTGACTAGATATTATGAAAGAGTCCATTCATTATGGAGTGTATGTTTTCAGAAATGTTCATAAGTTGTTGCAATTCTGTGTATTTTTGGAGAGTCTGTATCTTAAGAAGCATATTTGTGTATTGTGGGATATATACAGAAATTGTAGCAGAAGTTATCTATTTTGAAATGAGTGTTTGTGTTTATGCAATTTGAGTTACTGTGAGGTGGATCTGGACATTGTAGGGAGAACTTTGTGTTGTTACTGGATTCAGTGTATTGTTTTGAGAGTGTCTAAGTTGTGATTGTCTACATTGTAATGTATGTTTGGGCCTTGTTGGACTGATTCTAACTGAAGGTAAATTTATGTGTTATGCAGTGTTTGCTGCAGGGTGAATTTTTGGCAGAGTGTGAGTGAGGGTTTGGTGCAAATTTGGAAAGAATGTGGTGTGTGATGGAGTGAATCATTGTTCTCTAAGGTAGATCTGTGAGATGTTGGTTGTAGTTGTGCATTGTGATGCAATTCTCTACATTGTGGGACAATTCAAAACTTGTAAGCTGAGTTTAAATGTTGTTGTTTCTTTCTATCCATTGCAGGGCAACCATATATTGGTGATGGTATTTCTATGGGATGTGTTTTTAAGTTTTAATATTACTTGGCAGACATTTTTAGAGCCTGGGTATTGTCAAGCCTGTGTTTTGCTACAAGTCTGGGATTTGTGGAGCTAGGGCAGTGTGGGATAAAGTGTGTGTTAGGTTAATTTATGTCTTAAATAATGACTTGACAAGGTGCAATGTAATCTTGTGTGTTCTGTAAGGTGTCTATATCTGGAAGCAGGTCCTTACATTGTAGTGTGTTTTTATATGTTGCAGTACATGTGTGTGCATTGATTGGGTAATCTTTGCACCATAGTGTTGGTTAGTTAATTGTGGGTGTTTCTATATATTGTAGGACAGATTGTATATTGTGATATTATTCTATACTTTCTTGGGAAACTTGTTTAAGTGTTGTTGATGGTAAGATTTTTGGGGTCAGTCTTTTTGCTGAGAGATGTATGTATGCATTTCTTTTGGGTCAACTCTGGAGTATTATGTGGCACATTTATGTGTCATAAGTCGACTTTATACAACTTGTAATGAATCCGTACACTCTGGGGTATTTTTGTAGTTTGTTTTATGGGGAGAAAAGATGATGTTGGAACATGTTTCTGTACTGTGGAAAGAGTCTTGTGACATGTTATGTGTCTCCCCACTGTGACTTGATACTGTGTAATGTGGGCCATCTCAATACTTTGGGATATGATTCTATGTTTTATGGAGGTATATTCTATGTTTTTGGGGTGAATTCTAATTATTTTAGATTGAGACTTACAATTTTGATCCAATCCCACATGTAGAAACAACAACAATAACAACAACAACAAAACCAGTTAAGATAGATAACACTAATTCTGTGCTAGGCACTGTTCTAAACATTTTTAAGGTAAGTCACTCCTTTATTCTTCTTAATAACTCTAATAAGTGCCACAGAGAGGTTAAGAAACCTTTCCAAGTTCACACAATTAGTAAGTAATAAATGTAGGATTAGAACCCAGGCAGCCTGGATCCTCAGTGTAAGCTTGTAACTGTGATCTATACTGTCCCTTTCTTTTGGGGTGTGCTGTGCATATCTTTGTGCATGTCTTTGGGTTTCATGGCATATGTCTAGGTGTTGTGGCATGTCTTGAGTTGCAGCATACCTAAGGATTGTCAAATTTATCAAGTATTGTGGGGTTTATGTGCAAATTGCATGGTTGGTCTTATTGAAAAGGCATTGCTTTATATCAAGTTTCAAAGTTAAGGTGCTAATATTTGCACTGTGTGGCAAGGCTTTCCATTGCAGCCAAATGTGTAAGTTGCATGTCAAACTTTTGCTTTAAAGGGAAGATGTGTGGTGATCTTTTTTTGTGAGCTGTTGGAGAATTTTCTGTGTTTACATGAGTACCTATTTTGCAAGATATGTTTCCTTGTTGTGAATCTAGTCCCTGGATTATGGCATGTCTCTGTGCCTTATGGAGTGAGTCTGTGTGCTGTTTTCCAGGTCTGTGATTTAAAGGAAAAATTTGTAGATTATAGGAAATATGTATATATTGTGGTCTCCCTGTATTCTGAAGTTAATGGCTATATTGGGGGGGTGTATTATAACATGCCTTTTTTGTTGTAGGGTGGAAGGTGTGTATATGTGTTAGTGTGGAGGTTGTTTGCATTTTGTGTCTGTTTGTGTTCATGGAAAGTGTTTTTGTATTGTTGGCATATCTGTGCATTGGAGGTAAGTGAACATTTGAAGAGGGGACAAGTTTGAATATTGTGGTATGAGGCTACATGTTATGTAATGCTGAACACTGTGAAGCTTCTCTGTACATAGTAATATACTTCTAAGTGCCCTAGAAGATGTGACATAGAGTATTTTGTATTGCTGAGACAAGTCTTAGTTTATAGGAAAGGCTTTAGGTTGATGGGTTAGCCTCTGTGTTATAATGCAGTCTCATATTTTATGGGGTATATGTGTGTATGCTAAGCTGTTTTGGAGCAAGTTGATGTACTGTAGAGTCTTTCTATGTGTCTTTGGATGAGTCTGTGTATTGTGGTAAATTCACATCATATCATGGGGCACCCCTAAATTTTTGGGTGAGACAGTGGAGGATGAGTCAGTTTCATGGTACAGATGTTATACATTTAGGAGCATAAATTTAGGAGCATGTTTGTAAATAGCAGATATATCTACACATTATGTGACAAAACATAGTGTGTCATAGGATATGTTTGTAATATTATGGCTTATTCCTGAGTTGTAGCGTGCATTTGTATACGTGTGTGTTGTGTTGTATTGTGAGTCTATATTTTGTGGGATGTGACTGTGTGGTATGCATACAGTCTGGACATTGTAGAATGAGTCTGGATATTATGGAGCAAGCCTATGTATTGTATAGCATTTTTAAAAATTGTGGTGCAATTCAGTGTGTTGTGGGTGACATCTGGCTTAGGGTTTTCTTTGTGTTCTGTAGGGTGTGTAGGTATTGTGGTGAGGTGTCTGTATATATAGAGCAGTGCTTTTCAACAATTTCACACTTAGGGACCAGTGAAAATAGGATAATTATTTCAGGGACAGCTAAGACAGAAATCACCACGAGAATAAGTAAATTTGACTAAGATCATGGGATTTATAATCTTCATGCAATATCAGGGTGGTTAACTCTTTCAAAGACCAGGACAAAAATTATGGGGACTAATTCACAGACCAGTGATTAAAAAACACTACTGTAGAGTGTCTCTAGATGTTCTGGGATTAGTCTCTGTATCATGTGGTGAATTTTCATGCTGTCACATGATTCTGGGTATTTGAAGTAGACCCTTTTTACTTTAATAGTAGTGGTTGGGGTGGAGAATAATATTTTAAAAGTTTTAATAGCTCCTGTGTGCCAGGCATTGTACTAAGCACATAACATATATTAATTCATTTAATACTCACACTAACTTTTTTGAATAGATACTATTTTTACTGTCGATTTGCAAATGAGCAGAGAAATATACTTACCCATGGTGATACAATTAGAAAAAGCTGGAACTTGTATTCAAGTCCAGTTATCACATATCCAGAGGCTTTGCTCTAAACCATTACACAAGCTGTGTATTTGTTTTAGGACAGAATTGTAGCTCAATAGTATGGTAAAGCATGTCTGCAATGGCATATGATGGAGTCTTTTGCATTGTATGATAATGTGCATTGTGTGTCTACAAAGTGGGGAATGCTTATGTGGATGTAAGGTTTCCATTTTTGAGTAAATCTGTGTTGTGATGCAATTCAGTGCATTGCAGAATAAATCTGTGTTTACAGGCTTGCTTGTAAATTTTAAGTTTTATGGGTATGATTATGTTGTGAGCAGGTCTATGTTCTAAAGGGCTTGTCTGTACATTTAGGGTGAGTCTCTGTGTTCAGTGGTGTTTTGTGTATTGTGGAGCAAGTATACATAGTGATGGAAGAATCTACACATTTTGGTTGAATTCTGTCATGGTTGAGCATATCTTCCTTATAGGCAGCAGTATGAGCAAGGAAATCAGTCCATGTGCTTTGAGATAAATGTGGGAGGTGGTAGAACAAATGACTGCAGGTCTTTTGGAGTATGCATTTACACTGTGTAATCACCATAAGGAGTGTGGCTTTTGTAAAGTGAATTTGTATGGCAAGTATGTACTGCAGGGCCTTTCAGTTTGTGTGATACACTGTGTTCTAGGAGGAGAGTATTTTTGCTGTGGGAAGAATCTGAGCCTTGTGAGGAGACGCTCTGTGCTGTAGGTTTAGTCTGTGTTTTGTGAGATGAGTCTGCTTAATCTGGGTAGTGTCTGTGAACAATGGGGCAAGTTTTTGTCCTTTCAGGATGGTCTATACATCATGAAGCAAGTCAATCTGCTGTGAGAGCGTCTTTGTGTTTCTCTGTATGGGTCTTCAAGCTGTGCCATGGACTGTAACCCTTTTTATTTATTTATTATTATTATATAATTGTCATATTGTTTTTAGATTTTGTTTCATTCACTTACAAATCTACTTGGATTTATGATTGTGTAAGAGCTATACACATAACTTTACATCTAGTTTTAAGTTTGTACATTTAATTGTTTTTATTTTTTAATTACAATTGACATAAATATTATATTAGTTTCATGTGTACAACCTAGTGATTAGACACTTATATAACTTATGAAGTGATCATCCTGAAAGTATAGTATCCATCTGATACCATATGCAGTTATTACAGTACTATTTACTATATTACCTATGCTACATTTCACATCCCCATGACTTTTGTTATAACTGGCAATTTGCACAGGTTAAAACCTTTCCCTTTTTCATCCATCCTCCTAACTTGTCCCCCTTCTGGCAAATGTCAGTTTGTTCTCTGTATCTCTGTGTTTATTTCTATTTTGTTTGTTCACTTATTTTGTTTTTTAGACTGCATATTCAGGTAAAATTATGTGGTATTTGTCTTTTTCTGCCTGACTTATTTATCTTAGCATAATACCCTCTAGGTTCATCCATGCCATTGCAAATGGAAAAATTATGTTCATTTTTATAACAGAGTCATATTCTATTGAATAAAGACTGTGTTCTTTGGAGTCTGTGATCTTTGCTGTGAGTCTGTTTGTTATAGGTAAAGTATATGTTCTGTAGGAAGACTCTGTATGATATGAGATGAGGCTATGTGCCCTGAGGAGGGTCTGTGTGTTCTAAGGAGTCTGTGATATGAGATGCCTTTTCAAGCTTGGCAGAAGTCTATGTGCTATAGGATGGAGTCTGTGTGCTCTGGTAAGGGTCAATGTGATGTGAGGGAAGTCTGTGCCCTGTTAAGGATCTCAGCTATGGGTTTTGCCTGTGGAGCATTGGAAGAATATATGCTGGAAGGAGAATCTTTGTGATGTGGGAAGTATCTAATGTACTGTGGGGAGTATCTGTTTGCTGTGGGTGACATCTTAATGATGTAGGAAGTCTATGTGTCATGGGAAAAATGTATGTTCTGTGATGAAAGTTTGTGTGCTGTGAGTCTTTTTGCTTTAAGAATATGTGTTCTCGAGAGAATCTTCTATGGAGTAAGTCTGTGTTCTCTAGAGAGACTGTTTACCAGGGAAAGTGCCTGTGTGATGTTGGGACACTCAGTGAGTTTGGGATTTTATGACTGTGATTGGTAGAGTCCTTATTGTAGAATAATTCTATTTTCTTTAGGTTAGTTTTTTTTGCATCAGGGAAAAGATGCATGTCTCTGTGTATGATTGATAAAAGAAATGTCTCTATTTTATAGGCCAAGTCTTTTTGTTGTGGTTTCTGTGAGCCATGGGAAGGGCCTGTGGACGTTAGAGGTAAATGTGTGTTTGCGTTATTTAGCCAGTAAACACTAGAGGGTAAGTTTATACAAAGGTCTGTTTCAGAGCACTTCTCCTTCAATATCAGTAAATAATAATGGCAACATTTACACATGATTACTCTTACCAAACACTATTATAAAGGTGCTATTATTATCCCCATTTTACATGTGAGAAAACCGAAGTACAGAGAAATTAATTGTACTTTGTGGAGGTTGAAAACCAGGCAGTCTGTTTACCATGCTAACATTACTATAAGACTCCTGGGCCCCCTGAAGGCATCAGTGACCTCAAACATTAGGAAGACTTCATGGTCACTAGTGGACATACTGATAGCAAGTAATTTTGGAGGAAAAAAAAAGAGAAAGTAGCTCAAACCTTCCAAGGATTTAAAGAATACAATGTTCTATATACAGTAATGATGGCAGTTTAACCCAGAAAAACTGACTTTATTACTGCAGAATAACTCCTTCAGCGACTCTGCCCCCAAGATCCATCCCTTGCCTTCACAGTTTCATTCTCACACTGCAGAGGAGGGAATGCACAAGCCCTGGAAAGCTGCCATTGTCAAGGAAACCAGCCTCCAGTCACAAACAAATCACAGCCTAATTCGGCAAATCAAGAAATTACTGGGCTGTTGCTGTGAGCCAAAGGAGCCCTTTGCAATATTAGTAGGCAAGCCTTCCTTACCCAGGCCTCCTTATTTTCTTTCAGACTCAGTAAAGGCTAGAGAAAGCTTAGAAATCAATAGAGAGAGAAGGATGTGTTGGGAATGGGGTGAAAGGTCAACAATGGTGGCAGGTGATTTTAATTGTCAAATATTTTGTTAGCAAAATTTAATCCATCCATTTCTCACTAAAAGACTCAATGTTTTATACTTGAATCTTCCACCTGCAGTGAAGAGGTGAACCATTGTCATGCATTCCGATCTGCAGGAAATGGTGGCAGTGGTGACATGGATTGGGACTCACCCCCCCTTGAAATCCTCAGATCAGAATACTGCCATCAACAAGCTGGAAAACATTATTTCTGCTCCTCCTACACTTCTTACATTTCCTTCTTATATATGTCTAGAAAATTCCATGAACTGACTCAAGATAACTTTAATTCTCTGAGTACCTGAAGAGTAGAAGAAAGACATTGAAAGAAGAACCTTAGGAATAACAATAACCAAAGAGATATATTTTTAAACATAAAATTAGAATATCAGGTGTGCCTAAGAGGAACAGCACATTTGGAACAGTGTTTTTATATACTTGGTTTTCTCAATTTTTATTTGTAAAAAACATTTGATAAAGATTTTAAATTGTTAAAGATTTTAAATTGTTAAAAATTTCAAATCCTCTTTTGAAAACATTGCCCAAAACTGTGTGTGCCTAGAATTCTTGAAGAGTGTAAGTATGAACATGACATTTTCAAATGCTTCCAGCAGGTGTTAGAAAGTAGGAATACTCTTGTGGAATGTAACCATCTTATGTAGAGAGGAAATGGCTGACATATGGAGAGCTATACCCTACCTAATGAGACAACAGTTGTTTCAATTTCAAATCAGTGGGAAAATGTTGGATTACTCAATAAATGATGCTGAAACAATTGGTTACCTATTTGGGAAAAAAAAACACAAAATTTAGATCCCACTTCATAACATGTACCAAAATGAATTCTAGAAGATTAGAGTTAAATGTAGAAAATGAAGTAATGAAATGACTAGGGAACAATACAGGTTAATATACTCACCAAAGGAAATAAATAAATCACAAACTAAAAAACAATTGATAGTGTGGATATTTAAAAATGTAAAGCTGTGATGTAAAAATAACCCCACTATAAATGATTAAAAAATCAATAGGCAAATAGTAACTGGAAAATAATGTCTTTACCACTTATGATAAATAAATTAGGTGATATGTATGGGGTTGGGGGTAGAGGAGAAAACTTTAAAGTGATTCATACCATTTGATCCAGGAATTGCACGTCTATAAATTTATCCTAGGGTGAAAAATAGAAGAGCACACAGAGCTTTATATAGAAAGATATTCCTTCAGTCATAACAGCAAAAATTGCACATATAAACAAAGACTCAAGAATTAGATATTTAATGGAACACCTATATGATCAAACATTATACCTCCACAAAACATCATATTATGTGAAATATTAAAAACATGCAAATTTCTTCCAATACACTGTTTAATTATTAAAGCAAGTTGGAAACTAAATGCACATATGATTTTCATTTTGTATATAAATATATATTTTTATGCATTTATTTGCATGTATTCACAAAAGAGAGAGTAACACTACTTAAGTTAATAGTAATTATCTCTAGTTTATGGGATTATGGGTAATGTTAATACACATTTTTAAATTTTTTTTCAAATTTTATGCAATGAATATATATATTTTTTATAATTAAAGAAGAAAGACAGCATTTTAAACAAGATACATTAATGTTATAAAAGCGATAGGAACAGAGAAAAAAAAGTCTTTGAATGAAGGCAATAAAAAGCAAAGACTAAATTACCAATGTATACTGACATAAGATCAAACAAAACAAACTCAATATATACCATATAAAAACTATGGTGTTATTTGCATGTTAGTAGATACAAGTTTCTTATACAAGATGGACTCCTGGAAAATTTTCTTCACTACACCAGAGAATGGTCACATGTCCCTTAATGCATCATTCTCTTTGCCGCAGTGCTCTGTTAAACAGCCCCTCCCTTTTCTTTCAACATACTTTCTCCCCCTTCCCTATGCAAAGCATGGTACCAGCAGACATTTTCAGACTGAAAAATGGTCCATTTTGTGGACTTTCTTTTAAGATTTTTTATTCTTATTTTTCTTCCTGGATTGCTGCTTTGTCATTTCATTTAAAAAAATCTACCTATCTTTTTTCTCCTTTCTCTCTGTCAAAGTATCAAAACAATCTGAAATTTAAAGAAATGAAAAGTCACCAATTTAGCTATTTTTCTCTTGCATAAATAAATCTACAAAAACAATTTCCAGGTAAAAGAAGACACAAAAGCTTACATATTTTGAGGCACATTTCAGAAACCTAAAGAAATCTTTGCTGATAATAATCTCTTCTGTCCTTCTTACATTCCTTTTCAAAGAAAGAAACACTGACAATATTCTGTCTTTACTGTACGAAATGATGCCCACAAATGCAAATAAATAATTTTCAAAATAAAGCACAGTCACAATGTTCATTATTTTTTTCATAGAAAAACAAAATTTTGATCTTCCCTATTTATCACATATTCATCTCTCAGTTAGGATAATTAATCTGAACATTACAGGCTGCCTTTCTTCTTACTTTGTCTCCTGTACAGACATCCAGTTACATAATTTTCTTACCTTTTTAAAAGTAAGGAATGGTGTCCTTTTATGCATTCCATTATAACATTATTTCTCCTGCTATCTCCCACACTGTGAAAGGAAATAAGATTTGAGAACATTTTGAATCACAAACCATTTTATTACATCTAATCCAAATACAGTAAAGCTGAAATAACATAATGAATGCAATTCTCATTTTAGTGACATTTTCATTGAGTCTTATTTTGGGAAATATTTTAGCAGAATCACAAGGAAGAAGTCTCTATATTTTCTTCCAGCAACTCATTCACCATTTAAAATACAACATTTAAACTCGAAAAGTGACTGGAATATTTAGAATGCAATTAATCCATTTTCCCTATGCTATTGTTTAAAATCAGAAATCCCTACACAGTTCTGAATTATTATGTTCCATTAAAATATGTCACTTGCTTTAGAAAGCATATTTTGGGTATCTATATTACAAAATATTTCTCAGTTACTTACCAGCAACATGTACTCTGCCTCTGCACCAGCTCTGAGGCTGTCGCACTGAATGAGGTGGGGAAAAAACTGCAGCAGCAGCAGCCACTTGAAAATGGGTTGTGCTCTGAAGTAGGAATAATCTCTATACAAAGAAATAAAATACCTCGAAGTTAGCTTCAAAATTTCTTCAAAAACCTAAAATCATAGGAAGCAATACATGCTAAAAGTACACGCTCATCAAAGGACAGATTTTAAAAGCTAAATCTCTGATCCAAATCACACTTAAATTGCCTTAATTTCCAGTGGAACCCCTACAATGCCATGGCTTTTGGCTCTCCCATCTCCTAGCAACAGTCTCAATATATTTTTTTTTCTTTTCTGCAGTGGTCCTACTAGCTATCAGACAAAGTCTAGTCTCTGGTAGTGAGCATTACCATTTTATTTTTCAATATGTGTTTTCCTTAAGTGAGTAATAAAGAGTCAGGCATTCAAAACAACTTCTCTAGAAGATTTTCTTTCAAATGACATTTCATTCAAATGGCAAAGATTGTTCTTGGTCCTTCCCTTGGTGCAATATTGTCATTAAACCCCTGACCTAAAGATAAGCTTTGGAAAAGGTGTCCAACCCCTTCTGCAATCACTAAATTACCCATAGTCCTACAACTAGAAACCCAGGCTTTAAATTAGTGTTATTATCCACTCTGCTCAGAAAGAAAAAATAATGCACAGAATTCATCTATATTCTTACTCTTGTTATCAAGACCTTCTCCACTCCTACCATCAGCATAGCTACTGGAGGTATATGTCATTAAAAAAACAGTGGAAAAAATAATCAAATTATAAACAACCTATTTATCTATAATTATTAACATGGAAAATACTAACTATATGTTAAGGAAACAAAAGCAGGTAACTATATAGTATGTATGATATGAACATTTTTATATCTTATTTAGATCAGAATAAATGTACATAAAGAAAGCTATAAAATTATATATCAAAATGTTAAGAGTGATTATGTCTGGGTTTTTTTATGGATCATAGAATTTGAGGGGATTTTAAATCACATTTCATTCTGATTATTTATTTAATAACATTTCTGCAGTTAACATATATCCCTTAAGTTATTACAAGAGAACAGTACACCTCAATGTGGACATACTTAATGCCACTGAACTGTACAACTAAAGTAGTTAAAATAATTAATTTTATTTTATGTATATTTATGATAAAAAAAGAGAGACACATTCATTCACTCCCCAAATACATACTGAGCATCAACACATTTAAAACACTGTACTGGGGCTTACCTGGTCAAGGCAAAAATGGGAGTTGATGTTTCCTGCTCCTATCTCCCTTCTCTCTCTCTCTAAATATGAATAAATAATAAACATATTAAAAAATAAAACTAAATAAAATACTGTACTGAGGGGACAGAGATTATAAAAATGAAAACACTATTTGTTTCCTTTCTAAAAGTTCATAATCTAACAACTACCGCAAACATTTCAATATGAATTTTTATTATACATGACATATAGAACTGCTGCATATTAGACATACTTTAAATTTTTTTCTAACATTTCTAATTAGGGTTATACTATCTGCCTAAAATTTTTTAACTCCAAATGGGTGGAGGAAGCAAAGGATTACATATTAAATTTTGTTATGCATACATATGTGCATTTGTATATTTGTATAGCATTGTCATATTTTATAAAAGAGGGGAAGGAATATTGTTCTAGGTTAAAAAACATAAAAAAAGATATGACAGTTTGTACTGGCTGGAAGCTCAGCTGGTTATAGTGTTGTCCCAAAATGCCAAGGTTGCAGGCTCACTCTTCGGTCAGGACACATACAAGAATCAGCTGATAAATGCATAAATGAGTGGAACAACAATTTGATGTTCCTCTCTTCCTCCTTTTCTCTCTAAAATAAATAAATAAAATTTTAAAATATTAAAAAGATATTTCAAAAAAGATATGACATGAATACAATGTGTGTTCTTTGGTTGAATCCTGAATAGAAAATAAAACAGCTATAAAAGAAATTATGGAAACAGTTTAGATGTTTGAATATAGAGTATATATTTGATAATAGATAATTGTAATAGTTTTTTAAGGTATGGTAATATGATGAACTTGTTCTCATGAACACATATTGAAGCACTGAGAGGTGAAATGCAATGATGTCTATAAATCACTTTGAAATATTTAGAAAAAAGAATAAGGAGATATAAAATGAATGTAGCAAAATGTTAATACTTGTAAACCTTGGTTAAGTATACACAGGGATCAGCTGTGTTATTCTTAATCTAAAATCCAGATATAAATAAATATGTTTTAATAAAAATAATTATTCTGGAGATTTCAATATGGCAACAAAATAGGTGAACATTCCAATTGCCATCTCCCAGAACCAAATTGGATTCCAGTACAACTTAATTTAAGAACAATCATCTTGATAAACCAACTTTGGACTAAACAAAGAGGAGTCCATAACCAAGGATCGCAGAAGAAGCCACACAAAGACAGAGATGTGGAAAGAGCTGTCCCCAGGAACAAGAAGGCTGAGGATATGGACTGACTCTTACTGGGGAGGAGTTTACCATGAGAGATGTGGGTCCTAAGTCCCAAACCCAGAACCACATCCTAAAGCCCCAGAGCCTAGAACAGTACCCACATAGCATCTGACAGTGAAAAGTGATTAGGTTTCTGTCTGGTAGAAAAATAAGGGAGCTCTTGGAGATGCAGGCTCTGTCTTAAAGGGCGAGCACAGAGAATTTCATTCACAGTCACATACCTGGGGTTCTGATAAAGGAAGGGTTGAGAGGATTGGAGTTTTGTGAGGAGAATGTAAAGTTGGAGGCTCAGACAAAGACAGGGTGGGGGATCACAACCAGAACCTCTGTGCTGAGTCAATCTCCAGTACCTTAGTCACCATCTTTCTTGTGTGGAACAGTCCCTTCTGAGCAACATCAGCCTGGGGAAAAGCAAGGCCTGCCCTTAGTAGTCTCTTTTGCCCCACCCACAAAGACTAGGCTATTTAGAGAAGCCAGGAAGCAGGGGGTTTCCCAGTAACTTAGTTTTCTGGCATTGAGGCCAGAGCTTTCTCCCATATACTCCCGAGTCTATAAATGGTGTTTCTGCCTTAGAGGAGACTCAGTAGAAACTGTCCAAACAATAGCAAACCACACCTCTGGGTCTCCAAGGCCATACCCACAGGACTCCTGAGGCCACACCCTACTGAAATCTGTGATAAAATTTTGGACAAACTGACACCTGGGGTTGATGGGCAGAAGCCATGCCCAGCATCCTTCCTAATCCCTGACTTGCTGAAGGCTCTAGACTCTACCAGAGGTTTTCCCAATGGCCAAGCCCAACAAGCTGCCAGCAGACAGAAGCTACAGGAAGCAGGACTCAGGGAACCTTGACTGTTTAAGTGAACACTTTGTCAGGCCCAGTATGGGTAAAAGCCAACATAAGTGTGCAGCTTGGTATTTCCAAGTACACCTGGGCCCAACAGAGGCAGCCACAAACACTAGATTGCTTGTAGCACCATGAAGGTTGCTAAGGGCCAGTCACAAACAGTGTCTTTCACTGGTCTGTGCTAAGTTACCTCCAGAGAGGCTCAGGGTTGGCACATTCAGTGGACAGCTGTGGACAACACTGATTTAGGACCTAACAACTCTTGCTATTGGTGTGATTTAAGGAAAGTTTCCTCACACTTCTACCAGTAGAGGCAAGATCTGTTTTCTGTTATCAGCATCTGCACAATGGCTCATGTGAATTGGATAGGGTGAAGTTTCACAGTCAGCTGGCCTAGGTGCTGGATATCCTGTCCTGCTTGGCTAGGTTACACAGGAGGAATGAAGAGAGGCTTGGAACATGGAAATATAAACTGTGGGTGACTGTGAGCCTATTGTTGGGTCTGGTCGATGGGGTTTAGAAACTTTCTGGGGAGGCATAGTCAGCCCCAGGCAAGGACTCTCCCAGTCTTACTCACAAAGACCAGATTATCACCAGCTGTAAAAACTTCTGCAGAGAGCACTGTGTGCTCCACATGATCTGAATCTGCTGCTCACTTTGCTGGGGAGAAATAAAATTTGAATATCCAGCAGTGGCTGAGGGACTAGGCTCTGGAATAGAGGCTACTTTCTCAATACTGAAATACTTACCAAGAGACCCCAAAAGTAGGGGGTCCCATGAACATTGTATTCCCAACCTCAGCTGCCATAACCCACCAAGTTTGAAACTTGTAGGGGGTTGTTTGGGAGAGGAAAGTCTGAATCCACATTATATTCTTTCTACAGAAGACTCTGTGGGAAGACCAGGCAGCTACAAGAGGAAATGAAACAACAGAAAAGTGGAGGCAAATATTAAGGAGCTTAGGGTTTTATGGTGCTGCTTACATCTCTAAGCAGCAGGAAGCTGATCCTTATACACAGGTTGGCACCTCCCACACTACTCAGGCACACGAAATGCAGACACAAAGAGCAAACAGAGCAGTAGTAGCTCCAAGCATGTAGCACAGCAAATAAAAACAATGACTGACACCAACCCAAGAAGACTTAAAACCAACATAACCAGTAGTGGTTGGCAGAGAGCACAAACCATAGACTCAGCTAACTAAACAAGCAGAATGCCCAAAGTAGGAATCTAGCAGGCACCAGGCACTGTGGAGTAAAAATATGTCCAAAAGGGCAAACATTGCACAGGGCCTAATACACAAGATCAAAGTTGATTCATAGAGCCAGCCAGCCTGAAGGGATAACTGCATGCACAAAAAGATAAACTGAATTTAATACTCACATACAACAAGAGGGAAAATACTACCCTCAAGAAACATTCTTAGAACAAGGACAACAGGTGGTCTGGAGGTCAGTACAACCAAACTCATCTTTCTCATAAAGACACCACAACAAATTTTAAAGTCAGACGGCATTATCTAGTACACAGAAAAAATGGGCAAAGAAATATGACCCAAATGAACCAACAAGAGAAATCCCCAGAAAAAGAACTAAATGAAATGGAAGTAACCAAACTATCAAATGCAGAGATTAAAATAATAATTTTTAGGATGCTAAAGAATCTCAGAGCACCAATGCATGGTCACAATGAGTACCTAAATAAAGAGATAGCAAACATCAAGAAAGGCATTGGAGTAACAAAACAAAAAAAGTCAGAATTGAAAAAATACAAAGAAAAGAAGACAGCAATAGAAAGAATCAACATTAGTCTGGATGAAGCAGAGAACTGAAGAAGTGATTTAGAGAACAAGGTAAATAAAAGCACAGAAACAGAGCAGCACAAAGAAAAGAGGCTCTTAGAGACCTCTGTGGCAATTTGAAAAGAAACAACATCCACATCATAGGAGTTCCTGAAGGAGAAGAGAACAAACAAGGGAGGGAGAACCTGTTTGAAGAAATCATAGCTGAAAATTTCCCAAAATTGATGAAGGAAATAGCCACACAAATTCAAGAACCAAAGAAGCCACACCAAGACACACCATAATTAAAATGCCAAGATAAAAAGACAAAGAATACTAAAAGTTGCAAGAGAAAAGCAGTTAATTATCTACAGAGGAGCCCTCATAAGAATGACATCTCACTTCTCATTAGAAACACTTGAGGCTAAAAGAAACTGGCAAGAAATATTCAAAATGATACAAAACCAGAACCTATGACCAAGACTACTTTGTCTAGCAGGGCTATCTTTTAAAGTAGGAGAAATAAAAATCTTCCCAGAGAAAAAGAGACTCAAGGAATTCATTACAACCAAACCAATGCTACAATAAATGTTAAGGAGCCCTCAAAAAGATGAAAGAAAAAACAATATTGAGAGAGAAAAAGGACTGTAAGTTTAAAGAATATAATGGCAATAAATAAATACACATCAATTATAACTTCAAATGTAAATAGATAAATGCTCCAATCAAAAGATAGATGGTAGCTGTATAAATAAGAAAACAGGATCCATACATATGCTGTCAACAAGAGACCCACCTTAGAACAAAATATATACATAGACTAAAAGTGAAAGGATGCAAAAAAATATTTAATGCAAATGAAAATAAAAAAAAATCTGGAGTAGCAACACTTAATATTGACAAAATAGACCTAAAACAAAGGCTATAGTTAGGGATAAAAAAGATCACTACATAAAGATAAAGGGTGCAATGCAACAGGAGGATATAAACATTGTAAATATTTGTGAGCCTAATATAGGAGCACCTAAATATATAAAGCAGATTTTGATGGACACAAAGGTTGGGATCAACAGCATTACTATAATAGTAAGAAATTTCAATACCACAATAATATTAATGGATAAATCCTCCAGAGAAAAAAATTAACAAAGAAACAGCATCCTTAAACAACACACTAGATCAACTGGATTTAATTGATATCCTCAGAACCTTTCAACCCAAAGCAGCAAAATATACATTATTTTCAAGTGCTTATGATACACTTTCTAGGATAGACCACAAGTTAGGACACAGAACAAGTCTCAATACATTTAAGAAGATTGAAATCATATCAAGCATCTTCTCTGATCACAATAGCATGAAACTAGAAATCAACTACAATAGAAAAACTAAAAAACATTCAAACACTTGGAAGCTAAATGGCATGTTATTAAATAACAAATGCATTAAAAATGAGATCTAAAAAGAAATAAAATTTTTTTTGAAACAAATGAAAATGAACAAACAACAAATCAAAATCATGGGACACAGCAAAAACAGTCTTGAGAGGGAAGATCATAACATTACAGTCATATTTTGAGCAATAAAAAGCTCAAAAAAAAAACAACTAAACACGGTACCTAAAAGAACTAGAAAAAATCAATAAATAAAGCCCAGAGGAAATAGAAATAAGGAAATAATAAAGAAAAGAGGAGCCTGACCAGGCAGAGATGCAGTGAATAAAGTATTGGACTTAGACGCAGAGGACCTGGGTTTGAAACCTGAAAGTCACCAGATTGAGTGCGGGCTCACCTGGTTTGACCAAGGCTCACCAGCTTGAGCCCAATGTCACTGGCAAGAAGTGACTCGCTCTGCTGTAGCCTCTTGGTCAAGGCACATATGAGAAAGCAAACAATGAACAACGAATGTGTCGCAATGAGAACTGATGATTCTCATCTCTCTCCCTTCTGGTCTGTCTCTATTTATCCCTCTCTCTGTCTCAATCTGTCTCTGTCACAAAAAAGTAAAGAAATAAAGAAAAGAGGAGAAATAAATGACATAGAGGCTAAAAAAATACAAAAGATTAATGAAACCAAGAGTAGGATCTTTGAAAACGTAAACAAGATTAATGAATCTTTAACCAGATGTATAAAAAAAAACAAAACAAACAAACAAACAAACAAAGAGTACCCACATGAACAGCTTCACAGACAAATTTTACTGAGCATCCAAAGAAGAACTAACAGCTATCTTTCTTAAACTATTTCATAAAATTGAAGAGGAGGGAAGACTTCCAAGCTTTTTTTATGAAGCAAACATTATAGTCATTCCAAAACCAGGTAAAGACACTACAAAATAAAAAACAAAAACTATAGGCCAGTATCCATGATGAATATAAATACTAAAATTCTCAACAAAATATTAGCAAACCAGATGCAGCAGTACATCAATACATCAAAAATATCACACACCATAATCAAATGGGATTTATTCCTGGGAGGCAATTCTGGTACAATATCTGCAAATCAATAAACGTAATTATTCACATAAACAAACAGAAAAATAAAAATCACATAATTATTATTATTTGTTTATAATTTTATTTTTTTAATGGGGTGACATCAATAAATCAGGATACATATATTCAAAGATAACAAGTCCAGGTTATCTTGTCGTTCAATTATGTTGCATACCCACTACCCAAAGTCAGATTGTCCTCTGTCACCTTCTATCTTGTTTTCTTTGTGCCCCTCCCCACCCCCTATCCCTCTCCCATTCCCCCCTCCCCCCTGTAACCACCACACTCTTATCAATGTCTCTTAGTTTCACTATTATGTCCCACCTACGTATGGAATAATACAGTTCCTGTTTTTTTCTGATTTACTTATTTCGCTTCGTATCATGTTATCAAGATCCCACCATTTTGCTGTAAATGTTCCGATGTCATCATTTCTTATGGCTGAATAATATTTCATAGTGTCTATGTGCCACATCTTCTTTATCCAGTCATCTATTGACGGGCTTTTTGGTTGTTTCCATGTCCTGGCCACTGTGAACAATGTTGCAATAAACATGGGGCTGCATGTGTCTTTACGTATCAATGTTTCTGAGTTTTGGGGATATATACCCAGTAGAGGGATTGCTGGGTCATAAGGTAGTTCTATTTTCAGTTTTTTGAGGAACCACCATACTTTCTTCCAAAATGGTTGTACTACTTTACATTCCCACCAACAGTATATGAGGGTTCCTTTTTCTCCACAGCCTCTCCAACATTTGCTATTACCTGACTTGCTAATAACAGCTAATCGAACAGGTGTGAGGTGGTATCTGATTGTCGTTTGATTTGCATTTCTCTAATAGCTAAAGAAGATGAGCATCTTTTCATATATCTGTTGGCCATTTGTATTTCTTCCTGGGAAAAGTGTCTATTCATATCCTCTTCCCATTTTTTTATTGAATTGTTTGTTTGTTTGTTGTTGAGTTTTATGAGTTCTTTGTATATTTTGGATATTAGGCCCTTATCTGAGCTGTTGTTTGAAAATATCATTTCCCATTTAGTTGGCTTTCTGTTTATTTTGTTATCAGTTTCTCTTGCTGAGCAAAAACTTCTTAGTCTGATGTAGTTCCATTCATTAATTTTTGCCTTCACTTCTCTTGCCTGTGGAGTCAAATTCATAAAATGCTCTTTAAAACCCAGGTCCATGAGTTAAGTACCTATGTCTTCTTCTATGTACTTAATTGTTTCAGGTCTTATGTTTAGATCTTTGATCCATTTTGAATTAATTTTTGTACGGGGGGAAAGACTGTAGTCCAGTTTCATTCTTTTGCATGTGGCTTTCCAGTATTCCCAGCACCATTTATTGAAGAGGCTTTCTTTTCTCCATTGTGTGTTGTTGGCCCCTTTATCAAAAATTATTTGACTATATATATGTGGTTTTATTTCTGGACTTTCTATTCTGTTCCATTGGTCTGAGTGTCTATTTTTCTGCCAATACCATGCTGTTTTGATTGTCGTGGCCGTATAATAGAGTTTGAAGACAGGTATTGTTATGCCCCCAGCTTCACTCTTTTTCTTTAGAATTGCTTTGGCTATTCGGGGTTTTTTATAGTTCCATATAAATCTGATCATTTTTTGCTCTATTTCTTTAAAAAATGTCATTGGAAGTTTGATGGGAATTGCATTAAATTTGTATATTGCTTTGGGTAATATAGCCATCTTGATTATATTTACTCTTCCTAGCCAAGAACAAGGTATATTCTTCCATCTCATTATATCTTTTTCGATTTCCCTTAACAATGGTTTATGGATTTCATTATATAAATCCTTTACATTCTTTGTTATGTTTATTCCTAAGTATTTTATTTTTTTTGTTGCAATCGTAAAGGGGATTATTCTTTTGAGTTCCTTCTCAGTTGTTTCATTGTTGGCATATAGAAAGGCTATTGACTTCTGTATGTTAATTTTGTATCCTGCGACCTTACTGTATTGGCTTATTGTTTCTAGTAGTCTTTTTGTGGATTCTTTGGGGCTTTCGATGTATAGGATCATATCATCTGCAAAAAGTGATACCTTTACTTCTTCTTTTCCGATATGGATGTCTTTTATTTCTTTGTCTTGTCTGATTGCTCTGGCTAGAACCTCTAGTACCACATTAAATAAGAGTGGAGAGAGTGGACAACCCTGTCTTGTTCCTGATTTAAGGGGGAAAGCCTTCAGTTTAGTGCCATTTAATATGATGTTAGCTGATGGTTTATCATATATGGCCTTTATCATGTTGAGATATTTTCCTTCTATACCCATTTTGTTGAGAGTCTTAAACATAAAATTGTGTTGTATTTTATCGAAAGCCTTTTCTGTGTCTATTGATAAGATCATGTGGTTTTTGTTCTTTGTTTTTTTGATATGGTGTATTACATTAACCGTTTTACGTATGTTGAACCATCCTTGAGATTCTGGGATGAATCCCACTTGATCATAATGTATTATTTTTTTAATATGTTGTTGTATTCGATTTGCTAGTATTTTGTTTAGTATTTTAGCATCTGTATTCATTAGAGATATTGGTCTGTAGTTTTTTTTTTTTTTGTGCCATCCTTGCCTGGTTTTGGTATGAGGGTTATGTTGGCCTCATAAAATGTGTTTGAAAGTATTGCTTCTTCTACAATTTTTTGGAAGACTTTGAGTAGAATAGGAACCAAGTCTTCTTTGAATGTATGATAAAATTCGCTGGTATAGCCATCAGGGCCTGGACTTTTATTTTTGGGGAGGTTTTTAATGTTTTTTTCTATTTCTTCTCTACTGATAGGTCTCTTTAGGCTTTCTGCTTCTTCTTGACTTAGTCTAGGAAGGTTGTATTTTTCTAGGAATTTATCCATTTTTTCTAGGTTGTTGAATTTAGTGGCATACAGTTTTTCATAGTATTCTACAATAATTCTTTGTATATCTACGGTGTCCATGGTGATTTCTCCTCTTTCATTTTGGATTTTGTTTATATGAGTTCTTTCTCTTTTTTCCTTGGTAAGTCTTGCCAAGGGTTTGTCAATTTTGTTGATCTTTTCAAAGAACCAGCTCCTTGTTCTATTAATTTTTTCTATAGTCTTTCTGTTCCCTATTTCATTTATTTCTGCTCTGATTTTTATTAACTCCTTTCTTCGGCTGGTTTTGGGTTGTCTTTGTTCTTTTTCTAGTTCCTTAAGGTGTGAAGTTAAGTGGTTCACTTGGGCTCTCTCTTGTTTGTTCATATATGCCTGAAGCGATATGAACTTCCCTCTTATCACTGCTTTTGCTGCATCCCATAGATTCTGATATGTCGTACTTATTTTGATCTCTGCACTTATTTCTTCTTTGACCCATTCATTTTTTAAAAGTATGTTGTTTAGTTTCCACATTTTTGTGGGATTTTTTTCCTCTTTTTTGCAGTTGAATTCTAGTTTCAAGGCTTTATGATCAGAAAATATGCTTGGTACAATTTCAATTTTTCTGAATTTGCTGATGTTGTTTTTGTGGCCCAACATATGGTCAATTCTTGAGAATGATCCATGTACACTGGAGAAAAATGTATACTCAGTCACTTTGGGATGAAATGTCCTGTAGATGTCTATCATATCCAGGTGCTCTAGTGTTTTGTTTAAGGCCACTATGTCTTTGTTGATTCTCTGTTTGGATGACCAATCTAGAGCCGTCAGCGGTGTATTGAGGTCTCCAAGTATGATTGTATTTTTGTCAGTTTTTGTTTTAAGATCAATAAGTAGCTGTCTTATATATTTTGATGCTCCTTGGTTTAGTGCATATATATTAAGAATTGTTATGTCTTCTTGATTCAGTGTCCCCTTAGCCATTATGAAATGGCCATTTTTGTCTCTGAGTACTTTTCCTGTCTTGTAGTCAGCATTATCCGATATGAGTATTGCTACACCTGATTTTTTTGGATGTTATTTGCTTGGAGTATTGTTTTCCAGCCTTTGACTTTGAATTTGTTTTTATCCTTGTTACTTAGATGAGTTTCCTGTAGGCAGCATACAGTTGGATTTTCTTTTTTAATTCATTCTGCTACTCTGTGCCTTTTTATTGGTGAGTTTAATCCGTTTACATTTAGTGTAATTATTGATACTTGTGAGTTCCCTATTGCCATTTTATATCTTGCTTTCTGTTAGTTTTGTGTCTTGTTTGATCCTTCTCTTTCGTTTTTCTATCTTTTGTTTTTATTTGGTTGTATTCCATACATCTTTCCTCTGTTGCTATCTTTTTTATCTCATGTGCTTCTGTGGTGGTTTTTTCAATGGTGGTTACCTTTGAGTAGTGAAAAGGGTCCCTACCCTGTTCATTGTAGTGAACTCTTTTGTGAGTACTTTTGCACTCCATCGTCCTTTGCTACTGTTAATCTCCATCTTCTCCCCCTCTTTCTTTTTGTTGTTGTCACAGTTTTAATTTGGTTTTATTGTGTTCTTCTTGGAGCTTTTACTTGTGGCTCTGTTTTTTTTGTTGTTGTTTGTATCTGATTGGAGAACCCCCTTTAGTAATTCCTGGAGTGGGAGTTTTCTGATGATAAATTCCCTCATCTTTTCTGTATCTGTGAATGTTTTTATTTCTCCTTCATATTTGAAGGATAGCTTTGATGTGTATAGTATTCGTGGCTGAAAGTTCCTCTCTTTTAGGACTTTAAATATTGGGTCCACTCTCTTTTGCTTGTAAAGTTTCTGTTGAGAAATCTGATGATAATCTAATGGGCCTTCCTTTATATGTTGTATTCTTCTTTTCCCTGGCTGCCTTGAGAATTTTTTCTTTGCTGTTGGTTTGTGTCAATTTCATTATGATATGCCTTGGAGTAGGTTTGTTGGGGTTAAGAAAACTTGGAGTTCTGTTTGCTTCTTGAACTTGAGACTTTAGTTCTTTCCACAGGCTTGGGAATTTCTCATCTATTATTTGTTTGAGTATGTTCTTTATTCCATTTTCTCTCTCTTCTCCCTCTGATATACCTATTATTCTTATGTTATTCTTTTTGATGGAGTCAGATAATTCTTGAAGGGCTATCTCATTTTTTTTTAATTTTTGAGTCTCTTTCTTCTTCTCTCTGTTGTGCCTCAAGTTGCTTGTCTTCTATTTCATTAATCCTCTCTTCTATCTGACCTGTTCTATTAGCTAAGCTTGTTACTTCGTTTTTCAGCTCGTGAATTGGGTTTTTCATCTCTGTTTGATTTGTTTTTATAGTTTCAATTTCCTTGGACATATATTCTTTGTGTTCATTGAGTTGTTTTCTGAGCTCCCTAAATTGCCTTTCTGTGTTTTCTTGTATATCTCAGAGGATTTTTAGGATTTCTATCTTGAATTCTCTGTCATTTAGCTCCAAGGTTTCCAATATATTAAATTTTTTCTCCATAGATTTTTCCTCATTTAGCTGTGTTACCTCTCTTTCTTTTGTATCCATGATATTCGATTTTCTCTTCCTTAATGGCATCTGAGGGTGGTTTTGTTGATAGTATTAATGAGATTTAATAAAGAATAAAAAGTTAAAAAAATTAAAAAAAATAAAAAATCGAAAAGAGTTGTTTTTTTAAAAAAAATTAATAATGAAATAAAGAAAAATAAAATAAAATAAAAATTTTAAAAAAAG
Source organism: Saccopteryx bilineata (assembly GCF_036850765.1). Lineage (NCBI taxonomy): Eukaryota > Metazoa > Chordata > Mammalia > Chiroptera > Emballonuridae > Saccopteryx > Saccopteryx bilineata. The sequence continues at coordinate 684,185 of NC_089502.1, forward strand.
GGAATTATTCCTTTCCCTCCTTTTTTCCTCTCCTCTCCTCTCCCCTCTTTCTTGAGAAAATCTTGTGGTGGACTGTGAATTATAACAAACAATGCCTGTGATGGAGGGCCTCAATTGGAGAAAAGTAATAAAGGAGCAAAAAAAAAAAAAGAAAAAAAAAGGAAAAAAAAAGAAAAAAAAAAGAGCATATGGACCCACAAAAAGCAAATAAGGAAAAAATTTGGGTCAAGAATAAAATGATTTGCTTTTAGGTGTTGGTTGTCTAAGAGTTATGATGAGAGGAATAAGAGGAAAACGGAAAAATGGGGGGACAAATTAAAAAATTACTATTGTATTTAGTGGAACAAGAACTAGATAATATGGAGAGCCAGGGATGGGAGCACTGCTAGTGAGTTAAAAAGGTGAAGTAAAAACCCCCCAAAATGCCACAAACATAGGTTTGAGTCCCAGATAAGATAATTTGTTTGTTATTGAGGTTTGAATGAGAGGAGATATAAAGGAGAAAGGAAGAAACTAATATAGAGGGAGAAAAGAAAGAGAGAGAGAGAAAAAAAGAGGGAACCACTAAAAGAAGAAAAAAGAAAGGAGAGAGAGAGAGAGAGAGAGTTAAGGGTTTTGGAGTGCAACCCTCATAGAGAGAAAGGCAGAGAAGAGAAAAGATAATGGGAGATGTAACACTTATGGGTAGTGTAGTTCAAGAAGAGGAGAGAGTAAGACCGGTAGAGAGTTAATCGGCCAAATTGGAGGAGGAAAAAAAAAGTATCAAGAATGAAGATAAATCACATAATTATATTAATAGATGAAAACAAAACATTTGACAAAATCCAGTACCCATTTATGATAAAAACTAAGCAAATTTTGAATACGGCAAATATACCTCAACATAATATACCTTCTATGACAAACCAAAAGCCAAAATTATACTCAAGAGGCAAAAATTAAAAGCAACCACCTTAAGATAAAAAACAAGGCAATGCTTCCCCTTACACCACTCTTATTTAACATAATTCTGTAAGTCCTAGCCACAGCAATCCAACAAGAAGATGAAATAAAAGGCATCCAAATTAGAAAAGAAGTAAAACTTCATTAAATTTAAATTAATAAATTATTTTTATAGTTACTTGCTGATGCCCTCATACTGTATGTAGAAAACACTAAACTCTCAGTCAAAAAAATACTAGGCCTGATAAGTGAATTTGGCAGAGTAGCAGGATGTAAAATTAATATTGAGAAATCAGTGTCATTTTTATACAACAATAAATTGTCAGAAAGAGAAATTAAGAAAACAATTCCCTTCACTATGACAACAAATGTAATACAGTACCTAAGAATAAATAAAATCAAGGAGGTAAAACACTTGTACTTGGAAAATTATAAGACATTAAAAAATAAATTAAGTAAGATGTAAACAAGTGGAAATATATACCGTGTTCATAGATAGGAAGAATGTACATCATTAAAATGTCTATATTACTTAAAGAAAACTATAGATTCAGTAAAATTTCTATTAAAATACCAATGGCATACTTCAAAAATATAGAACAAATATACCAAAAATTTATATGGAACCAAGAAAGAACACCAATAGCCTCAGAAGTCTTGAAATGAAGCATAAACTGGAAGGTATTGCATTTCCTGATATCAAGTCATACTACAATGCCATTGTAATAAAAACAGCTGGGTATTTCAACAGAACAGTTACACAAATCAATGAAACAGAACAGTGAACCTAGAAACAAACCTAGGTCTTTCTGGTCAACTGATATTTGACAAAGGAGGTAAGAACATAAAATAAAGACAGTCTCTGTAATAAATGGTGTTGGAAAAATTAGATAGCTACATGCAAAAAAATAAAACTAGACCAACAACTCACACCATTCACAAAAATAAATTCAATATGGATGAAAGACTTAAATGTAAGTCACAAAACTATGAACATCTTAGAAGAAAACATGGGCAGTAAACTCCCCAACATCTCTCATAGCAATGTTTATACCTATATATCTCCATGGACAAGTAAAATAAAGGACAAAATAAACAAATGAGACTATCAAAATACAAAGTTTTTCCCCAACAAAAGACACCATGAACAAAATAAAATGACAGCCCAAACAATGGGAGAACATATTTGTCAATATATCTGATAAGGCTTCAATAACCAAAATTTATAAAGAACTTCTAAAACTCAACACCAGGAAGATAAACAATCCAATTAAAAATGGGCTAGGGAGGTCCTGGCCGGTTGGCTCAGCGGTAGAGCGTCGGCCTGGTGAGCAGGAGTCCCAGGTTTGATTCCCGGCCAGGGCATACAGGAGAAGCGCCCATCTGCTTCTCCACCCCTCCCCCTCTCCTTCCTCTGTCTCTCTCTTTCCCTCCCGCAGCCGAGGCTCCATTGGAGCAAAGATGGCCTGGGCGCAAGGGATGGCTCTGTGGCCTCTGCCTCAGGCGCTAGAATGGCTCTGGATGCAACAGAGCGACACCCCAGAGGGGCAAAACATTGCCCCCTGGTCAGCATGCTGGGTGGACCCCATTTGGGCAGAGCATCGCCTCCTGGTGGGCATGCCGGGTGGATCCCGGTCGGGCGCATGCGGGAGTCTGTCTGACAGCCTCCCTGTTTCCAGCTTCGGAAAAATGAAATAAATAAATAAATAAATAAATAAATAAATAAATAAAATGGGCTAAGGAACTGAATAGACACTTCTCTCAAGAGGACATACAGATGGCCAATAAGGATATGAAAAAATATTCAACATCACTAATCATCAGAGAAATGCAAATTTAAACCAAATGAGATATCACCTCACATCTTTCAGAATGACACTCATTAACAAATCAACACTGGCAAGGGTGTGGAGAAGAGGGAACCCAACTGAACTGTTAGTGGGAGTACAGGCTTGTGCAGCCAGTTTGGAAAACGATATGGTATTTCCTCAAAAAATTAAAAATAGAACTTCCTTTGACCCAGCTATTCCACTTTCGGGAATATATCCTAAGAATCTCAAAACCCTGATTCAAAAGGAGATATGGACCACTACATGACACATGACATTCATCATTCAATTTGTCAGTATGGAAATCATTTTCTCAAAGATTACAAACCTAATCATCATTAATTCCAAAATATACATGAATTTTAACTTTAAATTTAATTATCATGTAATTATTATTATTTTTTAAAAATACTTTATTAATTTAATTTTACTGTGTTAACATGGATTCAAGTGTCTAGCTCAATATAATACCCTTACCCCAACCCACTTGTCCCCCATTACACCCTCTTTGCCCCATTCATCCTAAATCCCTCCTCTCTCTCCCTTGGGATTTGTTGTCCTTTTACCTGTATCTATGTGTGATATATATATATATATATATATATATATATATATATATATATATATATATATATATATTTACTAATCCCTTCATCTTCTCTGATCCCATCTCCTCCTTGCCCTTCCCTCTGACAATTGTTCCTCTGCTCATCATGACCCCACCTCTGCCTGTATTCTGTTCCTCAGTTCACCATGTTTATTAGATTCCACATAAAAGTGAGATCATATAATATTTGTCATTCTCTGCTTGGCTTATTTCACTTACCATAATGATCTCCAGGTCCATCCATGCCATCGCAAAAGATAAGATTTCCTTCTTTTTCATGGCTGTGTAGTATTCCATTGTGTACATAATCTTTTGTATCCTTTTTTTTTTTTTCTTTTTTTTTTCTTTTTTTTTATAATTTTATTTTTTTAATGGGGTGACATCAATAAATCAGGATACATATATTCAAAGATAACAAGTCCAGGTTATCTTGTCATTCAATTATGTTGCATACCCACTACCCAAAGTCAGATTGTCCTCTGTCACCTTCTATCTTGTTTTCTTTGTGCCCCTCCCACCCCCTATCCCTCTCCCATCCCCCCTCCCCCCGTAACCACCACACTCTTATCAATGTCTCTTAGTTTCACTATTATGTCCCACCTACGTATGGAATAATACAGTTCCTGTTTTTTTCTGATTTACTTATTTCGCTTCGTATCATGTTATCAAGATCCCACCATTTTGCTGTAAATGTTCCGATGTCATCATTTCTTATGGCTGAGTAGTATTCCATAGTGTATATGTGCCACATCTTCTTTATCCAGTCATCTATTGTATCCTTTTTAAAGCCTTTATGTCATTTATTTCCATTCTGATCTTTATTATTTCTTTCCTTCTACTTTTTTTGGCCTTTATTTGTTGTTCTATTCTTAGTTCTTTTGATTTAGGGTTAAGTTGTTTATTTGAGCCTTATTTTGCTCCTTTTTTTAAATAAATTTTTATTAATGGTAATGGGATGACATTAATAAATCAGGGTACATATATTCAAAGAAAACATGTCTAGGTTATTTTGTCATTAAATTATGTTGCGTACCACTCGCCCAAAGTCAGATTGTCCTCCGCCACCCTCTATCTAGTTCTCTGTCCCCTCCCCCTCCCCCTAACTCTCTCCCTCCCTCCCTCCCATGTCCTCCCTCCCCCCACCCCTGGTAACCACCACACTCTTGTCCATGTCTCTTAGTCTCATTTTTATGTTCCACCAATGTATGGAATCATGTAGTTCTTGTTTTTCTCTGATTTACTTATTTCACTCCTTATAATGTTATCAAGATCCCACCATTTTGCTGTAAATGATCTGATGTCATCATTTCTTATGGCTGAGTAGTATTCCATAGTGTATATGTGCCACATCTTCTTTATCCAGTCTTCTATTGAAGGGCTTTTTAGTTGTTTCCATGTCTTGGCCACTGTGAACAGTGCTGCAATGAACATGGGGCTATATGTGTCTTCACGTATCAATGTTTCTGAGGTTTTGGGGTATATACCCAGTAGAGGGATTGCTGGGTCATAAGGTAGTTCTATTTGCAGTTTTTTGAGGAACCACCATACTTTCCTCCATAACGGTTGTACTACTTTACAGTCCCACCAACAGTGAATGAGGGTTCCTTTTTCTCCACAGCCTCTCCAACATTTGCTATTACCCGTCTTGTTGATAATAGCTAATCTAACAGGGGTGAGGTGGTATCTCATTGTAGTTTTGATTTGCATTTCTCTAATAACTAATGAAGCTGAGCATCTTTTCATATATCTGTTGGCCATTTGTATCTCTTCCTGGGAGAAGTGTCTGTTCATGTCCTCTTCCCATTTTTTTATGGGATTGTTTGTTTGTTTGTTGTTGAGTTTTATGAGTTCTTTGTAAATTTTGGATATTAGGCCCTTATCTGAGCTGTTGTTTGTAAATATCATTTCCCATTTAGTTGGCTGTCTGTTTTTTTTTATATCAGTTTCTCTTGCTGAGCAAAAACTTTTTATTCTGATGTAGTCCCATTCATTTATCTTTGCCTTCACTTCTCTTGCCATTGGAGTCAAGTTCATAAAATGTTCTTTAAAACCCAGGTCCATGATTTTAGTACCTATGTCTTCTTCTATGTACTTTATTGTTTCAGGTCTTATATTTAGGTCTTTGATCCATTTTGAATTAATTTTAGTACACGGGGACAGGCTATAGTCGAGTTTCATTCTTTTGCATGTGGTTTTCCAGTTTTCCCAACACCATTTGTTGAAGAGGCTTTCTTTTTTCCATTGTATGTTGTTGGCCCCTTTATCAAAGATTATTTGACCATATATATGTGGTTTTATTTCTGGGCTTTCTATTCTGTTCCATTGGTCTGAGTGTCTATTTTTCTGCCAATACCAGGCTGTTTTGATTATCGTGGCCCTATAATATAGTTTAAAGTCAGGTATTTTAATGCCCCCAGCTTCATTCTTTTTCCTTAGGATTGTTTTGGCTATTCGGGGTTTTTTATAGTTCCATATAAATCTGATGAGTTTTTGTTCCATTTCTTTAAAAAATCTCATAGGGATTTTGATGGGAATAGCATTAAATTTGTATATTGCTTTGGGTAATATGGCCATTTTGATTATATTTATTCTTCCTATCCAAGAACAAGGAATATTTTTCCATCTCATTGTATCTTTTTCGATTTCCCTTAACAATGCTTTGTAATTTTCATTATATAGGTCCTTTACATTCTTTGTTATGTTTATTCCTAGCTATTTTATTTTTTTTGTTGCAATCGTGAAGGGGATTATTTTCTTTAGTTCGTTTTCTAATATTTCATTGTTGGCATATAGAAAGGCTATGGACTTTTGTATGTTAATTTTGTATCCTGCGACCTTACTGTATTGGTTTATTGTTTCTAATAATCTTTTTGTGCAGTCCTTCGGGTTTTCGATGTATAGGATCATATCATCAGCAAAAAGTGATACCTTTACTTCTTCTTTTCCAATATGGATGTCTTTTATTTCTTTGTCTTGTCTGATTGCTCTGGCCAGAACTTCTAGCACCACGTTAAATAAGAGTGGAGAGAGTGGACAACCCTGTCTTGTTCCTGATTTAAGGTAGAAAGTCCTCAGTTTTATGCCGTTTAATATGATGTTGGCTGATGGTTTATCATATATGGCCTTTATCATGTTGAAATATTTTCCTTCTATACCCATTTTGTTGAGAGTCTTAAACATAAAATTGTGTTGTATTTTATTGAAAGCCTTTTCTGCGTCTATTGATAAGATCATGTGGTTTTTGTCCTTTGTTTTGTTGATATGGTGTATTACGTTAACCCTTTTGTGTATGTTGAACCATCCTTGAGATTCTGGGATGAATCCCACTTGATCAGGATGTATTATTTTTTTAATATGTTGTTGTATTCGGTTTGCCAGTATTTTGTTTAGTATTTTAGCATCTGTATTCATTAGAGATATTGGTCTGTAGTTTTCTTTCTTTGTGCCATCCTTGCCAGGTTTTGGTATGAGGGTTATGTTGGCCTCATAAAATGTGTTTGGAAGTATTGCTTCTTCTTCAATTTTTTGGAAGACTTTGAGTAGAATAGGAACCACGTCTTCTTTGAATGTTTGATAGAATTCACTAGTATAACCGTCTGGGCCTGGACTTTTATTTTTGGGGAGGTTTTTAATAGTTTTTTCTATTTCCTCCCTGCTGATTGGTCTGTTTAGGCTTTCTGCTTCTTCATGACTCAGTCTAGGAAGGTTGTATTGTTCTAGGAGTTCATCCATTTCTTCTAGATTGTTGTATTTGGTGGCATATAATTTTTCATAGTATTCTACAATAATTCTTTGTATATCTATGATGTCTGTGGTGATCTATCCTCTTTCATTTTGGATTTTATTTACTTGAGGCCTGTGCCTTTTTTTCTTGGTAAGTCTTGCCAAGGGTTTGTCAATTTTGTTGATCTTTTCAAAGAACCAGCTCCTTGTTTTATTGATTTTTTCTATAGTTTTTCTGTTCTCTATTTCATTTATTTCTGCTCTGATTTTTATTATCTCCTTTCTTCCGCTGGTTTTGGGTTGTCTTTGTTCTTCTTTTTCTAGTTCCTTAAGGTGTGAAGTTAAGTGGTTTACTTTGGCTCTCTCTTGTTTGTTCATATATGCCTGAAGTGATATGAACTTTCCTCTTATTACTGCTTTTGCTGCATCCCAGAGATTCTGATATGTCGTATTTTCATTTTCATTTGTCTGTATATATCTTTTGATCTCTGCGCTTATTTCTTCTTTGACCCATTCATTTTTTAGAAGTATGTTGTTTAGTTTCCACACTTTTGTGGGTTTTCCCCCCTCTTTTTTTCAGTTGAATTCTAGTTTCAAGGCTTTATGATCAGAAAATATGCTTGGTACAATTTCAATTTTTCTAAATTTGCTGATATTGTCTTTGAGGCCCAATATATGGTCAATTCTTGAGAATGTTACATGTACACTAGAGAAAAATGTATACTCTGTCGCTTTGGGATGAAGTGTCCTGTAGATGTCTATCATATCCAGGTGTTGTAGTATTTCATTTAAGGCCACTATACCTTTATTGATTCTCTGTTTGGATGACCGATCTAGAGCCGTCAGCGGTGTATTGAGGTCTCCAAGTATGATTGTATTTTTGTCAGTTTTTGTTTTAAGGTCAATAAGTAGCTGTCTTATATATTTTGGTGCTCCTTGGTTTGGTGCATATATATTAAGGATTGTTATGTCTTCTTGATTCAACTTCCCCTTAATCATTATGAAATGACCATTTTTGTCTCTGAGTACTTTTTCTGTCTTGTAGTCAGCATTATTAGATATGAGTATTGCTATGCCTGTTTTTTTTTGGGTGTTGTTTGCTTGGAGTATTGTTTTCCAGCCTTTCACTTTGAATTTGTTTTTATCTTTGTTGCTTAGATGTGTTTCTTGTAGGCAGCATATAGTTGGATTTTCTTTTTTAATCCATTCTGCTACTCTGTGTCTTTTTATTGGTGAGTTTAATCCATTTACATTTAGTGTAATTATTGACACTTGTAGCTTCCCTACTGCCATTTTATAAATTGCTTTCTGTTAGTTTTGTATCTAGTTTGATTCTTCTCTTTTTTTTTTTTCTGTCATTTGTTTTTTTTTGTTTGTGTTCCATACTTCTTTCCTCTGTTGCTACCTTTTTTAAGTCAAGTGTTTTTGTGGTGGTTTTTTCAAGGGTGGTTACCATTAAGTAATGAAAAGGGTACCTACCATATTCATTGTAGTACCCTATCTTATAAGTATTTCTGCACTTCATCATCCTTTGCTACTGTTAATCTCCATCCTCTCGCCCCTTTTTTTCCTTTGTTGTCACAGTTTAAGTTTGGTTTTATTGTGTTCTTGGTGGAGCTGTTACTTGTGGTGTTGTTTTCTTTTGTTCTTTGAATCTAGTTGGAAAACCCCCTTTAGTATTTCCTGGAGTGGGGGCTTTCTGTTGATAAATTCTCTCATCTTTTCTGTATTTGTGAATGTTTTTATATCTCCTTCATACTTGAAGGATAGCTTTGATGGGTATAGTATTCTTGGCTGAAAGTTCCTCTCTTTCAGGGCTTTAAATATTGGGGTCCACTCTCTTCTAGCTTGTAGAGTTTCTGCTGAGAAGTCTGATGATAATCTAATGGGCCTTCCTTTATATGTTGTACTCTTCTTTTCCCTGGCTGCCTTGAGAATTTTTTCTTTGTCATTGGTTTGTGTCATCTTTATTATGATGTGCCTTGGAGTGGTTTGTTGGGGTTAAGAAAACTCGGTGTTCTGTTTGTTTCTTGAATTTGAGGCTTTAGTTCCTTCCACAGGCTTGGGAAGTTCTCGTCTATTATTTGTTTGAGTATATTCTCCATTCCATTTTCTTTCTCTTCTCCCTCTGATATACCTATTATTCTTATGTTATTCTTTCTGATGGAGTCAGACAATTCTTGTAGGGCTTTCTCGTTTTTTATTATTTTTGAGTCTCTTTCTTCTTCTCTCTGTTGTGCCTCAAGTTGTTTGTCTTCTATTTCACTAATCCTATCTTCAATCTGGGCTGTTCTGTTAGCTAAGCTTGTTACCTTGTTTTTCAGCTCGTGAATTGAGTTTTTCATTTCTGTTTGATTTGTTTTAATAGTTTCAATTTCCTTGATAATATATTCTTTGTGTTCATTGAGTTGTTTTCTGATCTCCCTATATTGCCTTTCTGTGTTTTCTTGTATATCTCTGAGTATTTTTAAGATTTCTATTTTAAATTCTCTGTCATTTAGCTCCAAGGCTTCCAATATGTTAAGTCTTTTCTCCATAGATTTTTCCACATCTATTTGTGTTACCTCTCTGTCTTTTGTATCCATAATATTCGATTTCCTCTTTCTTATTGGCATCTGACGGTGGTCTTGTTGATAGCACTAATTAGAATTAATAAAGAGTAAAAAGTAAAAAAAAAAAAGGTAAAACACCTCACACAAAAAAAACCAGTAATAATTTATTATTTCCTCCTTTTTTTCTTTCTTCTCTTTCCCTCCTCTCTCCTCCTCAGGGAAATATCGTGCCTATAATGGAGGGCCTGATTTGGGTGAAGAGTTCAAGGGGCAAAAAAAGGGAGTAGGGATCTACTAAATGCAAAAAAAAAAAAAGGAAGAAAATTTTAGACAAGCATAAGATGATTTGCTTGTAAGTGATGGTCAACTAAGAGATATAATGAGAGGGATAAGAGGGAACCAGAAAAAAGGACCAAAAAAAGAATAATAAAGAAGAAAAAAATAAAAATAATAAGTAAAAATCTGTTGTATTAAGTGGAGCGAAGACTAAATACAATGGAGACCTTGGGTTGGGAGGACCCAAAATGTCACAAAAATAAACAAACAAGAAAAAAACAAAAACAAAAGCAAAAAAGAAAAATAAAGCCAAAAAAAGCCTTGAGTCCCAAATTAACTAATTTGTTCGTGATTGAGGATTAAATGGGAAGAAAGTAAAATGAGAAAAGAAAAAAACGAATAGAAAGGAAAAAATAAGAAAAAGAGAAAAACGAAGGAAGAAATAAAAAAGGAAGAGAAAATAACAAAATAAAGCAAATCAAAAAAAAAAAAACAAAAGAGGAGAGAGTGAAAGTTAAGGAGGGTGAGGATGAAGAAGAGAAATAAAATGTAACAGTTATGGGTTGTGTAGTTCAAGAAAAGGGAAGCATAAGATGGGCAGAGAATAGAAGGACCGAGGTGGAGGAAATAAAGGCTATAAGATAGAAGAAACAAACAACAACAACAAAAAAATTAGTGGAACAAGTTGTAAAGTCTGTGGATTTTTCTTGATTTTGAGAGGTTAACTTCTTCCTTTTTCTTTTCTCTCCCTCTTCCTGGTCGGTGACTCTGTACCCCAGGCTCTGCCCCTGTGTCACACTTAGGTAGGGATTTGCAGTTGATGGGATTCTATGGCAATGCCATATAATTGGCTTTAGTCTTGCTGGTAGTCAAGGCTTGTTGGCGTTTGCAGGGTCCAACGATGAGAGAGTTTGCTTTCCTGGATTCTCTCTCCTAGTCCCCCCTTCCTGAATTAGCAGGCTGGTGATCCAGCTATAAGGCTGCAAGTGCTTCTGCCTTGGGAGTAAGAGGCTCAAAGAGCTGGGAAATCCCCACTCTATCCCCACTCAGTGCAAGGCTTTGGGAAAGGCTCTGGCAGTCAGGGCCTGCAGTGTAATCAGGCGGGGGAGGGAGTCAATTGTTGTCAAGGTGACTGTTCAGCACCTAGCATTCAGTAGGACCTCTCAACCCAGGCTTCCACAGTTTGTAGCCTGTTTTTGCAGGGAAGAAGAGGCACTAGTCTCTGCTTGCGACTAGTCTAGATCTTATTATCTGCCAAGTCCCTCTTGTTAGCGTTTATCCCTGAATATGGAGGCTCTATCAATCAGAAGTTGCCCCCGCCCCTTTAGCGAGAGGCATTAAAAAATATCACGCCTCTAGTCTTGGGTCGCTGAACTGAGAGAGATCTTATCAATTAGAACCGAGGGTGCACAGATTTCATGGGTTAAGCTAATTTCATTGATTGGGTCGCAGCTGTGCTCCTGAAGGTATTTTAGGCTTCCTGTGCACGCCCCTCCCCCAACGCTTGATTGTTAGCTTGAATGGCTGGGTGAGGTGACCTGCCCACGAAGAGAATCTCCCAAGTAGAAGACCACCCTGGTGCCTCTCCCGCTCGCCCTGCCGCTGGTGGCTGAATCGCACCAGGCGCAGGATAATGGGGCACCCTGGGTGTGCAGGCCAGTAACGCACTCTGGGCACGTGGAATGCCCAGGGCACGCACGCGAATGGGGTGCTCCGGGCACCGGTGGCTGGCGACTCTCACTCGCAGTGCGCGGGCCGCTGGGAACGTTAGTGGTGCTCGCTCTGCATCCAGACCGGGCGCGCGCCGGTGGCTGCTCGCTGCTTCCGAGTGTGGGTGGTGCTCGCTCTGCAACTGTACCAGGTGCTCGCCAGCGGCTGCTCGCTGCTCCGGAGTGTGGGCAGTGCTCGCTCTGCAACCGGACCGGGCACGCTGGTGGCTGCTCGCGCTCTGGAGTGTGGGCGGTGCTCGCTCTGCAACCGTACTGGGCGTGCACCCGCGGCTGCTCGCGGCTCCCGAGTGTGGGCTGACTCACCACAGGCGCACTCCCTCGTGGCTTGAATGAACGTCGCTGCGGTAGCTTCCTCCACACCCTCGTCTCTCAGATTCAAGTGATAACAGTCCTTTCGCTTTCAGTTTGTGTGGAACTCCGGAATGCTCCGAGGATAAATTTTTCTGTTTCTAGTTGATAAATTTGTTGTGATTTAGGGGAGATCTGTCGGACGCGCTGCTCACGGCGCCATTTCCATGACGTCACTCCTATTTTGTTCCTTAAGGTATGCCTGTAATGCTGTGAACTTCCCTCTCAGGACTACTTTTTCTGTGTCTCACTGATTTTGAGTTGTTGTATGTTTATTTTCACTTGTTTCTAGGAAATTTTTTTTATTTCTTCTTTGATCTGGTTGTTAACCCATTCATTATTTAATAACATGCTATTTAGCCTCCAATTGTTTGAATGCTTTTCAGTTTTTTTATTGTGATTTATTTCTAGTTTCATGCCATTGTGATTGGAGAAAATGCTTGATATGATTTCAGTTTTCTTAAAATTATTGAGATTTGCTTTGTGTCCTAACATGTAATCTATCCTAGGAAATGTACCATAAGCACTTGAAAAGAATGTATATACTTCTGCTTTGGGGTGAAAGCTTCTGAAGATATCAGTTAAATCCAGTTGATCTAGTGTGTCATTTTAAGCTACTGTTTTCTTGTTAATTTTCTGTCTGGAGAATCTAATCTATTGATGTTAGTTGGGTATTAAAATCTCCTACTATTATAGTATTGCTGTTGACCTCACACTTCATGTCCATCAAAATCTGTTTTATATATTTAAGTGCTTCTATATTAGGTGCATAAATATAGATAATAGTTATATCCTTCTTTGGATTATTCCCTTTATCATTATGTAGTGACCTTCTTTATCTCTTACTATAGCTTTTGTTTTAAAGGTTATTTTGTCAGATATAAGTTTTGATACCTTGGCTTTTTTCTCCTTTCCACCTGTGTAAAATACTTATTTCTGTAATTGCACTTTCAGTATATGTGCACCTTTTGTTCTGAAGTGGGTTTCTTATATACAGCACAGGTATTGGTCCTGTTTTATTATCCATGCAGGTGCTCTATTTATTTTGATGAAGAATTTAATCCTTTTACATTTAGGGTTATTCTTTATATGTACTTATTTATTGCCATTTTATTTTTAAAACCTTTTGAGTAGTGAGGTTTTTTTTTCATGCTCACTGATCCCAGGGCGTGAGTATTTTTCAAAAAATAAAATTAGTTTCAGTTAGAGTTTTGGTAACTTAAAATCATATTTGTTGGATAACTAATTTATGGAAACAAGAAGAACATACATTTGCCTTTTTTTAATGTTGCTTACACATTTTTAAAATAAAATTTTTTGTTATCTCATGCAATTCTTGCATACCTCCCATCTGTAAATAAAGACATACATATATGATTATACTCTGGATGGTCAGGAGGCATGCTAGTGTACATGGACATTCATACTACTCAAAGGGTTAAAACTACAATCCTCTTTTCTTGATTTTGTTTTTCTTTTGGTCTTTTTATATAAGGCCCCTTAACATTTTTTTGCTGTATTAGTTTCATTTTAATGAATTTCTTGAGTTTTTTTTTTTTTATCTGGGAAGGTTTCTCCCTCAATTTTAAATGATAGCCCTACTGGATATGTAGTCTTGGTTGTATGTTCTGGTTCTGCATTATTTGAATATTTCTTTTTTTTAAATTTATTTATTAAATTTAATGCAGTGACATTGATAAATCAGGGTACATATGTTGAAAGAAAACATCTCTAGATTATTTCGACATTTGATTGTGCTGTGTACAGCTCCCCAAAGTTAAATTGTCTTCTGTCACCTTCTATCTGGTTTTCTTGTGCCCCTCCCCTCTCTCAACCCCTCTCTCCTTATTTGCGCATCCCCCCTCCCCCCTCCCCACCCCTGTTGCCATCACAACCTTGTTCACGTCTCTGAGTCTCATTTTTATGTCCCTTCTATGTATGGATTCATATAGTTCTTAATTTTTTTCTGATTTACTTATTTCACTCCGTATAATGTTATCAAGGTCCATCCATGTTATTGTAAATGATCCGATGTCATCATTTCTTATGGCTGAGTAGTACTCCATAGTATATATGTACCAAAGCTTTTTAATCCACTCGTCCTCTGACGAACACTTGGGCTGTTTCCAGATCTTCGCTATTGTGAACAATGCTGCCACAAACATGGGGGTGCATTTCTCCCTTTGGAGCCGTTCTATGGAGTCCTTGGGGTATATTCCTAAAAGTGGGATAGCTGGGTCAAAAGGCAGTTCGATTTTCAGTTTTTTGAGAAATCTCCATACTGTTTTCCACAGTGGCTGCATCAGTCTGCATTCCCACCAGCAGTGCAAGAGCGTTCCCTTTCTTCACATCCTCGCCAGCACTTATTCTATGTTGTTTTGTTGATGAGCGCCATTCTGGCTGGTGTGAGGTGATATCTCATTGTGGTTTTAATTTGCATTTCTCTAATGATTAGTGATGTTGAGCATTTTTTCATATGCCTATTGACCATCTGTATGTCCTCTTTGGAGAAGTGTCTATTCATCTCTTTTGCACATTTTTGGATTGGATTGTTACTCTTCCTGGTGTTGAGATTTACAAGTTCCTTATAAATTGTGGTTATTAACCCCTTATCAGACATAATGTCAAACATGTTCTCCCATTGTGTAGTTTGTCTTTTTATTCTGTTCTTGTTGTCTTTAGATGTGCAAAAGCTTTTTAGTTTGATATAGTCCCATTTGTTTATCCTGTCTTTAATTTCACTTCCCTGTGGAGATAAATTAGCAAATATATTGCTCCAAGAGATGTCGGAGAGCTTACTGCCTATGTTTTCTTCTAAAATGCTTATGGTTTCACGGCCTACATTTAAGTCTTTTATCCATTTTGAGTTTATTTTTGTGAGTGGTGTAAGCTGGTGATCTAGTTTCATTTTTTTGCAGGTAGCTGTCTAATTTTCCCAACACCATTTGTTAAAGAGGCTGTCTTTACTCCATTGTTTGCTCTTACCTCCTTTGTCAAATATCTGTTGTCCATAGAATTGTGGGTTTATTTCTGGGTTCTCTGTTCTCTTTCATTGATCTATATGCCTGTTCTTATGCCAGTACCAGGCTGTTTTGAGTACACTGGCCTTTTAGTATAACTTGATGTCAGGAAGTGTGATACTTTCCACTTTATTCTTTTTTTTTTTTTTAAGATTGCTGAGGCTATTCGTGTTCTTTTGGTTCCATATAAATTTTTGGA
Source organism: Saccopteryx bilineata (assembly GCF_036850765.1). Classification (NCBI taxonomy): domain Eukaryota; kingdom Metazoa; phylum Chordata; class Mammalia; order Chiroptera; family Emballonuridae; genus Saccopteryx; species Saccopteryx bilineata. Next base: position 699,411 of record NC_089502.1, read on the forward strand.
ATAGGTGGTCTATATCTTTGAAGTATGTCATTGGTATTTTAATTGGTATTGCATTGAATTTATAGATTGCTTTGGGTAATATAGACATTTTAATGATGTTTATTCTTCCTAACCTAATTGTGAAGGGGATTGTTTCCTTAATTTCTCTTTCTGACTGTTCATTGTTGTTGTATAAAAATGCCTCTGATTTCTGAGTATTGATTTTTTATCCTGCCATTTTGCTGAATTCATTTATCAGGTCCACTAGCTTTTTGACTGAGACTTTAGGGTTTTCTATATACAATATTATATCATCTGCAAATAATGATAGTTTTATTTCTTTTTTTCCAATTTGGATGCCTTTTATTTCTTCTTCTTTTCTGATTGCTGTGGCTAGGACTTCCAGGACTATGTTAAATAAGAATGGTGAAAGGGGGCACCCCTGCCTTGTTCCTGGTCTTAAGGGGATTGCTTTTCATTTTTTCCCATTGAGTATGATGTTGGCTGTGGGTTTCTCATAGATGGCTTTTATCGTGTTGAGGTATGTTCCCTGTATGCCCACTTTGCTGAGAGTTTTGATCATGAATGGTTCCTGGATTTTATCAAATGCTTTTTCTGCATGTATTGAAATTATCATATGGTTTTTCTCCTTCTTTTTGTTTATGTGATGAATCACATTGATTGATTTATGAATATTGTACCAGCCTTGCCTCCCCAGAATAAATCCCACTTGATCATGGTGTATGATAATTTCCATATATTGTTGGATCCAGTTTGCTAATATTTTGTTGAGGATTTTAGCATCTATATTCATCAGAGATATTGGCCTAAAATTTTCTTTCTTTGTGTTGTCTTTGCCTGGTTTTGGAATTAGAATTATGGTCGCCTCATAAAAGGAGCTTGGAAGTCTTCCTTCCTCTTGAATTTCTTGAAATAGTTTGAGAAGGATAGGAGTTAGTTCTTCTTTGAATATTTGGTAGAATTCTGTTGTGAAGCCATCGGGACCCGGACTTTTCTTTGTTGGGACTTTTTTGATAACTGTTTCAATTTAATTTGTTGTAATTGGTCTGTTTAGGTTTTCTGATTCTTCCAGATTGATTTTTGGAAGACAGTATGCTTCAAGGAATTTGTCCATTTCATGTAGGTTGTCTAGTTTTTTGGCATACAGTTCTTCATAGTATTTTCTTACAATATTTTGTATTTCTGTTGTGTCAGTTGTTATTTCTCCTCTCTCATTTCTAATTTATTTATTTGAGTCCTCTCTCTCTTTTTCTTGGTGAGTCTAGTTAAAGGTTCATCAATCTTGTTTACCTTTTCAAGGAACCAGCTCCTAGTTTCATTGATTCTCTGTATTGTTCTTTAGCCTCTATGTCATTTATTTCTGCTCTAACCTTTATTCTTTCCTTCCTTCTACCACATTTTAGCTTTACTTGGTGTTCTTTTTCTAATTCTTTTAGATGCAGGGTTAAGTTGTTTATTTGAGCTTTTTCTAGCTTCTGAAGGTATGCCTGTAGTGCTATGAACTTCCCTCTCAGTACTGCTTTTGCTGTGTCACATAAATTTTGAGTTGTTGTATGCTCATTGTCATTCGTTTCTAGGAATTTTTTTTATTTCTTCTTTGATCTCATTCTTAATCCATTCATTATTTAACAACCTGCTATTTAGTTTCCATGTGTTTGCGAATTTTTTAGCTTTTCTGTTGTGGTTCATTTCTTGTTTCATGCCATTGTGATTGGAGAAAGTGCTTGATATAATTTCAGTCTTCTTAAATTTGTTGAGACCACTTTTGTGTCCTAACATGTGGTCTATCCTAGGGAATGTACCATGAGCACTTGAAAGGAATGTATATTCTGCTGCTTTATGGTGAAAGATTCTGAAGATATTTATTAAATCGAGTTGATCTAGTGTTTCCAATAAGTCTGCTGTTTCTTTGTTAATTTTCTTTCTTGAGGATCTATGTAGTGATGTTAGTGGGGTATTGAAATCCCCTACTATTATAGTATTGCTGTTGATCTTGCCCTTTAAATCCATCAAAGTCTGCTTTATATATTTTGGTCCTCCTATATGAGGTGCATAGATATTTTTAATAGTTATATCTTCCTGTGGATTACTCCCTTTATCATTATGTAGTTGCGTTCTTTATCTATTACTATATCCTTTGTTGTAAAGTCCAACTTGTCTGATATAAGTATTGCTACCTCAGCTTTTTTTTTATATCCATTTGCATGAAATGTTTTTTTCCATCCTATTACCTTCAATCTATGTGTATCTTTTGTTCTAAGGTGTGTCTCTTGAAGACAGCATATGTATGGGTCCTGTTTTATTTTTTTATCTTTATTTATTTATTTATTTTGTAATGGGGTGACATCAGTAAATCAGGGTACATATATTCAAAGATAACATGTCGAGGTTATCTTGTTGTTCAATTATGTTGCATACCCATCACTCAAAGTCAGATTGTCCTCTGTCACCTTTTATCTAGTTCTCTTTTTACCCCTCTTCCTCCCCCTTCCCTCTCCCTCTCCCCCTCTTCTCGTAACCACCACATTCTTATCAATGTCTCTTGGTCTCACTTTTATGTCCCACCTACGTATGGAATAATGCAGTTCCAGGTTTTTTCTGATTTACTTATTTCACTTCGTATAATGTTATCAAGATCCCACCATTTTGCTGTAAATGATCTGATGTCATCATTTCTTATGGCTGAGTAGTATTCCATAGTGTATATGTGCCACATCTTCTTTATCCAGTCATCTATTGATGGGCTTTTTGGTTTTTTCCATGTTCTGGCCACGGTGAACATTGCTGCAATGAACCTGGGGCTGCATTTGTCTTTACGTATCAATGTTTCTGAGTTGTTGGGGTATATACCCAGTAGAGGGATTGCTCGTCATAAGGTAGTTCTATTTTTCGTTTTTTGAGGAACCACAATACTTTCTTCCATAATATTTGTACTACTTTACATTCGCACCATCAGTGTATGAGGGTTCCTTTTTCTCCACAACCTCTCCATGGGCCCTGTTTTTTTATCCATGCAGCTACCCTATGTCTTTTGATTGGATCATTTAATCCTTTTAAATTTAAGTTTATTATTGATATGTAGTTGTTTATTGCCATTTTCTTCTTTAAAGGTGTATTCCTTTTTTGCTATGTTCTTTTCCCACTTTGATCTGTTTACAACAGGAAAGGAATGTATATTCTGCTGCTTTATGGTGAAAGATTCTGAAGATATTTATTAAATCGAGTTGATCGATTTAAATCATGTTGTCACATTAACATTTCCTGCCTCATTGGTTTGGTTGTAATGAATTCCTTGAGTTGTTTTTTGTCTGGGAAGCTTTCTATTTCTCCTTCAGTTTTAAATGATATTTTTGCTGGATAAAGAAGTCATGGTTGTAGGTTCTTGTTTTGCATTATTTTGAATAGTTCTTGCCATTTCCTTCTGGCCTCAAGTGTTTCTGTTGAGAAGTCGTATGTCATCCTTATGGGGGCTCCTTTGTAGGTGAAAACTTTTTTTTCTCTTGCAGCTTTTAATATTTTCTCTTTTTCACTTAGCTTTTGTATTTAATTATGATGTGTCTTGGTGTAGGTTTCTTTGGATTTCTCTTTAATGGAGTCCTGTGTGTTTCTTGGACTTGTGAGAGTTTCTCTTGCATTAATTTAGGGAAGTTTTCAGCTATGATATGATTGAATAAAGTCTCTATCCCTTGTTTTTTTTCTTCTTCTTCAGGAACCCCTATGATGTGGATGTTATTTCTCTTCATGTTGTCACAGAGATCTCTAAGGGTTTCCTCTGACTGTTTGAGTCTCTTTTCTCTTTTCTTCTCTTCTTTCATGCCTTCATTCCAGTTGTCCTCCAACTCACTGATTTGATCCTCAACTTTATCCTATTTTATATTCCTTCCATTGTCATGTTTATTTCTGATATTGTATTTGTCATCTCCGACTGATTCTCTTTTATACTTGCTATTTCTTTATTTAGGTGTTCATAATGACCATCCATTGTTGTTCTAAGATCCCTAAGCATCCTTTCAATCATTATTTTGAAATCCGCATCTGGAGGTTTGATTATTTCCATATCACTCAGTTCCTCTCCTAAAGGTGTCTCTTGTGGTTTCATTTGGACTGCACTTTGTCTTCTCATTGTCTCTTTTTGGGTGTTTTATTTGTAGAGTTGGTTGAGTCTAGGTTGGTGTTGTCTGCCTGCAGTTTTCAGTTTTGTTTTTTCTAGGTCTGCTTGGGTTGGTATCAGCTGTTATCTGCAATTCACTTTCGGATTTGGGCAGCTTTGAAATCTTGATTTGTTTGTTTTCTTAACAGGTGATAGTCTTGTTTACTGATCTCAGCATGGGGCTTCCTTGAAACTGTATCCAGGAACGTGATGGGTGTAACCTGAGAGTCTGAAGGTCTCTTTAACCTATTAATCTCTCTGGGGGCATGGTGTTTTCTCAGCTTCAGTAGGGAGAGGTGTGTCTCAGATCTCCATGGAGACCTGAGTTACTGCCCCTCCTCCCCACTTCTTGTTTTCAGCTGTGTCTTGTTGCGCTGATTGGAGCTGGATAGATGTCCAAAGATATCTGATCTGAAAGCAATTCTTCTCTGTTTTGTGAAAGGTTCAGTCCCTCCTTCAGCTATGGCCGCCTCCAGCATGGATGAGTCAGCTTTTTTAGGTCGTCTCCTTCATTCCTTAACCCCTCACAGTCTGTCCCTCTCTCTTTCCTTTCCACTTGGGAGATAAGCTGGTCTTTTCAACTCACCTTGCTCTCTGGTTGCCAGGCAAGTGGCTGTGAGCAGTAGTTTCTGCTCTTTTACCTTGGGTGAGATTCCCTCTGGGCTCTCAGCCTCACCCCTCCCCCGTTCTGTAAGCAGGGGAGATTCAGGCGCTCCCTACCAGGTTTGTTGTAGCTTCTTTTTTGCTCCTTGGTTTTTGAGAGCTGTTCTTGTAGTTCAGAGTTGGTTTTTCATGCTGATTTTTCCTAAATTGATTTGTATTCCAGTTTGGTGGTGAGAGCTGGGCGTCTGTGCATCCACCGACTCTGCTGCCATCTTTTTTCCCCCTTGATAATCTCTTCTGGTCTCAAGTGTTTTTGTTGAGAAGTCAGGTGTCATTTTTGTGGGGGCTTCTCTGTAGGTAATTAACTGCTTTTCTCTTGCAGCTTTTAACTGTCTTTGTCTTTTTATCTTGGCATTTTAATTATGGTGTGTCTTGGTGTGGCCTCTTTGGTTTCAGCACTAATGGAACTCTCTGTGTTTCTTCAATTTGTGTGGCTTTTTCCTTCATAAATTTTGGGAAATTTTCAGCTATGATTTCTTCAAACAGATTCTCCCTCCCTTGTTTGTTCTCTTCTCCTTCAGGAACCCCTATGATGTGGATGTTGTTTCTTTTCAAATTTCTACAGAGGTCTATAAGAGCCTCTTTTCTTTGTGCTACTTTGCTTCTGTGCTTTTGTTTATATTGTTCTCTAAATCACTGATTTAGTTCTCTGCTTTATCTAGCCTGCTGTTGATTCTCTCTAGTGTAGTCATCTCTTATATTGTTTCTGTTATTTCTAACTGGTTCTTTTTTTCTGATTTCAATGTCCTTTTTAATGTTTGTTATTTCTTTAAGTTCTCATTATGACCATCCACTGTTGCTCTAAGATCCTTAAGCATCCTAAAAATTATTATTTTAAATTCTGCATCTGGTAGTTTGGCTACTTCTATTTCCATTTAATTTTTTTCTGATTATATCTCTTGTTTGTTCATTTGGTTTTTTTCTGCCCATTTTATTTTTTTATTTTTTATTATTTTTAAATTAAATTTAATGCAGTGGCATTGATGAATTAGGGTACATATGTTCTGAGAAAACATCTCCAGATTATTTTGACATTTAATTATGCTGTATACCCCTCACCCAAAGTCAAATTGTCTTCCATCACCTTCTATCTGGTTCTCTTTGTGCCCCTCCTCTCCCTCACCCATTCTCTCCTTCCTCGCACCATCCCCCCTCCACCCACCCTCTACCCCCATTACCATCATATTCTTGTTCATGTCTCTGAGTCTCATTTTTTATGTCCCATCTATTTATGGGTTCATATTGTTCTTAGTTTTTTCTGATTTACTTATTTCACTCCATATAATGTTATCAAGGTCCATCCATGTTATTGTAAATGATTCGATGTCATCATTTCTTATGGCTGAGTAGTATTCCATAGTATATATGTACCAAAGCTCTTTAATTCATTCATCCTCTGATGGACACTTGGGCTGTTTCCAGATCTTCACTATTGTGAACAATGCTGCCACAAACATGGGGTTGCATTTCTTTTTTTGGAGCAGTGCTATTGTGTTCTTGGTGTTTATTCCTAAAAGTGGGATAGCTGGGTCAAAAAGCAGTTCGATTTTCAACATTTGAGAAATCTCCATACTGTTTTACACAGAGGCTGCACCAGTCTGCATTCCCAACAGCAGTGCATGAAGGGTTCCCTTTTCTCCACATCCTCGCCAGCACTTATTCTATGTTGTTTTGTTGATGAACGCCATTCTGTTTGGTGTGAGGTGATATCTCATTGTGGTTTTAATTTGCATTTCTCTAGTGATTAGTGATGTTGTTTTTCTGCCCATTTTATCTGTGTATTAGGTAGTACTGTTTGACTTTGGAATTTGTAATGGCATCCTCATATAGAGATGTGCTTGGTGGTACTCTCCTCCAGGCCACCTGATTTCCTTGCTGAAGAAATGCTTTTTGAGGGTAATATTTTCCCTCTTGTTGTATGTGAGTATTAAATGCAGTTAGTCTTTTAATGTGTGTGGTTATCCCTTCAGGCTGGCAGGCTCTAACTCTCAACCTTGATCATGTTATTAGCCACTGTGCAGTATCTGTCCTGTTGAGCATATTTTTACTCCACAGTGTCTTGTATTTGCTGGACTCCTCCTTTGGACATTCTGCTTGTGCTGTTAGCTGAGTCTAGGTTTGGTGCTTTCTACCACCCTTTACTTGTTGTATTGGTTCTAGGTCTTCTTTGGTAGTGTCAGATATTGTTTTTAAACTGTTGTGGTCTACCTGCTAGGAGCTACTGTTCTGTTCACTGTTGTGTCTGCATTTCTATTGCCTGGATAGTGTGGGATGGGCCAACCTGTGTATAAGGATCAGCTTCATTCTGCTTATAAATGTGAGCAGCTCCATGAAACATCAAGTTCTTTAAGATTTGCCTCCACTTTTATGCTCTTTTATCTCCTCTTGCAGCTTCCTGGTCTTCTCATTAAGTATTCTGTAGAAAGACTGTAGTGTGGGCTCCGACTGGCATCACACAAACAAGCCATCTAAAGGTTGCTAGCTTAGTGGTTATGGCAGCTGAGGTTGGTAATATAATGTTAGTAGGATCCCCCACTTCATGTGTCTATTGGTCAGGAATGCAGTATGGCAAAAATGGCCTCTACTCTACAGTCTAGTCCATCAGCCCTTGCTGGATACTCAAATTTTATTTCTCAGCAAGGTGAGCATCAGGTTCAGATCAAGTGCAGCCAACAGTCCCCTCTGTATAGGTTTTTCCAGCTGGTGAAACCCTGCTCTCAGGTAGAAAGACTGATAAAATCTTTGTCAGAGGCTTACTAGTCCCCCCAGAAAGTGGCTAAACCCCTTGACCAGAAGAAACAATAAGCTTGTGGGGACCACACTTTAAGTGTTCTTGCTCCAAGCCTCTCTCTTCTTTCACCCTATGGATCTTAGCCAAGTGGGGCAGGATATATAGAACCCAATGGCTGATTGTGAAGTTCCACCTATCCAATGCATATGAGTTGCTGTGCCAGTGCTGATTGGAGAAAATGGAGATCACCTCAGTTGAGCCAGGTATGAGAAACCCTTACTTAGAACACACCAATACAAGGGTTTATAGGTCCTGTACTGATGCTCTTCACAGCTGGCCACTGGATGTGCTGGCCCAGGGCCTGCCTGTAGGAAACTTGGCTTATGCCATCGTGGACACTGCTTGTGACTGGCCTTCAATATCCTTCTTGGATCTACAAGCAATCTAAAGTTTGTGGCTGCTTCTTATGGGCCTAGGTGCACATGGAAATACCAAGCTGTACACCTAGGCTGGCTTTTACCCACCCTGGATCTGGGGGAAGGTTGACAAAAGGCAGAGTTTCCCCAAATACCATCTCTTTTTTTAATAATTTTATTTCTTTAATGGGACGACATCAATAAATCAGGATACATATATTCAAAGATAACAAGTCCAGGTTATCTTGTCGTTCAATTATGTTGCATACCCATCACCCAAAGTCTGATTGTCTTCTGTCACCTTCTATCTAGTTCTCTTTGTACCCCTCTTCCTCCCCCTTCCCTCTCCCTCTCCCCCCTCTTCCCATAACCAGCACATTCTTATCAATGTCTCTTGGTCTCACTTTTATGTTCCACCTATGTATGGAATAATGCAGTTCCTGTTTTATTTCTGATTTACTTATTTCACTTTGTATCATGCTATCAAGATCCCACCATTTTGCTGTAAATGATCCGATGTCATTATTTCTTATGGCTGAGTAGTATTCCATAGTGTATATGTGCCACATCTTCTTTATCCAGTCATTTATTGACGGGCTTCTTGGTTGTTTCCATGTCCTGGCCACTGTGAAAAATGCTGCAGTGAACATGGGGCTGCATGTGTCTTTACATATCAATGTTTCTGAGGTTTTGGGGTATATACCCAGTAGAGGGATTGCTGGGTCATAAGGTAGTTCTATTTTCAGTTTTATGAGGAACTACCATACTTTCTTCCATAATGTTTGTACTACTTTACGTTCCCACCAACAGTGTATGAGGGTTCCTTTTTCTCCACAGCCTCTCCAACATTTGCTATTACCTGTCTTGTTAATAATAGCTAATCTAACAGGTGTGAGGTGGTATCTCATTGCAGTTTTGATTTGCATTTCTCTAATAGCTAAAGAAGATGGGCATCTTTTCATATATCTGTTGGCCATTTGTATTTCTTCCTGGGAGAAGTGTTTGTTCATGTCCTCTCTCATTTTTTTATTGGATTGTTTGTTTGGGTAAACAACATTTAAAATAATTCAAAACAAGTACCTACAACCAAGACTACTCTAACCAGCAAAGTTGTCATTTAAAATGAAGGAAAATAAAGAGCTCCCCAGACAGAAAAAGTCTCAAGGAGTTTATTACCACCAAACCAGTACTGCAAAAAATGTTAAACCACCCATTAAAAAAATAAGAAAGGAAAAAAGTAATTGAGAGAAATAGAATTATAAGCTTAAGAAACAAAAATGGCAATAAATAAGTGCATATCAAGAATAACCTTAAATGTAAATGAATCAAATGCTCCAATCAACAAACATAGTGTAGTTACATGGATAAAAAAGAAGACCTATATATATGCTATGTGCAAGAGACCCACCTCAGAAAATAAATTACACATAGACTGTAAATGAAGGGATACAAAAATATTTCATGCAAACAGAAATTTAAAAAGCTATGATGGCAATACTTATATCTGACAAAACAGCTTTTAAAACAAAGGCTATTATAAGAGATAAAGGAGGCTACTGCATAATAATAAAAGGAAAAATCCAACAAAATGTTATAACCATTGTAAATATTTATACATACAATATAGGGGCATCCAACTAAATAGAGCAGATGTTAATGAACATAAAGGAAGAGATAAATAGCAATACAGTAAGAGTAATACATTTAAACACTTCATTAACCTGAACCGATAGATCTTCTAGACTGAAAGTTAACAACAACAATAAAAAAAAAACACCAGGAGCTTTAAATGACATCCTAGATCAACTGGATTTAATTGGTATCTTCAGATCATTTTACCTCAAAACAGTAGAATATACAACCATTTCAAGTACTCATGGTACAGTTTTTAAAATAAACCACATGTTAGAACACAAAACAAGTCTCAATAAATATAAGATTAAAATCTCTAGCCACAATGGCATGAAACTATAAATCAACTACAATAAAAAACTGAAAAATATTCAAAAAATTGGAGGCTAAATAGCATGTTATTAAATAACAAACAGGTCAAGTTAACAATGAGAACAAGGAAGAAATCAAAAATGTTTTTGAGCTTGACTAGGTGATGGTGCAGTGGATAGAGCATCAGACTGGGATGTGGAGGACCCAGGTTTGAAACCTTGAAGTCACTGGCTTGAGTATGGGCTCATCTGGTTTGAGCAAGGCTCACCAGGTTGAGCCTAAGGTCGCTGGCTTCAGTCAGGGGTCACTCGGTCTGCTGTAGCCCCCCAGTCAAGGCACATATGAGGAAGCAATCAATGTACAACTAACATTTCACAACAAAGAATTGATGCTTCTCCTCTCTCTCCCTAACTCTCTGTCTGTCCCTGTCTGTCCCTCTCTGTCTCCTCTGTCTCTGTCACACACAAAAATATTTTACTTGAAATAAATGAAAATGGAAATTCAACCACCCAAATCTATGGGACACAATGAAAGCAGTCCTGAGAGAAAAGTTCATATAGCATACCACAAGAAGCAAAAAAATCTCAAATAAACAATTCAACCCTGCAATTAAAGAACTAGAAAATAAAAAAGAAACACATGAATCCCAGAGGAAAGACAGAAATAAAGATCAGAATTAAAATAAATTACATAGAGGCTAAAAAAAACAATAAAGGTGTTCAATCAAACCAAGACCTGATTCATTTGAAAGGTAAACAAGATTGATCAACCTTTTATAAGATTTATCAAAAAAATGAAAGATGATCAAATAAATAAAATTAGAAATGAAAGAGGAGAAGTAACATCTGACATCACAGAAATACATAAGATTGTAAAAAGAAATACTATGAAAATCTATGACAAAATTTGGGCAAACTGGGTGAAATGTATAAATTCCTAGAAAGATACTATTTGCGAAAATTGACTCTGGAAGAATCAGAAATATTGAGCAGACAGATTACAACAAATGAAATAAAAAGTGTTATCAAAAAACTTTCAGGAAACAAAAGTCCTGTTGCCAGATGGTTTCACAGGTGAATATTACCAAATATTCAAAGAAGAACTAACACTTACCTTTCTCAAGCTATTTCAAAAGATTCAAGACAAGAAAATACTTCCAAGCTCATTTTATGAGAATGTGTTATCTTAATTCCAAAACCAGGTAAAGACACTACAAAGAAAGAAAGTGATATGTCAATATCCCTGATGAATTTAGATGCTAAATTTCTCAGCTTAGTTAATATGAGTAAAGCAGATCCAGCAATACATTATAAAGGTGAAAGATTTATGCAATCTGAAAAAATAACAAAGTATTAGATCCAGCAATACATTAAAAAGATTTTACATCAATTGATACTTATTTCGAGGAAGCAAGGTTGGTACAATATTTATAAATCTATAAATGTGATTCATCACATAAACAAAATGAAGGATAAAAATCACATAACTAGCCTGATCGGATGGTGGTGCAGTGGATAGAATGTCAGACTGGGATGCAGAGAAGCCAGATTTGAGACCCCGAGGTCGCCAGCTTGAGCACGGGCTCATCTTGTTTGAACAAAGCTCATCAGCTTGGACCCAAGGTTGCTGGCTTGAGCAAAGGGTTCCTTGGTCTGCTGTAAACCCACAGTCAAGGCACATATGAGAAAGCAATCAATGAACAATTAAAGTGCCACAACAAAAAACTGATGATTGATGTTTCTCATCTCTCTGCATTCCTGTCTGTCTATCCCTATCTATCCCTCTCTCTGACTCTCACTCTGTCTCTGTAAAAAATAAATAAATACTAAATCACATAATCATATCAATAGATGCAAAGAAACCACTTGATAAAATCCAGAAAGCATTTATGGTAAAAATTCTCATCTATAAAGGAATACAAGGAACATACATACCTTAACATAACAAAGGCCATATATGACAAACTAACAGCCAACATCACTCTCAATGGAAAAAAATTAAAAACAATAGCCTTAATATTAGGAACAAGAAAGGAATGTCCCCTTTCATCTCTCTTTTTTAAAAATTAATTTTAGTGAGAGAGGCAGGGAGAGAAGGAGAGAGAGAGAGAGACAGAAACATCAATCTGTTCCTGTATGTGTCTTGACTGAGGATCAAACCAGCAACCTCTGTACTTCAGGATGACCCTCTATACCAACTGAGCTGTCCAGCCAGGGGATCAGTACTCTTATTCAACATAGTGCTGGAAGTTCTATTCACAGTGCTTAGACAAGAAGGAAAATAAAACTCTTCCAAATTGGAAAAAAGAAGTAAAACTGTAATTATTTGCTGATGACATTATATTGTACATTGAAAAACTATTAAATCTTAGCCAAAAAGCTACTAAACATGATAAATGAATTAGGTAGAGTGACAGAATATAAAATTAACATTCAAAAATCAGTGGAATTTTTATAAAACAAAAATTAACTGTAAGGAAAAAAAATTAAAGAAACAATCTCATTTACTAAGGCAACAATAACAAAAAATAAAGTACCTAAGAATAAATTTAACTGAGGATGTAAAAGGCATGTATTCAGAAAATTATAAGACATTGCAAAAAATTGAGGAAGAAACAAACAAGTGGAAGCATATACCATGTTCATGGATAGAAAGAATTAACATCATTAAAATATCATACTACCTAAAATTATATATAAATTCAGTGCAACTCCTATAAAAATCCAATGGTATACCTCACAGATTTAAAACAAATATTTCAAAAATTTATGTGAAAAAAAATGAACCCTAATAGCTTCAGTAATCTTGAAAATGAATAACAAAGCAGGTGGTATCAAACTTCCTGATATCAAATTATACATACTACAAGGTCATTGTAATAAAAACAGCCTGGCACTGACATAACATTAGGCATACAGATCAAAGAAACAGAACTGAGAATCCAGGAATAAACTTGTATAATAAATATGTATTTTCTGATGGCTTTAGGCGACCACTGTGTTTTGGTTGTTCGACCCTGCTTGGGTTGTGACCCACAGGTTGAGAACCGCTGGATTAGGGGTATACAATGGAGTAAAAACTATCTCTTTAATAAATGTTGTTGGGAACATTGGACAGGTACTTTCCAAAAAATAAAACCAGACTCCCAATTTACACCATTCAAAAAATAAACTGAAAATGGATAAAAGACTTAAATATAAGTCACAAAACCATAAAAATCCTAGAAGTAAACATAAGCAATCCACTCTCATATATCTCTTTAAGCAATATTTTTGCCAATATATATCCTCAAACAAGTGAAATAAAGAAAAAAATATTAGCCTGATCAGGTAGTGGCACAATGGATAGAGCATCGAATGGGATGCAGAGGACCCAGGTTCGAGACCCCGAGGTCGCCAGCTTAAGCACGGTCTCATCTGGTTTGAGCAAAGCTCACCAGCTTGAACCCAAGGTTGCTGGCTTGAACAAGGGGTTACTTGGTCTGCTGTAGCCCCACGGTCAAGGCACATATGAGAAAGCAATCAGTGAACATCTAAGGTGCCACAATGAAGAATTGATGCTTTTCATCTCTCTCCCTTCCTGTCTGTTCCTAGCTGTCCATCTCTCTGTCTATCTCTCTGTCTCTGTCACAAAAAAACAAAACAAAGCCTGTGTGGAAAAGTGGATCTTTGCAAAGCAAGGGAAGGACTTTAGTGGTCATAAAAAGGCACCATTCATACCCCCATGTCCAGATAGTTAAAAATCCCTAATGGCCCTAGCTACTGTGCCCTGAATTCATTCATTCTACATTCAGGCTAAAACTACTACACTTCCAAAGACTGACAACAACAGGCATACTAAGGCAGACCCATTCTTAGATGATGCAGGCCCTCTTGGACTATTAAGAAAACCCTGTAAATGGCTTGGAAAATATTCTAGGTCCCTAATGCTCAAAGCATTGTGTAGCTCCAGTACACTAAGTTGAATTGACTGAATCATTTAAGGCTTAAAATTTGATCAGCTTTAAGTACACCAAGAACCTAGCTCAGAATTTCACTTTTACAATTAGGAAGCATTATCACCATCATCATCACCACAACTACCACTACCCCAACACATACACTAGTAAGCAACTTAAATTTTTCTCAGAGATGACATCAAAATTATGTAGATATGTTGTTTTGAATTTAAAAATATATTTTACTTCAGTTTTTTTCTATAATTGTATGACATTAGCAAATGGATATGATATAGTAAAAAGAACAGTATGTAAGACACCAGACAAAATGATCCCAGCTCAGTTAGTAAGAAATTGTGTGAGCTTTGAAAAGGCATATTTACTCTCTGAGCTTCAATTTCTTCATATATAAAACAAAAATGTTGAATTTGATTGTCTCTAAAACCCCCTTAAATTCTAAATATGATTCTGTGGACAATACATATCCATTCAGTTCAACCAATTAATTACATCACACATAGCCTTAAATGACCACAAGGTGTCAGGATATGCTCATCTGACAGTTTCAACAGTTTTACTTCTGCACTGAATTAGAATACTCACTTTCATATATCTCACACATTTGAAAAACTTTTATAATAACCCAATCAAAGAGATTAGAAAAGCATTTTCAGTAAAATTTAACCTAGATAATAGGGAGCAATAGCTTCTACCACCTTTACCTTCTCCCAAATACTACCACATGCTTATTTTCTCCACTAACCCTTCAACTGTACTATTTTTTTTAATAATTTTATTTTTTTAATGGGATGACATCAATAAATCAGGATACATATATTCAAAGATAACAAGTCCAGGTTATCTTGTCGTTCAATTATGTTGCATACCCATCACCCAAAGTCAGATTGTCCTCTGTCACCTTCTATCTTATTTTCTTTGTGCCCCTCCCCCTCCCCCTTTTCCTCTCCCATTCCCCACTCCACCCTGTAACCACCACACTCTTATCAATGTCTCTTAGTTTCACTTTTATGTCCCACCTACGTATGGAATAATACAGTTCCTGGATTTTTCTGATTTACTTATTTCGCTTCGTATCATGTTATCAAGATCCCACCATTTTGCTGTAAATGTTCCGATGTCATCATTTCTTTTGGCTGAGTAGTATTCCATAGTGTATATGTGCCACATCTTCTTTATCCAGTCATCTATTGACGGGCTTTTTGGTTGTTTCCATGTCCTGGCCACTGTGAACAATGCTGCAATAAACATGGGGCTGCATGTGTCTTTACGTATCAATGTTTCTGAGTTTTTGGGGTATATACCCAGTAGAGGGATTGCTGGGTCATAAGGTAGTTCTATTTTCAGTTTTTTGAGGAACCACCATACTTTCTTCCATAATGGTTGTACTACTTTACATTCCCACCAACAGTATATGAGGCTTCCTTTTTCTCCACAGCCTCTTCAACATTTGCTATTACCTGTCTTGCTAATAATAGCTAATTGAACAGGTGTGAGGTGGTATCTCATTGCAGTTTTGATTTGCATTTCTCTAAAAGCTAAAGAAGATGAGCATCTTTTCATATATCTGTTGGTCATTTGTACTTCTTCCTGGGAGAAGTGTCTGTTCATATCCTCTTCTCATTTTTTTATTGGATTGTTTGTTTGTTTGTTGTTGAGTTTTATGAGTTCTTTGTATATTTTGGATATTAGGCCCTTATCTGAGCTGTTGTTTGAAAATATCATTTCCCATTTAGTTGGCTTTCTGTTTATTTTGTTATCAGTTTCTCTTGCTGAGCAAAAACTTCTTAGTCTGATGTAGTCACATTCATTAATTTTTGCCTTCACTTCTCTTGCCTGTGGAGTCAAATTCATAAAATGCTCTTTAAAACCCAGGTCCATGAGTTGAGTACCTATGTCTTCTTCTATGTACTTAATTGTTTCAGGTCTTATGTTTAGATATTTGATCCATTTTGAATTAATTTTTGTACTCAACTGTACTATTTTTGATCCTCAAATCTAAGTTTTACTTATCATTCAAACTAGCTCTACTTATTCACAATAGCAATAATGATAATCTATACAAATAAAACTAACACAAAATACATGAGACCCACATTAATGCAACTATAATTACTGAAGGGTATAAAAAATGATGAAGATAATTGAAAACACCTACTATAGGCTGGAAAAGTAATTGTTTGGTCAAAATTAATTTTAATCCTCTACATTTTCCCCATTAAATCTGAAAATCGCAGCCTAATTCTTCATCTAGAAGATAAAATGGGCAAAAAAGATCCAATTTTTTTAACCTCTAGAAACTATTGAGAAAAGATAAAGAGTTACACATGCCTCACAAAATATAAAAACATTTAGACTTGTCATTGTAATAGTGAAACAACAAAAGACTAGGGATACAGAACAATGGACCAGATTAAGACCTAGAAGCAGATCCTGTATATATAGGAATTCAGTATATGATAAAAGTTGAATTTAAAATAAGTGAGAAAATGGTCCAGGAAATATTAATTGCAGAATCAACTTTATATGGAAAAATAAAATTAACTAATTGCTAACTGCTTGCTATAGTGAATTCTAAGTGAAACTCTGAGAGAGAGAGAAAGAGAGAGAGAGATTTAAATATAATACAATAATAAGAAAGACAAATACTTTCCTTCTATGGCTTTCATTTTTCTTTTCTGAAAAAGAGATAATAATATCCACTTCACAGAACTTATATAAATGTTAAAAAAGCTGGTGAGTGACATGTTGATCTGTACTGAATATATCTTAGTGGTATAATAGAATGACAATAAATATATAGTAATAAATAATTTTTTATTAGACTTAAAAATTACAAGACTAGAGAACAACTCACTTTCTCCAAATCACTCAGTATAAAATGGATCCAGAGTTTAAAACTGAGACACTATTAGAACCCAGGTGTTCTAAGTTACAGCTCAGTAATTTTGTCTATAGATTCTCTTTTTTTAAAAAAAAATTAGGAAATTATTTTAATTCTGAACTGTTTCATTGACTTTCCATATGATTGCAATATCTGTTCATTTAGAAACTATATAAATGCTAAACTATTATAAAGTAAATAATATTTTTAAATCAATATGTATTTGACTAAGCATAACAGTATTATAGACTGTATTTATATATATAACAGTATTTATATACATTTTTAAAGCTATGGTATGTTTATATTCTGAGATAGTTTTTATTCAGTCCATAGTAAATGCCTAGTGTAGCCCCAAGGATAGGAATCACTGAACTATGTAAAACTCACTTGTTTATTCCTACAGAAATAGCACTCAATCATAACAATCAAGAGACTGATTGGAACTCTCAAAGAACAACCTAAGAGTCTACAATCTTATGCCACCTGTCAGTAATAACCTTAATTCTATGGGTAGAGAAATAGTTGATAGCCATTTTGTAAAAGGGGTTAAATCTTACAGGCAAAAGTAGTTTCACTTATGGCATTAGCATGTCATTTTACTGCAATGATCAAAAGATTTATTTCTCATACATAAGTAAGTCTTTTAATTTAATTTCAGAAGAAAAAAAGTATACATCCAAACCTAGTAGGAACATTTGGTGGTACCTTGGGATTTGAGTCAGGAGAAGAGTTCATAATGGCTGCCATAATGTAGGCTGGGAAAAGGGTGAAAGGCACTGGCTAGTAATTTGAGGACAAAGTAGAAAGGTGCTAAGGAAAGAAAGTTAGGAGAGGATGAGAGTTCCAGGGAAAGAGATGGGGCTAGTTTGTGATGTGCATTTTACCAGGATTACTGATGTCATGGTCTTCCTAGAGCTAAATAACTTTTTGAATCTGCTGAATTCTGTTTGATTCTATATTTACCATGTTTCAATCCAGTGACTCTTATTCATGTCACTTAATTTCTGTACCTGTTTGCTCATCTGTAAAATAGGCAAATAATTGCTGCCACCACTTCACGGGCTATTTGGGAGATCTCAGTAGATCTCAGAGGGAAAATTACACAAATAGAGAAAAGTATTGTTACTTAAGGCATCTTCCCTGCCTGGGTTATGTAGAGACAGGAAATAAAGCCCCACCTATTTTCATCCTACCATCAGATTATACTTAAGCAGACATGAAAAATAAAAAGCTTTTTGGCCCTACTTTGTGGCATGTAGATATGCGGGGATAATAACATGATGAGTGCTACAGAGAATTTGTCCAACATCAGATCCTGGCCTTCCATCACCCTAATTTATGATTACTTTAGGTTCACAAACAGGTTGAATAAAGCCAGAAAAAAACCAAAATAACACAACAAAAACCACTTTACTTGGGGAATTTTAGAGAGAATGGAGGATGTAATTCCCTGAGATCATAAGCAAAAGGAAATTCACTTTTCATTTATTTTAACAGAAATGAGAAGTCTTTTACACACCCAGCCACTCTGCACCTCTGTGCCACAAATTATTTCTATAATTTATAATTTAATTTCGACCACTTCTTTCTGAGGCTTACTTTTACTTGGAGAACTCTCTCATCATAATACCATCCCAGCACAGATATTATTCTGAACCAATGATATATTTGAAAAATTGTATGACAAACATTTTGAAAAATTTGTAACAAAAAGGTGACATTGCATGTGTGAGAATTTCTGGCCCCAAATTTTGAATGATAATTGTGTAAGGTGCACAGACTTGGCTCTTGGATGAGACAAGCACACAGATCGTGTACTTCAGGTACTATGTATGTGTATTGTTATTCCATCAGCACTTTGATTTTCATTACTAAAAATTTTGATTAGCTTTTCAGTAGAATGAGACACTCAATATTGGCTGGAAACAACTCTGCGGCAAGAAAAATGAGCAATGCTTTTTAAAATAGACAGCAGAGGTCACCAAAGTCTAGTTTATTCATCTACTCCTGAGAAGCCCTGAAAATCGTGACATTCGAATGGCAAATTTTAGGTTTATTAACAACCAATTCTTTTTTTTTAAAGGATCCACAAGACAATTGAAAAACAGTTTCTCATAGATCTGTGATGGTGAACCTTTTTATAAAAACCACCCACTTTTGCAGTGCTGGTCAACCTGGTCCCTCCTGCCCACTAGTGGATGTTCCAGCTTTCATGGTGGGTAGTAGTAGAGAAATCAAAGTATTAATAAAAAGATAGATTTAACTATAGTAAGTTGTTTTATAAAGATTTATTCTGGGGAGAGAGAAGATGGCAGCGGAGTAGGCGGATGCACAGACACCCAGCTCTCAACACCAAACTGGAATACAAATCAATTTAGAAAAAATCAGCATGAAAAACCAACACTGAACTGCAAGAACAGCTCTCAAAAACCAAGGAGCAAAGAGGAAGCCACAATAATCCTGGTAAGGAGTGCCTGAATCTCCTCTGCTTACAGGAAGGGAAGGAGGGGGGTGAGGCTGAGAGCCCAGAGAGGATTTCACAGAGGAAAAAGAGCAGAAACTACTGCCCACAGCCACTTACCTGGTGACCAGGGAGCAAGGTGGGTTGAAAAGACCAGCTTATCTCCCAAGTGGAAAAGACAGGGAGAGGGACAGACTGTGAGGGGCTAAGGTATGCAAGAAACAAAATAAAAAAGCTGACTCATTCGTGCTGGAGGCGGCCATAGCTGGGGGAAGGACTGAACCTTTCACAAAACAGAGCTGAAGTGCTTCCGGATCAGAGATCTCCGGACATCTATCCAGCTCCAATCAGCACAACAAGACACAGCTGAAAACAAGAAGTGGGGAGGAGGGGCAGTAACTCAGGTCTTCATGGAGATCTGAGATACACCTCCCCCTACTGAAGCTGAGAGAAAAAACCCTGCCCCCAGTGAGATTAGTTGGAGGAAGAGACCTTCAGCATCTCAGGTTACACCCACAGCATTCCTGGATACAGTTTCAAGGAAGCCCCCTGCTGAGATCAGTTAACAAGACTATCACCTGTTAAGAAAACAAACAAATCAAGACTTCAAAGCTGCCCAAATCCGAAAGTGGATTACAAATAATAGCTGATACCAACCCACGAAGACCTAAAAATAACACAACTGAAAACTGGAGGCAGACAACACCAAGCCTAGACTCAATCAACTCTACAAATAAAAAAAAAAAGAAGAAGATGAGAAAACAAAGGAGTGCAATCCAAATGAAACCACAAGAGACACTTTCGAGAGATGAACTGAGTGATATGGAAATAATCAAACTTCCAGATGCGGAGTTCAAAATAATGATTGTAAGGATGCTTAGGAATCTTAGAACAACAATGGAGGGGGAGTTTGAAAACCTAAATAAAGAAATAGCAAGTATAAAAAAGAATCAGTTGGAGACGACAAATACAATATCAGAAATAAAGACCATAATGGAAGGAATTAAAAACAGGATAGATAGAGCAGAGGATCGAATCAGCGAGTTAGAAGACAACTGGAATGAAGGCATGAAAGCAGAGAAGAAAAGAGAAAAAAGACTCAAAAAGTCAGAGGAAACTCTTAGAGAGCTCTGTGACAACATGAAGAGAAATAACATCCGCATCATAGGGGTTCCTGAAGAAGAAGAAAAAGAACAAGGGATAGAGACTTTGTTCAAACATATCATAGCTGAAAATTTCCCTAAATTAATGCAAGAGAAACTCTCACAAATCCAAGAAGCACAGAGGACTCCATTAAAGAGAAACCCAAAGAAACCTACACCAAGACACATCATAATTAAAATACCAAAGCTAAGCGATAAAGAGAAAATATTAAAAGCTGCAAGAGAAAAAAAAAATATCACCTACAAAGGAGCCCCCATAAGGATGACATCTGACTTCTCAACAGAAACACTTGAGGCCAGAAGGGAATGGCAAGAAATATTCAAAGTAATGCAGAACAAGAACCTACAACCAAGACTACTTTATCCAGCAAGGCTATCATTTAAAATTGAAGGAGAAATAAAAAGCTTCCCAGACAAAGAACAACTCAAGGAATTCATTACAACCAAACCAATGCTGCAGGAAATATTAAGGGGCCTGGTGTAAACAGATAAAGTGGGAAAAGAATACAGAAAAAAAAAAGAAAAAGGAATACACCTTTAAAGAAGAAAATGGCAATAAACAACTACATATCAATAATAACCTTAAATGTAAATGGATTAAATGATCCAATCAAAAGACATAGGGTAGCTGCGTGAATAAGAAAACAGGACCCATACATATGTTGTCTACAAGAGACACACCTTAGAACAAAAGACACACACAGATTGAAGGTAAAAGGATGGAAAAAAATGTTTCATGCAAATGGAAATGAAAAAAAAGCTGGGGTAGCAATAGTTATATCAGACAAATTGGACTTTAAAACAAAGGATATAGTAAGAGATAAAGAAGGCCACTACATAATGATAAAGGGAGTAATCCAACAGGAAGATATAACTATTATAAATATCTATGCACCTAATATAGGAGCACCCAAATATATAAAACAGACTTTGATGGATTTAAAGGGCGAGATCAACAGTAATACTATAATAGTAGGGGATTTCAATACCCCACTAACATCACTAGATAGATCCTCAAGAAAGAAAATTAACAAAGAAACAGCAGACTTATTGGAAACACTAGATCAACTCGATTTAATAGATATCTTCAGAACCATTCACCCTAAAGCAGCAGAATATACATTCTTTTCAAGTGCTCATGGTACATTCTCTAGGATAGACCACATGTTAGGGCACAAAAGTGCTCTCAACAAATTTAAGAAGACTGAAATCATATCAAGCACTTTCTCCGATCACAACGGCATGAAACTAGAAATGAATCACAGCAGAAAAGCTCAAAAATTCTCAAACACATGGAAACTAAATAGCAGGGTGTTAAATAATGAATGGATTAAGAATGAGATCAAAGAAGAAATAAAGAAATTCCTAGAAACGAATGACAATGAGCATACAACAACTCAAAATTTATGGGACACAGCGAAAGCAGTGCTGAGAGGGAAGTTCATAGCACTACAGGCACACTTTCAGAAGCTAGAAAAAGCTCAAATAAACAACTTAACCCTGCATCTAAAAGAATTAGAAAAAGAACAGCAAGTAAAGCCCAAATGTAGTAGAAGGAAGGAAATAATAAAGATCAGAGCAGAAATAAATGACATAGAGGCTAAAGAAACAATACAGAGGATCAATGAAACTAGGAGCTGGTTCTTTGAAAAGGTAAACAAGATTGATGCACCTTTAAGTAGACTCACCAAGAAAAAGAGAGAGAGGACTCAAATAAATAAAATTAGAAATGAGAGAGGAGAAATAACAACTGACACAACAGAAATACAAAATATTGTAAGAAAATACTATGAAGAACTGTATGCCAAAAAACTAGACAACCTAGATGAAATGGACAAATTCCTTGAAACATACAATCTTCCAAAAATGAATCTGGAAGAATCAGAAAACTTAAACAGACCAATTACACCAAAGGAGATCGAAACAGTTATCAAAAAACTCCCAACAAAGAAAAGTCCGGGGCCCGATGGCTTCACAACGGAATTCTACCAAATATTCAAAGAAGAACTAACTCCTATCCTTCTCAAACTATTTCAAAAAATTCAAGAGGAAGGAAGACTTCCAAACTCCTTTTATGAGGCGAGCATAATTCTGATTCCAAAACCAGGCAAAGACCACACAAAGAAAGAAAATTATAGGCCAATATCTCTGATGAATATAGATGCTAAAATCCTCAACAAAATATTAGCAAACCGGATCCAACAATATATGGAAAAAATCATACACCATGATCAAGTGGGATTTATTCTGGGGAGGCAAGGCTGGTACAATATTCGTAAATCAATCAATGTGATTCATCACATAAACAAAAAGAAGGAGAAAAAACATATGATAATTTCAATAGATGTAGAATAAGCATTTGATAAAATCCAGCACCCATTCATGATCAAAACTCTCAGCAAAGTGGGAATACAGGGAACATACCTCAACATGATAAAAGCCATCTATGAGAAACCCACAGCCAACATCATACTCAATGGGCAAAAATTAAAAGCAATACCCTTAAGATCAGGAACAAGGCAGGGGTGCCCCCTTTCACCACTCTTATTTAACATAGTCCTGGAAGTCCTAGCCACAGCATTCAGACAAGAAGAAGAAATAAAAGGCATTCAAGTTGGAAAAGAAGAAGTAAAACTATCATTATTTGCAGATGATATGATATTGTATATAGAAAACCCTAAAGTCTCCGTCAAAAAACTACTGGACCTGATAAATAAATTCAGCAAAGTGGCAGGATATAAAATCAATACTCAGAAATCAGAAGCATTTTTATACACCAACAATGAACAGTCAGAAAGAGAAATTAAGGAAACAATCCCCTTCACAATTACAACCAAAAAAATAAAGTACCTAGGAGTAAACTTAACCAAGGAGACTAAAGACTTGTACTCGGAAAATTACAAAACATTGATAAAAGAAATCAAGGAAGATACTAACAAGTGGAAGCATATACCGTGCTCATGGTTAGGAAGAATAAACATCATTAAAATGTCTATATTACCCAAAGCAATTTATAAATTCAATGCAATACCAATTAAAATACCAATGACATACTTCAAAGATATAGAACACATATTCCAAAAATTTATATGGAACCAAAAAAGGACACGAATAGCCTCAGCAATCTTAAAAAAGAAGAATAAAGTGGGAGGTATCACACTTCCTGATATCAAGTTATACTACAAGGCCATTGTACTCAAAACAGCCTGGTACTGGCATAAGAACAGGCATATAGATCAATGGAATAGAACAGAGAACCCAGAAATAAACCCACAGTTCTATGGACAACTGATATTTGACAAAGGAGGTAAGGAAATACAATGGAGTAAAGACAGCCTCTTTAACAAATGGTGTTGGGAAAATTGGACAGCTACCTGCAAAAAAATGAAACTAGATCACCAGCTTACACCACTCACAAAAATAAACTCAAAATGGATAAAAGACTTGAATGTAGGCCGTGAAACCATAAGCATCTTAGAAGAAAACATAGGCAGTAAGCTCTCCGACATCTCTCGGAGCAATATATTTGCTGATTTATCTCCACGGGGAAGTGAAATAAAAGACAGGATAAACAAATGGAACTATATTAAACTAAAATGCTTTTGCACAGCTAAAGACAACAAGAACAGAATAAAAAGACAAACTACACAATGGGAGAACATATTTGACAATACGTCTGATAAGGGGTTAATAACCAAAATTTATAAAGAACTTGTAAAACTCAACACCAGGAAGACAAACAACCCAATCCAAAAATGGGCAAAAGAGATGAATAGACACTTCTCCAAAGAGGACATACAGATGGCCAATAGGCATATGAAAAAATGCTCAACATCACTAATCATTAGAGAAATGCAAATTAAAACCACAATGAGATATCACCTTACACCAGTCAGAATGGCGCTTATCAACAAAACAACACAGAATAAGTGCTGGCGAGGATGTGGAGAAAAGGGGACCCTCCTGCACTGCTGGTGGGAATGCAGACTGGTGCAGCCACTGTGGAAAACAGTATGGAGATTCCTCAAAAAACTGAAAATCGAACCGCCTTTTGACCCAGCTCTCCCACTTTTAGGAATATACCCCAAGGACACCATAGAACGGCTCGAAAAGGAGAAATGCACCCGCATGTTTGTGGCAGCATTGTTCACAATAGCGAAGATCTGGAAACAGCCCAAGTGTCCGTCAGAGGACGAGTGGATTAAAAAACTTTGGTACATATATACTATGGAATACTACTCAGCCATAAGAAATGATGACATCGGATCATTTACAATAACATGGATGGACCTTGACAACATTATACGGAGTGAAATAAGTAAATCAGAAAAAAAACTGAGATGAATCCATACATAGAAGGGACATAAAAATGAGACTCAGAGACATGAACAAGAATGTGATGGCAACAGGGGCGGGGGGGTTGGGGGAGGGGGGAGGGGGTGAAGAAGGAGAGAGGGGTTAGGGGAGGGGAGGGGCACAAAGAAAACCAGATAGAAGGTGACAGAAGACAATTTAACTTTGCTGGAGGGGTATACAGCACAATCAAATGTCAAAATAATCTAGAGATATTTTCTCTCAACATATGTACCCTGATTTATCAATGTCACTGCATTAAATTTAATAAAAAAATATTAATATTAAAAAAAAAAGATTTATTCTGCCAAACTTAGCAAAAATATGACATAAAGTACTTGGAAAATAATTATTATTATATGCTTTAACTTGCTGTAACTCTGCTTTATAAATTTTATAAAGTAAAGTTACTTCCCTACTTTATAAATCACCATTAGTGTAGAACTGGTGGGCAGTTAGAAAATTTTACTACTAACAGAGATTCAAAAGTGGGTGGTAGGTATAAAAAGGTTGATTACCCCTAGATTAGATGTTTGCCATAACCCTGTAAGGTTGGCAAGCCCAAATAGGTATAGTGGCTTGCTTTGAGTCACACAGCAAGAACTCAGTGTTCTAAATCCCAAAGTCTTTTTAAGACTCCATGTCATTTTCACGGAATCTTAAGAACCTAAGAGCTTTGCCATACTCCACACCATTATGTGGAACAGGATATGTGAGTTCAGTATAAAAATCTGAATTTCTATTCACATTTTTCTCACATCAGTCCCCCCCTTATCAGATCCTTGGCTAAGTCCAGAAATTGCAGAGGATGCTCAAGAAATTTTGACCAAAGAACAACCTCCAACCCCCAAATCCCACTCCATTGAACCCTGACCCTTTCTCAGCAAGTGACAAGTATCTTTTGCACCCAGAATGAAAAGAAACTTTTGTTCATAGGACTCATATTTAAATGTGGGTTGAGAGAGGGCAGGTTAACTATGTTACTGACTCACTTCTCAGGAGGTAGGTCTGTCTAGGAAATAGCACAATATGCTCAAGAGTTACTTGTTATAAAGTTGAAGTGAATTAAACTAATTTTCCAATGTGATAGCACAAAAGACCACAAGATCCCCTGCTGTAAATTAAAGTAACCTATGCCACATCTCCTACTTCAAATTGAAGAGAGAGAAAAATGTGATTTAAACTTCTTTCTAGAATTTTCTAAAAGAATATGGAACTTTGAGACAAGGCACTTCACCCACATCACTCAACAGAATTTTGCTGTCTCAAATATTTTTAAAAAAATTTTGTAGGAGGGAGATGATGTCAGAGCAATGGCGCATTAGGAAGCAATACCAATAAATCTCCCCATAAATTCAACAAGATCTTCAACCAGAAACAATAAAACCTATCCTTGGAGCCTTCAGATATTTTGCAACACACCCGAAGGTACAGACGAGTGAAAAATTGGCTAAATATATAATCAAACCCCAGATGAAATAGAGAGTAAGAAATGCTCCGCCTTCCTCACTAACCTAAATAAGGTTGCTTTCACTAGGAACTTACAGTATAGAAACTAAGGCATGCAAAGAGGGTGAATAGATCCAGGTCATGGCACAAATGGCCGAACCAGGCTGTGACACGGAGATCCAAGCCAAGGAAAAACTGTGACTGTGGCAACCCGGGCAATACAAGCTAACACTCGCGCCAAACCCAGATAAAGAAAAACAAGTGGGGCAGCCATTTTCCCCATGTCCTGGTCGGTGCACACAGATAGTGGGCAAGAGATTCCTCTGAACACCTCAGGGGTGGGCGCCTGTGTTTTCCCACAGAGGCGCAGAGTCAGAGGCTTGCGTGTGGGCCAAAAGTGGAAACTCCGAAATGCCCCAGCGCCCTGAAAAAGCTGCACGCACAGGGAGAAAGATAGAGCCAATTCCAATGCTGGAACTTTTCCGTGTAGGTGGAGGGCTTTCTCGGAGTGAGACACTGCCGGCCTGATATCCTGGTTGGCACGCATGAAGAGTGGGCAAGAGATTCCTCTGAGCACTTCAGGGGTGGGTGCTCATGTTGTCCCACAGAGGGGCAGAGTTAGAGGTCTTTGATTGGGCGGAAGCCTCACCAGATCATGTTAGCAACTCTGACTGACTGAGCCTTACCCAGAGCCCAGTGCTGAGTGGGAATAGAGTGGGGAGTTGCCAACTCTTTGAGCCTCTTACTATCCAGGCAGAGGCAGCAGTAACCCCATAGCTGGATCATCAGGCTGCTAATTCAGGAAGGAAAGACTAGGAGAGAGGCTCCAGGAAAACAAACACTCTCATTGGCAAAGCCTGCAAATGCTAATGAGCCTCGACTGCCAACGAGACTGAAGCCCAATATATGACATCGCCATAGAGAATTATCAACTGCAAACCTCTACCAGAGTGTGCCAAAGGGGCAGAACCTGGAGTACAAAGTCACCGACCAAGAAGAGGGACAGAAAAAAAAGCAAGACAATAACCTCTCAAAATCAAGAATAATCCACAGATTTTATAACCTATCTCATTTTATTATATTTGTTCATCTGTGTCTCCTATCTTCATTCTTGATTTTTTTTCTTTTTTTTTCCTCCTCCAATTTGGTCGTTTAATTCTCGGCCGGCCTTACTCTCTCCTCTATTTGAACTATACTACCCATAAGTGTTACATCTCCCATTATCTTTTCTTTCCTCTTCCTTTCTCTCTATGAGGGTTGCACACCAAAACCCTTAACTCTCTCTCTCTCCTCTTTTTTCTTTTTTCTTCTTTTAGTGGTTCCATCTCTCTCTCTCTCTCTCTCTCTCTCTCTCTCCTTTCTCCTTCTATATTAGTCTCTTCCTTTCTCCTTTATGTCTCCTCTCATTAAAACCTCAATAATGAACAAATTATCTTATCTGGAACTAAAACTTAGGTTTGTGGCATTTTGGGGGTTTTTACTTCACCTTTTTAAGTCACTAGCAGTACTCCCATCACTGGCTCTCCATTTTATCTAGTTCTTGTTCCACTAAATACAAGAGTAATTTTTAAATTTTTTAATTCCCCCCCTTTTTCCTGTTTCCCTCTTATTCTGCTCATCATAACTCTTAGTCAGCCAACACCTAAAAGCAAATCATTTTATACTTGATCCAAATTTTTTCTTTATTTGCTTTTTGTGGGTCCATACTGCTCCCCCCTTTTTTTCTTTTTTCTTTTCTCTTTTTCCTTTGCCCCTTTATTAACTCTCCCAAATTCAGGCCCTCTATTACATGTATTGTTTGTTCTATTTAGTACAATATAATTCACAGTTAACCACAAGATTTTCTCAAGAAAGAGGGAAGAGGAGAGAAGAGGAAAAAAGGAGGGGGAGAAATAATTTTCTTTCTTTTCAAATTTTTATTTTATTTTATTTTTCTTTAATTAATGATTAATATATAAAAATCTTTTTGATTTTTTATTGTTATTTATTTTTTTAACTTTTTATTCTTTATTAAATCTCATTAATACTATCATCAAAACCACACTCAGATGCCGTTAAAGAAGAAAAAAATCAATTATCATGGATAAAAAAGAAAGAGAGGTAACACAGATAAATGAGGAAAAATATACAAAGAAAAAATTTAAGATATTGGAAACCTTGGAGTTAAACGACAGAGAATTTAAAATAGAAATCCTAAAAATACTCAGAGATATACAAGAAAATACAGAAAGGCAATTTAGGGAGCTCAGGAAACAACTAAATAAACAAAAAGAGTATATTTCCAAGAAAATTGAAACTATAAAAACAAATCAAACAGAGATAAAAAAACTCAATTCATGAACTGAAAAATGAGGTAACAAGCTCAGCTAATAGAACAGGCCAGATAAAGAGAAGATTAGTGAAATAGAAGACAAGCAACTTGAGGCACAACAGAGAGAAAAGGAAAGAGACTCAAAAATTTTAAAAAATGAGATAGCCCTACAGGAATTATCTGACTCCATCAAAAAGAATAACATAAGAATAATAGGTATATCAGAGGGAGAAGAGAGAAAAAATAAAATAGAGAACATACTCAAACAAATAATAGATGAGAACTTCCCAAGCCTGTGGAAAGAACTAAAGCCTCAAATCCTAGAAGCAACCAGAACTCCAAGTTTTCTTAACCCTAACAAACCTACTTCAAGGCACATCATAATGAAATTGGCACAAACCAACTGCAAAGAAAAAATTCTCAAGGCAGCCAAAAAAAAGAAAAATACAACATATAAAGGAAGGCCCATTAGATTATCATCAGATTTCTCAGCAGAAACTCTACAAGCTAGAAGAGAGTCGACCCCAATATTTAAAGTCCTGAAAGAGAGAAACGTACAGCCATAAATACTATACCCATCAAAGCTATCCTTCAAATATGAAGGAGAAATAAAAATATTCACAGATACAGAAAAGATGAGGGAATTTATCATCAGAAAACCCCCACTCCAGGAAATACTAAAGGGGGTTCTCCAATCAGATACAAACAACAACAACAAAAAAACTAAGCCACAAGTAAAAGCTCCAAAAAGAACACAATTAAACTTTGATTTTTTTCTGAATTTGCTGAAGGCAAAAATTAATGAATGGGACTACATCAGACTAAGAAGTTTTTGCTCAGCAAGAGAAACTGATAACAAAATAAACAGAAAGCCAACTAAATGGGAAGTAATATTTTTAAACACCTGCTCAGATAAGGGCCCAATATCCAAAATATACAAAGAACTCATAAAACTCAAGAAACAAACAATCCAATAAAAAAATGGGAAGAGGATATGAACAGACACTTCTCCCAGGAAGAAATACAAATGACCAACAGACATATAAAAAGATGCTCATCTTCTTTAGTTATTAGAGAAATGCAAATAAAAATTGCAATTAGATTCCACCTCACACCTGTTAGATTAGCTATTATTAACAAGACAGATAATAGCAAATGTTGGAGAGGTTATGGAGAAAAAGGAACACTCATCCACTGTTGGTGGGAATATAAAGTAGTACAACCATTATGGAACAAAGTATGGTGGTTCCTCAAAAGACTGAAAATAGAACTACCTTATGACTAAGTAATCCCTCTACTGGTTATATACACCAAAAACTCAGAAATATTCATACATAAAGACACATGCAGCCCCATGTTTATTGCAGCATTGTTCACATTGGCCAGGACATGGAAACAACCAAAAAGCCCATCAATAGATGACTGAATAAAGAAAATGTGGCACATATACACTATGGAATACTACTCTGCCATAAAAAATGATGACATCGGATCATTTACAGCAAAATGGTGAGATCTTGATAACATTATATGAAGTGAAATAAGTGAATCAGAAAAAAACAGGAACTGCATTATTCCATACGTAGGTGGAACATAAAAGTGATACCAAGAGACATTGATTAGAGTGTGGTGGTTACAGGGGGAGGGGGGAGAGGGAGAGGGAAGAGGGGAGGGGGAGGGGCACAAAGAGAACTAGATAGAAGGTGACAGAGGACAATCTGACTTTGGGTGATGGGTATGCAACATAATTGAATGACAAGATAAACTGGACATGTTATCTTTGAATATATGTATCCTGATTTACTGATGTCACTCCATTAAAAAATAAATAAAAAAAATTTTGTAGGAAAAAAAGATACAATAAAAAAAGAAACAATCATTATGTCATTTATAATTGCAAGAAAGAGAAAATTTAAATAAACCCAGGTAAGAAAACACTATTCTATTCAATAGGCACAGAGATTATTTATCACTGCTTACTCAATCTTTTACTTGTTATTTCATTAAAAAATAAAGGACCTTATTTTGAATAATCTCAATCAATACCTTTCTGAAACATCATTTTCAAAAAGTACAATCCCCTTTAAAAAGAAATAATTGCAAGCAGTTCTAGCACAATGAACATCTCTAGTACTGTGATCTCCTCAGTGGCAGTCCCTTCTCTATTCTAGATTGACACTCATATTGTTTTATATTAAACTATATTATAGGGCCATGACAATCCAAACAGCATGGTATTGGCAAAAAAAATAGACACTCAGACCAATGGAACAGAATAGAAACCCAGAAATGAAACCACATATATAGAGTCAAATAATTTTTGATAAAGGGGCCAACAACATACAATGGAGAAAAAAAAAGCCTCTTCAACAAATGGTGCTGGGGAATACTGGAAAGCCACATGCAAAAGAATGAAACTGGACTACAGTTTATCACCCTGTACTAAAATTAACTCAAAATGGATCAAAGATCTAAACATAAAACATGAAATAATAAAGTATATAGAAGAAGACATAGGTACTAAACTCATGGACCTGGGCTTTAAAGAGCATTTTATGAATTTGATTCCACAGGCAAGAGAAGTGACGTTGTTTTTGTGGCCCAACATATGGTCAATTCTTGAGAATGATCCATGTTCACTAGAGAAGAATGTATACTCAGTCACTTTGGGATGAAATGTCCTGTAGATGTCTATCATATCCAGGTGCTCTAGTGTTTTGTTTAAGGCCACTATATATTAAAATAATGCAAGGAAGTCACTTCCCAGTCAGTGTGTGATGATAACTCTGTTCCAAAAGCTACTGCCTGTGTACTTTAATATAAACTCTCTATTATATTAAGTTCTTTGTATCTTTGAACAATATTTTCCTGTTTCATTCAGTACTGTACTTTGGCAAAAAGGCTAAGAAATGGCAGAAAGAAGTGTATACGTTAATCCAACTAATTTCCCTCCTTCTACTTTCTTTTGTGATGAAAGAAAGAAAGAAAGGAAGGAAGGAAGGAAGAAAGGAAGGAAGGAAGGAAGGAAGGAAGGAAGGAAGGAAGGAAGGAAGGAAGGAAGGAAGGAAAAAAGAAAATCCCCCTTTGGAAAGTAGAAGAAATAAAGGGGCACCAAAGCCAGTTCAATTAATTATAATAAATTCTTCAAGGATTATTCCAACATAGATCAAAGACAGTTATTTTTAATTTTATATATTTTCTTTCTTTTTAATGGTGAAGAATAAAATCGAACAAATAGAAACAGTAGCAACTTGCACTTTAAGGCATCAATGTATAGATTGCTTTAAAAATATGAAATATTTGCTACTTAATCATTACTTTCTGATAATCTATGTAGTTATTATGAGTTTCGCTGGTATTCCCACCATAAAGGTGAAATACTAAAATATATCTAGAAAAGGACAATACATTCAGAGAGTATAGATGAATACTTTATTGAAGTTTGCTTCAGAAGAAACAAACAGCATTGATTGAGAAAAGTCATAATCATGACATTCAAGGAGGGAAAGTAAGTAAACCTTTAAACAAAATAATTAAAATAAATATCGGACCTTTCACCACTCTTAGTTGTATTTCAACTCTCTACCTTATATTACATAGATAAAAATTATGTGATTATTTTAATAATCAATATTTACAGTTGTAAGTCTTCATTTTTCAACTTTATAAAATACGGAATTAATATTAAAATTTTAAATTACTTTATCTTCATTGCTATTTTGTATTAATTTCATGTGTACAATATAGTGATTAGACAATAATTTACTTTACAAAGTGATCTTCCTGATATTTACAGTATGCACCTGACACCACACTAGTGGTAAGATGTAGGCAGATCACACTGGTTCAACAGAACTTACACCTGATTTTTTGTTGAGTTTGGCAAACCGGTTGTTAAAATGGTACTTGTAATCAAGGTCATCTCTAAGGTGGACACCTGGGAAGCCACTCAGTGTGGAAATCACTAATTTACATTTCTTAGTTTTTTTGGGGGGTTTTTTTTTTTTTTTTTTACAGAGACAGCGAGAGAGTCAGAGTGAGGGATAGATAGGGACAGAAAGGAACAGAGAGAGATGAGAAGCATCAATCATTAGTTTTTTGTTGTGACACCTTAGTTCAGTGTTTCCCAACCTTTTTTGTGCCATGCCCCACCTTAACCTTTCTAAAATTTTTATGTCCCCCCCATGTAACATACATAATTTTTAACATTAAAAAATTGATTTGTTCACTTAATAAACATAAATGATAGGTTCTAGGAAGAAATCACTATGAAATTGTTAACAAAACACAGTAAGTAAAATTTCAAAACATATAATAAAAAACAGAAATTTAAATTCCAAATAATTTTAATACAGATATTTCTATATTAATTTATTATTTTAATTTAGTGTGATCCTTGCGCTTGATGCTTGCTGCACAGAGATTTTATATTAGGTTCCAATTTGGTTAGCTTTAGTCTCAAGTCTCCATGTTGTGTTATATCCAGCCGATTTTTTTTTACCAGTAAATAATTTACAGCACTAAATCCACATTCAGCTAAAAATAAAGATGGAAACGGTAGCAATAGTTTTCTTGCACATTTGGTTGAATTTGGGCATTTGATTTCTGTTTTATCACAAAGCCATGCCATCACTCCTTTAATATTGAATAAAGCTTTAACTGACTCATCATTTTGCAATTCTGCGAGTTCTTCTTGATACTGTATATTTGATATATCAGACAAATCCACTAACATTGGCTGCATCATCCATGTTGGGAAATCAATTTGTTTTAAATCAGAAAATCTTTCTTTTAAATCAGCCGATAGAATATTCAAATGATTGACAATAACAAGTAAAGTGGTATCAGTTACTTCACATTTTTGGAGCCAATGAAACTGTTTAAAGTTTTTGTTGTTAATATGTTTCTGACATAACTCAATCTTGGTAATGAAATCAAATATCTTTGCTTTTGTATCAACAAGAGTTTTATTTGTTCCTTGAAGTTGCTTATTTAATATATTTAGTTTTTCAAAGATATCGGCTAACTAACTCACAAATGCTTTACCATCTATTGTTCACAGATAATTCATTTCAGGTTTGTCGCTTAAAAAATCACTAAGAGTATCAAACAGTTCCATAAATCTTTTCAAACACTTTCCTTTAGATAGCCATCTTACTTCAGTATGAAGTAAAAGTCTCACATGGTCTTCATTTTGTTCTTCACAAAATAGCTTGAAAAGATGCTCACATTTGGCACTAGCTTTAATAGCATTAACAAACTTTATTACTGTATGTAATACTTCATTCAGAAGAGGCGAGATGTTTTTAGCTACCAAGTTTTCCCTATGAATAACACAATGCACAAGAATCATTTCTGGATTCGCATCTTTCATCAATTTGAAGCAGCCATTTTTCTTGCCCATCATATTGGGAGCACCATCTGCAGCACAAGATGTTATATTTTTCATTGGTATATCATTGACATCTAAGTAGTTTTGTAGCTTATTATATATATCTTTGGAGGTAGTGGTGCTTTCTAATCTTTTACAGAACAACATTTCTTCAGCAAAATGTCCTTTATCAATATATCTTACGTAAGTTATCAATATTGCCTCACTGTCTCTCAAAGTTTATTCATCCATTTGCAAGGAGAATTTTCTTGTTTTCAGCTTTTCAATAAGTTGTTTTTCAATATCCTCACTCATTTCGTCTATTCTTCTGCTAATAGAATTGTTACTGAGTGGCATAGCTTTTACATCTTTGTCATCTTTTTCAAGAACCGTTTTAAGAAATGCTGATATGGACGGTTTTATTAAGTTCTGTCCTATAGTGCGATTTTCTCCAGTTTTAGCGATGAATAAAGAAATTTGATAACTAGCCTCAAGAACACGATTATTAGTTGAAGTATGAGCAGTAAATAGAGACTTTAATGTTCTTTTTTCAAAATTTTTCTTTAAAGTTTTAAAGTAACTCAAATCTGAATTAATATGAGCACTATGTTTCACCTTCAAATGCACTTCAAGACGATCTCTCGTTTCATTGATTTGTTTGTCAAGCATTGCTGGCATAAAAGAGAAAAAGGAATCTGCTCATCGTGAACAGCGGGTATGAACCCAAATTTTAAATATTCCTCTGAATATTGACGAGTTTTTTTCTTGCTTGCACCACTCATTCTACTATGGGTTATAATAAAAATAAGATCAATTAAAAACTAATATTAAAGTATGTGTTAAAACATATTCAATGTGACATAGAGTAAACGTATACTAAAATTTTATATTTAAATGTATATAACACATTTACTACACTACCACCGCAAATCAAAAGGTATCTATATTTTTCCACTTGACAAAATTTTCTGGAAAGTTATGCTTCTAAAATTAAAATTGTCATGCATGCACTATTATAGCCCCAATAATATTTATAAAATATTATTGCTTTCTAGCCCCGATGTGAGAAGTACTTAATAAAAAGTTTAATATTGATAAAATAAAATCAAATACTTACCAATTATATCTATAAAAATATATATGTATATTTATTAAATCAACGAGCTTTTACAACAGTTTTGACTGACACTTATTTCAAATCAACACTAACTGAATGATGTGAAACACTACAGAAGTTGCGATGGGCCAATTAGGTGAGAATAACTGCGTTGTTTAGCGAGTTTTTAAAACGTCCGGGGTTCCCCGTGGCAGACGGCCCACTCCGCGGTGAAACCAGGATGAAGTTTACTTGATGACACCATCATCCAGTTGATATTTTGGTCTCGTCAAACGAAATTATACTTAATAATTATTTACCGCAATTATTTAAGAATTGCATTTTTTGTTAAATTTGGCACCAATATCTAGCATTGCATTTAAATGGCCCAGGGCAAAAGAGTTAAAGTCGTGTCGAGTCCATTTTCAAATTGCCCCCCTTAACTATCGAATTGCCCCCCTGTGTGGCATGGGCCCCATGTTGGGTAACACCGCCTTAGTTGTTCATTGATTGCTTTCTTATATGTGCTTTGACCACGGGCCTTCAGCAGACCAAGTAACCCCTTATTCGAGCCCATGATCTTGGGTCCAAGCTGGTGAGCTTTGCTCAAACCAGATGAGTCCTCACTCAAGCTGGGGATCTCGGGGTCTCAAACCTGGGTCCTCTGCATCCCAGTCCGATGCTCTATCCACTGCGCAACCGCCTGATCAGGCTTCTTACTTTTTTTAATGTTCATCTGGGCAACAGTGTATCTAAGCTCCTAAAGTAATGTTCATATGTTCACTCTGTCCATAGGTGAAAAAAATTTGATGGAACTATGTTTGTAATGCATATTTATTCATTTCATAAAACTCATTATACCTTTGATGAAATACTACATTTTAATTCCCTTACATTTGTTACTTTAGTAAACAAAAATATAACATAAAGAAAAAAAGTGCCAAGACTCACCAAGGAAAAAAGACACAGGACTCAAATAAATAAAATCCAAAATGAAAGAGGAGAGATCACCACAGACATCATAGAAATACAAAGTATTATTGTAGAATACTATGAAAAATTATATGCCACCAAATACAACAATCTAGAAGAAATGGATAAATTCCTAGAACAATACAACCTTCCTAGACTGAGTCATGAAGAAGCAGAAAGCCTAAACAGACCAATCAGCAGGGAGGAAATAGAAAAAACTATTAAAAATCTCCCCAAAAATAAACGTCCAGGCCCAGACGGTTATACTAGTGAATTCTATCAAACATTCAAAGAAGACTTGGTTCCTATTCTACTCAAAGTCTTCCAAAAAATTGAAGAAGAAGCAATACTTCCAAACACATTTTATGAGGCCAACATAACCCTCATACCAAAACCTGGCAAGGATGGCACAAAGAAAGAAAACTACAGACCAATATCTCTAATGAATACAGATGCTAAAATACTAAACAAAATACTGGCAAACCGAATACAACAACATATTAAAAAAATAATACATCATGATCAAGTTGGATTCATCCCAGAATCTCAAGGATGGTTCAACATACGCAAAACGGTTAACGTAATACACAATATCAACAAAACAAAGAACAAAAACCACATGATCTTATCAATAGATGCAGAAAAGGCTTTTGATAAAATACAACACAATTTTATGTTTAAGACTCTCAAAAAAATGTGTATAGAAGGAAAATATCTCAACATGATAAAGGCCATATATGATAAACCATCAGCCAACATCCTATTAAACGGCATAAAACTGAGGACTTTCTACCTTAAATCAGGAACAAGACAGGGTTGTCCACTCTCTCCACTCTTATTCAACGTGGTGCTAGAAGTTCTGGCCAGAGCAATCAGACAAGACAAAGAAATAAAAGGCATCCATATCGGAAAAGAAGAAGTAAAGCTATCACTTTTTGCTGATGATATGATCCTATACATCGAAAACCCGAAGGACTCCACAAAAAGATTATTAGAAACAATAAACCAATACAGTAAGGTCGCAGGATACAAAATTAACATACAAAAGTCCATAGCCTTTCTATATGACAACAATGAAATATTAGAAAACGAACTCAAAAAAATAATCCCCATCACGATTGCAACAAAAAAAATAAAATACCTAGGAATAAACATAACAAAGAACGTAAAGGACCTATATAATGAAAATTACAAAGCATTGTTAAGGGAAATCGAAAAAGATACAATGAGATGGAAAAATATTCCTTGTTCTTGGATAGGAAGAATAAATATAATCAAAATGGCCATATTACCCAAAGCAATATACAAATTTAATGCAATTCCCATCAAAATCCCTATGAGATTTTTTAAAGAAATGGAACAAAAAATCATCAGATTTATATGGAACTATAAAAAACCCCGAATAGCCAAAACAATCCTAAGGAAAAAGAATGAAGCTGGGGGCATTACAATACCTGACTTTAAACTATATTATAGGGCCACGATAATCAAAACAGCATGGTATTGGCAAAAAAATAGACACTCAGACCAATGGAACAGAATAGAAAGCCCAGAAATAAAACCACATATATATGGTCAAATAATCTTTGATAAAGGGGCCAACAACACACAATGGAGAAAAGAAAGCCTCTTCAACAAATGGTGTTGGGAAAACTGGAAAGCCACATGCAAAAGAATGAAACTCGACTACAGCCTGTCCCCGTGTACTAAAATTAATTCAAAATGGATCAAAGACCTAAATATAAGACCTGAAACAATAAAGTACATAGAAGAAGACATAGGTACTAAAATCATGGACCTGGGTTTTAAAGAACATTTTATGAACTTGACTCCAATGGCAAGAGAAGTGAAGGCAAAGATAAATGAATGGGACTACATCAGAATTAAAAGTTTTTGCTCAGCAAGAGAAACTGATATAAAAATAAACAGACAGCCAACTATATGGGAACTGATATTTTCAAACGACAGCTCAGATAAGGGCCTAATATCCAAAATTTACAAAGAACTCATAAAACTCAACAACAAACAAACAAACAATCCAATAAAAAAATGGGAAGAGGACATGAACAGACACTTCTCCCAGGAAGAGATACAAATGGCCAACAGATATATGAAAAGATGCTCAGCTTCATTAGTTATTAGAGAAATGCAAATCAAAACTACAATGAGATACCACCTCACTCCTGTTAGATTAGCTATTATCAACAAGACGGGTAATAGCAAATGTTGGAGAGGCTGTGGAGAAAAGGGAACCCTCATTCACTGTTGGTGGGACTGTAAAGTAGTACAACCATTATGGAGGAAAGTATGGTGGTTCCTCAAAAAACTGCAAATAGAACTACCTTATGACCCAGAAATCCCTCTACTGGGTATATACCCCAAAACCTCAGAAACATTGTTACGTGAAGACACATGTAGCCCCATGTTCATTGCAGCACTGTTCACAGTGGCCAAGACATGGAAACAACCAAAAAGCCCTTCAATAGAAGACTGGATAAAGAAGATGTGGCACATATACACTATGGAATACTACTCAGCCATAAGAAATGATGACATCAGATCATTTACAGCAAAATGGTGGGATCTTGATAACATTATAAGGAGTGAAATAAGCAAATCAGAAAAAAACAAGAACTACATGATTCCATACATTGGTGGAACATAAAAATGAGACTAAGAGTCATGGACAAGAGTGTGGTGGTTACCAAGGGTGGGGGGGGAGGGAGGACATGGGAGGGAGGGAGGGAGGGAGGGAGGGAGGGAGGGAGAGAGGGGGAGGGGGAGGGGCACAGAGAACTAGATAGAGGGTGACGGAGGACAATCTGACTTTGGGCGAGGGGTTTGCAACATAATTTGATGACAAAATAACCTAGACATGTTTTCTTTGAATATATGTACCCTGATTTATTAATGTCATCCCATTACCATTAATAAAAATTTATTAAAAAAAAAAAAAAGAAAGAAAAAAAGTGCCAAACAACCAGAGGGTGACAATCTGCCTTTGGAAATATCTTAAATAACAGTTCTATTGTTGTCAAGTATTATTTAATATTTTTCATTAATATTTTAAAACTCTTTCTTATGACAATTTAGTTTTGTATACCTCTTTGTTATTATTTAAGAATCAAATGCATGAAATAATAAACTACCTTTTGCTTTATTCATTTTCTTATACTTAAAATGGATTAGGACAGAGAATTGATTATTAAATTACTTGATTCCCACCACAGCACCATACATAGGTATTATAGTATTAACTATATTACTTATGACTATTTTGTAACTTTTCATCTATACTTATCAGTGCCTTAATGACCTTCAGTTATCAACCTTGAAAGAGCTATAGAAAGTTTGAAAACTCAAGAGAACTTTCAGCTTGGAAAGAAAAAATAAAACATCACAATGGTAAATTTGACATCTTGGTTGGTATTTTACATTATACAAAGCTTAAATATTTTTCTCAATTCCTAGAAAATTAAAGATAACTAAAACTTAAGCTAAATGGATTTGGGAAATATGTTTTCCTAATTCAATTCAGTAGTGCACAAAAACATAGAGTAAGCTCTAATTAAAAATGCATTATGATATGATGTCAGAGTAATGGCAGGGTAGGAAGCGATATCGATAAATCT
Source organism: Saccopteryx bilineata (assembly GCF_036850765.1). Classification (NCBI taxonomy): domain Eukaryota; kingdom Metazoa; phylum Chordata; class Mammalia; order Chiroptera; family Emballonuridae; genus Saccopteryx; species Saccopteryx bilineata. The sequence goes on from NC_089502.1 coordinate 738,965, forward strand.
CCCCCAAAACTCAACAAGATCTTCAACCAGAAACAGAAAAACCTAACCTTAGAGCCTCCAGATGCTTTGCAATACACCCGAAGGTATGGTCGAGTGAAAAATTGGCTAAATATATAACCAAACCCTGAAGGAAATAGGGAGTAAGAAATGCTCCACCTTCCTCACTAAACTAAACAGGGCGGCTTTCTCTGGTAACTGTGAATATAGAAACTGAGGCGGGCAAAGGGGTGAATAGATCCAGACCGCGGCACAAATGGCCAAACCAGGCTGTGGCACGAAGATCCAAGCTGAGGAAAAACTGATCCTGTGGCAACCTGGGCAATACAAGCTAACACTCGCGCCAAACCCAAACAAAGAAAGACAAGTGGGGCAGCCATTTTACCCAATCTCCTGGTCGGTGCACAGTTAGTGGGCGAGAGATTTCTTCCTAAGCCCCGGGAGTGGGTGCCCGTGTTACCCCACAGAGAGGCAGAGTAAGAGGCCTTTCTCTGGGCCGAAAGGAGAATCTCTGGGCAGACCCAGCACCCTGGGAAAGCCGCACACGGGAGGGAGCAAGAACTAATTCCAATGATGGAAATTTTCTGTGCTGGTGGGGGTTTCACTCAGAGGGAAACGCGGCCGGCCTCATATCCTGGTCTGTGCGCGAAGATAGGGAGTAAGAGATTCCTCTGAGTGGCTCGGCAGTGCATGCCCATGTTATCGCACAAAGGGGCAGAGTCAGGGGCCTTTGTGTGGGCCAAAGCGGAATCTCGGGCTGCCCCAGCACCTTGCAAAAGCCACGCACGGGGACGGAGCGAAAGCCAATTCCAACGCTGCAACTTTTCCATGCGGTTGGGGGTTTCACACAGAGCGTGAGACTGCTGGCCAAATATCCTGGTCTGCGCACGCAGACAGTGAGTGAGAGTTTCCTCCAAGCGCCCCGGAAGTGGGTGCCCGCCTGTGTTACCGGACAGAGTGGCAGAGCCAGAGGTCTTTGAGTGGGCAGAAACCCCGCCTGATTATGCTAGCAGCTGTGACTGACTGAGCCTTACCCAGAGCCCTATGCTGAGTGGAAATAGAGTGGGGAGTTGCCAGCTCTTTGAGCCTCTTACTATCCAGGCAGAGGCAGCAGCAACCCCATAGCTGGATTATCAGGCTACTAATTGAGGAAGGAAAGACTAGGAGAAAGGCTCCAGGAACACGAACTCTCTCACTGTCAGAGCCTATAAATGCTAATAAGCCTCGACTGCCAACGAGACTAAAGCACAATACATGACATTGCCATAGAGACTTATCAACTGCAAACCTCTACCTGAGCGTGCCAAAGGGGCAGAACCCGGGGTACAGAGTCACCGACCAGGAAGAGGGAGAGAAAAGAAAAAGCAAAAAGATAACCTCTCAAAATCAAGAATAATCTGCAGACTTTATAACCTATCCCATTTTATTATATTTGTTCATCTGTTTCTCTTATCTTCATTCTTGATACTTTTTTCCTCCTCCAATTTGGCCGATTAACTCTCTGCCGGTCTTACTCTCTGCTCTCCTTGAACTATACTACCCATAAGTGTTACATCTCCCATTATCTTTTCTCTCCTCTTCCTTTCTCTCTATGAGGGTTGCACTCCAAAACCCTTAACTCTCTCTCTCTCCTTTCTTTTTTCTTCTTTTAGTTGTTCCCTCTTTTTTTTCTCTCTCTCTCTTTCTTTTCTTCCTCTATATTAGTTTCTTTCTTTGTCCTTTACATCTCCTCTCATTCAAACCTCAATAACAAACAAATTATCTTATCTGGAACTCAAACTTATCTTTGTGGCATTTTGGGGGGTTTTTACTTCACCTTTTTAACACACTAGCAGTGCTCCCATCCCTGGCTCTCCATTTTATCTAGTTCTTGTTCCACTAAATATAATAGAAATTTTTTAATTTGTCCCCCCATTTTTCTGTTTTCCTCTTATTCCTCCCATCATAAATCTTAGACAACCAACACCTAAAAGCAAATCATTTTATTCTTGACCCAAATTTTTTCCTTATTTGCTTTTTGTGGGTCCATACCACCTTTTTTCCTTTCTTTTTCTTTTTTTTTCTTTTTTTTTTTGCCCCTTTATTACTTTTCCCCAATTCAGGCCCCCCATCACAGGCATTGTTTGTTATAATTCACATTTCACCACAAGATTTTCTCAAGAAAGAGGGGAGAAAAGAGGAAAAAAGAAGGGGGGGAATAATTTCCTTTTTTTAAAATTTTTATTTTATTTTATTTTTCTTTAATTCATTATTAATTAAAAAAAAACAACTTTTAAATTTTTATTTTTTTATTTTTTTAACTTTTTATTCTTTATTAAATCTCATTAATACTATCAAAAAACCACCCTCAGATGCCATTAAGGAAGAGAAAATCAAATATCATGGATACAAAAGAAAGAGAGGTAACACAGCTAGATGAGGAAAAATCTATGGAGAACAAATTTAAGATATTGGAAACCTTGGAGCTAAATGACAGAGAATTCAAGATAGAAACCCTAAAAATCCTCTGAGATATACAAGAAAACACAGAAAGGCAATTTAGGGAGCTCATAGTACAACTCAATGAACACAAAGAATATATGTCCAAGAAAATTGAAACTATAAAAACAAATCAAACAGAGATGAAAAACTCAATTCACGAGCAGAAAAACGAAGTAACAAGCTTAGCTAATAGAACAGGTTAGATAGAAGAGAGGATTAGTGAAATAGAAGACAAGCAACTTGAGGCACAACAGAGAGAAGAAGAAAGAGACTAAAAAATTAAAAAAAATGAGATAGACCTACAAGAATTATCTGACTCCAACAAAAAGAATAACATAAGTATAATAGGTATATCAGAGGGAGAAGAGAGAGAAAATGGAATGGAGAACATACTCAAACAAATAATAGATGAGAACTTCCCAAGCCTGTGGAAAGAACTAAAGCCTCAAGTTCAAAAAGCAAACAGAACTCCGAGTTTTCTTAACCCCAACAAACCTACTCCAAGGCATATCATAATGAAATTGACACAAACCAACAGCAAAGAAAAAATTCTTAAGGCAGTCAGGTAAAAGAAGAATACAACATATAAAGGAAGGCCCATTAGATTATCATCAGATTTCTCAGCAGAATCTCTACAAGCTAGAAGAGAGTGGACCCCAATATTGAAAGTCCTGAAAGAGAGAAACTTTCAGCCATGAATACTATACCCATCAAAGCTATCCTTCAAATATGAAGGAGAAATAAAAACATTCACAGATACAGAAAAGATGAGGAAATTTATCATCAGAAAACCCCCACTCCAGAAATTACTACAGGGGGTTCTCCAATCAGATACAAAGAACAAAAAAAAAAAAAAACAGAGACACAAGTAAAAGCTCCAAGAAGAACACAATAAAACCAAATTTAAACTGTGACAACAACAAAAAGAAAGGGGGGGAGAAGATGGAGATAAACAGTAGCAAAGGACGATGGATTGCAAAAGTACTCACAAAATAGTTCACTACAATGAACAGGGTAGGGACACTTTTCATTACTCAAAGGTAACCACCATTGAAGAAACCACCACAGAAGCACATGAGATAGAAGAGATAGCAACAGAGGAAAGATGTATGGAATACAATCAAATAAAAACAAAAGATAGAAAAACGAAAGAGAAGAATCAAACAAGACACAAAACTAACAGAAAGCAAGATATAAAATGGCAATAGGGAACTCACAAGTGTCAATAGTTACACTAATTGTAAACGGATTAAACTCACCAATAAAAAGGCACAGAGTAGCAGAATGGATTATAAAAGAAAATCCAACTGTATGCTGCCTACAGGAAACTCATCTAAGTAACAAGGATAAAAAGAAATTCAAAGTGAAAGGCTGGAAAACAATACTCCAATCAAATAACATCCAAAAAAAAGCAGGTGTAGCAATACTCATATGGGATAATGCTGACTACAAGACAGGAAAAGTACTCAGAGACAAAAATAGCCATTTCATAATGGCTAAGGGGACACTGAATCAAGAAGACATAACAATTTTTAATATATATGCACCAAACCAAGGAGCACCAAAATATATGAGACAGCTACTTATTGATCTTAAAACAAAAACTTTCAAAAATACAATCATACTTGGAGACCTCAATACACTGCTGACGGCTTTAGATTTGTCATCCAAAAAGAGAATCAACAAAGACATAGTGGCCTTAAACAAAACACTAGAGCACCTGGATATGATAGACATCTACAGGACATTTCATCCCAACGTGACTGAGTATACATTTTTCCCAGTGTACATGGATCATTCTCAAGAACGGACCATATGTTGGGCCACAAAAACAACATCAGCAAATTCAGAAAAATCGAAGTTGTGCCAAGCATATTTTCTGATCATAAAGCCTTGAAACTAGAATTCAACTGCAAAAAAGAGGGGGAAAAAACCACAAAAATGTGGAAACTAAACAACATACTTTTAAAAAATGAATGGGTCAAAGAAGAAATAAGCGCAGAGATCAAAAGATATATACAGACAAATGACAATGACGATAGGACATATCAGAATCTATGGGATGCAGCAAAAGCAGTGATAAGAGGGAAGTTCATATCACTTCAGGCATATATGAACAAACAAGAGAGAGCCCAAGTGAATCACTTAACTTCCAACCTTAAGGAACTAGAAAAAGAAGAACAAAGAAAACCCAAAACCAGCCAAAGAAAGGATATAATAAAAATCAGAGCAGAAATAAGTGAATTAGAGAACATAAAAACTATAGAAAAAATTAATAGAACAAGGAGCTGGTTGTTTGAAAAGATCAACAAAATTGACAAACCCTTGGCAAGACTTACCAAGGAAAAAAGAAAAAGAACTCTTATAAACAAAATCCAAAATTAAAGAGGAGAAATCACCACGGACACCGTAGATATACAAAGAATTATTGTAGAATACTATGAAAAACTTTATGCCACTAAATTCAACAACCTAGAAGAAATGGATAAATTCCTAGAACAATACGACCTTCCTAGACTGAGTCAAGAAGAAGCAGAAAGCCTAAACAGACCTACCAGTAGAGAAGAAATAGAAAAAAAACATTAAAAACCTCCCCAAAAATAAAAGTTCAGGCCCTGATGGTTATACCAGCGAATTTTATCAAACATTCAAAGAAGACTTAATTCGTATTCTACTCAAAGTCTTCCAAAAAATTGAAGAAGAAGCCATACTTCCAAGCACATTTTATGAGGCCAACATAACCCTCATACCAAAACCAGGCAAGGATGGCACAAAAAAAGAAAATTGCAGACCAATATCTCTAATGAATACAGATGCTAAAATACTAAACAAAATACTAGCAAATCGAATACAACAACATATTAAAAAAATAATTCATCATGATCAAGTGGGATTCATCCCAGAATCTCAAGGATGGTTCAACATACTTAAAACGGTTAACGTAATACACAATATCAACAAAACAAAGAACAAAAACCACATGATCTTATCAATAGACGCAGAAAAGGCTTTTGATAAAATAAAACACAATTTTATGTTTAAGACTCTCAACAAAATGTGTATAGAAGGAAAATATCTCAACATGATAAAGGCCATATATGATAAACCATCAGCTAACATCATATTAAATGGCACTAAACTGAAGACTTTCCCCCTTAAATAAGAAACAAGACAGGGTTGTCCACTATCTCCACTCTTATTTAATGTGGTACAAGAGGTTCCAGCCAGAGAAATCAGACAAGACATAGAAATAAAAGGCATCCATTTCAGAAAAAAAGAAGTAAAGGTATCACTTTTTGCAGATGATATGATCCTATACATTGAAATCCCCAAAGAATCCACAAAAAGACTACTAGAAACAATAAGCCAATACAATAAGGTCGCAGGATACAAAATTAACATACAGAAGTCTATAGCCTTTCTATATGCCAACAATGAAACAATTGAGAACAATCTCAAAAGAATAATCCCCTTCACGATTGCAACAAAAAAAATAAAATACTTAGAAATAAACAGAACAAAGAATATAAAGGACTTATATAAAGAAAACTATAAACCATTGTTAAGGGAAATCGAAAAAGATATAATGAGATGGAAGAATATACCTTGTTCTTGGCTAGGAAGAATAAATATAATCAAGATGGCTATATGACCCAAAGCAATATACAAATTTAATGCAATTCCCATCAAACTTCCAATGATGTTTTTTAAAATAATAGAGCAAAATATCATCAGATTTATATGGAACTATAAAAAACCCCGAATATCCAAAGCAATCCTAAAGAAAAAAGAATGAAGCTGGGGGCATTACAATACCTGACTTCAAACTCTATTATAGGGACACGACAATCAACACAGCATGGTATTGGCAGAAAAATAGACACTCAGACCAATGGAACAGAATAGAAAGTCCAGAAATAAAACCACATATATATAGTCAAATAATTTTTGATAAAGGGGCCAACAACATACAATGGAGAAATGAAAGCCTCTTCAATAAATGGTGCTGGGAAAACTGGAAAGCCACATGCAAAAGAATGAAGCTGGTCTACAGTCTCTCCCCCTGTACAAAAACTAACTCTAAATGGATCAAAGATCTAAACATAGGACCTGAAACAATTAAGTACATAGAAGAAGACATAGTTACTCAACTCATGGACCTGGTTTTAAAGAGCATTTTTTGAATTTGACTCCACAGGCAAGAGAAGTGAAGGCAAAAATTAATGAATGGGACTACATCAGACTAAGAAGTTTTTGCTCAGCAAGAGAAACTGATAGCAAAATAAACAGAAAGCCAACTAAATGGGAAATGGTATTTTCAAACAACAGCTCAGATAAGGGCCTAATATCCAAAATATACAAAGAACCCATAAAACTCAACAACAAACAAACAATCCAATAAAAAAAATAGGAAGAGGACATGAACAAACACTTCTCCCAGGAAGAAATACAAAAGGCCAACAGATATATGAAAAGATGCTCATCTTCTTTAGCTATTAGAGAAATGCAAATCAAAACTGCAATGAGATACCACCTCACACCTCTTAGATTAACTATTATTAACAAGGAGGGTAATAGCAAATGTTGGATAGGCTGTGGAGAAAAAGGAACCCTCATTCACTGTTGGTGGAAATGTAAAGTAGTACAACCATTATGGAAGAAACTATGGTGGTTCCTCAAAAAACTGAAAATAGAACTACCTTATGACCCAGCAATCCCTCTACTGGGTATATACCCCAAAAACTCAGAAACATTGATACGTAAAGACACATGCAGCCCCATGTTTATTGCAGCATTGTTCACAGTGGCCAGGACATGGAAACAACCAAAAAGCCCGTCAATAGATGACTGGATAAAGAAGATGTGGCACATATACACTATGGAATACTGCTCAGCCATAAGAAATGATGACATCGGAACATTTACAGCAAAATGGTGGGATCTTGATAACATGATACAAAGCGAAATAAGTAAATCAGAAAAAACCAGGAACTGCATTATTCCATACGTAAGTGGGACATAAAAGTGAAACTAAGAGACATTGATAAGAGTGTGGTGGTTACGGGGGGGAGGGGGGAATGAGAGAGGGAAAGGGGGAGGGGGAGGGGCACAAAGAAAATAAGATAGAAGGTGACAGAGGACAATCTGACTTTGGGTGATGGGTATGCAACATAATTGAACGACAAGATAACCTGGACTTGTTATCTTTGAATATATGTATCCTGATTTATTGATGTCACCCCAATAAAAAAATAAAATTAGAAAATACAAAAAAAATGCATTATGTAAACAAACTACTTCCAGCTACTTCTCTTAGCAAGAAAGAAAAAAAATCAGAAAAATTTATTACTGAAAAAAAGTAATGGGATATAACTACATAAAATTATTTAATCAAAATATCTTTGTATGCACATTCCTTTTTTAAAATTTTCTTTATTAAATTAAATTAAATGTAGTGACATTGATTAATAAGAGTACATAGGTTCCAGGTAAAAATTTCTATAGTATATGTACTGTTGATTGCATTGTGTGCCCATCACGCAATGTCAAAGCATTTTCCAACACATATATCAATATTTATCCCTCTACATTCTCCAACCCCTTTCTGAAATCCCCACTCTCTTCTAACCACCTCAATTTTACCTATATTTATGTGTCTCATTTTTATATTTTACATATGTGTGAAATTATGGTTTCACACATATGTAAAATATGGTTCTTAACTTTTTCTGATTTACTTTTTTTACTTAGTATAATGTTCTCAAAGTCCATCTATATTGTCATAAGTGGCAATATTTCATAATTTCTTATGGCTGAGTAATATTCCATAGTATATATGTACCACATCTTTTTTATCCAATCTTTTCTTGAAGGACACTTCTGCTGTTTTCATGTCTTGGCCACTGTGAATAATGATGGGATAAACATGGGGGTGCATATGTCTTTACATACCAATATTTTCAAGTAAATTTGGTAGACACACAGTAGAGAAATTGCTGGATCATATGGTAGTTCTATTCTTTTACTTATTTATTTTTTTTAATGAAAGAGAAACAGAGACAGACAAGAAGGAAGAGAGATAATAAGCATCAATGAATAGTTCTGGCACCTTAGTTGTTCTTTGATTGCTTTCTCATATGTACCTTGACTAGGAGACTCCAGCTGAGCCAGGGACCCCTTGCTCAAGCCAGCAACTTTGAGCTTCAAGCCAGCGACTATGGGGTTATTTCTATGATCCCATGCTCAAGCAGGTGATTCCTCAACTGGTAAGCCCACACTCAAGCCTGACTAGCCCATGCTACAGCTGGCAATTTCAGGGTTTCAAAACTGGGTCCTCAGCATCTCTGGCTGATACTCAATCCACTGTGCCACTACCTGGACAGGCTTATTCCTAATTTTTTGAGGAACCACCATACTTTCTTCCATAATGGTTGTACCAGTTTATATTTTCACTGGCAGTGAATGAGGGGTTCTTTTTCTTCACAGCCTCTCCAATACTTGTTATTACTTGTCTTGCTAATAATAATCAATCTAACAGGGGTGAGGTGGCATCTCACTGTAGTTATGGATTGCATTTCTTGAATAGCTAGTGAAAATGAGCATCTTTTCATATGTCTGTTGGCAATTTGTCTTTTTGGAAGAAGTGTCTGTTCAGTCCTCTCCCCATTTAATTTTTTTTTTAATTTTAGTAATAGGAGGGGACGCAAAGAGAAACTCCCACATGTTCTCCTACCAGGATCCACTCAGCAAGCTCACTAGTGGGAGATTCTGTGCCCACATGAGTCACTTGCTTCCTTGCAACTGGAGACATTTTTTAATGCCTGAGTCAGAGGCCACGAAGCCATCCTCAGAGCCTGGGGCCAACTCACTCCAATGGAAACTTGGCTGCAGGAGGGGAAGATAAGAGGGAGAGGGAGAGAGATAGAAAGAGAGAGAGAAAGAAAAGCAAAAGTGGGTGGGGTGGAGGAGCAAATGAATCCTTCTCTTTTGTGCCCTGACCAGGAAATTGAACCCAGGATATTTACACACTGGACCAATTCTCTACCACTGAGTCAACCAGCCAGGGCCCGATCCCTATTTTTCAATTGAATTGTTTGTTTATTGCTGAACTTCTTGAATTCTTTAAGTATTTTAGATATTAACCACTCATCAGAGCTGTTATTTGTAATTATCATCTCCCATTTGGTTAGCTGCTTTTTTGTTGTTGTTGTGGGTTTCCTTTTCTGTGCAGAAGCTTTTTAGCTTGATATAATTTCAACCAATTTCTGTTACTTTTACTTCTCTTGCCTTTGAAGTCAAATTCATTAAGTATTCTTTATGATCAAGGTTCATAAGTTTAATCCCTATGTTTTTTTTGTTTTTTTATAGATTTTAATTTATAGTGTTTACATAGATTCTAGTGTTGCCCGAATGCATCCCCCTCCTACATATTTCCCTCAACATCTCTCCTATCCCCCTTTCTATAGTGCCCTCCCCCCTTCTCTTCAAGTTTATCTCATCCCATCATCCCCTTTCCCTCTGTGCTCTTTTCCTCTGGTCCCTTTGATTTCTCCGCTGTCTCAATTCCATTATTCAGTTCACCTTGTTCATTGGATTCCTCAAATGAGTGAGGTCGTATGATATTTTTTTTCTCCTTGGCTTATTTCACTTAACATAATAGTTTCCAGGTCCATCCATGTTGTCGCAAAAGGTAAGATTTCCTTCTTTTTCATGGCCCCATAGTATTCCATTGTCTATATGTACTACAGCTTCACTCGTCCACTGACAGACACTTGGGCTGTTTCCAGATCTTTGCTATTGTGAACAATGCTGCCATAAACATGGGGGTACATTTCTCCTTTTGAAACAGTGCTATGGTGATCTTGGGGTATATTCCTAAAAGTGGGATAGCTGGGTCAAAAGACAGTTCAATTTTCAATTTTTTGAGGAATCTCCATACTGTTTTCCACAGAGGCTGCACCAGTCTGCATTCCCACCAGCAGTGCAGGGGGGTTCTCTTTTCTCCACATTCTCACCAGCACTTATTCTGTATTATTGTGTTGATGAGAGCCATTCTGACTGGTGTAAGGTGATATTTCATTGTGGTTTTAATTTGCATTTCTCTAATGAATAGTGATGTTGAGCATTTTTTTATATATAATTTTTATTTTAATGGGGTGACATCAATAAATCAGGGTACATATATTCAAAGAAATCATTTCCAGGTCATCTTGTCATTTAGTTCTGTTGCATACTCATCACCTAAAGAGAAGCCATACTTGGTCACCCTCTATCCAGTTTTCTTTGTACCCCTTCCCCTCCCCTCTCCCTTCTCCCCTCCCCCCACCTCCAGTAACCACCGCACTCATGTCCATGTCTCTAAGTCTCGTTTTTATGTCCCACCAATGTATGGAATACTGCAGTTCTTGTTTTCTTTTGATTCACTTATTTCACTCCGCATAATGTTATCAAGATTCCACTATTCTGCTGTAAGTGATCTGATGTCATCATTTCTTCCAGCTGAATAGTATACCATGGTGTATATGTGCCCCATCTTCTTTATTCAGTCTTCTATTTTTTTACACTGATTAAAAGCCTTTAAGCAAACTCTTGGCCAATACAGCAAGAATCCATAAAAGAGTAGTGTCCTTAACATGTTCACCAAGTCCAAGTTGGCCCCATCACCATGCCAAATTCCTGAAAAATGCAACCCAACCACAGTTCATTCTGTTAGGAGCTGTCACAGGGAGCCAGAGTCCAGGAAAAGTCCACATCCAGGAAAAGTCTGCATGGCACTGGAATTGTTGTCACCATTCTATACTTTGCAGCTCATGTCCAAGTCCCAATGACCGCTGCTTCTAGCTGGTAATAGTTCAGGTAGACTGGAAAAGCTATTTGCAGCATGCGTGGATATGGAGCTTCTGTTCTCCTCTGCCTGGAGAGTTGAGACCAGGTTGCTTTTCCCTGGAGCTCTGTGACTGTGGCACGGTAAAGAGAACCTTGGGATACACTAAGCTAGGTGGCAAAGGTAGATTCATAATAGAAGTTAGCAAAAGGGAAAAAGAGAGGTCTAAATTAGGAGTAGGTCCCAGCCTGAAATATAAGTGGGGCATTGAGGTAGGAAGGATAAAGGAAACACTATATATTAAGGAAAGCAGCAGAAAATAGGACTATCAACACCCACAACAGAGATCTTTGAGGGAAGAATAAAAAACCTGACTATTCAGGCAAAACATAGTTAAGTGGCCCTTGTGCAAATGAGATCAGTTTACCTGCTTCTTGGAAGAAATACCCTAGGCTCATCCACTGTGTTGTAGATGGGGCCAATGGCCCTGGGCACCTTCAGCCCCCAGTGGCAAACCCCAGCATTCTCGGCAAGGTTAGGTCATAGGTGGCTTGACCAGGGCTGAAAGAGACTGAACACTCCCTTAGAGGAGCGAGGGGGAAGCCTAACTTCCAGTGTCCCTTTTTCCTCACAGCAGAGGCATGTAAGCCTGGCAGGCTTTAGCTCAATGACCTTCCTTCCCACTATTGAAGCAGGACCCAGATGGCATCCTATGATACCCCTTTGGGGCATTGGAGCCTTTAAGGGTGTATCCTAAAAGCTGGTAGTTCCCCTGATCTCTATTGGACTTTTTCTGCCTCTAGGTATCTTAAAAGCCATGCTCAGAAGATCTCACTGAGGGGTTTGAGGATCCCCATCCACCTATATAAAACTTTTCCATATATCTGGAGCTATTTGGAAAAAGACAAAACAGTGTTATTAGCTGGATCTAATAAAGAAGGTAGTAGTTTGCAGGCGAAAAAGATTTGGTGTCTCATCAGCATTCAAAAAAAATGTAATTTTTTTTAAGTCAGAAGCATGATATGGTAGACCCGTAGGAGTTCCAGGATATGACTACCCCCTTTTAATTTTTTTAATTGACTTAAAATGTTTGCTGAGTACACTTTAATAATACCTTAACTTTAAATATTGTAAGCATGACAAAATACAGTAAATGCTTTTGCTCCATATGCAGGAGCATTTTCAGTTTAGCCAGTTTAGGAAATCCAATAATAGAACAATGCATACCGACAATGAGCTATAACATGCTTATCAGCCTCTCCTGTTCTGACAGAGGTTACTATAGATCCGGAATATGTATCCACTGTAATGTGGACATACAACTGTTTGCCAAATGAAGGTATATGAGTAACATCCATCTGCCAAACTTGTCCTGCTAGGGAACCTTGAGTGTTAACTCCAAATGAAGGAGCAGTATAGGACCCCTTGGACAGGATTTCCCAATCTGCTGTGCTGCTTCCTGAGAAAGTTGAAACTGTTTACACCGGGCTGCAGAGTTCTGGTGATGAATAGTATGAGACTGACTTGCTCGGTCTGTCATGGTTGCTCCATATAATTTTCTTTTGGGTAGCTTGATCAACAAGGGCATTCCTAGGCCCTGGCTGGTTGGCTCAATGGTAGTGCATTGGCCTGGTGTGCAGGATTTGTGCGGGTTCGATTCCCAGTCAGAGCATACAGAAGAAGCGCCCATCTATTGATACTTCTCCACCTCTCCCCCTCTCCTGCCTCTCTCTTCCCCTCCTGCAGCCAAGGCTCCACCAGAGCAAAGCCACTCCGGGCACTAAGGATGGCTCCATGGCCTCTGCCTCAGGTGCTAGAATGGCTCTGGTTGCAACAGAGCAACACCCTAGATGGGCAGAGCATTCCCCCTGGTAGGCATCCCAGGCGGATCCCAGTCAGGTGCATGTGGGAGTCTGTCTGACTGCCTCCCCATTTCCATCTTCAGAAAAATACAAAAAATAAATAAATAAATAAAAAATACAACAACAACAACAAAAAAAAAACAGAGAAAAAAAAGGGGGGCATTCCCTTGTGCTAAAGCTCCAAGGAGCATGGAGTGAGCTTGAGTATGTCCTATGAAACATGGAGCTCTATGTTGACATATAAGTCTCTGAAGGAGGATCTGCTGAAATAGTTCATCAGCATTTGTCCCTAAGACAGCAGTCTTTATAGTGGAAACACCATAAGTAAATATTTGCTGTCTGTCTATAGATTAAGGGGGGAATATGGCAAATGCTGAAAAGCCATGATCTTTGTGCCACTCCCCTCTCCCAAACCCTTCCCTCTCCTCCCCCAACCCTGTAACCCCAGCACTGTTGTCCATGTCTCTGAGTCTCATCTTTATGTCCCACCTATGTATGGAATCATATAGTTCTTAGTTTTTTCTGATTTACTTCTTTCACTCAGTATAATGTTATCAAGGCTCATCCATGTTGTTGTAAAAGATCCTATATCATTCCTTCTTATGGCTGAGTAGTATTACATAGTATATATATATACCAAAGATTTTTTTAATTTTTATTTATTTTATTTTTTTATTTTTATTCATTTTTAGAGAGGAGAGAGAGAGGGAGAGAGAGAGACAGAGAGGGAGAAAGAGGAGAAAGAGAAGGGGGGTGGAGCTGGAAGCATCATCTCTCATATGTGCCTTGAACAGGCAAGCTCAGGGTTTTGAACTGGTGACGTCAGCATTTCCAGGTCGACGCTTTATCCACTGCGCCACCACAGGTCAGGTTATGTACCAACGCTTTTTAATCCACTTGTACACTGATGGACACTTGGGCTGTTTCCAGATCTTTGTTATTCTGAACAATGCTGCCATAAACATGGGGGTGCATTTCTTCTTTTGAAACAGTGCTATGGTGTTCTTGGGGTATATTCCTAACAGTGGTATAGCTGGGTCAAAAGGCAGTTCGGTTTTAAATTTCTTGAGGAATCTCCATACTGTTTTCCACAGTGGCTGCACCAGTCCGCATTCTCACCAGCAGTGTAGGTGGGTTCCCTTTTCTCCACATCCTCGCCAGCACTTATTCTGTGTTGTTTTATTGATGAGCGCCATTCTGATTCGTGTGAGGTGATATCTCATTGTGGTTTTAATTTGCATTTCTCTAATCATTAGTGATGTTGAACATTTTTTCATATGCCTATTGGCCATCTGTGTGTCCTCCTTGCAGAAGTGTCTATTCATTTCATTTACCCATTTTTAGATTGCATTTTTTGTCTTCCTGGTATTAAGTTTTACAAGTACTTTATAAATTTTGGTTATTAACTCCTTATCAGATGCAATGTCAAATATATTCTCCCATTGTGTAGTTTGTCTTTTTATTCTGTTCTTATTATCTTTAGCTGTGCAGAAGCTTTTTAGTTTGATAAAGTCCCATTTGTTTATCCTGTCTTTTATTTCACTTGGCTGTGGAGACAAATCAGCAAATATTGAATATATTGCTTCGAGAGATGTCAGAGAGCTTACTGCCTATGTTTTCTTCTAAGATGCTTATGGTTTCATGGCTTACATTTAAGTCTTTTATCCATTTTGAGTTTATTTTTGTGAGTGGTGTAAGTTGGTGGTCTAGTTTTATTTTTTTTGTCCCAATGCCATTTGTTGAAGAGGCTGTCTTTACTCCATTGTATTTTCTTACCTCCTTTGTCAAATATCAGTTGTCCATACAGCTGTGGGTTTATTTCTGGGTTCTCTGTTCTGTTTCGTTGATCTATGTGCCTGTTCTTATGCCAGTGCCATGCTATTTTGAGTACAATGGCCTTATAATATAACTTGATATCCGGAAGTGTGATACCTCCCACTTTATTCCTCCTTTTCAAGATTGCTGAGGCTATTCGTGTTCTCTTTTGGTTCCATATAAATTTTTGGAATATGTGTTTTATAACTTTGAAGTAAGTCATTGGTATTTTAATCGGTATTGCATTGAATTTATATATTGCTTTGGGTAATAAAGACATTTTAATGATGTTTATTCTTCCTAACCATGAGCACGGTATATACCTCCACTTATTCATATCTTCCCTGAATTCTTTTATCAATGTTTTATAATTTTCCAAGTAAAAGTCTTTAATCTCCTTGGTTAGATTTATTCCTAGGTACTTTATTTTTTTGGTTGCAATGGTAAAGGGGATTGATTCCTTGATTTCTCTTTCTGACAGTTCATTATTAGTGTATAAAAATGCCTGTGATTTCTGAGTATTGATTTTATATCCTGCCACCTTGCCAAATTCATTTATCAGGTCTAGTAGATTTTTGACTGAGAATTTAGGGTTTTCTATATACAATATCATATCATCTTCAAATAATGATACTTTTACTTCTTTTTTTCCAATTCAGATGCCTTTTATTTCTTTTTCTTGTCTGATTGCTGTACCTAGGACTTCCAGAACTATGTTGAATAAGAGTGGTGAAAGGGGGCACCCATGACTTGTTCCTGATCTTAAGGGGATTGCTTTTAATTTTTGCCCATTGAGTATGATGTTGGCTGTGGTTTTGTCATAGATGGCCTTTATCATGTTGAGGTATGTTCCCTGTATTCCCACTTTGCTGAGAGTTTTGATCATGAATGGGTGCTGGACTTTATCAAATGCTTTTTCTGCATCTATTGAAATTATCATGTGGTTTTTCTTTTTTCTTTTGTTTATGTGATGAATCACATTGATTGATTTGTGAATATTGTACCAGCCTTGCCTCCTAAGAATAAATCCCACTTGATCATGGTGTATGATTTTTTTCATATATTGCTGGATCTGGTTTGCTAATATTTTCTTGAGGATTTTTGCATCTAAGTTTATCAGGGATATTGGCCTATAATTTTCTTTTTTTGTGTTGTCTTTGCCTGTTTTTGGAATCAGAATTATGCTCGCCTCATAAAAGGAGTTTGGTAGTCTTCCTTTCTCTTGAATTATTTGAAATAGCTTGAGAAGGATAGGAGTTAATTCTTCTTTGAATATTTGGTAGAATTTACTTGTGAAGCCATCAGGCCCAGGACTTTTCTTTTTTGGGAGTTTTTTTATAGCTGTTTCTATCTCATTTGTTGTAATTGGTCTGTTTAGGTTTTCTGATTCTTCCAGATTGATTTTTGGAAGATTAAATGATTCAAGAAATTTGTCCATTTCATCTAGGTTGTCTAGTTTTTTTGGGTTCAGTTCTTCATAGTATTTTCTTTCAATATTTTGATATTTTTTATTTCTGTTGTGTCAGTATTTATTTCTCCACTCTTGTTTCTAATTTTATTTATTTGAGTCCTCTCTCTTTTTTTCTTGGTGAGTCTCACTAAAGGTTCATCGATCTTGTTTACCTTTTCAAAGAAACAGCTCCTCGTTTCATTGATACTCTGTATTGTTTCTTTAGCCTCTATGTCATTTATTTCTGCTCTGATCTTTATTATTTTCTTCCTTCTACTAGCTCTGGGCTTTACTTGCTGTTCTTTTTCTAGTTCTTTTAGATGCAGGTTTAAGTTGTTTATTTGAGCTTTTTCTAGCTTCTTGAGGTTTGCCTGTAATGCTATAAACTTCCCTCTCAGGACTGCTTTTGCTGTGTCCCATAAATTTTGAGTTGATGTATGCTCATTATCGTTTGTTTCTAGGAAATTTTTAATTTCTTCTTTGATCTTAATGTTAACCCATTCGTTATTTAATAACATGCTATTTAGTTTCCAAGTGTTTGAATGTTTTTCAATTTTTCTATTGTGGTTGATTTCTAGTTTAATGCCATTGTGATCAGAGAAGGTGCTCGATATGATTTCAATCTTCTTAAATTTGTTGAGACTGCTTTTGTGCCCTAACATGTGGTCTATTCTAGAGAATGTACCATGAGCTCTTGAAAAGAATGTATATTCTTCTGTTTTAGGGTGAAAGGTTCTGAAGATATCTATTAAATCGAGTTGATCTAATATGTCCTTTATGTCTATTGTTTCTTTGTTAATTTTCTTTCTTGAGGATCTATCTAATGATGTTAATGGGGTATTGAAATCCCCTACTATTATAGTATTGCTGTTGATCTTGCCCGTTAAGTCCATCAAAGTCTGCTTTATATATTTAGGTGCTCCTATATTAGGTGCGTAGATATTTGTAATGGTTATATTTTCCTTTTGGATTGCTCCCTTTATCATTATGTAGTGACCTTCTTTATCTCTAGCTATGGTCTTTGTTTTAAAGTCCATTTTGTCTTATATAACTATTGCTACCGCAGCTTTTTTTTTCATTTCCATTTGCGTGAAATATTTTTTTCCATCTTTTTATCTTCAGTCTGTGTGCATCTTTTGATTTAAAGTGTGTCTCTTGTAGACATCATATGTATGAGTCCTGTTTTCTTATCCACGCAGCTACCCTATTTCTCTTGATTGGATCATTTAATCCATTAACATTTAAGGTTATTACTGATATATAATTGTTTATTGCCTTTTTTTCCTTTAAAATTGTATTCCTCTTTTGCTATATTCTTTTTTTCCTTTGATTGTTTACAACAAGTCCCTTAGCATTTTTTACAGCCTTGGTTTGGTAGCGGTGAATTCCTTGAGATTCTTTTTCTGGAAAGTTTTTTATTGCTCCTTCAATTTTAAATGATAGCCTTGCTGGATAAAGTAGTCTTGGTTGTAGGTTCTTGTTCTGCATTACTTTGAACATTTCTTGCCATTTCCTTCTGGCTTCAAGTGTTTCTGTTGAGAAGTCAGAAATCATCCTTATGGGGGCTCCTTTGTAGGTGATAGTCTTTTTTTTCTCTAGCAGCTTTTAAAATTTTCTCTTTATCTGTTAGCTTTGATATTTTAATTATGATGTGTCTTGGTGTTGGTTTCTTTGGGGTTCTCTTTAATGAAGTTCTCTGTGTTTCCTGAACATGTGCAATGTTTTCCTGCCTTAATTGGGGGAAGTTTTCCACTATAATATGTTTGAACAAAGTCTCTATCCCTTGTTCTTTCTCTTCTTCTTCAGGAACCCTTATGATGCGGATGTTATGTCTCTTCATGTTGTCACAGAGCTCTCTTAGAGTTTCCTCAGACTTTTTGAGTCTCTTTTCTTTTTCTGCTCTGCTTCCATGCCTTTATTTATTGTGTCCTCTAACTCATTGATTCGATTCTCTGCTTCATCCATCCTGCTTTTAATTCCTTCCATTGTATTCTTTTTTCAGATATTGTATTTGTCATTTCTGACTGATTCTTTTTTATTATTTCAGGTTTTTTTTATATTTGTTATCTCTTTGTTTAGGTTTTCATAATGGTCATCTATGGTTGTTCTAATATCTTTGAGCATCCTAACAATCGTTATTTTAAACTCTGCATCTGGTAATTTGGTTATATCTGATTCACTTAGGTTCTTTTCTGGGGATTTCTCTTGGTTTATTTGTGTTGTATTTCTCTGCCTCCGCATTTCCTGTTCACGGGAATGGCTGTGATCACATACTCGGGTGCACAAGCCTTGGCCTTTGCCCGCCCCCTTGTGTGATGTTATGCTTGGTCCTGAGGGCACTGGCAAGCACCTTTGCTCAGCTGCAGGTCTCTGCCTGTTTCCGGGCTTTCGCCCGGACCTTGCAGGAGGAGCCCACTAGAGGAACGCCTGCTAGTCTTTGTTCTACCACCAGGCAGGACTGCGTGTCCAAGCTCAGCTCAGTAGCAGAACTTTGCCTCTTCTGGGCTTTTGGCTCCACCCCCGTGAGAGGAGTCAGCTACCAAGTCAGACCACAAGCCTGGGTTGCATGAGCCTGTCCTTGCTCAGGGGCTGGTCTCCACCCTTTCCGAGGTTCCCGTCATTCTTCCGCAGGCTGGATTACAGGCTGCCAACAGCTGAGCTTGATCGCTTTTGCACACCCCCCTTCTCCCCAGTCAGGCAAGATTTAGCTCACACCTGAGCCCAGTGGTGGCCAGCTGGCTTCCCCCCCTGCCAGAAGAACTGCGCTTTTGTCTCCCGCTGCTGCCCGCCCTCCGGCTCGCCCTCAGCTGCGTGGGTGGGGGCATTGCAGCTCGGACTCTAAGACTCACTACTTTAGACCTGAAAGCTCCCTCCTTCTATGAGACTCTACTCTCAATGCTGCGGGGGAGCTTGTTTGGCTGCTCTCCTGCTTCCCTTTGCTGGTATTGCTGTTTCCAGGGGAAATATTCACTTCAGCTTTGGGGAGTGACTCGTCCAAGGGGTTAGGGTGGCTATCTCCCAAAAAGTTTCTCTCTGTGTGTCCTATATTACACTCTCTTCCTGTTACTCTGGCCCTCGCCTCTCTCCCCCCATCCCCAGGATCCCCGGGTGAGTGGTTGTGAGAGAGATGTTCTGCGCGGTCCCTTTAAGAAGGATCCTGGGTCTGAGAAATCAGACTCTTTATCACAAACAGTATCCTGACTTGTTTCCAGCTAAGTACTGTCCTTACACCTCTTCTGGTCTCTGGGGCTGCAGGCTGGGGCTTTGTTTCTGGGGCTCAGGACCCTTTCCCCTCTGCTAAAATTACTTCCCGCCACGGGAATCTCTCCCTGCTGCCATTCACTCCAGGGAGCTGAACAGCCCTCTCTGCCTATCCATGATTCTGCTTTTCCTACCAGTCTCGGTGTGGCTTCTTCAGTATTCCTTGGTTGAAGAGTCCTCTTAGTTTAGTCCAAAGTTGGTTTTTCCAGATGATCATTCATAAAATTAGTTTGTAATCCACTTTGGTTCTGGGAGGTAGATGTTGGTACATCCGCCTACTCCAGCGCCATCTTGTCTTTCTCCTGAGCATTTTTTTAGATGCCTATTTCTCATCTGCATATCCTCTTTGGAGAAGTGTCTACTCATTTCTTTTGCCCATTTTGGATTGTATTGTTTATCTTCCTCGTGGTGAGTTTTACAAGTTCTTTATAAATTTTGGTTATTAACCACTTATCAGACATATTGTCAAATATGTTCTCCCATTGTGTAGTTTGTTTAATATGTTCTTATTGTATTTAGCTGTGCAAGAGCTTTTTAGTTTGATATAGTTTCATTTGTTTATCCTGTCTTTTATTTCACTTGCCCATGGAGATAAATCAGCAAATATATTGCTGCGAGCGATGCTGGAGAGCTTACTGGCTATGTTCTACTAAGATGCTTAAGGTTTCATGGCTTACATTTAAGTCTTATTCATTTTTACTTTATTTTTGTGAATGATGTAAGTTGGTGGTCTAGTTTCATTTTTTTTTTTTTTGTAGGTAGCTGTCCAATTTTCCCAACACCATTTGTTGAAGAGGCTGTCTTTACTCCATTGTATGCTCTTAACTCCTTTGTCAAGTATCAGTTGTCCATAAAGTTGTGGGTTTATTTCCGGGTTCCGGGTTCTGTTCTATTGATCTGTATGCCTGTTCTTATGCCAGTACCAGGATGTTTTGAAAACAATTGCCTAGTATAACTTGATATCAGGAAATGTAATACCTCCCACTTTATTTTTTCTTTTCAAGATTGCTGAGGCTATTTGTATTCTTTTTTGGTACCATATAAATTTTTAGAATATGTGTTCTATATCTTTGAAGTATGTCATTGGTATATTAATGAGTATTGCATTAAATTTACAAATTGCTTTGGGTAATATAGACATTTTAATGATGTTTATACTTTCTAAAATTCTTTCTTCCACTTGCTTAATTTTCTTTGATTTCTTTTATCAATGTTTTATAATTTTTCGAGTACAAGTCTTTAATCTTGGTTAAATTTACTCCTAGGTACTTTATTTATTTATTTATTTATTGCAATAGTGCAGGGGATTGTTTCCTTAATTTCTCTTTCTGACAGTTCATTTTTGGTGTATAAAAATGCCTCTGATTTCTGAGTACTAATTTTATATCCTGCCACTTTGCTGAATTCATTTATCAGGTCCAGTAATTTTTTGACTGAGACTTTAGGGTTTTTCTATATACAATATCACATCATCTGCAAATAGTGTAATGATAGTTTTACTTTTTCTTTTCCAATTTGGATGCCCTTTATTTCTTCTTCTTGTCTGATTGCTGTGGCTAGGACTTCCAGAACTATGATGAATAAGAGTGGTGTAAGGGGCACCCCTGCCTTGTTCCTGATCTTAATGGAATTGCTTTTAATTTTTGCCCTTTGAGTATGATGTTGCCTGTGGGTTTGTCATAGATGGCCTTTATCATGTTGAGGTATGTTCCCTGTATTTCTACTTTGCTGAGAGTTTTGATCATGAATGGGTTCTGGATTTTATCAAATGCTTTTTCTGCATGTATTGAAATTATCATTTAGTTTTTCTCCTTCCTTTTGTTCATGTGAGAAATCACATTGCTTGATTTGCGAATATTGTACCAGCCTTGCCTCCCAAAATAAATCCCACTTGATCATGGTGTATGATTTTTTTCATATATTGTTGGATCCGGTTTGCTAATATTTTGTTGAGGATTTTAGCATCTAAATTCATCAGCGATACTGGCCTATAATTTTTTTCTTTGTGTTTTCTTTACCTGGTTTTGGAATCAGAATTATACCTACCACATAAAAGGAGCTTGGAAGTCTTCCTTCCTCTTGAACTTTTTGAAATAGCTTGAGAAGGACAGGAGTTACTTCTTCTTTGAATATTTGGTAGAATTCACTTATGAAGCCATCAGGCCCAGGACTTTTATTCTTTGGGACTTTTTGATAACTGTTTCAATCTCATTTGTTGTAATCAGTTTGTTTAGGTTTTCTGATTCTTCCAGAGTGATTTTTAAAAGATTATATTTTTCAAGAAATTTGTCCATTTTATCTAGGTTGTCTAATTTTTTGGCATACAGTTGTTTATATTATTTTCTTACAATTCTTTGTATTTCTGTTGTGTCAGTATTTATTTCTCCACTCTCATTTCTAATTTTATTTATTTGAGTTCTCTCTCTTTTTTTTTCTTGTTGAGTCTGGTTAAAGGTTCATTGATCTTGTTTTCCATTTCAAAGAACCAACTCCTGGTTTCATTGATCCTCTTTATTGATTATTTATCCTCTGTGTCATTTATTTGCTCTCTGATCTTTATTATTTCCTTCCTTTTACTACCTCTGGGCTTTACTTACTGTTCTTTTTCTAAGTCTTTTAGATGCAGGGTTAAGTTGTTTATTTGAGCTTTTTCTAGCTTCTTAAGGTATGCCTGTAATGTATGAACTTTTCTCTCAGGACTGCTCTTGCTGTGTGTCATAAATTTTGAGTTGTTGTATGCTCATTATCATTCTTTCTAGGTTTTAAAAAATTTCTTCTTTGATCTCATTGTTAACCCATTCCTAATTTAGTAACATGCTATTTAGTTTTCAAATGTTTGAGTATTTTTCAGTTTTTCTGTTGTGGTTGATTTTTAGTTTCATTCTATTTTGATCAGAGAAAATGCTTTATATGATTTTAATTTTGTTCAATTTGTTGAGACCACTTTTCTTCCCTAACATGTGGTCTATCCTAGAGAATGTACCATGAGCACTTGAAAAGAATGTATATTCTGCTGCTTTAGGGTGAAAAGTTCTGAAGATATCTATTAAATCCAGTTGATGTTTCCTTTAAGTCTGCTGTTTCTTTGTTAATTTTATTTCTTGAGGAACAATGTACTAACGTTAGTGGGGTATTGAAATCCCCTACTATTATAGTATTTCTGTTGATCTCGCCCATTATATCCATCAAATTTGCTTTATATATTTACTGCTCCTATATGAGGTACATAGATATTTATACTGGTTATATCTTCCTGTTGAATTGCTCCCTTTATCATTGTCATGACCTTCTTCATCTCTTACTATATTCTTTGTTATAAAGTCCATTTTGTCTGATATAAGTATTGCTATCCCAGATTTTTTTTCATTTGCATTTGCAAGAAATATATTTTCCATCCCTTTAACTTCAATCTATGTGCATCTATTGTTTTAAGGTGTGTCTCTTACAGAAAAACATGTATTGACTTTTTTATTTATCCATGCAGCTACCCTATGCCTTTTGATTGGATCATTTAATCAATTTACATTTAAGGTTATTATTGATATGTAATTGTCTATTGCCATTTTATTCTTTAGAGCTGTATTTCTTTTTTGCTATATTATTTTTTCTCTTTCATTTCTTTTCTTTTTTTTAATAATTTTAATTTTTAATGGGGTGACATCAATAAATCAGGATAGATATATTCAAAGAAAACATGTCCAGGTTATCTTGTCATTCAGTTATGTTGCATACCCATTATCCAAAGTCAGATTGTCCTGTGTCTGTCACCTTCTATCTAGTTTTTCTGTGACCCTCCCACTCCCCCTATCTTTCTCCTTCTCACCCTTTCCCCCGTAACCACCACACTGTTATCAGGGTCTCTTAGTCTCACTTTTATGTTTCACCTATTTATGGAATACTGCAGTTCCTAGTTTTTTCTGATTTACTTATTTCACTCCATATAATGTTATCAAGATCCCATCATTTTGCTGTAAATAATTCGATGCCATCATTGTTTATGGCTGAGTAGTATTCCATAGTGAATATGTGCCACATCTTCTTTATCCAGTCATCTATTGAAGGGCATTCTGGTTGTTTCCATATCTTGGCCACTGTGAACAATGCTGCAAAGAACATGGGTCTACATGTGTCTGTAAGTATAATTGTTTCTGAGTTTTGGGAATATATATCCAGTAGCGAGATTGCTGGTTCATAACGAAGTTCTATTTTCAGTTTTTTGAGGAACCACCATATTTTCTTCCATAATGGTTGTACTACTTTACATTCCCACCAACAGTGAATGAGGGTTCCTTTTTCTCCACAGCCTCTCCAACATTTGCTATTACCTTCCTTGTTAATAATAGTTAATCTAAGAGGTGTGAGGTGGTATCTCATTGCAGTTTTGATTTGCATTTCTCTAATAACTAAAGAAGATGAGCATCTTTTCATATATCTGTTGGCCTTTTGTATTTCTTCCTGGGAGAAGTGTCTGTTCATGTCCTCTTCCTATTTTTTTATTGGATTGTTTGTTTGTTTGTTGTTGAGTTTTATGAGTTCTTTGTATATTTTGGATATTAGGCCCTTATCTGAGCAGGTGATTGAAAATATCATTTACCATTTAGTTGGCTATCTGTTTATTTTGTTATCAGTTTCTCTTGCTGAGCAAAATCTTCTTAGTCTGATGTAGTCCCATTCATTAATTTTTGCCTTCACTTCTCTTGCCTTTTGAGTCAAATTCATACAATGCTCTTTAAAACCCAGGTCCATGTGTTTAGTACCTATGTCTTTTTCAATGTACTTTTTTGTTTCAGGGCTAATGTTTTGATCTTTGATCCATTTTGAGTTAATTTTAGTACAGGGAGCAAACTATAGTCCAGTTTCATTCATTTGCTTGTGGTTTTCCAGTATTCCCAGCACCATTTATTTATTTTTATTTTTATTTTTGTATTTTTCTGAAGCTGGAAATGGGGAGAGACAGTCAGACAGACTCCTGCATGCGCCCGACCAGGATCCACCCAGTATGCCCACCAGGGGCGACACTTTGCCCACCAGGGCGCAATGCTCTTCCCCTTTGGGGCGTCGTTCTGCCGTGACCAGAGCCACTCTAGTGCCTGGAGCAGAGGCCAAGGAGCCATCCCCAGTGCCTGGGCCATGTTGGCTCCAATGGAGCCTCGGCTGTGGGAGGGGAAGAGAGAGACAGAGAGGAAGGAGGGGGGTAGAGAAGCAAATGGGCGCTTCTCCTATGTGTCCCGGCCGGGAATCGAACCCATATCCCCCGCACGCCAGGCCGACGCTCTACCGCTGAGCCAACTTCCCAGGGCCCCCAGCACCATTTTTTGAACAGGCTTTCTTTTGTCCATTGTGTGTTGTTGGCCCCTTTATCAAAAATTATTTGACTATAAATATATGTGATTTTATTTCTGGGTTTCTTTTCTGTTTCTTCAGTCTGAGTGTTTATTTTTCTGCCAATACCATGTTGTTTTGATTGTCGTTGCACTATAATATAGTTTGAAGTAAGGTATTGTAATGCCCAGCTTTATTCTTTTTCTTTAGGATGGCTTTGGCTATTCGAGGTTTTTCATAGTTCCATGTAAATCTGATGATTTTTTGCTCCATTTCTTTAAAAAATGTCATTGGAATTTTGATGGGAATTGCATTATTAAATTTGTATATTGCTTTGGGTAATATGGCCATCTTGATTATATTTATTCTTCCTAACTAGGAACAAGGAATATTCTTCCATTTCATTATATCTTTTTTGATTTCCCTTAACCATGGTTTATAGTTTTCATTTTTTAAGTCCTTTACATTCTTTGTTATGTTCATTCCTAGGTATTTTATTTTTTTTGTTGCAATCATGAAGGGGATTATTCTTTTCAGTTTGTTCTCAAATGTTTCATTGTTGGCATATAAAAAGGCTATGGACTTCTGTATGTTAATTTTGTATCCTGCGACCTTACTCTATTGGCTTATTGTTTCTACTACACTTTTTGTGGATTCTTTGGGGTTTTCGATGTATAGGATCATATCATCTGCAAAAAGTGATACCTTTACTTCTTCTTTTCCGATATGGATGCCTTTTTTTCTTTGTCTTGTCTGACTGCTCTGACTAGAACCTCTAGTACCACATTAAATAAGAGTGGAGAGAGTGGACAACCTTGTCTTTTTACTGATTTAAGGAGGAAAGCCTTCTGTTTTGTGCCATTTAACATGATGTTAGCTGATGATTTATCATATATGGCCTTTATCATGTTGACATATTTTTCTTCTATACCCATTTTGTTGAGAGTCTTAAACATAAAATTGTGTTGTATTTTATTGAAAGTCTTTCTGCTTCTATTGATAAGATCATGTGGTTTTTGGTTTTTGGTTTTTTGATATGGTGTATTACATTAACCGTTTTACGTATGTTGAACCATCCTTGAGATTCTGGGATGAATCCCAATTGATCATGATGTATTATTTTTTTAATATATTGTTGTATTTGATTTACTAGTATTTTGTTTAGTATTTTAGCATCTGTATTCATTAGAGATATTGGTCTGCAATTTTCTTTTTTTGTACCATCCTTGCCTGGTTTTGGTATGAGGGTTATGTTTGCCTCAAAAATGTGTTTTGAAGTATTGCTTTTTCAATTTTTTGGAAGACTTTCAGTAGAATAGGAACCATGTCTTCTTTGAATGTTTGATAAAATTCGCTGGTATAGCCATCTGGGCCTAGACTTTTATTCTTGGGAAGCTTTTTAATGGTTTTTTCTATTTCTTTTGTACTAATAGATCTGTTTAGGCTTTCTGCTTCATTTTGACTCAGTCTAGGAATGTTGTATTGTTCTCGGAATTTATCCATTTCTTCTAAATTGTTGAATTAGTGGCATAAGTTTTTCACATTATTCTACTATAATTATTTGTATATCTATGATGTCCGTGGTGATTTCTCATCTTTCATTTTGGATTTTGTTTATATGTGTTCTTTCTCTTTTTTCCTTTGTAAGTCTTGCAAAGGGTTTGTCAATTTTGTTGATGTTTTCAAAAAACCAGCTCCTTGTTCTATTAATTTTTTCTAATGTTTTTCTGTTCTCTATTCCATTTATTTCTGCCCTGATTTTTATTATCTTTTTTCTTCAGCTGGTTTGGGTTGTTTTTGTTCTTCTTTTTCTAGTTTCTAAAGTTGTGAAGTTAAGTGGTTCACTTGGGCTCTCTCTTGTTTGTTCATATATGCCTGAAGTGATATGAACTTCCTTCTTATCACTGCTTTTGCTGCATCCTATAGATTCTGATATGTTGTATTGTCATTTTCATTTGTCTGTATATATCTGTTGATCTCTGCACTTATTTCTTCTTTGACCCATTTATTTTTTAAAAGTAGGTTGTTTAGTTTTCACATTTTTGTGGGACTTTTCCCCTCTTTTTGTAGATGAATTCTAGTTTCAAGGCTTTATGATCAGAAAGTATGCTTGGTACAACTTTGATTTTTCTGAATTTGCTGATGTTGTTTCTGTGGTCAAACATATGGTCAATTCTTGAGAATGATACATGTACACTGGAGAAGAATATATACTCAGTCACTTTGGGATGAAATGTCCTGTAGATGTTTATCATATCCAGGTGCTCTAGTGTTTTGTTTAAGGCCACTATATCTTTGTTGATTCTCTGTTTGAATGATCTAGAGCTGTCAGAAGTGTATTGAGGTCTCCAAGTATGATTGTATTTTTGTCAGTTTTTGTTTTAAGGTCAATAAGTAGCTGTCTTATATATTTTGGTGCTCCTTGGTTTGGTGCATATATATTAAGAATTTTTATGTCTTCTTGATTCAGTGTCCCCTTAGCCATTATGAAATGGCCATTTTTGTCTCTGAGTACTTTTCCTGTCTTGTAGTCAGCATTATCAGGTATGAGTATTGGTACGCCTGATTTTTTTGGGATGTTATTTGCTTGGAGTATTGTTTTCCAGCCTTTTAATTTGAATTTGTTTTTATCCTTGTTGCTTAAATTTGTTTCTTGTAGGCAGCATACTGTTAGATTTTCTTTTTTAATCCATTTTGCTTCTCTGTGCCTTTTTATTGGTGATTTTAATCTGTTTACATTTAGTGTAATTATTGACACTTGTGTCTTCCCTATTGCCATTTTATAGATTGCTTTCTGTTAGTTTTGTGTCTTTTTTAATCCTTCTCTTTTTTTTCTATCTTTTTTTTTATTTGGTTGTATTTCATACATCTTTCCTACAAAGTGCACTATGTTATGAGTACTTTTGCACTCCATTGTCTTTGCTACTGTTAATCTCCATCCTCTCCCCTCGTTTTTTTTGTTGTTGTTACAGTTTAAAATTGGTTTTATTTTGTTCTTCTTGGAGCTTTTACTTCTGCCTTTTTTTTTTTTTGTTCTTTGTATCTGATTGGAGAACCCCCTTTCATAATTCCTGCAATGTGGTTTTTCTGATGAGAAATTCCCTCATCTTTTCTGTATCTCTGAATGTTTTTATTTCTCCTTCTTATTTGAAGGATAGCTTTGATGGTTATAGTATCTGTGGCTGAAAGTTCCTCTCTTTCAGGACTTTAAATATTGGAGTCCACTGTCTTCAATCTTGTAGAGTTTCTTTTGAGAAATTTGATGATATTCTAATGGGCTTTCCTTTATATATTGTATTCTTCTTTTCCCTGGCTGCCTTGAGAATTTTTTCTTTGTCGTTGCTTTGTGCCAATTTCATTATGATGTGCCTTGGAGTAGGTTTGTTGGGGTTAAGAAAACTTGGAGTTCTGTTTGCTTCTTGAATTTGAGGCTTTAGTTCTTTCCACAGGCTTGGGAAGTTCTCATCTATTATTTGTTTGAGTATGTTCTCCATTCCATTTTCTCTCTTTTTTGCCTCTGATATACCTATTATTCTTGTTATTCTTTTTGATGGAGTCAGATAATTCCTGTAGGGCTATCTCATTATTTAAAGTTTTTGAGTCTCTTTCTTTCTCTGTTGTGCTTCAAGTTGCTTGTCTTCTATTTCACTAATTTTACCTTCTATCTGGACTGTTTTATTAGCTAAGCTTGTTACCTCATTTTTCAGCTCATGGATTGAGTTTTTCATCTCTATTTGATTTGTTTTCATAGTTTCAATTTCCTTGGTAATATATTTTTTATGTTCATTGAGTTGTTTTCTGAGCTCCCTAAATTGCCTTTATGTTTTTTCTTGTATATCTCTGAGAATTTTTAGGACTTCTATTTTAAATTCTCTGTCGTTTAACATCAAAGTTTCCAATATATTCAATTTTTTCTCCATAGATTTTTCCTCATTTATCTGTGTTACCTCTCTTTCTTTTGTATCCATGATATTTGATTTTCTCTTTTTTAATGGTATCTGAGGGTGGTTTTGTTGATAGAATTAATGAGCTTTAATAAAGAATTAAAAGTTAAAAAAATAAAAAATTGAAAACTGTTTTTTGAAAAAAATTAATAAGTAAAGAAAATAAAATGAAATAAAAATTGAAAAAGAAAATTATTCCCCCCCTCCCCTTTTTCTCTCCTCTCCTCTCCTCTCCCCTCTTTCTTGAGAAAATCTTGTGGTGAACTGTGAATTATATTGTACTAAATAGAACAAATAATGCCTGTAATGGCAGTTCCGAAATGGGGAGAAGTAATAAAGGAGCAAAAAAAAAGGGTATGGACCCACAAAAAGCAAATAAGGAAAAAATTTGGATCAAGAATAAAATGATTTGCATTTAGGTGTTGGTTGACTAAGAGATATGATAAGAAGAATAAGAGGGAAACAGAAAAATGGGAAAAATTAAAGAATTACTATTGTATTTAGTGGAACAAGAACTAAATAAAATGGAGAGCCAGGGATGGGGGCTCTGCTAGTTAGTTAAAACGGTGAAGTAAAAAAACCCCAAAATGCCACAAACATAAGTTTGTGTCCCAGATAAGATAATTTGTTTGTAATTGAGGATTGAATGAGAGGAGACGTAAAGGAGAAAGGAAGAAACTAATATAGAGGCAGGAAAAAAAGAGAGGAGAAAAAAAGAGGGAACCACTAAGAGAAGAAAAAAGAAAAATGAGGTGAGAGAGAGAATTAAGTGTTTTGGATTGCAACCCTTATAGAGAGAAAGGAAGAAGAAAGAAAAAATAATGGGTGATGTAACACTTAGTTTAGGAGAGGAAAGAGTAAGACCAGCAGAGAGTTAAATGATCAAATTGGAGGAGGGAAAAAAAGAAGAAATTAAGAATGAAAATAAGAGAAACAAACAAACAAATATAATAAAATGAGATAGTTTATAAAGTCTGTGGATTATTATTGATTTTGAGAGGTTATCTTCTTGCTTTTTCTTTTCTCTCCCTCTTCCTGGTTGGTGACTCTGTACCCTGGGTTCTGCCCCTTTGGCATGCTCAGGTAGAGGTTTGCAGTTGATAAGTCTCTATGGCAATGTCATATATTGGACTTTAGTCTCATTGGCAGTCGAGCCTCATTCGCATTTATAGGCTCCAACAGTGAGAAAATCCGTGTTCCTGGATCCTCTCTCCTAGTCTTTCCTTCCTCAATTATTAGCCTGATAATCCAGCTATGGGGTTGCTGCTGCTTCTGCCTGGATAATAAGAGGCTCAAAGAGCTGGCAACTCCCACTCTATTCCCACTCAGCACAGGGCTCTGGGTAAGGCTCAGTGAGTCAGAGCTGCTACCATATTCAAGTGGGCCTTCTGCCCACTCAAAGACCTCTGGCTCTGCCACTCTGTCTGGTAACATGGGTGGGCGCCCACTCCTGGGGTGCTTGGAGGAAACTCTCACTCACTAGCTATACGTGCAGACCAGGATATCAGGCTGGCAATCTCACACTCTGAGTGAAACACCCGCCCGCACAGAAAAGTTCCAGTGTTGGAATTGGCTCTCGCTCCCTACTCATGCACAGCTTTTTCAGGGCACTGGGGTGGCCTGGAGATTCCACTTTTAGCCCACACAAAGTCCCCTGATTCTGCCTCTGTGTGGAGTAACACGAGTGCCCACTGCCAGTACTCAGAGGAATCTCTTCCCCACTCTCCATGCGCACCAACCAGGATATTAGGCCAGCTGTCTCACACTTTGAGTGAAACCCCCACCAGCACGGAAAAGTTCCAGCATTGGAATCGGCTCTCGCTCCCTCCCCATGCATGGTTTTTTCAGGGTGCTGGGGCGGGCCGGAGATTCTGCTTTCAGCTCACACAAATGCCCCTGACTCTGCCTCTCTGTAAGATAACACGGGTGTGCGCCTCCTGCCGATGCACTCAGAGGAATCTGTTGCCCACTCTCCATGCACGCAGACCAGGATATTATGCCAGCTGCCTCACTCTTTGAGTGGAACCCCCACTCGCACAGAAAAGTTCCAGCGTTGGGATTGGCTCTTGCTCCCTCCTTGTGCGCGGCTTTTTCAGAGCACTGGGGTGGCCTGGAGATTCCACTTTTGGCCCACACAATGGCCCCTGACTCTGGTCATCTGTGGGATAACACGAGTGCCCACTGCTGAGGTGCTCAGAGGAATCTCTTGCCCACTCTCCGTGTGCACCAACTAATATATCAGGCCGGCTGCCTCATGCTTTGAGTGAGACCCCCTCCTGCACAGAAAAGTTTCAGTGTTGGAATTGACTCTCACTCCCTCCCTGTGCATGGCTTTTTCAGGGTGCTGGGGCAGCCTGGAGATTCTGCTTTTGACCCACTCAAAGGCGTCTGACTCTGCCTCTCTGTGGGATAACATGGGCGCCCACTCCTGGGGCTTTCAAAGGAATCTCTCAGCCACTATATGCGCGTGCCAACCAGGAGATCAGGGCGAATGGCTTCCCCACTTGTCTTTCTTTGTCTGGGTTTGGCACAAGTTTTAGCTTATATTGCCTGGGTTGCCACAGGCACAGTTTTTCCTCGGTTTGGATCTCCGTGCCAAAGCCTGGTTTGGCCGTTTGTGCCACGGCCTGGATCTATTTACCCTCTTTGCCCACCTTAGTTTCTATACTCTCAGTTCCCAGTGTAAGCAGCCCTATTTAGATTAGTGAGGGAGGTGGAGCATTTCTTACTCCCTATTTCCTTCGGGGTTTGATGATATATTTAGCCAATTTTTCACTCAACCATACATTCGGGTGTATTGCGAAACATCTGGAGGTTCCAAGGATAGGTTTTTTTGTTTCTGGTTGAAGATTTTGTTGAGTTTTTGGAGAGATTTATTGGTATTGCTTTCTACCGCGCTATTACTCTGATGTCACTTCAAAAGATTCTGATCTGTTTTCAAAAGGCCCCTTAACATTTCTTGCAGAATTGTTTTGGTTGTAATTAATTCTTTGAAGTTTTGTTTTTGTTTTTTGTCTGAGAAGCTTTTTATTTCTCCTTCATTTTTAAAGGAGAGCCTTGCTGGATAAAGCAGTCATGGTTTTAGGCTCTTGTTTTGCATTACTTTGAATATTTCTTGCCATTTTGTTCTGGCCTCAAGTGATTCTGTTGAGAAGTCGGATGTTATCCTTATTGGGGCTCCTTTGTAGGTGATAGCCTTTTTTTCTCTAGCAGCTTTTAATATTTTCTCTTTGTCACTTAGCTTTAGTATTTTAATTATGATGTGTCTTGGTGTAGATTTCTTTGGGTTTCTCTGTAATGAAATTCTCTGTGCTTCTTGAACTTGTGTGACTTTTTTCTGCATTAATTGAGGGAAGTTTTTAGCTATGATTTGATTGAACAAAGTCTCTATCTCTTGTTCTTTCTCTTCTTCAGGAAACCCTATGATGCAGATGTTATCACAGAGCTCTCTTAGAGTTTCCTCAGACTTTTCTAGTTTTTCTTTTTTTTGTTGCTCTGCTTCTGTGCCTTCATTTATCTTGTTCTTACCTCACTGATTTAATTCTCAACTTCATCCATCATGCTTTTAATTTCTTCCATTGTTGTCTTCATTTTTGATATTGTATTTGTCATTTCTAACTGATTCTTTTTTTATTATTTCAATGTCCTTTTTTATACTTGCTATCTCTTTATTTAGTTGTTCATTATGATCATCTATTCTTGTTCTAAGGTCTTTGAGTACCCTAACCATCATTATTTTAAACTCTGCATTTGGTAATTTGGTTATATCTGACTCATTCTAATTTTTTTCTGGTGATTTCTCTTGATTCAATTGGATTGTATTTTTCTGTCTTCCCATTTTTTCTTTGTATAAGACAGGTGTGGCCACTGGAGTCCAGTGGGTGTGGTCTCTGTGTTTCTTAGGTTTGGTCTGTCTGCAGGCCCACCACTGCCTCTGCCGCTGCCTTGGGCATTTGTGTGTGGGTGTTGCTGGTGCGGGCCTGCTGTGGCTGTCAGTGTGGTTTTTGCCTCTCCTCCACAGGAGGGGATATGTTCACGTTCCTGGGGCCAAAATCCTCTGCTGTTGCCCTACCCCATGGGTGGGGCTGCATTCTAGTAATCCCTAGATTTTCTTCTACATAATTTATTATTTCAGATCTTATATTTAGGTCTTTGATCCATTTTGAATTGTTTTGTGCAAGGGGACAAATTGTAGTCAAGTTTTATTCTGTTGTGTGCAGTTTTCACTCTTCCTAGCACCACTTAATGATGAGACATTCTTTTCTTTCTTTTTGTTTTGGCTCCTTTGTTGAATATGATTTGTCCATATATGTAGTTTTATTTATGGGTTCTTGATTCTGTTTTATTGGTCTGTATGTCTGTTTTTCTGCCAATAACATGCTGTTTTGATTATCATGGGTATGCAGAATAATTTGAAGACATATACTATGATACTTCAAGCTTCATTATTTTTTCTCAAGATTGCTTTGAGTATTTGGGGTTTTTTTATGGTTCCATACAAACCAGGAGATTTTTTATTCTATTTCTTTCAAAAACGACATTGGAATTTTGATAGGTATTACATTAATGGTCATATTACATTTGGATAATATGACTATTTTAACTATGTTGATTTTTTCAATCTATGAATGTGGAATATTTTTCCATTCCATTGTGTCTTTTTCAATTTATTTTACCAATTCCTTTTATTTTTCAGTATATAGGTTCTTCACATCTTTTGTTAAGTTTTTTCCCTAGGTATTTTACTTTTGTTGTTACAATTATAAAGGAAACATTTTAGTTTATTTTCTGAAGTTTTATTGTTGGCATATAGGAAAGTTGTAGACTTTTGTATGTTGAAATTGTATTCTGAGAATTTACTGTATTGGTTTATTGTTTCTAATAAGTTTTCAGTGGAGTCTTTGGGGTTTTCTATATACAGAATCATGTCATCTGCATAAAGTGATACCTTTACTTCTTCTTTTCTTATATGAATGCTTTTTATTTTCTTTTCCTGCTTGAATGTTCTGGCTAAAACTTCCAGAGCTATGTTGAATAAGATTGCAGAGAGTTGGCATCCTTGTCTTTTTCCTGATTTTAGATGAGAAGCCTTCATTTTTTTACTATTTAGAATGCTATTAGCTGGTTTGTCATTGATGACCTTTATTATGTTGAAGTACTTTTCTTCTGTACTAATTTTATTGAGTGTTTCAAACACAAAGGAATGTTGTACCTTATCGAATATCTTTTCTGCATCTTTTAATAGGATCATATTATTTTTGTCCTGTGTTTTGTTAATGTGGTATATTATGTTGATTGACTTACTTATGTTGAACCATCCTTGTGCTCCTGGAAATGAATCTGTTTTGATAGTGATGTATTTTTTTAATATATAGTTGTACTCGATTTCCTACTATTTTGTTTAGGAGTTTTGCATTTGTATTCATTAGAAATATTGGTTTTTAGATTCATTTTTTGTGTTTTCTTTGCCAGGTTTTGGTATGAGTGTTATGTTGATATCATAAAATGTGTTAAGGAGGAGGCCCTGGCCAGTTGGCTCAGTAATGGAGAGTCAGCTCAGTGTTTGCATGTCCCAGGTTCAATTCCCAGTCAAGGCACACAGGAGAAGTACCTATTTGCTACTCCCCCTCCCCTCTTGATTTTCTCTCTCCCATTCTCTCTCTTTTTTCCCACCAGTTGCTGTGATTCCAGTGGTGTCAGTTGGCCCCAGGCATAAGGATGGCTCCATGGCCTCCACCTCAGGTGCTAAGAAGAACTCTGTTGCTGAGCAATGGAAGAACTCCCCAGATAGGAAGAGCATTGCCCCCTATTGGCCTTGCCATATAGATCCCAGTCAGGTTGCATATATAAATCTGTCTCTGCCTCCCCTCCTCTCACTGAATTAACAAAAAGAAATAAAGAAACAATAACTCCAAACTTTAAAAAATACATTGGAGAATATTGTTATTTATTCTATTTTTTGGAAGACTTTAATAAGGATATGCTATCTGCTATTGAAATCTGAAGGGACATATTTCCCAACTGTCTTTCCTAATCTAACAATCATCTGCCAAAAAAAGTGGATTTACAAATATTAGTAACTAGAACAACAACACCAAGGGAAACAATGTTTCTTCTATTTAGTGTAGAATATCAGAAGTTGTAAATTACACACAATTCCCACCATTGTAGCTGTTATCTTCCTCTTTGTCTCCCTCCATTGCTCAGCATTCAAAAGCAGCAATTCTTGACATACTGTATAAATACATCCATGCCTTCTATATATATATAGGTGTGAGTAATAGTAAGTTTACAGTTATGAGTATACAAAACAAAGTTTATTTTTTATTACTATTTATTAATTACTGTAAACCTACTTTTGCCCATCTCTGTATTTCAAATATTTAACACTCTGGTGGAATGGTTAATATATATATATATATATATATATATATATATATATATATATATATTTAACTTATTGATTTGAGAGAGAGAAAGAGAGAGGAACATCAATCTATTTCTGTATGTGCCATTACTGGGAATCAAACCTGCAATCTCTCTGTTTCAGGACAATGCTCTAACCAATCTAGCTATCTTGCAAGGGGTTGAAATCCTCACTTTTTAAGGGAAGATTACATTATTTGTTCTGTCTTGTGGCTGCTTTAAATAGTGGAAATATCGTTATATAATTCTGACAAAATATAAGTATTAAGTATAAGCTTCTTTGTCAGTTAAAATCATAAATATTATGGTCATAATTTTCACTATTTTTTAATCCATATAACTGCTTTTAAAGAAAAATCAAGAGAGTGATGTCAGAGAAATGGCACCATGAGGAGCGCGACTGACAAATCTCCCCAAAATTTCAAAAATTTCATCAACCAGAGACAGAAAAATCTATCCTTAGAGCATGCCGGAGTTCCACACACTGAAGGCAAAGGTAAGGTTGAGCGAAAAATTGACTAAATATATAACCAACACTGAAGGAAATAAGTCAAACAAAAAAACACTCTGCCTTTCTCCCTAACCTGAGCAAAGGCTGCTCTCACTTGGAACTGAGAGTCAGGGGTGACTAAGGGTGTGCAGGAGGCTAGGCTTTGGCATGGATGTTCGTGCAAGCCAAAGAGTGTGCCTGTGGTGAATCAGCCCATGCAAGCAAACACATGTGCCGCAAGCAGCGTGGGTGGAGTGCACCAAAGTGAACTTTCCTACACCTTAGCTTCTCTGGGCAGGTGTGGTGCCTCACCCAGCCATTCCAGCTAACAATCAAGCATCAGAGGAGGGGCGTGTGGGCAGCTTGCAGTCCTTTCTGTAGCAGATCGGTGGATCCAATCACTGAAATTAGCTTAACCCACAGTCTGCTCATCTCCCAACTGACCTAAGTGGCTCTAATTGACAAGATCTCTCTCAGTTCAATGATCTAAGACAAGAGGCGTAATATTTTTAGTGCCTCTTGCTAAAGGAGTGGGGGCAACTTCTGATTGGCAGAGCTTTCATACTCAGGGATATATGCTAAAAAGAGGGACTTGGCAGATTTCAAGACCTCCTGTACTGCAGGCAGTGACTAGTGCATCTTCTTCCCAGCCAAAACAGGTTACAAAGTGTGGAAAGCCTAGGAAGAGTGGTCCCAGAGAGCTAGGCCTGCTGAACAGGCCTAGAGGCTCATACAAAGTCACCTTGAGAGCAATTGGCTACCAGCCCCGCTTGATTACTCTGACGGCTCTGATTGCCAGAGCCTTACCCAGAGCCTTGCATTGAGTGGGGATGGAGTGGAGATTTGCCAGCTCTTTGAGCCTCTTACTCCCCAGGCAGAGTCAGTGACAGCCTCAAAGCTGGATCATCAGGCTGCTAATTCAGGAAGAAGAGACTAGGAGAGGGACTCCAGGAAAACGGACTCCCTCATTGTTGGAGCCTGCAAACACTAACAAGCCTTGACTACCAATGAGACTGAAGCCTAATATATGACATCACCATAGAGTCTCATCAACTGCAAATCTCTACATAAGCATGCTACAGGGGCATAGCCTGAGGTACAGAGTCATCGATCAGGAAGAGGGAGAGGAAAGAAAAAGGAAGTTAACCTCTCAAAATCAAGAAAAATCCACAGACTTTATAACTTGTTCCACTCTTTTTTTATTTCTTGCCTTTATTATTATTATTTCTATTTCCTCCATCTTGGCCCTTTTATTCTCCGCCCATCTTATTCTGTCCTCTTCTTGAACTACACTACCCATAAGTGTCATGTTTTATTTTCTTTTTTCTTACTCTCCATGAGGGTTACACTCCAAAACCCTTAACTCTCTTTCTCTCCCTCTTTTTGTTTTTTTTCTTCTTTTCTTTTTCCCCTTTTTTCTGTTTCTCCTTCTCTATTAGTTTCTTCTTTTCTCCTTTTATTTTCCTCTCATTCAATTCTCAATCACAAACAAATTATTTAATTTGAGACTTAAGCTCTTTTTGTGTGGCATTTTGGGTGCTTTTTATCTTGCTTTTTAATTCATTAGCATTCCTCCCAACACAGGATCTCCATTCTATTAGTCATTGCTTCACTTAATACAATAGTTATTTTTTTCTTTTTCCTGTTTTCCTCTTATTCTTCCCATTATATCTTAGTTGACCATCACTTACAAGCAAATCATTTTATACTTGACCCCAATTTTTTTTTATTGCATTTTGTGGGTCCGTACTTTTTTTTTTTTTTGCCTCTTGAACACTTCCTCCCAAATCAGGCCCTCCATTATAGGTAGTTTTTTCCCATTTACATTAATATAATTCACAGGCCATCACTATATTTTCCTAAGAAGGAGGGGAGAGGAAGGCAAGAGAAGAAAAAAAGAAGGGAGGGAAATAGTAAATTATTTTTTGTATGTTTTTTTCTCCAAAATGTTTCCCATTTTTTTTTACTTTTTATTTTTTATTAATTTTCATTAGTGATATTAACAAGACCACCCTCAGATGCCATTAAGAAAAAGAAAATCGAATATCATGGATTCAGAAGATAGAGAAGCAGCACAGATAGATGTGAAAAATCCATGAAGAAAAAATTTAATATATTGGAAACCTTGAATCTAAATGACAGAGAATTTAAAATAGAAATCTAAAAATAGTCAGAGATAGACAAGAAAACACAGAAAGGAAATTTATAGAGCTCAGAAAACAACTCAACGATCACAAAAAAATATATTACCAAAAAAATTGAAACTATAAAAATAAATCAAACAGAGATGAAAAACTGAATTCATGAACTGAAAAATAAGGTAACAAGCTTAGCTAATAGAATAGTCCAAATAGAAGGTAGGATTAGTGACACAGAAGACAAGCAACTTGAGGTACAACAGAGAGAAGAAGAGAGTGACTCAAAAATTAAATAAAATAAAAAAGCCCTACAGGAATTATCTGAATCCATCAAAAAGAATAAGATAAGAATAATAGGTGTATCAGAGGGAGAAGAGAGAGAAAATAGAGTGGAGAATATATTCAAACAAATAATAGACGAGAACTTCCAAAGCCTGTGGGAAAAACTAAAGCCTCAAATTCAAGAAGCTAACAGAACACCGAGTTTTTTTTAACCACAACAAACCTACTCCAAGGCACATCATAATGAAAACGGCACAAACCAACCACAAAGAAAAAATTCTCAAGGAATCCAGGGAAAAGAAGAATACAACATATAAAGGAATGCCTATTAGATTAACATCAGATTTCTCAGCAGAAACTCTACAAGCTAGAAGAGAGTGGACCCCAATGTTTAAAGCCCTAAAAGAGAGGAACTTTCAGCCAAGAATACTATACCCATCAAAGCTTTTCTTCAAACATATCAACAAAACAAAGAACAAGAACCACATGATATTATCAATAGATGCAGAAAAGGCATTCGATAAAATACAACACAACTTTTTGCTTAAGACACTCAACAAAATGGGTATAGAAGGAAAATATCTCAACATGATAAAGGCCAT
This sequence comes from Saccopteryx bilineata, assembly GCF_036850765.1. Classification (NCBI taxonomy): domain Eukaryota; kingdom Metazoa; phylum Chordata; class Mammalia; order Chiroptera; family Emballonuridae; genus Saccopteryx; species Saccopteryx bilineata. The sequence continues at coordinate 777,859 of NC_089502.1, forward strand.
ATATAATAAACCATCAGCTAACATTATATTAAATGTCATAAAACTGAGAACTTTCCCCTTAGATCAGGAACAAGACAGGGTTGTCCTCTGTTTCCACGCTTATTTAACGTGGTGCTAGTAGTTCTGGCCAGAGCAATCAGACAAGACAAAGAAATAAAAGGCATCCATATCGGAAAAGAAGAAGTAAAGGTATTACTTTAAAAAAAAAGATTTTATTTATTCATTATAGAGAGGGGAGAGAGAGAGAGAGAGAGAAAGGGGAGGAGCAGAAAGCATCAACTCCCATATGTGCCTTGACCAGGCAAGCTCACGGTTTTGAACCAGCAACCTCAGCGTTTCCAGGTTGACACTTTACCCATTGCACCACCACAGGTCAGGCTAAAGGAATCACTTTTTGCAGATGATATGATCCTATACATCGAAAACCCCAAAGACTCCACAAAAAATTACTAGAAACAATAAACTAATACCATAAGGTTGCAGGATACAAAATTAACATACAGAAGTCCATAGCCTTTTTATATGTCAACAATAAAATATTAGAAAACAAACTCAAAAAAATAATACCCTTCACGATTGCAACAAAGAAATTAAAATACCCAGGAATAAACATAACAAAGAATGTAAAGGATCTATATGAGAAAAAGTACAAAGCATTGTTAAAGGAAATCGAAAAAGATACAATGAGATGGAAAAATATTCCTTGTTCTTGGATAGGAAGTATAAATATAATCAAAATGGTCATATTACCCAAAGCAATTTATAAATTTAATGCAATTCCCATCAAAATTCTTATGACATTTTTTAAAGAAATGGAACAAAAGAATCATCAGATTTATGTGGAAGTATAAAAAACCCCAAATAGCCAAAGCAATCCTGAGGAAAAAGAATGAAGCTGGGAGCATTGCAATACTTGACTTCAAACTATATTATAGGGCCATGACAATCAAAACAGCATGGTATTGGCAGAAAAATAGACACTCAGACCAATGGAACAGAATAGAAAGTCCAGAAATAAAACCACATATATATGGTCAAATAATTTTTGATAAAGGGGCCAACAACACACAATGAAGAAAAGAATGCCTCTTCAACAAATGGTGCTGGGAAAACTGGAAAGCCACATGCAAAAGAATGAAGCTGGACTACAGTCTCTCCCCCTGTACAAAAACTAACTCTAAATGGATCAAAGACCTAAATATAAGACTTGAAACAATAAAATACATAGAAGAAGACATAGGTACTAAACTCATGGACCTGGGTTTTAAAGAGCATTTTATGAATTTGACTCCAAAGGCAAGAGAAGTGAAGGCAAAGATAAATGAATGGGACTGCATCAGACTAAAAAGTTTTTGCTCAGCAAGAGAAACTGACAACAAAGTAAACATTCTGCCAACTAAATGGGAAATGATATTTTTAAACAACAGCTCAGATAAGGGCCTAATATCCAAAATTTACAAAGAACTCATAAAACTCAACAACAAACAAACACACAATCCAATAAATAAATAAGAAGAGGACATAAACAGACACTTCTCCCAGGAAAAAATACAAATGGCCAACAGATATATGAAAAGATGCTCATCTTCATTAGGTATTAGAGAAGTGCAAATCAAAACTGCAATAAGATACCACCTCACACCTGTTAAATTAGCTATTATCAACAAGACATGTAATAGCAGATGTTGGAGAGGCTGTGGAGAAAAATGAACCCTCATTCACTGTTGGTGGGAATGTAAAGTAGTACAACCATTATGGAAGATAGCATGGTGATTTCTCAAAAAAGTGATAATAGAACTACCATATGACCTAGCAATTCCTCTACTGGCTATATACCGCAAAAACTCAGAAACATTGATACGTATAGACACATGTAGCCCCATATTCATTGCAGGATTGTTCACAGTGGCCAAAACATGGAAACAACCAGAAAGCCCTTCAATAAAAGACTGGATAAAGAAGATGTGGCACATGTACACTATGAAATACTACTCAGCCATAAGAAATGATGACACCAGATCATTTACAACAAAATGGTGGGATCTTGATAACATTATACAGAGTGAAATAAGTAAATCAATAAAAACCAAGAACTACATGATTCCATGCATTGGTGGGACATAAAAACGAGACTAAGAGACATGGACAAGAGTGTGGTGGTTACCAGGGGTGGTAGGAGTGGGTTGCAGGAGGAAAGGAGGGAGAGGGGGAGGGGGAGGGGTAATGTCACAAAGAAAACTAGATAGAGGGGTAATGGAGGACAATCTGACTTTGGGTGATGAGTATGCAACATAGTTGAAGACAAGATAACCTGGACATGTTTTCTTTGAATATATATGTACCTTGATTTATTTATGTCTCCCCATGAACATTAATAAAAATTTAGTTATAAAAAAATAAAAGGAAACTGAATACCTGAATAGGCCAGTGCTCATTGTGGCATGCGTTAAAGCATCATAACTATGTAACCTCACAGCTTGAATAAAGGTACTGAAAAACTCCTTTGCAGCCTCAATCATGATGGACATAATTTTCGTTTTAGAGTTTAATAATGTTTTTGAAATAAAATTTTTTAAATAATCGCAATAATTACCTCAACACTAGCTATAATTTATTTAGAACAGCTAAAGTTTATTGAGTACTTTGCAAGTGCCAAAAGCTGTATTAAGCAATGTATACATATTATAGCATTTTGGCCTCTCACTAACACATAAGGTAAATAGTATTGTTATCTCCATTTTACAAATGAAAAAGCTAAGATTTAAAGTTAGATAACTTTCTTGAGACCATATATCTTGTAAAGGGCCAAAATGAGATTCAAAGCTGGATATTGTGTCTCCAGTGTATATATACCTCTTACCTACTGTGCTCTACAGCCTCTCTGATGACTTGTAAACTATTTTATACATTTATTAAAAATTTAGTATCCACTCAGTCAAAACTCTATCTGCCTGCTAAGAGTTAACAGAGCCTGCTTGAACATTTCTAGGGACAGTGAAACAACAATAGTGCATGGCAGAACCCTTGAAAACTGGTGTCTGACATACCTAGGCTTTATCCTTGTCCCAAGATTTATTGGTTCTGTGACCTTTGGCCTCTCTAAGATTTAACCTCTCTAAGATTTTTTTTCACCTTCACAATGGGTATCATAATTTAACCTTGCTCTTCCCACAGTGACAGCATTTCTAATATAATGTACATGAAAGTGTTTTATTAATTACAAGATGGTGAAAATGGAAACTTTTATCATGAGGTCTACAATTGAACTATGCGAGGTTTGTTGAACCCCTTGATATTACCATATTTCCCTTGTATAAGACACACCTTAATTTTGGGGCCTGAAATTTGAAAAAAATATATTAATGTATTACATAAAGTTATTATTTCTTTGCATTTCCACATAACTTTTATTTATTTTTTTATATTTTTAATTTTTATTAATTTTAGTTTATTGTTTTTAACATGGATTAAAGTGTTCTACTAAATATAACTATGTCACTCCTACCACATTGCCCTAAATTATACCCCCTTTGCCTCCCTCCCCCTAATTTCCTCTGCCCTTCCTTCTGCGATTTGCTGTTTTGACATCTGTATCTATGTGTTATGTATATATAATTTCACTAATCCCTTCATGTTCTCTGATCCCACCCCTGCATCCCCCTTCCCTGTGACAGCTGTCCCTCTGTGCTCTGTGACCTGTATTTCTTTCCTTAGTTCACTTTGTTCTTTATATTCCACATATAAGTGAGATCATATAATATTTGTATTTTTCTGCCTGGCTCATTTCACTTAGCATAATAATCTTCGGGTCCATCAGTGCCACTTGCAAAAGGTAAGATTTTCTTCTTTGTAATGGCCAGGTAGTATTTCATTGTGTATATGTACTACAGTTTTTGAATTTTACTCATCCACTGATGGACACTTGGGCTGTTTCCAGATCTTGTTTATTGTAAACAATGCTGCAATAAACATGGGAATGCATATCTTCTTTTGAATCGGTGATGTGGTGTTCTTTGGATATATTCCTAAAAGTTGGATAGCTGGGTCAAAAGGCAGTTCCATTTTTAATTTTTTGAAGAAACTCCATAGAATTTTTCACAGAGGCTGCACCAGTCTGCATTCCCACCAGCAGTGCAGGAGGGTTCCCTTTTCTCCACACCCTCACCAGCACTTATTATATCTTGTTCTGTTAATGAGCGCCATTCTGACAGGTGTAAGGTGGTACCTCATTGTGGTTTTAATTTGCATTTCTTTGATGATTAATGACTTTGAACATTTTTTCTTATGCCTATTTGTCATCTACATGTCCTGTTTAAAGAAGTGTCTATTCAGTTCTTTTGCCTATTTTTTAATTGGATTGTTTTCTTTTCTGGTGTTGAGTTTTAGAATTTCTAAAAATAAATTTTAGTTATTAACCCCTTATCAGACAAATTGGTGAATATGTTCTCCCATTGTGTGGGTTGTCTTTTTATTTTGTTCATGATGTCTTTGGCTATGCAAAAATCTTTTTAGTTTGATATAGTCCCATTAGGTTATTTTTTCTTTATTTCACTTGTCTGTGGAGATAAATCAGCAAAAGTATTGCTACGAGAGATATCAAAGAGTTGACTGCCTATGTTTTCTTCCAAGAATTTTGTGGCTTCATGACCTATATTTAAGTCTTTTACCCATTTTGAGTGTATGTTTGTGAATGGTGTAAGTTGATAGTCTTGTTTCATTTTTTTGCATGTACCTGTCCTATTTTTCCAACACCATTTATTAAAGAGATTGTCTTTACACCATTGTATGCTCTTACTTCCTTTGTCAAATATCAATTGACCATAAACACTTGGATTTATTTCTGGGTTCACTGTTCTGTTTCATTGATTTGTATATCTCTTCTTATGCCAGTACCAAGGTATTTTGATTACAATGGCATTGTAGTACAACTTGATATCAGGAAGTATGATACTTCCCACTTTATTCTTCATTTTTAAAATTTCTAAGGCTATTCAGGTTCTTTCTTGGTACCATATAAATTTTTGGAATATTCGTTCTATATCTCTGAAGTATACCATTGGTAATTCAATAGGAATTGCATTAAATATATACATTGCTTTGGGTAATACAGACATTTTAATGATGTTTATTCTTCCTATTCATGAACAAGATATATGCTACCACTTGACTGTATATTTCTTAATTTCTTTTTTTAAGGTCTTATAATTTTTTGAATAGAGTACAAGTCTTTTACTTTCTTAGTTAACTTTATTCTAGGTACTTATTTTTGTTGTTGTTGTTGTAATAGTAAAAAGGATTGTTTACTGAATTCTTTTTCAGACAGTTTTTTGTTGGTATATGAAAATGCCACTGATTTCTGAATATTAATTTTATATCCTGCCATCTTGCCAAATTTATTTATCATGTCTAGTAGTTGGTTTTTTTTAACAGTAGTTTCAACAAATTTTATTATGTTGACACAATGAACAGCCACACTATAATGCCAGACAAATGAGATCGGGCGCAGTCAGGGTGGTATGGCCGTAGACTCTATGATGCCATTAAATCATGCTTTCAGAAGTTTTCAACAAACTAGGGAAAATAGTTCTGATATATATCAGTGGGGAACAAAATTTTTGTTGCATACACAAAAACATATGTTCTTACCAAATTCGAGTATGCTGATCTCAAATCTGACATTAGTTTTTCTCTCTAAGCTACAGTTTTTTGCAATTCAAGATTTTAGGTTTTCATCTTATTGTAAAATTTTTAACATTTAGTTTAGCATAATGAAGTAGAATGTCTTCTTGGGCATCATCTTTGTGAAAATATAATAATTTATATAATGCAGTAAAACACTAATACACAAAAAGATATGATTGCATCAGAATTTGTCTACAATTTCAAAATAGAACATATTGAAACACTTATTTTAATCATAAAATCTAGTAGTTTTTTAACTGAGACATTAGAGTTTTCTATGTACAGTATTATGTCATCAGCAAATAATAATAGTTTTACTTTTTTTCCAATTTGGATGCCTTTTATTTCTTCTTGGCTGATTGCTGTGGCAAGGATTTCTAGAACTATGTTGAATAAGAGTGGTGAAAGAAGGCATCCTTACCTTGTTCCTGATGTTAAAGGGATTTCTTATAATTTTTGACTATTGAGTATGAAGTTGGCTGTGGGTTTGTCATAAAAGGCCTTTATTATGTTTAAGTATGTTCCTTATATTCCCACTTTGCTGAGAGTTTTGATCATAAATTGGAACTGGATTTTATCAAATGCTTTTTCTGTATCTAATGATATAATCATGTGTTTTTTTAATTTTTATTTTTGCTTATGTGATAAATCACAGTGTTTGATTCGCAAATATTGTACCAGCCTTGCCTTCCTGAAATAAATCTCACTTGATCATGATGTATGACCTTTTAATGTATTGCTAGATCTAGTCTGCTAATATTTTGTTGAGAATTTTAGCATGTATGTTCATCAGAGTTGTTGGTCTATAGTGTTCTTTCTTTGTAGTGTCTTTACCTGGGTTTGGGATGAGGATAATGTTTGCTTCATAAAAATATCTTGGAAATCTTCACTCCTCTTGAATTTTTGAAATAGCTTGAGAAGGATAAATGTTATTTGTTCTTTGAATATTTGTTAAAATTCACGTGTAAACTATCTGGTCAAAACTTTTGTTTGCTGGGAGGTTTTTGAAAACAGTTTTAAGTTCATTTGTATAATTGGTCTGTTTAGGTATTCTGATTCTTCCTAATTAAATTTTGGAAGACTGTATGTTTTAGGAATTTATCCATTTCTCCTAGATTGTCCAGATTTTAGCATATAAATTTTCAAAAAAAAATTTTTATAATCCTTTACATTTTCTTGGTGTCAGTTGTTACTTCTCCATTTTAATTTCTAATTTTATTTATTCAAATTTCCTTTCTTTCCTTCTTCATGACTCTGGTTAAAAGTTTGTAAATCTTTTTTTACCTTTGCAAAGAACCTGCTGATGGTTTTATTGATCTTTTGTAATTTTTTTAGACACTATGTCATTTATTTGTGCTCTGATCCTCATTATTTTTCTTCTACTTATTCTTAGCTTTATTTATTGTTCTTTTTCTAGTTCTTTTAGATGCAGGGTTAAACTGTTTATTTGAGCTGTTTCTTGCCTCCTCAGGTAAACCTGCAATGCTGTGAACTTTCCTCTCAGGACTGCTTTTGCTCTGTCTCATAAATTTTGAGTTGATGTATGTTCATTTTCATTTTTATGAAGGAAAATTTTAATTTCTTCCTTGATAAACCCATTTAACGTTTAATAACATGCTCTTTAGCCACCAACTATTAGATTGTTTTTCAGCTTTTTTATTATAGTTGATTTCTAGTTTTATGCCATTGTGATGAAAAGATGCTTGATATGTTTTCGATCTTCTTAAATTTATTAAGACTTGTTTTAACATATGGTCTATCCTAGAGAATGTACTATTAGCATTTGAAGAGAATGTATATTCTGTTGCTTTGGTGTGAAAGGTTCTGAAGACATCTATTAAATCCAGTTGGTAAAGTGTATCATTAAAGGCTGCTGTTTCTTTATTAATTTTCTTTCTGGAGAGATATTAAAATTCCCTACTATTATCATATTACTATTGATTTTACCTTTTATGTCCATCAAAATCTGCTATATATACTTATGGGATCATATGTTAGGCTCATGCATATTGACAATGATTATATTCTCCTGTTGGATTCTTCCCTTTATCATTATGTAGTGATGTTCTATATCCCATACTACAGCTTTTGTTTTAAAGTTAATTTTTTTCATATATATGTATTGCTACGCCAGATATTTTTTATTTTTATTTGCATAGAATATTTTTCCATCCCTTCACTTGCATTCTATGTGTATCTTTTGTTCTGAGGTGGGTCTCTTTTAGGCAGCATATGTAAGGGTCCTGTTTTCTTGTCCATGCAGATACCCTATGTCTTTTGATTGGAGCATTTAATCCACTTTTATTTAAGGTTATAATTAATATGTATTTTTATTGCTATTTTATTCTTTAAATCTACAACTCTTTTATTCTAGATTTTTTTTACCTTTGATTTTTTTTTTCCAGCAGGCTCCTTAACATTTCTTGCAGTACTGGTTTGGTTGTATTAAATTGTTCAGTTTTCTTTGTCTAGGAAGATATTTATTTCTCCTTGACTTTTAAAGAATAGCCTTGTTGGTTAAAGAAATCTTGATTGTAGGTTCTTGTTTTGCATCACTTTGAATATTTGTTGCCAATTCCTTTTCACCTCAAGTGTCTGTTGAGAAGTCTGATTTATCCTTTTTTTAAATTAAATTTAATGCAGTGACATTGATAAATCAGGGAACATAGGTTGACAGAAAATATCTCTAGATTATTTTGACATCTGATTGTGCTGTATACCCCTCCCCCAAAGTTAAATTGTCTTCTGTCACCTTCTATCTGGTTTTCTTTGTGCCCCTCCCCTCCCCCAACCCCTCTCTCCTTCTTCACCCCATCCTCCCTACCCCCACCCCCACCCCTGTTGCCATCACATTCTTGTTCATGTCTCTGAGTCTCATTTTATGTCCCTTCTATGTATGAATTCATCTTAGTTTTTTTTCTGATTTACCTATTTCACTCCGTATAATGTTGTCAAGGTCCATCCATGTTATTGTAAAGGATCCGATGTCATCATTTCTTATGGCTGAGTAGTACTCCATAGTATATATGTATCAAAGCTTTTTAATGCACTCGTCATCTGACGGACTCTTGGGCTGTTTCCAGATGTTCGCTATTGTGAACAATGCTGCCACAAACATGCGGGTGCATTTCTCCTTTTGGAGCCGTTCTATGGTGTCCTAGGGGTATATTCCTAAAAGTGGGATAGCTGGGTCAAAAGGCAGTTTGATTTTCAGCTTTTAAAGGAATCTCCATACTGTATTCCACAGTGGCTGCAGCAATCTACATTCCCATCAGCAGTGCAGGAGGGTTCCCTTTTCTCCACATCCTCGTCAGCACATATTCTGTGTTGTTCTGTTGATAAGTGCCATTCTGACTGGTGTGAGGTGATATCTCATTGTGGTTTTAATTTGCATTTCTCTAATGATTAGTGATGTTGAGCATTTTTTCATATGCCTATTGGCCATCTGTATGTCCTCTTTGGAGAAATGTCTATTCATCTCTTTTGCCCATTTTTGGATTGGGTTGTTTGTCTTCCTGGAGTTGAGATTTACGAGTTCTTTATAAATTTTGGTTATTAACCCCTTATCAGACGTATTGTCAAATATGTTCTCCCATTGTGTAGTTTGTCTTTTTATTCTGTTCTTGTTGTCTTTAGCTGTGCAAAAGCTTTTTAGTTTGATATACTCCCATTTGTTTATCCTGTCTTTTATTTCACTTCCCTGTGGAGATAAATCAGCAAATATATTGCTGCGAGAGATGTCAGAGAGCTTAATGCCTATGTTTTCTTCTAAGATGCTTATGGTTTCACGGCCAACATTGAAGTCTTTTATACATTTTGAGTTTATTTTTGTGAGTGGTGTAAGCTGGTGATCTAGTTTCATTTTTTTGCAGGTAGCTGTCCAATTTTCCCAACACCATTTGTTAAAGAGGCTGTCTTTACTCCATTGTATTTCCTTACCTCCTTTGTCAAATATCAGTTGTCCATAGAACTGTGGGTTTATTTCTGGGTTCTCTGTTCTGTTTCATTGATCTATATGCCTGTTCTTCTGCCACTACCAGGCTGTTTTGAGTACAATGGCCTTGTAGTATAACTTGATATCTGGAAGTGTGATACCTCCCACTTTATTCTTCTTTTTTAAGATTGGTGAGGCTATTCATGTTCTCTTTTGGTTCCATATAAATTTTTGGAATATGTGGTCTATATCTTTGAAGTATATCATTGGTATTTTAATTGGTATTGCAGTGAATTTATAGATTGCTTTGGGTAAAATAGATATTTTAATGATGTTTATTCTTCCTAACCATGAGCACAGTATATGCTTCCACTTGTTTGTATCTTCCTTGATTTCTTTTATCAATGCTTTGTAATTTTCCGAATACAAGTCTTTAGTCTCCTTGGTTAAGTTTACTCCTAGATACTTTATTTTTTTGGTTGTAATTGTGAAGGGGATTGTTTCCTTAATTTCTCTTTCTGACTGTTCATTGTTAATGTATAAAAATGCCTCTGATTTCTGAGTATTGATTTTATATCCTGCCACTTTCCTGAATTTATTTATCAGGTCCAGTAGTTTTTTGACTGAGACTAGGGTTTTCTATATACAATATCATATCATCTGCAAATAATGATAGTTTTACTTCTTCTTTTCCAACTTGAATGCATTTTATTTCTTCTTCTTGTCTGATTGCTGTGGCTAGGACTTCTAGGACCATGTTAAATAAGAGTGGTGAGAAGAGAAAAGATGGCACTGTAGTAGGCAGACATACCAACATCTACCTCCCAGAACCAAAGTGGATTACAAACTAATTATATGAACTATCATCTGGAAAAACCAACTTTGGACTAAACTAAGAGGACTCTTCAACCAAGGAACACAGAAGAAGCCACACAGAGACTGGTAGCTAAAGCAGAATTGGGGAAACGTGGAGAGGGCTGCCCAGCTCCCCGGAGCAAACGACAGCAAGGAGAGACATGCGTGGTGGAAAGTGAGTTTAGCAGAGGGTGAAGGGTCCTGAGGCCCAGGAACAAAGCCCCAGCTGGCAGCCCCAGAGTCCAGAAGAGGCGTAAGGACAGTATTTAGCTGGAAACAAGTCAGGATACTGTTTTTGAAAAAGAGTCTGATTTCTCAGACCCAGGATCCTTCTTAAAGGGACCGCGCAGAACATCTCCCTCATAACCACCTATCCGGGGCTCCTGGGGATGGAGGGAGAGAGGAGAGGACCAGAGAAACAGGAAGAGAGTGTAATCTGGGAGGCACAGGAAGAAGCATTTTGGGAGATAGGCACCCTAACCCCTGGGACGAGACACTCCCCAAAGCTGAAGTGAATACTTCCCCCGGAAACATCAATACCAGTAAAGGGAAGCAGGAGGGCAGCCAAACAAGCTCCCCGCGGCATTCAGAGCAGAGTCACATAGAAGTAGGGAGCTTTTGGGTCTACAATAGTGAGTCTTAGGGTCTGAGCTGCAACGCCCCCACCCACATGGCTGAAGGCGCGCGGGAGGGCGGGCGGCAGCGGGAGACAAAAGCACAGTTCTGCTGGCCGGGGCGGAAGCCAGGTGGCCACCGCTGGGCTCAGGTGTGAGCTCCATCTTGCCTGGCTGGAAAGAAAAGGGCGTGCAAAAGTGGTCAAGCTCAACTGCTGGCAGCCTATAATCCAGCCTGTGGGAAAAGGGCAGGAACCCTGGAAAGGGTGGAGATCAGGCCCTGAGCAAGGGCAGAGGAGCACAGTCTTGCTTGTGGTCTGACTTGGTAGCTCCTCCTACCGTAGGGGTGGAGCCAAAAGCCCCGAAGAGGCGAAGTTCTGCTACTGAGCTGAGTTTGGGAAATCAGTCCTGCCCGGTGGTAGAGCCAAGGCTAGCAGCCGTTCCTCAAGCAGGCTCCTCCTGCAAGAACAGGGCAAAAGCCCGGAAACAGGTGGAGACCCACAGCTAAGCAAAGGTGCTCGCCATGCCCTCAGGACCGAGCATAACGTCACACACGGGGGGGGGGCAAAGGCCAAGGCCACCAACGCTTGTGCACCCGAGCACGTGATCACAGCCACTCCGGTGAGGAGAAAGTGCGAAGGCAGAGAAATATAACACACATAAACCAAGAGAAATCACCAGAAAAGGACATAAGTGAATCAGATATAACCAAATTACCAGATGCAGAGTTTAAAATAACGATTGTTAGGATGCTCAAAGATATAAGAACAACTGTAGATGACCATTATGAAAACCTAAATAAAGAGATAACAAATATAAAAAAGGACATTGAAATAATAAAAAAGAATCAGACAGAAATGACAAATACAATATCTGAAATAAAGAATACAATGGAAGGAATTAAAAGCAGGATGGATGAAGCAGAGAATCGAATCAGTGAGTTAGAGGACACAATAAATAAAGGCACGGAAGCAGAGCAGAAAAAAGAAAAGAGACTCAAAAAGTCTGAGGAAACTCTAAGAGAGCTCTGTGACAACATGAAGAGAAATAACATCCGCATCATAGGGGTTCCTGAAGAAGAAGAGAAAGAACAAGGGATAGAGACTTTGTTCAAACATATTATAGCAGAAACCTTCCCCAATTAAGGCAGGAAAACATTGCACATGTTTAGGAAGCATAGAGAACTCCATTAAGGAGAAACCCAAAGAAACCAACACCAAGACACATCATAATTAAAATACCAAAGCTAAATGATAAAGAGAAAATATTAAAAGCTGCTAGACAAAAAAAGAGTATCACCTACAAAGGAGCCCCCATAAGGATGACTTTTGACTTCTCAACAGAAACACTTGAGGCCAGAAGGGATTGGCAAGAAATATTCAAAGTAATGCAGAACAAGAACTTACAACCAAGACTACTTTATCCAGCAAGGCTATCATTTTATTTTATTTTTTTTATTTTTTTATTTTTTTCATTTTTCTGAAGCTGGAAACAGGGAGAGACAGTCAGACAGACTCCCGCATGCGCCCGACCGGGATCCACCCGGCACGCCCACCAGGGGGTGACGCTCTGCCCACCAGGGGGCGATGCTCTGCCCATCCTGGGCGTCGCCATGTTGCGACCCTCCTGGGTGTCGCCATATTGCGACCAGAGCCACTCTAGCGCCTGGGGCAGAGGCCACAGAGCCATCCCCAGCGCCCGGGCCATCTTTTGCTCCAATGGAGCCTTGGCTGCGGGAGGGGAAGAGAGAGACAGAGAGGAAGGCGCGGCGGAGGGGTGGAGAAGCAAATGGGCGCTTCTCCTATGTGCCCTGGCCAGGAATCCAACCCGGGTCCTCCGCACGCTAGGCCGACGCTCTACCGCTGAGCCAACCGGCCAGGGCCAGCAAGGCTATCATTTAAAATTGAAGGAGAAATAAAAAGCTTCACAGAAAAAAAAAACTCAAGAAATTCACTGCAACCAAACCAAGGCTGCAAGAAATGCTAAGGGACCTGTTGTAAAAAGATCAAAGGAAAAAAATAACATAGCAAAAGAGGAATACAGTTTCAAAGAAAAAAATGGCAATAAACAATTACATATCAGTAATAACCTTAAATGTTAATGGATTAAATGATCCAATCAAGAGACATAGGGTAGCTGCATGGATAAGAAAACACGACCCATACATATGCTGTCTACAAGAGACACACTTTAAATCAAAAGATGCACACAGACTGAAGATAAAAGGATGGAAAAAAATATTTCACGCAAATGGAAATGAAAAAAAAGTGGGGTAGCAATACTTCTATCAGACAAAATGGACTTTAAAACCAAGACCATAGTTAGAGATAAAGAAGGTCACTACATAATGATAAAGGGAGCAATCCAAAAGGAAGATATAACCATTATAAATATCTACGCACCTAATATAAGAGCACCTAAATATATAAAGCAGACTTTGATGCACTTAAAGGGCGAGATCAACAGAAATACTATAATAGTAGGGGATTTCAATACCCCATTAACATCATTAGATAGATCCTCAAGAAAAAAAATCAACAAAGGAACAGCAGACTTAAAGGTCATATTAGATCAACTCAATTTAATAGATATCTTCAGAACCTTTCACCATAAAACAGCAGAAAATACATTCTTTTCAAGCGCTCATGGTACATTCTCTAGAATAGACCACATGTTAGGGCACAAAAGCAGTCTCAACAAATTTAAGAAGATTGAAATCGTATCAAGCACTTTCTCTGATCACAATGGCATTAAACTAGAAATCAATCAAAATAGAAAAATTGAAAAACATTCAAACACTTGGAAACTAAATAGCATGTTATTAAATAACGAATGGGTTAACATTGAGATCAAAGAAGAAATTAAGAAATTCCTAGAAACAAACGATAATGAGCATACATCAACTCAAAATTCATGGGACACAGCAAAAGCAGTCCTGAGAGGGAAGTTTATAGCATTACAGGCATACCTCAAGAAGCTAGAAAAAGCTCAAATAAACAACTTAACCCTGCATCTAAAAGAACTAGAAAAAGAACAGCAAGTAAAGCCCAGAGCTAGTAGAAGGAAGGAAATAATGAAGATCAGAGCAGAAATAAATGACACAGAGGCTAAAGAAACAATACAAAGGATCAATGAAACCAGGAGCTCGTTCTTGGAAAAGGTAAACAAGATCGATGAACCTTTAACGAGACTCAACAAGATAAAAAGAGAAAGGACTCAAATAAATAAAATTAGAAACGAGAGTGGAGAAATAACAACTGAAACAACAGAAATACAAAATATTGTAAGAAAATACTATGAAGAACTGTACACCAAAAAACTAGACAACCTAGATGAAATGGACAAATTCCTTGAATCATATAATCTTCCAAAAATCAACCTGGAAGAATCAGAAAACCTAAACAGACCAATTACAACAAATGAGATTCAAACAGTTATCAAGAAACTCCCAAAAAAGAAAAGTCCTGGGCCTGATGGCTTCACAAGTGAATTCTACCAAATATTCAAAGAAGAACTAACGCCTATCCTTCTCAAACTATTTCAAAAAATTCAAGAGGAAGGAAGACTTCCAAACTCCTTTAATGAGGCAAGCATAATTCTGATTTCAAAAGCAGGCAAAGACAACACAAATAAAGAAATTTATAGGCCAATATCCCTGATGACCGTAGATGCAAAAATCCTCAACAAAATATTAGCAAACCGGATCCAGCAATATATGAAAAAAATCATACACCATGATCAAGTGGGATTTATTCTTGGGAGGCAAGGCTGGTACAATCAATGTGATTCATCACATAAACAACAGGAAGGAGAAAAACCACATGATAATTTCAATAGATGCAGAAAAAGCATTTGATAAAGTCCAGCACCCATTCATGATCAAAACTCTCAGGAAAGTGGGAATACAGGAAACATACCTTAACATGATAAAGGCCATGTATGACAAACCCACAGCCAACATTATACTCAATGGGCAAAAATTAAAAGCAATCCCCTTAAGATCAGGAACACGGCAGGGGTGCCCCCTTTCACCACTCTTATTCAACATAGTTTTGGAAGTCCTAGCCACAGCAATCAGACAAGAAAAAGAAATAAAAGTCATTCGAATTGGAAAAGATGAAGTGAACTATCATTACTTGCTGATGATATGATAAGAAATCAGAGGCATTTTATACACTAATTATGACATGTCAGAAAGAGAAATCAAGGAATTAATCCTTTTTACTATTGCAACCAAAAAAGTAAAGTACCTAGGAATAAATTTAACCAAGGAGATTAAAGACTTGTACTCGGAAAATTGTAAAACATTGATAAAAGAAATCAGGGAAGATACAAATAAGTGGAGGCATATACCGTGCTCATGGTTAGGAAGAAAAAACATCATTAAAATGTCTATATTACCCAAAGCAATTCATAAATTCAATGCAATACCGATTAAAATACCAAAGACTTACTTCAAAGATATAGACCACATATTCCAAAAATTTATATGGAACCAAAAGAGAACACGAATAGCCTCAGCAGTCTTGAAATGGAAGAATAAAGCAGGAGGTATCACACTTCCGGATATCAAGTTATATTATAAGGCCATTGTACTAAAAACAGCATGGTACTGGCATAAGAATAGGCACATAGAGAAATGAAACAGAACAGAGAATCCAGAAATAAACCCACAGCTCTATGGACAACTGGTATTTGACAAAGGAGGTAAGGAAATACAATGGAGTAAAGACAGCCTCTTCAACAAATGGTGTTGGGAAAATTGGACAGGTACCTGCAAAAAAATGAAACTGGACCACCAACTTACACCATTCACAAAAATAAAGTCAAAATGGTTAAAAGAGTTAAATGTTCAACATCACTAATGATTAGAGAAATGCAAATTAAAACTACAATGAGATATCACCTCACACCAGTCAGAATGGCGCTCATCAATAAAACAACACAGAATAAGTGCTGGCGAGGATGTGGAGAAAAGGGAATCCTCCTGCACTGCTGGTGGGAATGCAGACTGGTGCAGCCACTGTGGAAAACAGTATGGAGACTCCTCAAGAAATTAAAGATTGAACTGCCTTTTGACCCAGCTATACCACTGTTAGGAATATATCCCAAGAACACCATAGCACCGTTTGAAAAGAAAAAATGCACCCCCATGTTTATGGCAGCATTGTTCACAATAGCAAAGATCTGGAAACAGCCCAAGTGTCCATCAGAGGATGAGTGGATTAAAAAGCTTTGGTATATATATACTATGGAATATTACTTAGCCATAAGAAATGATGACATAGGATCTTTTACAACAACATGGATGGGCCTTGATAACAACATTATACTGAGCGAAAGAAGTAAATCAGAAAAAACTAAGAACTATATGATTCCATACATACGTGGGACATAAAGATGTGACTCAGAGAAATGGACAACAGTTTTGGGGGTACAGGGTGGGTGGAGGAGAGGGAGGGGTTGGGGGAGGGAAGGGGCACAAAGAGCACGGCTTTTCAGCATTTGCCATATTCCACCTTTAATCTATAGACAGACAGCAAATATTTACTTATGGTGTTTCCACTATAAAGACTGCAGTCTTAGGGACAAATGCTAATGAACTTTTTCAGCAGTTCCTCTTTCATCAAAGACTTATATGTCAACATAGAGCTTCATGTTTCATAGGACATACTCAAGCTCACTCCATGCTCCCTGGAGCTTTAGCACAAGGGAATACCCTTTTTTTTTCTTTCCTCTTTTTTTTTTTGTTGTTGTATTTTTTTTTCATTTATTTATTTTTTGTATTTTTCTGAGAATGGAAATAGGGAGGGAGTCAGACAGACTCCCGCATGCACCTGACCAAGATCCACCTGGCATACCTACCAGGAAGGAATGCTCTGCCCATCTGGGGTGTTGCTTTTTTACATCCAGAATAATTCTGGCAACTCTGGCGGACGCCATGGGGCCATCCTTAGTGCCTGGGGTGACTTTGCTCCTGTGGAGCCTTGGCTGAGGGAGGGGAGATGAGAGGCGGAGAGGAGGGAGAGGGGTGGGCTGGAGAGGTAGATGGGCGCTTCTCCTGTGTGCTCTGGCCAGGAATCGAACCCGGGAATCCTGCACATCAAGCCAATGACTCCTATGGGTCTACCATATCATGCTTTTTACTTAAAAAAATTTACATTTCTTTTGAATGCTTATGAACAGGAGACACCAAAACTTTTTCGCCTGCAAACTACTACCTTCTTTATTAGATCCAGCTAATAACACTGTTTTGTCTTTTTCCAAATAGCTCCAGATATAGGAAAACGATTTATATAGGCGGATGGAGATCCTCAAACCCCTCAGCGAGATCTTCTGAGCATGGCTTTTAAGATACCTAGAGGCAGAAAATCCCAGTATATATCAGGAGAACTATCAGCTTTTAGGATACAACCTTAAAGGCTCCAACGCCCCAAAGGGGTCTCATAGGATGCCATCTGGGTCCTGCGTCAATAGTGGAAAGGAAGATCATTGAGCTAAATAAAGCCTGCCAGGCTTACATGCCTCTGCTGTGAGGAAACAGGAACACTGGAAGGAAGGCTTTCCCCTCGCTCCTCTAAGGGAGGGTTCAGTCTCTTCCAGCCCTGCTCCAGCCACCTATGACCTAACCTTGCCCAGAAAGCTGGGGTTTGCCACTGAAGGCTGAAGATGCCCAGCACCATCAGCCCCATCTACGACAATGTGGATGAGCCTAGGGTATTTCTTCCAAGAAGCAGGTAAACTGATCTCATTTGCACAAGGGCCAAACTTAACTATGTTTTGCCTGAATAGTCAGGTTTTTTATTCTTCTCTCAAAGATTTCTGTTGTGGGTGTTGATAGTCCTATTTTCTGCTGCTTTGCTTAATATATAGTGTTTTCTTTATCCCTCCTACCTCAATGTCCCACTCATATTTCAGACTGGGACCTACTCCTAATTTAGAGCTCTCTTTCTCTTTTGCCAACTTGTATTGGCAAATTGAGCCAATTTGCCAATACAGAGATTGAGCTTTCAATCTTTTTTGAGCCAATTTGCCAATACAAGGGATTGAGCTTTCAATTTCTTTTGCCAACTTGTACTATGAATTTACCTCTGCCACCCAGCTTAGTGTATTCCAAGGTTCTCTTTACCATGCCACAGTCGCAGAGCTCCAGGGAAAAGCAACCTTGTCTCAACCCTCCAGGCAGAGGAGAACAGAAGCTCCATATCTACGCATGCTGCAAATGGCTTTTCCAGTCTACCTGAATCATTACCAGCTAGAAGCAGCGGTCATTGGGACTTGGACATGAGCTGCAAAGTATAGGATGATGACAACAATTCCAGTGCCAGGTGAACTTTTCCTTTGTGGACTTTTCCTGGACTCCTGCTCCTTGTGACAGCTCCTAACAGACTGAACTGTGGTTGGGTTGCATTTTTCAGGAATTTGGCATGGTGATGGGGCCAACTTGGATTTAGTGAACATGTTAAGGACACTACTCTTTTATGGATTCTTGCTGTATTGGCCAAAAGTTTGCTTAAAGGCTTTAAATCACTGTAAAAAAATAGGGGACTGAATAAAGAAGATGGGGCACATATACACCATGGTATACTATTCAGCTAGAAGAAATGATGACATCGAATCACTTACAGCAGAATGGTGGAATGTTGATAATATTATGCGGAGTGAGATAGGCGAATCAGAAAAAGACAAGAACTGCAGGATTCCATACATTGGTGAGACATGGAAGCGAGACTAAAAGACATGAACAGGACTAGGGTGGTTACGGGTGGTGGGTGGAGGAAAAGAGGGAGAGGGGGAAAGGGAGGGGGAGGGGTAGAGAGAAAACTGGGTAGAGGGTAACGGAGGGTGATCTCTCTTTGTGGGATGGGTATGCAACAGAACTAAATGACAAGATAACCTGGAGATGTGTTCTTTGAATATGTGTACCCTGATTTGTTGATGTCACCCAATTAAAATAAAAATTATTTAAAAAAAAAAGAGTGGTGAAAGAGGGCACCCCTGCCTTGTTCCTGATCTTAAAAATATTGCTTTTAATTTTTGCCCATTGAGTATTATGTTGGCTGTGGGTTTCTCATAGATGGCTTTTATCATGTTGAGGTATGTTCCTTGTAATCCCACTTTGCTGAGAGTTTTGATCATGAATGGGTGCTGGACTTTATCAAATGCTTTTTCTGCATCTATTGAAATTATCATATGATTTTTCTCCTTTTTGTTTATGTGATGAATCACATTGATTGATTTACAAATATTGTACCAGCCTTGCCTCCCCAGAATAAATCCCACTTGATCATGGTGTATGATTTTTTCCATATATTGTTGGATCCGGTTTGCTAATATTTTGTTGAGGATTTATCATCTATATTCATCAGAGATATTGGCCTATAATTTTTTTTCTTTGTGTTGTCTTTGCCTGGTTTTGGAATCAGAGTTATGCACGCCTCATTAAAGGAGCTTGGAAGTCTTCCTTCCTCTTGAATTTTTTGAAATAGTTTGAGAAGCATAGGCGTTAGTTCTTCTTTGAATATTTGGTAGAATTCCGTTGTGAAGCCATCGGGCCCAGACTTTTCTTTGTTGGCAGTTTTTTGATAACTGTTTCGATCTCATTTGTTGTAATTGGTCTGTTTAGGTTTTCTGATTCTTCCAGATTGATTTTTGGAAGATTGTATGTTTCAAGGAATTTGTCCATTTCATCTCGGTTGTCTAGTTTTTTGGCATTCAGTTCTTCATAGTATTTTCTTACAATATTTTTTATTTCTGTTGTGTCAGTTGTTATTTCTCCTCTCTCATTTCTAATTTTATTTATTTGAATCCTCTCTCTATTTTTCTTGGTGAGTCTACTTAAAGGTTTATCAATCTTGTTTACCTTTTCAAAGAACCAGCTCTTAGTTTAATTGATCCTCTGTATTTTTTCTTTAGCCTCTATGTCATTTATTTTTGCTCTGATCTTTATTATTTCCTTCCTTCTACTACATTTTGGCTTTACTTGGTGTTCTTTTTCTAATTCTTTTAGATGAAGGGTTAAATTGTTTATTTGAGCTTTTTCTAGCTTCTGAAAGTGTGCCTGTAGTGCTATGAACTTCCCTCTCAGGACTGCTTTCGGTGTGTCCCATAAATTTTGAGTTCTTGTATGCTCATTGTAATTCGTTTCTAGGATTTTTTTATTTCTTCTTTGATCTCATTCTTAATCCATTCATTATTTAACAACCTGCTATTTAGTTTCCATGTGTTTGAGAATTTTTGACCTTTCTACTGTGATTCATTTCTAGGTTTATGCCATTGTGATCGGAGAAATTGCTTGATATGATTTCAGTCTTCTTAAATTTGTTAAGAGCACTTTTGTGCCCTAACATGTGGTCTATCCTAGAGAATGTATCATGAGCAGTTGAAAAGAATGTATATTCTGCTGCTTTATGGTGAAAGGTTCTGAAGATATCTATTAAATCGAGTTGATCTAGTATTTCCAATAAGTCTGCTCTTTCTTTGTTAATTTTCTTTCTTGAGGATCTATGTAGTGATGTTAGTGGGGTATTCAAATTTCCTACTATTATAGTATTGCTTTTGATCTCGCCCTTTAAATCCATCAAAGTCTGTTTTATATATTTGTGTGCTCCTATATTAGGTGCATAGATATTTATAATAGTTATATCTTTCGGTTGAATTATTCCCTTTATTATTATGTAGTGGCGTTCTTTATCTCTTACTATATCCTTTGTTTTAAAGTCCAATTTGTCTGATATAAGTATTGCTACCCCAGCTTTTTTTATTTCTGTTTGCATAAAATGTTTTTTTCCATACTTTTACCTTCAATCTATGTGTGTCTTTTGTTCTAAGTTGTGTCTCTTGTAGACAACATATGTATGGGTCCTCTTTTCTTATCCACGCAGCTACCCTATGTCTTTTGATTGGATCATTTAATCCATTTACATTTAAGGTTATTATTGATATGTAGTTGTTTATTGCCCTTTTCTTCTTTAAATGTGTATTCTTTTTTTGCTATATTCGTTTTCCACTTTGATCTGTTTACAACAGACCCCTTAACATTTCTTGCAGCATTGGTTTCGTTGTAATGAATTCCTTGAGTTTTTTTTGTCTGGGAAGCTTTTTATTTCTCCTTTGATTTTAAATGATAGCCTTGTTGGATAAAGTAGTCTTGGTTGTAGGTTTTTGTTCTGCATTACTTTGAATATTTCTTGCCATTCCCTTCTGGCCTCAAGTGTTTCTGTTGAGAAGTCGGATGTCATCCTTATGGGGGCTCCTTTGTAGGTGATAACTTTTTTTTCTCTTGCAGCTTTTAATATTTTCTCTTTATCGCTTAGCTTTGGTATTTTAATTATGATGTGTCTTGGTGTAGGTTTCTTTGGGTTTCTTTTTAATGGAGTCCTCTGTTCTTCTTGGACTTGTGAGAGTTTCTCTAGCATTAATTTAGGGAAATTTTCAGCTATGATATGATTGAACAACATTTCTATTCCTTGTTCCTTTTCTTCTTCTTCAGGAACCCCTATGATGCGGATGTTATTTCTCTTCATGTTTCACAGAGCTCTCTAAGAGTTTCCTCTGACTTTTTGAGTATTTTTTCTCTTTTCTTCTCTGCTTTCATGCCTTCATTCCAGTTGTCCTCTAACTCGCTGATTTGATCCTCTGCTCTATCTATCCTGTTTTTAATTCCTTCCATTGTGGTCTTTATTTCTGATATTGTATTTGTCATCTCCGACTGATTCATTTTTATACTTGCTAATTCTTTATTTAGGTGTTTGTAGTGACCATCCATTGTTGTAAGATCCCTAATCATCCTTACAATCATTGTTTTGAACTCCGCATCTGGAAGTTTGATTATTTCCATATCACTCAGTTCATCTCCTGAAGGTTTAATTTGTATTGCACTGTTTTTTGTTCTCATTTTTGGTGTTTTGTTTGTAGAGTTGGTTGAGTCTAGGCTTGGTGTTGTCTGACTCCAGTTTTCAGTTGTGTTATTTCTAGGTCTTCTTGGGTTGGTATCAGCTATTATTTGTAATCCACTTTCAGATTTGGGCAGCTTTGAAGTCTTGATTTGTTTGTTTTCTTAACAGGTGATAGTCTTGTTAACTGATCTCAGCAGGGGGCTTCCTTGAAACTGTATCCAGGAATGCTGTGGTTATAACCTGAGACTCTGAAGGTCTCTTCCACCAATTAATCTCACTGGGGGCAGGGTTTTTTCTCAGCTTCAGTAGGGGAAGGTGTATCTCAGATCTCCATGGAGACCTGAGTTACTGCCCCTCCTCCCCACTTCTTGTTTTCAGTTGTGTCTTGATGCACTGATTGGAGCTGGATAGATGTCCGGAGATCTCAGATTCGGAAGCACTTCAGCTCTGTTTTGTGAAAGGTTCAGTCCCTCCCCCAGTTATGGCTGCCTCCAGCACGAATGAGTCAGCTTTTTTATTTCATTTCCTGCATTCCTTGGCCCCTGATTATCCTTATCAGGGTTCCTCTGTAGGTAATTATCTCATTTTCTTTTGTAGCTTTTAGTATACTTTCTTTGTCTCTTAATTTTGGCATTTTAACTATGATGTGTCTTCATGTACACCTACCTTGGCTACCTCTTTAATGGGACAATCTGCACTTTGTAAACAAGTGTAAATTTTTTCTTCATCAATTTAGGGAAATTTTCAGCTATGATTTCTTCAAAGAGGTTCCCTATTTCTTGTTTGTTCTCTTCTCCTTCAGGAATACCTATGATGCAAATATTATTTCTCTTTATCTTGTCATAGAGGTTTCTTAGAATTTCTTCTTTGTGAGCCTCTTTTTTTATTGCTGCTCAGCTTCTGTGTTTTCATTTGTCTGGCCTTCTCAATTGCTGATTTGATCTTCTGCTTGATCCATCATGTTATTAATTTCTTCTAATGCAGTCTTCATTTCTGATATTGTATTTGCTATTTTTGACTGGTTCTTTTTTATAATTACAATATCTTTTTTGAACTTGCTATCTCTTTATTTAGGTGTTCATTATATACATCTATTGTTGCTCTAAGATCCTGTAGCATCTCAATAATAATTATTTCAAACTTTGCATCTGGTATTTGGTTTGCTTCCATTTCATTTTTTTTTTCTGGGGATTTCTCCTGTCGATTCATTGGGGTCTCATTTCTTTGTATTTTCATTTTGCCTGTGTATTAGGTAGTGCTGTATGACTGAGATTTTTGTGTTGTCTTTATGAAGAGAATAAACTCAGTGATACTGATTTTTAGGCACCTGTTATTCTAGTTCTAGGAATGCTTCCTGAGGGTAAAATTCTCTCTTTTGTTTTATGTAAATATTGAATACAGTTGGTCATTTTGTGGATGCAGTTATCCCTTTAGGCAGGCTGGTTCTAAGGGTCAGCCTTGATCATGTGTATTACAAACTCTGCTATGTCTGTCCTGTTGTGTGTATTTATTCTCCACTGTGTTTGGTGTCTGCTAGACTCTTCTTTTGGGCATGCTGTTTCTGTAGGTATCTGAGTCTGGGATTGTTGTTGTCTTCTACCCACTACCAGTTGTTTTGGCTCTAGATTTTTTTGGGTTAGCATCTATTGTTGTTTGTAAACCACTGTGGGCTACGGTTTGCAGCTAGTGATCTTTTCATTGTTTGTGTCTGTGCATTCTGTGCCTAGGTAGTGTGGCAGGTGCCAGCCTTTGTATAAGGATCAGCTTCTTTCTGCGTAGAGATGACAGCAGCTCCATAAAAGGCCCAAGCTCTGTTAAATTTGTCTTCACTTTTCAGCTGCTTCTCCTCATGCAGATGCCTGATCTTCCCAAAGAGTTTCCTATAGTAAGACTTCAGTGTGGGCTCAGAGTGGCATCAGCCAACCAACCCTTCTTCAGGTTGCACACTTGGTGGAAAAGGACTGCTGAGGTTTTGAATAAAATGTTAGTGCGACACCCTACTTCAGGGGTCTCTTAGGAGGAGCTTAGTATAGGGAATGTGGCTCCTAATCTGAAGTTTAATCCCTCAGCCACTGCTGGATACTCAGTGTTCTCCCTGAAGGTGGCTAAGCCCCTCGACCAAATCCAACAATAGACTCATCTGGACCCACACACTAAATGTCCATGTTCCAAGCCTCTTTCCATTCCCACTGTGAAATCTAGCTCAGCAGGGCAGAATATCCAGCACCCTGGATGTCTGACTGTGAATTCTTACTTTGTCCAATTCACTTGAGCCACTGTGTCTGTGTTAATAACAGAAAGCAGAACTTGCCTCAGAAGGACCAAGTGTAAGGTGTCTTTCTTTAGGATACCACTTTAGCAAGGGTTCTTAGGTCCTGATACAATGGTTTTTGCAGGTGGCCACTGGATGTGCCAGCTCTGGGCCTCCCTGGCAGGAACCCAGCACAGACCAGTGGGAGACACTGCCTGTGACTGGCCCTCAGCAACCTTCTTGGAACTACAAGCAATTCAGAGTTTGTGTCTGCCTCTGCTGGACCCAGGTGTACATGGAAATGCAAAGCTATAAACCTAGGCTGGCTTTTACCCACACTGGGCCTGAGTGAAGGTCCACTTAAAAGACCAAGTTTCTCTGAGTCCCACCTCTTACAGCTCTGTCTGCTTGTTGGGCTCTTCCACTGAAAAAAACACTGCTAGAGTCTAGAGCCTGCCATAATTCAAGAACTGGGAAGGTTGGTGGGTTTGGTTCTGCACCTAGGCCCCAGTTGTCAGTCTGTCCAAAATTTTTCACAGATCTCAATAGGGTGTGGCCGAGGAGTTCACTGGGTGTGGCTTTTGAGGCCCAGAAGTGTGATCTGCCTCCAGTTCAGACAGTTTTTACTGAGTCTTCCTTGAGGTGGAAACATTAGTTCTAGAGTCATGAGCATTTGGGAGAAAGCTTTGGCTTCAACACCAGAAATCTGCATCACAAGCCCCATGCTTCCTGGACTCTCAGAATGACCTGTTGCCAATATTAGAGTAGAAGAGACTCCCAAGGGTGGAGCAGTTGCTTTTCCCCAGGTTGATGCCATTCAGATGGGACTTCTCCACCCAAGAAAGATGGTGACTGCAGTACTGGAGAATGACTTAGCACAGGGTTTCCAGGGCTGTCTTCCACTGTGTCTCTCCCTGGGTCTCCAAATTTACACTCTCATTGTGCAACTCTAGTCCTCTCAGCTCTCCTTTCAGTAGAGCCCTGGGTAAGTGTTTGTGAATGAGATTTTCTGCACAAGCCCTTATAGACAGAACCTACATCTTCAAGAGCTCCATCTCTCTCTCACAGACAGAAACCTGTCTCTTTTCACCACCAAATGCTGTGTGGCGGCATCTTCTAGGCTCTGGTGTTCTAGGTTGGTGAACCAGGCCTGGGGCTGAGCACCCACACTGCTCAGGGTGATCCTCCCCACAGAGAGAGTCCCTTCAGGCCCTCAGCCACCACTTGCTGCTGGAAGCAGGGCAGTCCTTTTGGTGTCTCTGCTCTTCCTAGCAGTCTTAGTGTGGCTTCTTCTGTGATCCTTTGTTATAGACTTCTCTTCCTTTAGTCCAGAGTTGGTTTTTCAAGATTATTGTTCTTAAATTAATTTGTAATCCAATTTTGTCCTGGGATATGGCAGTTGGAACTTCCACTACTCCATCACCATCTTTTGTATCCTCTACATAAAGTTATTGAACTCAATTTTATTCATCATATAATTCATACAACTCTTTATTCACATGAAAAACAGAAAATGCAAGTAAGAAAAATGTACGATCACTGTGTAAGATGTACCCAGTTTTTAGACCCCAAATTTTTTGAGAATGTATGCATCTTATACATGGTGAAGTACAGTATCTGAAAACTTGGCTTGTATGTGTGCATATGCATTTCTTTTCTGAGCAGCTTGACCACAAATTGCCTCAAATATTTAGTTAGAACCTGTTGTAGTTTATAAATACTCATTTTGTCTTTAAGTAACTAGAGAACATCAGTGTTTCCATTATTGGATACCAGTCTGTCTTTTTATTGTTTCTTTTTTCTTCCTTTTATTTTATTTTTTAAGTGAGAGGCAGGGAGTTAAAGAAATAGAGAGATAGACTCCTGCATATGCTCCAATAAGGATCCACCTGACAAGCCCCTTACAGGGCAATGTTATGTACATTTGTACCATTCCTCTTTTTCTTGGCAACTGAGCTATTTCAGCACCTGAGTTGAGGCCATGGAGCCATCCTCAGTGCCTGGGGCTAACTTGCTCAAACCATTGGAGCTATGGCTGTGGGAGAAAAAGAGTAAAATAAAGAGATAAGGGAGGAGCAGGGATAGAAAAATAAATGGTTGCCTCTCCTGTTTCCTGACCGAGTATCATACTTGGGACACTGGTTTTACACTCTACAACTGAGCCAACTATCCAGAGCTCCTGTCATTTTTTAAAATATCTACTTGGCTTCATTTAATACAGGCAACTACACCAAACAAGCATATCACCCACTTCCACATTTCAGCCTTTCCAAGAATTAACAGTAGCTCTTTCTCATCATCTTTACATTCAAGACTTTAGCCTCTCATTCACTCATTTATTTATTCAATATATATTAATTCCCAAATTTAATCACAAACACTGTGCTTAGTACTAGGAATATAGCAGAGAATAACACTCTTTACCTCATTAAACTTAGGATTCCAGTGGAGAAGACAAAATTTTGCCTTAAAAGTGCATAAAGAGTGCTAGAGATAAATGTACTACCTACAGATGATTCTCACACCTTTTGTATATAGAGAATGGCGGAACCCTTTTTTCCCACCATAGTGAAGTCTCTTTTTTCCCAATGAACTTAATTTATCTAAACATTCCCTTTAAAATGAACTAGAAAAAAACACAG
The DNA here is from genome assembly GCF_036850765.1 of Saccopteryx bilineata. NCBI lineage: Eukaryota > Metazoa > Chordata > Mammalia > Chiroptera > Emballonuridae > Saccopteryx > Saccopteryx bilineata. The sequence goes on from NC_089502.1 coordinate 804,735, forward strand.
GTGCATTATGATCAGCACAACAAGTATCATCTCCATCATGACAAACCCTACACTTCGATTATTATAGCTTAAAATCAAATCATTATATTTTCTAAATTCTGAGTTTTATTATTTTAACTTTTTAATATATCTGAAAATGAGAAGTAACTGTATATATTTAATGTGAGTATTTTATTTTCTTTTTAACAGAAATTGTTTTGAATCCAGGATGCATTTTGTTAGAAATATATGGCATCTTCAAATGGTAGAAATACTGTAACTTCTTGGGCAACCTTATCTTTCACCCATTTGTGTTTTTATAATTTATTTATTGATTTTAGTGAGGAGAGAGAGAAAGGTGGGGTAGGAGCAGAAAGCATCAACCCATTAACATGTAGTTACTTCTCATATGTGCCTTGACTGGGCAAGCCCAGGGCCTCAAACTAGAGACTTCAGAGTTTCAGGTCAACACTCTATCCACTGCATAAGCAAAGGTCAGGCATATATTTCACTCTTGACTCATATAAAGTGATACATAAACTCTTTAAAATGTTGGACAAGGCCTTCCATGATTAAATCTCTGTCCATGGCCTCAGTCTCAATTTTCATCATATGCTTCCTATCTTAAGCCCTATGCTTCAGTGTTCCTAAACTGTTTTCAAGTACTAAATGGGAAGGTAATTTTACATATATAACAGCTATTTATTACCAGACCTTCTCCCAACTAAACTGTGAGCATGTCCAGGGTGCAGCTAAGCCCCCTATTCATAATACCTAGCACAGTTTTTTAATATTAGCATAATGAAATTTTATGGAATACAATAATCATGGGTTTACTATGGGCTAAAATCCTGAGCCCTTTTCACATGGGTTGCTAAGTGTATGTCCTCCATCCTGTACTTGTACAATTAGCTTCAGAATTTACCTCAGGCACCACTCTGTCTGCAATATCTTCCCTCATTATCCAAGACAGAAAAGACTTCTGTCTTTTCTGAACTTACTCTTCACACTTTCCATGAGGCTTCAACAAGCAGAAGCTGATTTTACTAGAATAATGTTTCTCAGCTGTTCTGTGTACATGTCACATTGACAAATACTGCATTTTAGACAACACACTTAAAGTGATTGAAAGACTCAAAATAGTACAAAGCATATGAATGGTAATGGCCTACAATCACTATTTCTCTGCATTTAGAAATGCATCCATAATTATTACAAAACTATGTGGTTCTTTGTGTGGAACTCTATATTACCCTGATAGTTTGTGCTCTCTCAAATTACTCTAAGCCCAATTCCTAGAAGATTTCCTAGATATCACACTATCTTTTCTTGGTGCTAAAGTTACATTTTGTCTCTTACTGTTACACATAATCAATGCTACTCTTAACACTTCACTTATGAAATTCATGCCTCATTTGGCAGACTACTCCCAAAAGTGCTGACCCTCAGTCATGCCAAAAAAGAAATTACATGTTGATCAAAATATGGTCACAGGGCTGTAAAAGACTAGTGTTATTTCAGGATGTCAAGGTGCTCTGGTTAAGATTCAGTGTGACAGAGAGTACATTTAGCTCATCAAATTTACAACTTGTTTAAAGAGGAAGTATTCCACAGACTTCAACAGGCTTAGAAAATGTGCTTTGCTCACATATTTGGGCATGTGCTTCCAAGATTTTCAAATAATATGCAAATAACTTATGGTGCCCCTGATTGAGTTATCTTAATCCTCTGAGTTACACCCAGAAATCCAAGTGGTCATATTGTAGAAAGAGCATTAAAGTACCAGTTGAGTGAGCTAGCCTAAATTGTCTGGTCCAGAAAATCAATATTAGTCACTTCATCTGTTAAATGACATGGCCTTCAAGAGTCTTTCTTGTTTGAACAATCAGTGAGTCTATGGTAGCAAATCATGCCATTCATCTTCAAGATCTCCATAGCCTTGTTGAGGGCTGGGCCTAAACATATGTATGATAAATGAGGTAATCCATTGTTTGTATTTGACTGACCTTGTTTTGTTTTATGAGGTGTGTCTCTTTGGAATTAATAACTGATCAACAAAATCTTTCTTTATAAAAGTGACAGGGATAATTGATTCATTTGAGGCTAGCTTAAGTTAGTTTGATTAGGCTTATGAAGAACTTACACAGACTCAGTTAATTTGTAAGAGTATCATCTTATCACTGACCAAGGTACCCTTTTATTCTTCAAGGTCATGATAAAACAAGAAGCACTTTATGGGAGCCCTAATAAATCAAGGAAATCCCATTTAACATTGACAAATTCAGAAAACCACGGGTTTGGGCAGACTATGTATTAATAAATTACCTAAGAATGACTTATGTTACCTGTGACTTTAGGAACCTTAAGTGGGGGTGCAGGTAGCAGAAAGGAGATTGTAGAACCTTGAGGAACAAACTATTCAGTCCTTATTTTTAGCTAAATATCAGTTTTAAATTATCATAGAAGCCTGACCAGGCAGTGGCTCAGTAGATAGAGTGTGGGACTGGGATGTGGAGGACCCAGGTTTGAGATCCCGAGGTCGCCATCTTGAGCACGGGCTCATCTGGTTTGAGCAAAGCTCACCAGCTTGGACCCAAGGTCACTGGCTTGAGCAAGAAATTACTCGGTCTGCTGTAGCCCCACAGTTAAGGCACACATGAGAAAGCAATCAATAAATAAATAAGATGTCACAATGAAAAATTAATGATTAATGCTTCTCATCTCTCTCTGTTCCTGTCTGTCTGTCCCTATCTATCCCTCTCTCTGATTCTCTCTGTCTCTGTAAAAAATGATCAGAGCACAGGTGTAATTTTTTCATAGCTAGAGTGAGATTTTAAATTTTTACTCAAATAAGAAACATATTTTTCAGAAAACAATGTTGAGTGGTTTAACTTATCTAACCATCTCTGAAAAAAATAGTCCTTGGCTGAAATTTCTTGGCACTTGTGATTTCAGATTAATATGCATGGGCAGGGAGAATAAAAATGATATCAAATGGCTAACTCACTGAACAAAAAATCCAGAGACTGATTTCTTCCTGGCTTTGCCACCCATCATTTTACTATTCTAACAGTGTGACCATGCTCCTTCTTCTAGTAGCAATATGAAAATTAATATCTCATCCCCTGGAAAAAGAGCAGTTTATGAGATATGATTTTATGAAAGAACCACTTAGACTCTTTGAAGATGTGCCCTGAGAATTCTAGTAAAATAAAACAGCAACACTTGTAGCTTTGTAGAAGTCCAGTTTAACATATAAAATTCTCCAATTCCTAAAAGTGATGAGTCAGAATGTGACAGTGATGGAGGACCACCCCTTGTTGCAAGACCACTAATATCCTCTTCCCACTCCTACTGAAGATCTACCACAGACATGAAGATCTTCATACCTTTCATGGGTAGTATCTGGCCTGCATGTTTAATATTCAATCATTATAACCCAGCAATTTTATTTTTAGCTACTGTACTTCCTTATGTATAAGATGCTCCCATGTATGAGATGCACCTTAATTTTGCATACTGAAATAAAAAAATGAATTCATAATAAAATTCATACAACTCATCAGTGTCAAAACTTCCATTTATTAGCTTGTCCTCATCTGTGTCTGATGACAAATCACTGTCTTCATATATTGCCTTATCTTCAGGTCCAACTATGGCATTTGAAATTCCACACTTCTTAAATGACTTGACAACAATCTCTATCTTGGTGTTATCCCAGATCTTTTCACCCAGGTAAAAACTTCTATAGTTGGTTTCTTCACTCTTCTTGCTGGTGTCAAATTGTTCCCAGAAGACTTCATCCATTGGTTCCATTCATCTCTCATGGCAACTTTGAAGGGTTTGTTAATGCTGACATCAAGTGGTTGCATCTGGGATGTCAAGACTCCAGGTATGACGGCAAGTTGTGTTTTCTGCTCTGAAGCAATCTTCTTGTGTTTTTTGTTATGTGTGCCCTGAACTGATTGAGCACCAATAGGGCAGGTTTGTATAAGAGCACACCTGGTCTTCTTCTCCAGACTTTCTTAAATTTGATCTTCATCTCATCCTGATCCAGCCAATTTCTGTTAGGAACATGAACAACTACTTCTTGAGAAATGTCTTCTTTTGGCATTGTTCTGTGTCTGAAAATTAGCATAGAAAACAGCTTGGTCCTGTCAGCACAACAAGCTAGAACAACTGTATAATGGCTGTTTTAATGTCCACTTGGCTTCACAGTTCAGTTTTCATTCCCTTATTATCAACAGTTATATTACTTGGGACATCAAAGTGAAGGGAGACTTCGTCCATATTTGCTATCTTTCCCAACTCAAACTGATGTGTCTTCTAACATTGAATGATAAAATGATGAAATTTAAGGACCTTCTGTTCATAGTTTTCAGGCATCTTTTGGGCAAGTCCAGTGCATGTATGCATGCTTAGTCCATTCTGTTTCATAAACCTGAAGCACCAATTGTGTCCTCCTTTGAAATCAGTAACTTCTTTTTTATCAGCAATCTTATTGCCTTGTGCTGAACCATCTTTGTGGACAAAAGAATTCAAATTGCCCTTTTCTCTTCAATCCATATCTTCAATTCCCACTCTAAATCAGGCTATTTTTTCTGATTTGCCTTTCATGGCCTTCTTCTGCCCTCACATTTTCAGAAGGGTTTCTTCTTCCTATAACCAGTCTTGGATTGATTTCTCAGTTGAAGGAGGACCAAAATTATATTCAGCAGCAAGATTTCCATTCACTTTTGCAAACTGGATCACTTTTAACTTCAATTCAGCACTTTACAAAAATTGTTTCTGAGCCATTTCTGGGCAGAATGTGATAAAATATAACCTACTGTAATATACTAGTAACAAGTGCGAAACAATGGTGCAAAGACAACAAGCATAAAAAAGAAGGAATGTAATTTTAAAAATTTACAACCACTGTATAAGAAGCATCCAGTTTTTAGATTCCAGATTTTTTGGAAAATTGCGTGTCTTATATATGGGGAAATATAGTATATATGTGAAATAATTGAACATATATATATCCACATAAAAATGTATGAACAGCAACACTCTTTATAATAGTCAAAAGGTTGAAACAACATAAATATGATCTCATGGTTAAACAAAATGTGGAACATCAAACAATGAAATATTATTCAGTCATTAGAAGGAATGAAGTACTGATACAGGGTACAACATAAATTAATCTTGAAACCATGCTAAGTGAAAGAAACCAGTCAAAAAAGACCACGTATTATAGTATTCAATTTATAAGAAATATTTAAAATGGCTAAATTCATAAAAACAAGCCAGATTAGTGGTTGGTAGAGATTAGGGAAAGAAGAGTTTAGGAGGTGACTGCTTAATTAGTATGTGGTTTCCATCTGTGGTAATAAAATAGTTCTAGAACTAAATAGTGGAGATAATTGCACAAATATGTAAATGTACTAAACACTTGTCTTTGTCTGTTTAGGTGGCTATAACAAAACACTACAGGGTTCTGGAGGCTGCTTATCAAAGATCAAGGTACCAGCATAGTTGTGTTCTCTTGAGGTTTCTTTTCTTGGTTTATAGCTTGCATCTTCCCACTGTGTCTTCACCTGGTAAAAGGGGTTAAGGATCTTTTTGGATGCTTTTTTATAAGAGCACTAATCCCATTTATGAGGGCTCCACCCTCATGAGCCTAATCACCTCCCAAAAGTCCCACCTGTTAATACCATCATCTTTAGTGCTTAGGAGTTCAATGCATAAATGTTGAGGACACACTCAGATATAGCAATGCCACTAAATTTTTCACATTAAAATAGTTAAAATAAGGGTGATTTTAGAGGAATGGCAGCATGAGAGATTCTTTTTGTCTCTCCCTTTGAAGTTTCAATAATTTGAACAGTTATAACTCAACAAAAGATTTCTGTGCAACACACAAACAAGCATGAGATAGATACATATTGAAACATCTAAAGGTGGAAAAGTGAAAATGAATGAGGTAGGTAAGAAGAGAGAAAGGCTGAGATGAGCCACAGATACTACCTTGCATCTGGAAGCTCACAGTGGGGCTTAGCCCATAAAGGGAAGGAATCAAGTATGGTAGTACTTATTTCAGCTGAGAGGAGCAAAACGGTTCAGTGAACATTTGTGTAAGAGTGAGAGGTACACACTGCAAATAAGCCCAGAGAACTGGGTAAAAACACAGATTGGGGGTAAATCCACCATTTTCAGATGGTCAGAATTTCAAACAGAAAAGCCTTGCCAAGTTATAGCCTCCCAGAGATCATCTCCCTTCACCCTCAGTATCAAATTGTTAAATACATTATCTGCAGACACAAGAACTGGTAATACAGAGTCATTTTTCCCCCTGAGTCAAGGGTATACTCTGTGACTGGTTCCAAGGTTGGGGAGCAAGAGAGACTTTGCAAAGATTCAAGGTTACCATTAACAGGAAAGCAAAACAATGCAGAAGGCATCCAGATTTTCCTAGCTCAGCACACACTCACACATAGTGGCTACATTGAAGGCAGCATCTAGCTGCTGAAGTCAGCATTGGGATTTCACAGAGCTAAAAATACTTGTGATTCATCACCACCTACTGGAAAATAATAGAAAGACTTCTTTGTATTAACCTATTAAAGAAGTGCTACTCATACCTTGATGCCTACACAAAGAAGGACTCCAACAAATACCATGGATAACCAAGGTAATGAAATAGCTCAAAATACAAAATGTAAACTCTCCAGAAAACAAAGTTAAATGCATGGATATATGTGATATAAATAACAGATAATTCAAGATTGCAAGTATGAAAGTACTCAAAGAGATGTGAGAAAAAAGAGGCAATTTAATGCATTGATAGATAAAAATCAACAATTAAAACAAGTACTTTACCACAGAGATTGAAAATTTAAAAAATAAGAAAAAAGAATCTGACTAGGTACAGTGGATAGAGTGTCAAGCAGAACACTGAAATCACCAGTTTCAAACTCTGAGGTTGCCAGCTTGAGCACAAGATCATCAGCTTGAATGTTGGCTCACCAGCTTGAGCATGAGGTCTCTGGATAGAGCATAAGATCATTGACATGATCCTGAAGTTGCTGGCTTAAAACCCATGACTACTGGCTTGAGCTGAATGTAGCTGTCTTGAGCAAGAGGTTACTGACCCAGCTTTGTCCTTCTGGTCAAGGCACATATGAGAAGCAATCAATGAACAATTAAAGTAAAGTAACTATGAGTTGATATTTATCATCTCTGTCCTCTCTCTCTCTCTCTTAAATAAGTATTTTTAAAAAGAGCAGAAAGAAATTCTGAAGATGAAGAACTCAATAATACAGATCAAGAATAAACTAGCAAATATAAGAAATAGAAGAGAGCAAATGGAGGAACAGATTAGTGATAGTGAAGATACAAATCTAGAAGTGACACTGAGGAAAGAAGAGAGAGTTGAGCATAAATAAATAAATAAAAACTCCACAAAATATGACTCCATCAGAAAAATCAATATAAGAAAAAGAGGAATATCAAAAGAATAAGAAAGTGAGAAGGAAATGGAGAGCGCATTTAAATGAATAGTTGATGATAACTTCCCAAAGCTATTGAAAGAGATTAATCCTTGAAACCAAAAAGCAAACAGAACACCTAGTTACCTCAATCCAGAGAAGCCTTCTCTAAGGCACATTGTATTAAAACTGTTAAAAATAAATAACAAAGAAAGAATTCTTAAGGCAACCAGGAAAAGGAAAAAAGTAACTTATAAAGGAAGGCCATTTAGGTTTGCATATGACTTCTCAGCAGAAATTCTACAAGCCAGAAGAGAGTGGAACCAAATAACCCAAGTACTATAAGAGAGAAATTACTAACAAAGAATAATAAATCCAGGAAATTATGGTTTAAAGAAATGAAGACTTTTCTAAACATTCAGAAGCTGAGGCAATTAATCACCAGAAACTCCATTGCAAGAAATAACTCAAGGGTATTATTCTACCTGAAACAAAGTTAAAAAAAGTCAGATATCAACAAGTAAGATTACCAACAAATTTGCAGCATAAACAGGGACAATTTGTGACAATATAAACATAAAAACGGTACAGATCTCATTTTGCAAAGGAGGATGGTGGTCAAATACATTCAAAAGAAGAAGAAATACTGTATATATAAAACTTTCTTTTTCATAAACCTAATGGTACCTACAGACACACATACACACAAACTCCAAAACTAAGACACATAGCTTACAAAAAGAAGAAACAAAGGAAACAAATATGGAATAACATCATACAAAACAACAGACAGAAACCCAAAGGAAAAACCAAAGGAGACTCACAGCTATTAGAGAACAAAGGATAAAACAGCCATAGTAAATCTTCATACATCAATATTTACCATAAATGTAAATGGAATAAATTCACCAATAAAAAGGCACAGGGTAGCAAATTGAATAAAAATACAAAAATCACCTGACCTGTGGTAGCGCAGTGGATAAAGTGTCAACATGGAATGTGAAAGTCACTGTTTTAAAACCTAGGGCTAGCCTGGTCAAAGCACATACAAGAAGAAAGTACTATGATTTGATGTTTCCTACCCCTCCCAAATCCCTCTCTACCTTTTTATCTCTCCTCTCTATAATAAATAGATAAAATCTTAAAAATAAAATCAACCTTATTATGCCTTGAGGAGACACATCTAAGCTTCAAAAACAAAGTTAAATCAAAGTGAAGGGTTTAAAAAAATTCTTCAAGCAAATAACATTCACAGAAAAGCAGGTATAGCCATACGTATATCTGAAAACATAGATTTCAAAATAACAAAGATAACAAAAGACAAATATAGAAATTTTATAACGATAAAAGGACACTACATAAAAATGTCATATCTCTTTTAGCATATATGCACCCAATTAAGAAACAGTAAAATATATAAAGCAACTACTATCAAAACTAAAGGGAGAAACAGACAAAAACACAATCATAGTTAAGCAGCTTGATACTTCACATTGACAGTTCTATCTAGATCATCCAAACAGAAAATCAATAAATAGACATCAACCTTAAATGACACATTAAACCAAAAATTCATAGTTGACATTTACAGAGCCTTTCATCACAGAAAAGCATAGTATAAAGTCTCTTCTGTTGCACATGGAACATTATCAAAGACAGACCATACGCTGAGTCATAAAACTAGCCTCAACAAATTCAATAAGATTGAAAGTATACCAAGCATATTCTCTGATCACAATGCTTTGAAACTAGAAATCACTGCAAAAAAGAATTTAAAAATCCCCCAAAATATTTGGAGATTAAACAACATACTATTAAAAATGACTTGTCCAAAGAAAAAAATGAAAAGTGAGATCAAAAGTTACAGAGACAACAAGAGGAAGAAATAAAAGGCATTCAAGTTAGAAAAGAAGAAGTAAAACTATCATTATTTGCAGATGATATGATATTGTATATAGAAAACCTTAAAGTCTCAGTCAAAAAATTACTGGACCTGATAAATAAATTCAGCAAAGTGGCAGTATATAAAATCAATACTCAGAAATCAGAGGCATTTTTATACACCAACAATGAACAGTCAGAAAGAGAAATTAAGAAAACAATCCCCTTCACAATAACAACCAAAAAAATAAAGTACCTAGGAGTAAACTTAACCAAGGAGACTAAAGACTTGTACTCGGAAAATTACAAAGCATTGATAAAAGAAATCAAGGAAGATACAAACACGTGGAAGCATATACCGTGCTCATGGTTAGGAAGAATAAACATCATTAAAATGTCTATATTACCCAAAGCAATCTATATATTCAATACAATACCAATTAAAATACCAATGACATACTTCAAAGATATAGAACACATATTCCAAAAATTTATATGGAACCAAAAGAGGACACAAATAGCCTCAGCAATCTTAAAAAAGAAGAATAAAGTGGGAGGTATCACACCTCCTGATATCAAGTTATACTACAAGGCCGTTGTACTCAAAACAGCCTGGTACTGGCATAAGAACAGGCATATAGATCAATGGAACAGAACAGAGAACCCAGAAATAAACCCACAGTTCTATGGACAACTGATATTTGACAAAGGAGGTAAGGAAATACAATGGAGTAAAGACAGCCTCTTTAACAAATGGTGTTGGGAAAATTGGACAGCTACCTGCAAAAAAATGAAACTAGATCACCAGCTTACAACACTCACAACAATAAACTCAAGATGGATAAAAGACTTAAATGTAGGCCGTGAAACCATAAGCATCTTAGAAGAAAACATAGGCAGTAAGCTCTCCGACATCTCTCAGAGCAATATATTTGCTGATTTATCTCCATGGGGAAGTGAAATAAAAGACAGGATAAACAAATGGGACTATATCAAACTAAAAAGCTTTTGCACAGCTAAAGACAACAAGAACAGAATAAAAAGACAAACTACACAATGGGAGAATATATTTGACAATACGTCTGATAAGGGGTTAATAACCAAAATTTATAAAGAACTTGTAAAACTCAACACCAGGAAGACAAACAAACCAATCCAAAAATGGGCAAAAGAGATGAATAGACATTTCTCCAAAGAGGACATACAGATGGCCAATAGGCATATGAAAAAATGCTCAACATCACTAATCATTAGAGAAATGCAAATTAAAGCCACAATGAGATATCACCTCACACCAGTCAGAATGGCGCTTATCAACTAAACAACACAGAATAAGTGCTGGCGAGGATGTGGAGAAAAGGGAACCCTTCTGCACTGCTGGTGGGAATGCAGACTGGTGCAGCCACTGTGGAAAACAGTATGGAGATTCCTCAAAAATCTGAAAATCGAACTGCCTTTTGACCCAGCTATCCCACTTTTAGGAATATACCCCAAGGACACCATAGAACAGCTCGAAAAGGAGAAATGCACCCGCATGTTTGTGGCAGCATTGTTCACAATAGCGAAGATCTGGAAACAGCCCAAGTGTCCGTCAGAGGACGAGTGGATTAAAAAGCTTTGGTACATATATACTATGGAATACTACTCAGCCATAAGAAATGATGATATCGGATCATTTACAATAACATGGATGGACCTTGACAACATTATACGGAGTGAAATAAGTAAATCAGAAAAAAAAAACTAAGATGAATCCATACATAGAAGGGACATAAAAATGAGACTCAGGGACATGAACAAGAATGTGATGGCAACAGGGGCGGGAGGTTGGGGGAGGGGGAAGGGGGTAAAGAAGGAGAGAGGGGTTAGGGGAGGGGAGGGGCACAAAGAAAACCAGATAGAAGATGACAGAAGACAATTTTACTTTGGGGGAGGGGTATACAGCACAATCAAATGTCAAAATAATCTAGAGATATTTTCTCTCAACATATGTACCCTGATTTATCAATGTCACTGCATTAAATTTAATAAAAAAAAACTGAAAAAAAAAAGTTACAGAGACAAATGAGAGGGACAATATGACATATTGAAAATTCTGGGATGCAATAAAAGCAGTAATAGGAGGAAAGTTTACTATACATCTATCTCAAGAAACAAGAGAGATAATAAATAAACAACATTACATCTTAACTAGAAAAAGAAGAAATGCAAACCAAATATAGTAGAAGAAAGGAAATAATAAAAATCACCACAAAATTGAATAAAATAGAGAAAAAAAGTGTATAAAAGATTAATACAACAAAAAACTGGTTTTTAAAAAAGGATTAATAAAGATGATGTCAGAGTATTGGCGCGGTAGGAAGCGATACCGATAAATCTCCCCCAAAACTCAACAAGATCTTCAACCAGAAACAGAAAAATCTATCCTTGGAGCCTCCAGATGTTTCACAATACACCCAAAGGTATGGTTGAGCAAAAAATTGGCTAAATATATAATCAAACCCCAAAGGAAATAGGGAGTAAGAAATACTCCGCTTTCCTCACTAAACTAAATAGGGCTGCTTTCACTGGGAACTGAGAGTATAGAAATGAAGGCGGGCAAAAGGGGGTGAATAGATTCAGGCTGCGGCACAAACAGCCAAACCAGGCTGTGGCATAAAGATCCAAGCCGAGGGAAAACTGTGCCTGTGGCAACCCAAGCAATACAAGCTAACACTCGCGCCAAACCCAGATAAAGAAAGACAAGTGGGGCAGCCATTTGCCTCGATCTCCTGGTTGGCGCACGCAGATAGTGGGCAAAGCCCAGGGAATGGGCGCCCGTGTTATCCCTCAGAGAGGCAGAGTCAGAGGCCTTTCTGTGGGGCCAAAAGCGAAATCTCCAGGGTGCCCCAGCACCCTGAAAAAGCTGCACATGGGGAGGGAATGAGAGCTAATTCCAATGCTGGAACTTTTCCGTGCAGTCGGGGGTTTCACTCAGAGTGTGAGGCAGCCGGCCTGATATCCTGGTCTGTGCGCATGGAGAGTGAGCAAGAGATTCCTCCGAGCACCTCGGGAGTGGGCGCCCATGTTACCCCACAGAGAGGCAGAGTCAGGGGCCTTTGTGTGGGCTGAAAGTGGAATCTCAGGTGGCCCCAGTGCCCTGAAAAAGCTGCTCACAGGAAGGGAGCAAGAGCTAATTCCAACACTGAAACTTTTCCGTGCAGGCGGGGGTCTCATTCAGAGTAAGAGATGGCCTGCTCCATATCCTGGTCTGTGTGCGCAGGTAGTGAGTGAGAGATTCTTCCGAGCACCCCCCTGCCCGCTCATGTTACCGAACAGAGTGGCAGAGTCAGAGGTCTTTGTGTGGGAGGAAGCCCCGACTGATTATGCTAGAAGCTCTGACTGATTGAGCCTTACCCAGAGCCCTGTGCTGAGTGGGAATAGAGTGGGGAGTTTCCAGTCCTTTGGGCCTCTTACTATCCAGACAGAGGCAGCAGCAACCCCATAGCTGGATTACCAGGCTACTAATTGAGGAAAGAAAGACTAGAAGAGAGGCTCTGGGAACATGGACTCTCTCACTGTCAGAGACTACAAATGCTAATGAGCCTTGACTGTCAACGAGACTGAAGCCCAATAGAGACTTATCAACTGCAAACCTCTACCTGAGCGTGCCAAAGGGGCAGAACCTGGGGTACAGAGTCACCGACCAGGAAGAGGGAGAGAAAAGAAAAAGCAAGAAGATAACCTCTCAAAATCAAGAATAATCCACAGACTTTATAACCTATCCCATTTTATTATATTTGTTCATTTGTTTCTCTTCATGTCTTGATTTTTTTTTTCCTCTTCGAATTTGGTCGTTTAATTCTCTGCTGGTCTTACTCTCTCCTCTCCTTGAACTACACTACCCATAAGTGTTACATCTCCCATTGTCTTTCTTTCCTTTTCCTTTCTCTCTATGAGGGTTGCACTTCAAAACCCTTAACTCTCTCTCTCTCTCTCTCCTTTTTTTTCTTTTTTCTTCTTTTAGTGGTTCTCTTTTTTTTCTTTTTTTCTCTCTTTCTTTTCTCTCTCTGTATTAGTTTCTTCCTTTCTCCTTTACGTCTCCTCTTATTCAATCCTCAATAACAAACAAATTATCTTATCTGGGACTCAAACTTATGTTTGTGGCATTTTGGTGGGGTTTTACTTCATTTTGTTAACTCACTAGCAGTGCTCCCAACACTGGTTCTCCATTTTATCTAGTTCTTGTTTCAATAAATACAATAGTAATTTTTAAATTCCCCCCCAATTTTCCTGTTTCCCTCTTATTCCTCTCATCATAACTCTTAGTCAACCAACACCTAAAAGCAAATCATTTTAATCTTGACCCCAATTTTTTCCTTATTTGCATTTTGTGAGTCCATACCCCCTTATTTGCCCCTTTATTACTTCTCCCCAACTCAGGCCCTCCATTATAGGCATGGTTTCTTCTATTTAGTACAGTATAATTCACAGTTCACCACAAGATTTTCTCAAGAAAGAAGGGAGAGGAGAAAAGAGAAAAAAAGAAGGGGGGGAATATTTTTTTTTTAATTTTCAATTTTTAAAAAAAATTTTCTATTATTTATTTTTATTTTTTTTAATTTTTATTCTTTTTTTCCAATAAATTTTTATTAATGTTAATGGGATGACATCAATAAATCAGGGTACATATATTCAAAGAAAACATGTCCAGATTATCTTGTCATTCACTTATGTTGCATACCCTTCACCCAAAGCCAGATTGTCCTCCAACACATTTTATCTAGTTTTCTTTGTGCCCCTCCCCTCCCCCTTCCACTCTTCTCTTCCCTCCCGCTCCCCTCCTCCCCCCATCCCCGGTAACCACCACACTCTTGTCCATGTCTCTTAGTCTCAGTTTTATGTCCCACCAATGTATGGAATCATGTAGTTCTTGTTTTTTTTCTGATTTACTAATTTCACTACATATAATATTATCAAGATCCTACCATTTTGTTGTAAATGATCCAATGTCATCATTTCTTATGGCTGAGTAGTATTCCATAGTGTATATGTGCCAAATCTTCTTTATCCAGTCTTCTATTGAAGGACTTTTTGGTGTTTTCCATGTCCTGGCCACTGTGAACAATGCTGCAATGAACATGGCGTTGCATGTGTCTTTACGTATCAATGTTTCTGAGTTTTTGGGGTATATACCCAGTAGAGGGATTGCTGGGTCATAAGGTAATTCTATTTTCAGTTTCTTGAGGAACCACCATACTTTCTTCCATAATGGTTGTACTACTTTACATTCCCACCAACAGTGTATGAGGGTTCCTTTTTCTCCACAGCCTCTCCAATATTTGTTATTACCTGTCTTGTTAATAATAGGTAATCTAACAGGTGTGATTTGCATTTCTCTAATAACTAACAAAGATGAGCATCTCTTTATATATCTGTTGGCCATTTGTACTTCTTTTTCTTTAGGATTGCTTTGGCTATTCGGGGTTTTTTATAGTTCCATATAAATCTGATGATTTTTTGCTCCATTTCTTTAAAAAATGTCATTGGAATTTTGATGGTAATTGCATTATTAAATTTGTATATTGCTTTGGGTAATATGGCCATCTTGATTATATTTATTCTTCCTAACCAAGAACAAGGTATATTCTTCCATCTCATTATATCTTTCTCGATTTCACTTAACAATGGTTTATAGTTTTCATTATATAAGTCCTTTACATTCTTTGTTATGTTTATTCCTAAGTATTTTATTTTTTATGTTGCAATCATGAAGGGGATTGTTCTTTTCCGTTCATTCTCAAATGTTTCATTGTTGGCATATAGAAAGGCTATTGACTTCTGTATGTTAATTTTGTGTCCTGCGACCTTACTGTATTGGCTTATTGTTTCTAGTAGTCTTTTTGTGGATTCTTTGGGGTTTTTAATATATAGGATTATATCATCTACAAAAAGTGATACCTTTACTTCCTCTTTTCCGATATGGATGCCTTTTATTTCTTTCTTTTGTCTGATTGCTCTGGACAGAACTTCTAGCAACAAGTTAAATAAGAGTGGAGAGAGTGGACAACCCTGTTTTGTTCCTGATATAAAAGAAAAGTCTTCAGTTTTATTTTATTTAATATGATGTTGGCTGATAGTTTATCATATATAGCCTTTATCACGTTGAGATATTTTTCTCCTATAACCATGTTCTTTATTTTCTTAAACATAAAGTTGTGTTGTATTTTATCAAATGCCTTTTCTGAATCTATTGGTAAGATCATGTGGTTTTTATTCTTTGTTTTTTTGATGTGGTGTATTACGTTAACCGTTTTACGTATGTTGAGATTCTGGGATGAATCCCATTTAATCATGACATATTATTATTTTTTAATATGTTGTTGTATTCAATTTGCCAGTATTTTGTTTAGTATTTTAGCATCTGAATTAATTAGAGATATTGGTCTGTAGTTTTTTTTGTTTTGTTTTGTTTTGTGCCATCCTTGCCAGGTTTCGGTTTGAGGGTTATGTTGGCCTCATAAAATATGTTTGGAAGTAATGCTTGTTCTTCAATTTTTTGGAAGACCATCGATAGAATAGGGACCAGGTCTTCTTTGAATGTTTGATAGAATTCACTAGTTAAGCCATCTGGGCATGGACTTTTAATTTTGGGGAGGTTTTTAATGTTTTTTTCTATTTCTTCTCTCTTAATAGGTCTGTTTAGGCTTACTGCTTCTTCATGACTCAGTCTAGGAGTGTTGTATTGTTCTAGGAATTTATCCATTTCTTCTAGGTTGTTGAATTTAGTGGAATAAAGTTTTTCATAGTAATCTACATTGTCTTTGTATATCTACGATGTCTATGGTGATTTCTCCTCTTTCATTTTGGATTTTGTTCATATGAGTCCTTTCTCTTTTTTCTTGGTAATTCTTGCCAGGGGTTTGTCAATTTTGTTGATCTTTTCAAAGAACCAGCTCCTTGTTCTATTAATTTTTTCTATAGTTCTTCTGTTGTCTATTTCATTTATTTCTGCTCTTATTTTTATTATCTCCTTTCTTCGGCTGGTTTTGGGTTGTTTTTGTTCTTTTTCCAGTTCCTTAAGGTGTGAAGTTAAGTGGTTCACTTGGGCTTTCTCTGGTTTGTTCATATAGGCCTGAAGTGATATGAACTTCACTCTTCTCAGTGCTTTTGCTGCATCCCAGAGATTCTGATATGTCATATTGTCATTTTCATTTGTCTGTATATATCTTTTGATCTCTGTACTTATTTCTTATTTGACCCATTCATTTTTTAAAAGTATGTTGTTTTATTTCCACATTTTTGTGGGTTTTTTTCCCTCTTTTTTGCAGTTGAATTCTATTTTCATGGCTTTATGATCAGAAAATATGCTTGGTACAATTTCAATTTTTCTGAATTTGCTGATATTATTTTTATGACCCAACATATGGTCAATTCTTGAGAATGTTCCATGTATACTATAGAAAAATGTATTCTCTGTCGCTTTGGGATGAAGTGTCCTGTAGATGTTTATCATATCCAGGTTCTCTAGTGTTTTGTTTAAGGCCACTATATCTTTATTAATTTTCTGTTTGGAAGACCCATCTGGAGCTGTCAGTGGTGTATTGAGACCTCCAAGTATGATTGTATTTTTGTCAGTTTTTGTTTTTTGGTCAATTATTAGCTGTCATATATTTTGTTGCTCTTTGATTTGGTTCATATATATTAAGGATTCTTATGTCTTCTTGATTCAGCATCTCCTTAATGATTATGAAATGACAATTTTTGTCTCTTAGTACTTTTGTTGTCTTGTAGTCAGCATTATGCCTGCTTTTTTTTTTTTTTTTTGGATGTTATTTGCTTGGAGTATTGTTTTCCAGCCTTTCACTTTGAATTTGTTTTTATCCTTGTTGCTTAGATGTGTTTCTTATAGGCAGCATACAGTTGGATTTTCTTTTTTAATCCATTCTGCTACTCTGTGTCTTTTTATTGGTGAGTTTAATCCATTTACGTTTAGTGTAATTATTGACACTTGTTGATTCCCTATTGCCATTTTATAAATTGCTTTCTGTTAGTTTTGTATCTTGTTTGATTCTTCTCTTTTGTTTTTCTATCATTTGTTTTTGTTTGGTTGTATTCCATACTTCTTTTCTCTGTTGCTACCTTTTCTAAATCATGTGCTTTTGTGGTGGTTTCAAGGGTGGTTACCATTAAGTAATGAAAAGTGTACCTACCATATTCATTGTAGTACACTATCTTGTGACTGTTTCTGCACTTCATCATCTTTTGCTATTGTTAATCTCTGTCTTCTCTCCTTTTTTTGTTTTGCTTTTGTTGTCACAATTTATATTTGGTTTTATGGTGTTCTGGGTGGAGCTTTTACTTGTGGTTTTCTTTTGTTTTGTTTTTTGGATCTGGTTGGAAAACCCCCTTCATTGTTTCCTGGAGTGGGGGTTTCCTGATGAGAAATTTCCTCATCTTTTCTGTTTTTGTGAATGTTTTTATTTCTCCTTCGTACTTGAAGGATAACTTTGATGGGTATAGTATTCCTGGCTGAAAGTTCTTCTCTTTCAGGACTTTAAATATAGGGGTCCACTCTCTTCTAGCATGTAGAGTTTCTGCTGAAAAATCTGAAGATCTAATAGGCCTTCCTTTATATGTTGTATTCTTCTTTTCCCTGGCTGCCTTGAGAGATTTTTCTTTTTCGTTGGTTTGTGCCACTTTCATTATTATGTACCTTGGAGTAGGTTTGTTGTGGTTAAAAAAACTCAGTGTTCTGTTTGCTTCTTGAATTCGAGGCTTTAGTTCTTTCCACAGGCTTTGGAAGTTCTCGTCAATTATTTGTTTGAATAAATTCTCCATTCCATTTTCTCTATCTTCTCCCTCTGATATACCTATTATTATTATGTTATTCTTTTTGATGGAGTCAGACAATTCCTGTAGGGCTTTCACATTTTTTTAAAAAATTTTTGAGTATCTCTCTTCTTCTCTTTGATTTGCCTCAAGTTGCTTGTCTTCTATGTCACTAATCCCATCTTCTATCTGGCCTGTTCTATTAGCTAAGCTTGTTACCTTGTTTTTCAGTTCATGAATTGAGTTTTTCATTTCTGTTTGATTTGTTTTTATAGTTTCAATTTCCTTGCTAATATATTCTTTGTGTTTGTTGAGTTGATTTCTGAGCTCCCTAAATTGCCTTTCTGTGTTTTCTTGTATATCTCTGAGTATTTTCTGGATTTCTATTTTAAATTCTCTGTCATTTAGCTCCAAGGTTTTCAATATATTAAATTTTTTCTCCATAGATTTTTCCATAACTATTAGTGTTACTTCTCTTTTCTTGTATTCATGATATTTGATTTCCTTTATCCTTTTTTTAAATAATTTTATTTTTTAATGGGGCGACATCAATAAATCAGGATACATATATTCAAAGATAACAAGTCCAGGTTATATTGTCATTCAATTATGTTGCATACCTAACATCCAAAGTCAGATTGTCCTCTGTCACCTTCTATCCAGTTTTCTTTGTGCCCCTCCTCCTCCCCCTTTCTCTTTCCTTCTCCCACCTCCCCCCCATAACCACCACATTCTTATCAATGTCTCTTAGACTCACTTTAATGTCCCACCTACCTAATGCAGTTCCTGGTGTTTTCTGATTTACTTATTTCACTTCATATAATGTTATCAAGATCCCACCATTTTGCTGAAAATGATCGGATGTCATCATTTTTTATGGCTGAGTAGTATTCCATAGTGTATATGTGCCACATCTTCTTTATCCAGTTATCTATTGAAAAGATTTTTTGTGATTTCCATGTTTTGGCCACTGTGAAGAATGTTTCAATGAACATGGAGTTACATGTGTCTTTAAGTATCAATGTTTCTGAGGTTTTGGAGATATATACCCAGTAGAGGGATTGCTGGGTTATAAGGTAGATCTATTTTCAGTTTTTTGAGAAAGCACCGTATTTTCTTTCATAATGATTGTACTACTTTACATTCCCACCAACAGTGTATGAGGGTTCATATTTCTCCACAGCCTCTCCAATATTTGCTATTAAGTGTCTTGTTAATAATAGCTAATCTAACAGGTATGAGTTGGTATCTCATTGCAGTTTTGATTTCCATTTCTTTAATAACTAAAGAAGATGAGCATCTTTTCATATATCTGTTGGCCATTTGTATTACTTTTTATCTATTTATTCATTTTAGAGAGAAAAGACAGAGAGAGAGAAGGCAGAGGTGCTGAAAGCATCAACTCTCATATGTGCCTTGACCAGGCAAGCCCAAGTTTTCGAACCGGCAACCTCAGCATTTCCCAGTTGACACTTTATCAACTGCGCCACCGCAGGTCAGGCGACCATTTGTAATTCTTCCTGAAAGAAGTGTTTGTTCATGTCCTCTTCCCATTTTTTTATTGGATTGTTTGTTTGTTGTTGAGTTTTATGAGTTCATTTTATATTTTGGATATTAGGCCCTTATCTGAGCTGTTGTTTGAAAATATCATTTCCCATTTAGTTGGCTTTCTGTTCATTTTGTTATCAGTATCTCTTGCTGAGCAAAAACTTCTTAGTCTGATGTAGTCCAATTCGTTAATTTTTGCCTTCACTTCTCTTGCCTTTGGAGACAAATTCATAAAATGCTCTTTAAAACTCAGGTCTATGAGTTTAAAACCTATGTCTTCTTCTATGTACTTTATTGTTTCAGATCTTATGTTTAGTTCTTTGCTCCATTTTGTGTTAATTTTAGTACAGGGGTCAAACTGTAGTCCAGTTTTATTCTTTTGCATTGCATGTGGCTTTCCAGTTTTCCCAGCACCATTTATTGAAGAGGCTTTCTTTTCTCTATTGTGTTTTGTTGGCCCCTTTATCAAAAATTATTTGACTATATATGTGTTGTTTTGTTTCTGGGTTTTCTATTTTGTTCCATTGGTCTGAGTGTCTATTTTTCTGAAAATACCATGCTATTTTGATTGTCGTGGCTCTATAATATAGTTTGAAGTCAGATATTGTAATGCCCCCAGCTTCATTCTTTTTTCTTAGAATGGCTTTGGCTATTTGGTGTTTTTTATAATTCCATATAAATCTGATGATTTTTTGCACCATTTCTTTAAAAAATGTCATTGGAATTTTGATGAGAATTGCATTAAATTTGTATATTGCTTTGGATAATATCGCCATCTTGATTATATTTATTCTTCCTAGCCAAGAACAAGGTATATTCTTCCATCTCATTATATATTTTTCGATTTCCCTTAACAATGGTTTATAGTTTTCATTATATAAGTCCTTTACATTCTTTGTTATGTTTCTTCCTAGGTATTTTATTAATTTTGTTGCAATGGTGAGGGGATTATTCTTTTCAGTTCGTTCTCAATTGTTTCATTGTTGGCCTATAGAAAGGCTATTGACTTTTGTATGTTAATTTTGTATTCTGTGACCTTACTGTATTGGCTTATTGTTTCTAGTAGTCTTTTTGTGGATTCTTTGGGATTTTCGATGTATAGGATCATATCATCTGCAAAAAGTGATACCTTCACTTCTTCTTTTCTGATATGGATGCCTTTTATTTCTTTGTCTTGTCTGATTGCTCTGGCTAGAACCTCTAGTACCACATTAAATAAGAGTGGAGAGAGTGGACAACCCTGTCTTGTTCCTGATTTAAGGGGGAAAGCCTTCAGTTTAGTGCCATTTAATATGATGTTAGCTCATGGTTTATCTATATGGCCTTTATCATGTTGAGATATTTTCCTTCTATACCCATTTTGTTGAGAGTCTTAAACATAAAATTGTCTTGTATTTTATCAAAAGACTTTTCTGCTTCTATTGGTAAGATCACGTGGTTTATGTTTTTTGCTTTGATGATATGGTGTACTACGTTAACCATTTTACGTATGTTGAAAAATCTTTGAGATTCTGGGATGAATCCCACTTGATAAAGATGTATTGTTTTTTAATATGTTGTTGTTTTCGATTTGCTAGTATTTTGTTTAGTATTTTAGCATCTGAATTCATTAGACATGTTGGTCTGAGTTTTCTTTTTTTGTGCCATTTTTGCCTGGTTTTGGTGTGAGGGTTATTTTGGCCTCATAAAATGTGTTTGGAAGTATTGCTTCTTCAATTTTTTGGAAAACTTTCAGTAGAATAGGAACCAAGTCTTCTTTGAATGTTTGATAAAATTCGCTGGTATAGCCGTCTGGGCCTGGACTTTTATTTTTGGGGAGGGTTTTAATGTTTTTTTTTTTTCTATTTCTTCTCTACTAATAGGTCTGTTTAAGCTTTCTGCTTCTTCTTGACTCAGTCTAGGAATGTTGTATTGTTCTAGAAATTTAACTATTTCTTCTAGGTTGTTTAATTTAGTGGCATAAAGTTTTTCATAGTATTCTACAATAATTCTTTGTATATCTACGGTGTCCATGGTGATTTCTCCTCCTTCATTTTGGATTTTGTTTATATGAGTTCTTTCTCTTTTTTCCTTGGTAAGTCTTGCCAAGGGTTTGTCAATTTTGTTGATCTTTTCAAAGAACCAGCTCCTTGTTCTATTAATTTTTTCTATAGTTTTTCTGTTCTCTATTTCATTTATTTCTGCTCTGATTTTTATTTTGTCCTTTTTTCGGCTGGTTTTGGGTTGTCTTTGTTCTTTTTTCAGTTCCTTAAGGTGTGAAGTTAAGTCGTTCACTTGGGCTCTCTCTTGTTTGTTCATATATGCCTGAAGTGATATGCACTTCCCTCTTATCACTGCTTTTGCTGCATCCCATAGATTTTGATAGGTCATATTTTTATTTTCATTTGTCTGTATATATTTTTTTATCTCTGCATTATTTCTTCTTTGACCCATTTATTTTTTAATAGTATGTTGTTTAGTTTCCACATTTTTGCGGGAATTCTTTCCTATTGTTTGCAAATGAATTCTAGTTTCAATGCTTTTTGATCAGAAAATATGCTTGGTACAACTTCGATTTTTCTGAATTTGCTGATGTTGTTTCTGTGGCCCAACATATGGTCAATTCTTGCGAATGATCCATGTACACTAAAGAAAAATGTATACTCTGTCACTTTGGGATGAAATGTCCTGTAGATGTCTATCATATCCAAATGCTCTAGTGTTTTGTTTAAGGCCAATATTTCTTTGTTGATTCTCAGTT
Source organism: Saccopteryx bilineata (assembly GCF_036850765.1). Taxonomy (NCBI): domain Eukaryota; kingdom Metazoa; phylum Chordata; class Mammalia; order Chiroptera; family Emballonuridae; genus Saccopteryx; species Saccopteryx bilineata. The sequence continues at coordinate 827,166 of NC_089502.1, forward strand.
TGGATGACCGATCTAGAGCCGTCAGCGGTGTATTGAGGTCTCCTAGAATGATTGTATTTTTGTCAATTTTTGTTTTAAGATCAATAAGTAGCTGTCTTATATATTTGGTGCGCCTTGGTTTGGTGCATATATATTAAGAATTGTTATGTCTTCTTGATTCAGTGTCCCCTTAGTCATTATGATATGGCCACTTTTGTCTCTGAATACATTTGCTGTCTTGTAGTCAGCATTATCAGATATGAGTATTGCTATGCCTGCTTTTTTTGGATGTTATTGCTTGGAGTATTGTTTTCCGGCCTTTCACTTTGAATTTGTTTTTATCCTTGTTGCTTACATGAGTTTCTTGTAGGCAGCATACACTTGGATTTTCTTTTTTAATCCATTCTGCTACTCTGTGCCTTTTTATTGGTGAGTTTAATCCGTTTAGATATAGTTTAATTATTGACTCTTGTGAGTTCCCTACTGCCATTGTATTGATTGCTTTCTGTTAGTGTTGTGTCTTGTTTGATTCTTCTCTTTCGTTTTTCTGTCTTTTGTTTTTATTTGGTTGTATTCCATACATCTTTCCTCTGTTGCTATTTTTTTTTAAATCATGTGCCTCTGTTGTGGTTTTTTCAATGGTGTTTACCATTAAGTAACAAAAAGTGTTCCTACCCTGTTTAATGTAGTGCACTATCTTGTGAGTACATTTGCACTCCATCATCCTATGCTACTGTTAATCTCCTTCCTCTCCCCCCCCTTTTTTTGTTGTCACAGTTTAAATTTTGTTTTATTGTGTTCTTCTTGGAGCTTTTACTTGGGGCTTTGTTTTTTTTTTTGTTGTTGTTGTTCTTTGTATCTGATTGGAGAACCTCCTTTAGTAATTCTTGGCATGGGGGTTTTCTGATTAATAATCCCCTCATCTTTTCTACATCTGTGAATGTTTTTATTTCTCCTTCATATTTGAAGGACAGCTTTGATGGGTATAGTATTCGTGGCTGAAAATTCCTCTCTTTTAGGACTTTAAATATTGGGGTCCACTCTCTTTTAGCTTGTAGAGTTTCTGTTGAGAAATATAATGATAATCTAATGGGCCTTCATTTACAGTTGTATTCTTCTTTTCCCTGGCTGCCTTGAGAATTTTTTCTTTGTCATTGGTTTGTGCAAATTTCATTATGATATGCCTTGGAGTAGGTTTGTAGGGGTTAAGAAAACTCAGAGTTCTTTTTGCTTCTTGAATTTGAGGCTTTAGTTCTTTCCACAGGCTTGGGAAGTTCTCATCTATTATTTGTTTGAGTATGTTCTCCATTCCATTTTCTCTATCTTCTCCCTCTGATATACCTATTATTCTTATGTTATTCTTTTTGATGGAGTAAGAGAATTCCTGTAGGGCGATCTCATTTTTTAAAATTTTTGAGTCTTTTTCTTCTCTCTGTTGTGCTTTAAGTTGCTTGTTTTCTATTTCACTAATCCTACCTTCTATCTGGCTTGTTCTATTAGCTATGCTTGTTACCTCATTTTTCAGCTCGTGATTTGAGTTTTTCTTCTCTGTTTGATTTGTTTTTATAGTTTCAATTTCCTTGGACATATATTCTTTGTGTTCATTGAGTTATTTTCTGAGCTCCCTAAATTACCTTTCTATGTTTTCTTGTGTATCTCTGAGTATTTTTAAGATTTCTATTTTAAATTATCTGTCGTTTTTCTCCAAGGTTTCCAATATACTAAATTTTTTCTTTATATATTTTTTTCTCATCTGTGTTACCTCTCTTTCTTTCGTATCTATGATATTCGATTTTCTCTTCCTTAATGACATCTGAGGGTGTTTTTTTATAGTATTAATGAGATTTAATAAAGAGTAAAAAGTTGAGGCCTGACCTGTGGTGGCACAGTGGATAAAGAGTCGACCTGGAACTGCTGAGGTTGCCGGTTCAAAACCCTGTTCTTCCCTGGTCAAGGCACATATGGGAGTTGATGCTTCCAGCTCCTCCCCCTTCTCTCTCTCTATCTCCCTCTCTCTTCTATAAAATGAATAAATTAATTAAAAAATTTAAAACAAAACAAAACAAACAAAAAACCGTTGAGCCAATGGGAGTGTTATCATAGAAATGGTGCCGTGAGGACACGGACCAAAACATCTCCCCAAAATTTCAGCAAGTTCTACAACCAGAGACAGAAAAACTTATTCTTGGAGCATTCTAGAGTTTCACACCCTGAAGGCGAAGGTAGGATTGAGTGAAAAATTGGCTAAATATATAATCAACCCTGAGGGAAATAAGTCAGAGAAAGAGTCTCTCTGCCTTCCTCACTAACCTGAGCAAAGGATGGTTTCACTTCGAACTGAGAGTCGGGAGGAGATAGGAATGTGGAGGTAGCTAGGCTGTGGCGCAGATGTTCATTCAAGCTGAGGAAAGAGTGTGTCTGCAGTGAATCAGCCTATGCAAGCAAATGCTAATGCGCCAGGCCTGAGCATCCCAGCCTCCGGCCTTCACCACGAACGACCACCTAAGCCCAGGCTGCGGGCAGCCCAGCCTCCCATGCGCCCGGCTGTGAGCAGATCAGCACCCTGTGCAGCAGTCCTTGAGCACCTCAGCCTCTCGCACTGGGCCGCGGTCAGCCCAGCCCCCCATGCACCAGGCCGCGAGCAGCCCAGTCTCCCACGCTGGGCTGTGAGCAGCCCAGCCTCTCATGCACCATGCCAGGAGCAGCCCAGCCTCCCACGCCCCAGGCAGCGATCAGCCCAGCAACCACGCACGTGCCAGTAATCACCTGCGCCACGAGCAGCAGCTGCCAGCGGTGCATGTGGAGTCCGCCAAAGTGAACTTCCCTACACCCGAGCTTCTCTAGGTGGGAGGGTCACCTCACCCAGCCATTCAAGCTAACAGTCAAGCATTGGGGGAGGGGCATGTGTGCAGCTTGCAGTTCATTCTGGAGAAATTCCATGGATCCAATCGCTGAAATTAGCCTAACCCACAGGCTGCTCACCTCCCAACTGACCTACGCAGCTATAATTGACAAGATCTCTCTCACTCCAGCTATCCAAGAGAAGAGGCGTGATATTTTTTAGTGCCTCTTGCTAAAGAAGTGGGGGCAACTTCTGATTAGGAGAGCCTTCATACTTAGGGATATATGCTAAAAAGAGGGACTTGGCAGTGTTAAGACCTCCTGTACTGCAGGCAGTGACTAGGACATCTTCTTCCCAGCCAAAACAGGCTACAAAGTGTGGAAAGCCTGGGGACAATGGTCCCACAGAGTGCTGGGTGAGCTGAACAGGCCTAGAAGCTCAGAGAATGTCACCTTGAGAGCAATTGGCTCCCAGCCCCACCTGATTACACTAGCTGCTCTGACTGCCAGAGCCTTATCCAGAACCCTGCATTAAGTGGGGATAGAGTGGGGATCTCCCAGCTCTCTAAACCTCTTACTCCCCAGGCAGAGGCAGCGGCAGCATCATAGTTGGATCATCAGGCTGCTAATTCAGGAAGGAGAGACTAAGAGAGAGGCTCCAGGAAAATGGACTCTCTCATTGTTGGAGCTTGCAAACGCTAACAAGCCTTGACTATCAACGAGACTGAAGCCAAATATATGACATTGCCGTAGAGTCTCATCAACTGCAAATCCCTACCTAAGCATGCCACAGGGGCAGAGCCTGGGGTACAGAGTCACCAAATAAAGAAGAGGGAGAGGAAAGAAAAGGGAATAAGTTAAGCTCTCAAATTCAAGAAAAATCCAGAGACTTTATAATTTGTTCCACTATTTCTTTTGTTTATTTGTTTGTTTCATCCTCTTGCCTTTATTAGTAGTATTTCTATTTCCTCAACCTTGGTCCTGTTATTCTCTGCCCATCTTACTCTTTCCTTTTCTTGAACTACACTACCCATAAGTGTTTCATTTTATTTCTTTTCTTCTTTCTTACTCTCCATGAGGGTTACACTCCAAAACCCTTAACTCTCCCTCTCTTTTTGTTTTTTTTCTTTTTTCTTCCCTTTCCTTTTCCCCTTTTTCTTGTTTCTCCCTTTCTATTAGTTTCTTCTTTCCTCTTTTTAATTTTTTTCTCATTCAATCCTCAATCAAAAACAAATTATTTAATTTGGGACACAAGTTATTTTGGTTTTTTGTGCCATTTTGGGTGCTTTTTACTTCGCTTTTTAACTCAGTAGCATTTCTCCCAACCCAGGATCTCCATTCTATTCAGTCTTTACTCCACTTAATACAATAGTTTGTTTTTCCCCCCTTTTTCTGGTTTCTCTCTTATCCCTCTCATTATATCTCTTAGTCGACCATTACTTACAAGCAAATCATTTTATACTTGACCCAAATTTTTTCCTTTTTTCCATTTTGTGGGTCCTTACTTCCTTTTTTGCCCCTTGAAGAGTTTCCCCCAACTCAGGCCCTATGTTATAGGCAGTTTTTGTTTCATTTAGCATAGTATAATTCACAGTTTATCACAATATTTTCCTAAGGAGGAGGGAAGAAGAGCGGAAGAGAAGAAAGAAAAGGAGAAGGAAACAATAAATTATTATTGGGTTTTTTTTCCAAAATTTTTTTCTACTTTTTATTCTTTATTAATTCTCATTAGTGCTATCAACAAGACCACCCTCAGATGCCATTAAGAAAAAGGAAATCGGAGATGACATCAGAGTAATGGCGTGGTAGGAAGCGATACTGATCAATCTCCCCCAAAACTCAACAAGATCTTCAACTAGAAACAGAAAAACCTATCCTTGGAGCCTCCAGATGTTTCACAATACATCCGAAGGTATGGTCAAGTGAAAAATTGGCTAAATATATAATCAAACCCTGAAGGAAATAGGGAATAAGAAATGCTCCACCTTCCTCACTAACCTAAATAGGGCTGCTTTCACTGGGAACTGAGAGTATAGAAACTAAGGCGGGCGAAGGAGGTGACTAGATCCAGGCCTCAGCACAAACAGCCAAACCAGGATGTGGCACAAAGATGCAAGCCAAGAAAAAACTGTTCCTGTGGCAACCCAGGTAATACAAGCTAACACTCGCACCAAACCAAGTCAAAGATAGACAAGTGGGGCAGTCATTCTCCCCAGGAGGCTTTATTGTTTTTAACCTGAATTTCTCAGAGACTATTTTCTTAGATGTGATAAAGATAATATTTTTATTTTTAACAGCTTTATTGAGATATATTTAAATGCCATATAATTCTACATTTAATTTGTACAATTCAATTACTTTTAGTGTATTTGCAGTATTATGCCACCATTATAATTCATTTTAAAACATTTTTATTCCCCAAACAAGACCTTACATCCCTTAGTCATCACTTCTTTCTCCCCACATGTACTCCTGTTCCCCAACCAGCTCAGGCAATCTACAAGTTTACTCTCTGACTTTATAAATGTGTCTATTCTGTATATTTTATATAAATAAAATTATAACAAGACATGGGTTTTTTGTGGTTGATTTCTTTCACTTAACACAATGTTTTTAAGATTCATCTATGTTGTACCAGGTATCAGTAATTTACTCTTTTTTTATTGTATTCCATTATATAGTTATAACTTCTATTTATCCATTCATTAGTTGATAGACATATGGGTTATTTCTATTTTTTAGCTACTGTATGAAATAATATCATGAACATTCATGTAAAAGTTTTTGTGTGGACTTATATTTTTATTTGTTTTGTATAAATTTAGAAATGAATGTTTAGGAGTGGCAGCTCTGTTTATTCTCTTGAGGAACTTCCAGACTCTTTTCTAAGGCAATTGTATCATTTTATAGTTTCCAGAAATGTTCTTGTTATCACCTGTTTCTCATATTTTAAACATTATCAGCAGTGAGATAAAAAAGACATTCTATTGTCAAAATAAATATATCGCTGTGAGAGCTGTTGGTGAGCTTACTGCCTATGTTTTCTTCTAAAATACTTATGGTTTCATGGCCTACATTTAAGTCTTTTATCCATTTTGAGTTTATTTTTGTAAATGGTGTAAGTTGGTGGTCTAGTTTTATTTATTTATTTTTTGCACGTAGATGTTGAATTTTCCCAACACCATTTATTAAAGAGGCTGTCTTTACTCCATTGTATGCCCTTACCTCCTTTGTCAAATATCAGTTGTCCATAGAGCTATGGGTTTATTTATAAGTTCTCCGTTCTGTTCCATTGATCTATGTGCGTGTTCTTATGCCAGTACCAGGCTGTTTTGAGTACAATGGCCTTGTAATATAGCTTGATATCAGGAAGTGTGATACCTCTCCATTTATTTTTCTTTTTAAATATTGCTGAGGCTATTTGTGTTCTCTTTTGGTTCCATATAAATTTTTGGAATATGTGATCTATGTCTTTGAAGTATGTCATTGGTATTTTAATTGGTATTGCATTGAATTTATAAATTGCTTTGGGTAATATAGACATTTTAATAATGTTTATTCTTCCTAACCATGAGCATGGTATGTGCTTTCACTTGTTTATATCTTCCTTGATTTCTTTTATCAATGTTTTGTAATTTTCCAAGTACAAGTCTTTAGTCTTCTTGGTTAAATGTACTCCTAGGTACTTTATTTTTTTGGTTGTAATAGTGAAGGGGATTGTTTCCTTAATTTCTCTTTCTGGGATGGACCTTGATAGCATTATATGGAGTGAAATAAGTAAATCAGAAAAAACTAAGAACTATATGAACCCATACATAGATGGGACATAAAAATGAGACTCAGAGACATGGATATATGATGGTAACAGGGGGTGGGGTGGAGGGGTGGGGAGGGGCAAAGAAGGAGAGGGAGGGGGTAGGGGGAGGAGAGGGGCACAAATAAAACCAGATAGAAGGTGATGGAAGACAATTTGACTTTGGGTGAGGGGTATGCAGCATAATCAAATGTCAAGATAATCTGGAGATTTTTTTCTTGGAACTTATGTACCCTGATTTATCAATGTCACTGCATTAAAATTAAAAAAATAAGAAAAGTAAAAAAAGACATTCTATTGTCAAAACAAGTAAAGTTTCAAGGAAAAACAGTTAATAACAATTAATAGATAAAACTCCATGAGTTCCTAAGTGATTTAAAATTGCAAGCATTATGGAAGATGACACAAAATGGTATTATTCTGATTTTATTCTTGGATGGGATAAGTTTAAATTATTTTAATAAAAACAATATTGTGGCCCTGGCTAGTTTGCTCAGTGAATAGAGAGTCAGTCTTGTGTGTGGACATCCTGGGTTCAATCCCCAGTCAGGGCACACATAAAAGGCAATCATCTGCTGCCCTTCCATTCCCCTTCCTCCTTTGCTCCCTATTTCTCTCATGCAGGCAGTGGATCAGTTGGTTTTTTGGCCCCAAGTACTGAGGAAAGTTTGGTTGATTTGAGCATTGGCTCCAGACAGGTGTTGTCAAGTGGACCCTCATGAGGGTACATGTGGGAGTCTATCTCCCCTCCTTTCACTTGAAAAAAAATAGTATTGCTCTACAGAACATTTGCTGTACTAAAAATCAAGAAACTGATTCAATTCTGGATTTCTATTCCAGCTTAACATTTGGCTTATTTATTGCTTTAACAGTTCTCTTTTTGTAAAAAAAAGATTGTTCTAGATATATGTTTTTCAAATTAAGCTTTGTAGATGTACTAAAGAAGATGGTTTGCCTATGGTTATTAGAATATTCTAATTTTATTTTTTTCATTTCTATGATAATTTATTTTAATATTTTCAAGGTGAATTCTTATTATCAAAGACTCCCATGCTATGTTTCTGCACACTTAAGTGTATTTTCAGTTAAATAAAAGCAAGTACAACATTCTTGTAATTGTTAAAAGCTAGACATAAACAACCCCACAAATGTAGACATGTTAGACAAAAGATGTTTTTCTGCCAAATAAAAGTCTTGCATACAACGCAGATGTTCTTTTTGACCAGGAGTGGGAGAAAGAAATCATCTCATGTGTCCTATGTAAAATGAGCATATACCTAGTTTATGTGTGTTTATTAAATATATATTTATATATGTAAATATTTTACATGTTACATTACACTTTTCATTTATATTATTAGATTCTTATTCTAATAAGTTTTTAAAAACAATTTAAGTTCACATAGGGATCAGTAGGAATTTTTTCCCCTTTAAAAGTGGTCTCTATATTACTCAATTGAGAAAAACAGGCTTAAAGGGATCTCTCGGTCCCTTGTGGCTGTGACATTCCATGTGTCTATTATAACTGACTCAGAGATCCTATTTATAGAGTCCAAGTTAATTGAACTGGAGAATTTAACTATATCAGTTTACATTCCTTCTTTTTAGTATGTCACCCAATAATGAATTTCTTAATTTTTTTCAAATAAAGACAATACACAAAATTGAAAACAATACTGAGGAAAATAACAGTGCTATCTATATATTGGCCAATTTCTTGAAGTTGGCTAAAATTTCTTCAGCAGTCATCTAGGTGGATTTTTCATGAAGGACAAATTCTTGACACATTGCATCTCTCACAGAAAGTATTAAAGAAGGTAAAAAGGAAGCAAGATATTTCCTCTCCTCATGTCAAAATCTGCAATGCATTCTCACAAAGTTTATTTTATTTAAATACTCAATAATAGCAACCATTGAAGAAATGCTATTTGTGAATTACTCAGTTTTTCTTGTGGGTAAGAGTGTGTCTTACCCTCTTCCTCCTCATTTGTCACACAGAGACCTTCCAGTCTGGCTACAAATTTGATGAGTAATATTTTTTATAATGTTCTTATAAGTGATTGCTTGCAGCATCTTACAGCCTTATCTCAGCTGGTGCAGCTTCTCATTAATATTCTGTACATATGGAAGAGTTTTCTATATCATTGTCTATTAACAAGGAGAATAATCACTCATTCAGTTATCAAGCAGTCAGCAAAGACCTGGCCTTGTGCCCTTAGTGCAAAGAATCATGGGATATCAAGAAGGTTAAATGTGGTTGACATTATGATTGTTACATTTTTTATATAATTAGAGTTCTATAACCAAGTTGATTAAAGATAAGCAAAGAAGTATTGAAGTCCCTTATGATTTAGAGACCATATGAGTGACTCTTTACCTCTTAGTAGAATGAGAAAAAACATATTTCAGCTGATAGATACCAAATGAGTATAATTTTATGGCAAACAAGAAAAGGTCATAAGTTTACATATAAATGACATGTTATTACAAAATAACTTTTAAAGATAAGTGAGTTAAGTGATACTAAATAAATTCAAAATTGAAATGAGACTGACTAGGCATAAGGAGAGAGACAAACAAAACCCAGCTCACTGACTGAACAGAAATGCTAAAGGTGCGGAATAACTCAATGCAAAGTAAAATGGACAATAATGCATCCTTGTGGTAATCATTTAGTCATTTAAGCCCTTTTCATTTCTAAAATCACAGAATCTTTGTATAAGCATATAATAAAGAAAACATTATACATATATATACACACATACAAAGATAATTTTATATATTCAATGTCAAACAAAACCAAAGGGAGAGAAAAAGACAAGCAAACTCTTGTGGGGCATATATACCCCTAAATAAGTGATGCAATCTATTCCAGATATATATAAAAGTAAGATTTCAGATAAAAATGGTAGCTACTCATTTATTGATGCTATTCCAAAGAAGCCACTGAACAGGTGAAGTGATGAAGATCTAGAAAATGAGTCACCATAAAAATGGATATAAGGGAACAAATTCAAGAGTTACAGCAAAAGAAGAAATGATGGTATCTAGAGACTGGTTAGCCATGAGGATGAAGAGAGGTGTTTTTCCAGAGTGGGGAATCTAAACTTATAGGTGAAAGATATGGATTCTCCTTCTTCTTTCACTTTCTTTTTATTTTATCTTGAACATCCTATAATATGTCAGCAAACCATTTCTTGTTTTATAAAATTGGGATAAGTATATCAATTCTGATGTAGAAATCAGATGAGTTTATGTAAATAAAATACTTTTCAAAGGTCATTGTTTTAGATAATATAAGGGCAAATTTTCAGGACTACTGCAGAGTTTTGTCTAGGGTAAGTTGCTAAGAGGAACAGGTTTGAATATGGAAGAAAGAATAAGTTTGAAGGTGCCAGTGGGAAAAGTGCTTTCTATCACCTATAGTCTTATTCGGAACTGGAGCTTAATTTTTAACAAAATTTATCAGCTTCCATAGGTTGTTACATGTAAGAAAGCCCTCTTTTAGTGTTTCAAATTTGAAAAAAGTTGATAATTGCTAGAAGAGGGGAGACAGTGAGTGATTAATTTGCTAGATGTAACTTAAACAATAACATGTGCCCCAAAGCCTTCTTCAGCTTGCACTTGAGCAAGGTTGAAGTTTCTATCTCCCAATCACTTAATTTTTGACTTTGAAAATCTCTTTAAGTCCTTTTGGTTTTAAAAAATAGAGCACAGCACCCCAGCAGTAACAACACTGATAGAGAAAGACTGAAGTGGGAAATTTCCAAGGATTAGATCAGAGTGCATTTCAGTAAATGGCACATCTCAAAAAATCCTGTCATATGGCAAGACAATGTAACAAGCATACTCCATATTAAGTCTCCAAAGCAATTGTACTTCAGAAGCATTTTCTGTATATGAAGGCACCTCAGCCTGGCCTGCTTCATTTCATAGAGATTTAACAACTACCTATGCCTTTGACAATCACATGACACTTTATGTGAAATGAAGCTCGTGTATTAGAAAGTCATTTGATCAAGTATGATAATAGCAATTACACTCTAGATATAGAAATATGAATGGTTAAACCACATGGGCATCCCATGAAGATCATTTGAACACACACAAACATACAAACACACACATAATATTGCACTTTAGTTATACGGTTTTGCTCCCCAAAACAACTGTGTATAAAAGCAAGTATTAACATCCAATTTTACAGGTGAAAAAAAGAACACCAAACTCAAAACCACAATGATATATCACCTCATACTTGTTAGAATGACTATTATCTAAAGCAAAATTAGTTTAGTTGGTTAGAGTGTTGTCTCAATATGCCAAGGTTACAGGTTCAATCCATGGTCTGGGAATTTGTAGGAGTTATCCAATGAATGCATGAGTGGGTGGAACAACAAATTGATGCTTTTCTCTTTCTTTCTTTCTCTTCCTTTCTCTCTCTCTACTTCTCCTTCTAACATCAATAAATAAAAATTCTAAAGAAAAGAAAGATAAGTTCTGGTAAGGATGTGAAAAAAAGTGAACTCTTATGCATTGTTGATAGAACTTTAAATTGGTATAACCACCATGGAAAACAGTATGGAGGTTCCTCAAAAAATTAAAAATAAAATAAACAGAAGATCCAACATTTTCACTTCTTGGAATTATGCAAAGGAAATAAAATATCTCAAAGAAATATGTTCACTCCCTTGTTCATTTCAATAATATTTATAATAGCCAAGTTATGGAATCAACCTAATGTCCATCAAGGGATGAATAGATAAGGAAATGGTGGCATATATAATAAAATATTATTCAGCTACAAAAAAATAGAAGTAAATCCTTACATTTGACACAATATGAATAAAACTTGAAGGTATTATGCTAAATGAAACAAGTCAGACAGAGAAAGAGAAACACTGTATGTTATCACTTAAATGTGGAATAATAATAAAATCAAGTTCATATAAATAGAGAATAGATTGTTGGTTGCCAGGGCATTGAGAAGATGGGTGAAGATGGTCAAAGTGTACAAACTTTCAGTTATAAGATGAACAAATTCTGGGGATCTGAGGTACAACATGGAGATTATAGTTAACAATTATGTATTGAATATTTGTAAGTTGTTAAGAAAGGAGATCTAAAATTCTCACCACACAAATACACATACACACATACATAGTAACTATCTGAAGTGATAGAGGTGTTCTCTAACTTTACTGTGGTAACCATCTTGCAATATACACCAATATCAAGTCTTCATGTTGTATATCTTATACTTACACCATGTAAATCGGTTAATTATGTCTCAATAAAACTTTAAAAAGAACATAGATAAATAATGCTTCACACAAAGGCATTGACAAAGAAAGGAATAGAGACAGATTCATATAAAGAGACTAACTAAAAGAGAAAATGAGACCCGGAGACACAAGATGCTAGGAATATCTGGCTGCTATTTCTCATTTGGAAACAGATTTACTCAGAAAAACATGTCCTCATAATTTTTAGGCCTGATTATGTTTAAGAATGGGAGCAGCAATGATGAGAGTAGGGTCCAGGTAATTTCTTTTGGTTCTGTCTCTAAAAGAATGCTACCTACCACTAGGCATACTAGAGTCCACCCAGTAGATCAAGTTTTATTTCTTTAGTAGCTTAAGAGCTCATTATAATTAAAAAAGTAGAAGTTATTTTTTAATGTAACTACAGAAATCCAAATGATATTACAAGTATGTAGCAATAAAGGTCTTTGCAGGTGGAATTTCAAAAATCATACAGCTACCTTTTAAAGTTCTTTGAAATTTTTTTAAAGTTAAATATGAACTTATTATGACCCAGCAATCACACTAATCTTTATAGTGGAAAAACTGCACCCCAGCTTCAATGGGACCCAAGAAGCAAGCTGGTCAGCAGAATACTCAGATTTCCTTAGTGGGGTATGGCAGTGATATGAACCTCCTTTATATGCTGGTCAGCAGAATACTCATATTTCCTTAGTGGGGTATGGCAGTGATATGAACCTCTACCCCCATCTAAAAGTACCAGGTGGGGTTAGTCATAAACAAACTCAATGATCTATCATATATTCTTTAAAAATGAAGGTCCCTGACCAGGCAGTGGCATAGTGGATAGAACGTCGGACTGGGATGTGGAGGGCCCAGGTTCAAGACCCCGAGGTCGCCAGCTTGAGCGCTGGCTTATCTGGTTTGAGCAAGGCTCACCAGCTTGAGCCCAAGGTTGCTAGCTCAAACAAGTGGTCACTCGTTCTGCTGTAGCCCCCTGGTCAAGGCACATATGGGAAATCAATCAATGAACAACTAGGGAACCGCAATGAAGAATTGATGTTTCTCATCTTCCCCCCTTCCTGTCTGTCTGTTCCTATCTGTCCCTCTCTCTGACTCTCTCTATGTTTCTGCCAAAAAAAAATGAAGGTGAAATAAAGACATTCTCAGACAAAGGGAAACTAAGAATCTGTTCCCCAAAATTATTATTAAGGTATGGTTTTTAGGAAGAAGTAAAAACCAAAATAAATTGACAGAAGATGGTTTGGAACTTTAAAAAGAAAAGAACAGCAAAACGGGTAAATATGATAGACTATCCTTTTCTCATGAGTCTCTGAAACAATTTCCTTTTTTAGCCTATTGATACAGTAGATTAAATTAATTGGATTTTTGAATGGTGAACAAGCCTTGTATACCTGATGTAAATCCCACTTGGTCATGAAATATAATTTTTTTTATACATTGGTGGATACAATTTTGTGAAAGATTTCTGTGTCTAGGGTCATTTGACATAGTGGTCTGTAGTAGTTTTTTTTGTTTCTTTTATATTGCTTTTATCTGGTTTTGTTATCAGTAGCATATACAAGTAAATAGAAATCATAATACAACAGACCAAAATTTGTGGGATGCAACTGAATTAGTACTGAGAAAACAGTATACAGAACTAAATGTTTATATTAAAAAAGGGAAAAGATCTCAAATCAATAATTTAAGTTTCTAATTTATAAAACTAGAAATAAAAAAGGAAAGCAAAATAAACCCAGAGCAAACAGAAAAAATAAAGATGATAAAGATAATTGGAAAAATCAGTAAAAATAAAAACAAGAAAATTGAAAAAATAATAAAAATATATATTTTAAATAATTACAATTGACACACTCTAATAAGATTGATAGAGATAAAAGTGAGAAGGTACAAACTGTTAATATCAGGAATAAAACAGAGAATAACACTATAGATTCTGCATCCAGAAAAAGGATAATAAGGGAATATGGATGACTTTCATAAATTCAGCAACAAGAAGAAATTATTTTGAAAACTCTACCAAGATGAAACAGACCTTCTGAACAGTTCTATAATCCATCAAAAGAAATTGAATCCATAATTTAGAATCTCCTAGAACAGTGATGGGCAATCTTTTGAGCTTGGTGTGCCAAAATTGGCCAAAAAACTGAGCATAACTTGGGTGGTGTGTCACTTCAAGAATAAAAAACATAATTTCATGATATTTATAGTTTACATAACAAAAATGTGTAATTGTAATATATAACTGTATTTAATATACCCCAAACTATTTAACTTACCTGCTTAGTGACTTCTTTGTTCATCTGTCAGTCAGTTTCTTTTGTTGGTCTTGATATTATTTAACTTGTGTGGGTGCCATGAACTAAGATAAGTGAGGGGGAGGGGAATTCTTTAACTAACCTGCCTATTAGTGACTTTTTTGTTGCTGAATTTCATTGGCTAAATCTTCAATTGAAGGTTGGTATTTTGTACACTTCAAGCCCAAGAAAGTGCTACTAACTTCATCTTTCAATCTGTTTTTTTTGTTGTTGTTGATTTTGATATTATTTGACACTGAGAATAAGGTTTCACAAAAGCATATAGAGGGAAAAATTGTGAGTAAAGCCATTGCTATATTTTTCAGGGTGCTAAAAGTGTCTGGTAATTGGTTACAGGCACTCCAAATTTCCTGTTCTTAGTGTCACTCCTCTTGATTCTCCAAACGGCACCTTTCCAGATTCTCAAGCTTTGACCTCAAGTCGAAAAACACCTGAGCTCAGATGCTGTCTTAAAATTCTGCAAGTTGCATCATATGTAAATTAAGATGGCTGATGCAATTTCTTTCTTTTATTATTATTTTTTATTTAATAATTTTATTTTTTTAACGGGGCGACATCAATAAATCAGGATACATATATTCAAAGATAACAAGTCCAGGTTATCTTGTCATTCAATTATGTTGCATACCCATCACCCAAAGTCAGATTGTCCTCTGTCACCTTCTATCTAGTTTTTTTGTGTCCCTCACCCTCCCCCTTTTTCTCTCCCTCTCCCCTCTCCCCCTGTAACCACCACACTCTTATCAATGTCTCTTAGTTTCACTTTTATGTCCCATCTATTTATGGAATAATGCAGTTCCTGGTTTTTTCTGACTTACTTATTTCACTTTGTATAATGTTATCAAGATCCCACCATTCTGCTGTAAATGATCCGATGTCATCATTTCTTATGGCTGAGTAGTATTCCATAGTGTAGATGTGCCACATCTTCTTTATCCAGTCATCTATTGATGGGCTTTTTGGTTGTTTCCATATCCTGGCCACTGTGAACAGTGCTTCTGCTGCTATTTCTAATGGCGGGAAACAACACCCTAGCACAGGCCCTCACCTCTCCCAGCCTCCCCCTCACTTATCTCAGTAATGGTGGTCAATTAGAAATCCACAACACCCCAGAACAGTAGATTGAATGATGGTTGTTGTGGTTATGTGGTTGCTGGTAATGGCAATCGCAGGGCCCCCAGAGATGCATCCCCTGTGGCATTCCACTACTCCCTGCTCTTCTGGATGGAAGTGAGGTCAAAGATCCCTTAATGGCCTAACTGGAAGTCCCAGAACTAGACGCTCTGTGCCAGAGTTCTATTATTTTGGCCTACCGACCTATGGCACAGAGTGTCTACACTACAGCAAATGTTTTATCTTCGGCTACTGCACCTGGCTGTGAAGGAGCCAAGGATGAAACATCGTTCTCGGCATGTGGCCCCATACTTCTCTGGTATGCAGCTGCATGCAGCTGCATGTCATCAAAAATGGCTATGCGTGTCAGTGCTGACATGCGTGTCATAGTTTTGCCATCACGGTCCTAGAATGTGATTTTGCATAAGAAATACATAGAACTTCTACTTAGAGCTTACATCTTTTTTTATAACTTTTTTAATAAGATTTTAATTATTCCTTTTTAGAGAGGAGAGAGAGAGAGAGAGAAGAGGATGGGGAGAAGGAAGCAGCAACTCCCATATGTGTCTTGATCTGACAAGCTCAAGGTTTCAAACAGGTGACCTCAGTGCTCCAGGTCAATGCTTTACTCACTGTGCCACCACAGACCAAAGCTTACATCTTATGTAAACATTAATTTAAAATGAATCATGCTCTTAAATATAAAATAAAAAGTTATAAAACTTTTAGATAAATACACAGGAGAAAACTTTGGTAACTAGAGCTAGGCGAACAGTTTCAAGATTTGACATTGAAAGCACAATTAACAAATCTAAAAATTAATAGGTTTGACTTCATCAAAATTTAAAACTTTTGTACTTCTAAAGACCCCAAGGAGACCACAAACTACATACTGGGAAAATATGCAAATTGCATATCCAACAAAGACTTATATGAAGAATATTCTTAGATTTTGTTTTCAAAATTCAACAGTACAACACAACAAAAAAACCCTTAATTACAAAATAAGCAAAAGACATGAATAAGCATTTATCTGAAGATGGTGAAAGCCAAGAAAAGATGTTTAACATTGTAAGCCATCAAGGAAATACATATTGGAACCACAGGTTTTCACTAGCTTGACTGGCTGTGGCAGAGTGGATAGAGCATCAACATGAAACACTGAGGGCCCACGTTGGGAAACCTGAGGTCCCTGGCTTAAACACTGGCTCTTCCGGCTTGAGTACATGGTCATCAGCTTGAGTGTGAGATAATCAACATAATCTCATGGTCGCTGGCTTGAGCTCAAACATTGGTGGCTTGAAGCCCAAAGTTGCTGGCTTGAGAAAGGTGTCACTGGCTCTCTTGAGCACCCTGGTCAAGGCACTTATGAGAAACAATCAATGGAAAACTAAAGTGATGTAACTATGAGTTGATGTTTCTCATCTCTCTCACTTCCTGTCTGTCTACATTTCACCCTCTCTCAGAAAAAAAAGAAATATATATATCACTACACATTTATCAGAGTAGTTAAAGTTAAAAATATTGACAACACTAAATCTGTCCATAATTCAGAAAAACTAGATCACTTATATATTGGTGGTGGAAATGTAGTTGTACAACCACACTAGAAATCATTTGTACAGTTGATTATGTTGTATATTCATCATCCAAAGTCAAATCATTCTTTGTCACCTTATATTTGTTCTTCTTTATGTCCCTCCCCCTCCATCCTCCTCCTCACTCTCCCCCATCCCCTCCCCCTGGTAACCACTACACTCTTATCTTTGTCCATGAGTCTCAATTTTGTGTCCCATCTATTATATGTATGGAAACATACAGTTCTTAGCATTTTGTGATTTACTTATTTCACTCAGTATAATATTATCAAGGTCCATCCATGTCGTTGTAAATGATACTATGTCATCATTTCTTATGGCTTTATCTTCTTTATCCAATCCTCTGTTGAAAGGCATTTTGGTTGTTTCCATGTCTTGACCACTGTTAATAATGATGCAATGAACATGGGGGTTCCTGTGTCTTTACATACCAATGTTTCCAAGTTTTGGGGATATATACCCAGTTGAGGAATTGCTGGGTCATATGGTAGTTCTATTCTTAATTTTTTTGAAGAACCACCATACTTTATTCCATAGTGTTGTACTAATTTACATTCCCACCAAAAGTGAATGAGGTTTCTTTTTTCTCCACAGCCTCTACAATACTTTTTGTTACCTGTCTTGTTGACAATAGCTAATCTAACAGGTGTGAGGTAATATCTCTTTATAGTTTTGATTTGCATTTCTCTAATAGCTAATGAAGATGAGCATATTTTCATATATCTATTGGCCATTTGTATTTCTTCTTGGGAGAAATGTCTGTTCATGTCCTCTTCCCATTTTATACTGGATTGTTTGCTTATTTGTTGCTGAGTTTTATGAGTTCTTTGTATATTTTGGATATTAACCGCTTATCTGAGCTATTGTCTGCAAATATCATCTCCCACTTAGTTGGCTGTTTGTTTACTTTTCAGTTTCTTTTGCTGTGTAGAAGCTTCTTAGTTTGATATAGTCTCATTGGTTTATCTTTTGCCTTTATTTTCCCTTCCTTTGGAGGCAAATTCATTAAATGTTCTCTATGGCAAAGGTCCAAGAGTTTAGTACCTATGTTTTCTTCTATGTAATTTATTGTTTCAGGTCTTATATTTAAAAATTTGATCCATTTTGAATTAATTTTTGTGCAAGGGGACAAACTGTTAACAAGTTTAATTCTTTTGCATGTGGCTTTCCAGTTTTCCCAGCATCATTTATTTATTTTTAAAAAAAAATATTTTTCTGAAGCTGGAAATGGGGAGGCAGTCAGACAGACTTCTGCATGCACCCGACTGGGATCCACCCAGCACGCCCACCAGGGGGTGATGCTCTTCCCATCCAGGCATTGCTCTGTTGCGACCAGAGCTACTCCAGCACCCAAGGCAAAGATTTTATTTTTATTTATTTTAGAGAGGGGAGATAGAGAGAAAAAGAGACAGATGAGGGAGGAGGAGCAAGAAGTATCAACTTATGTTGTGCTTTGACCAGTCAAGCCCAGGGTTTCAAACCAACAACCTCAGTGTTTGAGGTCAACCCTTTAACCACTGCTCCTCCACAGGACAGGCCTCAGCACCTTTTGTTGAAGAGGCTTTCTTTTCTCCATCATGTTTTTTTTATCTCCTTTATCAAAGATGGCTTGCTTATATATATATAGGGTTTTATTTCTGGGTTCTCATTTCTGTTTCATTGGACTGAATGTCAATTTTTTGACAATACCATACTGTTTTGATTATTGCAGCTCTGTAGTATAATTTGAAGTCATATATTGTAATGCCTCCAGTGGCAGTTTATTTTTCCCCTCAAAATTATTTTGGTTATTTGGGTTTTTTTATGGTTCCATACAAACCTGATGATTTTTTGTTCCATTTCTTTAAAAAATGACATTGGAATTTTTATGGGAATTGCATTCAATCAGTATATTGCTTTGAGTAATATGGCCATTTTAACTATATTTATTTTTCCTATTCATAAATATGGGATACGTTCTCATTTCATTGTGTCTTTTAAAATTTTCTTTAATAATGCTTTGCAATTTTCAGTATAGATGTCTTTTAAATTGTTTGTTATGTTTATTTCTAGGTACTTTTTTATTACAACTATAAAAGAAATTATTTTTTGAGTTCACTTTCTGAAGTTTCATTGGCATAAATGAAAGTAATAGATTTCTATATATAAATTTTATATCCTGTGACCTTACTGTATTGGTTTATTGATTTTAGTAGTTATTCTGTAAAGTCTTTGGGGTTTTCTATATACCGGATTATGTCATCTGCAAAAAGTGAAACCTTTACTTCTTCTTTCCCAATATGAATGCCTTTTATTTCTTTCTCTTGTCTGATTTCTCTGGCTAGAACTTCCAGCATTATGTTGAATGTTAATGTAGAGAGTGAGCACCCTTTTCTCATGTTATTACCATAGAAGTCATCAGTTTTACTCCTAGGAGTTTATCCCAGAGACTGGAAAACTTACACTCACAAAAAATCCTTACTCACATACTCATTGCAGCTTTATTCACACTAGTACAAACTAGGAACAACCCAAATGTATTTCAGTGGGTGAATGGTCAAACAGATTGTGACATCATAAACTATTACTTGGCAGAAAAAAATGGATAACTACTGATATATGCAACAATCTGAATGGAGCTCCTTGGAATTATGCTACATGTACAAAAAACAATAATCAATAAAAATGTCATATGATATACCTTAACATAACATATGATTCTATTTATATTACTTTATTGGGCCAACAAAATTATAGAGATGAAGATTTGTGGTTTCTAACAGTTATAGAATTATGGGGAAAAAAAAGTGAATATGTGATTATAAAGGAGTAATAGAAGGAATCTTTCTGATGATGGCACCCTTCTATACCCAGAATATGGTGGCCCTCATACACATGAACACATATGATAAAACTTCATGTAAATAAATGCATGCACCACAGGTAAAATTGGTGAAATCTAAATATATTAAATATATCAATGTCAATTTCCTGTCTTTGATGTCCCATAATTTTTTTATTTTTTTTTGTAATTTTATTTTATTTTATTTTTTTAATGGGGTGACATCAATAAATCAGGATACATATATTCAAAGATAACAAGTCCAGGTTATCTTGTCGTTCAATTATGTTGCATACCCATCACTCAAAGTCAGATTGTCCTCTGTCACCTTCTATCTTGTTTTCTTTGTGCCCCTCCCCCTCCCCCTTTCCCTCTCCCATTGCCCCCTTCCCCCTGTAACCACCACACTCTTATCAATGTCTCTTAGTTTCACTCTTATGTCCCACATACGTATGGGATAATGCAGTTCCTGGTTTTTTCTGATTTACTTATTTCGCTTCGTATCATGTTATCAAGATCCCATCATTTTGCTGTAAATGTTCCGATGTCATCATTTCTTATGGCTGAGTAGTATTACATAGTGTATATGTGCCACACCTTCTTTATCCAGTCATCTATTGACGGGTTTTTTGGTTCTTTCCATGTCCTGGCCACTGTGAACAATGCTGCAATGAACATGGGGCTGAATGTGTCTTTACGTATCAATGTTTCTGAGTTTTTGAGGTATATACCCAGTAGAGGGATTGCTGGGTCATAAGGTGGTTCTATTTTCAGTTTTTTGAGGAACCACCATACTTTCTTCCATAATGGTTGTACTACTTTACATTCCCACCAACAGTGTATGAGGGTTCCTTTTTCTCCACAGCCTCTCCAACATTTGCTATTACCTCTCTTGCTAATAATAGCGAATCGAACAGGTGTGAGGTGGTATCTCATTGCCGTTTTGATTTGCACTTCTCTAATAGCTAAAGAAGATGAGCATCTTTTCATATATCTGTTGGCCATTTGTATTTCTTCCTGGGAGAAGTGTCTGATCATATCCTCTTCCCATTTTTTTATTGGATTGTTTGTTTGTTTGTTGTTGAGTTTTATGAGTTCTTTGTATATTTTGGATATTAGGCCCTTATCTGAACTGTTGTTTGAAAATATCATTTCCCATTTAGTTGGCTTTCTGTTTATTTTGCTATCAGTTTCTCTTGCTGATCAAAAACTTCTTAGTCTGATGTAGTCCCATTCATTAATTTTTGCCTTCACTTCTCTTGCCTGTGGAGTCAAATTCATAAAATGCTCTTTAAAACCCAGGTCCATGAGTTCAGTACCTATGTCTTCTTCTATGTACTTAATTGTTTCAGGTCTTATGTTTAGATCTTTGATCCATTTTGAGTTAATTTTTGTACAGGGGGAGAGACTGTAGTCCAGCTTCATTCTTTTGCATGTGGCTTTCCAGTTTTCCCAGCACCATTTGTTGAAGAGGCTTTCTTTTCTCCATTGTATGTTGTTGGCCCCTTTATCAAAAATTATTTGACTATATATATGTGGTTTTATTTCTGGACTTTCTATTCTGTTCCATTGGTCTGAGTGTTTATATTTCTGCCAATACCATGCTGTTTTGATGGTCGTGACCCTATAATATAGTTTGAAGTCAGGTATTGTAATGCCCCCAGCTTCGTTCTTTTTCTTTAGGATTGCTTTGGCTATTTGGGGTTTTTTATAGTTCCATATAAATCTGATGATTTTTTGCTCTATTTCTTTAAAAAACATCATTGGAAGTTTGATGAGAATTGCATTAAATTTGTATATTGCTTTGGGTAATATAGCCATCTTGATTATATTTATTCTTCCTACCCAAGAACAAGGTATATTCTTCTATCTTATTATATCTTTCTCAATTTCTCTTAACAATGGTTTATAGTTTTCATTATATAAGTCCTTTACATTCTTTGTTATGTTTATTCCTCAGTATTTTACTTTTTTGTTGCAATCATGAAGGGGATTATTCTTTTGAGTTCGTTCTCAATTGTTTCATTGTTGGCATATAGAAAGCCGATTGACTTCTGTATGTTAATTTTGTATCCTGCGACCTTACTGTATTGGCTTATTGTTTCTAGTAGTCTTTTTGTGGATTCTTTGGGGTTTTTGATGTATAGGATCATATCATCTGCAAAAAGTGATACCTTTACTTCTTCTTTTCCGATATGGATGCATTTTATTTCTTTGTCTTGTCTGATTGCTCTGGCTAGAACCTCTAGTACCACATTAAATAAGAGTTGAGAGAGTGGACAACCCTGTCTTGTTCCTGATTTAAGGGGGAAAGCCTTCAGTTTAGTGCCATTTAATATGATGTTAGCTGATGGTTTATCATATATGGCCTTTATCATGTTGAGATATTTTCCTTCTATACCCATTTTTTTGAGAGTCTTAAACATAAAATTGTGTTTTATTTTATCAAAATATTTTCTGCATCTATTGATAAGATCATGTGGTTTTCGTTCTTTGTTTTGTTGATATGGTGTATTATGTTAACTGTTTTATGTATGTTGAACCATCCTTGAGATTCTGAGATGAATCCCACTTGATCATGATGTATTATTTTTTTAATATGTTGTTGTATTCGATTTGTTAGTATTTTGTTTAGTATTATAGCATCTGTATTCATTAGAGATATTGGTCTGCAATTTTCTTTTTTTGTGCCATCCTTGCCTGGTTTTGGTATGAGGGTTATGTTGGCCTCATAAAATGTGTTTGGAAGTATTGCTTCTTCTTCAATTTTTTGGAAGACTTTGAGTAGAATAGGAACCAAGTCTTCTTTGAATGTTTGATAAAATTTGCTGGTATAGGCGTCAGGGCCTGGACTTTTATTTTTGGGGAGGTTTTTAATGGTTTTTTCTATTTCTTCTCTACTGATAGGTCTGTTTAGGCTTTCTGCTTCTTCTTGACTCAGTCTAGGAAGGTCGTATTGTTCTAGGAATTTATCCATGTCTTCTAGGTTGTTGAATTTAGTGGAATAAAGTTTTTCATAGTATTCTACAATAATTCTTTGTATATCTACGGTGTCCGTGGTGATTTCTCCTCTTTCATTTTGGATTTTGTTTATATGAGTTCTTTCTCTTTTTTCCTTGGTAAGTCTTGCCAAGGGTTTGTCAATTTTGTTGATGTTTTCAAAGAACCAGCTCCTTGTTCTATTAATTTTTTCTATAGATTTTATGTTTTCTAATTTATTTATTTCTGCTCTGATTTTTATTATCTCCTTTCTTCGGCTGGTTTTGGGTTTTCTTTGTTCTTCTTTTTCTAGTTCCTTAAGGTGGGAAGTTAAGTGGTTCACTTGGGCTCTCTCTTGTTTGTTCATATATGCCTGAAGTGATATGAACTTCCCTCGTGTCACTGCTTTTGCTGCATCCCATAGATTCTGATATGTCATATTGTCATTTTCATTAGTCTGTATATATTTTTTTATCTCTGTGCTTATTTCTTCTTTGACCCATTCATTTTTTAACAGTATATTGTTTAGTTTCCACATTTTTGTGGACTTTTTTCCCTCTTTTTTGCAGTTGAATTCTAGTTTCAAGGCTTTATGATCAGAAAATATGCTTGGTACAACTTCAATTTTTCTGATTTGCTGATGTTGTTTTTTTGGCCCAACATATGGTCAATTCTTGAGAATGATCCATGTACACTGGAGAAAAATGTACACAGGACTTTGGGATGAAATGTCCTGTAGATGTCTATCATATCCAGGTGCTCTAGTGTTTTGTTTAAGGCCACTATGTCTTTGTTGATTCTCTGTTTGGATGACCGACCTAGAGCCGTCAGTGGTGTATTGAGGTCTCCAAGTATGTTTGTATTGTTGTCAGTTTTTGTTTTAAGATCAATAAGTAGCTGTCTTATATATTTTGTTGTTCCTTGGTTTGGTGCATATATATTAAGAATTCTTATGTCTTCTTGATTCAGTGTCTTCTTAGCCATTATGAAATTGCCATTTTTGTCTTTGAGAACTTTCCCTGTCTTGTAGTCAGCATTATTCGATATGAGTATTGCTACGCCTGCTTTTTTTTGGATGTTATTTGCTTGGAGTATTGTTTTCCAGCCTTTCACTTTGAATTTGTTTTTATCCTTGTTATTTAGATGAGTTTCCTGTAGGCAGCATACAGTTGGATTTTCTTTTTAAATCCATTCTGCTACTCTGTGTCTTTTTATTGGTGAGTTTAATCCGTTTACATTTAGTGTAATTATTGACACCTGTGAGTTCCCTATTTCCATTTTATATCTTGCTTTCTGTTACTTTTGTGTCTTGTTTGATCCTTCTCTTTCGTTTTTCTATCTTTTGTTTTTATTTGGTTGTATACCATACATCTTTCCTCTGTTGCTATCTCTTTTAGCTCAAGTGCTTCTGTGGTGGTTTTTTCAATGGTGGTTACCTTTGAGTAATGAAAAGGGTCCCTACCCTGCTTATTGTAGCGAACTATTTTGTGAGTACTTTTGCATTCCATTGTCCTTTGCTACTGTTAATCTCCATCTTATCCCCCCCTTTCTTCACAGTTTAAATTTGGTTTTATTGTGTTCTTCTTGGAGCTTTTTCTTGTGGCTCTGTTTTTTTTTTGTTCTTTGTATCTGATTGGAGAACCCCCTTTAGTAATTCCTGGAGTGGGGGTTTTCTGATGATAAATTCCCTCATCTTTTCTGTATCTGTGAATGTTTTTATTTCTCCTTCATATTTGAAGGATAGCTTTGATGGGTATAGTATTCATGGCTGAAAGTTCCTCTCTTTCAGGACTTTAAATATTGGGGTCCACTCTCTTCTAGCTTGTAGAGTTTCTGCTGAGAAATCTGATGATAATCTAATGGGCCTTCCTTTATATGTTGTATTCTTCTTTTCCCTGGCTGCCTTGAGAATTTTTTCTTTGCTGTTGGTTTGTGTCAATTTCATCAAGATATGCCTTGGAGTAGGTTTGTTGGGGTTAAGAAAACTCAGAGTTCTGTTTGCTTCTTGAACTTGAGGCTTTAGTTCTTTTCACAGGCTTGGGAAGTTCTCGTCTATCGTTTGTTTGAGTATGTTCTCCATTCCATTTTCTCTTTCTTCTCCCTCTGATATACCTATTATTCTTATGTTATTCTTTTTGATGGAGTCAGATAATTCTTGTAGGGCTATCTTATTTTTTTTAAATTTTTGAGTCTTTTTCTTCTTCTTTCTGTTGTGCCTCAAGTTGCTTGACTTCTATTTCACTAATCCTCTCCTCTATCTGACCTGTTCTATTAGCTAAGCTTGTTACGTCGTTTTTCAGCTCGCAATTGAGTTTTTTATCTCTGTTTGATTTGTTTTTATAGTTTCAATTTCCTTGGACATATATTCTTTGTGTTCATTGAGTTGTTTTCTGAGCTCCCTATATTGCCTTTCTGTGTTTTCTTGTATATCTCGGAGGATTTTTAGGATTTCTATCTTGAATTCTCTGTCATTTAGCTCCAAGGTTTCCAATATATTAAATTTTTTCTCCATAGATTTTTCCTCATCTAGCTGTGTTACCTCTCTTTCTTTTGTATCCATGATATTTGATTTTCTCTTCCTTAATGGCATCTGAGGGTGGTTTTGTTGATAGTATTAATGAGATTTAATAAAGAATAAAATGTTAAAAAATAAAAATAAAAAAATAAAAAATCGAAGAGTTTTTTTAAAAAAATTAATAATGAAATAAAGAAAAATAAAATAAAATAAAAATTTTTTAAAAAAGGAAATTATTCCCCCCCTTTTTTTTCCTCTCCTCTCCTATCTTCTCTTTCTTGAGAAAATCTTGTGTTGAACTGTGAAGTATAACAAACAATGCCTGTGATGGAGGGCCTGAATTGGGGAAAAGTAATAAAGGGGCAAAAAAAAAAAAGGAAAAAAAAGAAAAAAAAGGGGGTATAGACCCACAAAAAGCAAATAAGGAAAAAATTTGGGTTAAGAATAAGATGATTTGCTTTTAGGTGTTGGTTGTCTAAGAGTTATAATGAGAGGAATAAGAGGAAAACGGAAAAATAGGGTGACAAATTAAAAAAATACCATTGTATTTAGTGGAACAAGAACTAGATAAAATGGAGAGCCAGGGATGGGAGCACTGCTAGTGAGTTAAAAAGGTGAAGTACAAAACCCCTAAAATGCCACAAACATAAGTTTGAGTCCCAGATAAGATAATTTGTTTGTTATTGAGGTTTGAATGAGAGGAGATGTAAAGGAGAAAGGAAGAAACTAATATAAAGGGAGAAAAGAAAGAGAGAGAGAGAAAAAAAGAGGGAACCACTAAAAGAAGAAAAAAGAAAGGAGAGAGAGAGAGATTGAGAGAGTTAAGGGTTTTAAAGTGCAACCCTCATAGAGAGAAAGGAAGAGGTGAGAAAAGATAATGGGAGATGTAACACTTATGGGTAGTGTAGTTCAAGGAGAGGAGAGAGTAAGACTGGCAGAGAGTTAATCGGCCAAATTGGAGGAGGAAAAAAATATCAAGAATGAAAATAAGAGAAACAAATGAACAAATATAATAAAATGGGATAGGTTATAAAGTCTGCAGATTGTTCTTGATTTTGAGAGGTTATCTTCTTGCTTTTTCTTTTCTCTCCCTCTTCCTGGTCGGTGACTCTGTACCCCGGGTTCTGCCCCTTTGGCATGCTCAGGTAGAGGTTTGCAGTTGATAAGTCTCTATGGCAATGTCATGTATTGTGCTTTAGTCTCGTTGGCAGTCGAGGCTCATTAGCATTTATAGGCTCCGACAGTGAGAGAGTCCGTGTTCCTGGAGCCTTTCTCCTAGTCTTTCCTTCCTCAATTAGTAGCCTGATAATCCAGCTATGGGGTTGCTGCTGCCTCTGCCTGGATAGTAAGAGGCTCAAAGAGTTGGCAACTCCCCACTCTATTTCCACTCAGCACAGGGCTCTGAGTTAAGCTCAGTCAGTCAGAGCTGCTAGCATAATCAGGCGGGCATTCTGCCCACTCAAAGACCTCTGGCTCTGCCACTCTGTCCAGTAACACAGGCGGGTGCCCACTCCTGGGGCACTTGGAGGAAACTCTCACTCACTATCTGCATGCGCAGACCAGGATATCTGGCCAGCAGTCTCACGCTCTGAGTGAAACCCCCAACCGCATGGAAAAGTTGCAGCATTGGAATTGGCTCTCGCTCCGTCCCCGTGCGCGGCTTTTGCAAGGCGCTGGGGTGGCCCGAGATTCCGCTTTGGCCCACACAAAGGTCCCTGACTCTGCCCCTCTGTGCGATAACACGGGCACGCACTGCCGAGGCACTTGGAGCAATCTCTTGCTATATGCGTGCGCAGACCAGGATATGAGGCCGGCTGCGTTTCCCTCTGAGTGAAACCCCCACCAGCATGGAAAATTTCCACCGTTGGAATTAGTTCTCGCTCCCTCCTGTGCGCGGCTTTCCCAGGGCACTTGGGTTGCCCAGAGATTCTGCTTTCGGCCCACAGAAAGGCCTCTGACTGCCTCTCTGTGGGGTAACATGGGCACCCACTCCCGGGCCTTAGGAAGAAATCTCTCACCCACTAACTGCGCACTGACCAGGAGATCGGGTAAAATGGCTGCCCCGCTTGTCTGTCTTTGTTTGGGTTTGGCGCAAGTGTTAGCTTGTATTGCCTGGGTTGCCACAGGATCAGTTTTTCCTTGGCTTGGATCTCCGTGCCACAGCCTGGTTCGGCAGTTTGTGACACGGCCTGGATCTATTCACCCCCTTTGCCTGCCTCAGTTTCTATATTCACAGTTACCAGAGAAAGCCGCCCTGTTTAGGTTAGTGAGGAAGGTGGAGCATTTCTTACTCCCTATTTCCTTCGGGGTTTGGTTATATATTTAGCCAATTTTTCACTCGACCATACCTTCGGGTGTATTGCAAAACATCTGGAGGCTCCAAGTATAGGTTTTTCTGTTTCTGGTTGAAGATCTTGTTGAGTTTTGGGAGAGATTTTTCGGTATCACTTCCTACCCTGCCATTACTCTGACGTCATCCTCTCACTTCTTGTTTTCCACTGTGTCTTGTTGCACTGATTTGAGCTGGAGAGATGTCTATAGATCTCTGATTTGTAAGCAATTCAGTACTGTTTTGTGGAAGGTTCAGTTTCTCCCCCAGGATGGCCACCTCCAGCACAGATGAGTCATCTTTTTTAGGTCACCTCCTGCATTTCTTAGCCTCTCACAGTGTGTCCCTGTCTCTCTCTTTTCCACTTGGGAGATAAGCTGGTCTTTTCAACACACCTTGCTCCCTGGTCACCAGGCAAGTGGCTGTGAGTAGAATTTTCTGCTCTTTTTTCTGAAGTGAGATCCCCTCTGGGCTCTCAGCCTCACCTCCCTTCTGTTCCTGTAAGCAAGAGAGATTCAGGCACTCCCTACCAGGTTTGTTGTGGCTTCTTTGTTCCTTGGTTTTTGAAAGCTGTTCTTATAGTCCAGAGTTGGTTTTTCACGCTGATTTTTCCTAAACTGATTTGTATTCCAGTTTTGTGGTGAGAGCTGGGCATCTGTGCTTCTGCCTACTCTGCTGTCATCTTCAGGTGTCTCAGCAGGAGATTTTAATACCCCGCTAAAATCAATAGATAGATATTTCACACATAATATTTTTTTTTCATCTTTTCTGAAGCTGGAAACAGGGAGAGACAGTCAGACAGACTCCCGCATGCGCCCGACCGGGATCCACCCGGCACACCCACCATGGGGCGATGCTCTGCCCACCAGGGGGCGATGCTCTGCCCATCCTGGGCGTCGCCATGTTGCGACCCTCCTGGGTGTCACCATATTGCGACCAGAGCCACTCTAGCGCCTGGGGCAGAGGCCACAGAGCCATCCCCAGCGCCCGGGCCATCTTTTGCTCCAATGGAGCCTTGGCTGTGGGAGGGGAAGAGAGAGACAGAGAGGAAGGCGCGGCGGAGGGGTGGAGAAGCAAATGGGCGCTTCTCCTATGTGCCCTGGCCGGGAATCGAACCCGGGTCCTCCGCACGCTAGGCCGACGCTCTACCACTGAGCCAACCGGCCAGGGCCTCACACATAATATTAACAAAGAAACAGCAGCCTTAAAAATACACTACATTAATTGGATTTAATAAATATCTTCAGAACATTTCACCCCAAAGAGGAAGAAGATACATTCTTTTCAAGGTCTCCTGTTACATTCTCTAGGATAGACCACATGTTAGGATATAAAACAAGTCTCAATAAATTTAAAAAAATTGAAATAATGTGGCCTTCCAGTTTTCCCACATGCAAAGGAGTGAAACTTGTCTACAGTTTGTCCCCTTGTAGTAAAATTAATTCAAAATGGATCAAAGACCTAAATATAAGACCTGAAACAATAAAGTACATAGAAGAAGACATAGGTACTAAATTCATGTACCTTGGTTTTAAAGAGTATTTTATGAATTTGGCTCCAAATGTGAGAGAAGTGAAGGCAAAGATAAATGAATGGGACTACATCAGACTAAGAAGTTTTTGCTCAGCAAGATAAACTGACAACAAAACAGACAGCCAATTAAATGGGAAATGATATTTTCAAACAACAGCTTAGATAAGGTCCTAATATCCAAAATATACAAAGAACCCATAAAACTCAACAACAAACAAAGAAACAATTCAATAAATAAAATGAGAAGAGGACATGAACAGACACTTATCTTAGGAAGAAATACAAATGGCCAACAGATATATAAAAAGATGTTCATTTTCATTAGCTATTAGAGAAATGCAAATCAAAACTATGAGATACCACCTCACATCTGTTAGATTAGCTATTATCAACAAGACAGGTAATAGCAAGTGTTAGA
This sequence comes from Saccopteryx bilineata, assembly GCF_036850765.1. Taxonomy (NCBI): domain Eukaryota; kingdom Metazoa; phylum Chordata; class Mammalia; order Chiroptera; family Emballonuridae; genus Saccopteryx; species Saccopteryx bilineata. The sequence continues at coordinate 856,712 of NC_089502.1, forward strand.
GAGGTTGTGAAGAAAAATGAACCCTTATCCACTGTTGGGGAGAATGTAAAGTAATATAGCTATTATGAAAGAAAGTATGGTGGTTCCTCAAAAACCTAAAAATAGATCTACCCTATGACCCAGCAATCACTCTACTGGGTTTATACCCCCAAAACTCAAAAACACTGGTATGTAAAGACACATGCAGCCTCATGTTCATTGCACATTGTTCACAGTGGCCAAGATATGAAAACAACCAAAAAGCCCTTCAATAGAAGACTGAATAAAATAGATGTGGCACATGTATACTATAGAATACTACTCAGCCATAAGAAATGATGACATTGGATCATTTACAACAACATGGATGGATATTGATAACATTATATGGAGTAAAATAAGTAAATCAGAAAAAACTAAGAACTGCATTATTCCATAATAAGTGGGATGTAAAAACAAGACTAAGAGACATGGACAAGAGTCTGGTGGTTATGGTGGGGGGAGACGGAGGGAGATGGAGGAGGGGAAAGGCACAAAAAGAACCAGATAGAAGATGATGGGAGACAGTTTGACTTTGGGTGATGTGTATGCAACATAATTAAATGTCAAAATAACCTGGAAATGTTTTCTATGTAAATATGTACCCTGATTTATTAATGTCACCCCATTAAAATTAAGCAAAAAAGATTGAAATCATACTAAGCATCTTCTCTGACCAGAATGGCATGGAAATAGGAATCAATAGTAATAGAAAAACTGAATAACTTTCCATCACTTGGAGGCTAAATATTAGCATGCTATTAAGTAACAAATGGGTTAACAGTGAGATCAAGAAAGAAAGAAATTTCCTTGAAACAAAGAAAAATGAACATACAACAACTCAAAATTTATAGGATACAGAGAAAGCACTTCTGACAGGGAAGTTCATAGCATTACAGGCATACCTTAAGAAGAAAGAAATAGCTCAAATAAACAACTTAACCTTGCATCTAAAAGAAGCAGAAAATGAACAACAAATAAAACCTATGAGAAATAAAAGGAAGAAACTAATAATGATCAGAGCAGAAATACATGACATAGAAGCTAAAAACACAATACAAAAGATCAATGAAACTAGAGTTGGTTCTTGCAAAAGGTATACAAGTTTCATGAACTTTTAACCAGACTGATAAAAAAAACAGAGAGAGAGAGAGGGGACTCAAATAAATATAACTAGAAAGATAAATTAAGAACTAACAAATGACATCACAGAAATACAAAGGATTGTAAGAAAATACTATGAAGATGTATATGCCAAAAAATTGGACAACCTAAGTGAAACAGATAAATTCCTAGAAACATACAATATTCCAAAATTCATTCTGGAAGAATCAGAGTATCTAAACTGATGGATTAAAACAAATAAAATTGAAACAGTTATAAAAAAAAACTCCCAACAAACAAATGTCCTGTACCAAATGGCTTCACAGGTGAATTTCCAAAAATTCAAGGAATTAAAACCTATCCTTCTCAAGCTATATTGAGAAATTTCAGAGCAGGGAAGCCTCCCAATCTCTTTTTATGAGACAAGCATTATCTTCTTCAAAACCAGATAAAGACACTACAAAAAAAAAAACTATAGACCAATATCTCAAGTAAATTTAGATGCCAAAATTTTCAAAAAAATACCAGCAAACCAGATCCAACAATATATTAACAAAGTTATGCATCATGATCAGGTAGGATTTATTCCAAGAAAGCAAGGCTGGTACAATATTTGCAAATCAATCTATGTGACTTATCATATAAACAAAAGAATGATTAAAAATTACATGATTATATCACTAGATGCAGAAAAAGCATTTGATAAAATCCAACACCGACTTGTGATTACAACTCTCAGCAAAGTAGAAATACAATGAACATACCTCAACATAATAAAGCCCATCTATGACAAACACACAGCCAACATCATAGTAAGTGGACAAAAAGTAAAAGCAATTTTTTAAATAATAGAAACAATGCAGGGGTGCCCCCTTTCATCACTCTTATTCAACATAGTTCTGGAAGTCCTAGCCACAGTAATCAGAGAAGAAGGAAGTAAAAGGCATCCAAATTGGAAAAGAAGAAGTAAAACTATCATTATTTGCTGATGACATGCTACTGTACATAGAAAACCTTAAGTCTCAGTCATAAAACTACTAGGACTGATAAATGAACTGGACAAAGTGGCAGGCAGGATATAAAATTAATATTCATATATTAGTGACAGTTTCCTAATCAATAATAAAATGTCTGAAAGAAAAATTAAGAAAACAATTCAATTCACTATTGCAACAACAACAAAAAAAATAAAGTACCTAGGAGTAAAGTTAACCAAGGAGGTAAAAGACTTGTACTTGAAAAATTATAAAACATTGAAAAAAGAAATCAAGGAAGATACAAACAAGTAGAAGCATATACTGTATTCATGGATAGAAAGAATAAACATCATTGAAATGACTATATTACTCAAACCAATCTATAGATTCAATGCAATTCCTATTAAAATACCAATGGCATACTTCAAAGATATAGAACAAATATTACAAAAATTATATAGAACAGATAAACAACATAAATAGCCTCAGCAAACTTAAGAATATAGTGGGAGGTACCACACTACTTGATATAAAGTTATACCACACAGCTAGAGTAATCAAAATAGCTTGGTACTGGCATAAAAACAGGCTCACAGATCAATGGAACAGAACAGAGAACCCATAAACCCATTCCTTTAGGATCAACTGATATTTGACAAAGGAGGTCAGAGCATACTGTGGAGAAAAAACAGTCTCTTTAATTAATGATGTTTGAAAATTTGGACAGGTACATGCAAAAAAATAAACAAAGATCAATAACTTACACCATTCACAAAAATAATCTCAAAATAGATAAACGACAAATGTGACTTGCAAAATCATAAACATCTTAGAAGAAAACGTAAGCAGTAAACACTTTGATATTTCTCATAGCAATATATTTGCTGATTTATCTCTATGGGCAAGTGAAATAAAGGACAAAATAAACAAATAGAATTTATCAAACTAAAAAGTTTTTGCACAGCAAAAGACACCATTAACAAAATGAAAAGACAACTCTCACAATGGAAGAACATATTCGACAATAAGCATGATAAGAAGTTAATAGACAAAATTTATAAAGAACTTCTAAAACTCAACAACAGGAAGGCAAACAGTCCAATTAAAAAAATGAACAAAATACTGAATAGACAATTCTCCAAAGAGGACATACGGATGGCTAGTAGGCATATGAAAAAATGTTCAATGTCACTAATCATCAGAGAAATGCAAAATAAAACCACAAAGAGATACTACTTTACACCTGTCAGAATGGTGCTCATTAAGAAAACAACACATGGTAAGTGCTGGTGAGAGTGTGGAGAAAAGGGAATTCTGCATTGCTGGTGGGAATGCACAGTTGTGCAGCTACTATCAAAAACAGTATGGAGATTCTTCAAAAAATTAGAAATGGAACTGCCTTTATCCAAAGAAGACCAAATCATTGATTCAAAATAAGACATGCGTTCCCATGTTTATTGCAGCATTGATTACAATATCCATGATCTGGAAACAGCCCAAGTGTCAGTGGATGAGTAAATTAAACAGCTGTAGTGTGCATACAGAATGAAATACTATGCAGCCATGAAAAATAAGGAGATATATATATATATATATATATATATATATATATATATATATATATATATATATATATATATTACCTTTTGCAATGGCATGGATGGATCTGGAGATTATTATGCAAAATGAAATAAGCCAAGCAGAGAAAGACCAATATCATGATTTCAATTATATGTGGAATCTAATGAACAAAGTGAACTGAAGAATAAAATGGAAGCAGGAGCATGGTCACAGGGAACAGAGGGACAGATATCAGAGGGAAGGGAGATGAGGAGATAACATCAAAGAAAGTGAAGGGATTAGTAAAATTATATATACATAACAAATAGGTACAGATAATATGACAAGAAATCACAGAGTGAAGGTGGGAGGGAGTGAAGGTGGGAGGGAGTTAAAAGGAGGGGTGCAAAGTTGGTATAATGGGGGACACAGGAGTGTGGGTGAGGGAGTTATATTAAGTGGGACACTGGGATCCATGTTGATGTAATAAATTATAATTAATAAAATTTTGAAAAAAAGAAATTGTTGATGCACCTACTAAAACTTAGCCACTTATATGTTAATGACTTTTATCTCTCCTTAGAAAATTTCACCTTTAACCCAATCAAAAAGAAATTACACCTTTACTCAGGTTTCCCAGCACTTGTGCACTACATTTAAAATTATACATATAAATATATTTTATATGTGTTTATTAATTTAATATAAAACTACAAATCTGTACTACTCCTCTATAAATACTGTTTTACAAGGAAACACATGTTAACATCAGAATAAATGTAGAATTTATGCTGACTGATAACATTTGGCTAGCCACTGTTGATATAGTTTCTCCCAACTTTAATAGTGATTTCCCCTAATAGACATTAAATATATTATAAATCTACACTCAATGTGTGTGTGTGTGTGTATGGTTTTATCTACACTTAATCACTTGATTATCTAATCAAGTTTTACTACTAAATAATATCTATATACTGATTGTTTTAATACATACCTCTTACTTAAACTTCAGATTTGTATATATGATACAATAGCTATAATTTCACATATAATAGTCATCTCACATTTAACATGTCAAGAATCAAACTCTTGACTTTCCCCAAACATGCTGTTCTCATAATCTTTTCCATATCACTTGAAGGGAAATTCATCCCTCCTAGTTACACTGACCAGAAAAACTGGAGTCATTTTTTATTCCTAGCTTTCACTCATACCACATATCCACTTCAGTAGCAAATCTTGCTGATATTTCCTTCAAAATATCACTATCATTTCTCACCTTGAGTACTGCAGTAACTTTCTATCTTGTCTGCCTAATTGTACTCCTGGTTTCTTTTTCTCTTTCAACACAGTAACCAGAATGATACTTTAAAAACATAAGTATGATCATAGTAATTACACAGGAAATATTATTAATCAGAAGTAAAATAATAGTAGTAACTATGTACAAAGATCTTTTAGAAGATGTATATTACTCTTTGCAATAGCAAAAACTTAAAAATAATCTAAATAGGTTAATGGTTAAAAAAATTCTGACTATTTTTTAACATAAAATACAAATTCAAAAGGTAATTTAAAAAGATCTACATATATTTACATGAGAAGTTTACCAAGACACGATTTGAGGAAAAATAAAAGCAAATTGTAAAACTATATGCATATGTGATTAAACTATTTATATTTAGAAAAGTATATATTTTACTGAGAACTTATAAATGTATGTGAATGCACAGGAAAAAATGTTTCAGAAATGCGTACCAAATGTTAATACTACTAATCTCTGGTCAGGGGTGAAGATTAGGTGGATAAGGACAAGGAAGAATTGAAAAAGACCTTGCCTATTTCTAATGTGTGTATATATAAAGATAAAATGTATAAAAAAAACCCTGGATGTCACTATAGAAAAATAAATCTAAGAAGATACAATTTTATAAATTTTAAGGCATGACCACATAAACTATTTAAAATAAAACATAAAGATTTTAAAAAGACAAATAAAATGAACAGAATCTCAGTAACCTACACAACAAAATCATTTTTAGTATATGTGTAATTATAGCAACCAAAAATCAGGGTGCAGAAAGATTATTCAAATAAATAATGACTTTAGATGTTTCAAATTTGAAGAAAAATAAATCCACCAGTGCAAAAGCTCATTTAACCCAAACAAGATAAAGACAAAAAAAATCATATTAAATACTTCATAATTAAATTCCTGAAAAACAATGATAATAAAATAATTATGTGCAGGCAGATAAAAACACATTAGTTACAGAGGAACAAAGAGAAGAATACAATGAAACTTTTCATAATAGAATACCCTTCCCAACTATTACAGAATATATATCCTTTTCAAGTACACCAAGAATATACATTTCAACAAACCATATTATAGATCATAAAATGCTGTTCAATAAATGTAAAATTTTTCAATTCATACAAAGAATTTTCTTTAACTAAAATAACTTTAAATTATTATTTTAAAGAACTATGTAGAACACTAAATTTTGGAAATTAAGTAACACAGATTTAATAATCCATGGGTCAAAGAAGAAATTACATCAGATATTTAAAAATATTGGCCAAGAGTTTGCTTAAAGGCTTTAATCACTGTAAAAAATATATAAAAGACTGGATAAAGAAGATGTGGCACATATACACCATGGTATACTATTCAACCATAAGAAACGATGACATTGGATCACTTCCAACAAAATGGTGGGATCTTGATAACATTATACAGAGTGAAATAAGTAAATCAGAAAAAATCAAGAACTGCAGGATTCCATACATTGGTGGGACATAAAAATGAGACTAAGAGACATGGACAAGAGTGTGGTGGTTACAGGGGGTGGGGGGAGGGAAGGAGGAAGAGGGGGAGGGGTGGCAGAGGGGCACAAAGAAAACTAGAGAGAAGGTGACGGAGGACAATCTGATTTTGGGTGATGGGTATGCAACAGAATTGAATGGCAAGATAACCTGGACATGTTTTCTTTGAATATATGTACCCTGATTTATTGATGTCACCCCATTAAAATAAAAATTTATTTATAATAAAAAAATAAAAATTAAAAAAAGAAGAGAAAAAATATTTTAACTGAATAAAACATATCATATAAAAATTTATGGATTTCAGGTAAGATATTTTTGGTGGACAATGTATAACTCTAAATACTTAACTTAAAAAATTAAAAAAATGGTTAGATGTTAAATAAACTAACAAAATAGAAACAGACTCACAGATAACAGAGAAAATCCTGATAGATGTCAGAAGGGTGGGGGGCATTGGGTGTGGTAAAAAAGGTTAAAGAATTAAGTAAATAAAACAAAACCTCATTGAACAGTATGGGGATCACAAGAAGGAAAAGGAAGTGGGGTAAGGCAGAAAAGGGTAAAAGAAAGATAAGATGAATAGTGATGGAAGAAAACTTGACTTGGGGTGCTGAATACACACTACAATATACAGATGATGTATTATAGAATTTTGCTTCTGAAACCTATATAATTTTATTAACAAAAGTCACATAAATAAAATCAATTTTTTAAAAAAAATTATTCTAAGTTTGGACCTTAGAAGCTAGAAAAAAAAAAGAAATTAAATTCAAATCAAGTAGAATAAAGAAAATAAGTATAAATCTATAAAAGAAAAATTATTTTAAAAAAGGATAAAATTAAGACAAAAATTTTGTTTTTACAAAGAATACACAGATGCATAAGTGTTCATCAAGAGTGATTAGGATAAAATAGAAAAAACAGAAATTCCTAATAAAAGAATAAAATAGGAGACATTATAATAGAACTTATAGAAATTTTAAAGATGATAACTTGAGGAGATGACGTCAGAGTAATGGCGGGGTAGGAAGTGATACCGATAAATCTCCCAAAAAACTCAACAAGATTTTCAACCAGAAACAGAAAAACCTACACTTGGAGCTTCCAGATGCTTCACAATACACCCAAAGGTATGATTGAGTGAAAAATTGGCTAAATATATAACCAAAACCCGAAGGAAATAGGGAGTAAGAAATGCTCCGCCTTCCTCACTAACCTAAACAGGGTGGCTTTCTCTGGTAACTGTGAATATAGAAACTGAGGCAGGCAAAGGGGGTGAATAGATCCAGGCCGCGACACAAACGGCTGAACCAGGCAGTGGCACGGAGATCCAAGCCGAGGAAAACCTGATCCTGTGGCAACCCAGGCAGTACAAGCTAACACTCGCGCCAAACCCAAACAAAGAAAGACAAGCGGAGCGGCCATTTTACCTGGTCTCCTGGTCGGTGCGCAGTTAGTGGGCGAGAATTTCTTCCTAGGCCCTGAGAGTGGGTGCCCGTGTTGCCCCACGGAGAGGCAGGGTCAGAGGCCTTTCTGTGGGCTGAGGGCAGAGTCTCTGAGCAGCCCCAGCACCCTGGGAAAGCCACACACGGGAGGGAGTGAGAACTAATTCCAATGGTGGAGATTTTCCGGTGGAGATTTTCCGTGCTGGAGGGTGTTTCACTCAGAGGGAACCGTGGCCGGCCTCATACCCTGGTTTGCGCGCACAGATAAGGAGTGAGCGATTCCTCCGAGTGCCTCGGCAGTGCGCGCCCGTGTTATCACACAGAGGGGCAGAGTCAGGGGCCTTTGTGTGGGCCAAAGCAGAATCTCGAGCCGCCCCAGCGCCTTGCAAAAGCCGCGCATGGGGACGGAGCGAGACTCAATTCCAATGCTGCAACTTTTCCATGCGGTTGGGGGTTTCACTCAGAGCCTGAGACTTCTGGCCAGATATCCTGGTCTGCGCACACAGACACTGAGTGAGAGTTTTCTCCAAGCACCCCGGAAGTGGGCGCCCACCTGTGTTACCGGACAGAGTGGCAGAGCCAGAGGTCTTTGAGTGGGCAGAAAGCCCGCCTGATTATGCTAGCAGCTCTGACTGACTGAGCCTTACCCAGAGCCCTGTGCTGAGTGGAAATAGAGTGGGGAGTTGCCAGCTCTTTGAGCCTCTTACTATCCAGGCAGAGGCAGCAGCAACCCCATAGCTGGATTATCAGGCTACTAATTGAGGAAGGAAAGACTAGGAGAAAGGCTCCAGGAACACGGACTCTCTCACTGTCGGAGCCTATAAATGCTAATGAGCCTCGACTGCCAACGAGACTAAAGCACAATACATGACATTGCCATAGAGACTTATCAACTGCAAACCTCTACCTGAGCATGCCAAAGGGGCAGAACCCGGGGTACAGAGTCACCGACCAGGAAGAGGGAGAGAAAAGAAAAAGCAAGAAGATAACCTCTCAAAATCAAGAACAATCTGCAGACTTTATAACCTATCCCATTTTATTATATTTGTTCATTTGTTTCTCTTATTTTCATTCTTGATATTTTTTTCCTCCTCCAATTTGGCCGATTAACTCTCTGCCAGTCTTACTCTCTCCTCTCCTTGAACTACACTACCCATAAGTGTTACATCTCCCATTATCTTTTCTCACCTCTTCCTTTCTCTCTATGAGGGTTGCACTTTAAAACCCTTAACTCTCTCAATCTCTCTCTCTCTCCTTTCTTTTTTCTTCTTTTAGTGGTTCCCTCTTTTTTTCTCTCTCTCTCTTTCTTTTCTCCCTCTATATTAGTTTCTTCCTTTCTCCTTTACATCTTCTCTCATTCAAACCTCAATAACAAACAAATTATCTTATCTGGGACTCAAACCTATGTTTGTGGCATTTTGAGGGGTTTTTACTTCACCTTTTTAACTCACTAGCAGTGCTCCCATCCCTGGCTCTCCATATTATCTCGTTCTTGTTCCACTAAATACAATAGTAAGTTTTCAATTTGTCCCCCCATTTTTCCATTTTCCTCTTATTCCTCTCATCATAACTCTTAGACAACCAACACCTAAAAGCAAATCATTTTATTCTTGACACAAATTTTTTCCTTATTTGCTTTTTGTGGGTCCATACGCTCTTTTTTTTTCTTTTTTCTTTTTTTTTTCTTTTTTTTTTTTTTTCTTTTTTTTTTTGCCCCTTTATTACTTTTCCCCAATTCAGGTACTCCATCACAAGCATTGTTTGTTATAATTCACAGTCCACCACAAGATTTTCTCAAGAAAGAGGGGAGAGGAGTGGAGAGGAAAAAAGGAGGGGGGGAATAATTTCCTTTTTTTAAAAAATTTTTATTTTATTTTATTTTTCTTTATTTCATTATTAATTTTTTTTAAAAAAAAACAACTCTTTTTGATTTATTTTTATTCTTTTTTAACTTTTTATTCTTTATTAAATCTCATTAATACTATCAACAAAACCACCCTCAGATGCCATTAAGGAAGAGAAAATCGAATATCATGGATATAAAAAAAAGAGAGGTAACACAGATAGATGAGGAAAAATCTATGGAGAAAAAAATTAATATATTGGAAACCTTGGAGCTAAATGACAGAGAATTCAAGATAGAAATCCTAAAAATCCTCCGAGATATACAAGAAAACACAGAAAGGCAATATAGGGAGCTGAGAAAACAACTCAATGAACACAAAGAATATATGTCCAAGGAAATTGAAACTATAAAAACAAATTAAACAGAGATGAAAAACGCAATTCATGAGCTGAAAAATGAAGTAACAAGCTTAGCTAATAGAACAGGTCAGATAGAAGAGAGGATTAGTGAAATAGAACTCAAGCAACTTGAGGCACAACAGAGAGAAGAAGAAAGAGACTCAAAAATTAAAAAAAATAAGATAGCCCTACAAGAATTATCTGACTCCATCAAAAAGAATAACATAAGAATAATAGGTATATCAGAGGGAGAAGAGAGAGAAAATGGAATGGAGAACATACTCAAACAAATAATAGATGAGAACTTCCCAAGCCTGTGGAAAGAACTAAAGCCTCAAGTTCAAGAAGCAAACAGAACTCCAAGTTTTCTTAACCTCAACAAACCTACTCCAAGGCATATTATAATGAAATTGACACAAACCAACAGCAAAGAAAAAATTCTTAAGGCAGCCAGGGAAAAGAAGAATACAAAATATAAAGGAAGACACATTAGATTATCATCAGATTTCTCAGCAGAAACTCTACAAGCTAGAAGAGAGTGGACCCCAATATTTAAAGTCCTGAAAGATAGGAACTTTCAGCCACGAATACTATACCCATCAAAGCTATCCTTCAAATACGAAGAAGAAATAAAAACATTCACAGATACAGAAAAGATGAGGGAATTTATCATCAGAAAACCCCCACTCCAGGAATTACTAAAGGGGGTTCTCCAAGCAGATACAAAGAAAAAAAGAAAAAACAGAGCCACAAGTAAAAGCTCCAAGAAGAACACAATAAAACCAAATTTAAACTGTGACAACAACAAAAAGAAAGGGGGGGAGAAGATGGAGATTAACAGTAGCAAAGGAAGATGGAGTGCAAAAGTACTCACAAAATAGTTCGCTACAATGAACAGGGTAGGGACCCTTTTCATTACTCAAAGGTAACCACCATTGAAAAAACCACCACAGAAGCACATGAGATAAAAAAGATAGCAACAGAGGAAAGATGTATGGAGTACAACCAAATAAAAACAAAAGATAGAAAAACGAAAGAGAAGGATCAAACAAGACACAAAACTAACAGAAAGCAAGATATAAAATGGCATTAGGGAACTCACAAGTATCAATAATTACACTAAATGTAAACGGACTAAACTCACCAATAAAAAGGCACAGAGTAGCAGAATGGATTAAAAAAGAAAATCCAACTGTATGCTGCCTACAGGAAACTCATCTAAGTAACAAGGATAAAAACAAATTCAGAGTGAAAGGCTGGAAAACAATACTCCAAGCAAATAACATCCAAAAAAAACCAGGTGTAGCAATACTCATATCTGAAAATGCTGACTACAAGACAGGAAAAGTACTCAGAGACAGAAATAGCCATTTCATAATGGCTAAGGGGACACTGAATCAAGAAGACATAACAATTCTTAATATATATGCACCAATCCAAGGAGCACCAAAATATATAAGACAGCTACTTATTGATCTTAAAACAAAAACTGACAAAAATACAATCATACTTAGAGACCTCAATACACCGGTGATGGCTCTAGATCGGTCATCCAAACAGAGAATCAACAAAGACATAGTGGCCTTAAACAAAACACTAGAGCACCTGGATATGATAGACATCTACAGGACATTTCATCCCAAAGTGACTGAGTATACATTTTTCTCCAGTGTACATGGATCATTCTCAAGAATTGACCATATGTTGGGACACAAAAACAACATCAGCAAATTCAGAAAAATTGAAGTTGTACCAAGCATATTTTCTGATCATAAAGCCTTGAAACTAGAATTCAACTGGAAAAAAGAGGAAAAAAATCCCACAAAAATGTGGAAACTAAACAACATACTTTTAAAAAATGAATGGGTCAAAGAAGAAATAAGTGCAGAGATCAAAAGATATATACAGACTAATGAAAATGACAATACGACATATCAGAATCTATGGGATGCAGCAAAAGCAGTGATAAGAGGGAAGTTCATATCACTTCAGGCATATATTAACAAACAAGAGAGAGCCCAAGTGAACCACTTAACTTCACACCTTAAGGAACTAGAAAAAGAAGAACAAAGACGACCCAAAACCAGCCGAAGAAAGGAGATAATAAAAATCAGAGCAGAAATAAATGAATTAGAGAACAGAAAAACTCTAGAAAAAATTAATAGAACAAGGAGCTGGTTCTTTGAAAAGATCAACAAAATTGACAAACCCTTGGCAAGACTTACCAAGGAAAAAAGAGAAAGAACTCATATAAACAAAATCCAAAATGAAAGAGGGGAAATCACCACGGAAACCGTAGGTATACAAAGAATTATTGTAGAATACTATGAAAAACTTTATGCCACTAAATTCAACAACCTAGAAGAAATGGATAAATTCCTAGAACAATACAACCTTCCTAGACTGAGTCGAGAAGAAGCAGAAAGCCTAAACAGACCTATCAGTAGAGAAGAAATAGAAAAAACCATTAAAAACCTCCCCAAAAATAAAAGTCCAGGCCCAGACGGCTATACCAGCTAATTTTATCAAACATTCAAAGAAGACTTGGTTCCTATTCTACTCAAAGTCTTCCAAAAAATTGAAGAAGAAGCAATACTTCCAAACACATTTTATGAGGCCAACATAACCCTCATACCAAAACCAGGCAAGGATGGCACAAAAAAAGAAAACTACAGACCAAGATCTCTAATGAATACAGATGCTAAAATACTAAACAAAATACTAGCAAATCGAATACAACAACATATTAAAAAAATAATACATCATGATCAAGAGGGATTCATCCCAGAATCTCAAGGATGGTTCAACATACGTAAAACGGTTAATGTAATACACCATATCAACAAAACAAAGAACGAAAACCACATGATCTTATCAATAGACGCAGAAAAGGCTTTCGATAAAATACAACACAATTTTATGTTTAAGACTCTCAACAAAATGGGTATAGAAGGAAAATATCTCAACATGATAAAGGCCATATATGATAAACCATCAGCTAACATCATATTAAATGGCACTAAACTGAAGGCTTTCCCCCTTAAATCAGGAACAAGACAGGGTTGTCCACTCTCTCCACTCTTATTTAATGTGGTAGTAGAGGTTCTAGCCAGAGCAATCAGACAAGACAAAAAAATAAAAGGCATCCATATTGGAAAAGAAGAAGTAAAGGTATCACTTTTTGCAGATGATATGATCCTATACATCGAAAACCCCAAAGAATCCACAAAAAGACTACTAGAAACAATAAGCCAATACAGTAAGGTCGCAGGATACAAAATTAACATACAGAAGTCAATAGCCTTTCTATATGCCAACAATGAAACAACTGAGAAGAAACTCAAAAGAATAATCCCTTTCACGATTGCAACAAAAAAAATAAAATACTTAGGAATAAACATAACAAAGAATGTAAAGGACTTATATAATGAAAACTATAAACCATTGTTAAGGGAAATCGAAAAAGATATAATGAGATGGAAGAATATACCTTGTTCTTTGCTAGGAAGAATAAATATAATCAAGATCGCTATATTACCCAAAGCAATATACAAATTTAATGCAATTCCCATCAAACTTCCAATGACATTTTTTAAAGAAATAGAGCAAAAAATCATCAGATTTATATGGAACTATAAAAAACCCCGAATAGCCAAAGCAATCCTAAAGAAAAAGAATGAAGCTGGGGGCATAACAATACCTGACTTCAAACTCTATTATAGGGCCACGACAATCAAAACAGCATGGTATTGGCAGAAAAATAGACACTCAGACCAATGGAACAGAATAGAAAGTCCAGAAATAAAACCACATATATATAGTCAAATTATTTTTGATAAAGGGGCCAACAACACACAATGGAGAAAAGAAAGCCTCTTCAATAAATGGTGCTGGGAAAACTGGAAAGCCACATGCAAAAGAATGAAACTGGACTACAGTCTCTCCCCCTGTACAAAAATTAACTCAAAATGGATCAAAGATCTAAACATAAGACCTGAAACCATTAAGTACATAGAAGAAGACATAGGTACTCAACTCATGGACCTGGGTTTTAAAGAGCATTTTATGAATTTGACTCCACAGGCAAGAGAAGTGAAGGCAAAAATTAATGAATGGGACTACATCAGACTAAGAAGTTTTTGCTCAGCAAGAGAAACTGATAACAAAATATACAGAAAGCCAACTAAATGGGAAATGATATTTTCAAACAACAGCTCAGATAAGAGCCTAATATCCAAAATATACAAAGAACTCATAAAACTCAACAACAAACAAACAAACAATCCAATAAAAAAATGGGAAGAGGATATGATCAGACACTTCTCCCAGGAAGAAATACAAATGGCCAACAGATATATGAAAAGATGCTCATCTTCTTTAGCTATTAGAGAAATGCAAATCAAGACTGCAATGAGATACCACCTCACACCTGTTCGATTAGCTGTTATTAGCAAGAGAGGTAATAGCAAATGTTGGAGAGGCTGTGGAGAAAAAGGAACCCTCATACACTGTTGGTGGGAATGTAAAGTAGTACAACCATTATGGAAGAAAGTATGGTGGTTCCTCAAAAAACTGAAAATAGAACTACCTTATGACCCAGCAATCCCTCTACTGGGTATATACCCCAAAAACTCAGAAACATTGATACGTAAAGACACATGCAGCCCCATGTTCATTGCAGCATTGTTCACAGTGGCCTGGACATGGAAACAACCAAAAATCCCATCAATAGATGACTGGATAAAGAAGATGTGGCACATATACACTATGGAATACTACTCAGCCATAAGAAATGATGACATCGAAACATTTACAGCAAAATGGTGGGATCTTGATAACATGATACGAAGCGAAATAAGTAAATCAGAAAAAAACAGGAACTGTATTATTCCATACGTAGGTGGGACATAATAGTGAAACTAAGAGACATTGATAAGAGTGTGGTGGTTACGGGGGGGAGGGAGGAATGGGAGAGGGACAGGGGGTGGGGAGGGGCACAAAGAAAACAAGATAGAAGGTGACAGAGGGCAATCTGACTTTGGGTGGTGGGTATGCAACATAATTGAATGACAAGATAACCTGGACTTGTTATCTTTGAATATATGTATCCTGATTTATTGATGTCACCCCATTAAAAAAATAAAATTATAAAAAAAATAAAAAATAAAAAAAAATAATAAAAAAAGATGATAACTTAATATTAAAACAACTCTACACCAATAAGTTCAAAAACTTAGATGCACAAATCCTTAACAACAACAAAAACCTTCCCTAAACTGACTGAACAAAGAATAAATATAAAATATAAATAGTGATAGAATCCATGAAAGTGATAGAATTTTTTCTTTTTTGTTCAGTGAGAAAATGGGAGGCAGAAACAGACTCCTACATGCTCTCCAGCAGGGATACACCCAGAAAGCCTAACAGGTGGCAACCTTTTGTCCATCTGAGTCATTGCTTTATTGCTCAACAACCAAGCGAGCTTTTCTTAGCGCTTGAGGCAGAGGCCATAGAGCCATCCCCAGCCCCAGGCCAACTTGTTCCAATCGAGCCATGGCTGCAGGAAGGGAAGAGAGGGAGAGAGAGAAAGAGAGAGAAATGAGCAGGGGAGGGGTAGAGAAGAATATGGATGCTTCTGTGTGCACTGACCGAGAATCAAACCAGGACATCCTCACTCCAGGCTGACACTCTATCACTGAACCAACCAGCCGGGGCAAAAGTGATAGAATTTATAATTTAAATCTCTACATAAAGAAGCTCAGGTACGATGGCTTCACTGGTAACTTCTATCAAATTTTGAGGAAAAAGTAATGTCAATCTTGCACAAACTTTATCAGAAAATAGTGGAGTAGCTAACAATATTGAACTCATGAGGTCAACATAATGCTGATTTCTTTTTTAAATAAGAGGAGGGGAGTTAGAAAGACGGACTACTGCATGTGCCCCAACTAGACTCACCCTGCAACCCCTGTCTAGGGTCAATGTTTGAAAGAATCAAGCTATTATCAGCACCTGAGGCCCATACTCAGAACAACTGAGATATCCTTTTTGGGGACCAAAATATAAACAGGATGTTTTTACAATCTGGATATTCAGGGGACAGAGGTGCTGGGCTTAACCCCCACCTCACCTGCCCAGTTAACAAAGAACTATACCTGATTCTCACTTGTCCCACCCATGTTCTCCAGAAGAGGCTGGAAGCTAGTTTCTTATTGTTGTAAAGTTAGATCTAAATGGTATGATGGGGGCTGTTTTTGAGTTGTCTTGGAAACAATTGAATTGCTGATGGACCATGTTTTTTTCCCTGAATAAAGATGGATGCACTTCTGGGGGCGACCATTGCATCTGTTTAGAAACAGTAGTGACTGCTCACCATGTGGTCCTCCCAAACCTATCTTTATGTATATATCTTTAATTCTCTGTCTATCATTTATTTAATTCCATACCTTTTGCTCTTCGAGGACCCCATAATAAACTCCTTGTGGCTGAACCATGACATATCCTCATTTCACAAGGCCAAAAAGTTAAAACTATAAAGCTTTTCCAAAAAACTGGTGAAAATCTTTGCAACCTGGTAAGCAAAGATTTCTCATATAGGACATATAAATCAATAATTACAAATGAAAAAAATAATAATAAAATGAACATTGTCTAAAGGTATATCTACTGCTCTTAAAAGAACTGCTAAGAGGGAGCTACAAGATGGCAGCAGAGTAGGCGGACGCACAGATGCACAGCTCTCAACACCAAACTGGAATACAAATCAATTAAAAAAAATCAGCATGAAAAACCAACACTGAACTGCAAGAACAGCTCTCAAAAACCAAGGAGCAAAGAGGAAGCCACAATAATCCTGGTAAGGAGTGCCTGAATCTCCTCTGCATACAGGAACAGAGGGGGGGAGGGTGAGGCTGAGAGCCCAGAGAGGATTTCACACAAGGGAAAAGAGCAGAAACTACTGCTCACAGCCACTTACCTGGCGACCAGGGAGCAAGGTGGGTTGAAAAGACCAGCTTATCTCCCAAGTGGAAAGGACAGGGAGAGGGACAGACTGTGAGGGGCTAAGGTATGCAAGAAACGAAATAAAAAAGCTGACTCATTTGTGCTGGAGCCAGCCATAGCTGGGGGAGGGACTGAACCTTTCACAAAACAGAGCAGAACTGCTTCAGGATCAGAGATCTCCGGACATCTATCCAGCTCCAATCAGCGCAACAAGACACAGCTGAAAACAAAAAGTGGGGAGGAGGGGCAGTAACTCAGGTCTCCATGGAGATTTGAGTTACACCTCCCCCTACTGAAGCTGAGAAAAAACCCTGCTCCCAGTGAGATTAGTTGGTGGAAGAGACCTTCAGCATCTCAGGTTACACCCACAGCATTCCTGGTTACAGTTTCAAGGAAGCCCCCTGCTGAGATCAGTAAATAAGACTATCACCTGTTAAGAAAACAAACAAATCAAGATTTCAAAGCTGCCCAAATCCGAAAGTGGATTACAAATAATAGCTGATACCAACCCAAGAAGGCCTAGAAATAACACCACTGAAAAGTGGAGGCAGACAACACCAAGCTTAGACTCAACCAATAAAACACCATGATGAGAAGACAAAGGAGTGCAATCCAAATGAAACCACAAGAGACACCTTTGAGAGATGAGCTGAGTGATATGGAAATAATCAAACTTCCAGATGCGGAGTTCAAAATAAGGATTGTAAGGATGCTTAGGGATCTTAGAACAACAATGGAGGGGCAGTTTGAAAACCTAAATAAAGAAATAGAAAGTATAAAAAAAAAACAGTCGGAGATGACAAATACAATATTAGAAATAAAGACCACAATGGAAGGAATTAAAAACAGGATAGATAGAGCAGAGGATCAAATCAGCAAGTTAGAGGACAACTGGAATGAAGGCATGAAAGCAGAGAAGAAAATAAAAAAGAGACTCAAAAAGTCTGAGGAAACTCTTAGAGAGCTCTGTGACAACATGAAGAGAAATAACATCTGCATCATAGGGGTTCCTGAAGAAGAAGAAAAGGAACAAGGAATAGAGATGTTGTTCAATCATATCATAGCTGAAAATTTCCCTAAATTAATGTAAGAGAAATTCTCACAAGTCCAAGAAGCACAGAGGACTCCATTAAAGAGAAACCCAAAGAAACCTACACCAAGACACATCATAATTAAAATACCAAAGCTAAGCGATAAAGAGAAAATATTAAAAGCTGCAAGAGAAAAAAAAAGTTATCACCTACAAAGGAGCCCCCATAAGGATGACATCCAACTTCTCAACAGAAACACTTGAGGCCAGAAGGGAATGGCAAGTAATATTCAAAGTAATGCAGAACAAGAACCTACAACCAAGACTACTTTATCCAGCAAGGCTATCGTTTAAAATTGAAGGAGAAATAAAAAGCTTCCCAGACAAAAAACAATTCAAGGAATTCATTAAAACCAAACCAATGCTGCAGAAAATGTTAAGGGGCCTGTTGTAAACAGATCAAAGTGGGAAAAGAATATAGCAAAAAAAAAAATACACCTTTAAAGAAGAAAATGGCAATAAACAACTACATATCAATAATAACCTTAAATGTAAATGGATTAAATGATCCAATCAAAAGACATAGGGTAGCTACGTGGATAAGAAATCAGGACCCATACATATGTTGTCTACAAGAGACACACCTTAGAACAAGAAACACACAT
Source organism: Saccopteryx bilineata (assembly GCF_036850765.1). Classification (NCBI taxonomy): domain Eukaryota; kingdom Metazoa; phylum Chordata; class Mammalia; order Chiroptera; family Emballonuridae; genus Saccopteryx; species Saccopteryx bilineata. Next base: position 875,592 of record NC_089502.1, read on the forward strand.
AGATTGGAGGTAAAAGGATGGAAAAAAACATTTCATGCAAACGGAAATGAAAAAAAAGCTGGGGTAGCAATAATTATATCAGACAAATTGGACTTTAAAACAAAGGATATAGTAAGAGATAAAGAAGGCCACTACATAATGATAAAGGGAGTAATCCAACAGGAAGATATAACTATTATCAATATCTATGCACCTAATATAGGAGCACCCAAATATATAAAACAGACTTTGATGGATTTAAAGGGTGAGATCAACAGCAATACTATAATAGTAGGGGATTTCAATACCCCACTAACATCACTAGATAGATCCTCAAGAAAGAAAATTAACAAAGAAACAGCAGACTTATTGGAAACACTAGATCAACTCGATTTAATAGATATCTTCAGAACCTTTCACCCTAAAGCAGCAGAATATAAATTCTTTTCAAGTGCTCATGGTACATTCTCTAGGATAGATCACATGTTAGGGCACAAAAGTACTCTCAACACATTTAAGAAGACTGAAATCATATCAAGCACTTTCTCCGATCACGACGGCATGAAACTAGAAATGAATCACAGCAGAAAAGGTCAAAAATTTTCAAACACATGGAAACTAAATAGCAGGGTGTTAAATAATGAATGGATTAAGAATGAGATCAAAGAAGAAATAAAAATATTTCTAGAAACGAATGACAATGAGCATACAACAACTCTAAATTTATGGGACACAGCAAAAGCAGTACTGAGAGGGAAATTCATAGCACTACAGGCACACTTTCAGAAGCTAGAAAAAGCTCAAATAAACAACTTAACTCTGCATCTAAAAGAATTAGTAAAAGAACAGCAAGTAAAGCCCAAATGTAGTAGAAGTAAGGAAAGAATAAAGATCAGAGCAGAAATAAATGACATAGAGGCTAAAGGAACAATACAGAGAATCAATGAAATTAGGAGCTGGTTCTTTGAAAAGGTAAACAAGATTGATGAACCTTTAAGTAGACTCACCAAGAAAAAGAGAGAAAGGACTCAAATAAATAAAATTAGAAATGAGAGAGGAGAAATAACAACTGACACAACAGAAATACAAAAAAATTATAAGAAAATACTATGAAGAGCTGTATGCCAGAGAACTAGACAACCTAGATGAAATGGACAAATTTCTTGAAACATACAATCTTCCAAAAATCAATCTGGAAGAATCAGAAAACATAAACAGACCAATTACAACAAATGAGATCGAAACAGTTATCAAAAAACTCCCAACAAAGAAAAGTCCAGGGCCCGATGGCTTCACAACGGAATTCTACCAAATATTCAAAAAAGAACTAACTCCTATCCTTCTCAAACTATTTCAAAAAATTCAAGAGGAAGGAAGAGTTCCAAACTCCTTTTATGAGGCGAGCATAATTCTCATTCCAAAACCAGGCAAAGAATACACAAAAAAAGAAAATTATAGGCCAATATCTCTGATGAATATAGATGCTAAAATCCTCAACAAAATATTAGCAAACCGGATCCAACAATATATGGAAAAAATCATACACCATGATCAAGTGGGATTTATTCTGGGGAGGCAAGGCTGGTACAATATTCGTAAATCAATCAATGTGATTTATCACATAAACAAAAAGAAGGAGAAAAACCATATGATATTTTCAATAGATGCAGAAAAAGCATTTGATAAAATCCAGCACCCATTCATGATCAAAACTCTCAGCAAAGAGGGAATACAGGGAACATACCTCAACATGATAAAAGCCATCTATGAAAAACCCACAGCCAACATCATACTCAATGGGAAAAAATTAAAAGCAATCACCTTAAGATCAGAAACAAGGCAGGGGTGCCCCCTTTCATGACTCTTATTTAACATAGTCCTGGAAGGTCTAGCCACAGCAATCAGACAAGAAGAAGAAATAAAGGCATTCAAGTTGGAAAAGAAGAAGTAAAACTATCATTATTTGCAGATGATATGATATTGTATATAGAAAACCCTAAAGTCTCAGTCAAAAAACTACTGGACCTGATAAATGAATTCAGCAAAGTGACAGGATATAAAATCAATACGCAGAAATCAGAGGCATTTTTATACACCAACAATGAAAGTCAGAAAGAGAAATTAGGGAAACAATCCCCTTCACAATTGCAACCAAAAAAATAAAGTACCTAGAAGTAAACTTAACCAAGGAGACTAAAGACTTTTACTCGGAAAATTACAAAGCATTGATAAAAGAAATCAAGGAAGATACAAACAAGTGGAAGCATATACCGTGCTCATGGTTAGGAAGAATAAACATCATTAAAATGTCTATATTACCCAAAGCAATCTATAAATTCAATGCAATACCAATTAAAATACCAATGACATACTTCAAAGGTATAGAACACATATTCCAAAAATTTATATGGAACCAAAAGAGGACACGAATAGCCTCAGCAATCTTAAAAAAGAAGAATAAAGTGGGAGGTATCACACTTCCAGATATCAAGTTATACTACAAGGCCATTGTACTCAAAACAGCCTGGTACTGGCATAAGAACAGGCATATAGATTAATGGAACAGAACAGAGAACCCAGAAGTAAACCCACAGTTCTATGGACAACTGATATTTGACAAAGAAGGTAAGGAAATACAATGGAGTAAAGACAGCCTCTTTAACAAATGGTGTTGGGAAAATTGGACAGCTACCTGCAAAAAAATGATACTAGATCACCAGCTTACACCACTCACAAAAATAAACTCAAAGTGGATAAAAGACTTAAATGTAGGCCATGAAACCATAAGCATCTTAGAAGAAAACATAAGTAGTAAGCTCTCCGACATCTCTTGGAGCAATATATTTGATGATTTATCTCCACAGGGAAGTGAAATAAAAGACAGGATAAACAAATGGGACTATATCAAACTAAAAAGCTTTGGCACAGCTAAAGACAACAAGAACAGAATAAAAAGACAAACTACACAATGGGAGAACATATTTGACAATACGTCTGATAAGGGGTTAATAACCAAAATTTATAAAGAACTTGTAAAACTCAACACCAGGAAGACAAACAACCCAATCCAAAAATGGGCAAAAGAGATGAATAGACATTTCTCCAAAGAGGACATACAGATGGCCAATAGGCATATGAAAAAATGCTCAACATCACTAATCATTAGAGAAATGCAAATTAAAACCACAATGAGATATCACCTCACACCAGTCAGAATGGCGCTTATCAGCAAAACAACACAGAATAAGTGCTGGCGAGGATGTGGAGAAAAGGGAACCCTCCTGCACTGTTGGTGGGAATGCAGACTGGTACAGCCACTGTGGAAAACAGTTTGGAGATTCCTCAACAAACTGAAAATCGAACTGCCTTTTGACCCAGCTATCCCACTTTTAGAAATATACCCCAAGGACACCATAGAACGGCTCGAAAAGGAGAAATGTACCCGCATGTTTGTGGCAGCATTGTTCACAATAGTGAAGATCTGGAAACAGCCCAAGTGTCCATCAGAGGACGAGTGGATTATAAAGCTTTGGTACATATATACTATGGAATACTACTCAGCCATAAGAAATGATGACATCGGATCATTTGCAATAACATGGATGGACCTTGACAACATTATACGGAGTGAAATAAGTAAATCAGAAAAAAAACTAAGATGAATCCATACATAGAAGGGACATAAAAATGAGAATCAGAGACATGAACAAGAATGTGATGGCAACAGGGGGTTGGGGGAGGGGGGATGGGTGAAGAGGGAGAGAGGGGTTAGGGGAGGGAGGGGCACAAAGAAAACCAGATAGAAGGTGACAGAAGACAATTTAACTTTGGGGGAGGGGTATACAGCACAATCAAATATCAAAATAATCTAGAGATATTTTCTCTCAATATATGTACCCTGATTTTTCCATGTCACTGCATTAAATTTAATAAAAAAAAAAGAACTGCTAAGGTTATTCCATACTTAGGTGGGACATAAAAGTGAGACAAAGAGACATTGATAAGAGTGTGGTGCTTATGGGGGGAGGGGGAGAGAGAGGGAAAGGGGGAGGGGGAGGGGCACAAAGAATATTAGATAGAAGGTGACAGAGGAAATCTGACTTTGGGTGATGGGTATGAAACATAATTGAATGACAAGATAACCTGGACATGTTATCTTTGAATATATGTATCCTGATTTATTGATGTCGCCCCATTAAAAAAATAAAATTATTAAAAAAAAGAACTGCTAAGAAAATAAAAAGGTAAGCCATAGACTGCAAGAATATATTTTCAATGCATATATCTGACTAAAGACTTGTTTCAAAAATATATAGCAAAGGACCTGGATGCTTGGCTCAGCAGTAGAGCATCAGTCCAGCATGTGGAAGTTCCAAGTTTGATTCTTGGTCAGGGCACAGAGGAGAAACAATCATCTGCTTATTACTTCTCCCTCTTCTCTATCTTTCTCTCTATCCCCTCCCTTCCCACAGCCATGGCTCCAATGGTTAGAGTAATTTGGCCCCTGGCACTGAAGTAGCTCCATGGCCTCATCTCAGGTGCTGAAATAACTCAGTTGCTAAACAATGGAGCAGGGGCCCCAGAGGGCAGAGCATCACCCTATAGGGGGCTTGCCAGGTGGGTCTCAGTGGGGGAGGCATGCAGATGTCTGTCTCTGCCTCCCTATCTCCTGCCTCTCAACATATACATATGATGAATACTTATGTCTTAAATATAAAATAAAAACAAACTATTAAGACAAATAAAAAGAGAGACATACCTCGTCCATGAATTGGAAGGCTCAGCAAACTAAAGATATCAATCCTCAAATAAATAAATAAGCTTAGTGCAGTATCATAATATTTCAGAAAGGTTCTATACAGATATAAATGATCTTATTCTAAAGTTTAGATGAAAAAGCACTGACCTTATACTAATTAAAACAATCTTGAATAATAAAAAATCACAAAGGAGAAACTATTCTAACTGACACTAAAGCCTACTATATATATAGCTAAGGTAATCAAAATACTGTGATATTTTTATGTAGCAGAAAAAAATTCAGAAATAGACTCACATAAATATGTCCAACAGATTTTGAGAAAAGTATAATAAGAAGGACAGTCTTTTCATTAAATGAATATCATTGACCTTACAAAATATTTAAAGCAAAATGAATCATGGCCCCAAAATAAATCATGGACTTATGTAAAAAAATGTGAAACTTTTTTCTTTTACAAATCTTTGGGATTTAAGACTAGGTAAAGTGTTCTTACATGTTATATCAAAAACACTATTGATAAAAGGCAAAGTCAATACATTGAATTTCACCTAAATTAAAAACTTATGCTCAGAGAAAGCCTATGTAAAGATTCAAAGACTAGCTATGTGGTAGGAGAAAATATTGCAAACCATGTATCCAACAAAGAATTAGAATCTAGAATATATAAGGGACTCCCAAAACTCAGCAGTTAATAAAAACCAAACTTGGGTGGTAAAAACACAATGCAATATACAGATGACATATCATAGAATTGTATACTTGAAGTGTATATAATTTAATTAAGCAATGTCATCCCAATAAATTTAATTTAAAATAATTTTAAAATTTTAAAAACCAACCAGAAAACAAACAATCCAGCTACAGATGGTCTCTCAATTTACAGAGGTTTAACTTTACATTTTCTAACATTAAGATGGAGTGAGATTGATATGGATTTAATAGAAACTGTACATCAAATTTTGAATTTGAGCTTTCTTTGGCTTGGTTATATGTAGTACAATAATACTTTCTCATAATGCTGAGCAGCTATAGAAGATGAACATAGTGTAAACAACGGATAAATCTACAGTGTAATGTTTTGCCAGCATTTTTTGGATATTGAATTTTCTGTTTTTGCATCCCATCATATCTAGAAAATGTCCATCTGTGTCTCCTGCTACTAAGAAGAGGAAATCAATTACATAGACAGAAACAAAAGACATGAGACATTTCACCAAAGAAGATATATCAATGGCAAATAAGCATATGAAAAGATGTTCAGCATCATTAGTAATTAGGGAAATAAAATAGAAAAAGGGAAACTGGACAATAGCTATAGTCATACCCAAAATCATACCAAAAAAGCCCCCCAAACAGTATGAACACTGCTACTGCTGACACAAGTGTTGAATATTACAATAAGAATGTATCCATCTAGCTCATGAAGGAACCTAGTGAAAGCCCCCAATGTCTTTTTCTGGCATTTGATTTTCTTAGATTCTGTTAAAGGAAGCAGAATAATAAAAATAAGGTGTCAATGAAAGTCTTCTAAATATAAAAGATTTTATTTTATTTTTTATTTTTTTAATTTTTTAAAATTTATTCATTTTTAGAGAAGAGGGAGGAAGGGAGAGAGGGAGAGAGAGAGAGAGAGAGAGAGAGAGAGAGAGAGAGAAAGGGGGAAGAGCAGGAAGCATCAACTCCCATATATGCCTTGACCAGACAAGTGCAAGGTTGTGAACCAACAACCTCAGTGTTCCCAGGTTGACGCTTTATCCACTGCACCACCACAGGTCAGGCAGATTTTATTTTTAATGTCTATAATTCAAATCATAATATGTGATATTTCCACTTTATTTCTGGTAGTCAAACTACACATAGAGTACTCAATTTACTTCTGTGTTTTACTACATAAAACAGCATTGTAAAAAAAAAAAGAGAATATTAAATGAGAATAATAAAGACATGTAAAAAAGTTGCTTTGAGAAATGGAGAAAGATGGATACTTAGAAGGTTTATGAGAGTTGTTTTCAAATGTCATAAAAGTTATGAAAGAATAATATATCATTTCTTAAAATAAAAACTAGGACCAACTGTTAGAGAAATGGATTTCAGCTTTAAAATTTAAAAACTTTCAATGATTCAAATTATTCCACAGAGGAAAACCATTCTTTGACAAACTGGTAAGGACACAAACACATGGAGGCTAAATAACATGTTACTGAACAATGAATGTGTCAAGAAGGAGATCAAGGAAGAAATCAAGATACTTAGAGACAGGTAAATGTGAAAACAAAACAAAACAATATCTGTGGAACAGAGAAAACATCTTTAGGGGAAAATTTATAGAAACACAGCAATCTCTAGAAGAAACAAAAAGCTCAAACAAACAATCTAAACTTTTACCTAAAGAAACAACAACAAAAAAATCCCCAAGTTTGTGGAAGGAAGGAAATTAATATCAGCAAAATAAATAAAATAGAGTCTAAAAAAATACAAAAGATCAACTAAACCAAGAGCTGTTTCTTTGAAAAGATAAATACAGTTTATAAAATTTTAACCAGACTCATCAAGAAAAAAAAACAAAGAGGACCCAAATAAACAAATACAAATGAAAGAAGCAACAATTAATACCACAGAAATAAAAAAGGTTATAAGAAAGTATTATGAACAACTATATGCCAACAAATTGAACAATCTAGGAAAAATGGATACAATTATAGAAACACACAATCTCCCAAAACTAAAGAAGAAACAAAATCTGAATGGTCTGATTACAATGAATGAAATTGAAGCAGTAATTTAAAAAAAGCTTCCAAAAAACAAAAGTCTTAGACTAGATGGCTTCACTAGTGAGTTTTCCCAAAGATTAAAAAAAAATACAACTAATACTAATTCTTATCAAATGATTCCAAGAATTCAAGAGGAAATAAGACTTTCAAGTTTATCTTACTGGGCCAGCGTTATCCTAATTCCAAAACCAAATAAATACATTACAAAGAAAGAAAATTACAGGCCAATATCTTTGATGAACATAGATGCTAAAATCTTCAACAAAAAAATAGCAAACAAAACCCAGCAATACTGGGAAAAGATTATACATTATGATCAAATGGAATTTATTCCTGGGATATAAGTTTGCTACAACATTCACAAATCATTTAGTGTTATACATCACATAAGCAAAATAAAGAATAAAAATTGAATGATAATATCAATAGATACAGAAAAAGCATTTGTCAAAATCAGCATCCATTTCTAATAAAAATATTCAGCAAAGTGGGACTAGAGAGAACATAATAAAGGCCATATATGACAAGCCTGCAGCCTGCAACATACTCTACTGAGAAAAAACTAAAAGTGTTACTTTTAAGATCAAGTAAAAGCAAGCATGGCTATTTTCACTATTTTAATCTACTGAAAGTACTAAGAATAGCAATCAGAAATAAAGAAGAAATTAAAGGTTTCAAAATTGTAAAGAAGTAAAGCGGACTTTATTTGTAAATGACATAATGGTATATTTAGAGAACCTTAAACATGCCACCAAAATATATGAGAACTGATAAACTCAGTAAAATAAGAGAATATAAAATATTCAGAAATTATTTGTATTTTTATACACCAATAATAAACTATCAAAAAAACACCCCAAAAACAAAACAAAACTAAGGCTTGACCAGCTGGTGGCACTATAGATAGGATATCTACCTGAGACTCTGAGGACCCAGGTTTGAAACCACAAGGTCTCCAATTTGAGAGCAGGATTATTCCATTCAGTTTGAGTACAGGCTTACCAGCTTAAACCAGGGGTCACTGGCTTGAGTGTGGGATCATAAGCATGTCCCCATGGTGGCTGGCTTGAGCCCGAATGTCACTGGCTTAAAGCTTAATATCACTGACTTGAACTCAAAGTTGCTGGCTTGGGCAAGGTGCCACTGGCTCAGCTGAAGCCCCCCAGTCAAGGCATGTATGAAAAGCAAGCAATGAACAACTAAGAGTGCCTCAACTCTTACTTGATGTTTATCTCTCCCCCTTTCTGTCTGTCTGTCTCCCTTTTTCTCCTTTTTATTCACACTAAAAAAAGGAGTGAACTAAGAAAACAATTTTATTTATAAAGGCATCAACCATGATGAGATACATAGGAATAAATTTAACCAAGCAGGTAAAGATGTATATTCAGACAATTATAATACCGATGAAAGAAATTGAAGAAGATAGAATAGAAACATATACCATGCTTGTGGGAAGAGAGAACTAACATCACTAAAATGTCCATACTACCCCAAACAATCTACAGGTTCAACACAATTCCTATCAAAATACCGATGGTGTTTTCCACAAAACAACAAATATTACAAAAATTCACGTGGAACCACAAGAGGCACTGATTAGATACAGCAATATTGCAAAAGAAGAACAAAGTTAGAGAAATTATGTGACCTGATATCAAACTATCAATATAATACAAGGCGGTAGTAATTAAAATATCCTGGTAGTGGCATAAAATCAAAAACATAAACTCACTCCCATATGGTCTATTAATATATGACAAAAGAAGTAAGAACATACAATGGGGTACAAACAGTTTATTCAAATAGTGGTATTGGAAATATTAAACGATACATGCAAAAAAAATGAACAACACCACTTCCTTATACCATATACAAAACAAACTAAAAATGGATTAAAGATACTCTAGTTTCTCTTCAGATTATATACATATTTCATTCTTTACTGTAATGTATTAAACATTCGAAAGCATAAAACTTCTAGTAGTCAATGTAGCCAGTAAAATCTCAGACATTTATTTTAACAATATATATATTTTTTTCTGATATATCTCCTTGGCAAGGCTAATAACAGAAAAAAATAAACAGGACTACATCACACTAAAAATTTTTTACACTGGCAAAGAAAACCATCAAGAAAATGAAAAAAACAGTCTACTAAATGTAAAAGGATATTCACCAACATAGCCAATCAGGGTTAATATTCAAAATTTATAAATAATTTATACAACTCAACACACAAAAAAGTCCACTTAAAATATAAGCAGAGGACCTGAATAGACACTTCTCCAAGAAAGACATATAGGTGGCCCATAAATATGAAAAGATGCTCTATGTCACTAATCACTGGAGAAATGCAAATTTTTTTAAAATAATTTTATTTTTTAATGGGGCAAAATCAGTAAATCAGGATACATATATTCAAAGATAACATGTCCAGGTTATCTTGTCATTCAATTATGTTGTATACCTATCACCCAAAGTCAGATTGTCCTCTGTAACCTTCTATCTAGTTTTCTTTGGGCCCCTCTCCCTCCCCCTTTCCCTCTCCTTCTCCCTCCTCCCCCCATAACCACCACACTCTTATCAATGTCTCTTAGTCTCACTTTTATGTCCCACCTATGTATGGAATAATGCAGTTCCTGGTTTTGTCTGATTTACTTATTTCACTTCATATAATGTTATCAAGATCCCACCATTTTGCTGTAAATGATCCAATGTCATCATTTCTTATGGCTGAGTAGTATTCCATAGTGTATATGTGCCATATCTTCTTTATCCAGTCATCTATTGATGGGCCTTTTGGTTGTTTCTATGTCCTGGCCACTGTGAACAATGCTGCAATGAACATGGGGCTGCGTGTGTCTTTACGTATCAATGTTTCTGAGTTTTGGGGGGATATACCCAGTAGAGGAATTGCTGGGTCAAAAGGTAGTTCTATTTTCAGTTTTTTGAGGAACCACCATACTTTCTTCCATAATGGTTGTACTACTTTACATTCCCACCAACAGTGGATGAGGCTTCCTTTTTTTCCACAGCCTCTCCAACATTTGCTATTACCTGTCTTGTTAATAATAGCTAATCTAACAGGTATGAGGTGGTATCTCATTGCAGTCTTGATTTGCATTTCTCTAATAACTAAAGAAGATGAGCATCATTTCATATATCTGTTGGCCATTTGTATTTCTTCCTGGGAGAAGTGTCTGTTCATGTCCTCTTCCCATTTTTTTATTGGATTGTTTGTTTCTTTGTTGTTGAGTTTTATGAGTTCTTGGTATATTTTGGATATTAGGCCCTTATCTGAGCTGTTGTTTGAAAATATCATTTCCCATTTAGTTGGCTATTTATTTTGTTATTAGTTTCTCTTGCTGAGCAAAAACTTCTTAGTCTGATGTAGTCCCATTCATTAATTTTTGCCTTCATTTCTCTTGCCTTTGGAGTCAAATTCATAAAATGCTCTTTAAAACCCAGGTCCATGAGTTGAGTACCTATGTCTTCTTCAATGTACTTTATTGTTTCAGGTCTTATGTTTAGATCTTTGATCCATTTTGAGTTAATTTTAGTACAGGGGGCAAACTGTAGTCCAGTTTCATTCTTTTGCATGTGGCTTTCCAGTTTTCCCAGCACCATTTATTGAAGAGGCTTTCTTTTCTCCATTGTGTGTTGTTGGCCCCTTTATCAAAAATGATTTGACAATATATATGGTTTTATTTCTGGACTTTCTATTCTGTTCCATTGGTCTGAGTGTCTATTTTTCTGAAAATACCATGGTGTTTTGATAGTCGTGGCCCTATAACAGGGGTCCCCAAACTACAACCCGTGGGCCACATGCTGCCCCCTGAGGCCATTTATCCTGCCCCGCCACACTTGCGGAAGGGGTACCTCTTTCATTGGTGGTCAGTGAGAGATGCAAAGCATGGCATCACTCACATACAGTACTACTTCCAGTGACGTGGGATGCACGCCTCATGGCTCCAGAAGCACGTCACATCACTTTTTACATCTAGCAGTGACAAATATGGAACCGGACACTGACCATCTCATTAGCCAACACCAGGCCCATAGTTCCCATTGAAATACTGGTCAGTTTATTGATTTAAATTTACTTGTTCTTTACTTTAAATATTGTATTTGTTCCTGTTCTGTTTTTTTACTTTAAAATAAGATATGTGCATTGTGCATAGGGATTTGTTCATAGTTTTTTTTTTTATAGTCTGGCCCTCCAATTGTCTGAGGGACAGTCAACTGGCCCCTGTGTAAAAAGTTTGGGGACCCCTGCCCTATAATATAGTTTGAAGTCAGGTATTGTAATGCCCCCAGCTTCATTCTTTTTCTTTAGGATTGCTTTGGCTATTCGGGGTTTTTTATAGTTCCATATAAATCTGATGATTTTTTGCTCCATTTCTTTAAAAAATGTCATTGGAATTTTGATGGGAATTGCATTAAATTTGTATATTGCTTTGGGTAATATGGACATCTTGATTATATTTATTCTTCCTAACCAAGAACAAGGAATATTCTTCCATCTCATTATATCTTTTTCGATTTCCTTTAACAATGGATTATAGTTTTCATTATATAAGTCCTTTACATTCTTAGTTATGTTTATTCCTAGGTATTTTTTTTTGTTGTTGTTGAAATTATGAAGGGGATTATTCTTTTGAGTTTATTCTCAAATGTTTCATTGTTGGCATATAGAAAGGCTATTGACTTCTGTATGTTAATTTTGTATCCTGCAACCTTACTGTATTGGCTTATTGTTTCTAGTAGTCTTTATGTAGATTCTTTGGGGTTTTCGATGTATAGGATCATATCATCTGCAAAAAGTGATATCTTTACTTCTGCTTTTTCGATATGGATGCCTTTTATTTTTTTGTCTTGTCTAATTGCTCTGGCTAGAACCTCTAGTACCACATTAAATAAGAGTGGAGAGAGTGGACAACCCTGTCTTGTTCCTGATTTAAGGGGGAGAGCCTTCAGTTTTGTGTCATTTTATATGGTCTTTATCATGTTGAGATATTTTCCTTCTATACCCATTTTGTTGAGAGTCTTAAACATAAAATTGTGTTGTATTTTATCGAAAGCCTTTTCTGCATCTATTGATTAGATCATGTGGTGTTTGTTCTTTGTTTTGTTGATATGGTGTATTACGTTAACCGTTTTGCATATGTTGAACCATCCTTGAGATTCTGGGATGAATCCTACTTGATCATGATGTATTATTTTTTAATATGTTGTTGTAAAAACATGCAAATTAAAACTACAATGAGATAGCACCTTACACCTCTTCGAATGGCTGTCTGTCATCAATTAATCAGGAAATAACAAGAGTTGGTGAGGATGTGCACCATTGGAGAGAAAGCAGACTGGTATAACCATTGTAGAAAACTATGAAATTTCCATTAAAAATTAAAAAGGTAACTGTTTTATGACTGAGAAATTCCACTTCTGGGACTATATCTGAGGAAACAAAAAACAATAATTCAAAAGAATATATGCACCCCTGTGTTCATTGAAGCATTATTTACAATAGTCAATATATGGAAGTAACTCAAATACTCATCTGAGATGAGTGGATAAAAAGTTATACTCTACATATACAATGAAATTTTACTTGATCATAAAAAGGAATGTAATCTTGCCACTTGAAACAACATGGCTTATCCTAGAGTGCATTATGTTAATTGAACTAAGTCAAAAAGAGAAAGACAAATACCATATGATTTCACTTATATATATGGAATATAAGAAAGTAAATTAATAAACAAAATAGACAGGTTCATTCCTAGAAAGACCAGACTGATGATTTCCAGAGGAGTGGGGCTGGGATAAAAGTAAAGAGATAAAGTAGTACAAATTGGTAGTTACAAAATAGTCATGGGGATATAAAATATGGTATAAGCATAGTTAATAATATTGTAATAACTAAATATGTTGTTAAGTGGGAATTGGAAATATCTGGTACAACACTTTGTAAAATATTTTATTGTCTATGCTGCACACCTGAAAGTATATTTAAAATACTGAATTTAAACTATAATTAAAAAAATAAAGCATTTTGTTTAAAAAAGAAAATAAAACTGGTAAGGATTCAAAAAGAAGTTTGATAATTACCTGGCATGAGTACTGTTCAATAGATTCTTAATTTGGGTAGCTTGGTGAGTTGCATGATCTCAAACTTTACTCTGTAGGCACCTTCTAAGCAAAATTCATATCTGATTCTTCACAGCATATACCTAGGACCTACCACTAATCTGCTGCTCCAGAAATATGTAGTGAGCAACATACTCTAAGAATAAGGTATCTTAGAGTCAGTAAGGCAACAAATCTGACTTTGGATGCACTTTGGAGTTTCTGAGAGAACCCCAGACAGAGAAATGGATTCTTCTGTGCTTGGATTGATAATGTTTAAAGCAGATTCAAGCAGACAAATAAATTAAAAAGCATCAGACAAAGAAATGCTGTAGGGTTTTACTTACATATAGAATCTTAAAACATTGAACTAACAAAGATAGAAAATAGAATGGTTATTGGCAGAGGCTGAGATTGGAGAGATGTTGGTCATAAGGTAGAAACTTCCAGTTATAAAATAATTAAGTTCCACTATGTGATATACAGCATGGTGACTATAGTTAACAATATTGTATTGTATATTTGACAATTTTGATGAGAGAAGACCTTAAATGTTCTCAACATAACAATTTAAAAAAGTTTCATGTCCCTGATCATTTGGCTCAGTGGTAGAACATTGACCCATCTTGTGGAAGTCCTGTGTTTGATTTCCAGCCAGGGCACACATCAGGAGCGCTTATCTGCTTCTCCACCCCTCCCCCTCTTCTTTCTCTCTACCTCTCTCTTCCCCTCCCAGTCAAGGCTACATTGGAGCAAAAGTTTGCCTGGGCGCTGAGGATGGCCCCATAGCCTTCACCTCAGGAACTAGAATGACTCTGGATGCAATGGAGCAATGCTCCAAATGGGCAGAGAATCGCCCTCTGGTGGGCTTGCTGGGTGGATCCCAGTGGGGCACATGTGGGAGTCTGTCTCTCTGCCTCCCTGCTTCTTACTACAGAAAAATACAAAAAAAATTTTATTAGGTAACTTTATTGTGGTAATTGTTTCACAATATATATGTATATAAAATTATCATTGTACACTTAAACTTACACAATACTATATGTTAATTATATCTCAGAACAAAATCATATTGTATTTAATTACATTGAATTTATATATCAATTAATAAAGAGCTATTATATTTTATATATTTTTATATTTAGTTTACAACTAATGACCATGGTATATATATTTTAATCTTTTTTATTAGAGTCTTTTTCAATGTACTTCAATGAAGTGTTATAATACTTTCAAAACAAAAATTTGATGAGTTTTCCTCCACAGCAGTGGCACAGAGTCTGAGCTTCACAGCTTTAGCCTATCTAGAGGACCAATAGGGTCGGGTACATCAATGGTTTCTTAACTTGAATAATTAAGTAAACTTTTAAAATAAAATCTTTTCAGAAAGTAGGGTGCTTAAATTTTGTTCAGTTTTAGTAGATAAGTTTGTAAAAAGAGAGAAAGGCATTAACTTAAGAATATCTCTGTGCCTGTCATTCAGATTTTTCCTAGGCTTAGCTCCTGCTTGCCAAAGTCTTGGAGTGACAAGACCCACAATTAGAGGAAAAAACAGGAGGAAGAGATAGAGCAAAAGAAACAGAGAGAAAGAGAGAGAGAGAGATATCCTATAAAGTTTCCAATCTGAAATGAAGCAGTGGAGTTGGGAAGGAACAGAGACCATTACTCCTTCGTAGCATGCCCACAGCCTTGGTAGCTTCAATAATGGCCTTGTGGTGGTGGATTGGTAGAGCACTGAGTCCATTTCAGCTGCAGTAGCTGAATCAAAACAGAAGAAAATGACAGACATCATGGTGTTTTTAGGAGTATTTCATAGCATGCATCACAAACTGCTTGACAATTCCTGGAGTGTTGTAGAAAGAATTTAATGGGAAATGGAATCTCTTTGATAATAGGTAGAACCTACACCAAATAAATTACATATCATTTTTAACATTGTAAACAAAATTTTATTCCTAGACATCATGTTCAGAGAGACATGAAATGATTTTGAAAAAACTATTTATAAGACAAAAACATCCTTTGGAATCAAATCAAGCAAAGTACACATTCAAAAATCTCAGCAGGGAAGGGATAGAATTAGAAAGTTGTCACTGATTTTTTTCTTAGTAGCACACCACTAAGTAATCTTTCTCTCTAGTCTTTCTAAATAGAGAGAACTGAAAATGCAAGGTTTACAGAGTGGCCAGAAAGAATGTGGTGTCACTATGGCATCAGGTCACAGTTGGCAAGGCTGACTGACCTGTGGTACTGCTTAGTTAATAATGTTACTAGGAAACCCATATCTGCCAAGGTACTACCAACTCTGCTTTCTGTGAATCACTTACTCATCAGAAATAACATGGCAACATTACCCACAAAGCTAAAAGGAAAGTATAATGCTTTGTGCTACATTACAAAGCAGATTGGGAAAATCCCCTGCAACCAAGGCAGAAAGCAGTGTATACCTGCTCCCTACACATGGACCATACAACCAGATGTCACTTAAGGGAGTACTCCCATCCCCAATTGACACCCACCTCTCAGGGTGCATACTAGATCTGTTAACAGACCTACTGTACTCCTGCTTAGCCAGTCTACACAATACAGTAAGAGTCATCCAAAAAGTTACAGTAAGAGCCTGGTTGAAAGCAAGATAAAGCATAGCTATGGATAAAATCTCACCAGAGAACTAGAAGGCATGCAATACTGAGATGGGACTCCTTGGGTGAATTAGCAACAGGAAATGCAGCCTGAGAGTAATTTGTGGTCCTTGTGGTACTCACAGAACACACAATTTTTTTCAAGATGTTACCCTGGTCACTGGGGATCAGAATAAAATTAGAAACAGTAAGAACTATCAAAAAGCTTACAATGGAGTAAGGTAGAGAGATCTATAAATCTCTAAGGAGAAACCAATGTGTGCAATGCAAAAACAGAGCAATGAACCAAATACTGTGAGTGGACTAAAGGAGGAAAACCAATAACTCAAGAGTGGCCACAGGTGATACTATTCACTGCCCATTAGGTGCTAGGGAGTATAGGGGACAGCACAACTGAAGGGATAGGGTCAGGGCAGACTAGAAAAAATGGCTAAGAGTCTAATTGCAGCAAAGATCAAGGAAACATGAGAAAGTTACTAGCACTATATTTAAAGGGATAAAAAGAATCTCTTCATACTCCAAAGTGAACTGGACCCAGCAAATATGGAGTAGTGGCTTCTGGGCTAGTACCGGTCAATCAAGTAGAATGTAAGGTACAAATATAAGCCACATATTTATTTAAAAATATTCCAATAGTCACATTAAAAAGCAAATAAAACAATTAAAATTAATAGAATGTTAATACTATACATCTGAAAATTATCATTTTAACTTATAATCAATATAAACAAATTATTCATATTTTATATTATATAACTCACTTGTTTTTCACACTAAGCCTCTCAGCTAGAACTTGCCACAATTCAAGTGGTTGGTGGCCACTGCATTGGATAGCACAGTTCTATATAAAAGAGTAAAGATCAGAAAAAGTAAGAAAATTAGCTAACATTAAGAGCATCTATGGCCTGACTAGGTGGTGGCATAGTGGTTAAAACATTGGCCAGGGATGCTGAGGACCCACGTTTGAATCCCGGAGGTTGCCAGTTTGAGCACTGGTTTATCCCACTTGAGCATAGGCTCAGAAGCTTGAGCATGGGCTTTGAGCATGGGATCATATACTTGAGTCCAGTGGTTACTGACTTGGAGCCCAATGACATTGTTTTAAACTGAAAGTTGCTGGCTTGAGCAAGGAATCACTGTATTGGCTGGAGCCCCCTTGTCAATGTACATATGAGAAAGTAATCAATGAACAACTAAGGTGCCACAAATCTATTTTAATAGTTCTCGTCTTTCTCATTTCCTGTCAGTTTGTCTCTGTCTGTCCTTCTCTCTCTCTCCCTTGCAAAAATAAATAAATAATTAAAATAATATAAAACATCTATAAAGATATAGACTTTGACTATGCTACTGTGCCAGTGCATTAGAGAGACAGGTGATGCTAATAAGTGTCATAAAGGAAATAATAGAGTTGGGATGTCAGAGTAATGGACAGGTGGAAAATATTCCTGATCTCTCCCCTTGAAATTTCAACAAATTGAACAACTATACCACAGGAAAGAAATACCAGCTGGACTCACAGGTGTGCTGAAAGATCCACACACTAAATGGACTGAAGCTGGGATGGTGTGAAAGATCCACACACTAAATGGACTGAAGCTTGGATGGGGCAGAAGATAAAATGCAATTGTGATGGGCTTTGGAGAAAAAAGGAGACAACCTTGGAGTGATTGGGCTTTTTATTCTCTGCTGGACTATGGGAAGGAGAAAAACTCAGGCTCTCTGAATTTTCTCTTATGGTGCAGAGAGGGAAACTCAGAGTGACTGGGTCTCCTTTTTCCAGGAGGAGCAGTGGGGTAGAGGGGCAGAAAGTGAGATAAACCAAAGCAGCTACAGCATGGAGTCATGACCAGTGTTCCCATGGTCTGCTTACAGCTCGCACTTGTTTGAGACAGAGAAGGCTAAAATACAGCCCCCAGCCTTCCAGATGCTGCCTCCTCCACATGTCAGTACTGAAAGAGGCAGTGACAAACCCCACAGCCATCTCTCCAGAGCCATGCTCTCCCATTAAGACCAGAGGCACTCCACATCTGGTTCCCATGTCTGTTGAAATGTGGGACAGAGTACTCGGAAGCTTGAAATCATCACTGATAGAGCCCTAAAGCCAGAAAACTGAAGCCACAAAGCTCTCACAGCACACCTCACCTACAAACATGACTGCGGCCCTGCCTACATTATTGTGACAGCAATATCTCAGTGATAGACAGCTCCAAAACTTTACAGAGCTAAAAGTGGTAATACAGTGACATCTACTAGATGAAACCACTAAAAAACAAAATTAATTTTCCCCCTATTTTGCTTTTTACTTTTTTCTTCTTATTCTTTTTTCTCTTTTGAATTTTATTTTCTTTAAATTTTATATTTTTATTATTTTTCTTGTTTTTTGATATTTGCTTTTGACCATTTTTCTCAGTTTTGTGTCATTTTTAAATTTTTATTATATTTTTATCATTTTTTTATTTTTACTTGTTTTTTTTTTGTTGTTAGGGTTCTTAACAATACCATTCTGAAATACCATAAAGCAAAAAGAAATCAAATACAATGGCTACACAAGACAGAGACAAAGTTCAAAAAGAAAATAAAATGTCTACAGAGAAAATTTTCAATGACATGGAAACCCTAGAGTTAAATGATAGAGAATTCCAAATTGATGTCCTAAAAGTACTCAATGAGATGCAAGAAGACACCAATAGAAAACTGAATGAGCTCAAAAAACAAGTTAATGAACAAAACAAATATCTCATCAAGGATTAAAACTTTAAAAACAGAGATGAAGAACTCAATAGGTGAATTAAAGACTGAGGTAACAAGTTTAGCTAATGGAACAAGCATAAAAGAGGAAAGAATCACTGCCTTCAAAGACAGGCAACTAAGGATGCTACAAAGAAAAGAGGAGGGAGACTCACAAATTAAATAAACTGTGAGAGCTCTATAAGAATTGTCTGACTCCATAAGAAAGATCAATATAAGAATAATGAGTATATCAGAAGAAAAAGAGAGGGGGAAGGAAATAAAGAGCCTATTCAAACAAAGAATTGATGAGAATTTCTGAAGCCTATAGAAAGAGTTAGATCCTTGATTCCAAGGAGCAAAGAGAACATATTCCAAGGATCCAAGTTGTCACAACTCAAACAGACCTACTCCAAAGCACATCATAATAAAATTGTCACCCAGAGGCAACTTTGGCAGATGGACATTACTCATATACCTTCATTTGGCAAACAATCGTATGTCCACATTACAGTGGCTTCATATTCCGGGTCTATAATAACCTCTGTCAGAACAGGAGAGGCTGCTAAGCATGCTATAGCTCATGGTTTGTATGCATTGTTCTATTATTGGAGTTCCTAAACTGGCTTAACTGAAAATGCTCCTGTATATGGAGCAAAAGCATTTACTGTATTTTGTCATGATTACAATCTTTAAAGTTAAGGTATTATTAAAGTATACTCAGCAAACATTTTAAGGTCAATTAAAAAAACAATTTAAAAAGGGGTAGTCATACCCTGGAACTCCTATGGGTCTACCATATCATGCTTTTTACTTAAAAAAATTTTTTTTTACATTCCTTTTGAATGCTGATGAACAGGAGACACCAAATCTTTTTCGCCAGCAAACTACTACCTTCTTTATTAGATCCAGCTAATAACACTGTTTTGTCTTTTTCCAAATAGCTCCAGATATATGGAAAAGATTTATATAGGCGGATGGGGATCTTCAAACCCCTCAGCGAGATCTTCTGAGCATGGCTTTTAAGATACCTAGAGGCAGAAAAAGCCCAATAGAGATCAGGGGAACTACCAGCTTTTAGGATACACCCTTAAAGGCTCCAACACCCCAAAGGGGTCTCTTAGGATGCCATCTGGGTCCTGTTTCAATAGTGAAAAGGAAGGTCATTGAGCTAAAGCCTGCCAGGCTTACATGCCTCTACTGTGAGGAAACAGGGACACTGGAAGGTAGGCTTTCCCCTAGCTCCTCTAAGGGAGGGTTCAGTCTCTTCCAGCCCTGCTCCAGCCACCTATGACCTAACCTTGCCCAGAAAGCTGGGGTTTGCCACTGAAGGCTGAAGGTGCCCAGGGCCATCGGCCCCATCTACGACACTGTGGATGAGCCCAGGGTATTTCTTCCAAGAAGCAGGTAAACTGATCTCATTTGCACAAGGGCCACTTACTTATGTTTTGCCTGAAGAGTCAGGTTTTTGATTCTTCCCTCAAAGATCTCTGTTGTGGGTGTTGATAGTCCTATTTTCTGCTGCTTTGCTTAATATATAGTGTTTCCTTTATCCCTCCTATCTCAATGCCCCACTCCTATTTCAGGTTGGGACCTACTCCTAATTTAGAGCTCTCTTTCCCCCTTTTGCCAACTTCTATTATGAATCTACCTTTGCCACCCAGCTTAGTGTATCCCAAGGTTCTCTTTACCATGCCACAGTCGCAGAGCTACCTGGTCTTATCTCTCCAGGCAGAGGAGAACAGAAGGTCTATATCCACGCATGCTGCAAATGGCTTTTCCAGTCTACCTGAATCATTACCAGCTAGAAGCAGTGGTCACTGGGACTTGGATATGAGCTGCAAAGTATAGAATGGTGACAACAATTCCAGTGCCATGCAGACTTTTCCTGGATGTGGACTTTTCCTGGACTCCTGCTCCCTGTGACAGCTCCTAACAGACTGAACTGTGGTTAGGTTGCATTTTCAGGGATTTGACATGGTGATGAGGCCAACTTGGATTTGGTGAACATGTTAAGGACACTACTCTCTTATGGATTCTTGCTGTATTGGCCAAGAGTTTGTTTAAAGGCTTTTAATCACTGTAAAAAAATAGAGGGTTGGATAAAGAAGATGGGGCACATATATACCATGGTATACTAGTCAGCTAGAAGAAATGATAACATTGGATCACTTACAGCAGATTGGTGGAATCTTGATAACATTATGCAGAGTGAAATAAGCGAATCAGAAAAAAAACCAAGAAATGCAGGATTCCATGCATTGGTGGGACATAAAAGTGAGACTAAGAGACATGGACGGGAGTGTGGTGGTTGTGGGGGGTGGGGGAGGGACAGAGGGAAGGGGGAGATGGAAGGGTACAGAGAAAACTGGATAGAGGGTGATGGAAGATGATCTCTCTTTGGGTGATGGGTATGCAACAGAACTAAATGACAAAATAACCTGGAAGTGTTTCCTTTGAATATATGTACCCTGATTTATTGATGTCACCCCATTTAAATAAAAAATTTATTTATTAAAAAAAAACAATGATAAAAAAATCCTCAAAGCAGCTAGAGAAAAGAAAAACATATCAAGGGAAGCACATTAGTTTATCACTAGACTTCACATGAAAAACTCTACAAGCCAGAAGAGAATGGACCCAAACATAAAAAACTACTGAAAGAGAGAAGTTGAGAGCCAAGAATACTATATTTATCAAAGTTATCCTTCAACTATGAAGGAGAAATACAAACCTTACAGGCATAGAGAAGCTGAGGGAATTTATCATCTGAAAACCCCCACATCATGAAGTATTTGAGGGAGTTATTTGACCAAATACAAAACAAAACAAATGAAAACTACAAGTACAAGCTCCAAAAAGGTCACAATAAAAACTAGGATAATCTGTGACAACAATAGCATGAAAGAGGACAGGGTAAAGTTCTGCAGTAACAAAGAAGGATGTAGTACAGAAGCATTCATAAGACAAAGGACTCATGTACATATGAAAATTTCTCTCTTAATAACCTAATAGTAATCACCCATGAAAAAGCTACCAGTGAGACACATAGCTTAAAAAAGAAGAAAAATTAAAAAGAAGTATGAAATATCATCAAACAAAAACAACTGACAGAAACAAAAATAAATAAACCAAAAAAGAAACAGAGCTACAAGAAAAGTAAACATAGAATGGCTTTGGGAAGTTCTCAACTCTCAATAATTAACCTAAATATAAATGGACTGAACTCACTAATAAACAGACACAGAGTAGCAGATTGAATCCAAAAGTAAAACGATATCATTTGCAGCCTTCCAGAGACACACCTAAGCTCCAAGGACAAAAGTAGACTCAAAGTGGAAAGTTAGAAAACAATTCACAAAGCAAATAATATCCAAAGAAAATCAGGTGTAGTAATACTCATATATCTGAACAATTCTGATTTCAGTACAACAAAGATAATCAGAGACAAAGATGGACGTTTAGTAATGATAAGGGACATTGTACTGAGGAGACACAATGCTTCATAATATATATGTACCAAACCAGGGAGCACCAAAATAGATAAGACATTTACTAACTAATCTAAAAATAGAAGCAGAGAAAAACACAATCATACTTGGAGATTTCTTTTACTTTAATTTTTTTTAATTTTAATTTATTGCATTTATATGGATTTAAGGGTCCCCCTGAATATAACACCCTCAACCCTCAACACCATGTCCCTAACTATACCTCATTTGACCCCCTACCCTTAACTCCCCCTAACAACCTCCCTCAGGGATTTGCTGTCCTGTTATCTGTATCTCTGTGTTATGTATATATAATTTTGTTAATCACTTCACCTCTGATTCCATTCCTTTTCCCTCTGGACCTTGTGACCCTGCCTCTGCCTCTATTAAGTTAATCATTTCACTTTGTTCATTAGATTTTACAGATAAGTGAGATTATATGATATTTGTCTTTTTCTGCCTGGTCTATTTCACTTAACATAATATCTACAAATAGTGATGTCAGAGAAATGGCGCTGTGAGGAGTGCTCCTGATACCTCTCCCCAAAATTTCAACAAGTTCTACAACCAGTGACAAAAAAATTTATCCTTGGAGCATCTGGAAGTCCCACACACTGAACACGAAGGTGTGAATGAGTGAAAAATTGACTAAATATATAATCAACCCTGTAGGAAATAACATGGAAAATGGAACACTCTGCCTTCTTCACTAACTTGAGCAAGGGCTGCTTTCACTTGGAACTGAGAGAGAGTGGAGGCTAGGAGCGTGGAGGGAACCAGACTGTGGCACAGATATCCAAGCTGAGGAAAGAGTGTGCCCGTGGCAACTCAGCCTACATGAGCTAATGCCTGCGCTGGACCCCGGCAAAGGCAGGTGAGTGGTGGCCGCCATTATCCCCATTATCCTGGTCAGCGAGCATGGATAGTGTGTGAGAGGTTCCTCCTAGTGCCCCGGGAATGGGCGCCTGTGTTCCTGGGCAAAGGGGCAGGGTCAGAGGCCTCAACATGGGCTGAAACCAGAGTCTAGGTATAATCCCTGCACCCCAAAGAGTGGCACCGCACGGGGAGTACACAAAAGCAAAATTCCCTATTCCCAGACCTTTCTGGGTGGGTGAGGTGCCTCACCCAGCCATTCAAGCTAACATCCTGGTGAAGAAAAAAACGGAAGCACTAGGGGGAGGGGTGCACAAGCAGCTTGCAGTCTGTCTCTGGAGCAGATCTGTGGTTCCAATCGCTGAAATTAGCTTAACTCACAGTCTGCTCACCTCCCAACTGACTTATGCAGCTCTAATTGACAAGGTCTGTCTCAGATCAGCGATCTAAGACAAGAGACATGACATTTTTTAGTGCCTCTTGCTATGCACATAGGGGTGGGGGCAACTTCTTGTCAGATGATGCAGGGTGAAAAACACATTGCTAAGGAACAAACCTCAGAAAACACTGCAGAAGTTAGACAGCATCACCTGTAGGATTTTTAACAAGGAAGAAGCCTGCAAAAAACAATCCCATGGGTTAAATTTGCTAAGGCAAATTTAGATATAACTAGGGAAGTGAACAGAAGTCAACACACCCCCATACCTGCTTAAGTTGGTGGCTCTGATTGGCAGAGCTTTCATACTCAGGCCTGTATATTAAAAAGAGGGACTTGGCAGCTTTTAAGACCTCCTGTTCTTCAGGCAGAGACTAAGGCATCTTCTTCCCAGCCAAAACAGGTTACAAAGTGCAAAAAGCCTGGGGAGAGTGGTCCCACAGAGTGCTAGGCATACTGGGCACACCTGGAGGCTCATAGAAAGTCACTTTGAGAACAATTGGCTTTCAGCCCCGCCTGATTATGTTGATGGCTCTGACAGACCCTTACCCAGAGCCCTGCACTGAGTGGAAATAGAGTGGGGATTTGCCAACTCTTTAAGCCTCTTACTCTCCAGGCAGCAGCAACCTCATAGCTTGATCATCAGGATGCTAATTCAGGAAGGAAAGACTAGGAGAGACGCTCCAGGAAAATGGACTCTCCCATTGTTAGAGCCTGAAAATGCTAACAAGCCCCGAGTACCAATGAGACTGAAGCCTAGTATATGACATTGCCATAGAGACTCATAAACTGTAAATTCCTACCTAAGTGTGCCACAGGGACAGAACCTGGGGTATAGAGCCACTGACCAGGAAGAGGGAGAGGAAAGAAAAAGGAAGAAGATAACCTCTCAAAATCAAGAAAAATCCACAGATTTAATAACTTTTTTCACTTTTTTTTGTTTCTTTCATTTTCTTGTCTTTATTATTATTTTATTTTTCTTCCACCTTGGTCCTTTTATATTCTGCTCATCTTATTCTTTTCTTTCCATTTTGAAGTACATTACACATAATTGTTACATTTCCCATTTTTTTCTTTTCTTCTTCCTTTCTCTCTATGAGGGTTACACTTCAAAACCTTTAATTCTCTCTTCTTCTTTTTTCTTCTTTTTATTTTCTTTTTTTCTTTTTTCATTTTTCTCCCCCTCTCTTATTTTCTTCTTTTCTTTTTTACTTTTCCTCTCATTTGATCCTCACTCATGAACAAATTATTTTATTTGGAACATAAATTTTTTCTATACGGCATTTTGGGTGCTTTTTACTTAGCTTTTTAACTCATTAGCATTTTCCCCAACCCCGGCTCACTATTCTATGTAGTTTTTGTTCCACTTAATACAATAGTATTTTTTTCCTGTTTTCTTCTTATCCCTTTCATTATATCTCTCAGTCGACCAACATTTACAAGTAAATCATTTTCTTCTTGATCCAAATTTTTTCCTTTCTTGCATTTTCTGGGTCCATATCTCCTTTTTTGCCCTTTTATCACTTCTCCCCCACTCAGAGCCTCCATTATAGGGAGTTTCTGTTCCATTTAGCACAATATAATTCACAGATTTCATGGTATTTTCTCAAAGAGGAAGGGAAAAAATAATAAATATTTTTTTTTTACTTTTTATTTTTTATTAATTCTCATTAGTATTATTAACAAAACCACCCTCAGATGCCATTAAGGAAAAGGAAATCAAATATCATGTATACAAAAAACAGAGATGTAGCACAGATAGATGAGGAAAAACTATGGAGAAAAAATTTAATAGATTGAAAACCTTAGAGTTAAATGACAGAGAATTTAAAATAGAAATCCTAAAAATACTCAGAGATATACAAGAAAACACAAAAAGAAAATTTAATGATCTCAAAAAAAAGAAACCCTTAACAAAGAATATATTACCAAGGAAATTGAAAATATGAAAACAAAACAAACAGAGATGAAAAACTCAATTCATGAACTAGAAAATGAGGTAACAAACTTAGCTAATAGAAAAGTCCAGATAGAAGAGAGGATTAGTGACATAGAAGACAGGCAACTTGAGGAACAACAGAGAGAAAAAGAGAGAGACTCAATAATTAAAAAAATGAGAAAGCCCTACAAGAATTGTCTGACTCCATCAAAAAGACTAATATAAGAATAATAGGTATATCAGAAGGAGAAGAGAGAAAATGGAATGGAAAACATATTTAAACGAATAATAGACAAGAACTTCTCAAGCCTGTGGAAAGAACTAAAGCCTCAAATTCAAGAATCAAAAAGAAAACCGAGTTTTCTTAACCGCAACAAATCTACTCCAAGGCACATCATAAAGAAATTGGCACAAACCAACGACAAAGAAAAAATTCTCAAGACAGCCAGAAAAAAGAAGAATACAGCATATAAATAAAGGCCTATTAGATTATCATCAGATTTCTCAGCAGAAACTCCACAAGCTAGAAGAAAGTGGACCCGAATATTTAAAATTCTGAAAAGAGGAACTTCTAACCAAGAATACCATACCCATCAAAGCTATCCTTCAAATATGAAGAAGAAATAAAAACAGATACAGAAAAGATGAATTTATCATCAGAAAACCCCCACTTCAGGAAATACTAAAGGGGGTTTTCCAACAAGATATAAAGAACAAAACAAAACCACAAGCAAAAGCTCCACCAAGAACACAATAAAACCAAATTTAAACAATTACAACAAAAACAAAAAAAGGGGAAAGGACGAAGATTAACAGTAGAAAAGGACAATGAAGTACAGACATACATTAGATAGGGTACTACAATAAATATGGTAGGTACCCTTTTCATTACTTAATGCTAACCACTCTTGAAAAAACCATCACAGAAGCACATGACTTAAAAAAGATAGCAACAGAGGAAAGAAGTATGGAATACAAAAAAACAAAAAACAAAAACAAATGATAGAAAAGCAAAAGAGAAAAATCAAACAAGATACAAAACAAATAGAAAGCAATTTATAAAATGGCAATAGGGAACCCACAAGTGTCAATAATTACACTAAATGTAAATGGATTAAACTCACCAATAAAGACACAGAATAGCAGAATGGATTAAAAAAGAAAATCCAACTGTATGCTGCCTACAAGAAACACATCTAAGCAACAAGGATAAAAACAAGTTCAAAGTGAAAGGCTGGAAAACAATACTCCAAGCAAATAACATCCAAAAAAAAAGCAGGTGTAGCAATACCCATATCTAATAATGCTACTTTTTCTGAGTACAAGACAGAAAAAGTACTCAGAGACAAAAATGGCCATTTCATACTGGCTAAGGGGACACGGAATCAAGAAGACATAACAATTCTTAATATATAAGCACCAAACCAAGGAGCACCAAAATATAGAAGGCAGCTACTTATTGATTTTAAAACAAAAACTGACAAAAACACAATCATACTTGGAGACCTCAATACACTGCTGACGGCTCTAGATCGTTCATCCAAACAGAGAATCAACAAAGATATATTGGCCTTAAACAAAACACTAGAGCTACTGGATATGATAGACATCTGCAGGACATTTTATTACAAAGTGATAGAGTATACACTTTTTCTCTAGTGTACATGGAATATTCTCAAGAACTGACCATATGTTGGGCCACAAAAATAACATCAGAAAATTGAGAAAAATCGAAGTTGTACCAAGCATGTTTTCTGATCATAAAGCCTTGAAACTAGAATTCAACTGCAAAAAAGAGGGAAAAAACCCCACAAAAATGTGGAAACTAAACAACATACTTTTAAAAAATGAATGGGTCAAAGTCAAAATAAGAGCAGAGATCAAAAGATATATACAGAGAAATGCAAATGACAATACAACATTTCAGAATCTCTGGGATGCAGCAAAAGCAGTAATAAGAGGGAAGTTCATATCACTTCAGGCCTATATGAACAAACGAGAGAGCCCAAGTAAACCACTTAACTTCACACCTTAAAGAATTAGAAAAAAAAGAATATAGACAACCCAAAACCAGCTGAAGAAAGGAGATAATAAAAATCAGAGCAGAAATAAATGACATAGAGCAGTGATTTTCAACCTTTTTTGAGTAGCGGCACATTTTTCAAATTTACAAAATCCTAGGGCACACCACTTACCAAAATGATACAAAATGACACTCTAATACAGTACGTATTATACATATGGTTAATAATATAGTTTCAAAATATATTTATACTCACATCTGACCATGTCTCATGGCACACTAGTGTGCCGTGGCACACTGGTTGAAAATCACTGACATAGAGAACAGAAAAACTATAAAAATATTAATAAAACAAGGAGTTGGTTCTTTGAAAAGATCAACAAAATTGACAAACCCTTGGCAAGACTTACCAAAGAAAAAAGAGAAAGGACTCATATAAACAAAATCTAAAATGAAAGAGGACAAATAACCACAGACATCACAGATATACAAAGAATTATTGTAGAATACTATGAAAAACTATGTGCCACCAAATTCAACAATCTAGAAGAAATGTATAAATTCCTAGAACAATACAACTTTCCTAGACTGAGTCAAGAAGAAGCAGAAAGCCTAAACAGACCAATTAGCAGGAAAAAAATAAAAAAAAAACTATTAAAAACCTCCCCAAGAATAAAAGTCCAGGCCCAGACGGTTATGCTAGTTATGGCACACACACACACACAAAACCTACAGATCAATATTTCTAATGAATACAAATGCTAAAATACTAAACAAAATACTAGCAAATTGAATACAACAACATATTAAGAAATAATACAGGCCCTGGCCGGTTGGCTTAGTTGTAGAGCGTTGGTCTGGAGTGCAAGAGACCCTAGTTTGATTCCCGGCCAGGGCACATGGGAGAAGCATTTATTTGCTTTTCCACCCTTCCTGCTCTCCTTACTCTCTCTCTCTCTCTTCCTCTCCTGCAGCCGAGGCTCCATTGGAGCAAAGTTGGCCTAGGTGCTGAGGATGGCTCAATGGCCTCTGTCTCAGGTGCTAGAATGGCTCTGGTTGCAACAGAGCGATGCCTCAGATGGACAGAGCACCGCCCCCTGGTGGGCATGCTGGGTGGATCCTGGTCGAGTGCATGCAGGAGTCTGTCTGACTGTCTCTCCATTTCCAATTTCAGAAAAATACAAAAAAAAAATAATACATCATGATGAAGTGGGATTCTTCCCAGAATCTCAAGAATGTTTCAACATAGGTAAAACGGATAACATAATACACAATATCAAAAAAACAAAGAACAAAAACCACATGATCTTATCAATAGATGCAGAAAAGTCATTCAATAAAATACTACACAACTTTATGCTTAAGACACTCAACAAAATGGGTATAGAAGGAAAATATCTCAACAAGATAAAAGCCATATATGATAAACCAATAGCTAACATCATATTAAATGGAATAAAACTGAAGGCTTTCCCCTTAAATCAGGAACAAGACAAGGTTGTCCACTCTCTCTACTCTTATTTAATGTGGTGCTAGAAGATCTGGCCAGAGCAATCAGACAAGATAAAGAAATAAAAGGCATCCATATTGGAAAAGAAGAAAGGAAGGTCTCACATTTTGCAGATGATATGATCCTATTCATCGAAAACCCCAAAGACTCCACAAAAAGATTACTAGAAACAATAAACCAAAACAGTAAAGTCGCAGGATAAAAAATTAATATACAAAAGTCCATAGCCATTCTATATGCCAACAACAAACCATTAGAAAACAAACTAAAAAAAAAATAATCCCCTTCACGATTGCAACAAAATAATAAAAAACCTAGGAATAAACATAACAAAGAATGTAAAGGACCTGTATAACCAAAACTACAAAGCATTGTTAAGGAAAATTGAAAAAGATACAGTGAAATGAAAAAACAGTTTTTTGTTCTTGGATAAGAAGAGTAAATATAATCAAAATGACCATATTTTACAAAGCCATATACAAATTTATTGCAATTTCCATCAAAATTCCAATGCCATTTTTTAAAGAAATGGAACAAAAAATTATCAGATTTATATGGGACTATAAAAATCCTCGAATAGCCAATGCAATTGTAAGAAAAAAGGACAAAGCTGGGTGTGTTACAAACCTGACCTCAAATTATATTATAGAGCCCTGAAAATCAAAGCAGCATAATATTGGCAGAAAAATGGACACTCAGACCAATAGAACCGAATAGAAAGTCCAGAAACAAAACCTCATATACATGGTCAAATAATTTTTGATAAAGGGGCCAACAACACACAATGGAAAAAAGAAAGCCTCTTCAACAAATGGTGCTGAGAAAACTGGAAAGCCACATGCAAAAGAAAGACATTCGGCTACAGTGTGTCTTCTTGTACTAAAATTAATTCAAAATGGATCAAAGACCTAAGTATAAGACTTGAAACAATGAAGTACATAGAAGAAAACATAGGTACTAAACTCATGGACCTTCGTTTTAATGAGCATTTTATGAATTTTACTCTAAAGGCAAGAGAAGTGAAGGCAAAGATAAGTGAATGAGACTATATCATACTAAGAAGTTTTTGCTCAGCAAGAGAAACTGACAACAAAATAAACAGACAGCTAACTAAATGGGAAATGATATTTTCTAACAACAGCTCAGATAAGGGCCTAATATCCAAAATATACAAAGAACTCATAAAACTCAACAAACTATAAAAAAATCCATTAAAAAAAATGGAAAGAGGACATGAGCAGACACTTTTCCCAGGAAGAAATACAAATGGCCAACAGATATTTGAAAAGATGCTCATCTTCATTAGCTATTAGAGAAATGCAAATCAAAACTACAATGAGATACCACTTCATAACTGTTAGATTAGCTATTATCAACAAGACAGGTAATAGCAAGTGTTGGAAAGGCTGTAGAGAAAAAGGAACTCTCATCCACTGTTGGTGGTATTGTAAAGTAATGGAACCATTATGTAAGAATTTATGGTGGTTTCTTAAAAAACTAAAAATGGAACTACATTATGACCCTACTGATATAACTACATTATCCCTCTACTGGGTATATGCCTCCAAAACTCAGAAAAATTGATACGTAAAGACACATGTTGCTCCATGTTCATTGCATCATTATTCACAGTGGCCAAGACATGAAAACAACCAAAAAGCCCTTCAATAGATTACTGGATAAAGAAGAAGTGGTACATATACACTATGGAATACTACTCAGCCATAAGAAATGATGACATCGGATCATTTACAACAAAATAGATGGATTTTGATAATATTATACGGTGTGAAATAAGTAAATCAGAAAAACCTAAGAACTACATGATTTCATACATAGGTGGGACATAAAACGAGACTAAGAGACATGGACAAGAGTGTGGAGGTTGTGGGGGGGAGAAGGAGTGAGAGGTGAATGGGAAGGGAGATGGGCACAAAGAAAACCAGATAGAAGGTGATGGAGGGCAATCTGACTTTGGGTGATGGGTATGGAACATAATTGAACAAGATAACCTGAAGATGTTTTCTTTGAACATATGTACCCTGATTTATTGATGTCACCCCATTAAAATTAATAAAAATTTATTTAAAAATCTAGGTACATTCATGCCATAAAAAAGTAAGATGTCCTTCTTTTTTATGGTTGCATAGCATTCCATTTTGTGTATATACTACAATTTTAATCCACTCATCCAGTCATGGATACTTGGGCTGTTTCAAGATCTTAGCTATTGTAAACAATGCTGCAATAAACATGGGGGTGCATATCTACTTTTGAATCAGTGATTTGGTATTCTTAGCATATATAGCTAATAGTGGGACAGCTGGGTTAAAAGAAAGTTCCATTTTTAATTTTTTGAGGAATCTCCATAATTTTTTCCACAGTGGATGCACCAGTTTACATTACCACCAGCAGTGCAGGAGGGTTCCCTTTTCTCCACATCCTTGCCAGCACTTATTCTGTGTTGTTTTGTTACTGAGTGCCAGTCTGAAAAATTTGAAATGGTATCTCCTTGTGTCTTTAATTTGCATTTCTCTGAAAATTAGTGATGTTGAACATTTTTTCATATGCCTACTGGCAATTTGTATGTCCTCTTTGGAGAAGTGTCTATTCAGTTCTTTTGCCCATTTTTTAATTGGATTGTTTACCTTCCTTTATTTTTATTATTATTATTTATTTATTTATAAATAAATTTTTATTAATGTTAATGTCGTGACATCAATAAATCAGGGTACATATATTCAAAGAAAACATGTCCAGATTATCTTGTCATTAAATTATGTTGCATACCCATCACCAAAACTCATATTGTCCTCTGTCACCTTCTATCTAGTTTTCTTTGTGCCCCTCCCCCTCCCCTCCCCACCCGTAACCACCACACTCTTCTCCATGTCTTTTAGTTTTGTTTTTATGTCCTACCAATGTATGGAATTATTTAGTTCTTGTTATTTTTTTGATTTACTTATTTACTTCATATAATGTAATCAAGATCCAACCATTTTGTTGTAAATGATCCAATGTCAACATTTCTTATGGCTGAGTAGTATTCTGTAGTGTATATGTGCCACATCTTTATCTAGTCTTATATTGAAGGGCTTTTTGGTTGTTTCCATGTCTTGGCCAATGTGAACAATGCTACAATGAACATGGGGCTACATGTGTCTTTACATATCAATATTTCTGAGTTTTGGGGGTACATACTCAGTAGAGGGATTGATGGTTCATAAGGTATTTCTATTTTCAATTTTTTTAATTTTTCATTTTATTTATTCATTTTTAGAGAGGAGAGAGAGACAGAGAAGGATAGATAGGAGAGACAGAGAGAGAGAGAAGGGGGCAGGAGCTGGAAGCATCAACTCCCATAAGTGCCTTGACCAGGCAAGCCCAGGGTTTCAATCCGGCGACCTCAGCAATTCCAGGTTAACGCTTTATCCACTGTGCCACCACAGGTCAGGCCCTATTTTCAGTTTTTTGAGGAACCACCATATTGTATCATCCATAATGGTTGTACTACTTTAGAGTCCCACCAACAGTGAATGAGGGTTCCTTTTTCTCCACAGCCTCTCCCATATTTGCTATTACCTGTCTTGTTGATAATAGCTAATCTAACGGGTGTGAGGTGGTATCTCATTGTAGTTTTGATTTACATTTCTTTGATAGCTAATGAAGATGAGCATCTTTGCAAATATCTGTTGGCCATTTGTATTTCTTCCTGGGAGAAGTGTCTGTTCATGTCCTCTTTCCATTTTTTTATTGGATTGTTTGTTTTTGAGTTTTATGAGTTCTTTGTATATTTTGGATATTAAGCCTGAGCTGTTGTTTGAAAATATTTTTTCCCATTTAGTTGGCTGTCTGTTAATTTGGTTGTCAGATTCGCTTGCTGAGCAAAAACATTTTAGTCTGATGTAGTTCCATTTATTTATCTTTGCCTTCACTTCTCTTGCCTTTGAAGTCAAATTCATAAAATGCTCTTTAAAACCTAAGTCCATGAGTTTAGTACCTATGTCTTTTTCTATGTACTTTATTGTTTCAGATCTTATATTTAGGTCTTTGATCCATTTTGAATTAATTTTAGTACAAGGGGACAAGCTGTAGTCAAGTTTCATTCTTTTGCATGTGGCTTTCCAGTTTTCCCAGCAACATTTGTTGAAGAGGCTTTCTTTTCTCCATTGTGTGTTGTTGGCCCCTTTATTGAAAATTATTTGACCATATATATGTGGTTTTATTTCTGGACTTTCTATTCTGTTCCATTGGTCTGAGTGTCTATTTTTCAGCCAATATCATGCTGTTTTGATTGTTGTGGCCCTATAATACAGTTTGAATCAGGTATTGTAATGCCCCCAGCTTCATTCTTTTTTCTTAGGATTGCTTTGGCTAATCGAGGTTTTTTTATAGTTCCATATAAATCTGATGATTTTTTGTTTCATTTATTAAAAAATTTCATCAGAATTTTGATGGGAATTGCATCAAATTTATGTTTCTTTGAGTAATATGGTTAATTTGATTATATTTATTCTTCCTATCCAAAAACAAGGAATATTTTTCCATCGTATTGTATTTTTTTTCTATTTCCCTTAACAATGCTTTGTACTTTTTGTTATATGAGTCCTTCACATTCCTTGTTATGTTTATTCCTAGGTATTTTATTAATTTTGTTGTAATCGTAAAGGGGATTATTTTTTTGAGTTCATTTTTTAATATTTCATTGTTGGCAGATAGAAAGGCTATGGACTATTGTATGTTAATTTTGTATCCTGCAACCTTACTGTATTGGTTTATTGTTTCTAGTAATCTTTTTGTAGAGTCTTTGGGGTTTTTGATGTATAGCATCATATCATCTGCAAAAAGTGATACCTTTCTTTCTTCTTTTTTGATATGAATGCCTTTTATTTATTTATCTTGTCTGATTGCTCTTGCCAGAACTTCTAGCGCCATGTTAAATAACAATGGAGAGTGTGAAAAAATCTGTATTGTTCCTATTTTAAGGAGAAAAGTCCTCAGTTTTATGCCATTTAATATGATGTTAGCTAATGTTTTATCATATATGGCCTTTATCATGTTGAGATATTTTTCTCCTATAACCATTTTCTTAAACATAAAGTTGTGTTGTATTTTATCAAATGCCTTTTCTGCATCTATTGATAAGATCATGTGGTTTTTGTTCTTTATTTTGTTGATATGGTATATTACGTTATCCATTTTACATATGTTGAACCATTCTTGAGATTCTGGGATGAATCTCACTTGATCATAATGTATTGTTTTTTTAATATGTTGTTGTATTCTATTCGCCAGCATTTTGTTTAGCATTTTAGCATCTGTATTCATTAGAGATATTGGTCTGTAGTTTATTAATTTTGTGCCATCCTTGCCAGGTTTCGGTATGAGGGTTATGTTGGCCTCATAAAATGTGTTTGGAAGTATTGCTTCTTTTTCAATTTTTTGGAAGACTTTGAGTAGAATAGAAAGCAATTCTTCTTTGAATGTTTCATAGAATTCACTAGTATAACTGTCTGGGCCTGGACTTTTATTTTTGGGGAGGTTTTTAATAGTTTTTTCTATTTCCTCCATGCTAATTGGTCTGTTTAGGCTTTCTGCTTCTTCTTGACTCAGTTTAGGAAGGTTGTATTGTTCGAGGAATTTATCCATTTCTTCTAGATTGTTGAATTTGGTGTCATATAGTTTTTCATAGTATTTTACAATAATTCTTTGTATATCTGTGATGTCTTTGGTGATTTCTCTTCTTTAATTTTGGATATTGTTTATATGAGTTCTTTCTCTTTTTTCTTTGGTGAGTCTTGCCTAGGGTTTGTCATTTTTGTTGATATTTTTAAAGAACCAGCTCCTTGTTTTATTAATTTTTTATATTCTCTATTTCATTTATTTCTGCTCTGATTTTTATTATTTCCTTTCTTTGGCTGGTTTTGGTTTGTCTTTGTTCTTCTTTTTCTAGTTCCTTAAGGTGTGAAGTTAAGTGGTTCACTTGGGCTCTCTCTTGTTTGTTTATATACGCCTGAAGTGATATGAACTTTCCTCTTATTACTGCTTTTCGTGCATCTCAGAGATTCTGAAATGTTGTATTGTCATTTTCATTTGTCTTTATATATCTTTTGATCCTGCACTTATTTCTTTTTTGATCCATTGATTTTTTTAAAAGTATGTTGTTTGCTTTCCACATTGTTGTG
The DNA here is from genome assembly GCF_036850765.1 of Saccopteryx bilineata. Lineage (NCBI taxonomy): Eukaryota > Metazoa > Chordata > Mammalia > Chiroptera > Emballonuridae > Saccopteryx > Saccopteryx bilineata. Next base: position 911,059 of record NC_089502.1, read on the forward strand.
CGTTCTTTTCCCTCTTTTTTTGCAGTTGAATTCTAGTTTCAAGGCTTTATAAGCAGAAAATATGCTTGGTACAATTTTGATTTTTCTTAATTGGCTAATGTTATTTTTGTGGCCCAGCATATGGTCAATTCTTGAGAATGTTCCATGTACACTGGAGAAAAAAGTATACTCTGTCACTTTGGGATCAATTGTCCTGTAGATGTCTATCATATCCATGTGCTCTAGTGTTTCATTTAAGGCAAATATATCTTTATTGTATTCTGTTTTGATGAATGATCTAGAGCCATCAGAGGTGTATTAAGGTCTGTCTGCAAGTATGATTGTATTTTTGTCCGTTTTTGTTTTTAGGTCAATAATTAACTGTCTTATACATTTTGTTGCTCCTTGGTTTGGTGCATATATATTAAGGATTGTTATGTCTTCTTGCTTCAGTGTCCCCTTTATCATTATGCAATGACCGTTTTTGTCTCTGAGTACTTTTACTGTCTTGTAGTCAGCATTATTAGATATGAGTATTGCTACGCCTGCTTTTTTTTGAATGTTATTTGCTTGGAGTATTGTTTTTTAGCCTTCCACTTTGAATTTGTTTTTAACTTTGTTGCTTATATGTTTCTTGTTGTAGCATACAGTTGGATTTTTTTTAATCCATTCTGCTACTCTATGTCTTTTTATTGGTGATTTTAATTAATTTACATTTAGTGTAATTATTGACACTTGTGGGTTCCCTATTGCCATTTTATAAATTGCTTTCTTTTTGTTTTGTATCTTATTTGATTCTTCTCTTTTGTTTTTCTATCATTTGTTTTTGTTTTGTTTTGTTTTTTGTATTCCATACTTCTTTCCTCTCTTGATACCTTTTTTAATTCATGTGCTTCTGTGGTGGTTTTTTTCAAGTGTGGTTACCATTAGGTAATGAAAAGGGTACCTACCATATTTATTGTAGTACACTATCTTATGAACGTTTCTGAACTCCATCGTCTTTTGCTACTGTTAATCTCTGTCCTCTCCCCTTTTTTTTGTTTTTGTTGTCACAGTTGAAATTTGATTTTATTTTGTTCTTGGTGGAGATTTTATTTGTGGTTTCATTTTGTTTTGTTCTTTATAAATGTTTGGAAAAACTGCTTTAGTATTTCCTGGAGTGGGGGTTTTCTGATGAAAAATTACCTCATCCTTTTTGTATTTGTGAATGTTTTTATTTCTTCTTTGTATTTGAAGGATAACTTTGATGGTTATAGTTTCTTTGCTGAAAGTTCCTCTCTTTCAGGACTTTAAATATTGGGGTCCACTCCCTTCTAGCTTGTAGAGTTTCTGTTGAGAAATCTAATGATAATCTAATGGGCCTTCCTTTATATGTTGTATTCTTCTTTTCCCTGGCTGCCTTGAGAATTTTTTCTTTGTCATTGGTTTGTGCCATTTTCATTATGATGTGCCTTGGAGTAGGTTTGTTGTGGTTAATTAAACTTGGTATTCTGTTTGCTTCCTGAATTTGAGGCTTTATTTCTTTCCACAGGCTTGGGAAGTTCTCATCTATTATTTGTTTGAATATATTCTTCATTCCATTTTTCTCTCTCTCCTTCTGATATACCTATTATTCTTATGTTATTCTTTTTGATGGAGTCAGGCAATTTTTGTAGGGCTTTCTCATTTTTTAAAATTTTTGAGTCTCTTTTTCTCTCTGTTGTGCCTGAAGTTGCTTGTCTTCTCTGTCACTAATCCTCTCTTCTATCCAGACTGTTCTATTAGCTCAGCTTGTTACCTCATTTTTCAGTTCATGAATTGAGTTTTTCATCTCTGTTTGATTTTTTTTATAGTTTCAATTTCTTTGGTAGTCAATTTTTTTGTGGTTTTTGAGGGTTTTTTTTGAGCTCCCTAAATTGCCTTTCTGTGTTTTCTTGTATATCTCTGACTATTTTTAGGATTTCTATTTTAAATTCTTTGTCATTTAGCTCCAAGTTTTCCAATATATTAAATTTTTTCTCCATAGATTTTTTTCACATCTATCTGTGCTACTTCTCTATCTTTTGTATCCATGACATTTGATTTCCTTTTTCTTAATGGCATCTTAGGGTAGTCTTGTTGATAACACTAATGAGAATTAATAAAAAATGAAAAGTAAAAACAGAAAAAAAATTTTGGAAAAAATAATAATTTATTATTTCTGCCATTTTTTCTTCTCTTCTCATTTCCTCCTCTCCCCTCCTCCTTAGGAAAATATTGTGATGAACTTTGAATTATATTATGTTAAATGGAACAAAAGCTTCCTATAACAGAGGGCCTGAGTTGGGGGGAAGTGTTTAAGGGGCAAAAAAGGAGGTAGGGACCCACAAAATGCAAAGAAGGAAAAACTTTGGTTCAAGTATAAAATGATTTGTTTGTAAGTAATGGTTGACTAAGAGATATATTGAGAGGGATAAGAGGGAAACAGGAAAAAGAAAAAAAATTGTATTGTATTAAGTGGAGCAAAAACTAAATAGAATGGAGAGCCTGGGTTGGGAGGAATGTTAATGAGTTAAAAAGTGAAATAAAAAGCACCCAAAATGCCACAAAAGAAACCTGAGTCCCAAATAAAATAATTTGTTTGTGATTGAGAATTGAATGAGAGAAAAAGTAAAAAGAGAAAAATGAAACTAATAGTGAGGGAGAAAAAAGAAAATGGGGAAAAGGAAAGGAAGAAAAAAGAAAAAAAACAAAAAGAGAGAGCGATTTAAGGGTTTTAAAGTGTAACCCTCATGGACAGTAATGAAAAAGACAAGAAATAAAATAAGAAATATAACAATTATGGGTAGTGTAGTTCAAGAAGAGGAAAGAATAAGATGGGCAGAGAATAAAAGGGCCAAGGTGGAGTCAAAAGAAATAATAATAATAAAGGCCAGAAGATAAAAAAAAAACAAAAATTAGTGGAACAAGTTATAAAGTCTGTGGATTTTTCTTGATTTTGAGAGGTTAACTTTTTCCTTTTTTTCCTCTCCCTCTTCCTGGTCAGTGACTTTGTACCTCAGGCTCTGTCCCTGTGGCATGCTTAGGTAGAGATTTGTAATTGATGAGACTCTATAGCGATATCATATATTAGGCTTCAGTCTTGTTGGTAGTTAAGGCTTGTTAGTGTTTGCAGGCTCCGACAATGAGAAAGTCCATTTTTCCGGAGCTTCTCTCTTATTTTCTCCTTCCTGAGTTAGCAGCCTGATGATCCAGCTATGAGGCTGCCACTGCCTCTGCCTGGGGAATAAGAGGCTCAAAGACCTGGCAAATTCCCACTCTATCCCCACTCAATGCAGGGCTCTGAGTAAGGCCAGAATAATCAGGTGGGGCTGAAAGCCAATTGCTCTCAAGGTGACTTTCTATGAGCCTCCAGGCCTGTTCAGCATGCCTAGCACTCTGTGGGACCACTCTCTCCAGGCTTTTTGCACTTTGTAACTTGTTTTGGCTAGGAAGAAGATGCCCTAGTTGCTGCCTGCAGTACAGGAGGTCTTAACATCTGCCATGTCCCTCTGTTTAGTGTCTATCCCTGAGTATGAGAGCTCTGCCAATCAGAAGTTTCCCCCACCCCTTTAGCAACAGGCACTAAAAAATATCACGCCTCATGTTTTAGATCACTGAACTGAGAGAGATGTTGTCAGTTAGAGTTGCATAGGTCAGTTGGGAGGTGAGCATACTGTTGGTTAAGCTAATTTCAGGGATTGGATCTGCTGATCTGCTCCAGGAAGGACTGCAAGCTTCCCCCCAGACCCCTCCTTTGACACTTGGTTGTTAGCTTGAATGGCTGGATGAGGTGCCCTGCCTGCCCAAAGAAGCTCAGGTGTAGGAAAGTTCGCTTTGGTGCACTCCCCGCACGCCACTGGCAGCTGCTTCTCGTGGTGCAGGCATTAGCTTGTGTGGACTAATTCACCATGGGCACACTCTTTCCTCAGCTTAAACAAACATCTCTGCCATAGCCTAGCTTCCTCCACACCCTTAGCTCACCCGACTATCAGTTCCAAGTGAAAGCAGCCTTTGCTCAGGTTAGTGAGGAAGGCAGAGTGTTCCTTTCTCCGTCTTATTTCCTTCAGGGTTGATTATATATTTAGTCAATTTTTCACTTGATCATACCTTCGTTTTCAGTGTGTGGAACTTCCAGATGCTCCAAGAATAGATTTTTCTGTCTCTAGTTGATGAACTTTTTGAAATTTTGGGGAGATTTATCGGTTGCACTCCTCACGGCGCTATTTCTCTGACGTCACTCTGTTTACCTTCTTAATGTTGAGTTTTAGAAGTTTTTTTTTTTAATATAAATTTTGATTATTAACCCCTTATCAGACGTACTTGTGAATATGTTCTCTCATTGCATGGGTTGTCTTTTCATTTTGTTAATGGTGGTTTTCACTTTGAAAAGTATTTTGTAGTTTGATATAGTCACATTTGTTCATGCTATTCTTTATTTCACTTACCCATGGAGATAAATCAGCAAAAATATTACTATGAGAAATATCGGAGAGTTTACTGCCTATGTCTTTTTCCAAGATGTTTATGGTTTCATGTCTTACTTTTAAGTCTTTTATCCACTTTCAGTTTATTTTTATAAATAGTGTATGCCTGTGGTCTAGTTTCACTTTTTTAATGTACGTGTCAAATTTTCCCAACATCATTTATTAAAGAGACTGTCTTTACTCCATTGTATGCTCTTGCCTCTATTGCCAAATATCAGTTGACCATATAGGTGTGGGCTTATTTCTGGGTTCTCTGTTCTGTTCTATTGATCTGTATGCCTGTTCTTATGCCAGTACCAAGTTGATTACAATGGCCTTGTAGTGTAACTTAATATCAGAAAGTGTAATACCTCTCGCTTTATTCTTCATTTTCAAGATTGCTGAGGTTGTTCATGTTTTTTTTTGGTTCCATATAAATTTTTGAAATATTTGTTCTATATTTTTGAACTATTCCATTGGTATTTCAATAGGGATTGCATAGAATTTATAGACTGATTTGGGTAATATAGTCACTTTAATGATGTTTATTCTTATCTGTGAATACGGTATATGCTTTCACTTGTTTGTATCTTCCTTGATTTATTTCTATGATGTTTTACAATTTTTCAAGTAAAAGTTTTTTAACTCCTTGGTTAAATTTACTTCTAAGTACTTTAATGTTTCTGTTGCAATAATGAAGGGGATTGTTTCATTAATTTCTCTTTCAGACAATTTATTGGTGTAAAAAATGCCACTAATTTCTGAATATTAATTTTATATTCTGCCATCTTGTTGAATTCATTTATCAGGTCTAATGGTTTTTTGACTGAGACTTTGGGGTTTTCTATGAACAGTATCATGTCATCAGCAAATAATGATAATTTCACTTTTTCTTTTTCAATTCAGATATGCTTTTTTCTTCTTCTTTTTGTCTGATGGCTGTGACTAGGCCTTCCAGAACTAAGTATAATAAGAGTGGTTAAAGGAGGCACCCTTGCCTAGTTCCTGACCTTAAGAGGATTGCTTTTAATTTTGCCCATTGAGAATGCTGTTGGCTGTGGGTTTGTCATAGATGGCCTTTATCATATTGAGGTATGTTCCCTGTATTCCCACTTTTCTGAGAGTTTTGATCTTAAATAGGTGTTGGATTTTATCAAATGCTTTTTTTCTGCATCTATTGATATAATCATGTGATTTTTATTCTTCCTTTTGTTTATGTAATTAATCATTTTTTTACAGGGACAGAGAGAGTCAGATAGGGACAGATAGGGGCAGACAGACAGGAATGCAGAGAGATAAGAAGCATCAATCATCAGTTTTTTCCTGCAACACCTTGGTTGCTCATTGATTTCTTTCTCATATGTGCCCTGACTGCGGGCCTTCAGCAGACCGAGTAACTCCTTGCTCAAGCCAGTGACCTTGGGTCCAAGCTTGTGAGTTGTTCTTTTTCTCAAGCCAGATGAACCTATGCTCAAGCTGGTGACTTCAGGGTCTCAAACCTGGGTCCTCTGCATCCCAGTCTGATGCTCTATACAATGCGCCACTGCCTTGTCAGGCATGAATCATTTCTTGATTTGTGAATATTGTACCAGCATTGCCTCCCAAGAATAAATGCCACTTGCTCATGATGTATGATTTTTTTCACGTATTGCTGGATTCAGTTTGCTAGTATTTTGTTGAGAATTTTAGCATCTTTGCTCATAAGAGATATTTGTCTATAGTTTTCTTTGTAGTGTCTTTACCTGGTTTTGGAATGAGGATCATGCTTGCCTCATAAAATGAGCTTAGAAATCTTTCCTTCTCTTGAATTATTTTAGAATAGCTTGAGAAGGATAGGTGTTAGTTCTTCTTTGAATATTTGGTAAAATTTACCTCTGAAGCCATCTGGTCCAGAACTTTTTAGTACTGGAGGTATTTTGAAAACTGTTTCAATTTCATTTGTGTAATTAGTCTGCTTAGGTTTACTGACTTTTGGTTTACTTGAGTTTTGGAAGATTGTATGTTTCTAAGAATTTATTCATTTCACCTAGGTGGCTTATTTTTTTGGCAAATACTTCTGCATAGTTTTTTTTTTTTAGATTTATTGTATTTCTATGGTGTCAGTTGTTATTTCTCCGTTTTCATTTCCAATTATATTTATTTGTGTCCCCTCTTTTTTTTTTTGATGAGTCTGGTTAAGGGTTTATTAATCTTTTTTACCTTTCCAAAGAACCAGCTCTTGGTTTTATTTATCTTTTGTGTTTTTTTTAGCATCTATGTCATTTATTTCAGCTCTGATCTTTATTATTTCCTTATTTCTACATCCTCTGTGCTTTATTTGTTGTTCTTTCTCTAGTTCTTTTAGATACAGGGTTAAATAGTTTACTTGAGCTATTTTTTTGCTTCTTTAAGTATGCTTGTAATGGTGTGAATTTCCCTCTAAAGACTGATTTTGCTGTGTCCCATGAATTTTGCATTGTTGTATGTTCATTTTTATATTTTTTCAAGAATTTTTTTTATTTTTTTATCTCATTGTTAACTAATTAATTATTTAATAATATGCTATTTACCATCCAAGTGTTTGAATTTTTTCAGTTTTTCTATTGCAACTGGTTTCTAGTTTCACACAATGTGATCAGAGATATGCTTTATATGATTTTAATCTTCTTAAATTTATTAAGACTCATTTTATGTCCTAGAGAATGTACCATAAGCTCTTGAAAAAAATGTATCTTCTGCTGTTTGGAATAAAATGTTTTAAAGATATCAATTAAATCCATTTGATCTAGTATGTCATTTAAGGTCACTGTTTCCTTGTTAATATTCTGTCTGGAGGATTTATCTGTTGATGATAGTGGGGTATTAAAAGTCCCTAGACTATATTGCTGGCAATCTCACCCTTTATGTCCATCAATATCTGCTTTATACATTTAGGTGCTACTATATTAGGCACATAAATATTAACAATAGTTATATTTTCCTGTTAGATTGCTCTCTTTATCATTATATAGTGACCCTCTTTATTCCTTACTATAGCTTTTGTTTTAAAGTCTATTTTGTCAAATATAAGTATTGTTACCCCCAACTATTTTTTTCATTTACTTTGCATGAAATACTTTTTTTCCATCCTTTCACTTTCATTCTATGTGTATCTTTTGTTCTGAGGTGGGTCTCTTGCAGACAGCATATGTATGGGCCTTGTTTTTTTATCCAAGCAGCTACCCTATGTCCTTTTTTTTTAGATTTTATTTATTTATTTTAAAGAAAGTAGAGAGAGAGAGAGATAAGGGGGAGGAGCAGAAAACATCAACTCCCATATGTACCTTGACCAGGCAAGCCCAGGGTTTTGAACAGGTGACCTCAGTGTTCTAGGTCATCCCTTTATCCACTGAGCCACCACACTTCAGGCTACTGTATGTCTTTTGATTGGAGCATTTAATCTATTTATATTTAAGGTTATTATTCACATGTACTTATTTATTGCCATTTTATTCCTTAAATCTACATTCCTCTTTTTGTCAATTTCTTTTTTTTTCTTTGCTCTTTTTATATCAGGCCACTTAACATTTCTTGCAGTACTGCTTTAGTTATAATAAATTCCTTGATTTTTTTTTTGTTTTGTTCTGGGAAGCTTTTTAGTTCTCCTTCAATTTTTAATGAAAGCTTTGCTGAATAAAGTAATTTTGGTTGTAGGTTATTGTTTTGTATCACTTTAAATATTTCTTTCCTATCTTTTCTTGTCTCAATGTTTCTGTTTTGAAATAAGATGTTATCCTTCTGGGGTCACCTCTGTAGGTATTGTAATTAACTGCTCTTCTCTTGAAGCTTTTATTATTCTTTCTTTGTCTCTTAACTTTGGCATTTTAATTATAATGTTTCTTGGTGTAGGCCTGCTTGGGTTTCTCTTTAATGAGACTCTTTGTGCTTCTTAAACTTGTGTGACTTTTTTGTTAATCAATTTAGGAAATTTTTGGCTATAATTTCTTTTTTTTTAGTTTTATTTTTTTTATTGATTTTTTTAGAGAGAGAGACAGAGAGAGAGAGAAGGGGGAGGAGCAGGAAGCAACAACTCCCATATGTGCCTTGACCAGGCAAGCCCAAGGTTTTGAACCGGCAACCTCAGTGTTCCAGGTCGACGCTTTATCCCACTGCGCCACCACAGGTCAGGCAGCTATGATTTCTTCAAACATGTTCCTTATGCCTTGTTTTTCTCTTCTCATTCAGGAACCCTTATGATGTAGATGGCCTTTGTCACAGAGGTCTCTTACAGTTTCCTTAATTATTCTGTGCCTCTTTTCATTTTGCTGCTCTACTTCTATAGTTATGATTATCATGTCTTCTAAATTGGTAATTTAATTCTAGCTAATTTTATTTAGCTGGCTGTTGATTCTTTCTGTTGCAGCTTTCATTTCTGATATTTTGTCATTTCTGACTTGTTCTTTTTTATGATTTCAATGTATTTTGATGCTTGTAATCTCTTTATTTAGGTGTTCATTATGTCCATTCATTGTTGCTCTGAGATGCTAGAGCATCCTAAAAATAATTATTTTAAATTATGCATCTGATTATTTGGTTACTTCTATTTTACTTAGTTCCTTTTTGGGGGATATCTCTTGTTGATTCATTTGGGTCACATTTGCTTGTTTTCCCATTCTGTCTGTCTATTGGGTAACATTGTCTGATTTTCATCTTTTTTTGGTTTCTTTATGAGGAATGTGGCTTGATAGTACTAACCTCCAGGCCACCTGTTTTCCATGTTCTAAGAATGCTTCTTGAAGATACTATTTTCATTCTTGTTGTATTTGAGTATTGAATGCAGTTTCATGGATATTGTTATTTTTTTAGGCTGCCTGTCTCTAAGAGTCAACCTTGATCTTGTGTATAACACACTGTGCAATGTCTGTCCTGTTGGATGGATTTATTATGCACCATGTTTGTTTTTTGGCTGACTAGTTACTAATGTGAAATGAGTTAAAATCATTAAATAAAACACAGAAGAAAGAGCACTATATTCTTTTTATGACTATTGCTAGAATTGTCACATGGAGCAGTAATGGAAGGTGACCCTGGCCATGCCTGGTTAAGTAGCTGCCAGATCAGACCTGACTACTGTAAAGTTACATTCTGAGTGGAACGAATAAATATCACCAGATTTCCTCCTTCAAACCACTCAAACAAACCAACTAAGAGCTACTAAACTGGGACCATTAGCCTTTTTAAGGAGAATTTCTCAAAGCATTCTCTCTCCCTATCTTCTCAGAGAGGTTAAAAACACTACTACTGGGCTGCAACATTATCCTAGGATAAGTTGACTCTCTGGATGTGCTAGAAGAAATGCTAAGTTATGAGTAAAAAGACCTTATACCCTTAGTAGTAGAGAATTCTTGCACTGCCACTTACTAACTCTGTGACTTTAGTAGAGTATTTATCCCTTCTGATCCTCATTTGGAAAATAGAGATAATAATGGTGCCTTACCACTTAAAGGAGCTATGAGGATCAAATAACACAACATGTACAATTGTGTTTTATAAATCAGAAAAAAACTTACATGATTCCTAAATTTAGCTGTTTGTATATTAGTTGCAGTAATACGTGCAGGGGCACATATTCTTAAACAGAAAGATCAACAGAACTTCTTGTTCAAAGCCTAGTTAAGAACTTAGAACAGGGACCTTCTGGTTCAAACAGAAGCACTTCAAACATCTCACACAATTTTTAAATTATATTAAGATATTCTGACTTACAAGAAATATCACAAGAACCTCAGCAGATCATCTGTTTCCATATAGAACCTTCAGGCAGATTCAGTATTATAACTCCCATTTTTCTGAGAGACCATTTATTATAGAGGTTAATAATGGAGAAAACTTAAACTGTATTACTGGTAATACTAATATTAGTAGTGTTATTTTTAAATTACCTTATGTGAGTTGAGAAACAAAGTAAATAAATATGCTATCACTAGGAACCAAGACTCTCATCATAAAGAAAGAAAACAAATATAAATCAAAGAAGGTAACTAAAAAACCTAAAACCTTAATTTAGAAATATCAAAATAAACTCATGATTCAACGTTTTGTTTATAAAAGTACCTATTTCCTAGCTTTGTCCACTAAAAAGTCTAGAAATAGTGACTACTCAGTAGCAATAAATAACACCAAGACTGTGATTTGTAAATTGGAGGGCTGGTTAAAAAAGGTGAAAGGGTTAAGAAAAATATCTCATAGACACAAACAACTGTATGGTGATTACCAGAGGGAAAGGGGTTTGGGGAGGTAGGGGAAGGTATAGGGAGAATAAATGGTGTTGGCAAAAGACTTGACTTTGGGTTGTGAACACACAATGTAATATATAGATGATGTTTAATAGGATTGCACACCGAAAACATAGTTTTATTAATTAATGGCATTCCATAAATTCATTAGTTAGAAAAATTATACAAAAGCTAACTGCAACTCTCATGGGCCAAAAATTGGGCAATTAAAGAATTAAAAAGATTTTAAAAAATCTACTGAAGCAAAAATATCTTTAAAAATCCACATTCTTTTTAATAATAATAAAGTAAATTATCACTATTATTGGAAGTGTATAAGACACTGACTCATCACAACAAAAATTCACAAATAAAGTATAAGTATTAAGCATTTATCCTGATTCTCTTGTATAAACTGTATATCAAGGAAGCCAAATAGTTGGTGAGAAAAAGTTCTTTATAAAAGAATGAAAGAAACTGACAAATCACTATTTTACCATTCTCAATGAAACAGTGAATCTAGGAAACAGTCACAGCTTGATAATAAAGCCATTAGGAGAAAAGCTGATGAAGAAAACTTCATAATGGCTGGGTGATACTGGCATTACCAGAACCTCTTAAGGAAAGTTTGCATAACTTTTTGGTGAAACAACCAAAAATGTACATCCTAATGTGATTCAATAAGAAGTACACATCATCAATTATGAAGTCTCAAAAAATGTGCTAGCATATGCATATATGCACACACACACCTTAATTTAATCAGTTGTCTACATCTATCTATAACTACTATATATACACATATATACCAGTAAAAGAAAAACAAGGTTAACTTCAATGAAAAAAAGAAATGGTCAAATTCAAAATGTGGGACATTACACAGTTTAAATGAACCCATTTTAAAAAATAATAATAAATGACAGAGCTAAGGGGAGAAAGAATTAGAAGTCATGTTATATCAAGAGAAATGTAGTGATGTAATTTTAAATGAATAAGAGGATCGTGTTTTGATTCTGATTTTCAACAAATTAACTACTGAAAGAAAAACTTAGGGCAATCAAAAACATTTTAGAATTGACTAGATATTAAATAATATTATAGAATTACTGTGGAATTTGTTAGCTATAATGGCATTTTGGTTATATTTTTAAAAGTTTATTTATTTAAGGTACATATTGAAGTATTTGCAGATGCAATGATATAATGTTTGAAATTTGCTCTATATACATAAAAATATTTGCAAGGTATGGTGAGAACAAAAGTGGATGAAACAAAATGAAAACATGATATTGATTACTTCAGTTGAATGATGAGTACTTAGTGATTCATTATACTTATTTTTATGTATGCTTGAAAAATTCCATAATAAAGTCAAAAAGTAAAAATAAAATGCAAGTAAGTTCTTGAGCTTGTCTGCCAGTCTACCATTCACTAAACAGGTAGACTTTATATCTTTTTGTGTCTGCTTTTACTTATTTGCAAAATGAAGATAATAACAGTGGATAATATAGTGGATAATATAGTGGATAATATGAGGGTTAAATGAGTGTATGAAAGAAAAATGTTTGGGACAAGATCTGTGACACAATATGTGCTCAGTATGTGTAAGCTATCATCATCACCATTACCAATGAAAAATGAGAAGTTATCTGGTCAAGGTTATCAACTAAATCAGGAGTCTGCAAACTTTTTCTATAAAAGGCTAGATAGTAAATATTTTAGATTTTGCAGGCCATCTAGTCTCTTTTCCAAGTATTCAACTCCGCCTTTGTAACATGAAAGCAGCCATAGTCAATACATGAATAAATGAGTGTAGCTGTATTCCAATAAAGTTTTGCTTACAAAATTAGATAGCAGGCCAGACTTAGCCAGGGAGCTGTAATTTGATGACCTTTGCAGTCTATGATGGAAAGAAAACAAAAACTAGGTCTTCTGCCTCTAAGAATGCATTATCCAATCCTCTTTCAACTAAACCAAGCCATGTCATAATAAAGATGTGAAAAAAGCAATGTTTTGACAAATGTAACTATCTTTTGCAAATTACAGAGCTAACTTTCCAGTGAGCACACATATGCTTAAATACATAATAACTGAAGATTGTTTTAAAAGTAAGAATATGGAAGATAATATTTCTTAAACCAACTTTGTCTCAGCAAACCATAAAGAACTAGTTTCTCTCCTTATGCCCTTAATCATTGCAATGTTATAAGGAACCTTGCTATTATTTTAAATTATATGACCTTATTCATAGTTGCTCTTCAAGTCAACTGTCATAAAAGAAATAAATAAGCTACTCCTTAGAGGTGTCTTTCTTGTTTTTGATAAATGGTTCTTACATACAAAGCTGTTATGGGGAGGGCAAACCTAAGACATGGCATTTCTCCTACTTTATTGTCAGTGCTCTCAACCTCCAAATCATACCATCATGAACTTTACAGCCACCTCATACTTTTCAACTCACTGCATAGGGGTGCTCCCATTTTTCAGAATATTATGAAAGCAAGACAATCTGATGGACTACTCTTCCAATTTAACTTCTGAAATGTTAAAAGTTAAGAAACATAATTAAACTGCAAATGCATTAACATTTATATAAAATATAAACCAAATGCTTATCCTGATTCACCAAACAAATTACACTTTGAACATTATAAAAAACCCAGCTACTTATCACTGGCACCATTTGAAATTATTGCTAGTACTACAACTCCAAATGCCTAAGATGCCTTAAATACAAACCTTGAACATTTACATACTGATTTCATGAGCAAAGCAAAAGGTATTTGCCGGTAACAGTACAGGACTCAGCAATTTTATTGTCTGAGTAATCCTGGTTCGTTCTGATATGAAAATTCAATTATTTTAGAACGGGCCCTCTCATTAAATTTTGACAAGCAGCATGAGCTTGGTACCAGTTATAGCTAGGAGAGACTGGGCGTGCCTGATAGCACCACACTGAATTTTAAAATGTAGTATTTTGCAGGACAAGATTATCTGACAATTTTATATTAAAAGAAGAAAAAAATTAATCAAATACATTGTAATATTCAACATTGGTATATTTGGTCTTTTTACAGATATTTTACTAAAAACTTTCTGGAAAAAATGTTTATTGCATGCTTTCCCCTTGATTTCACAATTGAGCAATATACTAGAAAAATATGTGTGTGTTGGTAGTGAACAGGAAGTATTTGACTACACATTTTTACCTACTGCTTCCTTTATCAATTGAAATGTATTTGTGGTGCTTATAAATGTGACTTCCAGAAACAGAAATGACTTTATTTGCATGTATTATTTTTTTATTAGACTTATAGTTCAAGAAAAATCTGTTAGAGCAACTTTTGAGTAAGCCTATTGTCTTTTAAAACAGAGCTTACAACTAAACACAACATGGAAAAGAATAAATAATTGCATAATTCCCCATAAGGATTATAGAGGAATAATGAAATTCTCTAGCTCTAGTTTGTTGCCTTTATTTAGTCTTGTCTTGTTTTATTTCTATAAAAAGAAAGGGTTATAGGTGCTGTGCGCTCTCTGCCCAAGATGTTTTCCAATGCTTCAATGTGTCTGTCCACACATGGCCTGTAATGAAAAGAGGCATACAAACAGTTCCAATGTGTTGCTTTAGTGACAAAACATTCAACCTAAGAAAAGCAGCCAGACACAAAGTCAACAGCTCCAAAATCTGAATCACAGAGAAGCACAATAAATAGTAAGTTGAATTAAAGAGAAAAAGAATGTAAAAAGGACTCCCTTTAAGGACTGAATATAAAATCAAGCAAAGGAACCCCAAAATCAGGTCTGACTAATAATGCTGATGTTCTGGGCATGTTCTGCTTCCCTCCAGCTGCACTCTTAACTCCCTTCTTCCCAGATCTTTCTCTCAGTATCTTTAACCTCTATGAGCCTTAACATTTCATCATTGTGTGGTCAGTTGTTTACTTATTCATTACACACACACACACACACACACACAATGGTATTTAATGTATTATATTGAATTAATTTTAACTTTGAGAAGTTTCTGCAAACACTAGATTATTCCACAGAATTCCAATTTATTTTCTGGGCCTTTGCATTTTGAGTTTGGTAACTCATATATAGCTGTTTAGAAGAATAGAATCATGGAAATAATAGTATCATCTATCTTTTTTGGAAGATGGGGGAGAAAAAATGGAAAAAGAAACCAAACAAAGAGGTTATAATACAAATTATTTCATATTTTGTTGCTGAAGAGAAATATTAAATTAAAGATCAGTTTGACTTTCTTAGAAAGTAGAGCTCTCTATCATGGAATACTCTAGGAAAATGTTATTCAACTTTAAGAAACTATCTAAGGTAACTTAAGAAAGGAACCTAGGGGAAGAAAGTTCAACAATAGAACCTAGGAGAGTTGAGAAGCTAGGTATCTGTAAACCACTTGCAAAAGCAACCAGAAACCAGACATTAGAATTAGACACCAGGCTAATTAACTTTATTTCCTCTAGTATTAGGAATATAAATAGCATAAAAGACTTGAGAAAGTGAAGATAAAATTAGACTTATATGTTAAGATAATCAAATATCGGCTTTACAACCAAGATATGTACTATACATTTCTCATACTATAAAGTGAAAATTTATACTTCTTTAAAAAATAATAAGTTAGTACATTATTTTTGGCCTCTAACAGTAATGGCCATGCTGGTTTGCATTAATATACAGAATAAATCCAAAGGGTTCAAGGATCATCAATCTAATAGAGAAAATATCACATTCATGAAATACAAAACAGATTCACATATAATTTTATGATCAGTCAAACTCTATGGAGCAAGATCAAGAACTCAGCTCAATATTTCAAGTTCACCTGTCTTAGCTACTTTTTGGCAAATATAACCTTGATTCTTCCAGGTTTAGCTACAAGACCCTTAACTCCATCCCAAACAGAGTGGCTAACATATTTTTGAAATACCCAATGATAAGATTTCACTTCTTATTACCACACCAATCTGAAATTTGTGATTATTCAGACAGAGAATTGTTTTATCATGGTCTGGCAAAACATTTCTTCAGATAAAGTTATGATTTATGATACCTCAATGTAACAAAGACCATGTATGATAAACCCACAGCTAACTTCATACTCAATGGGGAAAGACTAGAAGTGTTTCCCTTGAGATCATGAACAGGAATGTCCATATCCAACACTCTTATTCAACATAATACTGGAAGTCCTAGCCACAGTAATTGGACAAAAAGAAATAAAAGGTATCTAAATTGGAAAGGAAGAAATAAAACTGTTATTATTTGCACATGGCATGATACTATATATTGAGAACCCTGAAGAATAAAACTACTAGAACTGATAAATAAATTCAGTAAAGTAACAGGATACAAAATAAATATTCAGAAATCAGTTGCTTCTTAAGTTCTAAAACCACTCACTAGAAAGTGAGCTCCATAAGGCAGATACTTTGTCTGTTTTATTATATTTATATTTCCAGTGACTATATTAGTACCTGGTACATGGTATGTGCTGAATAAATATTTTGGAATTAATTAATGTAGTCACAGTTCTGATTTTTCTCCTTAATTCCAGCTTGAGCATACTCAAAACATGACCAGACAATATCTTAAAATGGATATCTAAACACCTCAAACTTAAGAAAACCAAAAAAAATTTAATGTTTTATCTAAACATGTTCTTTAACACTTTGCCCTTTCTTATTAAAACAAACAAAAAACATCACCATCTACACAATTTATCAAGCTAAAAACTTGAGAACTTTATTCAAGTATTCTTTTTCCTCAACTCCCAGATTAAACATGATAGACTCTATTCTCAGCATTATTTACAAAACCTGACTTCTTCTCACCACTTCCACTACTACCATCCCTGCCTGAGTTACTATTTCTTCTAGTAGTTTCATAACCTTCTCATTTGTCTTTCTACTTCCCCTCTTGTCCCTTTATAATGATTTCTTCATGCAGAAATCGTGATCACTACAAAATATAAATAAGATCATGTCACTACTCCACTTAAGGCACCTCCTTCATCACACTTAGTCTCTTTACCAAGAAGTAGATAAAGTACACATCTCTAACCAGTCTCATTACTTGCCCCCTCCACATCATCTACTACAGTCTAGCCACTCTATTTTTTTCTGTTTCTTTACTACATCTTAAATAAAGCTTTTGTTTTTAACTTCTTCCTCTTCTCTGCCTGCAAAGTTCTTTTTTCTGATTTTTGCATAATTGTTTCCTTCTTATCATCCAGATCTCACTTTAAGTGTCACTTTCTCAGGGAAACTTTCCCTAGACACTAATTCTAAAGTAGACTTCTAATCACTTTTAGTCCCATCAATTTATTACATTTCTCTTCCTTGTACTTACCACTTCTGATACAGTGTTCATTTATTTATATTTCTGTGTTTATTGTCTTTTTTTTCCAAGCAGATGTGAGGACAGAACCCACATCTGTTTTGTTCAAAACTCTATCTCTGGTGTCTAGAACCAGTGCCAAATACATGGCAAGAATTCAATAAATATTTGTTGCAGAAGTTAATAAGATGAATGCACTGAACAGCAATGCAGAGATGAGTAAAAGGTACTCTGCTTAAAGATCTGGTTGAGGTAAAAAAATATTGTAAAAAAGGGACATTATTTCTTCCATTGGGTTTGCTCCATGACTGTTCAGATTAGCAGCAAGAAAGGAAGCCATTTAAAGAAGAAACTCAAACTTAAATGCAACCATATAACGTTGGAGTAATTAGCTCATTCAAGGCATGTGTAGGGATTGACCTGAAAGGCATGGAAAATCAATCAAACTGCATAGCAAAATTTCAATGTTCACTCACCCATTTGCTTGTCTGTTCATTCAAATAGCAAGCATTAACTGGGTACCTACTGTATGCAAAGAACTTGGTAAGGCACTCTAAAGGAAAAATATATTTTGGTCCAAAACAGTCCATTAAAAGAATAATTAAGGTGAACTCTGAAGAGACAAATCTTACAGTGAGAGCCAGAGTGAGCAAAAGAGGCAAGAGGCACTCATCTTTGCCTTATCTTCTGCATGGAAGGTGGGAAGAGCTTGGGAAAGTCAATTCAAGCCTGCTTTTTTGTGGGTTATGCAGAATGTGCTTGCAGGAAGTAGATGTCATGGACCACCCGAAGACATTTTCATTAGTCTAAGTAATCATTAATAGTGCCAACAATAAGAATTTTTATGATAAAGTAATTTTTAAATGATGCCTTAAGATAGGAGAAGTTAGGAACACTCTCTTAACTTGAACCATATTGAAGCAGCACACAGGTACCTACTAGACACATAGTAACCTTGAAGGAGAGATGAGGATGACAAATGTCTGAAGGTCTCAGGATCTGCTCCCAATATCTGTGCTTTTCGGGCTGAACAAGTAGAAAAAATATAGAGCTGATGACAGAACAAAACTTACAAAATTGCAAATTAATCAAGGCTCAGAAATTCACTTGTGGGCTCCTTAAAGAAGGTGATAGCCTTTAAAATTTGTAAGAAATTGATTTAAAATAAACCTAAAGGAGGTCTTGTTCACCCTGTTGGAAATACACCTACAAGACTAGGTATCCCAATAAGAGTTAAGGTTCAATAATAACAGCCATTTGTTAGCCATGGTAAGGGTAAGAAGATGATGGAGAAACAGTGCTATTTTGAATAGTAAGAAAGGTTTATCTTTTAAATAGGCATTTAAGCATAAGCCTATATGAAGTAGATAAGTGATTGGAATGAAGTTCTAGGGGAACAGCTATCCAGGCAGAAAAAAAAAAGAAAGTGCAAAGCCCCTGGGGTGTCTGAACTGAAAGTAATTTACTCAAAGTCACAATGAGGTAAACAGTGGAGTCTGCATCTCAACCCAGAAACTCTTGCTCCAAAGCCCACATTTGGAACCACTACTCCATACTGCCTCAAATATCAGATTATTCTAGAATAGATTAAGCAAATTAAAAAATATTTGCCCTCCCCACCACCATTTCTTGCCTCATTGCTGGCTTTATTTTTCTCCATAATGTTTACTGCTATACAACATACTTTATGCTTCTTTGTATATTCTGATTTTTGTTTGTCACTGTGCCACGGCTCCACTAGAATATAAGCCCAATGATGCCAGAGATTTCTATCTGTTTTGTTCACTGTTGTATTCAAATAAGGTTTGTGACAGAAAAGTGCTTAGTAAACATGTGCTGGATGGATGGATGGATGACAAAAATCCAGTGACTATTGCTGACAGAGACTGAATCCTGGGTGGTAGATTTGGAGAGCAAGGAGTTAACTCCCCCAAAAAAGCATGTATACACATCATCATTCATCAGTTTACCAAGCACTTTCTGTGAGTAGTAGCACAGAATCATCACCTATAAACCTACCTGGAAAAAATTTTCCAAATACTTTTTCTTGAAATTTGAACAGTGCAAGAGAGTGTTTATGGCCTCTTTTCTTCCATTAATGTCTAAAAATTGAAGGAGGGTATACGTAGTCCAATACTGTTACTGTTAAATTTCAACAAAGCAAAAAAGTTTTTTTCTCTATATTATAACATAAGAAATAAAACCGCACATAGCAAAGTTTATTAATAAATTGATTTGAGACAATAGAATACAAGATGTAAAAAAAAAAAAAAAAAAAAGCCAGGATATTCTATAGGAATCCCAAAATTTGTGAAAACTAGAAAGACTCCTGTCAAATCATTTGGAATAAAGAATATGCATTTCATATTTAATGAACAAGAAATCAGTTTATATGGAGTTTATGCAAAACCCCCCACAAAAACTCATGGATAATATAATCTAACCCTTCAATATAGAGATAAGGTCACTGAGTCCTAGGAAAGGAAAAGTAACAAATAGGCTGCCTCATAGAGAGCATATGGCAAAATGAAAGCTACAACTCTGGTGTTCTGATGCCCTGTACACATTTCTATCCACTCCATCAGAATTCTCTTAATCCAGATACCCAATACCAAGTCAAGAGAATGATCTGATTTCACACATAGGTGAGATATAAAAATGAAACTCATGGATATGGATAAAAATGAAGTGTTTATTAGAATAAGGGGGTTGGAGGGAAGGGTATGAGGGGAGTAAAGAGGGACAAAAATATACAGCAATGGAAAATTATTTGACTTTGGTGATGGGCACACAACATAATCAACAGTTTAAATGTTATAGAAATGTTTATCTGAAAACTATGTACTCTTTTACTTTAAAGTGTTAGCATCTGTTTATCTTTCTTTTTAATGTTTTTTTTATTTTATTGATTTTAGAGAGAGAGGAAAGGAGAAAGACAGAGATTACAGAAATATTGATCTGTTCCTGTATGTGTTCTGACTGGGAATCAAACTGAAAACCTCTGTGCTACAGCACAATGCTCTAGCCAACCAAGCTATCCAGTCAAAGCCTATATACTCTTAATGAACAATGTCACCCTATTAAATTTAATTTTCTAAATAAATTTTTAAAAAAGGAAAAAAGATATTTCATGTTTTAATTGTTCTTCATTGAGTTCAAAAGATCTTACTTTTTAAGCAAGATGCTCCCTCAAACAAATCCCAAACAATTATATTTTTCTCTGAATCCTTGAAAAGGTGAATTTTTACTCTCTCTGAGGTCTAGGGTTTAAAGGAAGCCATACTCATAAGATGCCAATGATAGTCAAGTATATATATTCTTTGAGATAAAAAAGAAAAAAAGTAAAAGAGAATGAAAAGGAGGAAGAGGAGGATGAGAAGAAGGAGAAGAAGGAAAAGAGAAAAAAGGAGAAAAGGGAGGAAGAACTTGCAATAAATGAAATAGAATCCAGTCCCTTCACTTGGATAAGAGATCCAAAACTTTCTTTTGTCCTTTCATACATCTGATTGTCCTTCCAAACCAAGTACTCACCAACCTGACAATACTCTCTATTTTTTAATTAATTTATTTGTTTGTTTTTGTATTTATTTTTTAAAAAATTTTTAATTTTAAGAAAGAGAGAAAGTGGGAGACAGACAGACAAGGATAGACAGGAAAGAAGGGAGAGAGATAAGAAATATCAATTCTTTGCTGTGACATCTTGGTTTTTCATTGAATGCTTTCTCATATGTGCCTTGACCTGGGGGCTCCAGCCAAGTCAGTGACCCTTTGCTCAAGTCAGCAATCTTGAGCTCAAGACAGTGACCTTGAGCTTCAAGCCAGCAACCTTTGGGCTCAAGCCACCAACCATGGGTCATGTCTATGATTCCACCTTCAAGCTGGAGAACCTATACTCAAACTGGTGAGACTGCACTCAAGCTGATGACTTTGAGGTTTCAAACCTAGGTCTGCAAAATCCCTGGCCGATGCTCTATCTGTGCCACCACTTGGTTAGGATCTATTTTTCAATTTAATTAAATTTTATTTTTAATTAAATGCATCAGGAAGACATTGGTTAAAAAGATTATATAGGTTTCTAATGTACATTTCTATAATAGATTATCTGTATATTGCATTGTGTGCCCACCACAAAGTCAAGTCTCCTTCCATCACCAGTATTTGGCCCTCTTTATGCCTTACTATCCCTCTCCTCACTCCTCTGGTAACACCATACTGATGTCTGTGTCTATGAGTTTCAGTTTTATATCCAACAAATGAGTGAAATCATATGGTGTTGTGGACCGTTAATGGCAGGAAGCCATTATAGATTTGAGGATTGGCAGGAGGCTAAGTTCTCCCCCCTCCATCTCCATGTTTGGCTTTGATGCTGAGTATTTGCACCGACTCCACTTGCTTCCTTCGGTTCCCTGAAGCAATATACATGCCCTTCCTCTGACTCTTTGTTTGTTTCAGATGTTTGTAAATTTCACTAATGTATCCTGTTTTTGCCTTGGGAAAGTTCCTGTCTTAGGCTTTGATGTGCAACTTTGTATCAGGGTCCTTGATTTGCATAGGTCTATATAGTAAAGCAAACTGGGGCTATGACTCACTCAGATACTGCCAGGCAGTTTGAAGATTCCTCCCGGTCCCATCAGTTTTGTTCTGACAAAGTGTGTTTCCTTAATTCCGCACCATTATTTGGAGCCACGCTGGTCCGCGGCAATATGGTTCTTACCTTTTCTTGACACTTTCTTATAAATGCACATGTAAGCTGAAAAATTAACTTTCTTGTCTGTGTGTGTGTTTTCATCAGTGCAGTGTTCAGACAGCAGGGGTTGGATCTACATAATCCATTTTTTCAGATACCCTCATATAGCACCAAGTGTAACTAGCACTTAAATGACTCTGGGGAAGGGCAACAGTTCCTTTTGCTTTATGTGAAAACACATTTCTTTCAGGAGATTCTGAGCACTGAAGAGCCAGGCAGTGTAAGGCTATTGAGAAGAACATTCTGGATATGTCAAAAGGGAAATAATATTGCTGGTTTCTAATTGTTTTCTGCTCAGCTTAGTCAAGCCTTGGAGGTATTTAGCTCCTTCCCAGTGGTTGGTGACCATAATTTAGTCTAGTATTATTAACAGTATCAAGCACTCAGGCACAATTTTTTTTCACTATGAAACTTATTTATTCATTTGTTCACTCATTCATTCATTTCCTCAACACATGTTAGGCCCATTCTCTGAACCAGACCTTGTGCAAACACTATGGATAATACAGGGCTTATGGTTCTAGTAGTGACCATATTAGACTACTCCACAAAGGTGACACAAGCAATATGCTTCAGGTAATCAAGAAAAAGACAGAGAGATGACGTCAGAGTAATGGTGGGGTAGGAAGCGATACCAATAAATCTCCCCCAAACCTCAACAAGATCTTCAACCAGAAACAGAAAAACCTATCCTTGGAGCCTCCAGATGTTTCGCAATACACCCAAAGGTATGATTGAGCAAAAAATTGGCTAAATATATAACCAAACCCCAAAGGAAATAGGGAGTAAGGAATGCTCCGCCTTCCTCACTAACCTAAACAAGGCAGTTTTCACTGGAAACTGAACATATAGAAACTAAGGCGGGCAAAGGGGGTGAATAGATCCAGGCCGTGGAACAAACGGCCAAACCAGGCTGTGGCACGGAGATCCAAGCTGAGGAAAAACTGTTCCTGTGACAACCCGGGCAATACAGCTAACACTCGCGCCAAACCCAGACAAAGAAAGACAAGCGGGGCAGCCATTTTACCTGATCCCCTGGTTGGTGCATAGTGGGTGAGAGATTCCTTCCAAAGCCCCGGGAGGGTGCGCCCGTGTTACTCCACAGAGAGGCAGAGTCAGAGGCCTTTGTGTGGGCCGAAAGCCTCCAGGCCGCCCCAGCACCCTGGGAGAGCCGCACACAGGGAGGGAGCGAGAGCTAATTCCAACACTGGAACTTTTCAGTGTGGGTGGGAGGTTTCACTCAGAGGGCAAGACTCCGGCCTCACATCCTGGTCTATGCGCACGGAGAGTGGGCAGGAGACTCCTCCTAGCACCTCGGGAGTGGGAACCCGTGTTGTCCCATGGAGGGGTAGAATTGGGGGCCTTTGAGTGGGCCAAGGGTAGAGTCTCAGGCCGCCCCAGCGCCTTGAAAAAACTGCACACGGGTACGGAGCGAGAGCCAATTCCAACACTGAAACTTTTCAGTGGGGGCGGGGGGTTTCACTCAGAGGGCGAGACTTCCGGTCTAACATCCTGGTCTGCATGCGCAGATAGTGAACAAGAGTTTCCTCCAAGTGCCCCGGGAGTGGGTGCCCGCCCGTGTTACCAGACAGAGTGGCAGAGCCAGAGGTCTTTGAGTAGGTGGAAGCCCCGGCTGATTATGCTAGCGGCTCTGACTGACTGAGCCTTACCCAGAGCCCTGTGCTGAGTGGGAATAGAGTGGGGAGTGGCCAGCTCTTTGAGCCTCTTACTATCCAGGCAGAGGCAGCAGCAACCCCATAGCTGCATTATCAGGCTACTAATTGAGGAAGGAAAGACTAGGAAAGAGGCTCCAGGAACATGGACTCTCTCACTGTCAGAGCCTATAAATGCTAATGAGCCTCGACTGCCAACGAGAATGAAGCACAATACATGACATCACCATAGAGACTTATCAACTGCAAACCTCTACCTGAGCATGCCAAAGGGGCAGAACCCGGGGTACAGAGTCACCGACCAGGAAGAGGAAGAGAAAAGAAAAAGCAAGAAGTTAACCTCTCAAAATCAGAATAATCCGCAGACTTTATAACCTATTCCATTTTATTATATTTGTTCATTTGTTTCTCTTATCTTCATCCTTGATTTTTTCTTTTTTTTTTTCCTCCTCCAATTTGGTCATTTAACTCTCTACCGGTCTTACTCTCTCCTCTCCTTGAACTACACTACCCATAAGTGTTACATCTCCCATTATCTTTTCTTTCCTCTTTTTTTCTCTCTATAAGGGTTGCACTCCAAAACCCTTAACCCTTTCTCTCTCTCTCCTCTTTTTTATTTTTTCTTCTTTTAGTGGTTCGCTCTTTTTTTTCTCTCTCTCTCTTTCTTTTCTCCCTCTATATTAGTTTCTTCCTTTCTCCTTTACATCTCCTCTCATTCAAACCTCAATAACAAACAAATTATTTTAACTAGGACTCAAACTTATGATTGTGGCATTTTGGGGTTTTTTTACTTTACCTTTTTAACTCACTAGCAGTGCTCCCATCCCTGGCTCTCCATTTTATCAAGCTCTTGTTCCACTAAATACAATAGTAACTTTTTAATTTGTCCCCCCATTTTCCTGTTTCCCTCTTACTCCTCTCATCATAACCCTTAGTCAACCAACACCTAAATGCAAATCATTTTATTCTTGATCCAAATTTTTTCATTATTTGCTTTTTGTGGGTCCATACCCCCCCTTTTTAATTTTTATTTTATTTTATTTTTTATTATTTTTTTTCTTGCCCCTTTATTACTTTTCCCCAATTCAGGCCCCCCATTACAGGCATTATTTGTTCTATTAAATACAATATAATTCACAGTTCACCACAAGATTTTCTCAAGAAAGAGGGGAGAGGAGAGAAGAGGAAAAAAAAAGGGAGGGAATAATTTCCTTCTTTTAAATTTTATTTAATTTTATTTTTCTTTATTTTATTATTAATTTTTTTAAAACAACAATTGTTTCATTTTTTTATTTTTTTAACTTTTTATTTTTTATTAAATCTCATTAATACTATCAACAAAACCAACCTCAGATGCCATTAAGGAAGATAAAATCGAATATCATGGATACAAAAGAAAGAGAGGTAACACAGAGAGATGAGGAAAAATCTATGGAGAAAAAATTTAATATATTGGAAATCTTGGAGTTAAACGACAGAGAATTCAAGATAGAAATCCTAAAAATACTCAGAGATATACAAGAAAACACAGAAAGGCAATTTAGGGAGCTCAGAGAACAACTCAATGATCACAAAGAATATATGTCCAAGGAAATTGAAACTATAAAAACAAATCAAACAAAGATGAAAAACTCAATTCACGAGCTGAAAAACGATGTAACAAGCTTGGCTAATAGAACAGGCCAGATAGAAGAGAGGATTAGTGAAATAGAAGACAAGTAACTTGAAGCACAACAGAGAGAAGAAAGAGACTCAAAAATTTAAAAAAATGACATAACCCTACAAGAATTATCTGACTCCATCAGAAAGAATAACATAAGAATAATAGGTATATCAGAGGGAGAAGAGAGAGAAAATGGAATGGAGAACATACTCAAACAAATAATAGATGAGAACTTGCCAAGCCTGTGGAAAGAACTAAAGCCTCAAATTCATGAAGCAAACAGAACTCCGAGTTTTTTTAACACCAACAAACCTACTCCAAGGCACATCATAATGAAATTGGCACAAACCAACGGTAAAGAAAAAATTCTCAAGGCAGCCAGGGAAAAGAAGAATACAACATATAAAGGAAGGCCCATTAGATTATCATCAGTTTTCTCAGCAGAAACTCTAAAAGTTAGAAGAGAGTGGATCCCAATATTTAAAGTTTTGAAAGAGAGGAACTTTCAGCCACGAATACTATACCCATCAAAGCTATTCTTCAAATATGAAGAAGAAATAAAAACATTCACACATACAGAAAAGATGAGGGAATTTATCATCAGAAAACCTCCACTCCAGGAATTACTAAAGGGGGTTCTCCAATCAGATACAAAGAACAAAAAAAATAAAGCCACAAGTAAAAGCTCCAAGAAGAACACAATAAAACCAAATTTAAACTGTGACAACAACAAAAAGAAAGGTGGGAGAGGATGGAGATTAACAGTAGCAAAGGACGATGGAGTGCAAAAATACTCAAAAAATTGTGCGCTACAATGAACAGGGTAGGAACCCTTTTCATTACCTAAAGGTAACCACCATTGAAAAAAACACCACAGAAACACATGAGATAAAAAAGATAGCAACAGTAGAAAGGTGTATGGAATACAACCAAATAAAAACAAAAGATAGAAAACGAAAGAGAAGGATCAAACAAGACACAAAACTAACAGAAAGCAAGATATAAAATGGCAATAGGGAACTCACAAGTGTCAATAATTACACTAAATGTAAATGGATTAAACTCATCAATGAAAAGACACAGAGTAGCAGAATGGATTAAAAAAAGAAAATCCAACTGTATGTTGCCTACAAGAAACTCATCTAAGTAACAAAAATAAAAACAAATTCAAAGTGAAAGGCTGGAAAACAATACTTCAAGCAAATAACATCCAAAAAAAAGCAGGCGTAGCAATACTCATATCTGATAAGGCTGACTACAAGACAGCAAAAGTACTCAGAGACAAAAATGGCCATTTCATAATGGCTAAGGGGACACTGAATCAAGAAGACATAACAATTCTTAATATATATGCACCAAACAAAGGAGCACCAAAATATATAAGACAGCTACTTATTGACCTTAAAACAAAAACTGACAAAAATACAATCATAATGGAGACCTCAATACACCGCTGACAGCTATAGATCGGTCATCCAAACAGAGAATCAACAAAGATATAGTGGCCTTAAACAAAACACTAGAGCACCTGGATATGATAGACATCTACAGGATATTTCATCCCAAAGTGACTGAGTATACATTTTTCTCCAGTGTACATGGATCATTCTCAAGAATTGACCATATGTTGGGCCACAAAAACAACATCAGCAAATTCAGAAAAATCGAAGTTGTACCAAGCATATTTTCTGATCATAAAGCCTTGAAACTAGAATTCAACTGCAAAGAAGAGGGAAAAAAATCCCACAAAAATGTGGAAACTAAACAACATACTTTTAAAAAATGAATGGGTCAAAGAAGAAATAAGTGGAGAGATCAAAAGATATATACAGACCAATGAAAATGACAATACAACATATCAGAATCTATGGGATGCAGCAAAAGCAGTGATAAGAGGGAAGTTCATATCACTTCAGGCATATATGAACAAACAAGAGAGAGCCCAAGGGAACCACTTAACTTCACACCTTAAGGAACTAGAAAAAAAAGAACAAAGACAACCCAAAACCAGTTGAAGAAAGGAGATAATAAAAATCAGAGCAGAAATAAATGAAATAGAGAAGAGTAAAACTATATAAAAAATTAATAAAACAAAGAGCTGGTTCTTTGAAAAGATCAATAAAATTGACAAACCCTTGGCAAGACTTACCAAGGAGAAAAGAGAAAGAACTCATATAAACAAAATCCAAAATGAAAGAGGAGAAATCACCACGGACACCATAGATATACAAAGAATTATTGTAGAATACTATGAAAAACTTTATGCCATTAAATTCAACAATCTAGAAGAAATGGATAAATTCCTAGAACAATACAATCTTCCTAGACTGAGTCAAGAAAAATCAGAAAGCCTAAACAGACCTATTAGTAGAGAAGAAATAGAAAATACCATTAAAAACCTCCCCAAAAATAAAAGTCCAGACCCTGATGGCTATACCAGCAAATTTTATGAAACATTCAAAGAAGACTTGGTTCCTATTCTACTCAAAGTCTTCCAAAAAATTGAAGAAGAAGCAATACTTCCAAACACATTTTATGAGGCCAACATAACCCTCATACCAAAACCAGGCAAGATGGCACAAAAAAAGAAAATTACAGACCAATATTTCTAATGAATACAGATGCTAAAATACTAAACAAAATACTAGCAATTCGAATACAACAACATATAAAAAAATAATACATCATAATCAAGTGGGATTCATCCCAGAATCTCAAGAATGATTCAACATACGTAAAACGGTTAACGTAATACACCATATCAACAAAACAAAGAACAAAACCACATGATCTTATCAATAGACGCAGAAAAGGCTTTCGATAAAATACAACACAACTTTATGTTTAAGACTCTCAACAAAATGGGTATAGAAAGAAAATACCTCAACATGATAAAGGCTATATATGATAAACCATCAGCTAACATCATATTAAATGGCACTAAACTGAAGGCTTCCCCCCTTAAATCAGGAACAAGACAGGGGTGTCCACTGTCTCCACTGTTATTTAATGTGGTACTAGAGGTTCTAGCCAGAGCAATCAAACAAAACAAAGAAATAAAAGGTATCCATATTGGAAAAGAAGAAGTAAAGGTATCACTTTTTGCAGATGATATGATTCTATACATCGAAAACCCCAAAGAATCCACAAAAAGACTACTAGAAACAATAAGCCAATACAGTAAGGTCACAGGATACAAAATTAACATACAAAAGTCCATAGCCTTTCTATATGCCAACAGTGAAACAACTGAGAACGAACTCAAAAGAATAATCCCCTTCACAATTGCAACAAAAAAAAAATAAAATACTTAGGAATAAACATAACAAAGAATGTAAAGGACTTATATAACAAAAACTATAAACCATTGTTAACAGAAATCGAGAAAGATATAATGAGATGGAAGAATATTCCTTGTTTTGGTTAGGAAGAATAAATATAATCAAGATGGCTATATTACCCAAAGCAATATACAAATTTAATGCAATTCCCATAAAAATTCCATTTGACATTTTTTAAAGAAATAGAGCAAAAAATCATCAGATTTATATGAAACTATAAAAAACCCCGAATAGCCAAAGCAATCCCAATGAAAAAGAATGAAGCTGGGGTCATTACAATACCTGAGTTTAAACTATATTATAGGGTCACGACAATCAAAACAGCATGGTATTGGCAGAAAAATAGACACTCAGACCAATGGAACAGAATAGAAAGTCCAGAAATAAAACCACATATATATAGTCAAATAATTTTTGATAAAAGGGCCAAGAACATACAATGGAGAAAAGAAAGCTTCTTCAATTAATGATGCTGGGAAAACTGGAAAGCCACATGCAAAAGAATGAAACTGGACTACAGTTTGTCCCCCTGTACTAAAATTCACTCAAAATGGATCAAAGATCTAAATATAAGACCTGAAACAATTAAGTACATAGAAGAAGACATAGGGACTAAACTCATGGACCTGGGTTTTAAAGAGCATTTTATGAATTTGACTCCAAAGGCAAGAGAAATGAAGGCAAAAATTAATGAATGGGATTACATCAGACTGAGAAGTTTTTGCTCAGCAAGAGTAACTGATAACAAAATAAACAGAAAGCCAACTAAATGAGAAATGATACTTTCAAACAACAGCTCAGATAAGGGCCTAATATCGAAAATATACAAAGAACTCATAAAACTCAACAACAAACAAACAAACAATCCAATAAAAAATGGGAGGAGGACATGAACAGACACTTCTTTCAGGAGGAAGTACAAATGGCCAACAGATATATGAAAAGATGCTCATCTTCTTTAGTTATTAGAGAAATGCAAATCAAAACTGCAATGAGATAGCACCTCAGACCTGTTAGATTAACTATTATTAACAAGACAAGTAATAGCAAATGTTGGAGAGGCTGTGGAGAAAAAGGAACCCTCATACACTGTTGGTGGGAATGTAAAGTAGTACAACCATTATGGAAGAAAGTATGGTGGTTCCTCAAAAAACTGAAAATAGAACTACCTTATGATCCAGCAATCCCTCTACTGGGTATATACCCCCAAAACTCAGAAACATTGATACGTAAAGACACATGCAGCCCCATGTTCATTGCAGCATTGTTCACAGTGGCCAGGACATGGAAACAACCAAAAAGCCCTTCAATAGAAGACTGGATAAAGAAGAAGTGGCACATATACACTATGGAATACTACTCAGTCATAAGAAATGATGACATTGGATCATTTACAGCAAAATGGTGGGATCTTGATAACATTATACGAAGTGAAATAAGTAAATCAGAAAAAAACAGGAACTGCATTATTCCATACGTAGGTGGGACATAAAAGTGAAACTAAGAGACATTGATAAGAGTGTGGTGGTTACGGGGGGAAGGGGGGAATGGGAGAGGGAAAGGGGGAGGGGGAGGGGCACAAAGAAAACAAGATAGAAGGTGACAGAGGACAATCTGACTTTGGGTGATGGTTATGCAACATAATTGAACGACAAGATAACCTGGACTTGTTTTCTTTGAATATATGTATCCTGATTTATTGATGTCACCCCATTAAAAAAATAAAATTAAAAAAAAAAGTCAGTTTTACCCCAAAGTGCCAGAGGAAAATCTCTGCCACTAATAGCCTACTTCCATTACTTTCATTCAACCCCACTTTTATTCCCCCGGGTTTCTGCTTCTGCAGACTTCAACTTTCAAATAGTCAAAGAAATGAATTAAGGTAGAAATCACAGCCATCTGCTTTCCACTCAACATGGAAAATCACCTAGTTTTTCACTGATGCCTAAAACTGTTAAATTTTCTAGTTAATTTACAGTAATATGTGTGCAAATACTTTGCAAAAATCTCTGCCTCGTTTTCTACATTAATATAGATAGGTGATGGAAGTTTGAGGTTTAACTATGCATAATTTTGATAGTATAAAATACCTTGCACAAAAAAGAAAGAAAAAGTGATAGAATTGCTTAGTGACTTTAATTTGCCTTTACATAGAATGTAAATAGCATTAGTCTAACTCTACCACACAAAAACACATTGAGCAAACAAGAGCTGTTTTCACCCACTTGAGCTAAAACAAGAATGAGCTTTTGGAATGGGTAGTACTACTCACTGATTCATGCATGCTATTAGGCAATTAACTCCCCCTTTGGAATAAAAATGTCAATTAGTCCCTTTGCTAAAGCATTGCAATAAAGCATTTTAAGCCACTTTCCCCACCAAACCTCTTTGTGTTACCTTTCTCACAGGGATTTGTTGGCAGTGACAGTCCACGTCTGCAAAGAAAGCTGTAGCCATGAGGCAGCAACATTCAGAATGGACAGGCTCCAGTAAGATCTCACCTGAGGAGGAAAAGTAAAGGCCTAAAAAAGGGTCCACTTGTGGGGATATTGTGCAACTTAGTTGTATTAGCCTTACTGTCTTGGCAAGATCACATTTCAATCAGTGACTTACTACTTCATCTGTAGTTTATGAATGAGCACATGGTTTTGGCAAATAGCTACAATTTCTATTTCACCCAAAACAACACTTGTAAAGAGTTCAGGCTCTTTATAAAGAATTTAGATTGACTTAAAGGTGACATAGGGCAGAGATTAAGAGCGCAGGTGCTGGTAGCTGACTGTCTGGATTCAAATTCTATTGGTGCTACTTATTAGCTGTGTGCCTTTGGTCAAGTTACTTAACATCTCTGTGCCTCAGATGCCTCTATTCCTCTTCAATATAATGGGGCTAATACATTATCCACCTTAAAAGATTATAGTACAAATTACATAGGTTAATACAGAGAAACTAGGTAAAAGAGTGTCATAAATAGCAGCATAGTTATGCTTAGAAAAACACCATTTTATAAAATTATAAATCAAAAATAAAAATATATATTGGGCTCCTCAAGTACAGACCTCAATGGGAAGTCATTTTTCTAACAGCCACCACAATCTGGGGTAAAGCCTCTGAAGAGCCTAAAATGATGTTGTGAAGTTCATGTTCTTCATGTCTGCCCTTGACTCAATGATGGGTTCTTCCAGTCTTCATTTGAAGCCTGCATGCATAATTTATTTTTGAAACAGCTTTATTGAGATACAATTCACACACTACACAATTCATCTTTTAAAATTGTACAATTAATTGGGTTTTAATATATTCACAGGGTGTGTAACCACCATTTCTCTCTAATTACAGAATATTTTGTTCATTCCAAAAGAAAACTTGTAACCACTAAGTAGTCACTCTCCATTTCCTCCTCCCTCCAGCTCCTGGCAACCTTTAATATATTTTTTGTGTCTATATCTTTTGATATTCTAGATATTTTAGATAAATGGAATCATATGAGATGTGATCTTTCATTTCTTTTACCTAGCATAATGTTTTCAAGATTCATTCATGTTGAAGCATGAATCAGTACTTCATGCTTTTTTATAGTTGAATAGATTTTACAATATAGATATACTATATTTTATATATTTATTCCTCATTCATAGACATTTTGGATGTTTCCTCTGTTGACTATTATGAATAATACTACAATGAACAATTTTTGTACAAGTTTTTGTGTGAACATTTGTATTTAATTCTGTTGGGTATATACTTCAGAGAGGGACTTCTGGGCCATATGGTAACTTTATGGCTAACTTTTTAAGTTACTACCAAGCTTTTTTTCCAAAGAAGCTGCGACATTTTACATTTCCATTAGCAATGTATAAAGGTTCAAATTTATCCACATTTTTGTCAACACTTGATATTTTCTGTCTCCTTTAATTTTAGCTGTCCTAGTGTCTTGTACTTTTGATGCACATGTCCGTGATCACTAATGTTGAGCATCTTTTCACTGACTTATTGGCGATTTGCATATTTTTTGGAGAAATGTATATTTACATTATTTTTTCATTCTAAAGAAAAGGCTGGACACTCTTTTGACACAATCCAGCAACAACCTGAGATAGCTGGATTAGTTTCCCTAAAAATTAGAACTGATATATCAGGGAAAAGAAATCAGTGAAGGATATAGCAACCAGCAGAGAAACATAGTATAGGCAATGAGGGGAAAAGCAGCAGGAAGAACAGATAAAGGAACTAAAAAATCCTAGCAGCTATTTGTGGGAAAAACAAATAACCTGAAAATCTTTAATAGACTTTTGGCCATAGTGTTTAATACCACAATGTTAGGGTTAGAGTGGGAAGTCAGTAAGGAATGTATAGCTGCCTGTTTAGTCCTGGGACAATAATACCTCAGGATGCCCCATTATTCCTCAGTTGTGAATTTGATTTTATAACTGTAGCATATATATTACAATATGTGCATTTTGGAATACCTACTGTATTCCAGGTCTTCTATGAACAATTTTACACATATTATCTTATTTAATACCCACAACATTCCTATGACATTAGTTCCAGTAATACCCTCACTTTACACTATCTGTAAAGAAAACTGAGGCTCAAAAAGATTAAGTAAGTTACCATATCTAACACTGCCAATAAGTGGAAGAACGAAGAATTAAACCTATATCTATGTAATTCTTTTTTATTTTATTTTATACTTATTTTATTTATAAAATTAAATTTAAAGAAGTGACATTGATCAATAAGAGTACATAGGTTTCAGGTAAATGTTTCTATAATATTTGAACTATTGATTATGTTGTGTACATATTACTAAAAGTCAAATAATTTTCTATCATCATATATTTAGTCCTCTTTACTTCATTACACCACCCCCTCCGACTAGTAACTACTTCACTTTTATCTAGGTCCATTAGTCTCAGTTTTACAGATGAGAGGAAGACAGGAACATACAGGAAGGGAAAGAGATGAGAAACATTAAATCTTCATTGCAGTGCCTTATGTGTTCATTGATAGCTTTCTCATATGTGCCTTTACCAGGAAGCTTCAGCTGAGCCAGCGACCTCTTGCTCAAGCCAGCAACATTGGGCTTCAAGCAAGAGATCTTTGGGCTCAAGCCAGGGGGTCATGTTTATAATCCCATGCTCAAGCTGGAGAGCCTGCACTCAAGCCAGAGACTTTAGGATTATGAACCTGGTTCCTCTGCATACCAGGCCGATGCTTTTCCACTGCACCACCACCTAGTCAGGCAACTTTTTCTGATTTGCTTATTTCACTCTGTAAAATGTTCTCAAGGTCTATTCATAAATAGCCTTATGCCATAAATGGCATTATGTCATGATTTCTTATGGCTGAATAGTATTCCATTATATATATGCACCACTTGTTCTATATGCAATCTTCTATTAAGGGACACTTTGGTATTTTCCATGTTTTGGCCACTGTGAATAATGATGGAATAAACATGGGGGTGCATGTGTCTTTACATACTACTGTTTTTAGGTTTTATGGGTAGATACCCAGTAGAGGGATTTCTGGATAATATGGTAGTTCTCAAAATTTTAAGGGAAAAAGAGGTCAGAGACAGGCAAACAGAAAGTGAGAGCTGTTCATTGATTGCTTTCTTATATATGCCTTGACTGGGGGGCTACCTTGCTCAAGCAGTAGCCTTGAGCAGAATCCAGTGACTTTGGCCTTCAAATCAGCAACTGTTGGGCTCAATACAGTGACAATGAGGTCATGTCTATGATCTCAAACTCAAGACAGCAACCTTGCATTCAAGCTGATGAGCAGGTGTTCAAGCTGGAAAACTTGAAGTATTGAAACTGGGTCTTCACCATCAAAAGCCAATGCTCTAACCACACTACTACTGTCTGGTCAGGCAAGGAACCACCATACTCTCTTCTATAATTATTGTACTAGTTTTCAGTCTCTGCAGCAGTAAATGAGGGTTCCTTATTCCCCACAGCCTCTCCAACACTTCTTATTACCCGTCTTGTTGATAATAGCCAATTTAACAATTGTGAGGTTGCATAAAATTATAGTTTTGACTTGCATTGCTTCAATAGCTACTGAATATGAGCATATTTTCATATATATGTTGACCATTTGTAAGATTTCTTGGGAGAAATATCTATTCGGGTCATTTTCTTTCTTTTTTTAATTTATTTTTTTCATGGGGTGACATCAATAAATCAGGATACATATATTCAAAGATAACATGTCCAGGTTATCTTGTCATTCAATTATGTTGCATACCCATCACCCAAAGTCAGATTGTCCTCTGTCAACTTCTATCTAGTTTTCTTTGTGCCCCTCCTCCTCCCCCCTTCCTTCTCCCTCTCCCCCTCCCCCCATAACCACCATACTCTTATCAATGTCTCTTAGTTTCACTTTTATGTCCCACCTACGTATGGAATAATGCAGTTCCTGGTTTTTTCTGTTTTACTTATTTCACTTCGTATAATGTTATCAAGATCCCAACCATTATGGAAGAAAGTATGGTGGTTCCTCAAAAAACTGAAAATAGAACTACCTTATGACCCAGCAATCCCTCTACTGGGTATATACCCCCAAAACTCAGAAACATTGATACGTAAAGACACATGCAGCCCCATGTTTATTGCAGCATTGTTCACAGTGGCCAGGACATGGAAACAACCAAAAAGTCCATCAATAGATGACAGGATAAAGAAGATGTGGCACATATACACTATGGAATACTACTCAGCCATAAGAAATGATGACATTTTTTAATTTTTTAATTGAATTGTTTGCTTGTTGTTGTTGAGATTTCTGAGTTCTTTATATATTTTGCATTTAACCCCGTATCTAAGCTATTGTTTTTAATTATCATCTTCTATTTGGTTGGCTGCTGTTTTACTTTGTTGTCAGTGTATTTTGCTGTGAAAAAGCTTTTTAGTTTTATATAGTTATATTCACTTATTGTTGCCTTTACTTCTCTTGACTTAGGGGTCAAATTTATTAAATTTCTCTATGGCCAAGATCCATGAGTTTAGCACATATACTTTCTTCTATATAATTTATTGTTTCAGATCTTATATTTAGGTCATAAATCCATTTTGAATTAATTTTTGTGCATAGAGACAAGCTGTAGTCAAGTTTTATTCTTTTGCATGTGGCTATCTAATTTTCCCAACATCATTTATTGAAGAAGCTTTCTTTTCTCTATTGTGTGATT
Organism: Saccopteryx bilineata; assembly: GCF_036850765.1. Taxonomy (NCBI): domain Eukaryota; kingdom Metazoa; phylum Chordata; class Mammalia; order Chiroptera; family Emballonuridae; genus Saccopteryx; species Saccopteryx bilineata. The sequence goes on from NC_089502.1 coordinate 946,725, forward strand.
TTGGCTCCTATGTCAAGGATTATTTGCTCATATATATGTGGTTTTATTTCTGGGCTTTAAATTTTGTTCTATTGGTCTGTATGTTTGTTTTTTAGCAATATCATGATGTTTTCATTATTGTGGTTCTGTAATATAATTTGATGTCAAGTAGTGTGATACCACCAGCTTCATTCTTCTTTTTCAGGATTGCTTTGGCTGTTTGGGGCTTTTTATGATTCCATACAAACCTGGTGATTTATTGTTCTATGTCTTTAAAAAAATGACATTAGGATTTTGATAGGGGCTGCATTTAGTTTGTATATTGCTTTTGGTAATATGGCTATTTTTACTACATTGTTTCCTCCAACCCATGAACATGGAATATTATTTTTTATTTCAATGTGACTTTTTCAATTCTTCTCAATAATGCTTTGTAGATTTTATTATATAAGGTCCCTCACATCCTCTGTTAAATTTATTCTTAAGTATTTTATTTATTTCTTGTTGTTGCAATTGTGAAAGGAATTTTTTCAGTTTTCTGAAGTTTCATGGTAGCATATAGGAAAACAACAGAATTTCTGCATTGAATTTGCATCCTGCTAATTTACTGTACTGGTTTCTTATTTCTAATAGTTTTTCAGTGGAGTCTCTGGAATTTTCTATTTACAGGATCATATCATCTGTAAAAAGTGATGTCTTTATTTTATCTTTCCTGATATAGATGCCTTTTATTTCTTTCTCTTGCTGATTGTTCTGGCAAAAACTTCCAGAACTATGTTAAATAATAGTGGAGAGAGTGGGCAACCTTGTCTTGTTCCTGGTTTTAGAGGAAAAGCCTTCATTTTTTCACCATTTAGTATGATATTAGCTGGTGGTTTGTCATATATGTTCTTTATTATGTTGAAAGTCTTTCCCTCTATACCCATTTTTTAATGTTTTAGACATAAAGAGATGTTGTAACTTACCTAAAGACTTTTCTGCATTTATTGAAAAAAAACATATAATTTTTTTTCTTTGTTTTGGTGATGTTGTGTATTACATTGATTGATATATGTATTTTGAATCATCCTTGTGATCCTGGAATGAATTCCACTTGATTGTAATGTATTATTTTTTAATGTTTTACTGTATTTGATTTGCTAGTATTTTGCTTAGGAATTTTGTATCTGTATTCATTAGAGAAATTGGTATGAAGTTTTTGTTTTCTTGAGTTTTCTTTACTAGGTTTTGGTATCAGGGTTATGCTGGTTTCATAAAATGTGTTAGAGTGTGCCTGACCAGGTGGTGGAGCAGCAAATAGAGTGTTGGGTTGGGTTTCAGAGGACCCAGTTTTTAATCCTTGAGGTCGTTGGCTTGAGAACAGGTTCATCCAGCTTGAGCACAGGCTTACCAGCTTGAGTGTGGGGTCGCTGACTTGAGCATGAATTCATAGACATGACCTCATGGTCACTGGCTTGAGCCCAAAGTCACTAGTTTGAGCAAGGTGTTACTTGCTCTGCTGTAGCCCCTGGTCAGGGCACATATGAGAAAGCAATCAATGAAAAACTAAGGAGCAACAGTGAAAAATTGATGCTTCTCATCTCTCTCCCTTCCTGTCTGTCTGTCCCTGTTTCTTTCTCTCTGATTCTCTCTGTCACACAAAAAAATGTGTTAAGGAAAAATGCTTCTTCTATTTTTTGAAAGACTTTGAAAAGAAAAGGTAATAAATCTTTGATTTTGGGAGAATTCACTAGAATAGCCATCTGCTCCTGGACTTAATTTTGGAGGAATTTTTTATAGTTGTTTTCATTTCCTCCCTGCTTATAGGTCTATTTGGGTATTTCACATCTTCACGACTCAGTCTAGGAAGACTGTATAGTCCTAGAAATTTATCCATATCTTATAGGTTGTTAAATTTGGTGGCATAAGTTTTATAACATTCTCCTGTGAAATTGTATATCTATGATGTCTGTGGTAATTTCTTCTCTTTTATTTCAGTTTTGATCTCTTTCTCTTTTTTCATTGGTGAGTCTAGCCAAAGATTTGTCAATTTTCTTAATTTTTTCAAAATAAGCAGCTCTTCATTGTATTATTTTTTCTATAATTATTTTTTTATTATATTTATTTATTTATTTTTCATGCAGTGACATCAGTAAATCAAGATACATATATTCAAAGACAACATGTCCAGGTTATCTTGTCGTTCAATTATGTTGCATACCTATCACCCAAAGTCAGATTGTCCTCTGTCACCTTCAATCTAGTTCTCTTTGTGCCCCTCTCCTTCCCCTTCCCTCTTTCTCTCCCCCCTCCCCCTGTAACCACCACACTCTTATCAATGTTTCTTGGTCTCACTTTTATATCCCATTTACGAATGGAATAATGCAGTTCCTGGTTTTTTCTGATTTACTTATTTCACTCCGTATAATGTTGTCAAGATCCCACAATTTTGCTATAAATGATCCGATGTCAACATTTCTTATGGCTGAGTAGTATTCCATAGTGTACATGTGCCACATCTTCTTTATCCAGTCATCTATTGATGGGCTTTTTGGTTGTTTCCATGTCCTGGCCAATGTGAACAATGCTGCAATGAACATGGGGCTGCATGTGTCTTTATGAATCAATGTTTCTGAGTTTTGGGGGTATATATCCAGTAGAGGGATTGCTGGGTCATAAGGTAGTTCTATTTTCAGTTTTTTGAGGAACCACCATACTTTCTTCCATAATGGTTGTACTATACATTCCCACCAACAGTGGATGAGGGTTCCTTTTCCTCCACAACCTCTCCAACATTTGCTAATACAAGTCTTGTTAATAATAGCTAATCTAACAGGTGTGAGGTGGTATATCATTGCAGTTTTGATTTGCATTTCTCTAATAACTAAAGAAGATGAGAATCTTTTCATATATCTGTTGGCCATTTGTATTTCTTCCTGGGAGAAGTGTCTGTTCATATCCTCTTCCCATTTTTTTATTGGATTGTTTGTTTGTTTGTTGTTGAGTTTTAGGAGTTCTTTGTATATTTTGGATATTAAGCCCTTATCTGAGCAGGTGTTTAAAAATATCATTTCCCAATTAGTTGGCTGTCTGTTTATCTTGTTATCAGTTTCTCTTGCTGAGCAAATACTTCTTAGTCTGATGTAGTTCCATTCATTAATTTTTGCTTTCACTTCTCTTGCCTGTGGAGTCAAATTCATAAAATGCTCTTTAAAACCCAGGTCCACGAATTTAGTACCTATGTCTTCTTCTATGTACTTTATTGTTTCAGGTCTTATGTTTAGATCTTTGATCTATTTTGAGTTAATTTTAGTACAGGGGGACAAACTTTGTCCAGCTTCATTCTTTTGCATGTGGCTTTCCAGTTTTCCCAGCATCATTTGTTGAAGAGGCTTTCTTTTCTCCATTGTGTGTTGTTGGCCCCTTTATCAAAAATTATTTGACTATATATATGTGGTTTTATTTCTGGGCTTTCTATTCTGATCCATTGATCTGAGTGTCTATTTTTCTGCCAATACCATACTGTTTTGATTGTCGTGGCCCTATAATATAGTTTGAAGTCAGGTATTGTAATGCCCCCAGCTTTATTCCTTTCTTTAGGATTGCTTTGGCTATTCGGGGCCTTTTATAATTTCATATAAATCTGATTATTTTTGCTCCATTTTTTAAAAAATGTCATTGGAATTTTTATGGGAATTGCATTAAATTTGTATATTGCTTTGGGTCATATGGCATCTTGATTATATTTATTCTACCTAACCAAGAAGAAGGAATATTCTTCTATCTCATAATATCTTTTTTGATTTCCCTTAACAATGGTTTATAGTTTTCATTGTATAAGTCCTTTACATTCTTTGTTATGTTTATTCCTAGGTATTTTAATTTTTTTGTTGCAATTGTGAAGGGGATTATTCTTTTGAGTTCATTCTCAAATGTTTCATTGTTGGCATATAGAAAGGCAATTGATTTCTGTATGTTAATTTTGTATCCTGCAACCTTATTGTATTGGCTTATTGTTTCTAGTAGTCTTTTTGTGGATTCTTTGGGGGTATTGATGTATAGGATCATATCATCTGCAAAAAGTGATACCTTTACTTCTTCTTTTCCGATATGGATGCCTTTTATTTCTTTGTCTTGACTGATTGCTGTGGCTAGAACTTCTCCTACCACATTAAATAAGAGTGGAGAGAGTGGACAACCCTGTCTTGTTCCTGATTTAAGGGGGAAAGCCTTCAGTTTTGTGCCATTTAGTATGATGTTAGCTAATGGTTTATCATATATGGCCTTTATCATGTTGAGCTATTTTACTTCTATACCTATTTTGTTGAGAGTCTTAAACGTAAAATTGTGTTGTATTTTATCAAAAGCCTTTTCTGCATCTATTGATAATATCATGTGGTTCTTGTTCTTTGTTTTGTTGATATGTCCATGGTGATTTCTCCTCTTTCATTTTGGATTTTGTTTATATGAGTTCTTTCTCTTTTTTTCTTTGGTAAGTCTTGCCAAGGGTTTGTCAATTTTGTTGATCTTTTCAAAGAACCAGCTCCTTGTGTTATTAATTTTTTTCTATAGTTTTTCTGTTCTCTATTTCATTTATTTCTGCTCTGATTTTTATTATCTCCTTTCTTCAGCTGGTTTTGGGTTGTCTTTGTTCTTCTTTTTCTAGTTCCTTAAGGTGTGAAGTTAAATGGTTCACTTGGGCTCTCTCTTGTTTGTTCATATGTACCTGAAGTGATATGAACTTCTCTCTTATCACTGCTTTTGCTGCATCCCATAGATTCTGATATGTCATATTGTCATTTTCATTTTTCTGTATATATCTTTTGATCTCTGCACTTATTTCTTCTTTGACCCATTCATTCTTTAAAAGTATGTTGTTTAGTTTCCACATTTTTGTGGGATTTTTTCCCTCTTCTTTGCAGTTGAATTCTAGTATCAAGGCTTTATGATCAGAACATATGCTTGAAACAACTTTGATTTTTCTGAATTTGCAGATGTTGTTTTTGTGCCCCAACATATGGTCTATTCTTGAGAATGATCCATGTACACTGGAGAAAAATATATACTCAGTCACTTTGGGATGAAATGTCCTGTAGATGTCTATCATATCCAGGTGCTCTAGTCTTTGTTTAAGGCTGCTATATCTTTGTTGATTCTCTGTTTGAATGACCGATATAGAGCCGTCAGCGGTGTATTGAGGTCTCCAAGTATGATTGTATTTTTGTCAGTTTTTGTTTTAAGGTCAATAAGTAGCTGTCTTATATATTTTGGTGCTCCTTGGTTTGGTGCATACATATTAAGAATTGTTATGTCTTCTTGATTCAGTGTCCCCTTAGCCATTATGAAATGGCCTTTTTTGTCTCTGAGTACTTTTGCTGTCTTGTAGTCAGCATTATCAGATATGAGTATTGCTACGCCTGCTTTTTTTTGGATGTTATTTGCTTGGAGTATTGTTTTCCAGCCTTTCACTTTGAATTTGTTTTTATCCTTGTTACTTAGATGAGTTTCTTGTAGGTAGCATACAGTTGGTTTTTCTTTTTTTATCCATTCCGCTACTCTGTGCCTTTTTATTGGTGAGTTTAATCCGTTTACATTTAGTGCAATTATTGACACTTGTGAGTTCCCTATTGCCATTGTATAGATTGCTTTCTGTTAGTTTTTTGTCTTGTTTGATTTTTCTCTTTCGTTTTTCTATCTTTTGTTTCTATTTGTTTGTGTTCCATACATCTTTCTTCTGTTGCTATCTTTTTTAAATCATGTGCTACTGTGGTCGTTTTTTAAATGGTGGTTACCATTAAGTAATGAAAAGGGTTCCTACCCTGTTCCTTGTAGTGCAATATTTTGTGAATACTTTTGCACTCCATCGCCCTTTGCTACTGTTAATCTCCATCCTCTCCCCCCTTTCTTTTTTTGTTGTCACAGTTTAAAGTTGTTTTTGTTATGTTCTTCTTGGAGCTTTTACTTGTGGCTTTGTGTTTTTTTTTATTCTTTGTATCTGATTGGAGAACCTCCTTTAATATTTCTTGGAGTGGGGGTTTTCTGGTGATAAATTTCCTCATCTTTTCTGTATCTGTGAATGTTTTTATTTCTCCTTCATATTTGAAGGATAGCTTTGATGGGTATAGTATTCATGGCTGAAAGTTCCTTTCTTTCAAGACTTTAAATATTCGGGTCCACTCTCTTCTAGCTTGTAGAGTTTCTGTTGAGAGATCTGATGATAATCTAATGGGCCTTCCTTTATATGTTGTATTCTTCTTTTCCCTGACTGCCTTGAGAATTTTTTCTTTGCAGTTGGTTTGTGCCAATTTCATTATGATGTGCCTTGAAGTAGGTTTGTTGGGGTTAAGAAAACTTGGAGTTCTGTTTGCTTCTAGAATTTGAGGTTTTAGTTCTTTCCACAGGCTTGGCAAGTTCTCATCTATTATTTGTTTGAGTATGTTCTCCATTCCATTTTCTCTCTCTTCTCCCTCTGATATACCTATTATTCTTATGTTATTCTTTTTGATGGAGTCAGATAATTCCTGTAGGGCTATCTCATTTTTTTTTTAATTTTTGAGTCTCTTTCTTCTTCTCTTTGTTGTGCCTCAAGTTGCTTGTCTTCTATTTCACTAATCCTCTCTTCTATCTGGCCTGTTCTATTAGGAAAGCTTGTTACCTCGTTTTTCAGCTCGTGAATTGAGTTTTTCATCTTTGTTTGATTTGTTTTTATAGTTTCAATTTCCTTGGAGATATACTCTTTTTGTTCATTGAGTTGTCTTCTGAGCTCCCTAAATTGCCTTTCTGTGTTTTCTTGCATATCTCTGAGTATTTTTAGAATTCCTATTTTAAATTCTCTGTCGTTTAACTCCAAGGTTTCCAATATCTTAAATTTTTTCTCCATAAAATTTTCCTCATCTCTCTGTGTTACCTCTCTTTCTTTTGTATCCATGATATTCGATTTTCTCTTCTTTAATGGCATCTGAGGGTGGTTTTGTTGATAGTATTAATGAGATTTTATAAGGAATAAAAAGTTAAAAAATAAAAATAAACAAAAAATTGAGAGTTTTTTAAATTAATCATTAAATAAAGAAAAATAAAATAAGATAAAAATTTGAGAAAAAAGGGAATTATTCCTTCCCCTCCTTTTTTCTTCTCCTCTCCTCTCCCCTCTTTCTTAAGAAAATCTTGTGATGAACTGTGAATTATATTGTACTAAATAGAACAAAGAATACCTGTAGTGGAGGGCCTGAATTGGGGAGAAGACATAAAGGGATTAAGGAAAAAGAAAAAAAAAAGAAAAAGAAGAAAATAAATAAAAGAATATATATATATAAAAGGGGGGGGGCGGTATAGACCCACAAAAAGCAAATAAGGAAAAAATTTGGGTCAAGAATAAAATGATTTGCTTTTAGGTGTTGGCTGACTAAGAGTTATGATGAGAGGAATAAGAGGGGAACAGGAAAAAGGGGTGGAAAATTAAAAAATTACTATTGTATTTAGTGGAACAAGAACTAGATAAAATGGAGAGCCAGGGATGGGAGCACTGCTAATGAGTTAAAAAGGTGAAGTAAAACCCCCCCAAAATGCCACAAACTTAAGTTTGAGTCCCAGATAAGATAATTTGTTTGTTATTGAGGTTTGAATGAGAGAAGACGTAAAGGAGAAAGGAAGAGACTAATATAGAGGGAGAAAAGAGAGAGAGAGAGAGAGAAGACAGAACTACTAAAAGAAGAAAAAAGAAAAAGGAGGAGAGAGAGAGAGAGTTAGGGGTTTTTGATTGCAACCTTCATAGAGTGAAAGGAGGAGGAAAGAAAAGATAATGGGAAATGTAACACTTATGGGTAGTGTAGTTCAAAGAGAGGCAAGAGTAAGAGTGGGAGAGAATTAAACGACCAAGTTGAAATAGAAAAAAAATCAAGAATGAAGAAAAGAGACACAGAAGAACAAATATAATAAAATGGGATAGGTTATAAAGTCTGCAGATTATTCTTGATTTTGGGAGGTTATCGTCTTGCTTTTTCTTTTCTGTCTCTCTTCCTGGTCGGTGACTTTGTACCCCGGGTTCTGCCCCTGTGGCATGCTCTGGTAGAGGTTTGCAGTTGATAATTCTCTATGGCAATGTCATGTATTGGGCTTCAGTCTCGTTGGCAGTCGAGGCTCATTAGCATTTATAGGCTACAACAGTGAGAGGGTCTCTCACTGTGAGAGTGTTCCTGGAGCCTCTCTCCTAGTCTTTCTTTCCACAATTAGAAGCCTGATAATTCACCTATGGTGTTGCTGCTGCCTCTGCCTGGATAGTAAGAGACTCAAAGAGCTGGCAACTCCCCACTATATTCCCACTCAGCACAGGGCTCTGAGTAAGGCTCAGTCAGTCAGAGCTGCTAGCATAATCAGGCAGGGCTTCCACCCACTCAAAGACCTCTGGCTCTACCCCTCTGTGGGATAACACGGGTGCTCACTCCTGAGGCATTTGGAGGAATCTCTTGCCAACTCTTCGTGCGTGCCCACCAGGATGGCAGACCAGCTACGTCACACTTTCAGTGAAATCCCTGCCCGCACGGAAAAGATCCAGCGATGGAATTGGCTCTCGCTCTCTCCCTGTGCACGGCCCCCTCAGGGTGCTGGAGTTGCTCGGAGGTTCCGCTTCTGGCCCACTCACAGGCCTCTGACTCTGCTCCTCTGTGAGAAAACACGGGTGCTCACCCCTGAGGAGTTCAGAGGAATCTCTTGCCCACTCTCCGTGCGTGCCGACCTGGATATCAGGCGGGACTCCTCTCACTTTGAGAAAGCCCTCCGCCCACACGGAAAAGTTTCGTCGTTGGAATTGGCTTTTGTTCCGTCCCCGTGCGGCTTTCCCAGGGCGCTGGGGTGGCCAGGAGATTCCGCTTTCAGCCCAGACACAGGTTCATGACTCTGCCCCTCTGTGGGAAAACACGGGTGCCCACCCCTGAGGAGTTCAGAAGAATCTCCTGCCCACTCTCCGTGTGTACCAACCTGGATATCAGGCAGGACGCCTCTCACTCCAAGAAAGCTATGTCATGTTATCATTCTAGTTTGTATATATATCTTGATTTTTGGTTTTATTTTTTCTTTGACCTAGTCATTTTTTTAGAAGTTTTCATTTTTATTTATATATTTTATTGGTTTTCTTCACTTCCTTTTTGAAGTTGAATTCTAATTTCAAAACCATACAGTCACAAAATTTGCTTGGTAAAACTTCAATCTGCCTGAATGTGTTGATGTTGGTTATGTGACCCAACATATGTTTATCTTTGGGAATATTCATGTACACTAGAAAAGAATGTATAATCTGATGATCTGGAATAAAATGTCCTATAAATATCTCTTATGTCCATTTGATTTAGTGCAGGGGTAGTCAACCTTTTTATACCTACCACTCACTTTTGTATCTGTTAGTAGTAAAATTTTGTAACCACCCACTGGTTCCACAGTAAGTATGATTTATAAAATAGGGAAGTAACTTTACTTTATAAAATTTATAAAGCAGAGTTACAGCAAGTTAAAACATATAATAATTACTTACAAAGTACTTTATGTCAGATTTTTGCTAAGTTTGGCACAATAAATCTTTATAAAATAACTTAATATAGTTAAATCTATCTTTTTATTTATACTTTGGTTGCTCCACTACCACTCTCCATGAAAACTTAAATGCCCACTAGTGGGCGATAAGGAGCAGGTTGACTACCACTGGTCTAGTGGTTCATTTAAGGCCAATATTTCTTTATTGATTTTCAGTTTATATGAGCTGTCTAAAGCCTTCAATGGTGTGCTGAATACTCCAATTATGATTCTGTTTTTGTTTGTTTCTATTTCTAGGTTAGTTAATAGATATCTGATACATTTTGGTGCTCCCTGATTTTTTGCATATATATTAAGAAATGTTATATCTTCTTGACAGAATATCTTCTGCATTATTATGAAATATCCATCTTTGTTTCTTGTCACCTCTGTTGTCTTTGTTGTCTTAATGTCAGCATTGTCAGACATGAGTGTTGCAGTGACAATTACTACTCAGAGACCACATAAAGTGCACTGAGGGACCCAGGGGAGATTGCCTCACAATCCCCTATACAGGTTTTATGAGACAGCCTTGACTCGCAGTCCTTACAGATATTTATTGATACAAACAGATAGAAGCATGAACAAGAATGAGAAAGTCAGAAAGCAGAGAAGAAAATGAGGAAGTCAAGAAGGGGAACTTCATTAGAGCAGACTAGAGGGCAAAGGAGTAGCCCAAATGTTCTCACTGATTGATCAAAATTGCTAATTCTATCCCTATAGTGTTGCATTCAACACAGTACTGCATTCTGCATTCAGTACTTTTGTCAGTAAAGCCACTTGGCTTTTGCCTCAGTACACTGAATTCTGTCCCTGTTCTGTAGTTCTATTCAGGGCCTATACACAAGTGTATGGCTACAACTGTTTTTTGGGGGGAATTTTTTGTTTGGATATTTGTTATCCAGCCATTTACTTTGAATCCACATTTGTCCCTGCGGCACAGATGTGTCTCTTGAAGGCAGCGTATGGTTGAATATTTTTTTGGTTTTGTTTGGTTTTTATTTTTTGATCCAATCAGCTACTCTGTGACTCTTTATTGATGAGTTTAGTCTATTTACATTTAGGGTAATTGTTGACCCTTGTGGATTTTCTATAGCCACTTTTTTTTTCTGGTGGCTCTGTGTCTTCAAAGGTACTTCTCTTTTGTGCTTCTTCCAGTTGCTTTTGTTTAGTGGTATACTATACTTCTTTCTCCTGTATCTTCTTTTTTTAAGCTATGTGTTTTATTAGAGACTGTTTTGGGAGTGGTTACCATTAAGTTATTAAGGTAAAATTTTTCATATATATGAGTCCATTGTCTTAAGAATGCTTCCTCACTCCTTCCTCTTTTGATACTGAATATCTTTATCCTTTCCCCTTTTATGTTATTGTTTTAACAAATTATACGTGTTTCTATTGTGAGCTTGTTGGAACATTTACTTGTAATTCTAATTTTATTTGCTCTTTGTATCTGTCAAATATCCCCTGGGAATATTTCCTGCCATGGGAATATTTATCTGCTGATAAATTCCCTCAGCTTCTCTATCTCTGCAAATATTTTTATTTCTCCTTCATATTTAAAAGATAACTTTCATGGAGATAGTATTCTTGTCCACTATTCCTATCTTTATGAACTCTGAATGTTTGGATCCACTCTCTTCTGGCTTGTAGAGTTTCTTCTAAGAAAACTGATGATAACCTAATGGACCTTCTTTATATATTATGTTTTTTATTAACTAGCTGCCTTGAGTATTCTTTCTTTGTCATTGATTTTTGACAATTTTATTATGATGTACCTTGGAAAAGGTCTGTTTGAGCTGAGTTAACTTGGCATTCTGTTTGTTTCTTGGATTTGAGGCTCTTAGTCTTTCCATAGGCCTTGGAAGTTTTCATCCATTATTTGTTTCAGTAAGTTCTCCATTACTTTTTCCCATGCTTCTTCCTCTGATATATCCATTACTCTTATATTTCTCTTTCTCTTATAGCCAGACAATTCCAGACAATACTTACAGATTTTTCTCATTTATTTTAATTCATGAGTCTCACTCTTATTCTCTCTAGAGCAGTGGTTTTATTTAAAAATGTATTGTATAATAAATATATATTTTCCGATGGCTTTAGGCGACCCCTGTGTTTTGGTCATTCGACTCCCACCAGGGTTGTGACCCACAGGTTGAAAACCACTGCTCTAGAGCATCTATAATTGTATGTCTTGTTTGTCACTGATTTTTCTCTATCTGTCTTGTTGTATTAACTAAACATGCTTTCTCAGTTTTTAATTTATATCTTGAATTCTTCATCTATGTTTATTTTATTTAGACACTTCTCTCAAGAAGAAATACAAATGGCCAATAGATATATGAAAAGATGCTCATCTTCACTAGCTATTAAAAAATGCAAATCAAAACTTCAATGAGATACTACCTCATACTTCCTTAGATTAGCTATTATCAACAAGACAGGTAATAACAAGTGTTGGAGAGGTAGTGGAGGAAAGGAAACCCTCATTCACTGTTGGTGGGAATGTAAAGTAGTACAACCATTTTGGAAGAAAGTATGGTGGTTCCTCAAAAAATTAAGAACAAAACTACAACCTAGCAATCCTTCTACTGGGTATATACCTCCAAAACTCAAAAACACTGATATATAAAAACCCATGCACCCACATGTTCATTGCAGCATTGTTCACTTTGGCCAAGGCATTGAAACAACTGAAATACCCTTCAATAAAGGATAAATGACTTGATAAAGAAGATGTGGTACATATATACAGTGGAATATTACTCAGCCACAAGAAATGATGACACGATATCATTTACGACAGTGTGGATGGACCTTGATAACATACTGAGTGAAATAAGTAAATCAGAAAAAGCTAAAAACTGTGTGATTTCATCTCTGTTTTTAACATTTCAATCTCCTCAGTTAAGTATTCATTTTGTTCATTAATTTGTTTTTAGAGTTTATTAAATTGTCTACTGGTATTTTCTCACGTCTCATTGACTATTTTCAGAACTTCAATTTTAAACTCTTTATCATTTAACAAAGGTTTCCATGTGATTGAGTTTACTTTATGGAAATTTTTTATTTTCTTTCTGAACTTTATCTCTCTCTTGTGTAGCCATAGTATTATCTTTCTTCTTTCTTGATAGCATTTAAAAGTGGTATTGTTAAGAATTCTAAAAAAAAGAACTAAAGAAATAAAAAGTAAAAGTGAAAAATGGAATGAAAAATATAAAAATTTAAAATTAATAACAAAAAAGTAATTTTATTAAAAAAAGATTAAAAACCAAAAAATATATATTTAAAAAAAACAAAACACTCACAAATAATAGGAATAAAAATATACACATTGAATCAGATAGGAATAGTGGCATAAGAGATACTCCTGATCTCTTCCCTTGGAATTTCAACAAATTATATCACTATAATGCAGTAAAGGAGTCCCAGGTGGTCTCACAGAAACACTTGCAAGATCTCTGCACTAAATGGACTGAAGGTAGTCTGGGTTGAAAAGGTGGTAGAAGATAAAATGAACTCACAGTTAGTTCCAAAGAGAGGAAGCCAGAGTAACCAGTTTTTTGTTTGTTTGTTTGTTGCTGGACTATGAGAAGGAAGGAGACTTGTGCTGGCCAAGTTTTGTTTTAAGGAAAATGGAGAGTAATGCCCAAACTGCCTGTACTTCCATTGACTAAAAAACGTATATATTGTTGGGCAGAAAGGGAGGTTCTGGATTAAAGTGAAGGTTACTATGGGCAAGGCTGAGGCCAGGGTTCCCAGTATCTGCACACAGCAAGTACTCTGTGCAGAGACAGAGAAAATCAAACTGAGATGCCCCATTCTCACAGATACTGCCTCTCTCAACTCAGGGGAATGGAGATTGGCAGTGACAGACCCCACAACTAACTCTCTAAGGCCATTCTCTCCCCTGAGAAACAGATGTGTTCTGTGTCTGGTCCCCTGCTCTGTTGAGACATAAGGAAGAGCATCTGATGTCCTGAGAACATTTTTTCTAGTCATAAAGCTGCAAAGCTATAAAGCCACAAGCCCTAAAGCTGAAGCTGTAAAGCACTCACAACATGCCCTCCCACCAACATAAATGAAGCACTGAAAACATTAATAGGACCACAACATCAGTCAGTCATAACCATTTGCTGAGCTAAAACTTGTGGTAAATTGACACCCACTAGAAGAAAATATAAACTCTCATAACTGAAAAAAAGTTTTCCTTTTCTTTTTATCATTTATTTCTTTCTTTTTCTCTTTTAATTTTTTTCTCATTTGATTTTATTTTCTTCTGTTTTTATAATTTTACTCTTATTTTGAGATTTTTGGTTTGAATTTTGATTTTCTTTTTTTGTTTTTTCTTTTTCTTTTCTGCAGTTTTTCTTTTAAATTGTCATTATTTTTAAGATTTTATATTTTTCATTGTATTTTTAATGTTTATTGTTCTTTTTTACTTGTAGTTTATTTTTAGAGTTCTTAACAATATTACTTTTCAATGTCATTAGAGATGAAGAAATTGAATATAATAACTACACCAAACAGAGACATAGCTTAGAATAAAATATCTTTAGGAAAAAAATCTCAATCACATGGAAACATTGGAGAAAATTCAAAATTGAAGTTCTGAAAATACTCAATAAGATTGAAGAAAACACTGATAGGCAATTTAATGAGCCCAAAAAACAAATTAATGAACAAAATGAGTACTTCATCAGGGATATTAAAACTTTAAAAACAGATTAAAAACTCAATAAATGAATTGAAAATTGAGTTAGCAAGTTTAGCTAACAAAAAAAGACCAGATAGAAGAAAGTATCAGTGACATTGAAAACATGCAATTATAGATGCTACAAAGAGAGGAAAAGTGAGACTCATGAATTTTATAAAAATGAAAGAGGTCTACAAGAATTGTTTGACTCCAACAGAAGGAGCAATTTAAGAATAGTGAGTAGCCTGACCAGGTGGTCACGCAGTGAATAGAACATCGAACTGGGACATGCAGGACACAAGTTTGAGACCCCCAGGTCACCAGCTTGAGCATGGGCTCATCTAGTTTGAGCCAGGCTCACCATCTTGAGCCCAAGGTTGCTGGCTTAATCAAGGGTCACTCAGTCTGCTGTAGCCCCCTGGTTTAGGCACATATGAGAAAGCAATCAATGAACAACTAAGAAGACTAAGGAGCCACAACAAAGAATTGATACTTCTCATCTCTCTCCCTTCCTGTCTGTCTGTCCCTATCTGACTCTCTCTGCCTCTGCAAAAAAAAAAAAGAATACTGAGTATATCAAAAAAAGAGAAACAACAGGCAATGGCGAGCCTATTCAAACAGAAAATTGATGAGAAATTCCCAAGCCTATGGAAAAAGTTAGAACCTCAAACCGAAGAAGCAAATATAACCTCTAGTTACTTCAATCCAAACAAGCCTTCTTTAAGGCATATTATACTAAAATTGGCTAAAATTAATGACAAAGAAAGAATACTCAGGGCAGGTAAGGTAAAGAAGAACATAACATATAAAAGAAAACCCATTAGGTTATCAAAACAATCCTCAGCAGAAACTTTTAAGCTATAAGAGAGTGGACCCAAACATTCAAAGTATTAAGGAGAGGAATTACCAGCCAAGAATACTATATCCATCAAATATTTCTTCAAATATGAAGAAGAAATGAAAATATTTTCAGATAGCCTGACCAACTGGTGGCACAGTGGATAGAGCATCAGACTGGGAAATGGAAGACCCAGGTTCAAAACCCGGAGTTTGCCAGCTTGAGCATGAGCTCATCTGGTTTGAGCAAGGCTCACCATCTTGAGCCCAAGGTTGCTGGTTTGAGCAAGGTATTAGTCTGCTGTAGCCCCCCAAGAAAGGCACATATGAGAAATAATCAATAAACAACTAAGGTGCCACAATGAAGAATTGATGCTTTTCATCTCTCTCCCTTCCTATCTGTCCTTCTCTTTGTCTCTTTCTGTCTTTATCACCAAATAATAATAATAATAATAATAATAATAATAATAATAAATATTTGCAGACATAGAGAAGCTGAGGAAATTTATCAACAGAAAATCCACGCAGCAGAAAATACTCAAGGGGGATATTCAAACAGATACAAAAACCAAAACAAATAAAAACTACAAGTAAATGCCAAAACAAGGTTACAATAAATACAAGGATAATATTTAAACACTATAACTTAAATGAAGAGAGAATAAAGATGAGCAGTAACAAAGAAGGATGGAGTGCAGAAGCACCCATAATACAATGGACTTTTGTATATATTACAATTTTTTCTTTAATAACTTAATAGTAACCACTTATAAAAATGCCCCTACTTAAACATGTAGCTAAAAGGATCAGAAGAAGTATGAAATACTGCCAAACAAAAATAACTTACAGAAAAAAAGAGAGAGAGCCAAAAGAGACACAGAGCTACCATAAAATAAAACATAAAATGGCTATAGAAAATCCTCAAACGTCAATAATTATCCTAAATATAAATGAATTGAATTCACCAATAAAGCAGCACAGAGTAGTAGATTGGATGTGAAAGCAAAACCTAACTCTATGCTGCTTTCAGAAGATAAATCTATTTTGCAAGGACAAAAGCACACTCAAAGTAAAAAGGTGAAAAAAGATTATCCAAACAAATAATAGCAGAATAAAAGCAGGTGTAGCAATATTTATATCTGACAATGCTGATATCAAAGAAACAAAGTTGCATGACTTGGCTGTGGGGCAGTGGATAGAGCATTGAACTGGGATGTAGAGGACATAGGTTCATAATCCTGATATCACCAACCTGAGCATGGGCTTACCAGCTTGAGTGCAGGGTCACTGGCATGAGCATAGGATCATAGTCATGACCCCAGAGTCACTGGCATAAGCCCAAAGGTTGCTGACTTGAAGCCCAAGTTTGCTCACTTGAGTCTGAGGTCGCTGGCTTGAGCAAGGGGACATTCTCTCCAGGTCAAGGCACATATGAGAAAGCAAAAAATGAACAATTAAGGTGTCACAATGAAAAACTGATGATTGATGTTTCTCATCTCTCTCCATTCCTGTCTGTCTGTTCCTATCTATCCCTCTCGCTGATTCTCTCCCTGTCTCTGTAAAAAAAATGAAAAAAAAGAAATTGAGATATTTAAGAAGATAGTGATATGTGGAAAAAATTCTGCATGTGACTAATCTAGGATTAACTTCCAATATTTGATCAAATGGATTCACAATACTTCTTTATTTTTTAAAAAAATTCATTATAAAGATTTACGACTCTTATACTCATCTGTACTCAACATGAATTATTTGACATTTAGCAGTGATGTGAATCCCACATTCTTTTAGGTGGAGTTTGCCAGTGTGTATCCAAGGTAAAACAATTCATTATTTTTGTGGTCAAGTGTGCTGAATCAAGTGACATTGTAGCATAAACAATAGCTACAGTTGATAACTGAAAACATGTCCAGGCTCTTTGTAAAACAAAATAATTGTTTTATTTATGATATAACCCTTTCAAGCTCATTTTACTAATTAAATATTGTTTTGATTGTGATACAGTTTGGATATTTGTATGGTATGTAATTATATTTTTATTAAAATATATTTTTATTAAAATAATATTGTGTTAAAAATTTTTTCACTCACATTTATTCATAAACAAATTACATAATAAAATTTTGTTTACTTAAACAAATCATTATTGTATTTAACATTTTTCAAATTTAATATTTTGTTCAGCCCATAAAATATGTTTTTTTTCTAATCTGTCCAAGGGCAAAAACTGTTGGCCATGCCTGTAGTAACTGATCTAAAAATAGAAGCAGACAAAAACACAATCATACTTGGAAATCTAATCACAACATTGACAATTTTAGATAGATCATTTAAACAGAAAATTAATAAATAAATATTGACCTTAATGCTCTGGCAAGCTGGCTCAGTGGTAGAGTGTCAGCCTGGTGTGTGGAAGTCCTGGGTTTGATTTCCAACCAGGGCACACAGAAGAAGTGCCCATCTGCTTCCCCACCCTTCCACTTCTTCTTTCTCAATATATCTCTCTTCTCCTCCCACAGCCAAGGCTTCACTGGAGCAAAGTTTGCCCAGTGCTGAGGATGGCTCTATGTCCTCCACCTTAGGCATTAGAATGGACCTGATTGTGACAAAGCAATGTCCCAGATGAGCAGAGCACCATTCGCTAGTAGACATGCTGCGTGGATCTCAGTCAGGTGCAGGTAAGATTCTTTCTCTTTGCCTCCCCGCTTATCACTTAAATTAAAAAAAGAATATTGATGTTAAATGATACACTAGACCAAATGGACATACTAAAAATTTACAGGACATTTTATCTCAAAACTTTAGAATATACTTTTCAATGTACATGGAACATTCTTAAGAATAGATAATATTTTGGGTGACAAAACTAACATTAATACATTTAAGAAGATTAAAATTATACAAAGTATATTTTCTGACCATAAGTCTTTAAAATTAGAATTCAACTGAAAAAAGAAATTAAAATAACCCACAAAAATGTAAAATTTAAACAACATACTTCTTTAAAATAACTTAGTCAAAGAAGAAATAAATGCAGAGATCAAAAGATTTTTACAGACAAATTAGAATGACAACACAACATAATAAAACTTTTGGGATGCAGCAAAATTAGTAATAACAGGAAAGTTTATATCATTAGATGCTTATATCAAGAAACAAGGGAGATCCCAAGTAAAAAACAAAAACAAAAATACATAACATCACATCTAAAAAACTAAAAAAGAAAGAAAAGCAACCAAAAGTCAGCAGAAGAAGGAATAAAACTTACAGTAGAAGTAAATAAAATAGAGACCAGAGGAACTATAGAAAAAATTAATACAACAAAGAGCTGGTTCTTTGAAAATATCAATAAAATTGATGAGCCTCTGGCTAGACTCACTAATGAAAACAAAGAAAATATTTATATAAATAAAATATGAAATGAAAGAGGGGAAACATACAATTTTTCTAGACTGAGTCACAAAAAAAGTGGAAAACCTAAATAAGTTTATTAGCAGGGAGGAAATAGAAACAACTATCAAAAACCTCCCCCAAAGTAAAATTCCAGGGCCAGATGGTTAGCCTAGTGAATTCTACCAAACATTTGTAGAAGATCTGGTTCCTACCCTTCTCAACGTCTCCCTCAAAATTGAAGCGATATTCCTTATTATGAGGCCAGCATAATCCTTATACAAAAGCCTGTCAAGGACAACACAGAAAAAGAAAACGACAGATCATTATCTCTATAGAATACAAATACAAAAATCCTAAACAAAATATTAGCAAATCAAATACAACAACACATTAAAATATGTATTCACATAAAGTAACATTTATTCAAGGAGCACAAAGGATGATTCAATATACATAAATTGACCAACATAATAATCACATCAACAAAACAAATAACAAAAATTATATGATATCTATAGCAGAAAAGGCATAAAGTAAGACACAATATCCATTTTTGTTCATAACACTCAATAAAATGGGAATAGAAGGAAAATACCTAAATATAATAAATGCCATATATGAGAAACTATTACCTCATATCATACTAAATGTTCAAAAACTGAAAGTGTTTTTTTTTTTTTTAAATTAAGAACACAAGGCTGCTCATTCTCTCCACTCATATTCAACATAGTGCTGGAAGTTTTAACTAGATTAGTTAGGCAAAAGAAAAAATAAAAGGCATTTTTATCAGGAAAGAAGTAAAAGTGTCAGTTTTTGCAGATGACATAATCTTCTATATAAAAAACTCCAAAAATTCCACTGAAAAACTATTAAAAACAATAAATCAATACAGTAGTCATAGAATTCAAAGTCAACATACAATATCTATTGCTTTCCTATACACCAAAGATAAAAAATCACAAAATGAACTCAGAAAAGTAATCTCTTTTACAGTTGCACTAACAAAAAATTAAGGTACCTAGAAATAAACTTTAAAAAGGATGTAAAGCTCTATATACTGAAAACTACAAAGCATTATTAAAAGAAATTAAAAAATACAATGAAATAAAATGTAATCCAATTTTATTGATTGGTAGGATCAACATATTTAAAATGACCATATTACCCAATGCAATATGCAAATATAATGTAATTCCCATCAAAATTGCAATGCAATTTTTTAAAGAAATGAAATAATAAATTACTATGTTTGTGTAAAATGATTAAAAACCCAGAATAGCCAAAGCAATTTTGAGAAAAATAAATTAAGCTGGAGATATTACAAAACCTGAGTTCAAATTATACTACAGAGTCATGATAATCAAAACAGGATGGTATTAGCAGAAAAATAGACACACAGACCATACAACAGAATTGAGAGCCCAGAAATAAAACCACATATATATGGACAAATAATGTTCAAAAACAGAGCCAAAAACACACAAAATAGAAAAGAAAGACTTTTCTATAAATGGTGATGGATAAATTGAAAAACCATATACAAAAGAATAAAATTTGACTACAATTTGTTCTCCTGCACAAAAATTAATTCCAAGTTGATTAAAGACCTAAATATAAGAGCTGAAACAATGAATTGCATAGAAAAAAAACCATACATACTAAACTCATAAACCTTGACCTTAAAGAACAACTTATCAATTTGACCCCCAAGTCAAGAAAGGTAAAGGCAATAATGAATAGAATTATATCAAACTAAAAAGATTCTGCACAGCAAAAGAAACACACAAGACAAATAAGTATCCAATAGAATAGGAGATAAAATTTGCAAACAACTTTTATAATGGTTGACTATCCAAAATATATAAATAATTCACAAAGTTCGGCAACAAATAAGCAAACAATTCTATAAACACATGTCCCAAAAAGACATACAAATGGTCAGCAGATATATGAAAAGATGCTCATCCACACTAGCTATTAGAGAAATGTAAGTACAAATTAAAACTATAATGATATACCACCTCACACATGTTAAAATGGCTTTTATCAACAAGACAGGTAATAACAAGTGATGGAGAAGCTGTGGAGAAAAAGGAACCATCATTCATTGCAGCTGGGAATGCAAACTAGTAAAATCATCATGGAAAAAAGTATGGTGATTCCTCAAAAATTTAAGAAGAGGAGTCAAGAAGATGGCAACAGAGTAGGCAGATGCACAGACTCCCAGCTTACACCACTGAACTAGATTACAAATTAATTTAGAAACAATCAGTGTGAAATATTAACTCTGGACTACAAGAACAGCTCTCAAGAACCAAGGAGCAAAGAAGAAGCCACACCAAACCTGGTAGAGAGTGCCTGAATCTCCTTTGCTTACAAGAACAGAGGGGGGATGAGGCTGAGAGCCCAGAAGGACTCTCCCTCCAAGGAAAAGAGCGGAAAATATTGCTCACAGCTACTTGCCTGGCGACCAGGGAACGAGGTGTGTTGAAAGGGCTGGCTTGTCTTCTAAAAAGAAAGGGGAGAGAGAAAGACAGATTGTGAGGGGCATAGGAAAGCATGGGAAGACATGAGAAGCTGACTCATCCAGTGGTGGAGGCAGCCATAGCTGGGGCAGGGGCTGATCCTTCCATAAAACAAAAGACTAAAGTGCTTCTGGGTCACAGATCTCCAGACACCTCTCTAGCTCCAATTAGTACAACAAGACAAAGCTGAAAAAAACAATCGGGGAGGAGGGGCAATAATTCAAGTCTCTATGGAGATCTGAGATACACTTCCTCCTACTGAAGCTGAGAAAACACACTGACCCCAGAGAGAGTAACTGACAGATAACACCTTCAGAGTCTCAGGTTACATCTACACCATTCCTGGATACAGTTTCAAATAAACCCCCTGCTGAGATCAGTAAACAAGACTATTATCTGTTAAGAAAACAAACAAATTAAGACTTCAAAGTGGCCCAAATCTGAAAGTGGATTACAAATATCAGCTGATGCCAACCAAAAAAGACCTGGAAATAACACAATAGAAAACTGGAGGAAGACAATACCAAGCCTAGACTCAACCAGCTCTACAAACAATACACCCTAACACACATACATAATGAGAAGACAGAGAAGTGCAATCCAAATGAAACCAAAAGAGAAACTTCCAGGAAATAAACTGAGTGTTATGGAAATAACCAAACGGCCAGACGCAGAGTTTAAAATAATGATTGTTAGGAGGCTTAGGGATCTTAGAACAACAATGGATGGTCATTACAAATACCTAAATAAAGAAATAGCCAGTATAAAAAAGGACATTAAAATATTACAAAACAATCAGTCAGAGATGACAAATACAATATCAGAAATGAAGAACACAATGAAAAGAATTAAAAAAAGAATGGATGGAGCTGAGAATCAAATTGGAGAGTTGGAGGACAAATTGAATGATGACATGGAAGCAGAGATGAAAAAAGAAAAGAGACACAAAAAGTCTGAGGAGTCTCTTAGAGAGCTCTGTGACAACATGAAGGAAAATAACATCCACATCATAGGGGTTCCTGAAGAAGAAGAGAAAGAACAAGGTATAGAGACTTTATTCAATCATATCATAGCTGAAAACTTCCCTAAATAAATGCAGGAGAAACTCTCACAAGTTCAAGAAGCACAAAGAACTCCATTAAAGAGAAACCCAAAGAAACCTACACTAAGAGGCATCATAATTAAAATAACAAAGCTAAGTGATAAAGAGAAAATATTAAAAGCTGCTAGAGAAAAAAAGGCTATTACCTACAAAGGAGCCTCCATAAGGATGACATCCATCTTCTCAACAGAAACACATGAGGCCAGAAGGGAATGGCAAGAAATATTTAAAGTAATGCAGAACAAGAACCTACAACCAAGACTACTGTATCCAGCAAGGCTATCATTTAAAATTGAAGGAGAAATAAAAAGCTTCTCAGACAAAAAAACCCTCAAAGAATTTACTACAACCAAACCAATGCTGCAGGAAATGTTAAGGGGCCTGTTATAAATAGATCAAAGTGGGAAAGAATATAACAAAAGAGGAATACAGCTTTAAAGAATAAAATGGCAATAAATAACTACATATCAATAATAACCTTACATGTAAATGGATTAAATGATCCAATCAAAAGATATAGGGTAGCAGCATTAATAAGAAAACAGGACCCATACATATGCTGTCTACAAGAGACACGCCTTAAAACAAAAGATGCACATAGACTGAAGGTAATAGAATCAAAACAACATTTTATGCAAATGGAAATGAAAAGAAAAGCTGACGTAGCAATACTTATATCAGACAAAATGGACTTTAAAACAAAGGTTATAGTAAGAGATAAAAAAGACCACTACATAATGATAAAGGGAGCAATCCAACAGGAAGATATAACTATTATAAATATCTACATACCTAATAGAGGAGCACCTAAATATGTAAAGCAGACTTTGATGGATATAAAGGGTGAGATCAACAGCAATACTATAATAGTAGGAGATTTCAATACCCCACTAATATCACTAGATAGATCATCAAGAAAGAAAATTAACAAAAAAACAGCAGACTTAAAGGACACACTAAATCAACTGGATTTAATAAATATCTTCAGAACCTTTCACCCTAAAGCAACAGAATATACATTCTTTTTAAGTGATCATGGTACATTCTCTAGAATAGACCACATGTTAGGGCACAAATGTAGTCTCAACAAATTTAAGAAGATTGAAATCATATCAAGCACTTCCTCTGATCACAATGGCATAAAACTAGAAATCAACAACAACAAAAAAATTGAAAAATACTCAAACAATTTGAAAATACATAGCAGGTTGTTAAATAATGAAGGGATTAAAAATGAGATCAAAGAAGAAATTTTAAAAGTCCTAGAAATGAATGACAAAGAGCATACAACAACTCAATATTTATGGGACACAGCAAAAGCTGGATGGAGAGTGAAGTTCAAAGCATTACAGGCACACTTTAAGAAGCTAGAGAAATCTCAAATAAACAACTTAACCCTGCATTTAAAAGACCTAGAAAAAGAACAGCAAGTAAAGCCCAGATGTAGTAGAAGGAAGGAAATAATAAAGATCAGAGCAGAAATAAATGACATAGAAGCTAAAGAAACAATACAGAGGATCAATGAAAATAAAAGCTGGTTCTTTAAAAAGGTAAACAAGATTAATGAACCTTTAACTAGACTCACCAAGAAAGAAAGAGAGAGGACTCAAATAAATAAAATTAGAAATGAGAGTGGAGAAAGAACAACTGACACAACAGAAATAGAAAATATTGTAAGAAAATACTATGAAGAACTGTATGCTACAAAACTAGACAACCTATATGAAATGGAAAAATTCCTTGAAACATACAATCTTCCAAATATCAGTCTGGAAGAATCAGAAAACCTAAACAGACCGATTACAACAAATGAGATTCAAACAGTTATCAACAACTCCCAACAAAGAAAAGCCCTGGGCCTGATGGCTTTACAAGTGAATTCTACCAAATATTCAAAGAAGAACTAACTTCTATCCTTCTCAAGCTATTTCAAAAAATTCAAGAGGAAGGAAGACTTCCAAGCTCCTTTTATGAGGCGAGCATAATTCTGATTCCAAAACCAGGCAAAGACAATACAAAGAAAGAAAATTATAAGCCAATATCCCTGATGAATATAGATGCTAAAATCCTCAACAAAATATTAGCAAACCGGATCCAACAGTATATGGAAAAAATCATACACCATGATCAAGTGGGATTTATTCTGGGGAGGCAAGGCTGGTACATTATTTGCAAATTAATCAATGTTATTCATCACATAAACAAAAGGAAGAAGAAAAACTACATGATAATTTCAATAGATGCAGAAAAAGCATTTGATAAAATTCAACACTCTCAGCAAAATGGGAATACAGGGAACATACCTCAGCACAATAAAGACCATGTATGACATAACCACAGACAACATTATACTCAATGGGCAAAAATTAAAAGCAATCTCCTTAAGATCAGAAACAAGGCAGGGGTGCCCCCTTTCACCACTCTTATTCAACATAATCCTGGAAGTCCTAGCCACAACAATCAGAAAAGAAGAAGAAGAAATAAAAGCCATTCAAGTTGGGAAAGAAGAAGTAAAACTATCATTTTTGCAGATGATATGATATTGTATATAGAAAACCCTAAAGTTTGTTAAAAAACTACTGGACCTGATAAATGAATTCAGCAAAGTGGCAGGATATAAAATTAATACTCAGAAATCAGAGACATTTTTATACACCAACAATGAACTCTCAGAAGAGAAATTAAGAAAACAATCCCCTTCACTATTGCAACTAAAAAAATAATGTACCTAGGAGAAAATTTAACCAAGGAGACTAAAGACTTGTACTGGGAAATTTACAAAGCATTGATAACAGAAATCAAGGAAGATACAAACAAGTAAAAGCATATACCATGCTCATGATGAGGAAGAATAAACATCATTAAAATGTTTATATTACCCAAAGCAATTAATAAATTCAATGCAATATCAATTAAAAGACCAATGACATACTTTAAAGTTATAGATTACATATTCTAAAAATTTATATGGTACCAAAAAATAACACAAATAGCCTCAGCAATCTTAAAAAAGAAGAATAAAGTGGGAGGTATCACACTTCCTGATATCAAATTCTATTACAAGGCCATTGTACTCAAAACAACCTGGTACTGGCATTAGAACAGGCATATAGATGAATGGAGCAGATCAGGGAACCCAGAAATAAACCCACAGCTCTATGGACAACTGATATTTGACAAAGGACGTAAGAGCATACAATGGAGTAAAGACAGTCTCTTTAATAAATGGTGTTGGAAAAATTGGACAGCTACCTGCAAAAAAATGAAACTAGGCCACCAACTTACACCATTCACAAACATAAACTCAAAATGGATAAAAGACTTAAATGTAAGCATGAAACCATAAGCATCTTAGAAGAAAACATAGGCAGTAAGCTCTCTGACATTTCTCGCAGCAATATATTTGCTTATTTATCTCCATGGGCAAGTGAAATAAAAGACAGAATAAACAAATGGGACTGTATTAAACTAAAAAGCTTTTGCATAGCTAAAGACAATAAAAACAGAATAAAAAGATAAACTACACAATGGGAGAACATATTTGACAATACGTCTTATAAGGAGTTAATAACCAAAATTTATAAAAAACTTGTAAAACTCAACACCAGGAAAGACAAACAATCCAGTCAAAAAATGGGCGAAAGAAATGAATAGACACTTCTTCAAAGAGGACATACAGATGGCCAATAGGCATGTGAAGAAATGTTGAACATTAGTAATCATTAGATTAATGCAAATTAAAACCACAATGAGATACCACTTCACACCAGTCACAATGGCGCTCATCAACAGAACAACACAGAATAAGTGCTGATGAGGCACTGCTGGTGGGAGTGCAGACTGGTGCAGCCACTGTGGAATACGGTATGGAGATTCCTCAAAAAATTTAAAATCAAACTGCCTTTTGACCCAGCTATCCCACTTTTAGAAATATACCCTAAGAACACCATAGAACTGTTCCAGAAGGAGAAATGCCCCCTCTTATTTATGGCAGCATTGTTCACAATATCAAAGATCTGGAAACAGCCCAAGTGTCTATCAGTGGACAATGGAATTAAAAAGCTTTAGTACATATACACTATGGAATAGTATTCAGGTATAAGAAATGATGACATTGGATCATTTACAATGACATGGATGGACCTTGATAACATTATATGAAGTGAAATAAGTAAATCAGAAAAATCTATGAATTATATGAATCCATAGATTGATGGGACATAAAAATGAGACCCAGAGACATGGACGAGAACGTGATGATAATGAGGGGGTGGGGAGGGAGCGAGGAAGGAGAGAGAGGAGGTGGGGGGAGGGGAGAGGCAGAAAGAAAACCAGATAGAAGGTGTCGGAAGACAATTTGACTTTGGGTGAGGGGTATGCAACATAATCAAATGTCAAAATAATCTGGAGATGTTTTCTCTGAACATATTTTCCCTGATTTATCAATGTCACTGCATTAAAATTAATAAAATGTGAAAAAAAAATTTGAGAACTACCATATAACCCAGCATTTCCTCTACTGAGTATTACCTCAAAAATTCAAAAACACATGCACCCTCATATTCATCACAACATTATTTACAGTTGCCAATACCTAGAAACAACCAAAGTGTCCTTTGATAAGGGATTGGATAGAGAATATGTGTAACCATATATAATGGAATACTACTCAGCCATAAGAAATGATAAATTATTGCCATTTATGCCAACATGAATGGACCCTGAGAACA
Source organism: Saccopteryx bilineata (assembly GCF_036850765.1). Taxonomy (NCBI): domain Eukaryota; kingdom Metazoa; phylum Chordata; class Mammalia; order Chiroptera; family Emballonuridae; genus Saccopteryx; species Saccopteryx bilineata. The sequence goes on from NC_089502.1 coordinate 973,524, forward strand.
TTACATCAAATGAAATAAGTAAATCAAAATATGCTAAGAACTATATGATTCCACACATACCAGTAGATGGGATATAAAATTGAGACACATGGACATAAATAAAAGTGAAGTAGTTTTAAGGAGGTGGGAGATTATGTCAAGGGGTGGTGAGAAGGCAGTAAAGAGAGACAAAAATATAGTGATAGAAAAGTATTTTGCTTTGAGGGATGAGTATACAACATAATCAACAGTTTAAATGCTGTAGAAATATTTACCTGAAGTCTATGTACTGTTATTGATCAATGTCACCCTGTTAAATTTAATTTTATGAATAAAAATTATTTAAAAATTATATATAAAAATTAAATAAAATAAAAATTCAAAAGTAGAAAATAAAATAAAATTTAATTTCAGAGGTTTTCTGTTTTCTTCCAGTAGATGTCACTCTATTTCAAAATTTAGCTTTGTGAAATTCCTTGGTTTACCTTGCTGAGATGTTGCTGTTGCAATGATGTACTTAGGGCCTCAGTCGTGTTTGCAGATGAGGCATATTGTGAGCACTTTTCAGCTTTAAGGCTCTAGCAATGGTTATTTCAAGCCTCCAGGTGCTTCTCCCCACTTTATGCAGATGAGAAGACCAGACGTAGAGCATCTTCATTCTTAAGTGGAGAGGCTGTGTTGGTCAAATAAGTTTGTAAACATGATATATATGTATGCTCAATTATGGCTTGTTTTGGGTGTGTGGGACATCCTGTAAGCAGGCCGGGCCATTATAGCCTAAAGCTTAGTTTTAAAACTAAACTTTTCCCCACACCCTTGACTGATTGCATGATGTGGGGTGGTGCACTTTCATGAGGAATCCCATTATGCCTCAGATAAGTGACTTTGTATCAGAGACTTCCTTTTTTGTATATTGGATTAAAGGTTTGGATTTCGAAACTATAAAATGGGGCAGAGGAGCCCATGCAGAAGGAGAGCAGAGAAAGGCCAAGTGGAGGAGAGGAGAAGCAGCCAAAATGGCAGAGTGCTGAAGGAGAAGCCAGTTTGTGCAGAGAGAAGGAGATAGGGAACAGAGGTAAATAAGTCTGCTGATGTAGACACCTTTGATTCTAGGAAACTCAGATAAGTCAGTAGCTTTGTGAATGCAGAATGAGTGGGTTTTGGAGCCTAGTGTGTGTTTTACTTGCCTGCTGGGTGTAAGCTGGATTAAAACTAATGGCCTACCAGTTCTTTGCTCCGTTGTTTCATTACTGTCTGTCTGAATCCAGAGCAAACATGCATGGGGCAGGCAGCTGTGATGGTGACTGTGGCTACTGGCTTTACAGAGTGGCTCTGGAGAGTTAGTTGTGGGGTATGTCACTGCCACTCTCTGTACCCCACAAAGATAAGGTCATGAGATCTTGGAAGCTGGGGGTCACACTTTTGTTTTCTCTGACACTGTGCTGAATGCAGGCTGCCAGCAGACCACAGGAATACTGACTATGACCCCTCATTCTGCTGCCAGTTTAGTATCTCTCCCACTGCCCTTCAATTTTACCCCTCTTCCTTGTGAAAAAGATTTAGTCAATCCAGGTTTGTCTCCTCTTCATAGCCTTCACAGACAAATCCCAGAAAGCCTAAGCTTCCCTCCTCTCTGTAACCCCAACAGGAAAAACAAAACAAAACAAACCCAGGGTCACCCTGGGCCTCTCTCCTTTCTGGAGCTGATCATGAGTGCATCTTATCTTCTTCTCCCTTCTCAACCCTTTCCACCTTTGGTCTATTTGGTGCATAGATCTTTTAGGTGCACCTGTGATGCCAGCTGCAGTTGCTTTGCTGCATTATAGTTGTGCAATTTGTTGAAATTTCAGTGGGAGATGTTAAGCCTAATCCAGAGGGAACCAAAACATTGATGACACAAAGTCCATAGATCACACACCAAAGCTTTATTGTCTAGCTTGGCCAAGCAGCGGCAACTCTAACAGAAGTCTGAGGGAGAGCGTGCCAGCCCTTTGTTCTACTTAGTTTTTATAGTTTTGTTAGTAGGAAATACAGAAGCAAAAATTGCAATTAGGAGCCCTTTACTACTATTGGTTATAGTCATATGTTCTTTAACATGATAGGACAATGTTCAATTTGCAAGCCGTACATCATTTTGGAGAAAACAAAATTTATAAGTCAACACAATGGTAGAAAGATGTTTCTTTACATATTAAAAGGCATTCCTATATTTTCTAGTGTTTATCCGCCATCTCTTTGTCCAGAGTCACACATATTAACCACATGCATTTACATAAGAGAGGTAGTTTCTATGAGGACAAATGCCTGCAAATGGCTCATTGCTATAAGAAAAGGTTTATTTTGGCTTTTCTCTCCCTGCATCTGGCTAGCCATTCACCCCTTCCTCCACAGATGTGGTGGAATGTCTGGGAATCCATGTTTTCCTTCCCTTTGCATTTACAATACAATGCCAAGGGCCATCCTGGTTATGTCAATCACACAGTACAGAGACTATTCTCACAATTTCTCTGTACACCTTAACCCAAATTAATAAAATGTTCTTCAAGCCTCTTAAAATATTAATATTAATTCTGTAGTTTTTGGTACCTTACAACACCTGCAGGTGAAGTGGCACAGTGGCTCCTCAGGAGAGATAAAAGTATCTCTAATGCCACCATTAATCTGAAGTCATCAAAGATTTACATCTATTTAAGTCTAAAGGCAGTAAATTACCCTCAAGGCTGTCCACTGATAATAATAGTTAACAATTATTGAGATGCAACTCTCTGCCAGATATTCTTCCAAGTGTTCTTTGCCTCACATTTAATCTACACAAGATTTCTTTGAGATCAAGTACATATGCAGTGGGTAGATAAAAAATGTGGACAGCAATGGTATAAGAGTGAAAAAATAAGCTGATCATATATGAAGAATGCTAAGTCTTCACAAAGGCAAAGCAGTTCAGTTTTTGTACATCTCTTCCATCTATTTAGTTTCCACAGAGCTAAAGAAATTAAAAGAATAAACATGATGTATATTGCTTGAACAATAGGAGCTGTAGTATTTCTTGAACAGCTAATGCATGTAAGGCACTTTATAAACATTATATCATTTAACCACCACAACAAATTTTAGCAAATTAAGATGACTATGACCAATACACAGATGTAAAAGCTGAGTCTCAAAGATAACATGACCTGCTTAAGACAATTCACAGCTTCTAAATTGTCAGAACCATAAATCAAGTCTATGATCAAAGACTTAGCTCTCTAAATTACTGAACTCAGGATTGCAAACTCCTCAATTCACTGAAGAATAAGAACACAATGTCAAAGTAAAAAGAAGGTAATGTCTGAACTAAATGGACTTAAGTAATTTGCAAAATAAATGGCACAAACTGCAAGAAGAGTTTTGCTTTTGGTCAGCTCACTGTAACTCCTTGAAGTGACAGTGTCATGTTTAAAAGGGCAGAATAATAGCTATAAAAGGAACAGCACAGATGAGACTGTTGACAAGCTTGATCCAAGACTGATCACAGATATCCATTGAGCACCCCTTCCTTGTCTATCCATGAAACTAACTACTTTATGTCCTCCTACTTTCTTATACAAGCCCCACAGTCTTCAAATTTGACTAATACTTTGTCTTCTGAGGTATGTAATTCTGACACCTCCTTACTTTTATCATCCATTCTTTTGTCTCTGTAACCTCAGTCCACATAAGGGGTAGTTGTGAAATATTTAATAAAGCATAACTTTTATTTTGTTCCTAAGTAAACTCTTACATGTAACTATAATACAGAAAACATATATAAGCCACATTTATTCATGGTGAAAGAGGACATCAAAGAGAAACAATTTAAAAAATGGTCACAAGTCTACAAAAGGTCTCTGACATGCTTTAACATGGATGGGTCGAACATTGTTCCCCTATATGGAAAAGATCAAGTGTGAGGAGAGGTATACTTCTTAAAATAACATTTTTCCCCATAAACTATCATTCTACATTGTGATAAAAATGATTTTTATGCTTAACTTGTGGGACAAGTTTTATTGATTTGAAGATTAATGTGCATTAATATGCATATACATAATTTGCATAATTTGTCATGGTGATGGGGCCAACTTGGATTTGGTGAACATGTTAAGGACACTACTCTTTTATGGATTCTTGCTGTATTGGCCAAGAGTTTGCTTAAAGGCTTTTAATCACTGTAAAAAAAAATAGAAGGCTGGATAAAGAAGATGGGGCACATATACACATGGTATACTAGGCAGCTAGAAGAAATGATGACATTGGATCACTTACAGCAGATTGGTGGAATCTTGATAACATTATGCGGAGCAAAATAAGCGAATCAGAAAAAAACAAGAACTGCAGGATTCCATACATTGGTGGGACATAAAAGTGAGACTAAGAGACATGGACAGGAGTGTGGTGGTTATGGGGGGTGGGGGGAGGGAAGGAGGGAGGGGGGAGGGGGAGGGGTACAAAGAAAACTAGATAGAGGGTGACAGAGGACAATCTCTCTTTGGGTGATGGATATGCAACAGAACTAAATGACAAAATAACCTGGAAATGTTTTCTTTGAATATATATACCCTGATTTATTGATGTTACCCCATTTAAATAAAAATTTGTTTATTAAAAAAATATGCATATACAGAAAATATCAGTCATGAAGTTTTAGTCCTTTTAATGTTCTTGTTTGTTTTAATAACTAACCACTATTTTTTTATAAATTTTTATTAATGTTAATGGGATGACATTAATAATTCAGGGTACATATATTCAAAGAAAACATGTCTAGGTTATCTTGTCATTAAATTATGTTGCATACCCCTCACTCAGAGTCAGATTGTCCTCCGTCACCCTCTATCTAGTTTTCTCTGTGCCCCTCCCCCTCCCCCTAACTCTCTCCCTCCTTCCCTCCTGCATCCTCCCTCCCCCCACCACTGGTAACCACCGCTCTCTTGTCCATGTCTCTTAGTCTCGTTTTTATGTTCCACCAATGTATGGAATCATGTAGTTCTTGTTTCTTTCTGATTTACTTATTTCACTCCGTATAATGTTATCAAGATCCCACCATTTTGCTGTAAATGATCTGATGTCATCATTTCTTATGGCTGAGTAGTATTCCATAGTGTATATGTGCCACATCTTTTTTATCCAGTCTTCTATTGAAGGGATTTTTGGTTGTTTCCATGTCTTGGCCACTGTGAACAGTGCTGCAATAAACATGGAGCTACATGTGTCTTTACGTATCAATGATTCTGAGGTTTTGGGGTATATACCCAGTAGAGGGATTGCTGGGTCATAAGGTAGTTCTATTTGCAGTTTTTTGAGGAACCACCATACTTTCCTCCATAATGGTTGTACTACTTTACATTCCCACCAACAGTGAATGAGGGTTCCTTTTTCTCCACAGCCTCTGCAACATTTGCTATTACCCATCTTGTTGATAATAGCTAATCTAACAGGGGTGAGGTGGTATCTCATTGTAGTTTTGATTTGCATTTCTCTAATAACTAATGAAGCTGAGCATCTTTTCATATATCTGTTGGCCATTTGTATTTCTTCCTGGGAGAAGTGTCTGTTCATGTCCTCGTCCCGTTTTTTTATTGGATTGTTTGTTTGTTTGTTGTTGAGAATAACTAACCACTATTAATTGAAAACTCTCCTGACAGTCTTTGACTTATCTCACTCCCAGCTCATATTATTGTTTATTCTTCCAGAAATACATATATTTTATTATAGATATATATACACACACATATATACATATATATATATATATATATATATACACACACACACACACAGACACATATACATATATACATACACTTTTTGGTGTTTTTTTCATTTTAATTATGGGTTTGATTAACTATAAAACATCATGGATTATTGTCACAAAGACAATGATTTCTGAGAGCTGTGGCATGCACCAAGGTATCCTGGGGAAGACTGCCTCACTATTCTTTATACAGGTTTCATGAAATGGCCCTGACCCCCAGTCCTTACAGGTATTTACTGATACACACAAAATAGAAGCAAGGACAAGGATGAGGAAGTCAGGAAGCAGAGAAGAGAATGAGGAGAAGGAAATAAAAAAGTCAGAAAGGGGAACTTCTTTAGAGCAGGTTTAAGGTCAAGCAAATTAACACAAATGTCTCCACCAATTGATTTTACAGAATTGCAATTCTATTTCTATTGTGCTATGTGGAGCACAGTTATCTCAGTTTAAGTCCCTTTATGGTTTTCTACATATCCTTTTGTTTGTTTGTTTGAGCTGTGAAATAGAGATTCAAATCTTCAATAGGTTCAAGAGGATATTTTTTTAAAGGTGGCAATAGTTGCAGTAGAAGGTAAAGGCACAGAGAGAAACAGGTTTTCTTTGGTAGCAAGCAGTGTCTATATTTTGCAAAATTTCTTCAGCATGCCTGGTTAGACACTTCAAAGCCCCTCATAATGTCAGGCACTCCCTGAGTGCTTGGAAGTGAGTTAGGTATCCTTCTTTTTGGGGGGTACATTTCCAGAGGTGGATTTATTATCAGCTTCTGGATATATGGAACCAGGTTGTTTCCTAGGGGTCTATGCCAACTATGATAAGGCTTCATGTGGTTCCTCACTGGTATCAAAGAAGACCTATTGATGACAAAATTGCAACATACCCTCACTCTCAGTTTAGCACTTTAATCACACTGTGCCACTTAGTACCAGCTAATACATATATAATTAGGAGTATATAAACAGCCCCTGAACTGTTTGTGGGGGCTGCACAATTTGGGTCTGTTTCCCTGTGTCAGCTATGTGCAGCCAGCGTATTTAATAAATTTTCTCTTTTAATAAAACTTTTTAAAAAATTATTTGGACCACGTACCTCTATGAACACCCACAAAATTGTGGATTTAATTACTTTGCAACACAAGTACCTGGACTCAGTGTAATTTAGTACTTATATTTTTACAAGCTCTAATCATTTCTGCTATATTAGGGTGCTATCCCTTAAGAGGAGCCAATACCTATTGGCAATCAGCATTTGTGGTCTAATTAAGCCAATTGTAGGGTTGGCACCTATGCTACTTTTTCTACCTGTTGTGAAATGAGTGTTTGTAGGCAGTTAATGACATAAATATAGGGTTTGTTATGGATGCTTGCAAAAAAGCCCATAGAGACATTGGTATCTTCAATCTGAACTCATGTCTTAAAACCCACTGTAAAAACCTGAGAAAAAGTAGTGTGTTTATGTGAGTCTGAGCTTGAGAAGTACCATAAGCCCCTGCTCCTGAGAGCATATCAACACCAACTGGAACTCACACATTCAGATTCTTGTGTCTGAGCTTTGTCCTGGTATTCTTGTAGCCAGACACTGAATTGAGCAGTGGTAGTTACTGTTTTCACTAACCTCTTGCAGATCCATAGGGTCATTTTATATCATGTGCCAATTGTGTCAATTAATTCTTTCATAAATGTGCTTTGTACCCCATTTTCAGTAATAGTTTTCTTGAATTTTTTGAAGACCAGGAAAGGGAGTCTTTTATGTTGCACAGGCTACCCTGGCATTCTTAATATGGAGAAATCCTGAACAAATTCACTACCTTTTTCTAAGCCTTCTGTATGGTCAGTGACTACAACATCATGGCCATACAGGCTTTCATTGGATTCAGGCAGATGGAAAAGAAAGAGTGAAGCCAAAAATGATGGACCATGCCATTTATTAAAGTCTCATACCAGCAGATGAGTAAACAGTCAGGGAAGACCACTTTCCTCTTATTCAGAGTTCCCAAAGCCCTGACATATTCTCTAGTTCCACAACCTGGAAAATCTTCTTCAGTTCCTCCTGGAATCAAGGGCCCCCACCAGCCTCAGTTGAGCTCCCAATGCTCCTCAATTTTGGTTACAAATCTGCATTCCTTCTTCTTTTCCTGCAAAACCTCTGCTGGGGAAAAAATTCCTTCTCCAGCAAACATTAACAATACAATGACCCCTCCCAAGTAGGAAAGTAATCTGCAATTTGCAATCTGCCACCCTGAGGGCAAGTACCACAGCCTTTCAAAGAATACATACACATGGTGCTGCCCAGGTCAATGCAAAATATAAGTGAGCAAACCTAAAAAACACATTTTAAAACTTATTTGCCCAATATTCTACCCCTTTCAGCCACTTTACAATCTCCACCACCAGTATTTCTGTGCAAGGAATAAGGTACACTACATAAACAAACTATAGTAACAGCACAAGTTATACAATTTCAACAATTACAAAGGTGCCTTTCAAAATGTCTCTCTGAGCACTGTGCCCAAAGTGAAAACTGAATGCCCATCTCTAGTCCCTTACTCCTTGTTAGGTGGGAGGGTCTAGAGATTGTGTCCATGGAAACCATACAAGTGTGTCTTTGGTGCATTCTGGTGCAGGAGGATCTCCACCAGAGCTGCCCCCCATCAGAATCTCTCATACTGTCCAAAAATGGCATGTCTATCCAACAAGGGAGCCAGTGTCCCCCTCTGGTCACAGTCCAAGAGTCAGTCCATAATAGACAGCCCAGCTGTCTGTGCAAATTTCTACAGTAAAGGTCCATTGCAAGTGATGGTAGATAAAATATATTATGCTCACTTTGTTAAAGATGGTGCTGCCCACATGGAAACCCATCACCCAGGTGATATAATATTTGTTGCTCTTCTTGCTTGGGATGGGTGTGATTATGTTAATATGTGTTTGGGGAGGGCTTTCAAAACAAAAGGTTTTAAAATGAAGAGAGATCACGTTGTTTTGAGAGAAGAGTGATTATATTCAAGGAGGAGCTCATGCTGTAGGAGAGCAGAGAAAGGCCAAGTGGAGGAAGCCAGTAGAAGCAGCCAAGATGATGGTGTGCTGAGTGAGAAGCAAGTTTTTGTAGAGTTTGTGCAGAAAGAAGGAGATGGAGAACAGAGGTAAATAAGACTGGTGAGGTAGATAGAAACCTTTGATTCTAGGAAACTCGGATAAGTCAGTAGTTTTATGAGCACTGAATAAGTGGGGTTTGAAGCCTCGTGTGTGTTTTTACTTGCCCACCAGGTGCAAGCTAGGATTAAAGCTAATGGCCCACTAGTTTTTGGCTCCATTGTTTCATTACTGTCTGTTCGAATCTAATGCAAACCTGCATGGTCCAGGTGGCTGTGATGATGGCCATGGCTATTGGCTTTACAACAAGCAACTAGATTCACATAGGGTTTCAGGCCTCCCCCCTCATCCCCGCTGTCATAGCAGCTCTGAAGATATTGCCCCAAGGAGGAGCACTTGGGAAAAGTGGCCAACATCTCCACCTCTGCTCCAAAGAACGTGATGCCACCCACCCCTATGTCCACAATTGCAGCAAACCTACCAGGGGCTTAGTAGGTACTCTTTACCTCTGGGCTTTTACCTTCTTGAGTCTGCAGACAGCAGTTTCATTCTGAGCCTCCTAATCCTCATAAGAAGAGCTGAAAATGCCTGCTTCTGCCAACTCAGAGTCACAACTTCTTCTTAGGCTACTGCAGCTGCCGGTTCTCGGCCTGAAGTTGAACCCATAATTGTCCCTCCAACAACTACTGCTGCAAACATTCATCTTTCAGGGTAAACTACAGCTCACAAACCTGTGCAGCCTCCTGCTCCAGAGCTTGTTCCATTTACAGGCACCATTGGTACTAAGCCTGCATGTGCAACTTGCAAACCCAGTCAGCCTCCTTTTTCTGTGTTCACTCCAGTTTGAGGATCTGCAGCTTTTTCTCCCCTGACCTCTCCATCTCCTGCCATTGTTGCTGCTAAGTTTACAGACCTCAGGCAACCTCTTGCACAAAGCTCTCAGTTTCTTCTTGCAAGGTTGTATAAACAGTCAGCCCTTGGTCCCCAAAAAGATAGTCATGGGAAACCATAACAAAAACCAGTCCTCTACCCCACCCCTCTAGGGTAGCTGTAGCTCCATTCCAATTTGATCTGAATCCTGTCAATTATGCCAGATGTATGGCCAGTTGCTGCCACCATTGTCACCATGCAGGTTCTCATTGGATTTAGGCAGACAATAAATAAGCAGTGGAGCCAAAAAATAGTGGGTCATTCTGCTTATTAAAGTCTCATACTGGTGGATGAGCAAACAGGCAGGGAAAATTGCTTTCTTCTCATTCAGAGTTCCCAAAGCCCTGTCATATTCTCTACTTCCATAACAAAGAAAATCTTCTCCAGTTCCTCCTGGAATCAAAGACCTCCACCAACCTCAACAGAGCTCCCAAAGTTCCACATCTGCATTCCTTCTTCCCTTTCTGAAAAACTCTGGGCAGGGGAATCCCTTCTCCAGCAACACTAGTGATACAATGGCCCCTTCCAACAGAAAGGCAGTCCAAAATTTGCAATCTGCCACCCTGAGGGCAAGCACCACAGCCTTTCACAAACTACATACACATGGTGCTGCCCAGGCCAATGCAAAATATAAGTAAGTGTAAAGCCAGGAGCCACGGCCAGAGCCAGCATCAGAGCAGCCCGGCCCATGCAGGTTCGCATTGGATTCAGACAGTCGGTAAAGAAACAACGGAGCCAAGAACTGATGGGCTGTCATCTTTAATCCTAGTTTGCACTCGGCGGGCAAGTAAAAAATACACACTGGGCTCCAAAACCCAATCACATTCAGTGCTCACAAAGCTACTGATTTATCCGAGTTTCCTAGAATCAAAGGTTTCTAGCTCACCAGACTTATTCTCCTCAGTTCCCCATCTCCTTCCTTATCCCAGATACAAACTCTACACAAACTGGCATCTCACTCAGCACTCCAACATCTTAGCTGCTTCTCCTGGCCTCCTCCACGTGGCCTTTCTCTGCTCTCCTCTGCTCTCTCTTCTAATGATAATCTCAGGAACCAAGAGCACAAACTCCGTTTTGCCCCCACTTTATACTGTAGCTTCACAACCTCTAATCCAATATACAAAGTAGGGAAGTCTCTAATACAAAGTCACCTCTGAGGCATGATTGGATTGTACCACCCCACATCAAAAAGGGTGGGAAAGGCTTAATCCCAAAACCAAGCCCCAGGCTACAAGGATTCTTAACACACATTAATATCACCTGGGCGATGGCCTCACGTGGGCAGCGGAGCCATCTTTAACAAAGTGAGCATAATACATTTTATCTGCCCAACAGTAAGCAAATGTTGGGCAGATAAAATATATTATGTACACTTTGTTAAAGATGGCGCTGCCCACGTGGAGACTGTCACCCAGGTGATATTAATGTGTGTTGGGGGCAGGCTGTGGGCAGGCAGAATCCTTGTAGCCTGGGGCTTGGTTTTGGGATTAAGCTTTTCCCACCCTTTTTGATGTGGGGTGGTACAATCCTATCATGTCTCTGATAAGTGACTTTGTATTAGAGACTTCCCTATTTTGTATATCGGATTAAAGGTTTTGATTTCTACACTATAAAATGGGGGCAAAACAGGAGCTTGCTCTCTTGGTTCCTGAGATTAACATTAGAACAGAAAGCAGAGAGGAGAGCAGAGAGAGGCCACGTGAAGGAGGCCAGGAGAAGCAGTCAAGATGATGGAGTGTTGAGTGAGAAGCCAGTTTCTGCACAGGCAGAAGGAAGTAGATGGGGAACAGAGGTGAATAAAGTCTGGTGAGCTAGAAACCTTTGATTCTAGGAAACTCGGGTAAGTCAGTAGCTTTGTGAGCACTGAATGTGAGTGGATTTTGGAGCCCAGTGTGTGTTTTTACTATCCTGCCAGGTGCAAGCTAGGATTAAAGATGATGGCCCAATAGTTTTTGACTCCATTGTTTCTTTACTGACTGTCCCAATCCAATGCAAACCTGCATAGAGCAGGCTGCTGTGATAGTGGCCCTGACTACTGGCTTTACAGCAAACCAAAACACATTTTATAAACTGTTGGTCAAATGAGTTTGTAAATATGATATATATGTTTCCTTGCTTATAGTTTGCATTGGGTGTGGAAGATGGGCTGTAAGCCAGCAAAGTCATTATAGCCTAAGGCTTAGTTTTAAGACTAAGCCTTTCCCACCCTTTTAATACTAAGATCTTTTCAAAACTAAGTTTTCCCCACACCCTTGACTGTTGCATGATGTGGGGTGGTACACTCTTATGAGGAATCCCATGTATCCCTCAGATAAGTGACTTTATATCAGAGACTTTTTTATTTGCATATTGGCTTAAAGTGTTTTTTTATTACTATGCTATAAAATGGGGCAGGCCAGGGGCTCATGCTCTCTCTCGGTTCCTGAAATTAACATTGCTCAGATTCTGTCATCAGTTTTGGAGAGGCGAGGCAGCCAAGATGGTGGAGTCCTGAAGAAGAAGTCAGTTTGTGTAGAGTTTGTACAGAGAGAAGGTGTTGGACAGATAAAATGTATTATGCTCACTTTGTTAAAGATAACACGAGGTGGCCCTCGCCCAGGGTTTGGTTTTGGGATTAAGCCTTTCCTACCCTTTTTGATGTAGGGCAGTACAATCCAATCATGACTCAGAGGAGTGACTTTGTATTAGAGACTTCCCTATTTTGTATATTGGATTAAAGGTTGTGAAGCTACACTATAAAATGGGGGCGGAACGAGAGCTTGGGCTTTTGGTTCCTGAGGTTAGCATGAGAGAGCGGAGAGAGTAGAGCCAACAGCGGAAGGAGACCACGTGGAGGAGGCCAGAAGAAGCAGCCAAGATGGTGGAGTGCTGAGTGAGATGCCAGTTTGTGTAGAGTTTGTATTTGGGATAAGGAAGGAGATGGGGAACAGAGGTGAATAAGTCTGGTGAGCTAGAAACCTTTGATTCTAGGAAACTCGGATAAGTCAGTGGCTTTGTGAGCACTGAATGACTGGGTTTTGGAGCCCAGTGTATGTTTTTACTTGCCCGCCGGGTGCAAGGTAGGATTAAAGACTATGGCCCACCAGTTTGTGGCTCCATTGTTTCTTTACCGACTGTCCGAATCCAATGCGAACCTGCATGGGCCAGGAGGCTGCTGTGATGGTGGCCCTGGCCGTGGCTCCTGGCTTTACAGAAGGAAACAGGGAACAGAGGTGAATAAGGCTGGCAGGGCCTTTGATTCTAGGAAACTCGGATGAGTCAGTGGCTTTAGAAACCCTGAATGGAAGGGAAAGTGTTTTCCCACTGTGTGTATTTCTTGCCTGCTGAGTGTGAGCTAGGAATAAGGTAATGGCCCCTAGTTCTTGGCTTTATTGTTTCATTACCATCTGTCCAAATCAAATGTGAGCCTGCATGGGCCTGGTCGCTGTGATGGAGGCTGTGGCTACTGGCCATACATATAATATCAACATTCAATCTCAGTTTCTCACTTGTCCAAAAATTATTAGTGATTGAAAAAACTCTTTTAACTGCTGCATTAGTTCCAGGGCAGCATAATGTAAATTAGACAAGAATAAATAAATTTTCCACGTGGAATATGTTTATTTTTGAAATGGCTGAACATTTCCACCCATCTTTTATCAATTTTGATGTGTTCATTTTCCCACTATATTAATTTTTCAGAATTTAAATATACATTCAGTCTTCTAATTTCTTCGAAGAGACAACTGTCATATATTTTGATATCTGGCATTTTTTTTAATTATAATTTTATTTTTTTAATGGGGCAACATCAATAAATCAGGTTACATATATTCAAAGATCAACAAGTCCAGGTTATCTTGTCTTTCAATTATGTTGCATACCCATCACCCAAAGTCAGATTGTCCTCTGTCACCTTCTATCTAGTTTTCTTTGTGCCCCTCCCCCTCCCCCTTTCCCTCTCCCTTTCCCCCCTCCCCCCGTAACCACCACACTCTTATCAATGTCTCTTAGTTTCACTTTTATGTTCCACCTACGTATGGAATAATGCAGTTCCTGTTTTTTTTTCTGATTTACTTATTTCACTTCGTATCATGTTATCAAGATCCCACCATTTTGCTGTAAATGATCCGATGTCATCATTTCTTATGGCTGAGTAGTATTCCATAGTGTATATGTGCCACATCTTCTTTATCCAGTCATCTATTGATGGGCTTTTTGGTTGTTTCCATGTCCTGGCCACTGTGAACAATGCTGCAGTGAACATAGGGCTGCATGTGTCTTTACGTTTCAATGTTTCTGAGGTTTTGGGGTATATACCCAGTAGAGGGATTGCTGGGTCATAAGGTAGTTCTATTTGCAGTTTTTTGAGGAACCACCATACTTTCTTCCATAATGGTTGTACTACTTTACATTCCCACCAACAGTGTATGAGGGTTCCTTTTTCTCCACAGCCTCTCCAACATTTGCTAATACCTGTCTTGTTAATAATAGCTAATCTAACAGGTGTGAGGTGGTATCTCATTGCAGTTTTGATTTGCATTTCTCTAATAACTAAAGAAGATGAGCATCTTTTCATATATCTGTTGGCCATTTGTACTTCCTCCTGGCCACCATCACAGCCGCCTGGCCCATGCAGGTTCACATTGGATTCGGACAGATGGTAATGAACTGGTGGACCTAGGATCTTTAATCCTAGCTTGCACCCGGTGGGCAAGTAAAAACACACTGGGTTCCAAAACCCACTCATTCAGCTCTCACAAAGCTACTGACTTATCTAAATTTTCTAGAATCAAAGGTTTCTGGCTCACGAGAATTATTTACCTCTGTTCCCCATCTCCTTCCTTCTCCCTGCACAAACTCTGCACAAGCTGGCTTCTTACTCAGCACTCCACCATCTTTGCTGCTTCTCCTGGCTTCCTCCACGTGGCCTTCATGCTCTTCTCTCTAATGCTAATCTCAGGAACCGAGAGAGCAAGCTCTGGGTCTGCCCCACTTTATAGTGCAGAAATCAAACCTTTAATTCCATATACAAAATAGGAAAGTCTCTAATACAAAGTCACTTATCTGAGGCATGATGGGATTGCACCACCCCACATCAAAAAGGGTGTAAACGGCTTAATCCTAAAACCAAGACCCAGGCTACAAGGATCCTGCCTGTCTACAGCCTGCCCCCAAAACACATTAATATAATCATGCCCATTCCAAGCATAAGGGCAACTAATATCATCACCTGGGAGATGGGCTTCCATATCGGCAGTGCCATCTTTAACAAAGCGAGCATAATATATTTTATCTGCCCAACAACTTGTGTCTCATAATTGCATCTCACAACACTGTATTGATCCTTGACAAATCGTCATGTCAAATACAAATACATCACATCAGATACAGTGGATTGACTCTGCATCAATCGAATATGAACATTTACAGGTTAGTCTTCCAATATCAAAAAGGAGGACATGTAGGAGGACACTTTTTTTTGTGAGAGGAAAGAACTTACAAAAGAAAAACTATCCTCCCTAAAGGAAGATGATTGGTTACCTTAAACTGTGCACTGCGGAGATGGCTGTGAAGTTGGAGCTTATGGCTGTCCTACTCCAGGGTCAGGGAATTTCCCATGATGGTTGTTGGGCAGATAAAATATATTATGCTCACTTTGTTAAAGATGGCACTGCCCATGTGGACGCCCGTCACCCAGGTGATATTAATGTGTGTTGGGAGCAGGCTGTGGACAGGCAGAATCCTATAGCCTGGGGCTTTGTTTTAAGACTAAGCCATTCCCACTATTTTTGATGTTGGGTGGTGCAATACCATCATGCCTTAGATAAGTGACATTGTATTAGAGACTTCCCTATTTTGTATATTGAATTAAAAGTTTTGATTTCTGCTCTATAAAGTGGGGCATACCTGGAGCTTGCCCTCTTGGTTCCTGAGATTTGCAATAGAGAGAAGAGCAGAGAAAGGCCACATAGAGGAGGCCAGGAGAAGCAGCCAAGATGGTAGAGTGCTGAGTGAGAAGCCAGTTTGTGCAGAGTTTGTGCAGGGAGAAGAAAGGAGATGAGAAACAGAGGTGAATAAGTCTGCTGATCTAGAAATCTTTGATTCTAGGAAACTCAGATAAGTCAGTAGCTTTGTGAGCCCTGAATGAGTGGGTTTTGGAGCCCAGTGTGTGTTTTTACTTGCCCACCAGGTGCAATCTAGGATTAAAGATGATGGCCCACCAGTTCTTGGCTCCATTGTTTCATTACCGTCTGTCTGAATCTAATGCAAACCTGCATGGGCCGGGCAGCTGTGATGGTGGCAGTGGATACTGGCCATACAATGGTCAAGGGAAAAATGGAGAAAGAGTAGAGAAAAATATGGAGTCCCTTGGTCTGATTCCTATTTGACCTTGCTGCAGATATTTGGAGGCTATTCTTTCATCATCTGTGTCCCACTTACTGAGATGTGTCAAATATCCTTTACCTTTGCTGGGTTTTGGGAGATTGTTTTACAGTTTGGTTTCCGTTGCTCACATGGGACACCACTTGTCATGAATGTGAGGTCAATGCATAATGGAGGATGGTCATGTGGGGAACTCATGCTCTTCTGGAAACTTTGGCTAGAATTGCCCACAACCAAGCACGCCAAAAGAAACATCCCAGAAGCCCTTTGAAAAAGAGCAACACCTCCATCAGCCAGTGAGATTTTACTAAATCATATTAGCTCGCTCACCCTATGGACCCTTTAAATATCCCTCACATGGTTTAATCCTTGTGACTCCTCTAGTCTCTGTCCCACAAGACCAGAGGACCTCATCGAGTGGAAAGCACTCTGTACTCAATAAAGCCTTTTATTATTCCACACTTTGTGGCTCCTGCCCCTTCCTTCTTCCTCTGTGGGGAAAAATACCTTACATTTTGGTGCTGAAAACCCAGGAGGAGTTGAAGTCTGCAAGGACTGCTCCTCTTCCCTTCCCCTTTGAAAAAGAACCAGGGTCTCCAACCTTCCACCCACTTTGGCACATGGTGCGGTAAGTCCCCTACCTCTAGCCACTCTTGAGTTCTTTCCACCAAGACTCCCTGTCTGGAAACTGCAGCTACGTCAGGGAAGTCTTTTCATTCCAAGTGTGTGTGCCCGTGGAGATGTCCTGAGCACATCCACTTTACCTTATCTGTTTGTGGCCAGAGTTTGAGTTTTGGGATGCCAGTTCTCAAATCTGACCACTCCAAGAACTGAGGGAAGCCATGGGGGCACAGGAATCTCTCTCCCTGAAGAAGAATCTGTTCTTCTTCTCCACTGTGGCCAGGCCACAGAATACACTGAAGTAGCCTCCTGAAGGGACTTTTGGTTTTAACACCCTCACCAATTTAACTATAACCAAAAAAAGGCTGCGAGCTGGTTGGAGATCCCTTACATTCACGGCTTCTAATTATTCACGTGCCCGTCCTAATCTCTGTGCTGGCTGTTTCACCATGCAGGCCCTTTTTTTTGGCCAGAGAAACCTCACCTAAAACCTCCACTTCTGATCTTTTCTTCTCTGTGGACTCCCAACTCTCTCCCACTCCTGCTTGACCCCCAGGGGTGCCCCTCTCTCGGGACTTATTTCTGGTCCCTCTGTGGTCCTTTTTGCTTGGGTCTCTTTTCTTCAGAAAGCCCCCTTCCTTCACAGGATTCTGTTTCTTATTCACCACTACCAGTCCCTCTTCCTCCTGCCCTGCTGGCCAGAGTCCCCTCCCTTTTCCACTGTGTTCTTAAGTCCCTTCTCCATCAGGCCATTCTCCACCTACTATTGGCCCTTACACCAGTTTGCAGGACCCCAATGCCCAACCCAAATATTCTTGCAGGAAGTTCTGGCCCTGTCCTGACTTTGGCCCCAGCATTTTCTGCCAGATCTGGGTGCCGGGCTCTCCACAAGTCCCCCTCCTCTTATTCTCAACCCCCAGACCCCTATCTGGGGCCTGTGAACATGGCATTTAAAATTTTTAATGGTCTCAACTAGTAGAAACAGGCCAGGGCTGTTCACCAGGCCCACATGCAGCAGAAGGTAACACTCCAAACCCAAACTCTTGTGGCAGCCCTGAGAACAGCAGAGCAACAGAGGCAAGGCACAGAAAGTGCCCTATCCAAATTCAAGCTGCAAAGAGAAATCTCACCAGGAGCTTGCTTTAAGTGTGGCAAGCAGGGTCACTGGTCCCAGCAGGGCCCCTTCCCACAGCTGCCCACTGAGCCCTGCCCTGACTGCAAGCAGTCGGTCACTGGTGAAGCAATTGCCCCTTTGGGCAACAGGTTTTACCTCAATGCCTCTACATGGAGGACAAGCTGCCTGAATGGGAGGCCAAGCCATCCAGGTGGGCTCATCGCAAAAACTCCTAGGACAAAGCCTGGACTTGGAGAACACAGGGTATGCTGCAACTAGCAGGTAAGTCCATCTCATTTCTTGTGAATATGGGGGCTACCATCTCTTTTTGCCATCACGCTCTGGACCTCTAGTTTCTTCACAGGTCTCAGTTATGGGAATGTATTGGACCCCTTGCTTTCCCCTTTTATGCCACTCCTGACATGCAGTTTTGCCTCAAGCTTGCTTCTATACAGAACCAATGTCAGTCAGAACCACTGGACTCCATCCATCTCCAGCTCAACAAAAGGCTAAATCCTGAAAATCCTCCTATTACTCCTCTTTTTCTTAAAAAATCCTTACAGGATGACATCTGCAAAGTTTCTCCAGTCACGGCCAAACAGATGTTCCTCCTGACACCCCTCAAAACCACCACCAACCAAATTTCCCCTCCCCATGACACCCCTAATCAGAAGAAAGTAGCCAGATGAATAATTGGTGCCCCTATTTTATTTAACACAAAAGGTCAGAATGTAAGGTCAGTGGATAATGGAGGATGATCATGTGGGAAACTCAGGCCTTCACGGAAACTTTGGCTAGGACCACCAACAACCAAACATGCCAAAGAAACTTCCTAGGAGCCCTTTGGAAAAAAGTGACACCTCTGGAAGCCAGTGAAATTTCACTAAGTCATATTAACTCACCCACCCTAGGGACCCTTTGAATATCTCTCATGTGGTTTAATCCTTGCAACTCCTCTGGTCTCTGTCCCCTGGGACCATAGGATCTCATCAGGTGGTATTTTCTCAGCGGGGAAAAATACCTTATATTGGGCAGATAAAATATATTATGCTCATTTTGTTAAAGATTGCACTGCCCACGTGGAAGCCTATTGCCCAAGTGATATTAATGTGTGTTGGGGGTGGGCACTCTCATGAAAAATTCCATTATGCCTCAGATAAGTGACTTTAGATCAGAGACTTTCTTATTTGTATATTGGATTAAAGGTTTTGATTTCTACACTATAAAATGTGGGGCAGACCAGGAGCTTGCTCTCTTGGTTCCTGAGATTAGAATTAGAGAAGAGAGCAGAGAAAGGCCATGTGGAGGAGGCCAGGAGAATCAGCCAAGATGGTGGAGTGCTGAAGAAGAAGCCAGTTTGTGTAGAGTTTGTACAAGGAGAAGGAAGGAGATGGGAAACACAGGTGAATAATTTTGGTGAGCTAGAAACCTTTGATTCTAGGAAACTTGGATAGGTTAGTAGGTATGTGAGCACTGAATGTGAGTGGGTTTTGGAGCCCCGTGTGTGGTTTTACTTGCCTTCCAGATGCAAGCTAAGATTAAAGATGATGACCCACTAGTTTTTGGCTCCATTGTTTCATTACCATCTGTCCAAATCCAATGCAAACCTCCATGGGCCAGGCTGCTGTGATGGTGGCTGTGGATACTGGCTTACACCTTACAATGAAGACAAGGACTTTTTGAACGTCATGTGGCCTAGGGGAGACCCCTTACAATCCCTTATACAGGTTTTATGTGATGGCCCTGACCCCCAGTCCTTATGTGTATTTATTTATATACACAAAATAGAAGCAAGAACAGGAATGAAAAAGTGAGGAAGCAAAAAAGAGAATGAGGGCGTCAGAAAGGGAAAATTCTGTAGGGCAGATTAAAGGGCAAACAAAGTAGCTCAAATGTACCCATCTATTGATTAATTAGAATTTGTAATTCTATACTTATTGTGCTTCATTCTGCACAGTACTGCCTTCAGTACTTTGTTTTATAAATTTTTATTAATTTTAATGGGGTGACATCAATAAATCAGGGAAGATATGTTCAAAGAAAACATCTCCAGGTTGTCTTATTTAATTATGTTGCATAGCCATCACCCAAAGTCAGATTGTCCTTTGTCACCTTCTATCTGGTTTGCTTTGAGCCCCTCCCCCTCCCCCTCTTCCTCCCTCTCCTCCTTCCCACCTATATATGAAAACATGCAGTTCTTAGTTTTTTCTGATTTACTTATTTCACCCCGTATAATGTTATCAAGATCCAACCATTTTGTTATAAATGATCCGATGTCATCATTTCTTATGGCTGAGTAGTATTCCATAGTGTATATTTGCCACATTTTCTTTATCCAGTCTTCTACTGAAGGACCTTTTGGTTGTTTCCATGTCTTGGCAATCGTCAACAATGCTGCAATGAACATGAGGTTACATATGTTTTTACATATAAATGTCTCTGAGTTTTTTGGGTATATACCCAGTAGAGGGATTGCTGGGTCATAAGGTAGTTCTATTTTCAGTTTTTTGAGGAACAACCATACTTACTTTCATAATGGTTGTACTACTTTACATTATTCCCACCAACAGTGAATGAGGGTTCCTTTTTCTCCACAGCATCTCCAACACTTGCTATTACCTGTCTTGTTGATAATAGCTATCTAACATGTGTGAGGTGGTATCTTATTATAGTTTTGATTTGTATTTGTCTAATAACTAATGAAGATAGACATCTTTTCATATATCTGTTCTGCCTTTAATAATTTTGTCAGTAAAGTCACTGTGGCTTTTTTCTCAAGGCACTGAACCATTTCCCAATTTTAAGTTCTCATTCAAGGCCTCTAAAAATTATAAAATGCCCCACTATTTAATGTAACACTAAGAAACACTGATAAATGATCCAATATTTTATTACTAATGCAAATCTTAATGTTATCTTTATTATAAGATATTTTTAGACTTATTTGGATGCAGATGCAAATATTTCTCTCTAGTGCAGGGGTCAGGAAACTTTTTGGCTGAGAGAGGCATGAACACCACATATTTTAAAATGTAATTCCATGAGAGCTATGCAACAACCAGTGCACATTACACATTATTCAATAAAAATTTGGTGTTGTCCCAGAGGACAGCTGTGATTGGCTCCAGCCACCTGCAACCATGAACATGAGCAGTAGGAAATAAATGGATAGTAATACATGAGAATGTTTTTATATTTTTAATGTTATTTTTTATTAAAGATTTGTCTGTGAGCCAGATGCAGCCATCAAAAGAGCTACATCTGGCTCATGAGCCATAGGTTTCTAACTTCTGCTTAGTGCATGTACAAAAATGGAAAGGTAAATAAATAAATTGATTGTAGTATTATTTAGATGTTACTTATTCAGATTTCAACTTTTTAGACTCACATTTTGACTTGGCTATTGAAAATTGTTTTTCTTCAACATAATTTCTTACAATGCTCTACTGATATTTTTGAGATTTTATTTCATACTGTTGATATGTATTCTGTCAATTTTATTGTGAATATTCAAAAATTAAATTATAACAGGTGTCACCTAAGAATAATAAGAAGCACTTCAAAGATGCTAAAGACAATATTAAAAGTTATATAATGTGATAAGTACCTTTCTATAATGTAAATAAAATTATACACTACATACTGTTCTGAAACTTTTTCTTTCCAAATATTTATTTTAGACACAATCTACATTCACATAAATATATCTACCTCATTTTCTTATAAAGTACTGCACCCCAGATTCTGAAAGGCACTGTACTTCACCTCATCGAGTTCACATAGAGACACCCAGTCTAGATAAATTTTGAAAAGTTTTATTAAAGGAGGAAATTTTAATATGCTGGCCACATATGGCTGACACCAGGCATCTGCAGGCCCAAATAATGCAGTCCCCAAAATATTTCAGGAGCTGTTTATATACTCTTGATCACACATGCGCGGGGGAGAGCATGACATTACGGCACAATCATTAACAAGATTATAACATTTGTCTAGGGGATACACAGAAACATTAAGACTTTCAAGATAACACAATCAAAGATATTTATAAATCTTTCAGGGTTCCTCTTCCCTCACTAGTTTAGAGGTATTTTACTCTCAAAATTCCAGGAAAGGAAGGAACTACAATTAATGCAAGGTGGTATGTAAATTCTGCCTCCTATTGAAAGAGAAGTTTCTCAGTTAACCTTAATCCTTTCAGAGAACATAAAACACAATGACCTTAGTTGTCCTTGTAAATCAGGAGACTTCTACATTCCTTTTCCTCCATTTTCTAAAGAAAGGACAGGAAAGCCTGACCTCTTCTTCCTAGAATATAATTATTAATTTTCAGCTTTGTGGTACCTTACAACATTCCCACCGGCTTTATGTTCTAAGTCAAATCTTTGGCTTAACTTACTGAAAAGCATAAAGTTGTTGTGTAGGGATACTAACATAACATGTAACATTTAACAGATGGCATTAATAGCAGTACAGTTCACTAAAGAAACAAATGTTACTGATTATTTTTTTATAGACCGTACAATTTCCTTTTGCAAATTATATAAAACTAATTGGCTTTTATAACAATTTACCTTTAGTCAGAACTCTTAATTTTAAAACTTTTGACTTTTGTGACACCAGCTTCCGGTTTGTGGTTGGAGTAGGGCACACCATTTTTTTACCTTAGCAGTAGTGGAAGTTGTCAGGATCATGGTGTGTGGACCCATCCACGTGAGAGTCAGTCCTTGGGTGATATACTGGATTTCCTGGTTATGTTGGAAGTGCCTCTCAGACAGTTCTTTGAACAGTTTTCTGAGTAACCTGTAAATCCTGTAAGTACTTAGAAAATGGGTGGTGTAGGGCCAGGAGCCGCCATCGTAGCCAATCACATCCAGGTTCGCATTGGATTCAGACAGTCGGTAAAGAAACAACAGAGCCAAAAACTGGTGGGCCATCATCTTTAATCCTAGCTTGCACCAATTGGGCAAGTAAAAACATACACTGGGCTCCAAAATCCCCTACTTCAGTGCTCACAAAGACACTGACTTCTCTGAATTTCCTAGAA
The DNA here is from genome assembly GCF_036850765.1 of Saccopteryx bilineata. NCBI lineage: Eukaryota > Metazoa > Chordata > Mammalia > Chiroptera > Emballonuridae > Saccopteryx > Saccopteryx bilineata. Next base: position 996,443 of record NC_089502.1, read on the forward strand.
TCAAAGTTTTTACCTCACCAGCCTTATTCACCTCTGTTGTCCATTTCTTTCTCTCTGCACAAATTGCCTTCTCTTTCAGCACTCCACCATCTTTGCTGCCTTTTTCTGGTTCCTCCACATAGCCTGTCTCTGCTCTCTTCTCTAAGGCTAATCCCAAGTACCGAGAGAGAGGAAGCTCCTGGTCTGACCCCATTTTATAGTCTAGAAATTAAAACCTTTAATTCAGTATAGAAACAAGGAAGTCTCTGATACAAACTGACTTATCTGAGGCATAATGGGATTTCTCATGAGAGTGCACCACCATCATGCAATTAGTCAAGGGTGTGGGGTAATACTTAGTCTTAAAACTAAGCCTTAGGCTATAACCACCCTGACTGCTTACAGCCTGTCCGCACACCTAATGCAAACTATAAGTGAGCAAACATATGTATCATATTTACAAACTTATTTGACCAACATTCTACTTTTATGTTCACTTTTCTACCCACAATCTTCACCACTGGCATCCTGTGCAAGGAAATTAGGCACATTACACAAAGTACAACAACATGACAAATCATACAATTTCAACAATTACAAAGGTACATTTCACCAGTCTCTGATTACTTTGCCAAAAAACACAAAATGTCCTCGGCCTTCTTTCTAGCCATGGGAAAAGCTTCCCGGGGTAGGGAAGTGCTTCCAGCAAAGCCACCTCCCACCTCCATCAGGGTATTTTACATTGTCCAAAATCCTTAAGTCCATCCAACAAAGGAGCCAGTGCTCACTCCGGTCATAGTTCAGAAATCAGTTCAGGCACACATGGGTCCTCAGCCACCCCCCTCATCCCTGCCATCCTGGCAGGTCTTAGACTGTCCCAAAGAAGGAGCTCATAGCAATGGCAATCAGGATTTTCATCTCTGCTCTGGAGAGCATGATGGCATTCACCCTTATGTCCCAAAATCACAGACCAGTTCTTCTCATCCTCAAAAGAGGAACTGAAAACACCAGCTCCTGCTTCTGGGCTTGCAGCCTCGGGGTCAGCCTCAGCCCCAGCCTCAGCCTTACCCCCAGGTGCCTGCCACTGCCGGCTCTCCAGAACATCCAGGGCAATCTGCAACTCATGAACCTGTGGTTCCTTCTCCAGCACTTGCTCCATTTCCAGGCAAATCTCACAAACCTAGTCAGCCTCTTTCGGTGCTTGCTTCAGCTTCAGGGTTGACATCTTTTTCTCCCACGTTTGCTCCAGCTCCTTCCAATGCTCGGTTTTCAGGTCCCAGGAAGCCTCTTCCAAGGAGCTCTTGCTTTCCTCACACATGGCTATAAAAGTCAGCCAGCCTACAGTCCCCAGAAGGACAGCAATGGGGAACCAAAACGGCAGCCAGTTCTCTACTCCACCAATCAAAGGTGGTGGTGGCTCCATAACGAACTGTATCAAATCCTGCCACAGACTATGCCAAATATAATGCCAGTAGCCACGGCCACCATCACAGCCACCTAGCCCATGCAGATTCGCATTGGATTCGTACAGTTGGTAATGAAACAATGTAGCCCAAAACTAGTGAGCCATCACCTTTAATCTTAGCTTGCACCCAGTGGGCAAGTAAAAACACACACTGGGCTCCAAAACCCACTCATTCAGTGCTCACAAAGCCACTAACTTATCTGAGTTTTCTAAAATCAAAGTTTCTACCTCATCAGCCTTATTCACCTCTGTTGTCCATCTCCTTCTCTATGCACAAACTCCACAAAAACTGGCTTCTCCTTCAGCATTCCACTATCTTGGCTTCTTCTCCTGGCCTCCTCCACATTGCCTTTCTATGCTCTCCTCTATAGTGCTAATCTCAGGAATCTAGAGAGAGCAAGCTCCTGGTCTGCCCCCATTTTATAGTGTAGAAATCAAAACCTTTAATCCAATATACAAACAAGGCAGTCTCTAATACAAAGTCACTTATCTGAAGCATAATGGGATTCCTCATGAGAGTGCACCACCCCACATCATGCAATTAGTCAAGGGTGTAGGGAAAGCTTAGTCATAAAACTAAGCCTTATGCTATAACTACCCTGCCTGCTTACAGCCTGTCCCCACACCCAATGTAAACTATAAGCATGCAAACATATATATCATATTTACAAACTTATTTGACCAACACATTTCTTTTACTATTTGATTTATGTAATTTATTTGCCTGAACCTTTGGGTACCTGTGGGCACAATGTAACTTTAAATTAGTTTCTAATTAATATTTGGTTTCTTTCCTACTAGCTTTGAGACTATGGACACAAATGCATGTCCAATACTTGAATTAGCAAGCTAAACCTGGAAAGAACCATATGTAGCAACTTTTTAATAATTGTCAATTATTTTATTAGAGTCTATTTTTAAATATTCCTAAATGTTTACCTGAGAAAATTCCTTTTTTTCTTGGTTTTAAATTTCTAATTGGTTTTGAATAAACCTTTTTTAATAAAGGTCTCAAAACTCCACTGGTTCTGGGTGGCATCTATTTATTTGAATTACTATGTTCTAATTTTCAGGCAGACTGTAAAAATATACAATTAACAATAAAATTCAAATAGCTAATGTTAACAAATACTATGACAAGTATCTTAATACAATAAAGTGACTAAAGCCTATTAGATTTTTAAACAAAAATAAAATTCTAAGTAGTATAACATGATACGAAATAAAATTCTTACAGTCACAAATGTTTTTAACACATTAACATAATTTTTCTTAATCTATGTTGACATTAGTGCTGCTTTATATTATTCACAAATGTATTTCAATCCTACTTTAGTCTGAGAAATGTACCAAAGAGCCAAAGTCACATATATTCAGGAAAAGTCCATGAGGCACCGGAACTCTGGTCATGTTTCTACACCTTGCAGCTAGAGTCAAAGTCCTAATGATTAATGTTTCTAGTTGGAATTAGGAGCAGGTCCCAGTCTAAAATAGGCATGGGGCATTAAGACAAGAGGAATAAAGGAGACACTATACATTAAACAAAGTGACAGAAATTAAACTGTTAATACCCACAGTAGAGATCTTTGAGTAATAAATAAAACTTAAATATTTAAGCAAGGCATAATAAATGGCCCTCATATTTACAAGAAATGAGATCAGTTTTACCCGCCACTTGGAAGAACTACCTTAGGCTCATAAATGGTGTCATGAGATGGGGCCAACCTTTAATCCTTCAGTGGCAGGTCCCAGCAGGCTGGGCAAGGTAAGGACACAGGCAGCTGGAAAGGGCTGAAAGATACTGAACTATCCTTCTATGGAGCAAGGGAGCAGCTTACCTTCTCATGTCCCTTTTTTTCACAGGAGAGGTATGTATCCTGTTTGGGGCTGAGAAGCCTGGCAGGCCTCTGCTCAATGACCTTTCTTTCCACTCTTGAAGCAGAGCCCTGATAAAATCCTATGAAGCCCCTTTGGGGCATTTGACCCTTTAAGTGTATAAGCCAAGAACTGGTATTTTCCTGATCTCTTTTGTGCTCTATTTGCCTTTTCTGTTACTATCTTGGTCATTATAAACCTTAAAAGCCCTGCTCAGATCTCGCTAAGGGGCTTGAGAGCCCTTTTCTGTCTATACAAACTCTTGAAAAAATACAAAAGCAGCATTATTAGCTGGATTAAATAAAGAAAAACAGGTTTTTGGTGTCTCCTTTAGAATTCCCGAGTCTCTTCACTGCTGAATAACTCAATACATTAGTATTTAAAAGAAATTTTAACAAAAGCATGATTAAATAGATTTGCAGGAGTTCCAGGATATGACTTCTTTTTTTATATTACCTAGTAATGAACAATATTGTTTCAAAGTGATAATAAACTAAACATTACATAAAAGACATTATTAATAATTTTTAATATTTAAACTAAGATTTCAATATCACAAGGCTATAAAACTGTAAATAATGAATTAATAAAAGGCCTTTGAAATAACATATACATTTTAACATGAAAAATACTTTTTTACACAACACTGGGGTAACAATAAGTCACTACTCCTAACTCAGTGTCGGAAAACCTATTAGTTAATAGAGCCAATTATTAACAGTATAATAACTGAAATTTCTTTTAAGAGTCAATTTTAAATTTAAACTATATATGTAGGCACCTTCTCTATTGAGGCAGTGCCCACACTTGGCACTCCATTGGAGAGCTATACCTAAGAGGGAAAGAAGGCCTTATAAGGCCCATGAGCTGTTTTCAAATGGCAGTTTGCCAACCAGAGTTCTTAGGAAAAGGGGGATGAGGAAGAGGCATCCTATGTGCCTGGCCCTCTTTGCACAACCTGAGGGCTGACTGAACCCTAGCCTGGCCAAGCACAGGATGGTAGCAGCGGCCAGGCTCTGGGCTTAGTCTCAAAGTGGTACCTAAGCTTTACAGGACTCCTGTTCTCTTCTCCTTTGCTGCTGGATTAGAGACACAGTTGCCATGGGAGAGGTGGCATGGATGGGCAGGCGTCAGGACCTAGCACTTTCAAAAACCAAGCTGACTTTAATTCCCTCCCATCTGGCAGCTGTTTAGCTTTGTTTCTTACAATAAAAGCAGCAAATTAAAACACAATTTTTTTATAAATTTACCTTCTTAACAGTGGGTTGCTTTAACCTATATGAGGTTTCCAACTTTTCCCGCAATTCCCTAAAAATTCTTTTTACTAGTTTTGGTTAATGCAGTGGGTCCCCCTTATGAACTCCATGCCTTCTTTGTAACGGAGAGGCTTGGAGGAGAACCTAACATCCCCCCCTCCACCCACGGGAGAGTGTTGACATTTTTCTCTAATTTTTACACCAGTGGAGGGCAACAAGTCACTATTCCCAACCCATGGAGGGGTTATTTATAATAATTTTATTCCCTATAATCATATTACTCATGATTCTATTACTCCTTCTGGAGCTGCAATTTAATTTAAGAAACTGCCAATTAACTAACAAGGTCTACACCTGTGGTTTGTTAATTTCTAAATCCTTTTTACCTGGTCTTGTTCTTTTTCTAAGATTTCTCTAAAGCAAAGTTCCAATTTTAATACTATTCTTACCCTGTATTTTCCAAATGGGTAAAACTTCTTTTGGTCAGTAGGTAGATATCTGAAACTAGTTTCTATTCTATCTTTTCTCTAGTCACTTCACCCTTAGTTGTCCCTGCAAATTTACTCTAGCACCCTTCCCCCACTGCTCTACCCGGCCCTGCTTTTCTTTCAACCCCTTCAGCTGCTTGTAATCTGGGACATTTATATTTCCAATGTCCCTCTTCCTTACAATAAGTGCATTGATTCTTTCCTAGCCGAGTCCTATACTTTCTTAAATTTTTTCCTTTCTTTCTTTCAACAGAATCCACACCAACCTCCTTATAATCCTTCTCAAGGGCAGCCATGTCGTCACGTGCCTTGGAGAACTCTCCTTCCTCCTCTGGGGGTCCCTTATCCTTAGAAGAGTTTGCCTCTTGAAACACTGATACTATTTCTTTAGTTATTCTTTTTTTTTGTTTTTGACTCAAATTTTTCATGACTAAGAAGATATGGCACCCACTCTGTATTGAGTATGTTTTAAGCCACTGTGGCAGATACATTGTTAAATTTAGCTAATTTATCAATGTATAGAAACTGATCGGGACAGCCTGGGTTCCCAATTACTATATTCCAGGCTGTCTTTATTATCCAGGGATTAGAAGTCCTGGTTGCTACTACTTATTACAAAACTGAAACTTGTTTCAGGAGAATATAAGAATTAGTGTACTAATGAAGCAGATAATTAACTAGCACCCAGAGTAAGAGGATGTTTGACTATAGAGGTATTAATTATTACACAAGATAAGGGAAGAAGTCAAGAGAAGAGAATAATTTCTTCAGGGGAGAAATCAGGTAGAGTGCCCTGAAGCTAGAGGTCTTTGGATCAAAGAAAAGAGATTTTATATTTTGGGGGCTTGTTTTACAAGTTTCCTTTTACTTTTGCCCAGAAATTTCTAGTTTTGCAGGCAAAATTCAATTCAGGCCTTAGAAATAGATATAATTATACATGAAAGACTTTACATAAACAATTAATGAATGTGCTTTTTCAATTAAAATTCTACTGGATATTTTCTGATAAACAAGGACAAACTTTGATAGATGAGGGAGGGGTTCCCCCCATTGGGCACTGTACCCCAGATTCTGAAAGGTACTGTACCTCACTGATGAGAAAACGGCTCCCCCTCATGGCCTCTCAGTTGCACGCTGGCCATGGCATCAGAGATTCCTCTATCACACTAATACACAAAGACAAAGCTCAGTAGACGAGAGAGAGTTGCCCCCAGTGGAACACACTGTACCCCAGATTCTGAAAGGTACTGTACCTCATTGATGAGGAAAGGCCTCCCTCTCATGGCCTCTCTGGTGCACACTGGCCACAGCACCAGAGTGTCCTTTAAACCAGGGTTTTCTAGGCAGATACATTAAAAACAAAAACTGAGATCTTGACAATACAAAGAAGTTTCTGGAAGTCCAAAGTAGTCCTCCCAGATTAGAAAAACAATTGTCCGCACTAAATGGCATTTTACCAAGGGCCTCATCTAGATACCTCTGGAAGTCCTGGGCAGGATGAAGTGTCCACTAGTACCTTTCATAGAGAAACAGATATCCCCGAGAGCCTCAAGCAGGACCCAATCCCACCAGTCGTCCTTCCAGAGTATAACCAGAAGTTCCTCTCCTAGCAAAAAGCAAGGCAGGGCCACTAAAATTGCCCACCATCATCTTGGTCTTGGAAAGCTGGCTGTGAACATATGAACACATCTTATCTGTTTCATGGCAGTCCCAAAACAGAAAGACTATAGACTAGTTACAAACAGCAAAGTAGTTTTGAAGGCCCTACCTACTCCACTGGAGTTCCACATCTCTGGAGTCACAACTCAGCAAAGCCCCCAAATCCACCCTACCTACTTCTAGTCTCATACAGAAAAGCAAAAGCAAGAGTTCAGAGGAAAGCCAGAAAATTCAGTAAAGCAAAAAGAGTTACTTTACCTACCTCCTTGATTTTTCTGCTGAATTATCCAAATTGTTGAATTTGGGAACTGAGAGGCATCTGCGGAAGAACTGTCTGAACCCACAGAAAAATGGGGAGCCCTGAAAATGTCTCAGGTGGTGTGCCTCTACTTGAGATTCCAGTGGGGTTGGGCAGCTCAGTGGAGAGTCTATCTGATTTGGGGTGTCTCAATCTGGTGATGCAAAACACTGGATCCCAGATGATCCCAAAATGTTATTAAGTACTCACCCCAGATTCTGAAAGAGACTGTACATCACTTCATCGAGTCCACATAAAGACACCCAGTCCAGATGAATATTGAAGAGTTTTATTAAAAAAGAAAATTTTAATATGCTGGCCACATATGGCTGACAAAGTGCATCTGCAGGCCCAAATCATGCAGTCCCCAAAATAGTTCAAGGGCTGTTTATATACTCTTGATCACACATGGGCGGGGGAGAGCATGATATTATGGTACAATTATTAACAAGATTATAATATTTATCTAGGGCAGGGATTGAGAACCTATGGCTCAAGAGCCAGATGTGGCTCTTTTGATGGCTACATCTGGCATGCAGACAAACCATTAATAAAAAAGATGTTAAAAATATAAAACATTCTCATGTATCACAATTCATTCATTTCCTACTGCTAATTTTCATGGTTGCAGGTGGCTGGAGCCAATCACAGCTGTCCTCCGGGAGAATACCAAATTTTTATTGCATAATGTGGAACATACATGGGTGGTTGTATGGCTCTCATGGAATTATATATATATATTTTTTTTAAATAAATTTTTATTAATGTTAATGGGATGACATTAATATTTCAGGGTACATATATTCAAAGAAAACATGTCTAGGATATCTTGTCATTAAATTATGTTGCATACCCCTCACTCAGAGTCAGATTGTCCTCCATCAAACTCTGTCTAGTTTTCTCTGTGCCCCTCCCCTCCCCCTAAATCTCTCCCTCCCTCCCTCCTGCGTACTCCCTCCCCCCACCCCTGGTAACCACCACTCTCTTGTCCATGTCTCTTAGTCTCGTTTTTATGTTCCACCAATGTATGGAATCATGTAGTTCTTGTTTTTTTCTGATTTACTTATTTCACTCCGTATAATGTTATCAAGATCCCACCATTTTGCTGTAAATGATCTGATGTCATCATTTCTTATGGCTGAGTAGTATTCCATAGTGTATATGTGCCACATCTTTTTTATCCAGTCTTCTATTGAAGGGCTTTTTGGTTGTTTCCATGTCTTGGCCACTGTGAACAGTGCTGCAATGAACATGGGGCTACATGTGTCTTTACGTATCAATGATTCTTAGGTTTTGGGGAATATACCCAGTAGAGGGATTGCTGGGTCATAAGGTAGTTCTATTTGCAGTTTTTTGAGGAACCACCATACTTTCCTCCATAATGGTTGTACTACTTTACATTCCCACCAACAGTGTATGAGGGTTCCTTTTTCTCCACAACCTCTCCAAAACTTGCTATTACCCGTCTTGTTGATAATAGCTAATCTAACAGGGGTGAGGTGGTATCTCATTGTAGTTTTGATTTGCATTTCTCTAATAACTAATGAAGCTGAGCATCTTTTCATATATCTGTTGGCCATTTGTATTTATTCCTGGGAGAAGTGTCTGTTCATGTCCTCTTCCCATTTTTTTATGCGATTGTTTGTTTGTTTGTTTTGAGTTTTATGAGTTCTTTGTAAATTTTAGATATTAGGCCCTTATCTGAGCTATTGTTTGAAAATATCAGTTCCCATTAAGTTGGCTGTCTGTTTATTTTGATATCGGTTTCTCTTGCTGAGCAAAAACTTTTTATTCTGATGTAGTCCCATTCATTTATCTTTGCCTTCACTTCTCTTGCCATTGGAGTCAAGTTCATAAAATGTTCTTTAAAACCCAGGTCCATGAGTTTAGTACCTATGTCTTCTTCTATGTACTTTATTGTTTCAGGTCTTATATTTAGGTCTTTTATCCATTTTGAATTAATTTCAGTACATGGGGACAGTCTGTAGTCGAGTTTGATTCTTTTGCATGTGGCTTTCCAGTTTTCCCAACACCATTTGTTGAAGAGGCTTTCTTTTCTCCATTGTGTGTTGTTGGCCCCCTTATCAAAGATTATTTGACCATATATATGTGGTTTTATTTCTGGGCTTTCTATTCTGTTCCATTGGTCTGAGTGTCTATTTTTCTGCCAATACCATACAGTTTTGATTATTGTGGCCCTATAATATAGTTTAAAGTCAGGTATTGTAATGCCCCCAGCTTCATTCTTTTTTCTTAGGATTGCTTTAGCTATTCGGGGTTTTTTATAGTTCCATATAAATCTTATGATTTTTTGTTCCATTTCTTTAAAAAATGTCATAGGAATTTTGATGGGAATTGCATTAAATTTATATATTACTTTGGGTAATATGGCCATTTTAATTATATTTATTCTTCCTATCCAAGAACATGGAATATTTTTCCATCTCATTGTGTCTTTTTCAATTTCTCTTAGCAATGTCTTGTGGTTTTCATTATATAGGTCCTTTACATTCTTTGTTATGTTTATTCCTAGGTATTTTTTTTTGTTGTTGTTGCAATCGTGAAGGAGATTATTTTTTTGAGTTCGTTTTCTAATATTTCATTGTTGGCATATAGAAAGGCTATGGACTTTTGTATGTTGATTTTGTATCCTGCAACCTTACTGTATTGGTTTATTGTTTCTAGTAATTTTTTTGTGGAGTCCTTTGGGTTTTCGATGTATACGATCATATTATCAGCAAAAAGTGATACCTTTACTTCTTCTTTTCCGATATGGATGCCTTTTATTTCTTTGTCTTGTCTGATTGCTCTGGCCAGAACTTCTAGCACCACGTTAAATAAGAGTGGAGAGAGTGGACAACCCTGTCTTGTTCCTGATTTAAGGTGGAAAGTCCTCAGTTTTATGCCATTTAATATGATGTTGGCTGATGGTTTATCATATATGGCCTTTATCATGTTGAGATATTTTCCTTCTATACCCATTTTGTTGAGAGTCTTAAACATAAAATTGTGTTCTATTTTACCAAAAGTCTTTTCTGCATCTATTGATAAGACCATGTGGTTTTTGTTCTTTGTTTTGTTGATGTGGTGTATTACGTTAACCGTTTTACGTATGTTGAACCATCCTTGAGATTCTGAGATAAATCCCACATGATCATGATGTATTATTTTTTTAATATATTGTTGTATTCGATTTTCCAGTATTTTGTTTAGTATTTTAGCATCTGTATTCATTAGAGATATTGGTCTGTAGTTTTCTTTCTTTGTGCCATCCTTGCCTGGTTTTGGTATGAGGGTTATGTTGGCCTCATAAAATGTGTTTGGAAGTATTGCTTCTTCTTCAATTTTTTGGAAGACTTTGAGTAGAATAGGAACCAAGTCTTCTTTGAATGTTTGATAGAATTCACTAGTATAACTGTCTGGGCCTGGACTTTTATTTTGGGGGAGGTTTTTAATAGTTTTTTCTATTTCCTCCCTGCTGATTGGTCTGTTTAGGTTTTCTGCTTCTTCATGACTCAGTTTAGGAAGGTTGTATTGTTCTAGGAATTTATCCATTTCTTCTACATTGTTGTATTTGGTGGCATATAGTTTTTCATAGTATTCTACAATAATTCTTTGTATATCTATGATATCTGTGGTGATTTCTCCTCTTTCATTTTGGATTTTATTTATTTGAGTCCTGTGTCTTTTTTCCTTGCTGAGGCTTGCCAAGGGTTTGTCGATTTTGTTGATCTTTTCAAAGAACCAGCTCCTTGTTTTATTGATTTTTTCTATAGTTTTTCTGTTCTCTATTTTGTTTATTTCTGCTCTGATTTTTATTATCTCCTTTTTTCGGCTGGTTTTGGGTTGTCTTTGTTCTTCTTTTTCTAGCTCCTTAAGGTGTGAAGTTAAGTGGTTTACTTCGGCTCTCTCTTGTTTGTTCATATAGGTCTGAAGTGATATGAACTTTCCTCTTATTACTGCTTTTGCTGCATCCCATAGATTCTGATATGTCGTATTTTCATTTTCATTTGTCTGTATATATCTTTTGATCTCTGCACTTATTTCTTCTTTGACCCATTCATTTTTTAGAAGTATGTTGTTTAGTTTCCATAATTTTTTGGGGTTTTCCTCCTCTTTTTTACAGTTGAATTCTAGATTCAAGGCTTTATAATCAGAGAATATGCTTGGTACAATTTCAATTTTTCTAAATTTGCTGATATTGTCTTTGTGGCCCAACATATGGTCAATTCTTGAGAATGTTCCATGTACACTAGAGAAAAATGTATACTCTGTTGCTTTGGGATGAAGTGTCCTGTAGATGTCTATCATATCCAGGTGTTGTAGTATTTCGTTTAAGGCCACTATATCTTTATTGATTCTCTGTTTGGATGACCGATCTAGAGCCATCAGCGGTGTATTGAGGTCTCCAAGTATGATTGTAATTTGTCAGTTTTTTTTTTAAGGTCAATAAGTAGCTGTCTTATATATTTTGGTGCTCCTTGGTTTGGTGCATATATATTAAGGATTGTTATGTCTTCTTGATTCAGTGTCCCCTTTATCATTATGAAATGACCATTTTTGTCTCTGAGTACTTTTTTTGTCTTGTAGTCAGCATTATCAGATATGAGTATTGCTACACCTGCTTTTTTTGGGGTGTTCTTTGCTTGGAGTATTGTTTTCCTGCCTTTCACTTTGAATTTGTTTTTATCCTTGCTGCTTAGATGAGTTTCTTGTAGGCAGCATACAGTTGGATTTTCTTTTTTAATCCATTCTGCTACTCTGTGTCTTTTTATTGGTAAGTTTAATCCATTTACATTTAGTGTAATTATTGACACTTGTGGGTTCCCTATTGCCATTTTATAAATTGCTTTCTGTTAGTTTTGTATCTTGTTTGATTCTTCTCTTTTGTTTTTCTATCATTTGTTTTTGTTTGTTTATATTCCATACTTCTTTCTTCTGTTGCTACCTTTTTTAAGTCAAGTGTTTTTGTGGTGGTTTTTTCAAGGGTGGTTACCATTAAGTAATGAAAAGGGTACCTACCATATTCATTGTAGTACCCTTTCTTATGAGTATTTCTGCGCTTCATCGTCCTTTGCTACTGTTAATCTTCTTCCTTTCTCCCCCTTTTTTTTTCTTTTGTTGTCACAGTTTAAGTTTTGTTTTATTGTTTTCTTGGTGGAGCTGTTACTTGTGGTTTTGTTTTTTTTTGTTCTCGGCCATCGCCTGTGGGATCCTCTGGTCTACAAGGACTCGGGGCACGCGAGCAACGCGGCGAGCAACGCGGCGAGCTCCGCGAGCGGGGCAGCGGGCTGCGGGCTGCAGGCTGCTGCGGCGCGTCCGCGGACGGGAGCTATATATATATTTTTAATTTTATTTATTTATTTTTAGAGAGGAGAGAGAGCGAGTGAGAGAGAGAGACAGAGAGAGAGAAGGGGGAAGGAGCTGGAAGCATCAACTCCCATATGTGCCTTGACCAGGCAAGCCCAGGGTTTTGAACCGGTGACCTCAGCATTTCCAGATTGATGCTTTATCCACTGTGCCACCACAGGTCAGGCTCATGGAATTATATTTTAAAATATGTGGGGTTCATGGCTCTCTCAGCCAAAAATATTCCTGACTTTTGGTCTAGGGGATACACAGAAATATTAAGACTTTCAAGGAAACACAAAGATATTTACAAATCTTTCAGGGTTCCTCTTCCCTCACTAGCCTAGAGGTATTTTACTCTCAAGATTACAGAAAAGGGAGGAATTACAATCAATTCAAGGTGGTATGTAAATTCTGCCTCCTATTTAAAGAGAAGAAGTTTCTCAGTTAACCTTAATTGTTTCAGAGAACTTAAAATGGAATGACCTTAGTTATCCTTGTAAGTCAGGAGACTTCTACATTTCTTTTCTTCCATTTTCCAAGGAAAGAACAGGATTCTGACCTTTTCTTCCTAGAATATCAATATTAATTTGCAGCTTTTGGTACCTTACAACAATTTTTGTGTGAATATATCATAAATTTGTTTACTAGAAAATAGTTTATTTTCCCTAGAATTAAATTTTTTAGGTATTAGCAGTTACTTATATCCAACATTTTAATTGTCATTTATATTCTAATCTCTTAATAGCTCATAAGGTTTTGTGAGCATACCCAAAATATTTTTTAAAATTGGTTAAATTCAGATAAGCATCTGAATTCCACAAATTGTTTTCAAAAATCATTTCATTGATTTTGAATGACGTCAGAGTAATGGCGCGGAAGGAAGCGATACCGATAAATCTCCCGCAAAACTCAACAAGATCTTCAACCAGAAACAGAAAAAACTATCCTTGGAGCCTCCAGATGTTTTGCAATACACCCAAAGGTATGGTCGAGCAAAAATTTGGCTAAATATATAATCAAACCCTGAAGGAAATAGGGAGTAAGAAATGCTCTGCCTTCCTCACTAACCTAAATAGGGCTGCTTTCACTGGGAACTGAGAGTATAGAAACTAAGGTGGGCAAAGGGGGTGAATAGATCCAGGCCATGGCACAAACAGCTGAACCAGGCTATGGCACGGAGATCCAAGCCGAGGAAAAACTGCTCCTGTGGCAACCCAGGCAATACAAGCTAGCACTCATGCCAAACCCAAACAAAGAAAGACAAGTGGGCAGCCATTTTCCCTGATCTCCTGATCGGCGCACGCAGATAGTGGGTGAGAGATTCCTTTGAAAGCCCCAGGAGTGGGTGCCCGTGTTATACCACAGAGAGGAAGAGTCAGAGGACTTTGTGTGGACCAAAAGCAGAATCTCCAGGCCAACCCAGCATCCTGAAAAAGCCGTGCATGGGGAGGGAGTGAGAACTAATTCCAAAGCTAGAACTTTTCCATGTGGGTGGAGGTTTCACTCAGAGGGTGAGAGATGGACGGCCTGATATCCTGGTTGGCACATACGGAGAGTGGGCAAGAGATTCCTCTGAACACCTCAGAAGTGGGCGCCCATGTTACCACACAGAGGGGCAGAGTCAGGGGCCTTTCTGTGGGCTGAAAGCTGAATCTTGGGCCACCCTAGCACCCTGAAAAAGCTGTGCATGGGGAGGGAGCAAGAGCCAATTCCAATGCTGGAACTTTTCCTGGCGGGCGGGGGTTTCACTTAGAGTGTGAGACTGTTGGCCTGATATCCTGGTCTGCGTGCACAGATAATGAGTGAGAGTTTCCTCCAAGCGTCCCAGGAGTGGGCGCTCGCCCATGTTACTGGACAGAGTGGCAGAGCCAGAGTTCTTGAGTGGGCAGAAGCCCCGCCTGATTATGCTAGCAGCTCTGACTGACTGAGCCTTACTGAGAGCCCTGTGCTGAGTGGAAATAGAGTGGGGTGTTGCCAGCTCTCTAAGCCTCTTACTATCCAGGCAGAGGCAGCAGCAACCCCATAGCTGAATCAACAGGCTATTAACTGAGGAAGGAAAGACTAGGATAAAGGCTCCAGGAATATGGACTCTCTCACTGTCAGAGCCTATAAATGCTAATGAACCTCGACTGTCAACGAGAATGAAGCACAATACATGACATCGCCATAGAAACTTTTCAACTGCAAACCTCTACCTGAGCATGCCAAAGGGGAAGAACCTGGGGTACAGAGTCACGGACCAAGAAGAGGGAGCGAAAAGAAAAAGCAAGAAGAAAACCTCTCAAAATCAAGAATAATCTGCAGACTTTATAACCTATCCCATTTTATTATATTTATTCATTTGTTTCTCTTATCTTCATTCTTCATTTTTTTATTTTTTCCTCCTCCAATTTGGTCGTTTAACTCTCTGCCAGTCTTACTCTCTCCTCTCCTTAAACACACTACCCATAAGTGTTACATCTCCCATTATCTTTTCTTTCCTCTTCCTGTCTCTCTACGAGGGTTGCACTGAAAAACCCTTAACTCTCTCCCTCTCCTCTTTTTTCTTTTTTCTTCTTTTAGTGGTTCCTTCTTTTTTTTTCTCTCTCTCTTTCTTTTCTCCCTCTATATTAGTTTCTTCCTTTCTCCTTTACGTCTCCTCTCATTCAAACCTCAATAACGAACAAATTACCTTATCTGGGACTCAAACTTATATTTGTGGCAATTTGGGATTTTTTTACTTCACCTTTTTGAATCACGAGCAGTGCTCCCATTCCTTGCTCTCCATTTTATCTAGTTCTTTTTTCACTAAATACAATAGTAATTTTTTAATTTGTCCCCCATTTTCCTATTTCCTTCATATTCCTCTCATCATAACTCTTAGTCAACCAACACCTAAAAGCAAATCATTTTATTCCTGACCCAAATTTTTTTCTTATTTGCTTTTTGTGGGTCCATACCCCCTTTTTTCCCTTTTTTTGCCACTTTTTTACTTTCCCTCAATTCAGGCACTCCATTAAAGGCATTGTTTATTCTATTTCGTACAATATAATTCACAGTTCACCACAAGATTTTCTCAAGAAAGAGGGAAGAGGAGAGGAAAAAAGGAGAGGGTGAATAATTTTCTTTTTAAAAATTTTTATTTCATTTTATTTTTCTTTACTTCATTATTAATTATTTTTAAAAAACAATCTTTGATTTTTTATTTTTTTAACTTTTTATTCTTTATTAAATCTCATTAATACTATCAACAAAACCATCCTTAGATGACATTATGGAAGAGAAAATCGAATATCATGGATACAAAAGAAAGAGAGGTAACATAGATGAGGAAAAATCTATGGAGAAAAAAATTAATATATTGGAAACCTTGGAGTTAAACGACAGAGAATTTAAAATAGAAATCCTAAAAATACTCCAAGATATACAAGAAAACACAGAAAGGCAGTTTAGGGAGCTCAGAAAACAAGTCAATGAACACAAAGAATATATTTCCAAGGAAATTGAAACTATAAAAACAAATCAAACAGAGATGAAAAACTCAATTCATGAGCTGAAAAACGAGGTATCAAGCTTAGCTAATAGAACAGGTCACATAGAAGATAGGATTAGTGAAATAGAAGACAAGCAACTTGAGGCACAACAGAGAGAAGAAGAAAAAACTCAAAAATTAAAAAAAAATGAGATAGCCCTATAGGAATTATGTGACTCCATCAAAAAGAATAACATAAGAATAACAGGTATATCAGAGGGAGATGAGAGAGAAAATGGAATGGAGAACATACTCAAACAAATAATAGATGAGAACTTCCCAAGCCTGTGGAAAGAACTAAAGCCTCAAATTCAAGAAGAAAACAGAACTCTGAGTTTTCTTAACCCCAACAAACCTACTCCAAGGCACATCATAATGAAATTGGCACAAATCAACGGCAAAGAAAAAATTCTCAAGGCAGCCAGGGAAAATAAGAATACAACACATAAAGAAAGGCCTATTAGATTATCATCTGATTTCTCAACAGAAACTGTACAAGCTAGAAAAGACTGGACCCCAATATTTAAAGTCCTGAAAGAGAGGAACTTTTAGCGATGAATACTATACCCATCAAAGCTATCCTTCAAATATGAAGGAGAAATAAAAAAATTCACAGATACAGAAAAGATGAGGGAATTTATCATCAGAAAACCTTCACTCCAGGAAATACTAAAGTGGGTTCTCCAATCAGATACAAAGAACAAAAAACAAACAAACAAAAAAAAACCACAAGTAAAAGCTCCAAGAAGAACACAATAAAACCAAATTTAAATTGTGACAACAACAAAAAGAAAGGGGGAAGGAGATGATGGAGATTAACAGTAGCAAAGGATGATGGAGTGCAAAAGTACTCTCAAAATAGTGCACTACAATGAACAGGGTAGGAACCCTTTTCATTACTTAAAGGTAACCACCATTGAAAAAACCACCACAGAAGCACATGATTTAAAAAAGATAGCAACAGAGGAAAGATGTATGGAATAAAACCAAATAGACACAAAAGATAGAAAAACAAAAGAGAAGGATCAAACAAGACACAAAACTAACAGAAAGCAATCTATAAAATGGCAAGAGGGAACTCACAAGTGTTAATAATTACACTAAGTGTAAACGGGTTAAACTCACCAATAAAAAGGCACAGAGTAGCCGAATGGATTAAGAAAGAAAATCCAAGTGTATGCTGCCTACAAGAAACTCATTTAAGTAACAGGGTAAAAACACATTCAAAGTGAAATGCTGGAAAACAATACTCCAAGCAAATAACAACCAAAAAAAATGTAGGCATAGCAACACTCATATCTGATAATGCTGACTACAGATAGCAAAAGTACTCAGAGACAAAAATGGCTATTTCATAATGGCTAAGGGGATGCTGAATCAAAAAGACATAAAAATTCTTAATATATATGCACCAAACCAAGGAGCACCAAAATATATAAGACAGCTACTTATTGACCTTAAAACAAAAACTGACAAAAATACAATCATACTTGGAGACCTCAATACACCGCTGATGGCTCTAGATCGGTCATCCAAACAGAGAATCAACAAAGATATAGTGGTCTTAAACAAAACACTGGAGCACCTGGATATAATAGACATCTACAAGACATTTCATCCCAAAGTGACTGAGTATACATTTTTCTCCAGTGTACATGGATCATTATCAAGAATTGACCATATGTTGGGCCACAAAAACAACATCAGCAAATTCAGAACAATCGAAGTTGTACCAAGCATATTTTCTGATCATAAAGCCTTGAAACTAGAATTCAGCTGCAAAAAATAGGGGAAAAATCCCACAAAAATGTGGAAACTAAACAATATACTTTTAAAAAATGAATGGGTCAAAGAAGAAATAAGCACAGAGATCAAAAGATATATACAGACAAATGAAAATGACAATACGACTTATCAGAATCTATGGGATGCAGCAAAAGCAGTGATAAGAGGGAAGTTCATATCACTTCAGGCCTATATGAACAAACAAGAGAGAGCCCAAGTGAATCACTTAACTTCACACCTTAAGGAACTAGAAGAAGAAGAACAAAGACAACCCAAAACCAGCCAAAGAAAGGAGATAATAAAAATCAGAGCAGGAATAAATGAATTAGAGAACAGAAAAACTATAGAAAAAATTAATAGAACAGGGAGCTGGTTCTTTGAAAAGATCAACAAGGTTGACAAACCTGTGGCAAGACTTACCAAGGAAAAAAGAGAAAGAACTCATATAAACAAAATCCAAAATGAAAGAGGAGAAATCACCACGGACACCGTAGATATACAAAGAATTATTGTAGAATACTATGAAAAACTTTATGCCACTAAATTCAACAACCTAGAAGAAATGGATAAATTCCTAGAACAATACAACCTTTCTAGACTGAGTCAAGAAGAAGCAGAAAGCCTAAACAGACATATTAGTAGAGAAGAAATAGAAATAACCATTAAAAACCTCTCTAGAAATTAAAAGCAATTTTGAAGGGAAAGGCCCTGTACAAATATGAGCGGTAGCTTACTTCAGAGCAGGGGTTACTGGAGACAAGAGATCTCAGAGGAGTGTTAACCATAACAGGAAACAGGCCTAGAATGTGGGATTCTTGGAGGAATGCCATCAAGAACCATGTACTTTATGGTTGATAAACTCTGAGATTCTGATTTTTCTTGTGACCTTGATCATGAAGGGAACAGTAGACATGCAGGATTAAAGATGGTTTAGATAGAAAAAAGACTTTTGTAGCTTTCTAGTTGTATCAGCTGAGGTGTGGCTTTTGGAACTCAATATATATACAGTGGCACAGTTTCTCAGGGCTGCTTCTGTTTCTGAGTTTCAGCCTTCTGCTTGTATTATTTTCATCTGATGAGTCTTATTCTTTGCAATTCCAAATCGTAAAAGAAATTGTAACATCTGCCAACCAATGTGGGGCTTGAAAAGGAGTGTGTTTTCAGTCTTGGGATCATCAGACCAAAGGGGAAAAAGTGTGATTGGTGGTAAGCAAATATCTTAGAATGTACTAACCAAAGTAGCAAAGATATCTTAGGCAGAGTCACGAGGAATTCCCAGTCTGTTGAGACTTAGTATATAAAATTGCTGCAAGCATTGTTAAAGGGGTCCAATATAACTGTTAGAGTTTTAAGTTACTTTTAAAAATGTTAGGAAGCATTGTTATTGGTTCCAGCCACAGGGAAAATCTGCTTTAAGTTTGAAAATATGGAAACAAGTAATATAAGCTTTTTGGCATGCTCATCAACAAGGACATACTCTTTCTATTTTTGTCTGGTCTCTTTTTAATTTAATTTCCTTGACTTTGCAACTATTACAGTCTGATTCTGAATCCTCATAGCCTCCAGTTCATGAAATAATGTCTGATACTGATTATAGTTAATAAAAAAACAATAAGAGTTTAGAAGTGACTAATTTTCTTTAATGTTTTAGCTACAATCCTCTGAACTATCATTTGGTTTCTTTCTTATTCTTTGCCTGGAAATTTAGATCGGAGACTCCTGATGGATTCAATTATGAAGTCTCCCAGCGTTGTGAGTTTTTAGTCTCAGGTAGATTTTGCTTAGTTCCATCATCGTTGGTCTCTGAAAATTCCCTAAGATCAGGCAGACATCTCTCTAGTTTGATTGTGCTTTTAAATCCTGGGTTTCACTCTGGTTTGTCTGATTCTAGTTTCTGTTTTGTTTTTGTTTGATGTTGTTTAAAAATGTGATTTTTAAGGCCTGAATTAAGTTCTTGCATACAAAAATTGGATATGCCAGTTCTTATATTGAAAAAATAGTTTCATCCCCACATTTTTTGCTTTAAAATTGAAACTTGTAAGGAGCACTCATTTAAATTTAAAGTGAATGGGATGTGGATCCTAAAGACTTGCTTATTTGGTTAGTACATTGTAAGATATATTTGGAGTTAGAAACCAAATAGTAATTTAAGTATTAGGATTAGTCAGTGTATTATACCTGTGTTTCTGTGTTGAAAGTTATCTTTTTTGTGTATAAACATATGCTCAGATCTGTAAAACAAAGTAATTTAGCAAAATTAAGCAGAACCCTAATAAGTCATTTCAAGAATTTATCTCAAGCTGCTTCATGCAGTTGGCTGCTTGTCAGGCCACATCTTGCAAAAGGGGCCCCGAGGAAAGTGGGAATTTGGCTCCTCTAATGCCCTAAAATAGACTTAACAACACAAAAGACTTTTATATATAGAAGCAAGTGCATCTGTTATAGCTAAATAACATTGGTTTTCTTCCTGGCCCACTTATGCAGCAGTCACTAAGCTGGAAGTCTTAGGGCAAAGTAAATATCCCTAACAAACCTCTAAGTTGTTTGTCTTTTTTATAATAAGAATATAACAAGGGTCCTTTCACCTCTGATGAAGAAAAACATTTATTTCCTAAACAACTAAAGAAGCAACTTTATAAATTATAGTCTAAACTTTCTGACAAGGAGGTCTGACATAGTAATAACCTTTTCAAAACTGAACAAGATAATTAGCTCCTGCCTCCTCCTGTTACTCCCTCTGCTACACTACCATTTTTCTAGTATCCAGCCCTACCTACAGAAGCTCCCTCTGCTAATCCATTTGTAGATTCAGTACTTATTGTTGTAACTAATAAACAAGTCAAGGGACCTATTCTTACACCTCTTATGAAAGGAATAATGCAAGTTAGATAAGAAGGGGATTTAAAATTTATAAGTCTGGAAATAGAAGCTTTTCCTGTCAAACTCACTCCATTTAGACCTAATCCACAATTACCCCCAAGGAAGTTTTTATACTCAATATAACCAAATCCCTGTCAAAAAGCTTAAAGAGTTAAAAAATAGTGTACTCCTAGTATAGAACTAACTCTCTTTATACGCAGGGACTGCTATCCTCCTTCATGGACTCTGAACATTTTATCTTGAAAAATTTAGAGATGTTAGCTTGAACTGTTCTTTCAAAAGTGGGATAGTTACAATATATGACTTAGTAGGAGAATCAGGCTCATATTCAATATAATCGGAATGCTAATGCTAACCCTCCTGTTAATATTATACAAGATGAACTTTTTAGACAGAGATAGTTTGCTGATTTATAACAGCAACATAGGCAAAATAAAGGGGTGAGGATTTTCTCTTATCTCTACAGATACGGGAGACCAGTGGATACCTTCCAGAAGATTGAAGCCTCAGCATGAGTTGGAAATAGAAGAAAGGGAGATTTGACATTTTTGAGCTGCCAGAAAAAGAAATAAAGAGACTGAGCCTAGAGCCAAAGGTTACTAGAGAAATGAAGATGAAGGCAACTACAACACAAAAAGCTGACCTGCCTACTTAGGGGCAACTGAAGAAACTTACCCAGGAGGCAAACAATGTTTTAATTAGGACCAAGACTCCAAAAACATCCTTTACGCTATTTCTGGCAATGTTGGCTGTTGTGTCTATAACAATAAGCAGAACTAACTATTTTTACTAAGTTTATATTTTTTCCACAAGAAATGTTGCATAGCCCAACATTTTGTCAAAACTATGTAAATCAACCTTAAAAAATTGTCAGAAATATCTTCAATTTTTGATAGTCCATTATATAGATGACATATTGATAGCTTGTAAGAATAATGCTGAACTTTCAGTCATCCTTAAAGATGCTTCTGAAACCTTGAATCAATACTTGAAGACAAAATTCAAACATCTTGTTCTTTTAAGTATTTAGGACATATAATTGAAAATCAAAGAATTATTCCTCAAAAAGTCAATTTACAAACTGACTCCTTAAAAACCTTAAATGACTTTAAAAAAATTATTAGGTGGTATTAATTGGTTGAGACCCTCCCTAGGAATTCCTACTTGTGCACTAACAAATTTATTTAATATCCTTCAAGGAAATTCTGATTTAAACAGTCTAGTCAGTTAACAGAAATGGCAAAACAAAAGCTATCATTTATTTTAAAAATTATACATATTGCTTATTTAGATCAAATTAATACACATCAATCTATTCGATTAATTATTTTTCCCTCAGAACACTCTCCTTCTGGCATCATATGGCAAGAAAACAAGATATTAGAGTAGCAGTTTCTGCCACATAAGACTCAAAAGAAATTATGTACCTACTTAGAGAAAATCTGTACTTTAATTACTAAAAGTAGACTTAGGATAACTGACTAGACATGATCTGAATAAAATTATTGTACCCTTAACATGTAATCAGATTTCAGACAACTGGAAATTAAATATTAATTAGCAAATTGCATTAGCTTATTTTGGTACCATGAGCAATCAATATCCTACAAATAAAAGAATTTAATTTTAAAAAAAGAACACAATGGATTTTACTGACTAAAGTATGGGCTCTACCAATTCAAAAGGCTTCTATTTTTTCTACTGATACAAATAAATTAAGTACAGCTGGGTATACTAGAACAGTGACAAAAGTTATAAAAATTCCATATCTATCAGTTCAAAAAGCAGAGTTATCTGCTGTATTATTACTTATTAATAATTTTTCTTGCCCTATTAACATTGTTACTAATTTACAATATGTAGAACATACAGTTAAATTTATAAAAACTATTTACATTTCAAATGATGGTTCCAAATTACACAAATTGTTTCAAGACACAAATCATTTCAAGAGTTACAACATTTATTGTGGGAACAAAATTCACCTATCTAAATAACTTACATTTGTTCTCATACAGCTTGACCAGGTCCAATGTCTAATGTAAATAATAAAATTAATCAATTACTTATTGGATTTGTAGAAATAGCTGCTAATTTTCATGCAGAGACTCATACGAATATAAAAGGTTTAATGCAAAAATTTAAAATAACTAGGTTGAGTGGCTTAAAATATTGTTAGAAAATGTTCACAGTGCAGTATTATAAATGCTCTGCCATTACTAGGAGGACTAAATCCTAGAGGACAGCACAGTAATAACCTGTGGCAAATAGATATAACTTATATTTCTTTCTTTAGAAAACTGCCCTGGCCGGTTGGCTCAGCGGTAGAGCATCGGCCTAGCGTGCGGAGGACCCGGGTTTGATTCCCGGCCAGGGCACACAGGAGAAGCGCCCATTTGCTTCTCCACCCCTCCGCCACACTTTCCTCTCTGTCTCTCTCTTCCCCTCCTGCAGCCAAGGCTCCATTGGAGCAAAGATGGCCCGGGTGCTGGGGATGTCTCTGTGGCCTCTGCCCCAGGCACTAGAGTGGCTCTGGTCGCAACATGGCGACGCCCAGGATGGGCAGATTATTGCCCCCTGGTGGGCAGAGCGTCGCCCCTGGTGGGAGTGCCGGGTGGATCCCGGTCGGGTGCATGCGGGAGTCTGTCTGACTGTCTCTCCCCATTTCCAGCTTCAGAAAAAATGAAAAAAAAAAAAAGAAAACTATCTTGTGTACACTGTTCTATTGACACTTATTCTCCCTTTCAATGGGCCACAATAACCTTGCCTGGAGAAAAGACTAATTGTGTCATTCAACATCTTATAGAAAAATTTAATGTTACAGGCATTCTTAAAGCAATTAAAACTAACAATAATACTACCTATACATCTGTTAAATTTCAACAATTCTTAGCATTTTAGAATATTAAACATACTGCTAGAATTCCATATAATCCACAAGGATAGGCAATTATTGAACATAGTAATTGCACTCTAAAAAATATGTTACTTAAAGAAAAAGGGAAAGAAGAAAAAAAAATTATTCCCTAGAACTATATTACACAAAGCTTTATTTACTTTAAATTTATTAAATACAGGAGCAGATAATTTGACTGCTGTAGACATTGGACAAAAAATAATAGTTCTAAGATTAATCAACCTGTGCATTATAAAAATGAATTGGGTCAATGGGTATTTGGTATAGTGCAACATTGGGGAAGACAGTTTGCTTGTGTCATTTCAGAATTCAGTGAAGTCCTTTGGACCCCTGCTTGCAGAATTAAACTAACAACATGAGTAAGAGAAATAGATTCTTTTCATATCCACCCATTGCTGAGATGGAAACAATGAACTTTGGAAGAAGAATTTTAAATGTGCTGCTGGCTGGTACTGAGAAGACTAAAATACCAAGTTGAGGTCAACTTAAAATGCTGACTATTGAAGGTAAAAAGATGCTACAAGCTACTGGAAAAAAACAAAATGCTACTAATCTGTTAGTAATGATTACCTTGGTAACAATGCTGGTAAGTATGGCTGAAAACTTTAGTTACTGGGAATACATCCCTAATTCTCTATTAAGTAGAGCTATACATTGGGAAGATAATGCTGTTCCTATTTTTGTTAATTATTCTAATTGGCTTCAAGGACCTTTTGATGATAGAGGCCCCTTAGTACCTTTGGAAGAAGGAATAAGATTAGAAAATTATACAACAGGAGTTGAGGGATTACTTATATGTATTGAATATGAGCCACATTGTTTAAAATTAGAAGCTCAAGCTTGGCTCTCTATTGTAAAAAATAACAGTAAAGGAGAAGAAAAAAAGTTTGTATTTGTTACAAGGATACAGATTTAAAAGTAATACATCTGTACATGATCCTGAACCTGCTCCTGATTTACCACCCTGTCATCTGCAATTGTTAATCAGCTAAGTGAATGGGTACATTGGGAAAACTGTAGAGGTGAAACAGTTTTGGTTTTTCTTAATTTTTCCTATAGAAATATTATAGATTGAAACCCTTATGGTTCCACCCAAGTTAAAAGGCATGGTGCTGATTTAAGATGGCATTAAAACAATGTTTCAATTACAGCTCATGGTCAAGGTAAGCATACTATTGAATGGCATGGAGAAGGGATGTCACCTCAAGCTCCTCACATAAATATAGTTCTATACCATATCATTTGTGGAAAATAGCTATGGCACTTCAACATATGTCAATGCAGAAAAGAGAAATTGTTCTTCTAATCATACTATGGTATCCTTTAAAAAGAATGAGACATGTTTATTATCGGTGAAACCAAATAGACAGCTGAAAATTATTCTATAACTTGTAACAACTATACTTTTTATACATGTATTAACTCATCCATCCCTTTTAATAAAAGTAGTCAAAGTCTATACATTTTAAGAACCAGAACAGGAGTATGGATTCCAATACAAATGCATCAGATGTGGCAAGATTCCCTTTCTATGATGTTGTTACAACATCTTACTAAGTCTTTGAAGTGAACCAAGAGACTAGTTGGACTGATCATTGCCATCATTAGAGGATTAATAGCTGTAACCACCGCCATTGCTGTATGTGGAGTTGCATTACAACAAAGTATACAGACTGTGGACTTTGTACAAAAATGGCATGAAAATTCTGAACAACTCTAGACTTCTCAACAATGTATAGATAGTAACATTAATGC
Organism: Saccopteryx bilineata; assembly: GCF_036850765.1. Taxonomy (NCBI): domain Eukaryota; kingdom Metazoa; phylum Chordata; class Mammalia; order Chiroptera; family Emballonuridae; genus Saccopteryx; species Saccopteryx bilineata. The sequence continues at coordinate 1,021,663 of NC_089502.1, forward strand.
TGAAGATAATAATTTAGAACAGACTGTGATTATGTTAGGAGGCCAAATTGTTAGTCTACAAATACAAATTAAAATAAAATGTGATTGAAATGTAACTTTTTTGTATTATCCCTATTCCTTGGAATCATTCATACTCATTTCCTTTGGGAAAGTATTAAAAAACACTTGTTAAATCATGGAAATTTAACTATGAAAATTTTAGATTAACAAAGGCATACTGACACTACTTTTAAAGATCAGTTGAAATTGATTGATGAAGAAAATGTATTAACTGTTATTTCTGGTGAAATCAGTAGTTTGGATCCTCTGAAGCAGTTTAGGATTTTTGGAGGAACTATGGGAGGCATTGTACTGGTCATTTGCTTTGTATTTCTTTTATTATATATAGTCAGAAGAAGAAGAAATTGGCATCAAAGAAAAACAGAGCATGTTGATGGCATGATACTGTACACAGAAAATCCTAAAGTCTCAACAAAAAATCTACTAGACCTAATGAATAAATTTGGCAAGGTGGCAATATATATAGCTAATATTCAGAAATTAGTGGCATTTGTATACATCAAAAATAAATTGTCAGGAATAGAAATGAATGAAACAATCCCAGTCACTATTGCAAAAATTAATACCATATTTTTTACTCCATAAGATTCACCTGACCATAAGACATACCTAGAGTTTTAAGGAGAAAAATAAGAAAAAAATATTCTGAACCAAATGGTGTGTTAAAATATTTAATAAAATATACCACAATGATATTTCAATAATGTAAACTCAACAGCCGTATTAACAATCATTAGCACTGCTTTTAACAAATGAGAAGAGACTTTAATGTTTAAATACTCTCTAGTTGTCAGTGAATCTGCAGCAGCTAAAAAAAAATAAACATTTGCTTTATATAAAGATGCAATGGCATTTTCTCCTCTACTTTTGGGGAAAAAAGTGCATCTTATGGAGAAAAAAATATAGTAAATAAACAAACAAGCAAACAAACAAACAGAGTACCTAGGAATAAATTTAACCAAGGATATAAAAGACTTGTAGTCAAAAAACTAAAAGACATTAGAAAAAAAACTCAAGGAAGATACAATCACATGAAAGCATATACCATGTTTATGGATAGAAATGATTAACGTCCATAAAATGCTCATACTGCCCAAAGCAATCAAAATAGAATAAATGCAATTACTATTAAAATATCAATAGCATACTTCATAGATATAAAACAAATAATTTAAAAATTTATCTAGAACCAAAAAAGAACACAAATAGCCTTAAAAAGCTTGAAAATGAAGAGCAAAGAGGAAGGTATTACACTTTCTGATATCAAATTATACCACAAGGCCATTGTAATCAAAAGAGCTTGGTACTGGCATAAGAACAAGCATACAGATCAATGAAACAGAACAGAGAATGCAGAAATAAACCCATGCCTTTATGGCTAATTGATATATCACAAAGGAGGCAAAAGTATATAATAAAGTAAAGACAGTCTTTTTAATCAATGGTGCTGGGAAAATTGGACAGGTCCATGAAAAAAATGAAACTAGAGTACTTAATTAAACTATTCACAAATTCAAACACAAAATGGATAAAACACGTAAATGTAAGTCATGAACCCATAAACATCCTGAAAGAAAACAGTCACTAAACCTTCCAATATCTCCTATAGTGACATTTTTGCTGATATATCTCCATGGACAAATGAAATAAAGGACAAAATACACAAATGGGACTGTATCAAACTAAAAAGTTTTTGCACAGCAAAGGACACCATTAACAAAATACCAAGACAACCCACTAAATGGAAAGACATATTCACTGATACATCTGATAAGGGGCTAATAACCAAAATTTATAAAGAATTTTTAAAATTTAACACCAGAAAAGTAAACAATCCAATTAAAAAGTAGGCAAAAGACTTAAATACATACTTCTTCCAAGAAGACATACAGATGGCCAATTGCATATTTAAAAATGTTCAATATTAACAATCACCAGAGAAATGCAAATTAAAACCACAATGAGATAACTTTTTACACTGTCAGAATGGTGCTCATAAACAAATCAACAAGTGCTGGCGAGGGTGTTGAGAAAAGGGAACCCTTCTGCACTGCTGGTGGTAATACCAGCTTATGCAGCCACTGTGGAAAACAGTATGGTGTTTCCTCAAAAAGTTTCAGATAGTTATGACCCAGATATTCCACCTTTAGGATTATATTCTAAGAATCCTAAAACACTAACTCAAAAGAAGACATGTGCTTTCAGGTTTATTGCAGTATTGTTTACAATAAACAAGATCTGGAAACTGTTCAAGTGTCCAACAATGGATAAATGGATATAAAAGCTGTGGTATAAACCATATTTACCCATGTATAAGATGCATCATTTTGTTTTGTTTTTTTAACTTGGAGTCTAAAAACTGGATTCATCTTATACAGTGGTTGTAGATTATTTTTACTTGCTTTTTCCTGCCTGTTTTAGTGCTCATGGTTGAAGACAGTGATTTCTCATCACACACAGATGAGGACAAGCTAATGGATGGAAGTTTTGATAGTGATGAGAAATTTTATGAATTTTATGATGAATAAAACATGAGTTCAATAACTTTATGTAATACTTTATTTTTTCAAATTTCAGGCCCCAAAATTAAGGTGTATCTTTATACATGAGGAAATATGGTATACTCAATGTAATACTACATGGCTGTGAAAAAGAATAAAATATTATGTTTTGTGATGGCATGGATAAACCTGGTGATTATTACACTAAGTAAAATAAGTCAGGCAGAGAAAGACAAATATCATAGGATCTTTCTTATATGTGGAACTCAATGAACACAATAAACTGAGTAACAAAATAGAAACAAAGGCAGGGTCACAAGAAAAAAAAGGAAAGGTGTCTGAGGGGAAGGGATCAAAGAAGTTGAGGGTATTATCCAAATTATATTTATACTTAACATATAGATACCAATAACAGGGCAGGAAGTCACAGAAGGAAAGAGGCAATGGAGGTAGGGAGTGTGGGTACAATGGAGGTGAAATGGAAATAGAAAGAGGCTTTGCATAGAGTATGGGGGACACAATGTGGGGGTTAGGGTGTTATATTGAGTGGGACACTGAAAACCACGTTAACACAACAAATTTAAATAAAAATTAAAAAAACTTAATATTTAGTATTGATACTAGCATTGTTAGATTTTTAAAAGGAAAATTTATCTATTATTTGAGTGTTACTGAAGTATCTGCAGATGAAATTATGAGCTGTTTGAGGTTTGTTTTTAAAAATAGAGTGGTTTACTATTATAAATTAAACAAGATTGTACATGTTTTAATAAATGTTGAAGATAACTAATGAGTACTCTGGAATACATTTCACTATTTTATTTTTGTGTATATTTGAAAATGTTCTTAACAAAAATGACTTTAAAACAGTGAAATAAATTAAAAAATTAATGAATTCAGAATAGAATTAGTAAAAATAATAAATAAGTTGTTTTTCTATGAAAAATCAATACATTAGACACTTAGCAAATTTATACAATAAAGAAAACACATATAACATTAAATATAAACTTCATGGAGAAAAATACCTCAGCTGTCTTATTTGGCACTGAGTATGACATAAAATCAAGAAATCAATGTACAATACTCAGCACATAGCTCCATTATTAATAAAAGGAATGAATCAACAGGAGAATATAGCCACAGATTAGAAATTAGTTTTAAATCATAAAAATATGTAGAAAGTTTTGCCAACAAACATGAATATCTAAATAAAATGGATGATTTATTTTATTTTATTTTTTATTTTTTTCTTTTAATAATTTTATTTTTTAATGGGGTGACATCAATAAATCAGGATACATATATTCAAAGATAACATGGCCAGGTTATCTTGTCGTTCAATTATGTTGCATACACATCACCCAAAGTCAGATTGTCCTCTGTCACCTTCTATCTAGTTTTCTTTGTGCCTCTCCCCCTCCCCCTTTCCCTCTCCCTCTCCCCCCTCTCCCCGTAACCACCACACTCTTATCAATGTCTCTTAGTCTCACTTTTATGTCCCACCTATGTATGGAATAATGCAGTTCCTGGTTTTCTCTGATTTACTTATTTCACTTCATATAATGTTATCAAGATCCCACCATTTTGCTGTAAATGATCCGATGTCATCATTTCTTATGGCTGCGTAGTATTCCATAGTGTATATGTGCCACATTTTCTTTAAAATGGATGATTTTTAAGAAAACCATTGTTATGCCTGACCAGGTGGTGGTGCAGTGAATATAGTGTTGGATGGGGATGTGGAGGATCCAAGTTTAAAACCCCAAGGTCGCTGGCTTGAGAGCAGGTTTATCCGGCTTGAGTGTGGGTTGCTGGCTTGAGTGTGGGATCATAGACATAATTTCATGATTTCTGACTTGAGCCCAAAGGTCACTGGCTTGAAGCCCAAGGCTTAGCAAGGGGTCACTTGCTCTGCTGTAGCCCCCAAGTCAAGGCACATATGAGAAAGCAATCAATAAACAAGTAAGGAGACTAAGGAGCCACAACAAAGAATTCATGTTTTTCATCTTTCTCCCTTCCTATCTGTCTATCCCTATCTGTCTATCTCTCTCTCTGTCACAAAAAAGTGTTGTTACTAAAAGCAACTGAAATAAGAGTAAAATTCCTACAATAAATAATAACTAAATATAAAATTGAATAACTTGACAAAGATCTATTCACCCAAAGGACAATATATCCACAAGGTTTTATTTATTTTATTTTTTTAAAGAGAAAGAGAGAGTTAGAGAGAAGGATAGATAGGAACAGACAGACATGAATGGAGAGATATGAGAAGCATCAATCATTAGTTTTTTGTTTCAACACCTTAGTTATTCATTGATTGCTTTCTTATATGTGCCTTGACCACAGGCCTTCAGCAGACCGAGTAACCCCTTGCTGGTCCAAGCTGGTGAGCTTTTGCTCAAACCAGATGAGCCCATGCTCAAGCTGGCGACCTCAGGGTCTCGAACCTGGGTCCTTGGCATCCCAGTCCAACATTCTATCCATTGTGCCACTGCCTTTTCAGGCCAAAACAGTATTTCAAATAAAATTGTATCCTTCTCTCAAAATAAAAATACAGTGGTACCTTGAGATACAAGCAGACCAACATCATTTTTTTTAAGATAAGAGCTGTGACTTGATCTGTATTTTTGTTTGAGATCCGAGTGAAATTCTGAGATATGAGTCGTGATTCAGGAAGCTAGTTGGCGTGTTGGCACATGGGTCCAGTATCGACAACACCAGCATCTCATTCTTTCTCACATGTTACCCACAGAATCAAGTTGAATCTTGTGCGCTGTACTCGTTCTTGCATCGCTTTTGCATTTTTTACTAACTTTTTTTTTGTGTTATCATGGGGATGAAGAAAGTGAGTGTAAAGGACAGTGGTGAGAAGAAGAAGAGAATGATGTCAATAGAAGTAAAGCAAGAAATAATAGAAAAACATGAGTGTGGTGTACGAGTGATTGAACTGGCAAGGCTGTACGACTGCAATACACCTACAATTTGTACCATCCTTAAACAAAAGGATGACAGCAAAAGCACAAATCAAGTGAAAGGAACTACAATTCTGTCCCAATTAAGGACAAATATCCATGAAGAAATGGAGAAACTTCTGCTAGTGTGGGTGAAAGAGAGAGAGCTAGCAGAAGATACAGTGACAAAGACTGTAATATGTGAAAAGGCACATATTATTTATGGTGACTTGAAGAAGAAAGAACCATCAATCTCAAAAGAAGCAGCAGAAAATATGTTTAAGGCAAGTTATGGCTGGCTTAAAATTTTCTTTTTTTATAAATTTTTATTAATTTTAATGGGGTGACATCAATAAATCAGGGTACATATGTTCAAAGAAAATATCTTCAGGTTATCTTGTCATTCAATTATGTTGCATACCCATCACCCAAAGTCAGATTGTCCTCCATCACCTTCTATCTGGTTTTCTTTGTGCCCCTCCCCCTCTCCCTTCCCCTCTCCCTCCCTCTCCTCCCCCTCCCCATAACCATGACACTCTTGTCCATGTCTCTTAGTCTTGTCTTTATGTCCCACCTATGTATGAAATCATGCAGTTCTTAGTTTTTTCTGATTTGAGAGATCTGGCATCCACTCAGTGGTGAGGCATGGTGAAGCTGTGAGTGCTGACATTAAGGCAGCTGAGGAGTACATTGCATGTTTTGCTGTGCTAATTGCAAAGGAAGGCTAAATCCCCCAACAAGTGTTCAACTGTAACAAAACAGGATTGTTTTAGAAAAAAATGCCCAGAAGGACTTTCATCACTGCAGAGGAGAAAAAACTGTCAGCCATAAACCTATGAAGGACCATTTGACCCTTGCATTGTGTGTAAATGCTAACAGTGACTGTAAAGTAAAGCCACTGCTAGTGTATCATTCTGAAAAATCCTCTAGCCTTTAAGACTCACAAGATTCTTAAAGAAAAACTGCAGGTTATATGGTGCACCAATGCTAGGACATGGGTTACATGGCAGTTTTTTATTGAATGGGTACATCTTGTCTTTGGTTCTGCAGTGAAGAAATGTCTTCAAGAAAATAAACTCCTGATGAAAGCATTACTAATTCTTGAAAATGCTCCAGCTCACCCACCTGGTCTTGAAGATGACATTCACGATGAGTTCAAATTTGTGTAAGTTCTCTATGTCCCACCCAACATGACTTCAATCTTGCAACCTGTGGATCAGCAGGTCATTTCCAACTTTAAAAAGATTTACACAAAGCACTTGTTTTGCCACTGCTTTGCGGTAACTGAAAATACAAATCTAACTCTTCGAGAGTTTTGGAAAGATCACTACAACATCGTGATATGTTTACACATTATTGACTTGGCATGGCAAGAGGTTACAAGAAGAACCCTGAACTCAGCATGAAAAAAGTTTTTGGCTTGATGTTGTTGCAGACAGGGACTTTGAAGGATTCAAACCAGAGACCAAGACCGAGGTAGAAATGTTGGAGGAGATTGTGTTCCTTGAAAAGTCTATGGGTCTGGAGGTAGATGAGGGTGATGTAAACAAGCTCATTGAAGAACATGAGGAGAAACTCTCAACTGAGGAGTTGAAGGAGCTACAGATAATGCAACATGTGGAGCTTCTGCAAGAGATTAGTAGTGAGGAGGAGGTAGAGTTGGAAGATGTTATTTCTACAAGTAAAATTAAAGACATGATGGCAATGTGGGAGAAGCTTTCAAGTTTCATTGAAAAGAAACACCCAGAAAAAGTTTCAACTGGCCGTGAATCAGCACTTTTTTTTTTGTATTTTTCAGAAGTTGGAAACGGAGAGGCAGTCAGACAGACTCCCGCATGTGCCCGACCAGAATCCACCCGGCATGCCCATCAGGGGGCGATGCTCCGCCCATCTGGGGTGTTGCTCTGTTGCAACCAGAGCCATTCTAGCACCTGAGGCAGAGGCCACAGAGCCATCCTCAGTGCCCGGGCCATCTTTGCTCCAATGGAGCCTTGGCTGTGGGAGGGGAAGAGAGAGACAGAGAGGAAGGAGAGGGGGAGGGGTGGAGAAGCAGATGGGCACGTCTCCTGTGTGCCCTGGCCGGGAATCAAACCCGGGACTCCTGCACGCCAAGCCAACGCTCTACTGCTGAGCCAACCGGCCAGGGCAGCACTTTTTAGTAACACTTGTTTGTCACATTTCCATAACATTTTTAAAGGCAGGCAAAAGCAAAGCTCTTTGGATAGATTTTTATTCAAAAGTCCTGCAAGTAAAAGTGCCAAAAGTGCAGCCAAAAAGACAAAAACAGGTGATGATTAAATGAAAAATATGTACTGTTAAGCTTAGGTTAAGTTTAAAGTTAAAAAAGTTCATTTTTTTTTTTACAATTAAGTGTTTATGGTTTCATTTTAAGTAAAGAAAGTACAGTTTTAGTTTTGTTAAAGTAAAGAAAGTGCAGTTTTAGTTTACCTTTAGTGATAAGAAACTGCAGGTTTAGTTTACATGTCTACAGTGCCTGCATCCCTTCCTCCTTCCCTCTTCCTCTGCCATTCACCTCTGTTAGCCACACTTTTCTGTCTCCAAGGTAAGAATACAGTACTAAATAACACTTTCTTTTATTTCATATATTTTGTTATGCATTGGTAAAGTATACATGTGTGTTTCTTAATTAAAAACATGTCTTTTTTCATAATTTAGGGTGGTTTGGGGATGTTTCACAGGGCTGGAATAAATTAAGTCTATTTCAGTTATTTTAAATGGGAGAAATTTGTTTGATACATGAGTTGACTGACTTATGAGCTTGGTTACAGAACAAATTAAACTCGTATCTCAAGATACCACTGTACATTCATATATTTAATTCACATTTTTAAAAGTTTAAAAAAGCAATGAAAGAAAATCTAAAGTATTTTTATAATCTAGGAGTAAAAAAGACCTTTCTAAGTATAACATGAAACCCAGAAACCATTAAAACAGGAGACAGACATATTTCATTTCATAAAAAATAAAAATATTTATAAAGGAAAAACAGATCATAGCAAAGTTAGTAAATAAGTGTAAACTGGGGGAAACAATTGCAAAATAAGACAAAGGGATTATATTGTGACTTTTTTTAACAAGTAGAGTAAAGAGCTCTTATAAATCAGCAAGAAGAAAACAAACCCTCCAATAATAATTTTTTAAAAAGGTGTAAAAGATATAACTAGCAATTTAGAAAAGTATTCTCATTAGCAAAAAAAAACCTCCCAAAACAAAAAACAAACAAACAAACAAAAAAACAAATCACTGCTCAGCAAGCTATTGTCTTTAGGCCAAATTCATGTGTTGCCTGATTCTATACATGTGGAAACACACTCAAAGGTGTTCTCTTGCATATTGTCTATGGGTGCTATCTTGCTACAATGAGACAAAGTTAAGTAAGTGAAACAGAGACTATGTAGTCTGCAAAGTGTAAAATATTGACTATCTGAACCTGTACTGAAAAAGTTGCGAAGTCCTGGAATAGATAGCCAAACTCACCAATAATTAAATATATAAAAAATAATCAACAACAGTACTGCCATTCAATAAATATTCACTGAGAACTTATTTTGCACAGAATATTCATTTTACCTATCACAATAACAAAGATTAAGAAAAATGATGTTGTCCACAGATGGCAAGAAGTTAAGAAAAAACATTTTATTGTACTGCTGGTAGAAGTATAAATTGGCACAAGCAATCTAAAGGGTAATATAATAATAATAATAATAATAAAACTTAAACATCCCCTTTGATCCAACAATTTCATATCTGACCATTGATCTTAAGAAAATGGTATGAAAATTGCATATATAAGAATAATCATTACTGAATAGTTTATGATAGTAAAAAACTAAAAAGATAAATATGAACCAGAATAAATCTATCTAAGGATAAATAAATGTATACTTAAAGAAATATTTCTTACAGATTAATGAAAAATCTGAAGTACCAAATTGTTAGCAATGTCTATTTCTGGCAGGTAGACAAAATTATGTATTTTATTTTACCTTTGCGAAATGATTATGTGCTGTCAGAAAATAAAAGAAAAATAAAGATATTTTTGGAGAGAGAAGGGTAATTGAAGTTTACACTACAAATTAAGGGGAAATGATCATTAAAAACTGGTGTTGGAATGAAAACTAAAACAGATTACAAAATCTGCTTAAAACTTCTAAATTGGAAAGGATAGGTACTCTGATATAATTTTACTTTTACTTTGATTTATCATTGAACCACCAACAAAAACAATGCAAAGAACATTCAGAAGATCAAGGACACAAATGAGTCTGCCACCAAAAGGCACCATTAACCAATAAGGTATCTTTGTGAAAATAGAAAAAAGGTGCCCTGCCGAGACCAACTCAGTCATGGACATGCATGAAAGGAAGGCACTGCAGGACTTAAGAAAAAACATACACAAGACACAACATACAGAGAAAGATGGGTACAGGAGACTCCCAGCTTCTAGGACTGAGAGCCCAGATCACTGCACCTTCTTTGAATTTATTGGTCTCTTGGCTCATTAGGTAAATTAAAAGAGCCTGGGTTCAGGTGCATAGAAGGGTAATACCTTTCAGGTATGTAAGGAAAGGTCATAGGGATCAACTGTTTTCCTTTAAACAAACTTTCCAGTGTTTGCAAGGGCAGCGTTCTGCCCCCACAGGACCTGGCATTCCAAAGTCCGCACAAAAGACTTGTCTGAGGACCACAGTCTAATCCCAGCCATTTTCCCACAGATCCTCCTTCTTGTTTTTGCACAGTTGCATAAGCATTCTTGCAGCCATCCTCTGCATCAATTGCTGGAGTGTTTGTTGCGAGCACCTGAGGAAGTTACTGTAAGCAGAGCAAAAAGTTCAACTGTCATATCAGAAGCCATAATCAAAGTTTTCTGCTGCTTCAGTTGTTTCTCTGCTTCTTGACATAGATGTTTTATCTGCACCCAGGTTGGAAGAGCTGCCTTCTTCATTGCTTGCATCAATCCCTACAGATGGGTGGTCTGGAAGGTTAGTCTCTCCATCTGCATGATTGAGGATTCCAGGTTGTAGATGAGTCTTCTCCATTTTCTCTCACTCATGATGAGGTTTTACTTGATGAGAAGGTACCCAAAGTGGTGCTTTTCCCATAGAAGGTGAGATACAAGCAAAACCCTGTCCCCAGGTTAACAACTGTCCCATTGCCCAAAGATTGATCACTAGATTCTGCCACCATAGAAGTGGATGTTTTGTAAAAGAAGATAAGGAAGAAGCAGAGTAATGTTGATCCACAGCTGTGGAGGGCAAAAAAGGTGAATAATTAAAAAAATTAAGAGTAAAACAAGAAGAAACATCAGCTCTTTTTAAGGGAAGGAGTATCATACACAGAATACATTTCACAAATTGTCGAATTTGTTCTCTTCCTTTGAGAATAAGTGAAGACATGAGATCAAGATAGGGAGAGAGATTTCATGGTAGAAGTAGGTGAGACTATCCATTCAACTAAATTATCATGCTGAACAATCACACCTGTAGGAAGGATAATATGGTGAGTAAAAATCAACAACTGAAGTGGTTCTCCATCCTAAACACAATCCAATTGAGTCTGATGAATTTTTTCTTTCACTAATTGAAGTGTGAGCTGTATCTTTACAGTTAGTAGTTTTTCCTTGAGCAGCAGCACTGCATTTTGTAAATCTAGTAGGCATATGTTGATTTCTTGATTAAGGTGAATTTGACTTCCCCATGCTAAACTAGCATTTTCATGTCATTTTTGAATAAATTCAGTAGTTTAGATACTTTGATGTGAGGCTACTCCTGATACCACTGTAACTGCAGTAAGCATGATAGTGGTGATTAGCATTTCTTTTTTTTTCTTTTTTTAATTAATTTTAATGGGTGACATTGATAAATCAGGGTACATATGTTCAGAGAAAACATCTCTAGGTTATTTTGACATTTGATTATGCTGCATTCCCATCACCCAAAGTCCAACTGTCTTCTGTTACCTTATAACTGTTTTTTTTTGGTGATTAGCATTTCAATAAACCTTTTGGAATGTGATTGTTTACCAAAGGATAGAGTCACATTCATCAGCCAAAAGTAATTTAGTTCAAAGCCTCGGAGATTAATCACAGGAGGTGATTGTTTGGGATTGTTAATAATTTGACATTTAGGACATGTGTGTACACTATCTTTAGCCTGTTTCCATGACAATTGGGATCTAGCACAGAGTTCTGAAGTATTAACATGAGTCAAGTCATGAAACTGACTTGCCTCTTTGAGGGCAGGCATAACCAGTTTGTCAGCTGTAGCATTGAAGGGTTCTGGTAAACTAGTATGGGAACAAATATGAGTGAGTTTATTTTTTATAGTAATTTCATAGGTAGGACATTCGTCTAAAGTTTTTTCTGTTAAAGAGAACACTGCCTGTCTATAGCTCTCAAATATTTGTGAGCCATGAGCCTTCTGACTTGATCCAATTGTAACATAGGGAAACAATAAAAATTGAGCGATCCATCTTCCATGGGATTGAGGAAGACATCAGGACTATAATTGCCCCTGTATAGTCACCATCAATAACTTCAGTATGAACTCGGACTATTTTTGATGTTAAACTAGAAAGTCATAGCAAAATTTTCACCATATCAGGAGGCAATAATCCACATAAACCAGTCTTAATCTTTAGAGGGCCTGTCCAAGGGTTAAAAGAATACCCACTCTGGTCGTAACATCTACTGCTGCACTCCCTCCTGTGGCTGAGGAAAATTCCAGGACACTGTGGAGTATTACTCCTGAGGAAGCCCGAAACCTTCCTGCTGCACTGGGTATGTTTCCTTTTGGGAATGGGGCTGGGAACATGCCCCACTGGTAGTTTTCCTGAAGCAGTGTTCTGTTTTTATGATATCAAGAATGGTATTGGCCAGACCAATGGTTACCTTTCCTACAACATGGGCATATTCCAGGCAGCTTTCCTTCCTTATTCCCTTGTTTTTGCTGAGGAGTTATTCTATTGCCTTTTTTATTACAATTCTCTTTAGTATGTCCTAACTTGCCACAATTATAGCATTTTCCTGGGAATTTTGAGTGTAACTTGAATCCTGCCATAGCCTGAGCCATCATAGTAGCCCTGTAACTCTCAGTACCAACTCCTTGGCAAATTTTGATGTATCTAGTTAAGACTAATTCTCCTTTCACTGGGTCAATAGCCTTTTGGAAATATTGGGTAGTGTTTTCAAATGCTAATAATTAAAGCATCAGCAGCATCAACATTGGTAATTTGTTTCTTAATAGCCTCTTGGAGCCAGGCAATAAGTTCAGTATATAGCTCCTTTGGTCCTTGCAATACCTTTAGAAAAGAGACAGCTGATTGTTCCTTAGATTCAATTTTCTCCCAAGCTCACAAGCAACATTTCCTAATCTGGGCAATGGCCTGATTGTTATAGAAAGTTGATTTGGGACACCTGCCCCTGCTCCAGAGCCCACCAGTTGTTCTAATGAAATGGATATGTTATGGGCTCTGTTATATGCAGCTTGAGTTTTGGCATGGTCATACCACCAAGTCTTAAATTGCAGACACTCCCCAGAACTTAATACAGTCCAAACCAAAGTGTTCTGATCCACAGGAATTAAGTGAGAACCTACAGCAAGACCCTGAATTAGGCCGTAAGTGAAGGGTGAATTAGCTCTGTATTGTTGTACAGCTAATTTCAATTCTTGCAATAATTTAAAAGGGATTGACTCATGGGTAAATTCATAAACCCCATTAGAATTTTGGGGATCCACCCCAGGAGCCACTCTCTCTGTAACTGTTACTGGAAAAATCATTTGTAATGCATCTAAATCTCCCTCTTTACAAGCCTGTAGTACTTCTTTCTGAAGAGCTAATAGCTGTGGTGGAAACTCCCTAGGTACAGCAATAGGTGGTGGAGGAAGTGGCGAAGGTTCAGAAAAATCAATGAAAGGAGCAGATGGCAAAGAAGGTTTGTCAACCTTCAGGGCACTTTCAGGCTCAGTGTATTTAATCTCCCCACATTTTTTATCTTTATCATCATCATCATCATCATCATCATCATCATCATCAGTTTGTAAAGGTTCTAAAACCAATTTTACTAAAGCCCAAGTCTGCCAGACAGTAGCCGGTAATGGAACACCTTGAGTATTTAATTTTTCAACTGTTTTTCTACCTTTTTCCAGGCATGTAAGTCTAGAATTCCTAAAGTAGGAAACCAAGTACAATGTTCCTCACTTACTTCTAATAATTCTAAAATTTTTGCTTCACTGGCTTTAGCCCCACCAGCCTTTAACAATTGCTTTAAGAGACAGATATAGGGACAGCATTTCATAACATTGTCCCCATTCCCCATTGTTACTCTGTATTTTCTCAAGGATGTCCTTACCATGTTCCTGTGATACAATGAACTGAGGAATTTATTTCCCCTCAGGATCCAACAAGTATTTTCTTACTTTATTGCTCTGGCGATCCTTCTTCCAGTTGTGTCATTGTTCCAATTGTGTCCCTGTTCCACTTGGGTCCCTGTTCATCAGGTCCCTGTTTGGGCACCACTTTCCAAAACTGTGCATATGCATGAAAGGAAGGTGCTTCAGGACTTAAGAAAAAACATATAAAAGACACTACATACAGGAAAAGATGACTACATGGGACTCCCATCCTCTAGGACTGAGAGCCCAGATCACTGCAGCCTCATTGAATTTATTGGTCTCTTTGCTCATTAGGTAAATTAACAGAGCCTGGGTATAGGTGTATAGGAGGGTAATTAACTAATGCCTTTCAGGTATGTAAGGAAAAGGCCATAGAGATAAACTGTTTTCTTTAAACAATCTTTCCAGTGCTTGCAAAGGCAGTAATCTGCACTCGCAGGAACCAGCATTCCAAAGTCCGCATAAAAGACTTGTCTCAGGACCATAGTGTAATTCCCAGCCACTTTCTCACAGTACCCCTTTCTCCAAGAAATGCAACTCCAACCAGTACATGTGAGTGAAGTTTAGTCTAGATTTCAGCCTCCACCCACTTCTTCTACTGGACATCCTGTATAGGGCACAATTTGAACAAACTCAACCTGCTACAACTCTAGCTCATTGTTTTCTCCCTAGTTACTTACACAGGCAACCAGTGAATTCAGCCTGCATGAAGTAATTAATTTACAAATTCAAATAAAGGAAGGCTTCATGTTCATTACCTTTTATAATTAACAGCTTGGATATGTCAAACCTGAAGAGTAGAAACCTGGTTACTTGCCATCCAGTACACTGACTTTCACCAAGAACCAAGATTGTTGTGTTTCCATTACTATGAAGATGAGCAAACAAAACAATCAACAGTTCAAATACTGTGGAGATGTTCACCTGAAACTTATGTAATCTTATTGATCAATATAACTTTATAAAATAAATATTCTAAATAAAAAATATATATATATATCTTCCTTACACATTATTCTATCAGAGACACAAGATGAAAGCATCTAAACCAGAGACATAAGACATAAGTTGGCACCTAACTGTGTGGTAATAATATATTATAGTTTCTATGAGTTACTCTTTGTTGATACAGGTGTAATTATTAATAGCTTCCCTTCACACTAAATTCTAGATGATAAATTATATATTTGCCCCACTAGCTAAAGTAATCCAAAACCAGAAAGGGAAAGAATAAAACAATGTCAATAGGCAGCTCCCAGTATAACAAACCTGTGTTCTGGAGTAGAAAAAAAATAAAAATCATTACTTGAACAAAATTAAAATGTACAACTAATAAGATCCAATTATAAATAATAAAAAGACTTTTGGAACTAAAAGCTGCATCTTTAAACTTAAAAGTTTAATTGATAAAATTGAAGAAGAATCTGATTATATACTTTTTTTAAATTTTATTTTTTTAATGGGGTGACATCAATAAATTAGGATACATATATTCAAAGATAACAAGTCCAGGTTATCTTGTCATTCAATTATGTTGCATACCCATCACCCAAAGTCAGATTGTCCTCTGTCACCTTCTATTTTGTTTTCTTTGTGGCCCTCCCCCTCCCCCTTTCCCTCTCCCATTCCCCCCTTCCCCCCGTAACCACCACACTCTTATCAATGTCTCTTAGTTTCACTTTTATGTCCCACCTACGTATGGAATAATGCAGTTCCTGGTTTTTTCTGATTTACTTATTTCGCTTTGTATCATGTTATCAAGATCCCACCATTTTGCAGTAAATGTTCCGATGTCATCATTTATTATGGCTGAGTAGTATTCCATAGTGTATATGTGCCACATCTTCTTTATCCAGTCATCTATTGACGGGCTTTTTGGTTGTTTCCATGTACTGGCCACTGTGAACAATGCTGCAATAAACATGGGGCTGCATGTGTCTTTGTCTTTGTGTATCAATGTTTCTGAGTTTTGGGGGTATATACACAGTACAAGGATTTCTGGGTCATATGGTAGATCTATTTTCAGTTTTTTGAGGAATCACCATACTTTCTTCCATAATGGTTGTACTACTTTACATTCCCACCAACAGTGTATGAGGGTTCCTTTTTCTCCACAGGTTCTCCAACATTTGCTATTAGCAGTCTTACTAATAATAGCTAATCGAAAAGGTGTGAGGTGGTATCTCATTGTCGTTTTGATTTGCATTTCTCTAATAGCTAAAGAAGATGAGCATCTTTTCATATATCTGTTGGCCATTTGTATTTCTTCCTGGGAGAA
Source organism: Saccopteryx bilineata (assembly GCF_036850765.1). Lineage (NCBI taxonomy): Eukaryota > Metazoa > Chordata > Mammalia > Chiroptera > Emballonuridae > Saccopteryx > Saccopteryx bilineata. The sequence goes on from NC_089502.1 coordinate 1,037,876, forward strand.
GTGTCTATTCGTATCCTCTTCCCATTTTTTTATTGGATTGTTTGTTTGTTTGTTGTTGAGTTTTATGAGTTCTTTGTATATTTTGGATATTAGGCCCTTATCTGAGCTGTTGTTTGAAAATATCATTTCCCATTTAGTTGGCTTTCTGTTTATTTTGTTATCAGTTTCTCTTGCTGAGCAAAAACTTCTTAGTCTGATGTAGTCCCATTCATTAATTTTTGCCTTCACTTCTCTTGCCTGTGGAGTCAAATTCATAAAATGCTCTTTAAAACCCAGGTTCATGAGTTGAGTACCTATGTCTTCTTCTATGTACTTAATTGTTTCAGGTCTTATGTTTAGATCTTTGATCCATTTGTAGTTAATTTTTGTACAGGAGGAGAGACTGTAGTCCAGTTTCATTATTTTGCATGTGGCTTTCCAGTTTTCCCAGCACCATTTATTGAATAGGCTTTCTTTTCTCCATTGTGTGTTATTGGCCCCTTTATCAAAAATTATTTGACTATATATATGTGGTTTTATTTCTGGACTTTCTATTCTGTTCCATTGGTCTGAGTGTCTATTTTTCTGCCAATACCATGCTGTTTTGATTGTCGTGGCCTTATAATATAATTTGAAGTCAGGTATTGTAATGCCCCCAGCTTCATTCTTTTTCTTTAGGATTGCTTTGGCTATTTGGGGTTTTTTATAGTTCCATATAAATCTGATGATTTTTTGCTCTATTTCTTTAAAAAACGTCATTGGAAGTTTGATGGGAATTGCATTAAATTTGTATATTGCTTTGGGTAATATAGCCATCTTGATTATATTTATTCTTCCTAGCCAAGAACAAGGTATATTCTTAAATCTCATTACATCTTTTTCGATTTCCCTTAACAATGGTTTATAGTTTTCATTATATAAGTCTTTTACATTCTTTGTTATGTTTATTCCTAAGTAATTTATTTTATTTTTTTGCAATTGTGAAGAAGATTATTCTTTTGAGTTCGTTCTCAATTGTTTCACTGTTGGCATATAGAAAGGCTATTGATTTCTGTATGTTAATTTTGTATCCTGCGACCTTACTGTATTGGCTTATTGTTTCTAGTAGTCTTTTAGTGGATTCTTTGGGGTTTTCGATGTATAGGATCATATCATCTGCAAAAAGTGATACCTTTACTTCTTCTTTTCCGATATGGATGCCTTTTATTTCTTTGTCTTGTCTGATTGCTCTGGCTAGAACCTCTAGTACCACATTAAATAAGAGTGGAGAGAGTGCAAAACCCTGTCTTGTTCCTGATTTAAGGGGGAAAGCCTTCAGTTTAGTGCCATTTAATATGATGTTAGCTGATGGTTTATCATATATGGACTTTATCATGTTGAGATATTTTCCTTCTATACCCATTTTGTTGAGAGTCTTAAACATAAAATTGTGTTCTATTTTATCAAAAGCCTTTTCTGCATCTATTGATAAGATCATGTGGTTTTTGTTCTTTGTTTTGTTGATATGGTGTATTACGTTAACTGTTTTACCTATGTTAAACCATCCTTGAGATTCTGGGATGAATCCCACTTGATCATAATGTTTTATTTTTTTAATATGTTGTTGTATTCGATTTGCTAGTATTTTGTTTAGTATTTTAGCATCTGTATTCATTAGAGATATTGGTCTGTAGTTTTCTTTTTTTGTGCCATCCTTGCCTGGTTTTTGTATGAGGGTTATGTTGGCCTCATAAAATGTGTTCGAAAGTATTGCTTCTTCTTCAATTTTTTTGGAAAACTTTGAGTAGAATAGGAACCAAGTCTTCTTTGAATGTTTGATAAAATTCACTGGTATAGCCGTCAGGGCCTGAACTTTTATTTTGGGGGAGGTTTTTAATGGTTTTTTTTATTTCTTCTCTACTGATATGTCTGTTTAGGCTTTCTGCTTTTTCTTGACTCAGTCTAGGAAGGTTGTATTGTTCTAGGAATTTATCCATTTCTTCTAGGTTGTTGAATTTAGTGGCATAAAGTTTTTCAGAGTATTCTACAATAATTCTTTGTATATCCACGGTGTCCGTGGTGATTTCTCCTCTTTCATTTTGGATTTTGTTTATATGAGTTCTTTCTCTTTTTTCCTTGGTAAGTCTTGCCAAGGGATTGTTAATTTTTGTTGATCTTTTCAAAGAACCAGCTCCTTGTTCTATAGTTTTTCTTTTCTCTAATTCATTTATTTCTGCTCTGATTTTTATTATCTCCTTTCTTCGGCTGGTTTTGGGTTTTCTTTGTTCTTCTTTTTCTAGTTCCTTAAGGTGGGAAGGTAAGTGGTTCACTTGCACTCTCTCTTGTTTGTTCATATATGCCTGAAGTGATATGAAGTTCCCTCTTATCACTGCTTTTGCTGCATCCCATAGATTCTGATATGTCGTATTGTCATTTTCATTAGTCTGTATATATCTTTTGATCTCTGCACTTATTTCTTCTTTGACCCATTCATTTTTGAAAAGTATGTTGTTTAGTTTCCACATTTTTGTGGGATTTTTTTCCTCTTTTTTGCAGTTGAATTCTAGTTTCAAGGATTTATGATCAGAAACTATGCTTGATACAACTTCAATTTTTCTGAATTTGCTGATGTTGTTTTTCTGGCCCAACATGTGGTCAATTCTTGAGAGTGATCCATGTACACTGGAGAAAAATGAATACTCAGTCACTTTGGGATGAAATGTACTGTAGATGTCTATCATATCCAGGTGCTCTAGTGTTTTGTTTAAGGCCACTATGTCTTTGTTGATTCTCTATTTGGATGACCAATCTAGAGCCATCAGCGGTGTATTGAGGTCTCCAAGTATGATTGTATTTTTGTCAGTTTTTGTTTTAAGATCAATAAGTAGCTGTCTTATATATTTTGGTGCTCTTTGGTTTGGTGCATATATATTAAGAATTGTTATGTCTTCTTGATTCAGTGTCCCCTTAGCCATTATGAAATGGCCATTTTTGTCTCTGAGTACTTTTCTTGTAGTCAGCATTATCCGATATGAGTATTGCTACACCTGCTTTTTTTTTTGATGTTATTTGCTTGGAGTATTGTTTTCCAGCCTTTCACTTTGAATTTGTTTTTGTCCTTGTTACTTAGATGAGTTTCCTGTAGGCAGCATACAAATGGATTTTCTTTTTCAATCCATTCTACTACTCTGTGTCTTTTTATTGGTGAGTTTAATCCGTTTACATTTAGTGTAATTGTTGACAATTGTGAATTCCCTCTTGCCATTTTATATCTTGCTTTCTGTTAGTTTTGTGTTTTGTTTGATCCTTCCCTTTTGTTTTTCTATCTTTTGTTTTTATTTGGTTGTATTCCATACATCTTTCCTCTGTTGCTATCTTTTTTATCTCATGTGCTTCTGTGGTGGTTTTTTCAATGATGGTTACCTTTGAGTAATGAAAAGGGTCCCTACCCTGTTCATTGTAGCGAAATATTTTGTCAGTACGTTTGCACTCCATCATCCTTTGCTACTGTTAATCTCCATCTTCTACCCCCCCTTTCTTTTTGTTGTTGTCACAGTTTAAATTTGGTTTTATTGTGTTCTTCTTGGAGCTTTTACTTGTGGCTCTTTTTTTTTTTGTTCTTTGTATCTGATTGGAGAACCCCCTGTAGTAATTTCTGGAGTGGGGGTTTTCTGATGATAAATTTCCTCATCTTTTCTGTATCTGTGAATGTTTTTATTTCTCCTTCGTATTTGAAGGATAGCTTTGATGGGTATAGTATTCATGGCTGAAAGTTCCTCTCTTTCAGGACTTTAAATATTAGTGTCCACTCTCTTCTAGCTTGTAGAGTTTCTGCTGAGAAATCTGATGATAATCTAATGGGCCTTCCTTTATATGTTGTATTCTTCTTTTCCCTGGCTGCCTTGAGAATTTTTTCTTTGTTGTTGGTTTGTGTCAATTTCATTATGATATGCCTTGGAGTAGGTTTGTTGGTGTTAAGAAAACTCGGAGTTCTGTTTGCTTCTTGAACTTGAGGCTTTAGTTCTTTCCACAGGCTTGGGAACTTCTCATCTATTATTTGTTTGAGTATGTTCTCCATTCCATTTTCTCTCTCTTCTCCCTCTGGTATACCAATTATTCTTATGTTATTCTTTTTGATGGAGTCAGATAATTCTTGTAGGGCTATCTCATTTTTTTTTAATTTTTGAGTCTCTTTCTTCTTCTCTCTGTTGTGCCTCAAGTTGCTTGTCTTCTATTTCACTAATCCTCTCTTCTATCTGACCTGTTCTATTAACTAAGCTTGTTACTTCGTTTTTCAGCTCGTGAATTGAGTTTTTCATCTCTGTTTGATTTGTTTTTATAGTTTCAATTTCCTTGGACATATATTCTTTGTGTTCATTGAGTTGTTTTCTGAGCTCCCTATATTGCCTTTCTGTGTTTTCTTGTATACCTCGGAGTATTTTTAGGATTTCTATCTTGAATTCTCTGTCATTTAGCTCCAAGTTTTCCAATATATTAAATGTTTTCTCCATAGATTTTTCCTCATCTAGCTGTGTTACCTCTCTTTCTTTTGTATCCACGATATTTGATTTTCTCTTCCTCAATGGCATCTGAGGGTTGTTTTGTTGATAGTATTAATGAGATTTAATTAAAAATAAAAAGTTAAAAAAATAAAAAAATAAAAAATCAAAGAGTTGTTTTTTTAAAAAAAATTAATAATGAAATAAAGAAAAATAAAATTAAATAAAATTTAAAAGAAGAAAATTATTCCCCCCCTTTTTTTTCCTCTCCTCTCCTCTCCCCTCTTTCTTGAGAAAATCTTGTGGTGAACTGTGAATTACTACAAACAATGCCTGTGATGGAGGGCCTGAATTGGGAAAAGTAATAAAGGGGCAAAGAAAAAGAAAAAAGAAAAGAAAAAAGGGGGTATGGACCCAAAAAACGCAAATAAGGAAAAAATTTGGGTCAAGAATAAAATGATTTGCTTTTAGGTGTTGGTTGTCTAAGAGTTATGATGAGAGGAATAAGAGGAAAACAGAAAAAAGGGGGGACAAATTAAAAAATTACTACTGTATTTAGTGGAACAAGAACTAGACAAAATGGAGAGCCAGGGATGGGAACACTGCTAGTTAGTTAAAAAGGTGAAGTAAAAAACCCCCAAAATGCCACAAACATAAGTTTGAGTCCCAGATAAGATAATTTCTTATTGAGGTTTGAATGAGAGGAGATGTAAAGGAGAAATGAAGAAACTAATATAGAGGGAGAAAAGAAAGAGAGAGAGAAAAAAAGAGGGAACCACTAAAAGAAGAAAAAAGAAAGGAGAGAGAGAGAGAGAGAGAGAGAGAGTTAAGGGTTTTGGACTGCAACCCTCATAGAGATAAAGGAAGAGGAGAGAAAAGATAATGGGAGATGTAACACTTATGGGTAATGTAGTTCAAGGAGAGGAGATAGTAAGACCGGCAGAGAGTTAATCGGCCAAACTGGAGGTGGAAAAAAAGTATCAAGAATGAAGATAAGAGAAACAAACAAACAAATATAATAAAATAGGATAGGTTATAAAGTCTGCAGATTATTCTTGATTTTGAGAGGTTATCTTCTTGCTTTTTCTTTTCTCTCCCTCTTCCTGGTTGGTGACTCTGTACCCCGGGTTCTGCCCCTTTGGCACGCTCAGGTAGAGGTTTGCAGTTGATAAGTCTCTATGTCAATGTCATGTATTGTGCTTTAGTCTCGTTGGCAGTCGAGGCTCATTAGCATTTATAGGCTCTGACAGTGAGAGAGTCCGTGTTCCTGGAGCCTTTCTCCTAGTCTTTCCTTCCTCAATTAGTAGCCTGATAATCCAGGTATGGGGTTGCTGCTGCCTCTGCCTGGATAGTAAGAGGCTCAAAGAGCTGGCTACTCCCCACTCTATTTCCACTCAGCACAGGGCTCTGGGTAAGGCTCAGTCAGTCAGAGCTGCTAGCATAATCAGGCGGGCTTTCCGCCCACTCAAAGACCTCTGGCTCTGCCACTCTGTCCGGTAACACAGGCGGGCGCCCACTTCCAGGGCACTTGGAGGAAACTCTCACTCACTGTCTGCGCATGCAGACCAGAATATCCGGCCAGCAGTCTCACGCTCTGAGTGAAACCCTCAACCGCATGGAAAAGTTGCAGCATTGGAATTGGCTCTCACTCCGTCCCCGTGCGCAGCTTTTGCAAGGTGCTGGGGTGGCCTGAGATTCCGCTTTGGCCAATACAAAGGCCCCTGACTCTGCCCCTTTGTGCGATAACATGGGCGCGCACTGCCAAGGCACTCGGAGGAATCTCTCACTCACTATCTGCGCGCGCAGACCAGGGTATTAGGCCAGCAGCCTCACGCTCTGAGTGAAACCCCCAACCGCATGGAAAAGTTGCAGCGTTGGAATTAGTTCTCGTTCCCTCCCGTGCATGGCTTTCCCAGGGCGCTGGGGCTGCCCAGAGATTCTTCTTTCGGCCCACACAAAGGCCTCTGACTCTGCCTCTCTGTGGGGTAACACGGGCACCCACTCCCGGGGCTTAGGAAGAAATCTCTCACCCACTAACTGTGCACCGACCAGGAGATTGGGTAAAATGGCTGCCCCGCTTGCCTTTCTTTGTTTGGGTTTGGCGCAAGTGTTAGCTTGTATTGCCCGGGTTGCCACAGGATCAGTTTTTCCTCGGCTTGGATCTCCATGCCACAGCCTGGTTCAGCCTTGATCTATTCAACCCCTTTGCCCGCCTCAGTTTCTATATTCACAGTTACCAGAGAAAGCCGCCCTGTTTAGGTTAGTGAGGAAGGTGGAGCATTTCTTACTCCCTATTTCCTTCGGGGTTTGGTTATATATTTAACCAATTTTTCACTCGACCATACCTTCGGGTGTATTGCGAAGCATCTTGAGGCTCCAAGTATAGGTTTTTCTGTTTCTGGTTGAAGATCTTGGTGAGTTTTGGGAGAGATTTATCAGTATCGCTTTCTACCCCGCCATTACTCTGATGTCATCCTGATTATATACTTCTTAAAACAAAAAATTACAGTTCTGCAAAACAGAGTAGAAGGTATCTGTCAAAATAGAAGAAAAATGAAAAAAATAATAGGAATTTAGAAAACAAATAAATATTGACTGTGATAAGAGAAATTTTAGGAAAAATAAAACATGCAGGAGTGGCATTAGTTAAATAAATTATAGCAAAAGAAATCATAGTACTACACTTATGACCCTTGACCTTGGATAACATTTTATGAATTTGACCCCAAAAGCAAGTGAAGTAAAGAAAATAAATAAATAAATGGGACTATAGCAAACTAAAAAGCTTCTGCACAGCAATAGAAAATTCACAACAAAACAAAAAGGCTGTCAACCAAATGGGAGATGATATTCACAAACAATAGCTGTGATAAGGAGTTAATATCCAAAATATATTTTAAAAATTCTCAAAGATCAGCAACAAGCAAAAAAATATAATTAAAAAATGAGAAGTGAATGGACAATTTACCCAAGGAGACATACAAATAACCAAGAGATATATAAAAAGATCTCCATCATTGCTAGCTGTTTGAGAAATGCAAATCAAAATCGCAGTTAAATACCATCTCACACCTGTTAGATTGGCTGTCAACAGGACAGGTAATAACAATTGTTGGAGAGGCTGTGGAGAAAAAGGAATCTTTATTTGTTACTGGTGGAAATATAAACTGGTTCCACCATTATGGAAGACACTATGACAATTTCTCAAAAAATTAAAAATAGGACTACCATATGACAAAGCAATCCCTCTACTGGGTATCTATCAAAAAACTTGAAAACAGTAGTAAACAAAGATAAATACACCCCCAGGTTCATCACAGCATTTTTCAATGTGGCCAGGACATTGTAACAACCAGCATCCTTCAACAGAGGATTAAATAAAGAACATATGAGACACATACATAATGGAATACTACTCAGCGATAAGAAATGATGCCATATTGTCATTTATAACAGTAAAAATAGACCTTGAGAATATTACACTCAATGAAATAAGTAAAACAAAAAAAGCTGAGAATTTTCACACATACATGGGATATAAAACAGACTCAAGGACATAGTTAAACTTTATGTGGTTACCAGGGATAGGGGGGCAGTGGGAAGGGGAGTAAAGAGGGACAAATACACAGTGATGGAAAATAATTTGACTTTGGATAATGGACATGCAATGTAATCAACTGTCCAAATGCTACAGAGATGTTCACCTGAAACTGGTGTTCTCTTTTGTTTTCTTCTTCTTCTTCTTCTTCTTCTTCTTCTTCTTCTTCTTCTTCTTCTTCTTCTTCTTCTTCTCTGTCTTTTTCTTTCTTTTCTTTCTTTTTTTCTTTCTTTTTTCTACTTCTTATTCAAGTAGAAAAAGAAAGAGAGACACAGACAGGAAGGGAGAGAGATGAGAAGCATCAACTTTTTGTTGCAGCACTACTTCTTCATTGATAGTTTTCTCATATGTGCCTCAACCAGGGGGCTCTAACTGAGCCAGTGCCCCCTTGATTAAGCCAGAAACCTTGGGATTATATATAGGATACCACGTTTAAGCCATAAAATCTGCACTCAAGCTGATGAGCTTGTGCTCAAGCCCAATGAACCCGTCCTCAAGCCAGTGAACTCAAGGTTTCAAACGTGAGTCCTCAGCATCTCAGATAAACACTCTATCCATTGCACCTCCCCCTGGTCAGGCAAAACTTATGTACTCATATAGTTCAATACCACCCAACTTAATTTAATTTCTACAAAAATGAAATGAAAAGAAAAATCTACCTAAGTAAAGAAAAACAAAGTTTTCAAACTTAAAAGTTCTCACTGATTTTCAGAGTAATTGTTTTATTGTATTATACATATAAATCACATACAACAAAGCACTTAAATCTTAAATATACAGCTTTATAAAATTTTACATATGCAATTCATATGTAACCAACACCCAGGGGAAAATATAGAACTTCATCATCATCCAAGAGAATCCTTTATAGTCCTTTCAGAGTTAAAATTCACTTCTACCTAGAGCTGATTATTAATATCATTTGTAAACTTATACTTGTAAACACTTGAACTTTATATCAATGGAACCAAACAATATGTCCTCTTGGGATGGCTTATTAGATTTACTATTATGTTGCTGATGCATTTATATTATTGCATTAATAGTTTGCTTTTTTATTGTTCTGTAAATTTCCGTTGTATAGGTATACCATATTAAGTTCTCCATTTTCCTCTTGACAAAAATGTGGATTTCTTTCATTTTTTGCTATTATAAATACAGCTTCCATGAACATTCTTTTTTTTTTCTGAAGCTGGAAACAGGGAGATACAGTCAGACAGACTCCCGCATGCACCCAACCGGGATCCACCCGGCATGCCCACCAGGGGTGATGCTCTGCCCACCAGGGGGCGATGGTCTGCCCCTCCAGGGCATCTCTCTGCCATGACCAGGGCCACTCTAGTGCCTGGGGCAGGGGCCAAGGAGCCATCCCCAGCGCCTGGGCCATCTTTGCTCCAATGGAGCCTTGGCTGCAGGAGGGGAAGAGAGAGACAGAGAGGAAGGAGGGGGGTGGAGAAGCAAATGGACACTTCTTCTATGTGCCCTGGCTGGAAATTGAACCCGGGTCCCCCGCACGCCAGGCCGATGCTCTACCACTGAGCCAACCAGCCAGGGCCCATGAGCATTCTTGAATATATATTTTGGTGGACACATACACTCATTTATCTTGAGTGTAAAGCAAGAAGGTAAAGTGCTGGGTTAGAGCATAGATCAGTGGTTCTCAACCTTTCTAATGCCGTGACCCTGCAATACAGTTCCTCATGTTGCGGTGACCCCAAACCAAAAAATAATTTTGGTGGCTACTTCATAACTGTAATTTTGCTACAGTTATGATTTGGAATGTAAATACCTGATATGCATTATGTATTTTCCAATGGCTTTAGGTGACCCCGCTGGGGTCACGACCCACAGGTTGAGAACTGCTGGCATAGATATATGTTAAGCTCTGGTAAATACTAGCAAAGAGTTTATAAGATGATACAAGATATAAAACTCACAGCAGTAATTTATGAGAGTACCAGGATTTGACATACTTGGCCCAAATTTGGGTTTTCAGGTTTTTTTTTATAATTTCAGCCAGAAAATAGAGAGATAAGAACATTCCAACCTTATTTAACAAGACCATCATAGCTCTGATATCAAAATCAAAGACATCAAATAAAATTACTTAGCAATATACCTCATCAGTATATAAAATTTTAGCAAATGAAGTTCAGCAATACATTAAAATGTTAATATATTGTGTTCCAGGAATGCAAGGTAAATTTAATATTGAAAATTCTTACAAATGGGCCCTGGCTGGTTGGCTCAGTGGTAGAGCACCAGCCTGGCATGTGGATGTCCCATGTTTGAGTCTTGATCAGGGCACACAGGAGAAATGACCATCTGCTTCTCAACCCTTTACCATCTCCTTTCTTTCTCTCTTCCCTTCCTGCAGCCAAGGCTCCATTGGAACAAAGTTGGCCCAGGCAATGAGGATGGCTCCATGGCCTCTGTCTCAAGCACTAGAAAGCTCCATTTGCAATGAAGCTACACCCTAAATGGGCAGAGCATCGCCCCCTAGTGGGCATGCTGGATTGATCCTGGTTCAGTGCATACAAGAGTCTTGTCTCTCTGCCTCCCCACTTCTTACTTAAGAAAAATACAAAAATAAATAAATAAATAAAAATAAAATTTACTTATTGTAACACACTATCCAATGGTCAGCAAACTCATTAGTCAACAGAGTCAAATATCAACAGTACAACGATTGAAATTTCTTTTGAGACCCAAATTTTTTAAACATAAACTATATAGGTAAATACATTCCTTATCGAGGTAGCACCCGCATGTGGTATTTTGTGGAAGAGCCACACTCAAGGGGTCAAAGAGCTGCATGTGGCTCACAAGCCACAGTATGCCAACCAGGGCACTATACTAATAACAAAGAACTATATGACCAACACAATTGATACCAAAAAAGCATTTGATATAATTCAATTCTTATTCACGAGGAAGAAAAAAAATTCTTAAAACAAAGAATAGAAGAAAATTTCTCTAATAAAAGTATCACAAAAATTTTATGGTCAACATCATATCTAACAATTAAAATATTGAATGTTTTTCCCCTCAGATCAAGGAAATGGCAAGGATGTCTGTTCTTATCTCTTTCATTCAATATTATACTGGAGGTCTCATCAGGATATTAAAAAATAAATGAAATAAAATGCAAAGAAATTGAAAAGGAAGAAATAACACTTTCTTTATTTGCAGAAAATATTATTTACCAAACTCACTGAATGATACAGTTAAAATAGATGAGTTTTACATAAATTACACTTTAACAAAACTGATTCTAAAAAAAGCACACTCACCACACAAAAAATTACAAACTTGGGACCAGTGAGATTTATGTTTTCACTGGTGAATTCTGTCAAATATTTGAGGAAGAAATAATATTGCTAAGAGAAATAGAATATTTCTAAGATAAATGGTAGTATATTAAAAACAGAAGAATAAATATATGGTGAGACAAATCAAATTCAAAAATAGGATGATTTAATATAATTACAGCCTGACCATGCAGTGGTGCAGTGGATAAAGTGTTGGACTGGAATGTGGAGAACCCAAGTTCAAAATCCCAAGGTCTCCAGCTTGAGTGAAGTCTTATCTGGTTAGAGCAAAGTTCACCAGCTTGAACCCAAGGTTGCTGATTTGAGCAAAGAGTCACTCTCTCTGCTATAGGCCCCTGGTCAAGTCACATATGAGAAAGCAATCAGTGAACAACTAAGGTGCTGCTACAAAGAATATTTCTCATCTCTCTCTTTTTTTGTCTGTCCCTCTCTCTCTCTCTGTCACATATATATTACATATGTCATATATATTACATATCTGTATATATATCACATGTATATCTGTATATTATATATCTGTATATATATCACATGTATATCACTACAGTGTCTATTTTCTTCCAATCTGGTTAATGTAATCACATTCAAAATCACAGTAGACTTTTTGGAAGGAACTGAGAAGCTGATTTTAAAATTTACATGGGGAGATGATGTCAAACTAATAACAGCATGAAAGGTAGCCCTGATCTCTCTCTTTGAAATTTCAACAAATTGACACCAGTGAAACAACCCAAGCTGAGCTCCCAGGCTTTCCTGAAAGATCTGAACATCAAATGGACAAAAGTTGGGAAGAATTGAGAAGAGGGGCAGAAGATAAGATGCACTCAGTGTAGGCTCTGGAAAGGAGAGAATGCCCAGATGTCAGGGATTTTATCCACCGGAGCTTGGAGAGGAAGGAATCCCAGAGTGACTGTTTTTCTCTTTTCTGATGAGATTATGGAGAGGAGGGAGGATTAGACTGTATCAGTTTTGTTGTCCAGGGTTACAAAGAGGAGAGAAGTCCAGAGTGATTTGGTCTCCTTCTTTTGGGAGGAACAGAGAGAATGAGGGGCAGATAGAGATATATAAACCAAAGAGGAAGCAGAAAGAGGGGTCACAGCCAGTGTTTCCATGGCCTTCTGGCAGTCCATGCTTGGCACAGAGACAGAGAAAACCAAAGTGCAACACCCTCAGCCTCTCAGATTCTGTCTCTCACCTGGAAGAGTATGGAGAGTTGCAGTTACAGACCCAACAGCTAACTTTCCAGAGGCAGTCTCTCCCATGAACAACATAAGTGCTATATGTCTAATTCCCTGGCCCATTGAAATGCAGGGAGAAGCACCCAGAAGCCTGAGATCAAATTGCTAAAGTAGTAAAGCCATAGAGCCCTACAACATGCACCCACTAATGCAACTTCAGCCTTGCTTAAATGATTGTGACAGCAAAATCTCAGTGGAGGTCAGCCCACACATTCCACAGAACTAAAATTTGTATCACAGTAAAAATTACTGAAAGAAAACCAAAAAAAAAAATTCAAAACTAATTTTTTTTGGAATTTTAATTATTTTTATTCTTATTTTTTTGTGGGTGTTTTGCTTGGTTTAAAAATTTTGTTTTCTTGTTTCTGAGCTTTTTTTTCTTTTTTACTTGTCATTATTTTTTATATTATAATATATATCATTGTAGTTATAACTTTTAATTTTCATTTTTTTTAGTTTTTTTCTTCTTGGAGTTATTAACAATAACACTCTCAAATGTGATCAAGAAAGAAGAAATTGAATACCATGGCTACACAATACAGAAACATAATTCAGAAGAAGATTGAAAAATCATCAGAAAAAAATTTAGTTACATGTAAAGCTTGGAGTTAAACAATAGAGAATTAAAAATTGAAGTCCTGAAAATACTCAATGAAATGTGGAAAAACAATGATAGGCAACTTAACAAACTCAGAAGACAAAATAAATATCTGACTAAGGAGATTAAAACTTTAAAAACAGAGATACAGAATTTAATACATGAATTGAAAACTGAGGTAGCAAGTTTAGGAAATAGAACTGGACAGATAGAGGAAAGAACCAGTGATATTGAAGACAGGCAAATAGATATACTACAGAAAGAATAGGAGAGAAACTCAAAAATTAAAAAAATGACAGAGAGAGAGAACTCTACAGGAATCATCTGGCTCCATGAGAAATACAGTCAAATATAATGGTTATATCAAAAGAAAAAGAGGGAGAAGGAAATGGAAAGGCTATTCAAGCAAATAATTAGTGAAAAATTCCCAAGCCTGTGGAAAAAGTTAGAGCTTTGAATCCAAGAAACAAAGTAAATGCCAAGTTACCTCAATCAAATCAAATAGAACTTATCCAAGGTACATCATAATAAAATTGTCAAAAATCAATGACAAAGAAAGAATCCTCAGTGCAGCTAAGAAAAAGAAGAGCACTTAACTGGACAAACACAGGGAATTTGTTTCCAGTAGACCTACCTTGCAAGAAATGTTAAGAAGTTCTTTAGAGAGAGGAAAATATTATAGGTCAGAAATTCAGATATACACAGGAAAAGAAAAAACCTCAAAGAAGGATTAAGTGAAGGTGTAGGGAAAACAGCTGTGGTTAGCCTTGCTCACTTGTTTTCTAGCTACAAGCACTTTGCATTATTAGTGCATGAACATGTCACAGAAAGCCACATGTGTGTATGGCCTATATGAGGCTATGGGTACTTTCCCTTGGGGCAGCTCACAGGCCCACCACTCTGAGGGGTGGTTTTCCTGTTTGCTTGCCTGCTACTGGGAAAAACAAGTTTTCCTGCCTGTTTGCTCAACCACTGTTGTGAGAATCTAATAAATGGGAATGCCCAACAAAAAAAAAAAGAAAAAAAAAAGAAGAGCATAACATATCACAGATGGCCCATTATGTTATCATCAGACTTCTCAGCAGAAATTCCACAAGCCAAAATAGAGTTCACTCAAACATTCAAAGTACTGAAAGAGAGGAATTACTAGCCAAGAATATTATATCCATCATTTATTCTTCAAATATAAAGAAGAAAAAAAATGCATACATAAGAAAGCTGAGAGAATTTATCATTAAAAAACACCTACTGCAGGAAATACTCAAGGGGGTAATTTCATGAGATACAAAAACAAAACAATTCAAAACTACAATTAAAATCTCCAAGAGGTTCACAATAAAAAAAAAAGGATAATCTGTGAGAGTATTAACTTAGAAGGAGAGAAGAAAAAGATTTGAATTTTGAAAGCTAATGGAGTGCAGAAGCACTCAGAAGACAAAGGACCTTTGTACATATGAAAATTTTTCTTTTAATAACCTAATGGTAACCACCCCTGAAAAAGCTACTACAGTGGTCCCTCATCTATCATGGAGATTAAGTTCTGAAACCTCCTGCAATAGGTGAAAATCCGCAAAGTAGAGACCTTATATTTATTTTATTATTTATATATATTTAAGGCCTTATTTTGATTGAATATTCTTTTAATATGTTTAAATTAATATTTTTATATTGTTTTCAATTCTTAGGCTAGAAAATGCTTATTTTAACACAAAAATAATTTAAAAAATAAATATATAAAAATACTTATATACTGCAAAATCTCACGATATAGCAACAAATCCACAATAAAAAATTAGTTATATACAATTCAAAAATCTGTGATATAGTGAGACTGTGAAAAGTGAATCACAACATTACAAGGGATAACTGTACTAAAACAGATAGCTTTCAAAAGTAGAAAAAGAGAGAAAAAAGAATTGAATACTACCAAACAAAAACAAGTGACAAAAACACAAAGATAAGAACCAAACAAGACAAAGAGCTACTAGAAAACAAAACAAAATGGCTATATAGGAAATTCTGAAGCATCAATAATTACCCTAAATGTAAATGAACTGAACTCAACAATAAAGAGGCACAGAGAAGCTAATTTGATCAAAAATGAAAACCCAACCTTATGCTGCTTTCAAGAGATGAATCTAAGCTGCAAGGAAAAAGTAGACTCAAAGTGAAAAGTTGGGAAAAGATTCTTCAAGGAAATAATACCCAAAGGAAAGCAGATGTAGCCATACTCATATCTAACAATGTTGACTTTAAAACCACAAAGTTAACAAAAGACAAAAATAGACCTTCTGAAATGATAAAGAGGACATTGTATCAAGAAGACAATATATTTCTTAATATATATGCACTAACAAGGGAGTGCCAAAATATGTAAGACATCTAATAACAGTTTTAAAAACAGAAACAAACTAAAACAAAATCATATTTGGAAATCTCAATACACCATTGATGAATTTAGTTAGGTCATCCAAATAGAAAATCAATAAATAATAGCCTTAAATGACACAAAAGGGCAAATGTACATAACAGATAGTTACAGGACATTTTACTACAGAACATTGGATTAAACATTCTTTTCCAGTGTGCATGGAACATTCTCAAGGATAGACCCTATGTTGATCCAGAAAACTACAATCAACAAATTCAGGAAGATTGCAATAATATTAAGCATATTTTTTAACCATGAAATTAGAATTTAACTGCAAAAAAGAAGTAAAGAAACCCACAAAAATGTGGAAATTGAACAAAGTATTTTTTTAAAATGCTAAATCAAAGAGAAAAATGCATCAATTAAAAGATATGTACAAATGAGAAGACAACATGATATAGTAAAATTTATGAGATGCAGCAAAAGCTGTAATAAAAGGAAAGTTTATATTATTACAGGCTTATATCAAGAAACAAGAGAGATCCCATGTAAACAACCTAACATCATATCTTAAAAAACTAAAAAAAGAAAAAATGCAAACAAAAATTAGCATGAAAAATGTAATAGTGGAAATTAGAGCACAGCTAAATGAAATAGAGAAAAAAAATTATAAAAAAGAATTAATACAACAAAAAGCAGATTCTTTGAAGAGATCAATAAAATTAGCAAACTCCTGGCTAGAATCACTAAGTAAAAAAGAGAAAAGATTCATAAACGTAGTTCAAAATGAAAAAGAAGAAATTGCCAGAAATATTATAGATATGCAAAGGACCATACTAAAGTACTATGCAAGATTATATGTCATCAAATTCAACTTTCTAAAAGAAATGGATAATTTTTTAGAACTATACAATCTTCCTAGAAAGAGTCATGAGAAGTAGAAGACCCACACACATGGAAGAATTAGAAAAAACTATCAAAATCCACCCCAATTTTTCCAGCGCCATTTGTTAAAGAGGCTTTTTTTTTTCCATTGTGTGTTGTTGGCCCCTTTATAAAAATTATTTGACCATATACATGTGGTTTTATTTCTGGGCTTTCTGTTCCATTGATCTGAGTGTCTATTTTTCTGCTAATACCATGCTGTTTTGATTATCATGGCTCTATATTATAATTTGAATTCAGGTATTGTAATGCCCCCAGCTTTATTCTTTTTCCTTAGGATTGCTTTGGCTATTTGGGTTTTTTATAGTTCCATATAAACCTGATAATTTTTTGTTTCATTTCTTAAAAAAAAAGACATTGGAATTTTGATGAGAATTGCATTAAATTTGTATATTGCTTTGGGTAATATAATCATTTTGATTATATTTATTCTTCCTATCTAAGAACAAGTAATATTTTTCCATTTCATTGTATCTTTTTCGATTTCCCTTAACAATGCTTTGTAATTTTCACAGTGGCTAAGACATGGAAACAACCAAAAAACCCTTCAAAAGATGATTGTATAAAGAAGATATGGTACATATATATTTTGGAATACTACTCAGCCATAAGAAATGATGACTTAGGATCATTTACAGCAACATGGATGGACCTTGATAACATTATAGTGAGTGAAATAAGTAAATCAGAAAAATCTAAGAACTATATGAGTCCATACATAGGTGGGACACAAAATTGAGACTCAGGGACATGGACAAGAGTGTGATGGTTACCAGGGGGGGGTGGGAGGAAGGAGAGGGAGAGGGTAAGGGGAAGGAAGAGGCACAAAGAAAACCAGATAGAAGGTGACAAAAGACAATTTGACTTTGGGTGATGGGTATGCAACATGATCAAATGTTAAAATAACCTGGAGTTGTTTTTTATGAACTTATGTATCCTGATTGAACTATGTCACCCCATTAAAATAAATAATAGTAAAAAATTAATTAAAAAGTGATTGAAAAGTTAAAAAAAATCCACCTCAAAAATAAAAGTCCAGGATCAGATGACTACATTAGTACATTCAACCAAACATTTAAAGATTTGGCACCTATGCTTTTCAAAGTCTTCCCAAAAATAAAAGGAGAAGCAATATTCCCTAGCACATTTTATGAATTCAGCATAACCATGATCCCAAAACATGACAAAGACAACACACAAAAAAATCTACAGACCAATATATCTAATAAATACAGATTCAAAATTCTAAACAAAATACTAGCAAATTGAAAAAAACAACACATTGAAAGAATAATACATCATGATCAACTGGGATTCGTTCCAGGAGTATATAGATTGTACAACCTATGTAAATCAATCAATGTAATACACAATATCAACACACATATAACAAAAATTTTATGATCATATCAATAAATGCATAAAAGCATTCTATAAGATACAACATTGCTTTATGTTTAAAACACTCAGTAAAATTGGAATAGAAGAAAAATATCTCAAAATAATAAAAGTCATATATGACAAATTATCATTTAATATCATACTAAATGATGAATAATTGAATGCTTTTCCTCTAAAATCAGGAAGAAGCAATGGTGAACACTCTCTCTGCTCTTATTCAACATAGTGCTAGAAGTTTTAGCTAAAGCTGTCAGGCAAGAGTAAAAAATAAAAGGCATCCATATCAAGAAATAAAAAGTAAAGGTTTCATTTTTTTGCAGATGACATCATTCTGTATATAGAAAACTCCAAAGAGTCTACCCAAAAAAGTATTAGAAACAATAAACCAATACAGGAAGTCTCAGAATACAAAACCTGTTAGATTGACTATTATCAATAAGACAGGTAACAACAAGTGCTGCAGAGGCTGTGGAGAAAAAGAAACCCTCATTCACTGCTGGTGAGTATCCAAATTAATACAGTCATAATGAAAGAAAGTATGTTTGTTCCTCAAAAAAGTTAAGAATAGAACTAGCATATGACCCAGCAATCTCTCTCCTGGGTATATGTCCCCCAAACTGAAAAATATTGGTACATAAAGACACATGCACCCCGATGTTCATTGCAGCATTATTTGCAGGGACCAAGACATGGAAACAACCAAGTGTCCCTCAATAGAGGATTGGATAAAGAAGATATGGTTCATATATGCAATGGAATACTACTTAACCATAAGAAATGATAACATATTACCATTCACGACAACATGGATAGACCTTGAGAACATTATACTGAGGAAAACAAGTAAATCAGAAAAAAAGCTAACACCTATATGATTCCACACATAGGTTAGATATAAAAATGAGACTCATGGACATAGATAAAAATGAAGGGATAAACAGAGGGAGGGAGATGTGGGAAAGGTGAGGAAAGAGAGTGAAGAAGAACAAATATATGGTGATGAAAAATGATTTTGACTTTGGGTGATGGCTATACAATATAATGTACAGTTCAAATGTTTTATAAAATTTTATCTGGAATCTATGTACACTTATTGATCAATGTCACCATGTTAAATTTAATTTTCTGAATAAAATTTTTTAAAAAGGAGTATTTTATAGCCTGTGGCAGAAGTGGGATTAGTTTATAAATTACAGTACATCTTGAGTTGTGATTCTCATAGAAAAGTTTTTTCTAAAGTGTTTAAATTGTCATATAAATAATTATTTTTATGTCTGAATTTGTTTCTATATTATCATTTAAAATTTTTTTAATTTATTGCTTTAACATGGTTTCAAGTTTCCCAGTCCACATAAGGTACTTAACCCCCTGCATCATGCCCCCATGCCCAATGCAATGTCTCTTTCCATTCTATTTAATTTCCTTTGTCCCATTTTTTTACCTGCTTCCCACCTTTCCCTCTGAAACTTGCTTCCTTGTTTTCCGTATGTATGTGTTATGTGTATATAATTTGGCTAATTACTTCATCTTCAATCCCATCCCCTCACCCCCTCCCTCTGACAGCTGTTTTTCTGTTCCCTGTGACCTGTCATCTGTTTATTTTATTCCTCAATTTATCGTGTTCATTAGATTTGACTTTCTCTGCCTGCCTAATTTCACTTAGCATAATAATCTCCAGGTCCTACCATGCTGTTGCAAAAGGTGAGATTTTCTTCTTTTCCAAGGCTGCATACTATTCCATTGTGTATATTTACCACAGCTTTATTATCCACTTGTCCACTGATGAACATTTGCCCTGTTTCCAGATTTTGGTTATTGTAAAAAATTCTGCAATAAACATGATGGCTTATATTTTCCTTTGAACTAGTGTTTTGGAATCCATAGTATATATTTCTAAAAGTAGGATAGTTGGGACATAAGGCAATTACATCTTTAGTTTTTTGAGGAAACACCATACTGTTTTCCGAAGTGACTGCACAAATCTGCATTCCCACCAGCAGTGCAGGAGGGTTTCTTTCCTCCACACTTTCACCAGCACTAGTTGTTTGTTGATTTGTTAATGTGAACCATTCTGACAGGTGTGAGGTGACATCTCATTGTGGTTTTAATTTTCATTTCTCTGAATTTTAATGATGTTGAACATTTTTTACATTTTAACCATTTTTATGTTCTTTAGAAAAATATTTATGCAGTTCCTTTTCACATTCTTAATTAGATTTGTTTACCTTCTTGGTTTTGTTATAGAAGTCATTTTTAAGTTTTAGTTATTAACTACTTATCACATGTGTCAGCAAATATATTCTTTCATTGAGTGGGTTGTCTTTTTACTTTATTAATGGCATCTATTCTTGTGCAAAAAATTTTTAGTACAATATTTTTCCATTTGTTTATTTTGTCCTTCATTTCACTTGCCCACAGAGATATGTTGTCAAAAAATGTTGCTAAAAAAGATGTTTGAGTGGCTACTGCCTATGTTTTCTTTAAGTTTTTATGGTTTTGTGATATATTTGTTTTATATATTGTTTGTTTTAGTAAATGTTGTGAATTGGTAGTTTAATAATTTGCATATATTGCATATTTTATTTTCCCTATCCCATTTATTAAAGAAAGTGTCTTTATTTACTGTACACTCTTGCTTCCTTTGTCAAATATTAATTGCCCATAAAGGCATGGTTTTATTTTGGGTTCTCTGTTCTGTTTCATTGATTTGTTTTCTGTTCAAGCTCTTTTGATTAGAATGGTCTTGTAGTATAACTGGATATTAAGAATTATGATATATCCCACCTTGCTTTTCAATTTCAAGATTGTTGAGGCTATTCAGGTTCTTCTTTGGTTCCAGATAAATTTTTGAAATATTTTTTCTGGATCTGTGAAGTATGCCATTAGTATTTTAATAGTAATTGCATTGCATCTGTAGATTCCTTTGGGTGTATTGACATTTGAATGATGTTAATTTTTCTTATCCATGAGCATGGTATATGGTTCCAGTTGTTTGTTTCTTCCTCAATTTCTTTTTCCAATGTCATAATATTTCGAGTACAAGTCTTCAACTTCTTGGTTAAATTTAATTCTATGTACTTTATTTATTTATTTAATTTGTTTCAATAGAGAAAAGAATTTTTTTCTTAATTTCTCTTCCTAAAAATTTATTGTTAATTTATGAAAATGCCAGTAATTTCTGAATATTAATTTTATATCCTGCCACCTTGCTGAATTCATTTATCAGGTGACCTGTCTAGTTAATTTTTGACTAAGATTTAGAGTTCACTATGTACAGTATTATGTCATCAGTAAATAATGACCGCTTTACTTAAGAAAGATAGGTGTCAGTTCTTCTTTAAATGTTTGGTAAACTCTGCCCATGAAGCCATCCAGTCCAGGAATTTTGTTTGCTGTGAGTTTTTAATTGTTCAATTACATTAGTTGTAATCAGTCTGTTTAGGTTTTCTTTTCGTTCCAGATTCAGTTTTGGATAACTGTACATTTCTAGGAATTTATTCATTTCACCTAGGTTGTCCAAATTTATGGCAACTAGATCTTTATAGTAATTTTTTTACAATTATTTGTATTTCTGTGAAATCAGTTGTTACTCAGTCTTTCATTTTTAATTTTATTTCTTTGGGTCCTCTCTCTCTCTCTCTCTCTCTCTCTCTTTTGATGAGTCTGGTTATAGATTAATAAATCTCATTTACCTTTTTAAGAAGTCAACTTTTGCTTTTATTGACCTTTTGTATTATTTTTTCATCCTCTATGTAGTTAATTTCCACTCTGATCTTTATTATTTTCTTACTTCTTTCTCTGGGCTTTGTTTTACTTTTTCTAGTTTTTTTTAGGTTCAGTGTTAGTTGTTTATTTGAGATTTTTCTTTGTTTCTCAAGGTATGTCTGTCATGGTGTGATCTCCCCTCTCAGAAATGCTTTCACTGTGTCCCATAGATTTTGGGTTGTTGTAGGTTCGTTTTTATTTGCTTCATGGATTTTTTTTTCTTGCTCTCTGTTAACACATTTGTTATTTAATAACATGCTATTTAGCCTCCAAGTGTTTGAATGTTTTTCAGTTTTTTCTTTTTTTTTCTAATTCTTTTCCAAGTAAGAGACAGAATTTCACATGCACCCCATCTGGGATCCACCTGATGGCCTTCATTTGTGATTGATGCTCTGCCCATCTGGACCATGCTTACAACCAAGCTAATATTAGCACCTGAGTTAAAAGTCCAAGGAGCAATCCTGAGTTTCAGGGGATAATGTACCCAAACCAATCAAGCCATGGATGCAGGAGGGAAAGAGAGAAAGAGAGAGAGAGAAAGTGGATGGAGAGGGGGGAGAAGCAGATGGTCCCATCTCTTGTGTGCCTTGACCAGGAATCAAATCTGGGACATTCACAAACTAGGCCAATGCTCTACACTGAGCCAAATTACCAGAACCCTTCAGTTTTTCTATTGTAGTGATTTCTAGGTTCATGCCATTATGGTCTGAGAAGATGCTTGATGTGATTTCAATCTCCTTAAATTTATTGAGACTTGTTTCATATTTTAACATGTGGTCTACCCTAAACAATGTATTATAAGCACTTGAAAAGAATGTATATTCTGTTGTTTTGGGGTGAAATGTTCTGAAGATATTATTTAAAACCAGTTGAACTAATATGTCATTTAAAGCCAGTATTATTAATTTTCTGACTGCAAGATCAATCTATGTTTGTGGGGTTTTAAAATTCCTTACTACTATTGTTTTGCTGTCAATCTTGTCCTTTATATCCATCAAAATCTGCTTTATATATTTAGGTGATCTTATATTGGGTGCATAAATATTTACAATGGTTATATCCTCTTGTTGGATTGCTCCATTTATCATTATGTAGTAACTTTCTTAGTCCCTTATTGTCACAGTCCAGCCACAATGAGTCTACTACGGGGTCTTCAAATGAAGAAAGGTATGAAATTGAAATAAATGATAGACAGGGACTTAAAGATATACATACACACACACACAGATGGGTTCAGGAGGATGCCATGGCAAACAGTCTCTACTGTTCCTTAGCCATAATGTGCCTGCTCCCAGAAACACATCCACTTTTATTCATAGAAAAAATGTGGTCCATCAGCAATTCAATTAAGTTTCCAAGGCAATTCAAAGACAACCCCCACCATACCATCCAAATCTACTTTACACTAATAAGAAACTAGCTTCCAGCCTCCTCTGGAGAACATGGGTGAGACAAATGAGAATCAGGTGTAGCTCTTTGATAACTAGGCAAATGAGGTGGGGTTTGGGCCCAGAACCTCTGTCCAGATTGCAAAATTACCCTGTTTATTTATTCGGTCCCCAACATATCCCCCTTTTTATTGAATATTTTTATGTTTTTAAAACTTCAATTTGTGTGCTGTGATTCATACTCATCTGAATTCCTATGTTCCGATTTGGAGGCAGACTGGAAAACTACAAAATAAACAACAAAATTTAAATATCCAATGCTAACAGATACTATAACAAGTGTCCCAATACAATTGAGTGATTAGATTATCAAGCAGTCTTAACTAATACAACAGGATCTATAATAAAATTCTTACAATCTTAAATGTCCTTAACATGTTAATGTAATTTCACCAAGTCCATGTGGACACCATCATTGCTTCCTATTATTTGTAAATGTAACCCAACCCCACTTCAGTCTGAGAAATCTCCCAAGGAGCAGTAGTCACACACATTCATGAAAAGTCCATAAGGCATTGAAGTTGTGGTCACATTTGCACACTTTGTAGCTAGAGTCCAAGTCCCAATGACCACTGCTTCTAGCTGGCAATGATTCAGGTAGACTGGAAAAGCTATCTGAAGCATGTATGGAGAAGAAGCTTCCATTTTCTTGAAACTGTAGTGATGAACCCAGGGTGCCTTTCCCTGGAGCTCTGCAGCCGTGGTATGATGAAGAGAACCTTAGGATAAAGTATGCTGGGTGGCAGAGGTAAATTCATCTAAATTAGGAGCAGGTTCCAGCCTAAGATAAACATGGGGCATTAGGCAGGAAGAATAAAGGAAACACTATATATTAAGCAAAGCAGTGGAAAATAAGACTATCAACACCCACAACAGAGATCTTCAAGGGATGAACAAAAGCCCAAGTATTCAGGCAAGGCAGAGTAAGTGGCCCTTGTGTCCACAAGAAACAAAATCAGTTTACCTGATACTTGGAAGAAATATTCTAGGCTTGTCCACAGTGACGTGAGATGGGGCTGATGGCCCGGGGCACCTTTAGCATTCAGTGGCAAGTCACAGCAGGCTGGGCAAGGTCAGGTCACAGGTGACTGGAGCAGGGCTGGAAGATACTTACCCCTCCCTTAGAGGAGGGAGAGGGCAGCTTACCTTCCAATGTCCCTTTTTTTTCCAGCAGCAAAGGTATGTTGCTGGTAGGGGCAGAGAAGCCTGGCAGGCTTTAGCTCAATGACCTTCCTTTCCACTCTGAAGCAGGGCCCTGATGGGTCCTATGAAGCCCCTTTGTGGCATTGGAGCCTTAAAGGGCATATGCCAACAGCTGGTATTTTTCCTGATCTCTTTTGGGCTTTGTCTGCCTTTTCTTTTCCTCTTGGTCAATACAGACCTTAAAAGTCATGCTCAGAAGATCTCACTGAGGGTTTTGAGGGTCCACATCCACCTATATAAACTTTTTTATGTATATCTGGAGCTATTTAGAAAAAAGACAAAACAGCGTTACTAGCTGGATCAAATAAAAGAGGGTAGAAGTTTGCAAAAGAAAGAGGTTTGGCGTCTCCTGTACATCAGCATTCAAAAAAAATTGTTTTAAGTAAATAGATTTGCAGGAGTTCCAGGATATGACCTAAATATAGTAAATGCATTTTCACGTAATATTCCATGCTTATCAAAACATTTATTCCCCATTAATTAACAGGCAATTTAAAGAGTAAAAAAAAATTACACCTTTGTTAAGCAAATCCAGCCTGCTTCAAGCTTTGCAGCTGCAGCAACTTTAGCTTGGAGCAGTTTGGCCAAATTAGAAAGTCTTTAGGATCTACATTTCATTTTATTTAAATTTTAATGAGCACACTTTACTTGTTCTGATTAATTTTTTAAAAATTTGTAGGGATGATATTTTATTTTTACAATATTAGAGCCGGCATTTCCAATTTTTGCATGCATAAACTTAATTCAGGCCTTGAAGACAGACACATTTAGACATTAAACAAAGACTTCACATACAATTACAGAAATCAAGAGTGAAACCCGGGATTTTAGAGATTAGAATGTGGCCTGCTTGATCTTACATAGGGCCATTTTAACAGGAACGTGGTAAGGATAAATACTAAACAGAAA
The DNA here is from genome assembly GCF_036850765.1 of Saccopteryx bilineata. Lineage (NCBI taxonomy): Eukaryota > Metazoa > Chordata > Mammalia > Chiroptera > Emballonuridae > Saccopteryx > Saccopteryx bilineata. Next base: position 1,063,141 of record NC_089502.1, read on the forward strand.
TCTCTCTTGAAAAATCTCAAGTTGGCTGTATGAGATTTTTGTTTAGGCACATCCAAACAGGCTCCCCCTTCACCCTCTTTCCAGGCATAGAATAGGAAAAAAATAAAATGATAGTTTAGAGAAAGTTAGAGAATAATGAGAAAAAGCTGTAATTTTCCAAAACTCTTATATTTTTTTATTTACTAAAGCTCAAATTCTAATAGCTGCTGCAACTGGTAGCCTAGACTAATCATGCCAAGTTGTGGGCAGCCAAAATCCTCCATCTCAATCCCAGCCAAGTGGCAGACCTAGTTTACCAGGGTATGCATGTTTTTTTATCGAGGTTGGTCTCTTGTAGACAGCATATATATGGATTTTCTTATCTATGCAGCTACCCTACAACTTTTTATTTTACCATTTAATCCATTTACATTTAAGGTTATTATTGATATGTACTTATTTATTACCATTTTATTCTTTAAATCTCTTTTCTTTTTATCTTGATTTTCCCCACTCTTTTCTCTTCTTATAGCAGGCCCTTTAACATTACTTGTAGTACTGGTTTGGTGGTTATGAACTGCTGGATAAAGTAATCTTGTTTGTAGGGTTCTTTTTAATCACTTTGAATATTTTTCCAATCCTTTCTGGTCTGAAGTGTTTCTGTTGACAAGTCAGATGGTAGTCTTATGGGGGCTTCTCTGTAGGTAATTAAGTGCTTTTTTCTTGCAGCTTTTAGTATTCTTTTTTTGTCTCTTAACTTTAACACTTTAATTATGATGTGTGTTGCTGTAGGCTTCCTTGGTTTACTCTTTAATGGGACTCTTTGTGCTTCTTGAACTTATGATGTGACTTTTTCCTTCATCAATTTAGAGACATTTTTAGCTATGATTTCTTCAAGCATATTCTCTATTCCTTATTTGTTCTCTTCTCCTTCAGGAACCCCAGTGATGCGGAGGTTGTTTCTCTTCATGTTGTCACAGAGATCTCTTAGTTTTCTCAGTCTTTTGCCTCTTTCTTTTTGCTGTTCCACTTGTATGCTTATGTTTATCTTGTCCTTTGAATAGCTGATTCAATGCTTGCTTCATCCAGCCTGCTTTTTATACCTTCTAGTGCAGTCTTCATTTCTGATATTGTATTTGTCACTTCTAACCAGTTATTTTTTTTACTATTTCAATGTATTTTTTAATGTTTACAATATTTTTGTTTAAGTTTTTTTTTTGTGATCATTTACTAAGATCTTTGACCATCTTTTTTAAAAAAATTTTTTAAATTTTATTTATTCATTAGAGAGAGAGAGAGAGAGAGAAGGGGGGAGGAGCAGGAAGCATCAACTCCCCATATGTGCCTAGACCAGGCAAGCCCAGGGTTTTGAACCGGTAACCTCAGCGTTTCCAGGTTGATGTTTTATCCACTACACCACCACAGGTCAGGTGATCTTTGACCATCTTAATAATTATTTTAAACTCTAGGTTTGGTAGTTTGGTTACTGCTATTTCATTTAATTTGTTTTCTGGAGTTTTCACTTGTTGATTCATTTGGGTCATATTTCTTTGTCTACAAATTTTATTTCTGTATTAGGTAGCTCTGCTCTGACTTTCAAATTTGGTATGGTGTCTTTATGAGGAAGATGAGCTCAGTGGTACTAACCACCAGGCAATCAGAGCTCCTTGATTTGGGTATGTTTCTTAAGGGTTATATTTACCCTCATTTTTATGTGAGTATTGAATGCAGTTGGCCCTTTTATGAGTGGAGTTATCCGTTCAGGATAGCTGGCTCAAAGGGTCAATGTTGATCTTGAGTATTAGAAGCTGTGGAGTGTCTGTTTTCTTGAGCATATTTATTTTTCACAGTGTCTGATGCCTATTGGACTCTTCCTTTGGATGTGCCACTTGTGTACATAGGTGAGTGTAGTGTTGGTGCAGTCTTTCACCCCCTACTTGTAATGTTGGTTCTAGATCCCCTTGGGTGACAGAATCTGAGTATGGGTTGGCATCAGCAGTTTTCTGTCACCCGCTGTGATCTACTTATCTGGAGCTACTACACTGTTCACTGTACATATCTACATTTTCTTTGTCTTGCTCTTGCTAGTGTGGTAAGGGCCATCCTGTATATGAGGATCAGCTTCCTTATGTTTAGAGCTTAAAGCAACTCTATAAAAGCATGCAATGTGTTTTAGCTTTGCCTCCACTTTTAGCAGCTCCACCTCCTCTTGCAGCTATGGGAAGCCACAGCATCTTCTGTAGAAAGACTGTAGTGTGGGCTCAGATAGGCCTCACACTATCAAGCCCTCTACAAGTTAATACCTTGGTGGGTTAGTGTAGCTGATGTGGGAAATACAATATACAAATAAGGAAGTCTCTGATACAAAGCCACTTATCTGAGGCATAAACGGGATTCCTCATGAGAGTGCACCACCCCACATCAAAAAGGGTGAGAAAAGCTTAGTCCCAAAACCAAGCAGCATGTAGAAGAGGCCAGGAGAAGCAGCCGAGATGGTGGAGTACTGAGGGAGAAACCAGTTTGTGCAGAGAGAAGGAGATGGGGACAGAGGTGAATAAGGCTGGTGAGGTAGAAACCTTTGATTTTAGAAAACTCGGATAAGTCAGTGGCTTTGGGAGCCCTGAATGGAAAGGGAAGTGTTTTCTCACTGTGTGTATTTCTTGCCCACCAGGTAAAAAGCTAGGATTAAAAGTAATGGCCCACCAGTTCTTGGCTCTGTTGTTTCATTACCGTCTGTCTGAATCAAATGTGAACCTGCAATGGCCAGACAGCTGTGATGGTGGCTGTGGATACTGGCTTTACAGAAGGATAATTTATTAAAGCTGGCAGAGCATGTGGGGATTATAGCTCCAAAATACGGGCTCCCCAAAGTTGACTTTCTTACAGGTTATATACCTTTACAAAGGTATCTAAGCAGTGGGCATGTGATTTCTTTGTTTAAGGTTTCCCAGGACTCAAGGAGAGGGGACGGAAAGTTTCAGAGGGGTCAGCAAGGGGGTAGGGGTTTCCAGATCACTGGTCATAGTTACATACAGATCTTGCTATACTTGCTTTCTATTGTAAGTGACTCTAAACATCCATTTAGAAAACTATGGAATGTAGTTTATTTATCACTGACTGACTCGATTAACCCTGCTGACTCCTTTCACTTGTATTTTTTTTGTTTCTTCTTTCTCAGTGAAAAGAGGGCCTGTCCCTCTTTCCTCATTCTCCCTTTGAGACTTCAGAATTTCTTTTGTGTTGGAGTATCACATTCTTCATCTGATTCTAAAGCGAAGGCCTGATAGTGGTGGGTAAAGTATATATGAGCATGGTGATGAAATGGTTCTTGAGTGTACAGTAAGTAGAATTTGCATTCTATTGGGTTGAAGGCAGAAGGCAGAAGGTTATATTGTGTATGTGTGTGTTTTTTTGGGGGGTGTGATAGGAGGTGCTGATTAATTGATATGAAGACAAGTTTTGCTCCTAGAAGGTACCAGGCCTGGTAGCCTGGACACAGAGGAGACATATCAGCCATGCAAGAGGCATACCTTGGGTTTTCTGATAGGGTGTATGAGACCATGACCTCTCTGAAAGAGATTGTTGGTCTCTGACATCAGATGAAACAGGTGACAGAAGTGTACATGAAGACCAGTGAGATGTAGTAGAGAGACATGGACCTGGGATGAATTTATCTGAGATAAGTTTAAGGCTTCACCTCATTCTCTATATTTGAACTTAAGCCAGCAACTGGGCCCCAGTTCCTTCATCTATCAAACTGAAGTAAGAGCTGTACCTTATAGAGTGGGTTTGTGCAAGAATCAAACACACAGCACGTGAGAAGTTTCAGTAAACTTTAAAATGGCAGGCCAACATGGCTAACTTTTCTCATTTAGTAGTGAAAACTGAGTTTTCTGACCAGTTACAACGTTCAATTTTAGCATGCGCTGTCATCACCTCTGAAAAGCTGAGTATATTTCTGAAAGCTAACTGTCCCTTAGCACGCATCTTGTGCTGCCATTGACTCAGAATAAGAATCACATTAAGCACACTCCTCCTACCTGGGCTTAGGGAAGGTTGCGTGCAGCTCCTCTGGCTCCAGCCTTGGAGGGAGGCCCTGGGGCAGGAGATAGCTATTGTTCCCAGACACAATGAGATGAAATGCCACAAAGAACTCAGGCAGGGTCAGGGCTCCATCAAAGTCAGCATCTCAAACTCTCCACACATAGGATACTGATGTTAGGGTGAAGTGTTAAGGTTTCTATATAATGAAATCAGAAGCCCAATTCAGTGTGAAGATCAAAGAGCTATTTGGGGAAACAAAGTTTTATCTACAGTTAAACAAAAGGGAGAATTGCTTCAGCTCTATCTTACTCTGCCTGATCATTTGCTTTATGTAGACAAGAACACAGAGTTCAACGGGGTTTTCAGAATATCCTAGTCCCAACAGTGTTCCCACTCAGCTTTGCTACTCTACAAACCTAACATTCGTCTACATAGACCTGGGCCAGTTTAATGCCCTCAAGGCTTCCTCTGTCCATCTGCAAGAAAACAAAAGAAATGAACAAGAAAAAAAAACAAAGAGTGGGCTCTTTGATTGGTTCTTAATTTCATGTGGTTGTCACTTTGGCCCAAATTACATGAAATGCCTCAGTCACAGAGAGGGCACACAAAAGGCTGGAAGAGGACCAGGGTGTTGCAAGAGAGGACATAGATAGAGAGTTTCCCTAGAAGGCTGTGGATTTCCCCAACCAAAGGAGAGGATGAAAAGTGGGATATCTCTTCATATCCGCTCAAGCAAGCAGAAGACTCTGTCAAGACCACTCCCTATGGGAAGTGGACCAAGCAGTGCCGTGACATAGCACCTGGAGCACCTGACACTTGGAGCACGTGCCAGAGCTCCTAAGACCCGCCCCTATTCAGGGCGGGGTCTAGCGCCACCCCCCATTGAGACGTCACCCCTGCCTCGGTTTTGTTAGCGCTCTGTTTCCCAGGACACGCCATAGACTTCCTTGCCCTGACCTGAGATCCTCCCTGAGCAAGGCTCTCGCCTCCAAACCCCCCTCCCCAGCACCTAGGGCCAGATTTGCCCCAGACTCCATGAGAAAAAAGAGAAAGGAAAGCCTCATGAGTGCAGCAGGAGGGGCTGCCCACACGGAGGTGGCCGCCCACTCAGAGGTGGCCACCTCATGCTCGCCCCAAGCAGCACAGAAAGGCTTGCTGTCCTTTGGAGGCGGAGATTCCCCCGAGGCCCTGGTCTCCAGCAACCTCCACCCCAAGGCCACCGCGGCACATGGAGCCAAGGAACAGTCTCCCAAGAGACTCATCGCCAAGGGGCTGACCGGCATTGTCAAGTGGTTTAATGTGAAGCACGGCTACGGATTCATCACCAGGCGCGACATCCAGGAAGACGTTTTCGTCCACTACACGGCCATCCACCCGAACAACACATGCAAGTACCACCGTACCGTGGGCGAGGGCGAGACTGTGGAGTTTGACGTGGTGCAGGGCAGGCAAGGCCCCGAGGCCGCTAATGTTACAGGCCCGGCCGGCGCCCCAGTGCAGGGCAGCCGCTTTGCTGCCGCCCGCTCCCGAGCCCGCCGGAGCTCGTCCAGTCGCCACCTCGCGCCACAGCCGCGCCGGGGCGGGGGAGCCGAGAAGGACATCCACGAAGGCGAAGGCAACACGGAGGACCTAGCTGCGGCCCAGGGCCAGCAGCTCCGCCTGCCCAGCCGCCCCCTATACCAGCGCTTGCAGAGTCCCCTGCCAGTCCGCAGGGCCTCGGCCGGACCCCGCGGCCCCTCCACCTCCGCTGCCGCTCGCGGCCCACCGGTAGCTCACCCTCCCGACTCTGCTCTGGCCGGGCCCTGCGACTCCTCCAAGTCCGCTCCAGCTCTCGGCCCATCTGGCTCTGACCAAGCTGCGAACCCCAGGGGCGCAGCGCCACGCCGCGGGACCGGTCCCAGCTACCTGATGAGTCGCCCTCGGCGCCGCGGCACTGCTCCAGGCCCAAAGCCCTCTGAGCAGCAGGGCTCAGAGAACAAGCAGAGCGGAAACGGCCTGCAGCAGACGCCCCCACCACACTGCGCATCCTGCCGCGCCGCCAGCATGCGCCAGGGCTCTCTACAAGCTCCTGGCGTCCAGGGCCAGATCCCCGACGGAGGAGAGGGCAAGATCCAGAAGGGCCCTGCTGGAAAACCCGCTGGCGTTGCCCAGAAGAGCAGCGCCTAAGTGGACATTTGCACAATAAATTGTTCCACCTTGATTTTAAGTGTTACCACCGGTGTCTGAAAGTTTTAAAACCTGCCAGAACATAATTGTACTGACATAGTCCTTGCAGTCCTTTTATCAGAACCAATTGTAGCAAACATCATACCGGTTGTTCTTTGAACAACTCACAAATTTAAGATTAATTTTGGGCTAATGGGTTGAATTTCTCAGGGTATTTAGAGGATTAGCAAACACGGAAAGGGAACAAGTGTCCCCATCCCTTTAGTTTTCATCCTTTCCCCCCACTGCCCTGCCATTTGAGCAATAGTCTGGAGAGTGGGCCCATCTACCTACAGTTAATACTTGGGTCCTCTCTGAGGCAAAACTCAGAAAAACTGAGCAAAATACCATGAGAAGCAAGAAATTTTGACTGGAAACAGACTTTGCCTCCTCTGTATGTTTTCTTTTCTTTCTTTCTTTCATTCTTTCTTTCTTTCTTTCTTTCTTTCTTTTTCTTTCTTTCCTTTCTTCTTTTCTTTCTTTCAATCGATTTGACCTAATGTCATTTAAGTATTTAAAAGAAAATGGACATAAGGGGCTAGAAGGTGGGGGAAATGGGAGGGAAAAAGGTACAAACTTTCAGTTATGAGATGAATAAGATTTGAGAGCATAATACACAGCATGACAACTTAAAGATATTCTTTGGTGTACTACAAAGTTGCTATGAAATGACAGCTTTAGTGTTTTGTTTTGTTTTGTTTTCTGAAGTAAGAAGAGGGGAGGCAGTCAGACCCTCGCATGTGCCTGACTGGGATCCACCCATCATGCTCACCAGGAAGCGATGCTCTGCCCATCTGGGCTATTTCTCTGCTGCAACTGGAGCCATTCTAGTGCCTGAGGTGGAGGCCATGGAGCCATCCTCAGCACCTGGGACAACTTTGCTTCAGTAAAGAATTGGCTGTGGGAAGGGAAGAAAGGGACAGAGATGAAGGAGAGGGGGAGGGGTGGAGAAGCAGATGGGTGCTTCTCCTGCGTGCCCTGGCTGGAATTGAACCTGGGACTTCTGCATGCCAGTCTGACGCTCTACTGCTGAGCCAACCAGCCAGGGCACAGCTTCAGTGTTCTTAACATGACAAGAGAATGATATGTGAGATGTAGGATGTGTTAATTATCCTTATCTTTGTAAACAGTCCACAATAAATACATGCATCAATTCCACACACCATCTTAAAATTACATTATGTTATATGTCAATAAAGCTAGGGGAAGAAAACTGAAGAAAAAAGATAGAAAACTGGTCATGGAAGCAAGCATCATTATTGTTGCACGTACCTCTGGAACTGAAGAGGAACACCTAGTCCGTAGTTCCAATGTGTGCTCTATGGTCGAGTCCATCTAGGGGCCTGCAGAGGGTTCCTGGAAGGCTGAACACATGGGGTTAGCCCCACTCTGGCTCTTCCCCATCAAACGGAGGAGCTCTGACTTCCCTGTCCTGGTTTTCCCTTGAACAGGTGGTGGGGTTAGTGGGCTCAAGGCAGGAGTTGGCTTTGGGAGGAATGGGTGATAAATACATTTGAAACCAACAAGATTCTTGAAAACCTCATTCGCCAAATTAAGGAAATTGGGTTATCAATAGCAAAATCAAAGCACTTCTAATGTTGAGACATTTTACACCATGTGATAGACCAGCATATGAGCTTAGAAGAGTGAGTATTCAGTCATTCGTTATGGCTCCATATCTTCAATCAATGTGAGTGGAAGCAGTAGAGATTATGTGTTCAGCAAATATTTGAGTGTCTACTTGTGCCAGACACTCTGCCAAGCACGAGTAGTTGTATCACAGTGAAGAAGGAGGTTCCTGCTCTCAAGGAGCCCAGCGTCTAGTGGAGAATGAGACAAAACTGGTAATGGCGATATGACCGAGTGAGTGCTCTGCTGACAGAGGAAACACAGGTGACCGAATGATGGTGGGGCTGGCTCCAGGTTAAAGAAACCACTCCTTGGATACTTGAATTTAAAATTATATCATGGAGTTGGTTGAGTTCAAGCTGGCAGGGTAGAACATATAGGGAACTGCATGGAGAGCAGTTCCTCCTGAACAACAAGCCAGAGAGGGGCCACATAGGGAAGGATAGGAGAGATTGATTTGGGGTGGCCACAGGATGCTCACCCCAACAGGGAGACCCGCAGTAAAGAGGCATAGGATTGAGGAGCTAGCAAGGGCAGCTTCGCCTGCTCTGAGGCACGGTGACAAAACAGCGATTTAAATGGCCAATGCCAGTATTGACATTCCTTCTCTAGCTGGATTGTGCTCCAGCCACCCTGCAAGGCTCCACAGTGGACCCTGGGCCACCTTGTCTGGCATTAGTGGCAGCACCGGGGAGCTGGCTTTCCAGGGCACCCCTAAGTTCCCCCATCCTAGTCCACATTGCCCTGCAACTGCTGCTGCCCATGTCAGCGTGCCCACCAGGGCATCCTGGGTGCCCTGCAATCCAGGGCAGCTCAGCCTGCACCCACTGTGGCCCAGTTCACTGGCTCCCCAGGGCACCTCACATTAGCTGCAGCTCCAGCCTGCCAGGCCCCTAGGGGGCCTTGTACCCCAGGCTCACACAAGGAGCAGCTAGTTTGTCTCATTCACCACCCAGGTCTCTGGTAAGGCCCTGAAGATGTTAATAAGAGGAGTGATGAGACCTCCATTCTTGCCTTCTGCAGAGAAAGAACTCAATCAAGAAAGGAAGTACAGAAAGTAAAGGAGTAATTTATTGGCTATGCAGGAAGGAAATTGGAGAAAAGAGTACCTTGGAAACAGGTTCAGGGGATTAGCCAAGAATGAGCTCTTGCTACCCACTGCTTCCCTGGTTGCAAGTCTCTTGGGGTCCTTTAGAGCAGTGGTCCCCAACCCCCAGGCCACGGACAGGGAAGCCATTGGTACCGGACAGTGGGCCATTTGGTACCAGTCTGCAAAGAAAGAATAAATAACTTACATTATTTCTGTTTATTTATATTTAAGTCTGAATGATGTTTTATTTTTAAAAAATGACTAGATTCCCTCTGTTACATCGGTCTAAGATTCACTCTTGATGCTTGAATTGGTCATGTGATACATTTATCCATCCCACCTTAAAGGCTAGTCCATGAAAATATTTTCTAATATTAAACCGGTCCGTGGCCAAAAAAAAGGTTGAGAACCCCTGCCTTAGAGCTTAGGAGAATGAGAGAGACAAAGAAAACATGCCCAGAGGAAAGGGGGGAAGAGGAGGAGGCAGAGGAAGAGGAGGAGGAAGGCTCCCAGTATGCTTTGGGAAGGTGGAGTGCCCTGGGACCTCTGTCCTAAGGGATTTTTTTATTATTTTTTTCTTTTCTTTTTTTTCTTCTGATTTCTTTTTTATTGTTTTTAAATTTCATTTAGAAAATTCAATTTTGTAGGGTGACATTGATCAATAATGAGTACATAGGTTTCTGGTAAACGTTTCTAAAGGATTTGAACTGTGGATTATGTTGTATACCCATCACACAAAGACAAATAATTTTCTGTCATCAGTATATTTGTCCTTCTTTAAACCTTTCCCCCAACCCCTCCTCCACATCCCCCTCTCCCTGGTAATCACTTCACTTTTATCTATGTCCATGAGTTTCAGTTTTGTATCTCACCTATGTGTGAAATCATACCATTATTAGCTTTTTCTGACTTACTTATTTCTCTCAGTATATTTTTCTCAAGTTTTATACATGTTGTAAATGGCAATAGGTCATCATTTCTTATGGCTGAGTAGTATTCCATTGTATATATGTACCACATCTTCTTTATTCAATCCTTTATCAAGGGACACTTTGGTTGTTTTCATGTCTTGGTCACTTGTCAATAATGCTGTGATGAACATGCATGTGTCTTTATGAACCAACGTTTTCGAGTTTTTGAGGTAGATACCCAGTAGAGGGATCATGGGGCCACATGCTAGTTCTATTCATAATATTTCAAGGAACCACTGTACTTTCTTCCATAATGCTGGTACTAATTTGCATTCCCACCAGTAGTGAATGAGGATTCCTTTCTCTCCACACCCTCTCCAACACTTGTTATTACCTGTCTTGTTGATAATAGCCAATCTAACAGGTGTGAGGTGGTATCTCATTGTACTTTTGATTTGCATTTCTTGAATAGTTAATAAAGATGAACATCTTTTTAAATACCTGATGACCATTTGTATGTCCTCTTGGAAGATGTATCTGTTCAGGTCCTCTCCCCATTTTTTAAGTTGGATTCTTTGCTTGTTTGTTGCTGAGTTTTGTGAGTTCTTTATATATTTTGGGTATTCACCCCTTATTGGAGCTGTTGTTTGCAAATATTATCTCCCACTTAGTTGTTTTTTTGTTAGTTTCTTTTGCTGTGCAGAAGCCTTTTAGTTTTATATAGTCTGTTTTTTATAAATAAATTTTTGTTAATTTTAATGGGGTGACATCAATAAATCAGGGTACATATATTCATAGAAAACATCTCCAGGTTGTTTTGTCACTCAATTATGTTGCATACCCATCACGCAAAGTCAGATTGCCTTCCGTCACCTTCTATCTAGTTTTCTTTGTGCCTCTCCCCCTCCCCCTCCCCCTCTCCCTCCTTCCCTCGCCACCCCCCCCTTAAACACCACACTCTTGTCCTTGTCTCTTAGTCTCATTTTCATGTCCCACCAATGTATGGAATAATGCAGTTCTTGTTTTTTTCTGATTTACTTATTTCACTCCGTATAATGTTATTAAGATCCCACCATCTTATTGTAAATGATCAGATGTCATCATTTCTTATGGCTGAGTAGCATACCATAGTGTATATGTGCCATATCTTCTTTATCCAATCTTCTATTTTTTTACATTGATTAAAGCCTTTAAGCAAACTCTTGGCCAATACAGTAAGAATTCATAAAAGAGTTGTGTCCTTAACATGTTGACCAAGTCCAAGTTGGCACCAACACCATTCCAAATCCCTGAAAATGCAACCCAACCCCAGTTCAGTCCATTAGGAGCTGTCACAAGGAGCAGGAATCCAGGAAAAGTCCACATCCAGGAAAAGTCCGCATGGCACTGGAATTGTTGTCACAATTTTGTACTTTGCAGCTCACATCCAAGTACCAATGACCGCTGGTTCTAGCTGGTAATGATTCAGGTAGACTTGAAAAGCCATCTGCAGCATGTGTGGAGATGGAGCTTCTGTTCTCCTCTGCCTGGAGAGATGAGACCAGGTTAGTTTTCCCTGAAGCTCTGCAACTGTGGTGTGGTAAAGAGAACCTTGGGATACACTAAGCTGGGTGGCAAAGGTAAATTCATAATAGAAATTGGCAAAAGGGGGAAAGAGAGCTCTAAATTAGGAGTAGGTCCCAGCCTGAAATATGAGTGGGGCATTGATGTAGGAGGAATAAAGGACAAACTATATTTTAAACAAAGCAGAAGAAAATAAGACTATCAACACCCACAACAGAGATCTTTGAGGGAAGAATAAAAAACCTGACTATTCAGGCAAGACATAGTTAAGTGGCCCTTGTGCAAATGAGATCAGTTTACCTGCTTCTTGGAAGAAATACCCTAGGCTTATCTACAGTGTCGCAGATGGGGCTGATGGCCCTGGGCACCTTCAGCATTCAGTGGCAAATCACAGCATTCTGGGAAAGTTTAGGTCATAGGTGACGGGAGCAGGGCTGGAAGAGACTGAACCCTCCCTTAGAAAAACAAGAGGGAAGCCTACCTCCCAGTGTCCCTTTTTCCTCACAGCAAAGGAATGTAAGTCTGGCAGGCTTTAGCTCAATGACCTTCCTATTCACTATTGAAGCAGGACCCAGATGGAATCCTATGAGATCCCTTTGGGGTGTTGGAGCCTTTAAGGGCGTATCCTAAAAGCTGGTAGTTCACCTGATCTCTATTGGGCTTTTTCTGCCTTTTGATACCTTAAAGCCATGCTTAGAAGATCTCGCTGAGGGGTTTGAGGATCCCCATCCACCTATATAAACATTTTCCGTATATCTGGAGCTATTTGGAAAAAGACAAAACAGTGTTATTAGCTGGATCAAATAAAAGAAGGTAGAAGTTTGCAGTAGAAAAAGATTTGGTGTCTACTGTTCATCAGCATTCAAAAAAAAATTAAAAATTTTTAAGTAAAAACCATGATATGGTAGACCCATAGGAGTTCCAGGATATGACTCCCCCCTTTTAATTTTTTTTAAATTGACCTTAAAATATTTGCTGGGTACAGTTTAATAATACCTTGACTTTAAAGATTGTAAGAAATACACATAATTCGAAAGGTTTGACAAAATACAGTAAATGCATATGCAGAGCACTGTCAGTTTAACCAGTTTGGAATCCAATAATAAAAAATGCATACAGACAATTAGCTTAGTAGCCTCTTCTGTTCTGACAGAGGTTACTATAAATCCAGAATAGTTATCCACTGTAATGTGGACATAGGACTGTTTACCAAATGAAGGTATATGAGTAACATCCATTTGCCAAAGCTGTCCTGGTAGGAGTCCTTGAGGGTGAACTCCAAATGAAAGGGACAGATTGTAGTATAGGACCTCTTGGACAGCATTTACCAATCTGCTGTGCTGCTTCTCCAGAAAGTTGAAACTGTTTACACAGGGCTGCAGCGTTCTGGTGATGAATAATAGTATGAGACTGAATTGCTTGATCTGTCATGGTTGCTCCAAATAATTTTCTTTTGGGTAGCTTGATCAATAAGGGCATTCTCTTTTGCTAAAGCGCCAGGGAGCATGGAGTGAGCTCGAGTATGTGCTATAAAACATGGAGCTCTATGTTGACATAGAAGTGTTTGAAGAAGGAGGAACTGCTGAAATAGTTCATCAGCAGTTGTCCCTGAGAGAGTAGTCTTTATAGTGGAAACAACCATAAGTAAATATTTGCTGTCTCTATATAGATTAAAGGAGGAATATGGCAAATGCTGAAAAGCCATGATAATGGCATATAATTCTAATCTTTGAGCTGATTTAAAGTTGACTGTTTCAGTATAAAGTTGGCCATTGATTTGCAAGAGCGATTTTCCGTTTAGTGCAAGTTTCCCAGAGCCATTGTTGTTGATCCTTTGAGTAAAAAACACAATCATTTTGAGGCTCAAAACCTATAAGCTGTAAGGGTCACCTATGCCCCTTGATAATCTAGGAGGTGACAAGATCAAAATATGGAAGTGTATTCCATGGACTATTAGATGGTTCAATGTGCCCAAGCTGTAGCTGCTCTTGTACCAATTGAGCAGCTGCCCTAAGTTTCTCCTGAGCAAGGGGTCATTGGTCTACCCATACAGGATTATCTGATTTCCAAGTAATTGGGTCTGCACAATGCATTATTGGGGTAGCAGGAGCTACCAAGGCCCCTATGCTAAATTTTGATATCCTAATTCACACCTCCTGGTATTGGGTGCCACTTCTATGGAGGTGAGAATACCCTGCTGTTATTTCCCTAGTCCCTTAGTGGGCAAAAATCCCCGATCAAGCATCTGAGTACTGGCTAAACCATTAGGGATTACAAGCAACACTCCCGTATTTTTCTAAACATCTCTACCCCACAAATTAACTGGCCATCCAGGGAGCACATATGGCTGAAAAAATGCAGAATGGCCTTCTTAATTTCCCAATGTAAAAAACTAAAACTTTGTTGAGGAAATTTGCTCTGCCCTATACCTTGTAATTCTGTGGCTGCTGCATGAGTGGGCAAGAAAGGAGGCCAATGTAGCTTAAAAATAACAGATACATCAGCTCCAGTATCTAAAAATCCTTTAAATTTATGCCCATGTATTGTCAGTTCCATATCAGGGCATTCCTGACCTATTTTTTTTTAAATCAAATTGGCAAAATCAGAGGAGCCAAATCACCAATTTTCTTGGGGCCCCTTCTGCAGGATGTGGCCTGAGAAGCAGAATTAGCATCTTTATACTATTCTTCTAACTGCCTGAACTAGCTGTGAGACAAATTCTTTGTTTTATTAATTTTAATGGGGTGACATTGATAAATCAGGGCACATATGTTCAGAGAAAATATCTCTAGGTTATTTTGACATTTAATTAAGCTGCATTCCCATCACCCAAAGTCCAATTGTCTTCTGTCACCTTCGAAATTGTTTTCATTATGCCCCTTCCCTCCACCAATGTCCTCCCTATCCTCCCCCCAACCTGTAACCCCCACACTCTTATCCATGTCTCTGAATCTCATTTTTATGTTTCACCTATGTACGGAATCATGCAGTTCTTAGTTTTTTCTGATTTCCTTATTTCGCTCAGTATAATATCCATCCATGTTGTTGTAAATGATCTGATGTCATTATTTCTTATGGTTGAGTAGTATTCCATAGTATATATGTACCATAACAGTGCTTTTTAATCCACTCATCCACTGACGGACACTTGGGCTGTTTCCAGATCTTCGCTTTTGTGAACAATGCTGCCATAAACATGGGGGTGCATTTCTTCTTTTCAAAGAGTGCTATGATGTTCTTGGGGTATATTCCTAACTGTGGTATACTGGGTCAAAAGGCAGTTCCATTTTTAATTTTTTGAGGAATCTCCATACTGTTTTCCATATTGGCTACACCATTCTGCATTCCCACCAGCAGTGCAGGAGGGTTCTCTATTCCCCACATCCTTGCCAGCACTTATTTTGTGCTGTTTTGTTGATGAGCGCCATTCTGACTGGTGTGAGGTAATATCTCATTGTGGTTTTAATTTGCATTTCTCTAATGATTAGTGATGTTGAGCATTTTTTCATATGCCTATTGCCCATCTGTATACTCTCTTTGGAGAAGTGTCTATTTATTTCTTTTGCCCATTTTTGGATTGGATTGTTTGTCTTCCTGGTATTAAGTTTTACAAGCTCTTTATAAATTTTGGTTATTAACTCCTTATCAGACGCATTGTCAAATATATTCTCCCATTGTGTAGTTTGTCTTTTTATTCTGTTCTTACTGTCCTTAGCTGTGCAGAAGCTTTTTAGTTTGATAAAGTCTGATTTGTTTATCCTGTCTTTTATTTCACTGGCCTGTGGAGCAAATCGGAAAATATATTGCTGCAAGTGATGGCAGAGAGCTTACTGCCTATGTTTTCTTCTAAGATGCTTATGGTTATAAGGCTTACCTTTAAGTCTTTTATCCATTGTGACTTTATTTTTGTGAATGGTGTACGTTGGTGGTCTAGTTTCATTTTGTTCCACGTAGCTGTCCAATTTCCCCAACACGATTTGTTGAAGAGGCTGTCTTTACTCTTATGTATGCTCTTACTTTCTTTGTCAAATATCAGTTGTCCATAAAAGTGTGGGTTTATTTCTGGGTTCTCAGTTCTGTTCCATTGATCTATATGCCTGTTCTTATGCCAGTACCAGGCTGTTTGAGTACAAAGGCCTTATAATATAACTTGATATCCGGAAGTGTGATACCTCCCACTTTATTCTTTCTTTTCAAGACTGCTGAGGCTATTTGTGTTCTCTTTTGGTATCATATACATTTTTGGAATATATTATCTATATCTTTGAAGTAAGTCATTGGTATTTTAATCAGTATTGCATTGAATTTATAAATTGCTTTGGGTAATATAGACATTTTAGTGATGTTTATTCTTCCTAACTATGAGCTCGGTATATGCTTACTCTTGTTTGTATCTTCCCTGATTTCTTTATTTATCAATATTTTATAATTTTCTGAGTACATGTCTTAAATTTTTGGTTAAATTTATTCCAAGGTACATTATTTTTTTATTGCAATGGTAAAGGGGATTGATTTTTTAATTTCTCTTTCTGACAGTTCATTGTTGGTGTATAAAAATGCCTCTGATTTCTGAGTATTAATTTTATATTCTACCAGCTTGGTAAATTCATTCATCAGGCCTAGTAGTTTTTTTACTGTGACTTTAGGGTTTTCTATATACAATATCATATTATCTGCAAATAATGATAGTTTTACTTCTTCTTTTCCAACTTAAATACCTTTTGTTTCATTTTCTTGTCTGATTGCTGTGGCTAGGACTTCCAGAACTATGTTGAATAAGAGTGGTTAAAGGCAACACCACTGCCTTGTTCCTGATCTTAAGGGGATTGCTTTTAATTTTTGCCCATTGAGTATGATGTTGGCTGTGGGTTTGTCATAGATGGCTTTTATCATGTTGAGGTATGTTCCCTGTATTCCCACTTTGCTGAGAGTTTTGATCATGAATGGGTGCTGGATTTTATCAAATGCTTTTTCTGCATCTATTGAAACTATCATGTGGTTCTTCTCCTTCCTTTTGTTTATGTGATGAATCACATTGATTGATTTGCAAATATTGTACCAGCCTGGCCTCCCAAGAATAAATCCCACTTAATCATGGTGTATGATTTTTTCCATATATTGCTAGGTCCGGTTTGCTAATATTTTGTTGAGGATTTTTGCATCTAAGTTCATCAGGGATATTGGCCTATAATTCTCTTTCTTTGTGTTGTCTTTGCCTGGTTTTGGAATCAGAATTTTGCTCATCTCATAAAAGAAACTTGGAAGTCTTCCTTTCTTTTGAGTTTTTTAAATAGTTTGAGAAAGATAGGAATTAGTTCTTCTTTGAATATTTGGTAGAATTCACTTGTGAAGCCATCAGGCCCAAGACTTTTATTTTTTGGAAGTTTTTTGAGAACTCTTTCAATCTCATTTGTTGTAATTGGTCTGTTTAGGTTTTCTGATTCTTCCAGATTAATTTTTGGAAGATTATATGGTTCAAGGAATTTGTCCATTTCATCTAGGTTGTCTAGTCTTTTGGCGTACAGTTCTTCATAGTATTTTCTTACAATATTTTGTATTTCTGTTGTGTCAGTTGTTATTTCTCCACTCTTGTTTCTAATTTTATTTATTTGAGTCCTCTCTCTTTTTTTCTTGGTGAGTCCAGTTAAAGGTTCATTGATCTTTTTTACCTTTTCAAAGAACCAGCTCCTGGTTTCCTTGATCCTCTGTATTGTTTCTTTAGCCTCTATGTCATTTATTTCTGCTCTCATCTTCATTATTTCCTTTTTTCTACTAGCTCTGACCTTT
This sequence comes from Saccopteryx bilineata, assembly GCF_036850765.1. Classification (NCBI taxonomy): domain Eukaryota; kingdom Metazoa; phylum Chordata; class Mammalia; order Chiroptera; family Emballonuridae; genus Saccopteryx; species Saccopteryx bilineata. Next base: position 1,080,349 of record NC_089502.1, read on the forward strand.
ACTTGCTGTTGTTTTTCTAGCTCTTTTAGATGTAGGGTCAAGTTGTTTATTTGAGCTTTTTCTAGCTTCTTGAGGTATGCCTGTAATGCTATGAACTTCTCTCTCAGGACTGCTTTTGCTGTGTCCCATAAATTTTGAGTTGATGTATGCTCAATATTGTTTGTTTCTAGAATTTTTTTTATTTCTTCTTTGATCTCATTGTTTACCCATTCATTATTTAATAACATGCTATTTAGTTTCCAAGTTTTTGAGCATTTTTCAGTTTTTCTGTTGAGGTTGATTTCTAATTTCATGCCACTGTGATCAGAGAAAGTGCTCGATATGATTTCAATCTTCATAAATTTGTTGAGACTGCTTTTGTGCCTTAACATGTGGTCTATTCTGGAGAATGTACCATGAGCACTTGAAAAGACTGTATATTCTGCTGTTTTAGAGTGAAAGGTTCTGAAGATATCTATTAAATCAAGTTGGTCTTGTATGTCCTTATGTCTGCTGTGTCTTTGTTAATTTTCTTTCTTGAGGATCTATCTAGTGATGTTAGTGGGGTATTGAAATTTCCTACTATTATAGTATTGCTGTTGATTTTGCCCTTTAAATCCATCAAAGTCTGCTTTATATATGTAGGTGCTCCTATATTGGGTGCGTAGATATTTATAACGGTTATATCTTCCTGCTGGATTGCTCCCTTTTTTATTATGTAGTGACTTTCTTTTTTTATTATTTATTTTTATTTATTTTTTTATTATTTTTTATTTTTTTATTTTTTCATTTTTCCAAAGCTGGAAATGGGGAGGCAGTCAGACAGACTCCCGCATGCGCATGACCAGGATCCACCTGGCATGCCCACCAGGGGGCGACGCTTTGCCCCTCTGGGGCTTCGCTCTGTTGCATCCAGAGCCATTCTAGCACCTGAGGCAGAGGCCACAGAACCATCCCCAGTGCCCGGGCAAACTTTGCTCCAGTGGAGCCTAGCTGCGGGAGGGGAAGAGAGAGACAGAGAGGAAGGAGAGGGGGAGGGGTGGAGAAGCAGATGGGCGCCTCTCCTGTGTGCCCTGGCTTGGAATCAAACCCGGGACTCCTACACACCAGGCCGACACTCTACCGCTGAGCCAACCGGCCAGGGCCTGTAGTGACTTTCTTTATCTCTTACTATATCCTTTGTTTTAAAGTCCATTTTTTCTGATATAAGTATTACTACCCCAGCTTTTTTTTTCATTTCCATTTGTGTGAAATATTTTTTTCCATCCTTTTATCTTCAGTCTATGTGCATCTTTTGTTTTAAGGTGTGTCTCTTGTAGACAGCATATGTATGGGTCCTGTTTTCTTATTCATGAAGCTACCCTATGTCTTTGATCGGATTATTTAATCCATTTACATTTAAGGTTATTATTGATATGTGATTGTTTATTGCCATTTCATTCTTTAAAACTGTATTCCTCCTTTGCTATATTCTTTTTCTCCTTTGATCTGTTTACAACAGGCCCCTTAGCATTTCTTGCAGCCTTGGTTTGGTTGTAGTGAATTCCTTGAGTTTTCTTTTGTCTGAAAAGCTTATTTCTCCTTCAATTTAAAATGATAGCCTTGCTGGATAAAGTAGTCTTGGTTGTAGGCTCTTGTTCTGCATTAATTTGAATATTTCTTGCCATTCCCTTCTGGCCTCAAGTGTTTCTATTGAGAAGTCGGAAGTCATTCTAATGGGGACTCCTTTATAGGTGATAGTCTTTTTTCTCTAGCAGCTCTTAATATTTTCTCTTCATCACTGAGATTTGGCATTTTAATTATGATGTGTCTTGGTGTCAATACCTTTGAGTTTCTTTATAATAGAGTTCTCTGTGCTTCTTGAACATGTGAGATGTTTTCGTGCCTTAATTGAGGGAAGTTCTCAGCTATGATATACTGGAACAAAGTCTCTATCCCTTGTTCTTTCTCTTTTTGTTCGGGAACCCCTATGATGCAGATGTTATTTCTCTTCATGTTGTCACAGAGCTCTCTTAGAGTCCTCAGACTTTTTGAGTCTCTTTTCTTTTTTCTGCTCCATTTCCATTTCTTTATTTATCTTGACCTATAACTTGCTGATTCAATTCTCAGCTTTATCCATCCTACTTTTAATTCCTTCCATTGTGTTCTTCATTTCTGATACTGTATTTGTCATTTCTGACTGATTCTTTTTTTTTTTTTTTTTTTTTGCATTTTTCTGAAGCTGGAAACAGGGAGAGACAGTCAGACAGACTCCCGCATGCGCCCAACCGGGATCCACCCTGCATGCCCACCAGGGGCGACGCTCTGCCCACCAGGGGGCGATGCTCTGCCCATCCTGGGTGTCACCATGTTGCGACCAGAGCCACTCTAGTGCCTGAGGCAGAGGCCACAGAGCCATCCCCAGTGCCTGGGCCATCTTTGCTCCAATGGAGCCTTGGCTGTGGGAGGGGGAGAGACAGAGAGGAAGGCACGGCGGAGGGGTGGAGAAGCAAATGGGCGCTTCTCCTGTGCGCCCTGGCCGGAATCGAACCTGGGTCCTCCACACGCTAGGCTGACGCTCTACCGCTGAGCCAACCAGCCAGGGCCTGACTGATTCTTTTTTATTATTTCAATGTCCTTTTCTTTATTTTCTATCTATTTAATTAGGTGTTTGTAATGACCATCTATTTTTGTTCTAATATCTTTGAGCATCCTAACAATAGTTATTTTAAATTCTGCATCTGGTAATTTGGTTATATCTGATTCATTCAGGTTCTTTTCTGGGGAATCTCTTAATTCATTTGTGTTGCATTTCTCTGCCTTCTTATTTTTTCTGTGTAAAAGAAGGTTTTGGCCACTGGAGTACACTGGGTGTGGCCTTTGTTCCCTAGGTATGGTCTGTCTGCAGGCCCACCACGCCCTCTGCTGTTGCTGCCTAGGGCATTTGAGTATGGGCATTGCTGGTGCCTGCCCACTGAGGCTGTTGCTGTGGTTTCTGCTTCTCCTTCACAGGAGTTGCTTTGATCACATGCTCAGGTGTACAAGCCTTGGTGGCCTTGGCCTTTGCCCCACCCACATGGGTGGCAATATGCTCGGCCCTAAGGGCAGTGGCGAGCACCTTTGCTCAGCTGCGGGTCTCCACCTGTTTCCAGGCTTTTGCCCTGCTCTTGCAGGAGGAGCCCGCTGGTCTCCACCTGTTTCCAGGCTCTTGCCCTGCCCTTGCAGGAGGAGTTCACTGGTGGGAAAGCTGCAAGCCTTGGCTCCACAGGCCAGGCATGACTGCGTGCCTATGCTCAGTAGCGGGACTCTGCCTGTTCTGGGTTTTTTACTCCACTCCTGCAGGAGGAGCTGGCTCCCAAGTCAGGCCACAAGCCTTGGTTCCACAGGCAGGGCAAGGCTGTGCTCCTGCACCCTTGCTCAAGATCTGGTCTCCACCCCTTCCAGGGTTCCTGCCCTTCTCCTGCAGGCTGAATTTCAGGTTGCTGCAGCTGGGCTTGACTGTTTTTGCATGCCCCTACCTTTCAAGACAGGCAAGACTGAGTTCACACCTGGGCCCAGTGGTGGCCAGCTGGCTTCTGCCCTTGCCAACAGAACTACGCTTTCACGTCCCACCGCTGCCCATCATCTGGCAAGCCCTCAGCTGTGTGGTTGGGTGCACTGCAGCTCAGACCCTAAGACTCACTACTGTAGCCCAGAAAGCTTCCTCCTTCTAAGCTACTCTGTTCTGAGTGCTGTGGGAGAGCTTGTTTGGCTGGTGTCCTGCTTCCCTTTGCTGGTATTGCTGTTTCCAGGGGAAATATTCACTACAGATTTAGGGAGTGACTCGTCCCAAGGGTTAGGGTGGCTGTCTCCCAAAATGTTTCTCCCTGTGCCTCTTATATTACACTCTATTCCTGCTACTCTGGTCCTCTCCTCTCTCCCCATTCCCCAGAGCGCTGGGTGAGTGGTTGTCAGAGAGGTGTTCTGCAAGGTCCCTTTAAGAAGAATCCTGAATATGAGAAATCAGTCTCTTTCTCACAAACAGTATCCTGACTTGTTTCCAGCTAAATACTGTCCATACAACTCTTCTAGGCTTTGGGTTTGCAGGTTGGGGCTTTGTTCCTGGGACTCAGGACCCTCCCCTCTCTGCTAAACTCACTTCCCATCACGCAAATCTCTCCCAGCTGCTGTTCGCTCCTAGGAGCTGGGCAGCCCTCTCCGCATTTCTGCTTTTCCTACCAGTCTCAGTGTGGCTTCTTCAGTGTTCCTTGATTGAAGAGTCCTCTTAGTTTAGTCCAAAGTTAGTTTTTCCAGATGATAGTTCTTAAAATTATTTTGTAATCCACTTTGGTTCTTGGAGGTGGATGTTGGTACGTCCTTCTACTCCAGCACCATCTTGTCTTCTCAATATAGTCTTTTAAAAAATATTTTTATTAAATTTTTTTTAAATTTATGTATTTATTTTTTACAGAAGAGAGACAGAGATAGAAGTAGAGAAAGAGAGAGAAAAGGGAGAGGAGCAGGAAGCATCAACTCCCATATGTGCCTTGGCTAGGCAAACCCAGGTTTCTGAACCAGCTACCTCAACACTCCAGGTTAATGCTTGATCCACTGCACCACCACAGGTCAGGCTAGTTTGATATAGTCTTATTCATTTATTTTTGCCTTTACTTCCCTTGCCTTTGGGAACAAATTCATAAATTGTTTTTTATGGCCAAGGTCCAAAAATTTAGTACCTATGTTTTCCTCTATGTAATTTATTGTTTCAGATCTTATATTTAGGTCTTTGATTCATTCTGAATTGATTTTTTTTGTGTGTATGTGTGTGTGTGTGTGTGTGTGTGTGTGTGCATGCCAGGGGACAAACTTGTCAAGTTTCATTCTTCTGCATGTGGCTGTTCAATTTTCCCAGCACCATCTATTGAAGAGGCTTTCTTTTCTCCATTGTGTGTTTTTTACTCCTTTGTCATAGATTATTTGTTCATATATATGTGGTTTTATTTCTGGAACCTTGATTCAAATCCATTGGTCTTTGTGTCTGGTTTTGTTTGTTTTTGTTTGTTTGTTTTTTGTTTTTTGTTTTTGTTTTTTTTGACAATACCATGTGGTTTTGATTACAATGGCTCTGTAGTATAGTTTTAAGTCAAGTAGTGTGATACCTCTGGCTTCATTCTTTTTACCCAGGATTGCTTGGACTATTTTAGGTGTTTTATGGTTCCCTACAAAACTGGTAATTTTTTGTTCCATTTCTTTTAAAAATGACATGGGGATTTTGATGGGGATTGCATTATACTTGTGTATCTCTTTGGGTAATATGGACATTTTAACTATGTTGATTCTTCTAATCCATGAGCATGAAATATTTTTCTATTTCATCATGTCTTTTTCAATTTCTTTCAATAATGTTTTGTAGTTTTCAGTATATAGGTCATTCACATTCTTTGTTAAGTTTATTCCTAGATATTTTATTTTTATTTTATTTTATTTTTATTTTGAAGCTGGAAACGGGGAGAGACAGTCAGACAGACTCCCGCATGTACCCAACCAGGATCCACCTGGCACGCCCACCAGGGGCGATGCTCTGCCTACCAGGGGGCGATGCTCTGCCCATCCTAGGCATCGCCATGTTGCGACCAGAGCCACTCTAGCACCTGGGGCAGAGGCCACAGAGCCATCCCCAGTGCCCGGGGTATCTTTGCTCCAATGGAGCCTTGGCTGCAGGAGGGGAAGAGAGAGACAGAGAGGAAAGCGCAGCGGAGGGGTGGAGAAGCAAATGGGCGCTTCTCCTGTGTGCCCTGGCCAGGAATCGAACCTGGGTCCTCCGCACACTAGGCCGATGCTCTACCGCTGAGCCAACCGGCCAGGGCCCTAGGTATTTTATTATTTCAAGTGAAGGTCCCAGGGGAGGATCAAAATAGTATATTTACTATCTCTCAGGTGTGTTCTTTCAGGGTGGTGGTCTCAAATGATTGGTAAGTGCCAGGGCAGGGGGTCAGTAGTCAATGCAGCTGGTTCTGAAGTCAGCCATGGTTTCTCTTTTTCTGGTTTTGCTGCTTTTCTGGGCTCAGAGCTGAAACACAACTGAGGCCTCAATTTTATCTCTAAGGGTTAATGCTTAAGTGTTATTACTGCCCAGCCCCCTTGTTTGATCCTCCACTAAGTGGGTCTCAAACTGCATGTCTAGTGATATGACAAGGGAGGAAAGGTCAGGGGAGTGTTCAAATCCCATGACCAACAATACAAAATCAAGAAATCTAAACCACCTGACCAGCTAAGGGAGGAAAGGTCACCTTGGAGTCGAGGTCCTTGTGTTTCCAGGTTTTTCTATTGCTAGGCACCTGGGGTTTTCCACCCTGTTTGTATTCTGTGCCTTGCCTATAGTTAGTAGTTGCCTTGCTCATGTCAGTCTAACTGCCTTCGGCAGAGCCTCCCACCCCCGGCCCTGTGACCCCAGCAGCCAGGCCGCTAGGCAACCACTGGAGCCCTGCACTTTTAGCTCACCATGACTCACATTCCCAGAAGCCCCAGAAAACTAGCCCACTTGGTAACCCCTGGGGTCCCATGTCCCTGACAACCTCAATCAGAACTTGTTGCTGGCTCCCCAAGGCTCCCCTTGACTGCATGCCCAGGGCAATTTCAAACAGAGATGGCTGCAAACTCTGCCACTCAGACTCCCAGCGTAGACAGCATAAGTATTGTGAAAAGAGGAATTGAAGAGGAAGTGTTCAGGTAAGTGATGCAGAGCATATCTTTAGCTTATCTTATTGTTCCATGAATTTAGACTTAAATTTAATGCATACAAGCCTCACATTGAAATTCTTAGGGTAAAAAGTAATAGAGATAGAGCCACTTTAAAATGGATCTGGAGCTGCCATCTCAGAGGAACTGCCCATTATGCCTTATGCCTCAAACTTTGAAACGTTAAAACAGGGCAAAGTAACCTTTGACCTGGGCCCAGAACAACATTATGTCCCAAAGGACTGTTTGCAAAGATAACAAGAAGAGAGAGGAGGGAAAATGGTGATGAAATAGGTGAATGTTACAACTCCCACCTCCCAGAATGAAAGTGCATTACAACTTAACTTAGGAACCATCATCTTGAAAAACCAACTTTGGACTAAACTAAGAGGAATCTATAATCAAGCATCACTGAAGGAACCACACTGAGGTAACAAGAAAGCAGATATTATGACTACCAAACTGATGGCTACTGAATGGAAAAAACAAAACAGTTTAGTATTAGCATCACTTAAGTTAGCTTATCTGCACCAATAGAAAGAATATTTTCCTTCTATTGATGTAATTGTTCCCCATAACTCTCTCATAAATACCCACTGCCATTTACTTCTAATTGGAACTCTATTTGGCCTTCTGCTTAAGCCACTTGTTCCCTTGTGGAAGAAGGGGCAGGTCCCTTCTTCTCTGAGAAGGAAGAAACAAAAAAAAAATACAAGGGAAAGGAGCCAGCTTGGGTAACCGAGTCAGCCAGTGATAAATTATCTATATCATGCAGTTACAATACAAAGCAAGAACAGCAAGATCTGTATGTAGCTATTTCCAGTGATCTGGAAACCCCTTTCCCCTTACTGACCCCCATGAAGCTCTCCCTCCCCTCTCCTTGAGTCCTGGGAAACCTTAAACAAAGAAATCACATGCCCATTGCTTAGATACTATAATGATATATAACCTGTAAGAAAATCAACTTCGGGGAGCCCGTATTTTGAAGTTACAATCCCACATGCTCCGCCAGCTTAGTAAATTCTCCTTCCTTTAACAATTGAGTTATCTGACTGTCTATCCTCCATCGGGTCACTTCCTGCAACACCCGAATCACTATTCTTTTCCTCTTTTTATTTATTTGTTTATTTGTTTACTGGCTTACTTACATTATGTATTTATTTAATCTTGTGTAAATGCTTATTACCTCTGACTTTGAAAGGCCTTTTTTTTTAGGTTAAGATATTTGCCATTTAGAAAAAAATCTAAAGTGGCTGTAAAGCCAGGAGCCAAGGACAGGGCCACTATCAGAGGAGCCCAGCCCATGCAGGTTCGCATTGGATTCGGACAGTCGGTAAAGAAACCATGGAGCCAAAAACTGGTGGGCCATAGTCTTTAATCTAGCTTGCACCCGGCAGGCAAGTAAAAATACACACTGGGCTCCAAAACCCAGTCACATTCAGTGCTCACAAAGCTACTGATTTATCCGAGTTTCCTAGAATCAAAGGTTTCTAGCTCAACAGCCTTATTCTCCTCAGTTCCCCATTTCCTTCCTTATTCCAGATACAAACTCTGTACAAACTGGCATCTCACTCAGTACTCCGCCATCTTGGCTGCTTTTCCTGGCCTTCTCCACGTGGCCTCCTCCCGCTGCTGGCTCTATTCTCTCTGCTCTCTCATGCTAACCTCAGGAACCAAGAGCGCAAACTCCCGCTCCGTTCCCATTTTATAGTGTAGAAATCCAAACCCTTAATCCAATATACATAATGGGGAAGTCTCTAATACAAAATCACTTCTATGAGGCATGATAGGATTGTACCACCTCACACCAAAAAGGGTGGGACAGGCTTAATCCCAAAACCAAGCCTCAGGCTACAACAATTCTCAACACACATTAATATCACCTGGGCAATGGCCTCTTTAACAAAGTGAGCATAATACATTTTATCTGCCCAACAGTGGCCTTCTTTTTGTGGACCACTGTCACCTGAAACCAGGTATGGTTCCTACGGGGTATTGTCTTAATGAGAAATTATAAAGGGAAAGCAAAAATTTTATGTTTTATTAAGATAATTTCTTCTGTCTTCTCTCCTCAAGTCCATAATTACTTCAGTAAACTGAGTGTTATTATTAAAGGGGCTAAATTTTGCTTACAACTACTTAGTTCTCTGTGTTTTCCTGAAAAGTCTTAAAATTTACCAAGATTTAAGTGAATAACTTAAGTATTGTTTCACAATGACTTATGATTCTATTTGACCAAATGTTTTTGTTGGTCAAATAAGTTTGTAAACATGATATATATGTTTGCTCGCTTGTGACTTATAATGGGTGTGGGGGACAGGCTATAAGCAGGCCAGGTTGTTGTAGCCTGAGGTTTGGTTTTGGGACTAAGCTTTTCCCCACACCCTTGACTGATTGTATGATCTGGGTGGTGCACGCTCATGAGAAATCCAATTATGCCTTGGATAAGTGACTTTGTATCGGAGACTTCCTTGTTTGTATATTGGATTAAGGGATTTTGGTTTTCTACACTATAAAGTGGGACAGACCAGGAGCTCAGACACACAGTTCCTGCTATCACAATTGCAGGGGCTCCCCTGATCCCTTGCCCTTCATGGGAAGAGCTGGTTTTCTGCTTTTCCCTTGTCTTCTTTTGTGGTTTGCCTGTCTTGGTGAGACACCAATAAATAGGATGGCCCCCCATCCTCTGACTCCGCCATTTCTTTATTGCCTGCCCGAATCCAATGGGAACCTGCATGTGAATGGTCACGATGACGGCTCCTGGCCTTACAGTTTTAAAACTTTTGATATATTTAACAAATTTCCCAAGATGTGAAAATTAAGCAGAGTTTTTTGTCTTAACCTTAGAGATTTTTAAGGAACTTTGAGATTTTTCAGAACGATCCTTGAAACATTTTGGAGAAAAATTTATCTTTTTATAAATAGAAATATTAACATAGTTAGACTTAATCGTGTTTTAAGTTACATGGGAAGTATTGTCAAATAAATGATGCTAAATTTTTTATTATATAAAATTCCTTAAATTCTGACATGCCCTAGTATTATGTTAAAAACCTGCAGTATTTCTGTCTCTTAGAGCTCTAAATCTTATCATGTCTGAGCAATGTAAACACCCAGGAGCTTACCAAAACATTGCCCACAGAGACTGAAGGAGAACTTTATAAATGCAGCCTTCTGTATAAATTATTTCCCTTGCCAAAAGTGACTTATAAAAGAACTAATTTTTGTTAAACACAACCAGTAGAAAATGAACAGGATGAAACAAAATCACTGTCTATAAAAACTAAAATATGTTTTCAGTGAGAGAAGGTATAAAACATGGAGATGCAATTTTGTTAAGAGAAAGGAAAATGGAATATGATTTTTAGATAAGGAAGATTATTTTAAAAACCATGAGTTTCTTGGAAGACAAAGAAGAAAACAAACAAATTTTGTATCTAAAATGAAATGATTGTGTCAAAATAAAAAAGAAAAAAAAGAGAAAAAAAACTGAAAGGTACATGGAAGTTGCAGAAGGTTTGTAGACAAAGGATCTTAGTATAAGAATTTTATATATGGTCAAGCTAACTAAAATTGGAAGGGATAATTTAGTCAATTATATTACACTGGGGAACAATTTTTTTTTTATTTTATGATGCATGAGGTTTTAGAACTGTTCTATATAGTTCTGCATCGCTGATTCCAAATCTGAAATCCGGTTTTTGGTGCATGCTCTAGTTTTTATGCAATTTTAATTTTTTTTGTTACAGTTAATGGCATGCATTGGTTTTTAAATTTGAGTTTTAAAGGGCAATGACTCTTGTGTTGAACATAACCACAAGGCAGTTAATGTTTTACAAGCATCACTTTTACATAATTATAGTTGTTTTTTTTAAGTTCTTAAATTGATTGATTTTTTTTTATTTATTCATTTTAGAGATGAGAGGGGGAGACAGAGAAAGAGAGGACAGACAGAGAAAGAGAGAAGGAGGGGAGGAGCTGGAAGCATCAACTCCCATATGTGCTTTGACCAGGCAAGCCCAAGGTTTCGAACCAGCGAGCTCAGCATTTCCAGGTCAATGCACCACCACAAGTCAGGCTATAGTTGTTTTTAAAAGTAAAAAAAAATATCTGATAAAACTCCCTCTTTTTTTTTTTAAGATTGAATCATGGCTTCTTTGAGTAGCCATAAATGTAAGAATAGTCCTGACACCTTCTGATATATATGTAGCTGTTCCACACTTCAACATCAAAGGCACAATATTTCATCATTTGTGACATGTGCATATATTGCCTATTTTCAAGTTCCCCTTGGCAATCAAGACAAGAATTGGGCTCCTCATATTGTGTATCATAATTGTGAGGAAATGCTCTGTGACTGGATAAAAGGAAAACACAAAGGAATGCCTTTTAGTATTCCCATGGTTTGGTGTGAACCTAAGGACCACAGCAGTGACTATTATTTCTGTCTGATCCATACAAAAAGCATTGGTAAAAACAAAACAAAACAACAAAAAATGGAATAAAATTGCATATCCTAATATTTCTTCAGCAATATGACCTATCCCACACCCTGAAACACTCCTGTTTCCAGTTTCAATGGTTTTATTTCTTCTAAGGATGAAGAAAGTGAACATGGTGATCAACTGTATTTTGATAAGATGCATGAGGAAATTATTGTAGAATCTGAAGGGTCTTCTTTTGATGCCAATAGTCATTAACCCCTCAGCAGTTTAGTCAACCCGAATTGAATGATATAGTAAGAATGACATAAAAATTGTCCTTGACTTTCTGAAGTATGAGGAGCATAACTGGGTCATTTGTGTGGATCTTAAAATGGTAAATTTTCTGCTAGGACAACAGAGAGGTTTCACAAAGTATCATTGTTTTCTGTGTTTGTGGGACAGCTGAGCTCAAGAGAAACACTGGACACAGAAGGAGTGGCTGAAACGTGAAGCTCTGGAAGTAGGGATGCAAAATATTTTGAATGAACCTGTAGTTAATTGAGACAGTATTATTTCCTTCCCACTTCACATCAAACTTGGCTTAATGAAGCAGTTCGTTCAGGCTTTGAATAGAGAAAGTGAATGCTTTCAACATATTATTTCTACTTTTCCTGCTTTGTCTTTTGAGAAGATAAAAAGAGGTATATTCCATCGGCCTAGCATGCGGAGGACCCGGGTTCGATTCCCGGCCAGGGCACACAGGAGAAGCGCCCATTTGCTTCTCCACCCCTCCACCGCACCTTCCTCTCTGTCTCTCTCTTCCCCTCCCGCAGCCAAGGCTTCATTGGAGCAAAGATGGCCCAGGCGCTGGGGATGGCTCTGTGGCCTCTGCCTCAGGCACTAGAGTGGCACTGGTCACAACATGGCGACGCCCGGGATGGGCAGAGCATCGCCCCCTGGTGGGCAGAGCATCGCCCCATGGTGGACGTGCCGGGTGGATCCCGGTCGGGCGCATGCAGGAGTCTGTCTCACTGTCTCTCCCTGTTTCCAGCTTCTTAAAAATGCAAAAAAAAAAAAAAAAAAAGAGGTATATTTGATGGACCTCAAATTCCAACCCTCATACGTGATGAAGAATTTTCTAGAAAGATGAATAAGGAGGAGAAAACAGCATGGCAGTCTTTTGCGGCAGTTACAAAGAACTTCCTTGGCAACAAGAAAGCAGAAAACTATTAACTTCTGGTTCAAAGGATGCTGTTGGATTTCTGTGACATTGAATGTAACATGAGCATTAAGATTCACTTCCTGAAGAGTCATCTTGATAAGTTTCCTGAAAATCTTCGAGCTATTAGTGATGAGCAGACTACTGCTGGAGCATCAAACGAGATTTTCCTCAACAACTACACAAACGCATGAGCTACAAATGCAAATTTTTGCCTGAATAGAATTTAAATAAGTTTTGCACAAATTTTGTGAATGAAACAAGTGTTTTAATATGTTATATTTTGAAATTGTAGACAAATTCTGATGTAATCATATCTTTTAGTGTATTAGTGTATTTACTGCATTATATAAATTATTATATTTTCACAAAAATTATGCCCAAGAAGACATTCTACTTCATTATATTAAACTAAATGTTGAAAATTTTACAATAAGATAAAAACCTAAAATCTTGAATTGCAAAGAAATTGTAGCTTACAGAGAAAAACTAATTTCAGATTTGAGATCAGCATACTTGAATTAGGTAACAGCAAGTGTTTTTGTGGATGCAACAAAAATTTTGTTCCCCAGTGTTATTTTTTATATATATGCATGTGAACTCTCAACAGATTTTTAACCATGGCCAGTTCTAAATCTTCTATCATTTACAGACAATTATTATTTTACTCTTATGCTTTGGGGGGGATTTTCTACAGATGTGTTTCCTCCTTAAGATATTCATTAAAAAAAAGAAATCTCTGACAAGTACTCTAAAATGCAGGTTTGTGATAACCTTAACAGCATAACACTTAATTGAATAAAGATTTACAGAACTCTAAGGAAAAAACTGGACTCATAAAACTACTAACACAAAGGTTATGTCAATAATATTGTAATAAATATGTGAGGTGCCTGCCAGGTGGGTACTTGAAACTCCAGGAGAATGAATTTATAAAGTATATAATTGGCTAACCACTATGCTGTGTGTGTGACATGAATAAAAATTAATGTTGAATGCAAACTGTAACTTAAAAAGAAAAATTTTAAAAAGATTAATATGAACAAGAATTAATAACATGGGACTGAATAAACTGTTAAAGATTAATATAATTTTATGAATTTTTATATAAAATATCACTGTTTTTCAAATATTTTTTTTTAATTTAAGCATAATGCTGTCATTTTTTTATTTTTTTTATAAATAAATTTTTATTTTAATGGGGTGACATCAATAAAACAGGGTACATACATTCAAAGAAAACATTTCCAGGTTATCTTGTCATTTAGTTCTGTTGTATACCCATCACCCGAAGAGAGATTGTCCTCCGCCAACCTCCATCCAGTTCTCTGTACCCCTCCCCCTCCCCATCTCCCTCCTTCCCTCCTCCACCCCCCGTAACCACCACACTCCTGTCCATGCCTCTTAGTCTCGCTTTTATGTCCCACCAATATATGGAATCCTGCAGTTCCTGTTATTTTCTGATTCGCTTATTTCACCCTGCACAATGCTACCAAGACTCCACCATTCCACTGTAAGTGATCCAATGTCATCATTTCTCCTAGCTGAATAGTATACCATGGTGTATATGTGCCCCATCTTCTTCCTCCAATCCTCTATTTTTTTTACAGTGATTAAAAACCATTAAGCAAACTCTTGGCCAATACAGCAAGAATCCATAAAAGAATAGTGTCCTTAACATGTTCACCAAGTCCAAGTTGGCCCCATCACCATGCCAAATTCCTGAAAAATGCAACCCAACCACAGTTCAGTCTGTTAGGAGCTGTCACAGGGAGCAGGAGTCCAGGAAAGTTCCTCACAGGAAAAGTCTGTATGGCACTGGAATTGTTGTCACCATTCTATAATTTGCAGCTCATGTCTAAGTCCCAATGACCGCTGCTTCTAGCTGGTAATGATTCAGGTAGACTGGAAAAAGCCATTTGCAGCATGCATGGATATGGGGCTTCTGTTCTCCTCTGCCTGGAGAGTTGAGACCAGGTTGCCTTTCCCTGGAGCTCTGTGACTGTGGCATGGTAAAGAGAACCTTGGGATACACTAAGCTGGGTGGCAAAGGTAAATTCATAATACAAGTTGGCAAAAGGGGGAAAGAGAGCTCTAAATTAGGAGTAGGACCCAGCCTGAAATATGAGTGGGGCATTGAGGTAAGAGGGATAAAGGAAACACTATATATTAAGCAAAGCAGCAGAAAATAGGACTATCAACACCCACAACAGAGATCTTTGAGGGAAGAATAAAGAACCTGACTATTCAGGCAAGACATAGTTAAGTGGCCCTTGTGCAAATGAGATCAGTTTACTTGCTTCTTGGAAGAAATACCCTAGGCTCGTCCACAGTGTCATAGATGGGGCCGACGGCCCTGGGCACCTTCAGCCTTCAGTGGCAAACCTCAGCTTTCTGGGCAAGGTTAGGTCATAGGTGGCTGGAGCAGGGCTGGAAGAGACTGAACCCTCAGAGGAGCGAGGGGGAAGCCCACCTTCCAGTGTCCCTGTTTCCTCACAGCAGAGGCATGTAAGCCTGGCAGGCTTTTTTTTTTTTTTTTCATTTTTTTTCTGAAGCTGGAAACAGGGAGACAGTCAGACAGACTCCCGCATGCGCCCGACCGGGATCCACCCGGCACGCCCACCAGGGGCGGTGCTCTGCCCCCCAGGGGGCGATGCTCTGCCCATCCTGGGCATCGCCATATTGCGACCAGAGCCACTCTAGCGCCTGAGGCAGAGGCCACAGAGCCATGCCCAGCGCCCGGGCCATCTTTGCTCCAATGGAGCCTTGGCTGCGGGAGGGGAAGAGAGAGACAGAGAGGAAAGCGCGGCGGAGGGGTGGAGAAGCAAACGGGCGCTTCTCCTATGTGCCCTGGCCGGGAATCGAACCCGGGTCCTCAGCACTCTAGGCCGACACTCTACCGCTGAGCCAACCGGCCAGGGCCGCCTGGCAGGCTTTTAACTCAATGACCTTCCTTTCCACTATTGAAGCAGGACCCAACTGGCATCCTATGAGACCCCTTTGGGGCATTGGAGCCTTTAAGGGTGTATCCTAAAAGCTGGTAGTTCCCCTGATCGCCATTGGGCTTTTTCTGCCTCTAGGTATCTTAAAAGCCATTCTCAGAAGATCTCGCTGAGGGGTTTGAGGATCCCCATCTGCCTGTATAAATCTTTTCCATATATCTGGAGCTATTTGGAATAAGACAAAACAGTGTTATTAGCTAGACCTAATAAAGAAGGTAGTAGTTTGCAGGCAAAAAAGATTTGGTGTCTCCTGTTCATCAGCATTCAAAAGAAATGTAAATTTTTTTTTAAGTAAAAAGGATGATATGGTAGACCTGTTGGAGTCATTGGCCTGGTGTGCAGGATTCCTGAGTTCAATTCCTGGCCAGAGCACACAGGAGAAGCACCCATCTACCTCTCCACCCCTCCCCCTCTCCCTCCTCTTCGTCTCTCTCCTCCCGCCAACAGCCAAGGCTCCACCAAAGCAAAGCCACCCCAGGCACTACCAATGGCCCCATGGCCTCCACCCCAGTCACCAGAATGGCTTCAGTTGCAACAGAGCAACACCCCAGATGGGCAAAGCATTCCCACCTGGTAGGCATGCCAGGTGGATCCCAGTCAGGCTCATGAAGGAGTCTGTCTGACTGCCTCCCCATCTCATTCCTCAGAAAAATACAAAAAATAAATAAATAAATAAAAGAAAAAATACTTAAAAGGGGGGGGGCATTCCCTTGTGCTAAAGCTCCAAGGAGCATGGAGTGAGCTTGAGTTTGTCCCATGAAACATGGAGCTCTATGTTGACATCTAAGTCTTTGAAGAAGGAGGAACTGCTGAATTAGTTTATCAGCATTTGTCTCTAAGACAGCAGTCTTTATAGTAGGAACACCATATGTAAATATTTGCTGTCTGTCTATAGATTAAGGGGGGAATATGGCAAATGCTGAAAAGCCATGATCTTTGTGCCCCTCCCCTCCCCCAACCCCCTCCCTCTCCTCCCCCCACCCTGTAACCCCAAGACTGTTGTTCATGTCTCTGAGTCTCATCTTTATGTCCCACCTATGTATGGAATCATATAGTTTTCTTAGTTTTTTCTGATTTACTTCTTTCACTCAGTATAATGTTATCAAGGCCCATCCATGTTGTTGTAAAAAATCCTATGTCATCATTTCTTATGGCTGAGTAGTATTCCATAGTATATATATACCAAAGCTTTTTAATCCACTCATCCTCTGATGGACACTTCGGCTGTTTCCAAATCTTTGATAAGGTGAACAATGCTGCCATAAACATGGTGGTGCACTTCTTCTTTTCAAACAGTGCTATGGTGTTCTTGGGGTATATTCCTAATAGTGGTATAGCTGGGTCAAAAGGCAGTTCAGTTATTAATTTCTTGAGGAATCTCCATACTGTTTTCCACAGTGGCTGCACCAGTCTGCATTCCTACCAGCAGCGCAGGAGAGTTCCCTTTTCTCCACATCCTCGCCAGCACTTATTCTGTGTTGTTTTATTGATGAGAGCCATTCTGACTGGTGTCAGGTGATATCTCATTGTGGTTTTAATTTGCATTTCTCTAATCATTAGTGATGTTGAACAGTTTTTCATATGCCTGTTTGCCATCTGTGTGTCCTTTTTGGAGAAGTGTTTATTCATTTCTTTTGCCCATTTTTGGATTGGATTGTTTGTCTTCCTGGTATTAAGTTTTACAAGTCCTTTATAAATTTTGGTTATTAACCCCTTATCAGATGCATTGTCAAATATATTCTCCCATTGTGTAGTTTGTCTTTTTATTCTGTTCTTGTTGTCTTTAGCTGTGCAGAAGCTTTTTAGTTTGATAAAGTCCCATTTGTTTATCCTGTCTTTTATTTCACTTGCCTATGGAGACAAATCAGCAAATATATTGCTGCGAGAGATATCAGAGAGCTTACTGCGTATGTTTTCTTCCAAGATGCTTATGGTTTCACAGCTTACATTCAAGTCTTTTATCCATTTTGAGTTTATTTTTGTGAGTGGAGTAAGTTGGTGGTCTAGTTTCATTTTTTTGCAGGTAGCTGTCCAGTTTTCCCAACACCATTTGTTGAAGAGGCTATCTTTAATCCATTGTATTGTCTTACCTCCTTTGTCAAATATCAGTTGTCCATAGAGCTGTGGGTTCATTTCTGGGTTCTCTGTTCTGTTCCATTGATCTATGTGCCTGTTCTTATGCCAGTACCATGCTATTTTGAGTACAATGGCCTTATAATATAACTTGATATCTGAAAGTGCGATACCTCCCGCTTTTTTCTTCCTTTTCAAGATTGCTGAGGCTATTTGTGTTCTTTTTAGGTTCCATATAAATTTTTGGAATATGTGTTCTATGTTTTTGAAGTAAATCATTGGTATTTTAATCAGTATTGCATTGAATTTATAAATTGCTTAAGGTAATATAAACATTTTAATGATGTTTATTCTTCCTAACCATGAGCACGGTATATACCTCCACTTATTTGTATCTTCCCTGATTTCTTTTATCAATGTTTTATAAATTTCCGAGTACAAGTCTTTAATCTCCCTGGTTAGATTTATACCTAGGTAATTTATTGTTTTGGTTGCAATGGAAAAGGAGATTGATTCCTTGATTTTTCTTTCTGACAGTTCATTATTAGTGTATAAAAATGCCTCTGATTTCTGAGTATTGATTTTATATCCTGCCACCTTGCCAAATTCATTTATCAGGTCTAGTAGTTTTTTGACTGAGACTTTAGTGTTTTCTATATACAATATCATGTCATCTGCAAATGATAGTTTTACTTCTTCTGTTCCCACCTGAATTCCTTTTATTTCTTTTTTTGTCTAATTGCTGTGGCTAGGACTTCCAGAACTATGTTGAATAAGAGTGGTGAAAGGGGGCACCCCTGACTTGTTCCTGATCTTAAGGGGATTGCTTTTAATTTTTGCCCATTGAGTATGATGTTGGCTGTGGGTTTGTCATAGATGGCCTTTTTATCATGTTGAGGTATGTTTCCTGTATTCCCACTTTGCTGAGAGTTTTGATCATGAATGGGTGCTGGATTTTATCAAATGCCTTTTCTGCATCTATTAAAATTATCATGCGGTTTTTCTCCTTTCTTTTGTTTATGTGATGAATCACATTGATTGATTTACGAATATTGTACCAGCCTTGCCTCCCAAGAATAAATCCTACTTGATCATGGTGTATGATTTTTTCCATATATTTCTGGGTCCGGTTTGCTAATATTTTGTTGAGGATTTTTGCATCTAAGTTCATCAGGGATATTGGCCTATAATTTTCTTTTTTGTGTTGTCTTTGCCTGGTTTTGGAATCAGAATTATGCTCGCCTCATAAAAGGAGTTTGGAAGTCATCCTTCCTCTTGAATTTTTTGAAATAGCTTGAGAAGGATAGGAGTTAGTTCTTCTTTGAATATTTGGTAGAATTCACTTGTGAAGCCATCAGGCCCAGGACTTTTCTTTTTTGGGAGTTTTTTGATAGCTGTTTGAATCTCATTTGTTGTAATTGGTTTGTTTAGGTTTTCTGATTCTTTCAGATTGATTTTTGGAAGATTATATGATTCAAGGAATTTGTCCATTTCATCTAGGTTGTCTAGTCTTTTGGTGTACAGTTCTTCATAGTATTTTCTTATAATATTTTGTATTTCTGTTGTGTCAGTTGTTATTTCTCCACTCTTGTTTCTAATTTTATTTATTTGAGTCCTCTCTCTTTTTTTCTTGGTGAGTCTCATCGATCTTGTTTACCTTTTCAAAGAACCAGCTCCTGGTTTCATTGATCCTCTGTATTGTTCCTTTAGCCTCCATGTCATTTATTTCTGCTCTGATCTTTATTATTTCCTTTCTTCTACTACCTCTGGGCTTTACTTGCTGTTCTTTTTCTAGTTCTTTTAGGTGAAGGGTTAAGTTGTTTATTTGAGCTTTTTCTAGCTTTTTGAGGCATGCCAGTAATGCTATAAACTTCCCTCTCAGGACTGATTTTGCTGTGTTCCATAAATTTTGAGTTGATGTATGCTTGTTATCGTTTGTTTCTAGGAATTTTTTAATTTCTTCTTTGATCTCAGTGTTAACCCATTCGTTATTTAATAACATGCTATTTAGTTTCCAAGTGTTTGAATGTTTTTCAATTTTTCTATTGTGGTTGATTTCTAGTTTAATGCCATTGTGGTCAGAGAAAGTGCTCGATATGATTTCAGTCTTCTTAAATTAGTTGAGCCCACTTTTGTGCCCTAACATGTGGTCTATTCTAGAGAATGTACCATGAGCGCTTGAAAAGAATGTGTATTCTGCTGTTTTAGGGTGAAAGGTTCTGAAGATATCTATTAAATCGAGTTGATCTAATATGTCCTTTAAGTCTGCTGTTTCTTTGTTAATTTTCTTTCTTGAGGATCTATATAATGATGTTAATGGTGTATTGAAATCCCCTACTATTATAGTATTGCTGTTGATCTCGTCCTTTAAATCCATCAAAGTCTGCTTTATATATTTAGGTGCTCCTATATTAGGTGCGTAGATATTTATAATGGTTATATCTTCCTTTTGGATTGCTCCCTTTATCACTATGTAGTGACCTTCTTTATCTCTAACTATGGTCTTTGTTTTAAAGTCCATTTTGTCTGATAGAAGTATTGCTACCCCATCCTTTTCTTCATTTCCATTTGTGTGAAATATTTTTTCCATCCTTTGATCTTCAGTCTGTGTGCATCTTTTGATTTAAGGTGTGTCTCTTGTAGACAGCATATGTATGGGTCCTGTTTTCTTATCCATGCAGCTACCCTATGTCTCTTGATCGGATCATTTAGTCCATTAACATTTAATGTTATTACTGATATGTAATTTTTTATTGCCATTTTTTTCTTTAAAACTGTATTTCTCTTTTGTTTATTCTTTTTTTCCTTTGATCTGTTTTCAACAGGTCCCTTAGCATTTCTTGCAGCCTTGGTTTGGTTGCAGTGAAATCCTTGAGGTTTTTTTTGTCTGTAAAGCTTTTGATTTCTTCTTCAATTTTAAATGATAGCCTTGCTGGATAAAGTAGTCTTGGTTGTAAGTTCTTGTTCTGCATTACTTTGAATATTTCTTGCCATTCCCTTCTGGCCTCAAGTGTTTCTGTTGAGAAGTCAGAAGTCATCCTTATGGGGGCTCCTTTGTAGGTGATAGTCTTTTTTTCTCTAGCAGCTTTTCATATTTTCTCTTTATCATTTAGCTTTGGTATTTTAATTATGATGTGTCTTGGTGTTGGTTTCTTTGGGTTTCTCCTTAATGGAGTTCTCTGTGCTTCCTGAACATGTGAAATGTTTTCCTGCCTTAATTGGGGGAAGTTTTCCACTATAATATGTTTGAACAATGTCTCTATCCCTTGTTCTTTCTCTTCTTCTTCAGGAACCCCTATGATGCGGATATTATTTCTCTTCATGTTGTCACAGAGTTCTCTTAGAGTTTCCTCAGACTTTTTGAGTCTCTTTTCTTTTTTCTGCTCTGCTTTTGTGCCTTTATTTATTGTGTCCTCTAACTCACTGATTCGATTCTCTGCTTCATCCATCCTTCTTTTAATTCCTTCCATTGTATTTTTTATTTCAGATATTGTATTTGTCATTTCTGACTGATTCCTTTTTAATATTTCGATGTCCTTTTTATATTTATTATCTCTTTATTTAGGTTTTTATAATGGCTATCTATGGTTGTTCTGATATCTTTGAGCATCCTAACAATCATTATTTTAAACTCTGCATCTGGTAATTTGGTTATATCTGATTCACTTAGGTCATTTTCTGGGGATTTCTTTTGGTTTATTTGTGTTGTATTTCTCTGCCTCCGCATTTTCTCTTCACGGTAGTGGCTATGATCACGTGCTCGGGTGCACAAGGGTTGGTGGCCTTGGCCTTTGCCCCGCCCCCGTGTGTGACGTTTTGCTTGGTCCTGAGGTCACTGGCGAGCACCTTTGCTCAGCTGTGGGTCTCCGCCTGTTTCTGAGCTTTTGCCCTCCCCTTGCAGGAGGATCCCACTCAACGAACAGCTGCTAGCCTTGGCTCTACCGCAGGGCAGGGCTGCGTGCCCAAGCTCAGCTCCTTAGTGGAACTCCGCCTCTCCTGGGTTTTGGCTCCACCCTCATGGGAGGAGCCGGCTACCAAGTCAGACCGCAAGCCTGGGTTGCATGGGTGGGGCAGGGCTGTGCTCCTCTGTCCTTGCTCCGGGACTGGTCTCCACCCTTTCCGGGGTTCCCGCCCTTGTCCCGGAGGCTGGATTATAGGCTGCCAGCAGCTGAGCTTGACCGCTTTTGCACGCCCCTTTCTCCCCAGACAGGCAAGATTGAGCTCACACCTAATCCCAGTGGTGGCCAGCCGGCTTCTGCCCCTGCCAGCAGAACCGCGCTTTTGTCTCCCGCTGCCGCCCGCTCTCCGGTGCGCCCTCAGCCACGTGAGTGGGGGCGTTGCAGCTCAGACCCTAAGACTCACTACTGTAGACCTGAAAGCTCCCTCCTTCTATGTGACTCTGCTCTGAAAGCCGTGAGGGAGCTTGTTTGGCTGCTCTCCTGCTTCCCTTTGCTGGTATTGCTGTTTCTGGGGGAAATATTCACTTCAGCTTTGGGGACTGACTCATCCCAGGGATTAGGGTGGCTATCTCCCAAAATGTTTCTCCCTATGCCTTTTAGATTACACTCTCTTACTGTTACTGTGGTCCTCTCCTCTCCCCCCCCATCCCCAGGAGCCCCAGGTGATATTCTGCACGGTCCCTTTAAGAAGGATCCTGGGTCTGAGAAATCAGACTCTCTCACAAACAGTATCCTGACTTGTTTCCAGGTAAATACTGTCCTTATGCCTCTTCTGGGCTCTGGGGCTGCAGGCTGGAGTTTTGTTCCTGGGGCTCAGGACCCTTTCTCCTCTGCTAAACTTACTTCCCACCACCCGAGTTTCTCCCTGCTGCCATTCGCTCCGAGGAGCTGGGCAGCCCTCTCCGAGTTTCCGCTTTTCCTACCAGTCTTGGTGTGGCTTCTTCAGTGTTCCTTGGTTGAAGAGTCCTCTTAGTTTAGTCCAAAGTTGGTTTTTCCAGATGATAGTTCATAAAATTCGGTAGTTCTCTTCTTAATTTTTTGAGGAACCACCATACTTTCTTCCGTAATGGTTGTACTAATTTGCATACCCCTCAAATCTTATTTTTTGAGATGTAAGAAAAAGTGTTCTCCTAAGCTCCCTATTACCTACAGCAATTTGTTAAATTACAACTCTGTAAGCAAAATTAAAACATTTATCTTTCCATCCCTGCCTGATTCCTACAAAACGTCACATATCTTAACTAAGCCATGTATGACCAAATTTATAAATGTTATCTCCTGGATTCATGATTCCTGTTTAAAGAAATCTATTGAACATAAGTGGGTTGTTCAACCAACAGAGGATTTGACATTTAAAGTTTCTAGGAAGTGAAGCACATGACATCTGCTGTGGACAAATTCCAGGCCAGTCCTGTGTAATATATACCTTCATTGTTCCCTTTGTTTTTTTTTACTTCTGATGCTTCCTATCTCACAAATAATATGAGAGTCCAACCACTCACTATAATAAATATCATTTTCTTTTCTCCCTTAATTTCTTGCCAGAAAAAAATAGCTCAACATTGGGCATCATTTTTAAACCTACCTTAATGTTTATAGATTAAAACATGCAGCTGAGTACACACAGAGTCAAGGATATGTAATTCCTGGTGACGTCAAACCCAGCAAAAGTACCGGGTTTGGAGCAATACATTTTTTCTTGGGCAGATATTACAATGAATCAATACCTAATTGGAAACTTATCAAAAAACCTTAGAAGTATTGCAATGACTGCCACAGCAATAGCCAACCAGGAAAAATATTTAAATGTTCTTGCATGAGTTATATTAAGCAATAAATATTACTCTTGACCATGTCTTAATGAAGCAAGGTGGGATTTTCTTTGTGGTTAATACTACCTGTAGGTACTCAGATAAAATGCCTCTGGTAAAATAAAGGTGGAATTAAATAAAATCTGGCACAATTAAAAACAGTGTCCACTGAAATCTCATGGTTCTTTAATAGCCTTATGAAGCTGTTTCGCACAGCTTGATACTATAAAACCATCAATCTAATAATGGTGACTCAAAGTTTTAAGATTATCACTAAGGCCTATGAAACTTCATAGGAGTAACCTCAGGAAAGCACAGAAGATCTCTGCCCTTAAAGAAACATGAGTGAATGCCTCCCTCTGTTCTGGCATTCCTGAGGCTCACATATGATCCAGGGCTCCTAAAGAACCACTTCCCTTCCTAACTGAGACATAACACAACAAAACGGAGCCTTCTGAGCAAGAGGGACCAACAATGACATCACGTGCCCAAGATTAGCCACTATGACAATGAAAAAGAAATTATGCCTTTAATATTGATTAAAACTGCCTTCCAGTGGTAAATCAGCAATGTTTTTAAGGAAAGATCTTGATCAAAATGAAAAAAATGAGAAAAAAGTGTAAATGGAGCCAGAGCTACCATCTCAGAGAAAATGCCCTGTGAGTTTTATGCACTAATCCTTTGGAATGTTGAAATAGGGCAAATTAACCTCTGGATTGTACCTAAAGCAGTATTATGTTCAGAAGAACTGTTTGCAAAGATAACAAGAAAGCAGATATTTTGACTCCTGGACAGGTGGTGGCTACTCGACTGAAAATTAAAAACAAACAAAAAAGTTTAGAATTAACATCAGTTATGTTAGCTTATCTGTACTAATAGAAGAAATGGTTTCCTTCAATCGATGTGATTGTTATTGTTATTCTTTTTTTTTCTTATAAGTACTCACCCCTTTGCTTTGGTCTATTATTCAGAATACTATTTGGGCTTCTGCCTGGTTCACTGTTTCCTGAATCACTGTTTTGTGTATGTGTATGTGTGTGTGTGTGTAATTATCTCAAACAAATCCTTGTTGCCTTTCACTATGAAAAGACCATTTTATTTTATTATTTAATTTAATTTAATCTTATTTTATTTTATTTGTTGGTCATCACTAGTTACTTACCTGGGTCTAAAAAAAACAAAACTAATTCCCAAAATTATGGTAGAGGAAAACATGTTTGCAAAATTGGGGGTAATAAAGGTCTCCTTAAACATGATACAGAATTCAAAATGTTCTCTGCCTCCTCTCCCAAACAGAAACAAAAAAAAAGTAACAGAACTTTTCAAACCAGGGAATAATAGTGTCAGAGCTGATATCAACACATACAGAAGAGGAAAAGGGAATCCAAATTAGCACCTGTGATTGTGTGACCTCCCATGAAGTGATTCGGATCAGCTACAAAGTTTCATTTCCTTGAGTCTAAAAATCACAGGATAGCAGGAGACTTTTGTTGGGATTTCCATCTCAGAATCATGACCCACCTTTCTTTTAGGAGGGTGAAGAGTCTTATCCCTTGACTTTATACTTGATTATATATAATAAGAAAATGGGTGTTACAAGATGATGCTTTAATGTGCAAACAGCCTTCCTACCCATAATCTCTGAAACATTTGAAGGCATCTAAGAAAACCTGCTTTTATTAAAGGCTGAGGGATAGGGCATGTCAGCTTTCAATGATCCATACAGAGATAACTACCAAGTTCTCCCTCCCCCCCCCCTTTTTTTAACCAAGAAAATTAAGTCATACCTGGTATGTGCAGTGGATGGGGAAGGACAGGAAAGAGAATTAGCACAGAGGATATAGAAGGCAGCTCAAGCATTTGTCTGTTGTGTCTTAGCCACAAAGGCCCTTTGGATTCTCATGTTGTACTATTTCAGTTGTGCTTAATCAAGCATGTGTAAATCCTTGACCAACTGAGAAACAACAGAGTTGTCTTACTTTCAGATAAGTATATTCACTCTCAAATATGTACCTCTGTGTCCAGCCTCTGGACCCTTCAATCCTTCCTTGGTGACATGGATATACAGTTCACAGTCCTCTGCCCTAGTTCCCCTCCCCCCAGAGTCCAATTATAAAAAGCCTCATGGCAAAGTTCCTCAGGCTTTGGTGGTCCATGGACCAGCCAGCTCCCAGTTTGTGGGTGGAACAGGGCATGTTGTCCTTCTCAGGGTCAACTTACAAGGGTTGGCAGAGTCAGTTTCTGCTGTCCACAAAGGTGTCTCCACTGGGACCTCAGGCTTCAGGCAGCTGTGGTTAATCCAGGCAAGTATGCCTTCTACCTTGGCAGCAGTGGGAGTAGTCAGAATTATGGTGTAGGATCCCTTCTACCTGGATTGTAGGGGAGCTGAATTTCAGTCCTTGACCCACATCTGGTCTCCTGGGGAAAAAGAACGGACAGGGGCAAACTGATCAGAGATCTATCTAGCATCCACTTGGATATAGTACTATAGTACTGGCCACCTGGCCTAAAGCTTCCAATTGCCTATGTAGTTCTGTTTCTCCTAATTCTCTGGAAGTTCCTGCCAAGCTATGTAATATTGGGGGAGGGCTATTGTATAATACCTCATAAGGTGAATATCAGGTGTTCTTAGAGGGGGTGCACTGAACCTTAAAAAATATTAGAGGAAAAGCTTGTACCCATTTAAGACCTATTTTCTGACATAATTTGCTAAGTCCTAACTTCAAAGTCCTATTTATGCCTTCCACTTTTCCTGAGCTTTGAGGTCTGTATGCCGCGTGAAGCTTCCAGGTGATGTCCAATGTTTGAGCTGTTTCTTGTATTATCTTAGCCAAAAAGGCCAGGCTATTGTCAGAGCCTATTCGATGTGGCAGTCTAAACCTTGGAATAACTTCTCTGGCAATTCCCTTATTACTTCTCAGCCTTTTCAGTCTGAGTGGGGTAGGATTCTACCAATTCTGAGTAGGTCTATACTAACACCAACAGGTACTAGTAACCTTGATTTTGGGCATCTTGGTGAAGTCTATCTATACATCCTCAAAGGGCGCTGCCCCATAGGACTAAATATGGGGAGTAGGGGTACTGAAGGTCCTTGTTTCACATTATTCTGATGGCAAGTTGAGCAGCAAAGGCTGATTTTCTTCTCTAGGGTTGCCAAGAAAGAAATATAAAAATATCTCCCTAGCAGTTTTTCTGCCTTTCCTGTCTCAGATGGGTGGCAGCATGCAAAGCCTGGACTATGGCTAGCTCCAACAGATGGAGAATGACAACTCTACCATCTGGCAGTTGCATCCAGCCTTCCTTTAATTCTTCAGCCCCTCCTTTCTCCATCCATCTTTTCTCTCCCTCAGACTATCTGTGTGCAAGTTCTGGGGCCCATGGGATTAGAGGGGCTATAGTACCCTGTGGTAGGGCAGGGTAGAAACCCTCTTTGCCTCTGCATCTGCTCTGGCATTTCCCTGGGCTTCTACTGTTCCTCCCTTCTGGGGTCCTCAGCAGTGGATCACTGCTACTTGTTTTGGCTTCCAGACTGCTTCCAGCAGCTGGAGAATTTCTCCTGGATATTTAAGATCTTTGCCTCCAGCAGTTAAGGGTTCTATCTGTTTGTAAATTGTCCCATGTACTTGGAGAGTGAGAAAGGCAAAATGGTAACCTGTAAAGATATTCACTCTTTTCCTTTCACTGAGCTCTAAGGCTTGAGTCAGGGCAATCAGTTCTGCTCACTGAGCAGAAGGGCCTTGGGGTAGAGGCTGTGCCTCTACAGTCTCTGTTAGGGTCACTACAGCATATTCTGTCTGCCTTTCTCCCCTTGAGTTGACGGAGCTGCTTCCACCCACATACAGCTCCCATTCAGGCTCTCTTAGGGGCTGATCCAGTAAGTCTGGCCTGCTGTAGTATCAAGCACTTACAAGCAATTATGTTGCTGCCTTTCCTCATTCACTGGGAACAATGTTGTTGGATTTAGAATGGTACACAGCTCTATTACTAGTATTGAGTTTTCATATAATAAGCTCTGGTATTTAGTGAGGTGGGCATTAGTGAGCCAGTGATGCCCTTTGGCATTCATCAGTCACTGCTTCATGTGGCACCCACACTTTCAGGTCTTGTCCTAACATTAGTTTGTCTGCCTCTTTTTACCAGCATAACCATGGCAGCTAGGGCTCTTAAGCATGGTGCCCAGCACTTTGCAACCCTGACTAGTTGCTTAGAAAGGTAGGCTACCGGTCTAGGCCATGATCCCAAATCATGGTTTAATACACCCACTGCTGTCTTGCTCCTCTCTGAGACATACAGCACAAAAGGCTTTGCCAGGTTAGGAAGACCTAGCGCTGGGGCCACTTGTAATTCCTTTTTAGAGTAAAAAAGGCACAGTCCTGTTCAGGTCCCCAGTCCATGGGCTCTTTTTCTCCCTCTTTTTTTTAACTTCATAGAGGGGTTTGACTAGTACTGCAAAGTTGGGGGTCCACAAATGGCAGAATTGTACTGCACCCAGGAACCTTATAACTTGTCTCCTCGTGGTGGGGACTGGGATGTTTTGAATAACCTGTTTCCATTCTACTCTTAGCCTCCTTTCCCTCATTGGAGAATTAATCTCAAATATTTTACTTGACTTTGGCATATCTGGGCCTTCTTCTTCCCTTCTTCTTTGAGACCTCGTATCCATTCTTCTTTAAATGGCATAGAAGCTTGTAAGTTCTTTGAGCACATCTTGGGAGAGTCTCATGACCTAGCAACAGGTTATCCATGTACTGAAGGAGGACACATCTTATGTCCTGTGATGGAAATCTCTGGAGGTTCTGAGTGAAGGCTTCCCCAATGATGGTAGGGGAGTTCTTGAACCCTTGCAGGAGCCTAATCCAGGTGTACTGCACCTATGCCCCTGTGGCTGGGTCCTCCCATTGGAAGGCAAACAGCTTCTGGATTTCAGGAGTCAGTCTTATACTAAAGAAAGCATCTTTTAAGTGCAAGCAAGTGAGCCATGAGATGAGCAGGGAGGAGGCTTAGGAGTATATAAGGATTTAGTACTGTCAGATGCAGAGTCACTGCTACCTCATTTATGATCCTCAAGTGCTGAACTGGCTGATAATCATTAGTCTCTGGTTTTCTGACAGGATGCAAAGGAGTATTCCAGGGTGACTGGCATGGGATAATAATGCCATGCTACTTGAGCCTTTATAAATGCACTTGGATTACTCCCAAGGCCTCCCTAGGAATCGGGTATTGTTTCTGGCTGACAGGCAGTGCCCCAGGTTTTAACTCTATCTGCACTGGCACTTAGTTTATTGCCAGCCTGGGGGGGGGGTTCTTCAGCCCAGACTCCAGGGTATTTTTGAAATAGGTTTTGATTGGTATCTCCCCAGACTCAGTAACAACAATCCTCTACTCTTCCTCTCTGGGACTGGTTAAAATTAGGACAAGCATAGGTTTAGGTACCTGTTGTAACCTCCCAGCTAGGGGAGGAGATCCTAGGCCTGATTCTGGTGATGCAGTGGGAGTCACCTCCAGCTCGGGCTCAGGTGAGCTTCTGCTGAGACCTGATAAATTTGGTGATGACAGGCATGAGTCAGTGGCAGTCTCTGGGGAGGACAGAGTCAGGTATGTGTGGGTAGAGGCTCACTGGCATGTAAGGTGGAGGAGCCAGGGTTTCTGCTTCTGCTGGTTCACTAGGGGTTAACATTTCTGGCTTTGGCTGCTGAAGTAGCTCTCTGGGTTTGGAAGAAAGCTTTCTTGCCTTAGCTACCAATACTATAGAAGCCTGACCTCTAAGACAAGTGGGTGGGTTCAAAACTAGTGTAAGCCAAGTGTCTATGTAGGGAAATTGGTTGGGGTGGCCTGGATCTCTAGTGACTACCTGTCACACCTTCTGTACAAAAGACTTGTCTAAACTTAATTGTGCTGGCCATTTTACCCCAAAAGCGGGCTATTCTAGTTCACACAAGGTCCTCAATTTCCCTGGGGACATAGGTAACCTTGTAATCCCCTGAGAACCATCTTTTTTTAATTCTTGACCATCATGGCTAAAGGAGTGGGTTTTCCCTGTGAACCTCCCATACCTCCCACAGCAGACAATAGTCATGGCACTAGAAAGAATTGGGGAAGGGGAGGGGAAACTTGGAGGCAACACCACTTACTTCAGTTTTTCACTGGCCGCTCCCCTTATGGGAATGCAGACCCTCTTGGCTTATGGCAGGCTGATATAAACCATCAGCACACAATTCTGCTTCTTAGCTGTATAAGGTGCCTTACAGAACTGCAGTTCAGGATTCAACACTCATTCAGCCCCCTGTGGGAGAGAGTTGGAACCCTCTCCCGGTTTTGTCTCATTTATTCTGCATTCACTCTCTTTCACACAGCTTTCCACACACCAGTGGAGGGTGACAAATCACCACTCTTAACCCATGGATGGTGATGAATCACTGCTCCTAAACCATGGGGCCCATTCCCCATAATCAGAGGAGAGTGACAAGACACCACTCCATGGAGACCACTCCCCACAACTAGTAGAGAGTACAAAGTCACCATTCCTAACCATTGAAGGGTGATTAGTGACTCTCCGGAGGGTGATCAGGACTCCCTTCCACCTAGTAGGGCAGGACCTCAGCTAGCTACTTTTGCCTGGCATGCCTTACCATGCTTCAGATGTGCCCCTTTTCCTCTTCTTCTATTATCTAAGTTTTTTATGTTATTTTTATTAATTTTAATGCAATGACATTGATAAATCAGGGTACATATGTTCCGAGAAAACATCTCCAGATTATTTTGACCTTTGATTATGTTGCATACCCCTCACTCAAAGTCAAATCGTCCTCTGTCACCTTCTATCTGGTTTTCTTTGTGCCCCTCCCCTCCCCTCACTCCCTCCCTCTCCTTCCTTGCCCCTTCCACACCCCTCCACCCCACACCCTGTTACCATCACATTCTTGTCCATGTCTCTAAGTCTCATTTTTATGCCCCATCTATGCATTGGTTCATATAGTTCTTAATTTTTTTTTCTAATTTACTTATTTCACTCCATATAATGTTATCAAGGCCCATCCATGTTATTGTATTATCTAAGTTTTTCTGGGACCAGCAGATGGAAATTCTCTTCTGTGTCCTGTGAGGTGTCCACATGGGAAAATTCCCGGTGCAGACTCAGCGGGTCTGTCTACAAGGTACTTTGGGAGTTCCCCAGTGGGGTACCCAATGTCCACCAAATGTGGTTTCTATCCTCTTTGCTTCCCAATCAATGCACCAAAATCTGTAGCAGGAAGCAACCCAATAAAGGATAGACATTCTGATAACTTAATGAAAAAAGAATTTATTAAAGCCAGCAGAGCACCTGGGGCTTGTAACTCCAAAATACGGGCTCCCTGAAGTTGACTTTCTTACAGGTTATATACCTTTACAAAGGTATCTAAGCAGTGGGCATGTGATTTTTTTGTTTAAGGTTTCCCAGGACTCAAGGAGAGGGGAGGAAAAGTTTCATTAGGGTCAGCAAGGGGGAAGGGGTTTCCTGATCACTGGTCATAGTTACATACAGATCCTGCTCTATTTGCTTTCTATTGTAAGTGACTCTAAGCACCCATTTAGAGAATTATGGGATGTAGTTAATTTATCACTGGCTAACTCAGTTACCCCTGCTGACTCCTTTCCCTTGTATCCTTTTTGTTTCTTCTTTCTCAGAGAATAGAGGGTCAGCCTCTCTTCCTCAAAACTGCACTACAATGCTATAAGAATCCAAATAGTATAGTTCTGGCATAAAAATTGACACATAGATCAATGAAATAGAATAGAAATCCCAGAAATAAATTTACACTTGTATCAGGGATCAGGAACCTACGGCTTACGAGCCAGATGTGACTCTTTTGATGACTGCATCTGGCTCACAGACAAATTTTTAATAAAAAAATAACATTAAAAATATTACAATGTATTACAATCCATTCATGTATTACAATCCATTCATTTCCTACCACTCATATTCATGGTTGCGGGTGGCTGGAGCCAATCACAGCTGTCCTCTGGGATAACACCAAATTTTTATTGGATAATGCATAACATATATGGGTCATTGTATGGTTCTCACAAGATTACATTTTAAAATAAGTGGCATTCATGGTTCTCTCAGCCAAAAAGGTTCTCGACCTCTGACTTATATGGTCAATTAATAAAGTACAGCAGGCCCTGGCCGGTTGGCTCAGCGGTAGAGCATCGGCCTGATGTACAAGGGACCCGGTTTCGATTCCCAGCCAGGGCACATAGGAGAAGTGCCCATTTGCTTCTCCACCCCCACCCCCTCCTTCCTTTCTGTCTCTCTCTTCCCCTCCTGCAGCCAAGGCTCCATTAGAGCAAAGATGGCCCGGGCGCTGGGGATGGCTCCTTGGCCTCTGCCCCAGGTGCTAGAGTGGCTCTGGTCGTGGCAGAGCAACGCCCTGGAGGGGCAGAGCATCGCCTCCTGGTGGGCAGAGCGTCGCCCCTGGTGGGCGTGCCGGATGGATCCCGGTCAGGCGCATGCGGGAGTCTGTCTGTCTCTCCCCGTTTCCAGCTTCTGAAAAATACAAAAAAATAAATAAATAAAGTACAGCATAAAAATATAGCCAATAATATTTTAATACAATGTATGGTGCCATATAGCTACTGGAAATATTGAGTGGAACACTTTGGAAAGTATGTAATTGTTTTACTATGCTGTACACTTAAACATTTTGATATAATGGCTATCATCAATAAATCCACAAACAATAGTGCTAGAAACAATGTAAAGAAAAGTAAACACTCATGCATTGTTGATGGGATTGCAGATTGGTGCAGTCACTGTGGAAAAGAGTATGTAGTTAACACAAAAAAAATTTATAAATGGAGCTGCTTTATGACCCAGTGATTCTAATTCTTGGTATGTATCCAAAGAATCCCAAAACACTAAGTCAAAAAATAAATGTATGTCTATATTCATTGCAGCAGTATTTAAAATAGCCAAGATATGGAAGTAACCCAAGTGTCCATTGATAGATAGTGGATAAAAATGCAGTGGTACGTATAATATCCCACAGACTATTACTTGGCCATAAAAAAAGAATTAAAGCTTACCTTTTCGCAACAGCATGAATAGACCTAGAAAGTATTATGTTAAGTAAAACAAGTTCGTGAGAGAAAGACAAATACTATATAACTTATATGTGAAATCTAAATAACAAAATAAGCAAACAAACAAAATTGAAATAGACATATAGATACAGAAAACAGGCTGATGGTTGTCAGAAGGGAAAGAATTGGGGTACTGAGTAAAAAAAATGAAGGGATTAAGAAGTACACATTTGTAGTTACAAAATAATCATGAGAATATAAAGTAGTATATAGAGAATATAGTCAACAATATTGAAATAACTATGTATGGTACCAGGTTAGTACTGGACATATTGGGGAGGGGTCATTTGTAAAATATATAATTGTCTAACCACTATGTTGTTCATCTAAAACTAATACAAAGTAATATTGAATATAAACTATAATTTAAAAATAAAATTGAGCTAAAAATCATAAATACAACAGTATGGTGGCTACCAGAAGAAAAGGGTGGGGTGTAGTACAAGGTTAAAGGGACCAAATATAGGGTGATGGAAGATGATTGGACTTTGGGTGTGATCACACAATGCAAGATACAGATAATGTATCAAAGAAATGTTCACTTAAAACCTATACAATCTTATTAACCAATGTTATCTAATAAATTTAATTTAACAAATGAAAAGTAAGATAAATAAAATAAAAATAAAAATTATCTTATTAATAATTGTTTCATTCAAACACTCTCATAACGTGTTTTTTTAATACAATGATTTTTATGTATCATTTCTATTTCTCATGTTGTGGGTACTTACATTGCAACGTTGGAGCTGTTTGTAAAACCAGAGATTCTAAACTCTGAATAATTCTAGTAACTCTTTTGTACATGCATTATTATAATTTTCACAAGAGCACTTTTATGTTGTATGATTTTCTGATTAAGTTTAATGCCTGAGTCTGAGTAGTTCTTGTCTAGTTAATATCTGTGTAAATCCCATAGGAATAGGCTCCAGGGAGGGGCAGGCAAGCCCATCTTCCATTATGAGCCACAGAGTTTTCTTATTTTGGAGTACTTGATCTCTCATGTAGCTACAAATCCTGCTACCCGTGTTGTTGCTTCAGCTGCTACTACCACCGACTATGATTAGCACCAATTTGGAACCAGTTCCTAGTCTGAATAGTTTGGGCCACTATGTGCCCCACCAGGCATGCACACACACACAAACACACACACTCTCTCTCTCTGTCTCACCCCCACACACAAAATATTTGTGCTCACATAACCTTATATGCTTAGAAACCTGAGCCAATAAGTTCAAAGGCTATCACCCTAGCATATTTCCACTGATCTTGTACTTGCTTCAGTGTCTTAAAAGACTTCATTTACAAGACATAGATCAATGATATATTGATAATTATAACATATGTTAAGAAGACAACAGCAAAGCATTAAGAAAAATATGGAGTCCTTCTGAAAGTAGGGACCCTATGTCACTATAGGTTTCACAGCCAAGAATATGACCTTGGTGCCAGTTAAGCCTCTTGATATCTAACCAATCAATGCACATGTATCACATACATGTGATACTTCTGGTGCTCACTCATATTGCATTTCCCATCCAATCTTAAATGTACTCTATACAAGAAGAAACTTCACAGTAGAAACAAGTGACTGCTTCTACTAACTAAATGACCTCTAATATTGCTGTATCCCTTTGTATTGTCATGTCAGTGATTTTACAAGAGCATCACAATTCACTGAGGCAGTGACAAAAAGGATTATTGGCCCAATTAATTAACCCTCACAACAATCCACAGTAGTATGAATGTATTTTTTTTTATAATTTTATTTTTTTAATGGGGTGACATCAATAAATCAGGATACATATATTCAAAGATAACAAGTCCAGGTTATCTTGTCGTTCAATTATGTTGCATACCCACCACCCAAAGTCAGATTGTCCTCTGTCACCTTCTATCTTGTTTTCTTTGTGCCCCTCCCCACCCCCTATCCCTCTCCCATTCCCCCCTCCCCCCCGTAACCACCACACTCTTGTCAATGTCTCTTAGTTTCAGTATTATGTCCCACCTACGTATGGAATAATACAGTTCCTGGTTTTTTCTGATTTACTTATTTCGCTTCGTATCATGTTATCAAGATCCCACCATTTTGCTGTAAATGTTCCGATGTCATCATTTCTTATGGCTGAGTAGTATTCCATAGTGTATATGTGCCACATCTTCTTTATCCAGTCATCTATTGATGGGCTTTTTGGTTGTTTCCATGTCCTGGCCACTGTGAACAATGCTGCAATAAACATGGGGCTGCATGTGTCTTTACGTATCAATGTTTCTGAGTTTTGGGGATATATACCCAGTAGAGGGATTGCTGGGTCATAAGGTAGTTCTATTTTCAGTTTTTTCAGGAACCACCATACTTTCTTCCATAATGGTTGTACTACTTTACATTCCCACCAACAGTGTATGAGGGTTCCTTTTTCTCCACAGCCTCTCCAACATTTGCTATTACCTGACTTGCTAATAACAGCTAATCGAACAGGTGTGAGGTGGTATCTCATTGCCGTTTTGATTTGCATTTCTCTAATAGCTAAAGAAGATGAGCATCTTTTCATATATCTGTTGGCCATTTGTATTTCTTCCTGGGAGAAGTGTCTATTCATATCCTCTTCCCATTTTTTTATTGGATTGTTTGTTTGTTTGTTGTTGAGTTTTATGAGTTCATTGTATATTTTGGATATTAGGCCCTTATCTGAGCTGTTGTTTGAAAATATCATTTCCCATTTAGTTGGCTTTCTGTTTATTTTGTTATCAGTTTCTCTTGCTGAGCAAAAACTTCTTAGTCTGATGTAGTCCCATTCATTAATTTTTGCCTTCACTTCTCTTGCCATTGGAGTCAAATTCATAAAATGCTCTTTAAAACCCAGGTCCATGAGTTGAGTACCTATGTCTTCTTCTATGTACTTAATTGTTTCAGGTCTTATGTTTAGATCTTTGATCCATTTTGAGTTAATTTTTGTACAGGGAGAGAGACTGTAGTCCAGTTTCATTCTTTTGCATGTGGCTTTCCAGTTTTCCCAGCACCATTTATTGAAGAGGCTTTCTTTTCTCCATTGTGTGTTGTTGGCCCCTTTATCAAAAATTATTTGACTATATATATGTGGTTTTATTTCTGGACTTTCTATTCTGTTCCATTGGTCTGAGTGTCTATTTTTCTGCCAATACCATGCTGTTTTGATTGTCGTGGCCCTATAATAGAGTTTGAAGTCAGGTATTGTTATGCCCCCAGCTTCATTCTTTTTCTTTAGGACTGCTTTGGCTATTCGGGGTTTTTTATAGTTCCATATAATTCTGATGATTTTTTGCTCTATTTCTTTAAAAAAAGTCATTGGAAGTTTGATGGGAATTGCATTAAATTTATATATTGCTTTGGGTAATATAGCCATCTTGATTATATTTATTCTTCCTAGCCAAGAACAAGGTATATTCTTCCATCTCATTATATCTTTTTCGATTTCCCTTAACAATGGTTTATAGTTTTCATTATATAAGTCCTTTACATTCTTTGTTATGTTTATTCCTAAGTATTTTATTTTTTTTGTTGCAATCGTGAAGGGGATTATTCTTTTGAGTTCCTTCTCAGTTGTTTCATTGTTGGCATATAGAAAGGCTATTGACTTCTGTATGTTAATTTTGTATCCTGCGACCTTACTGTATTGGCTTATTGTTTCTAGTAGTCTTTTTGTGGATTCTTTGGGGTTTTCGATGTATAGGATCATATCATCTGCAAAAAGTGATACCTTTACTTCTTCTTTTCCGATATGGATGCCTTTTATTTCTTTGTCTTGTCTGATTGCTGTGGCGAGAACCTCTAGTACCACATTAAATAAGAGTGGAGAGAGTGGACAACCCTGTCTTGTTCCTGATTTAAGGGGGAAAGCCTTCAGTTTAGTGCCATTTAATATGATGTTAGCTGATGGTTTATCATATATGGCCTTTATCATGTTGAGATATTTTCCTTCTATACCCATTTTGTTGAGAGTCTTAAACATAAAATTGTGTTGTATTTTATCGAAAGCCTTTTCTGCCTCTATTGATAAGATCATGTGGTTTTTGTTCTTTGTTTTGTTGATATGGTGTATTACATTAACCGTTTTACGTATGTTGAACCATCCTTGAGATTCTGGGATGAATCCCACTTGATCATGATGTATTATTTTTTTAATATGTTGTTGTATTCGATTTGCTAGTATTTTGTTTAGTATTTTAGCATCTGTATTCATTAGAGATATTGGTCTGTAGTTTTCTTTTTTTGTGCCATCCTTGCCTGGTTTTGGGATGAGGGTTATGTTGGCCTCATAAAATGTGTTTGGAAGTATTGCTTCTTCTTCAATTTTTTGGAAGACTTTGAGTAGAATAGGAACCAAGTCTTCTTTGAATGTTTGATAAAATTCGCTGGTATAGCCGTCAGGGCCTGGACTTTTATTTTTGGGGAGGTTTTTAATGGTTTTTTCTATTTCTTCTCTACTGATAGGTCTGTTTAGGCTTTCTGCTTCTTCTTGACTCAGTCTAGGAGGGTTGTATTTTTCTAGGAATTTATCCATTTCTTCTAGGTTGTTGAATTTAGTGGCATAAAGTTTTTCATAGTATTCTACATTAATTCTTTGTATATCTACGGTGTCCGTGGTGATTTCTCCTCTTTCATTTTGGATTTTGTTTATATGAGTTCTTTCTCTTTTTTCCTTGGTAAGTCTTGCCAAGGGTTTGTCAATTTTGTTGATCTTTTCAAAGAACCAGCTCCTTGTTCTATTAATTTTTTCTATAGTTTTTCTGTTCTCTAATTCATTTATTTCTGCTCTGATTTTTATCATTTCCTTTCTTCGGCTGGTTTTGGGTTGTCTTTGCTCTTCTTTTTCTAGTTCCTTAAGGTGGGAAGTTAAGTGGTTCACTTGGGCTCTCTCTTGTTTGTTCATATATGCCTGAAGCGATATGAACTTCCCTCTTATCACTGCTTTTGCTGCATCCCATAGATTCTGATATGTCGTATTGTCATTTTCATTAGTCTGTATATATCTTTTGATCTCTGCACTTATTTCTTCTTTGACCCATTCATTTTTTAAAAGTATGTTGTTTAGTTTCCACATTTTTGTGGGATTTTTTTCCTCTTTTTTGCAGTTGAATTCTAGTTTCAAGGCTTTATGATCAGAAAATATGCTTGGTACAACTTCAATTTTTCTGAATTTGCTGATGTTGTTTTTGTGGCCCAACATATGGTCAATTCTTGAGAATGATCCATGTACACTGGAGAAAAATGTATACTCAGTCACTTTGGGATGAAATGTCCTGTAGATGTCTATCATATCCAGGTGCTCTAGTGTTTTGTTTAAGGCCACTATGTCTTTGTTGATTCTCTGTTTGGATGACCGATCTAGAGCCGTCAGCGGTGTATTGAGGTTTCCAAGTATGATTGTATTTTTGTCAGTTTTTGTTTTAAGATCAATAAGTAGCTGTCTTATATATTTTGGTGCTCCTTGGTTTGGTGCATATATATTAAGAATTGTTATGTCTTCTTGATTCAGTGTCCCCTTAGCCATTATGAAATGGCCATTTTTGTCTCTGAGTACTTTTCCTGTCTTGTAGTCAGCATTATCCGATATGAGTATTGCTACACCTGCTTTTTTTTGGATGTTATTTGCTTGGAGTATTGTTTTCCAGCCTTTCACTTTGAATTTGTTTTTATCCTTGTTACTTAGATGAGTTTCCTGTAGGCAGCATACAGTTGGATTTTCTTTTTAATCCATTCTGCTACTCTGTGCCTTTTTATTGGTGAGTTTAATCCGTTTACATTTAGTGTAATTATTGACACTTGTGAGTTCCCTATTGCCATTTTATATCTTGCTTTCTGTTAGTTTTGTGTCTTGTTTGATC
Organism: Saccopteryx bilineata; assembly: GCF_036850765.1. Lineage (NCBI taxonomy): Eukaryota > Metazoa > Chordata > Mammalia > Chiroptera > Emballonuridae > Saccopteryx > Saccopteryx bilineata. The sequence continues at coordinate 1,118,503 of NC_089502.1, forward strand.
CTTCTCTTTCATTTTTCTATCTTTTGTTTTTATTTGGTTGTATTCCATACATCTTTCCTCTGTTGCTATCTTTTTTATCTCATGTGCTTCTGTGGTGGTTTTTTCAATGGTGGTTACCTTTGAGTAATGAAAAGGGTCCCTACCCTGTTCATTGTAGCGAACTATTTTGTGAGTACTTTTGCACTCCATCGTCCTTTGCTACTGTTAATCTCCATCTTCTCCCCCTCTTTCTTTTTGTTGTTGTCACAGTTTAAATTTGGTTTTATTGTGTTCTTCTTGGAGCTTTTACTTGTGGCTCTGTTTTTTTTTTGTTCTTTGTATCTGATTGGAGAACCCCCTTTAGTAATTCCTGGAGTGGGTGTTTTCTGATGATAAATTCCCTCATCTTTTCTGTATCTGTGAATGTTTTTATTTCTCCTTCGTATTTGAAGGATAGCTTTGATGGGTATAGTATTCGTGGCTGAAAGTTCCTCTCTTTCAGGACTTTAAATATTGGGGTCCACTCTCTTCTAGCTTGTAGAGTTCCTGCTGAGAAATCTGATGATAATCTAATGGGCCTTCCTTTATATGTTGTATTCTTCTTTTCCCTGGCTGCCTTGAGAATTTTTTCTTTGCTCTTGGTTTGTGTCAATTTCATTATGATATGCCTTGGAGTAGGTTTGTTGGGGTTAAGAAAACTTGGAGTTCTGTTTGCTTCTTGAACTTGAGGCTTTAGTACTTTCCACAGGCTTGGGAAGTTCTCATCAATTATTTGTTTAAGTATGTTCTCCATTCCATTTTCTCTCTCTTCTCCCTCTGATATACCTATTATTCTTATGTTATTCTTTTTGATGGAGTCAGATAATTCTTGTAGGGCTATCTCATTTTTTTAATTTTTGAGTCTCTTTCTTCTTCTCTCTGTTGTGCCTCAAGTTGCTTGTCTTCTATTTCACTAATCCTCTCTTCTATCTGACCTGTTCTATTAGCTAAGCTTGTTACTTTGTTTTTCAGCTCGTGAATTGAGTTTTTCATCTCTGTTTGATTTGTTTTTATAGTTTCAATTTCCTTGGACATATATTCTTTGTGTTCATGGAGTTGTTTTCTGATTTCCCTATATTGCCTTTCTGTGTTTTCTTGTATATCTCGGAGGATTTTTAGGATTTCTATCTTGAATTCTCTGTCATTTAGCTCCAAGGTTTCCAATATATTAAATTTTTTCTCCATAGATTTTTCCTCATCTAGCTGTGTTACCTCTCTTTCTTTTGTATCCATGATATTTGATTTTCTCTTCCTTAATGGCATCTGAGGGTGGTTTTGTTGATAGTATTAATGAGATTTAATAAAGAATAAAAAGTTAAAAAAAATAAAAAATAAATAAAAAATCGAAAAGAGTTGTTTTTTTTAAAAAAATTAATAATGAAATAAAGAAAAATAAAATAAAATAAAAATTTTTAAAAAAAGGAAATTATTCCCCCTCTTCCTTTTTTCCTCTCCTCTCCTCTCCCCTCTTTCTTGAGAAAATCTTGTGGTGGACTGTGAATTATAACAAACAATGCCTGTGATGGAGGGCCTGAATTGGGGAAAAGTAATAAAGGGGCAAAAAAGAAAAAAAGGAAAAAAAAGAAAAAAGAAAAAAAAAAGAGCGTATGGACCCACAAAAAGCAAATAAGGAAAAAATTTGGGTCAAGAATAAAATGATTTGCTTTTAGGCGTTGGTTGTCTAAGAGTTATGATGAGAGGAATAAGAGGAAAATGGAAAAATGGGGGGACAAATTAAAAACTTACTATTGTATTTAGTGGAACAAGAACTAGATAATATGGAGAGCCAGGGATGGGAGCACTGCTAGTGAGTTAAAAAGGTGAAGTAAAAACCCCCCAAAATGCCACAAACATAGGTTTGAGTCCCAAATAAGATAATTTGTTTGTTATTGAGGTTTGAATGAGAGGAGATGTAAAGGAGAAAGGAAGAAACTAATATAGAGGGAGAAAAGAAAGAGAGAGAGAGAAAAAAAAGAGGGAACCACTAAAAGAAGAAAAAAGAAAGGAGAGAGAGAGAGAGTTAAGGGTTTTGGAGTGCAACCCTCATAGAGAGAAAGGAAGAGAAGAGAAAAGATAATGGGAGATGTAACACTTATGGGTAGTGTAGTTCAAGGAGAGGAGAGAGTAAGACCAGTAGAGAGTTAATCTGCCAAATTGGAGGAAGAAAAAAAAGTATCAAGAATGAAGATAAGAGAAACAAACAAACAAATATAATAAAATGTGATAGGTTATAAAGTCTGCAGATTATTCTTGATTTTGAGAGGTTATCTTCTTGCTTTTTCTTTTCTCTCCCTCTTCCTGGTCGGTGACTCTGTGCCCCGGGTTCTGCCCCTTTGGCACACTCAGGTAGAGGCTTGCAGTTGATAAGTCTCTATGGCAATGTCATGTATTGTGCTTTAGTCTCGTGGGAGTCGAGGCTCATTAGCATTTATAGGCTCCGACAGTGAGAGAGTCCGTGTTCCTGGAGCCTTTCTCCTAGTCTTTCCTTCCTCAATTAGTAGCCTGATAATCCAGCTATGGGGTTGCTGCTGCCTCTGCCTGGATAGTAAGAGGCTCAAAGAGCTGGCAACTCCCCACTCTATTTCCACTCAGCACAGGGCTCTGGGTAAGGCTCAGTCAGTCAGAGCTGCTAGCATAATCAGGCGGGCTTTCCGCCCACTCAAAGACCACTGGCTCTGCCACTCTGTCCGGTAACACAAGCGGTCGCCCACTTCTGGGGGGCGCTTGGAGGAAACTCTCACTCACTGTCTGCGACCAGGATATCCAGCCAGCAGTCTCACGCTCTGAGTGAAACCCCCAACCGCAGGGAAAATTTGCAGCGTTGGCATTGAGTCTCGCTCCGTCCCCGTGCGCGGCTTTTGCAAGGCGCTGGGGCGGCTCGAGATTCCGCTTTGGCCCACACAAAGGCCCCTGACTCTGCCCCTCTCTGCGATAACACGGGCGCGCACTGCGGAGGCACTCGGAGGAATCGCTGACTCCTTATCTGCGCGCGCACACCAGGATATGAGGCCGGCCGCGGTTCCCTCTGAGTGAAACCCTCACCAGCACGGAAAATCTCCACCGTTGGAAGTAGTTCTCACTCCCTCCCGTGCGTGGCTTTCCCAGGGCGCTGGGGCTGCCCAGAGACTCTGTCCTCGGCCCACAGAAAGGCCTCTGACCCTGCCTCTCCGTGGGGCAACACGGGCACCCACTCTCGGGGCCTAGGAAGAAATTCTCGCCCACTAACTGCGCACCGACCAGGAGACCGGGTAAAATGGCCGCTCCGCTTGTCTTTCTTTGTTTGGGTTTGGCGCGAGTGTTAGCTTGTATTGCCCGGGTTGCCACAGGATCAGATTTTCCTCGGCTTGGATCTCTATGCCACAGCCTGGTTCAGCCGTTTGTGCTGCGGCGGCCTGGATCTATTCACCCCCTTTGCCCGCCTCAGTTTCTATATTCACAGTTACCAGAGAAAGCCGCCCTGTTTAGGTTAGTGAGGAAGGCGGAGCATTTCTTACTCCCTTTTTCCTTCAGGGTTTGGTTATATATTTAGCCAATTTTTCACTCAATCATACCTTTGGGTGTATTGCGAAGCATCTGGAAACTCCAAGTATAGGTTTTTCTGTTTCTGGTTGAAGATCTTGTTGAGTTTTGGGGGAGATTTATCAGTATCGCTTCCTACCCCGCCATTACTCTGACGTCCATGAATGTATTTTTAATACTATCTGACAGATGAAGTCAGAGGTTAAATAACTTTTCTATGTACCTAAATGGGGTGTTGGAAAGATTGAAGTAAAAAGTGATTATGCAATGGAGTAATGAGTTCTTATATGGTATTAGCTTTACTGTTCCTTGGGAATATGACATAGTAAGAACAGCGGAATTCAATTCAAGTTTAGATCTAATTATTCAGGATCTACCTTATTAAGTGCTAAATCTTTTCAGCTTAGGTTACCTGGCCAAATAACATAACACTATTATATGGCAATCCAACCTAGTTTCTACTATCTGAGTACATGCAAAAGTGCAATTTGCTAGTTCTGAAAAAAATATAATTATACAGCCAGTTAAAAAATCTCAAATAAATTAGAAAATGTGTCTGAAAGATATAAAAGAAAAAGAAACTATCTGTCATTTTAGTAAAGAGAATAACATTACTATAAAATATGAGGTAAAAATATAAATCATAAATAACATTATCAATTCAAGGGCAATAAAAACTACATAAAAATGTGTAGGGCATGGCAAAATTTAAAGTTTAAATAGATTTCACAGAAAATAAGACTTTAAAATAAGCTAAGCATCTATATCAAGCAAACCTAAAGAAAAATAGGAGGAAAAAATAATACTGGTAAAGAAAGAAATCAATAAAAGAGACTAGACTGGCCTGTGGTGGCACAGTAGATGAAGCATTGACCTGGAACACTGAGGTCACTGGTTCAAAACCCTGGGCTTGCCTGGTCAAGGCACATATGAGAGTTGATGCTTCCTGCTCCTCCCCTCTTCTCTCTCTCTCTCTCTCTCCTCTCTCTCTGTGTCTCTCTTCTCTAGAATGAATAAATAAAAATAATTTAATTTTTTTTAAAAAAAATGAATAGAGACTAGTGTTTTACACACACACACACACACATGTGCACATGTTCACACACAAAAACTCAGTGGCCAAAGGAGAGGATAAAAAAAACCCCATCTAATTAAAGACTTAGAAAATTATCTGAATAAATAGAAAACTATTCTAGCATCATGAGTGGGACAACTTAATATTGTAAAAGGTCAATTCATTCTAAAAGAATATATAATCTCAGTGAAATTTCAATAAAAATTATATTTGCATTAAGAAATTTAAAAAAATCTAAAATAAAAGGAGATTCAAGATGGCAGCAGAGTAAGTGGAAGTTACAATTACTTTTACCAAACTGAAATTGAAACTAAAATATAGAAAAATCACCTTGAATAACCAAGTGAAGATTGAACAGAAGTCTCATAACAAAAGATTAACAGAAGAAGCTACATTAAGACTAGTAGAAAGAATAGAGATGCAAAAAGATCTGGCCACAATTCCAGAAGCAGGACTGATAATCCAGAGGGTTATCTCAGCTGCAAAGGTACCCCTGAGCAGTGTGGGGCCTCAACTCAAAGCCAAGCTCCCCAGCTCAGAGCATCAGAGCTCAGATGAGGTACCCATGTAAAATGCGACTATAAAAAGTAGCAGTATTCTGTCTACCCCTAAAGGGTCAGCACACACAATTTTATTCATAGCCACTCAACTGAGGTTCTAGCAAAGAGAGGGCAGAATGAACTAGAGTTCTGTGAAAAAAGACTAGGTTGTGTGATATTGTGGTTTTGGGGAACATGCAAAAGGTACAGCAACCAGTGTCCTTGTGCTAAGAGGCTCTCCAACACTGTGGAAGCCATTTGGGGGTGGGGTTGAGCACTCCTATTCATAGGACATTTGCCTGGGGAAATGCAATAACCCCGTCCTCTGGACTCTGTGTTGCCCCATCCTACAAAGCTCAAGCCCTGCCCAGGAGTTAGCTGCATGAGCCTGGGGTGGAGAGGTCTGAACAGTCTCAGAGAATGACAGTGACTGAGCTACATGGTTCTAGCCTTGAAGTTATTCTCCCCCTCTTTCTTGTGATCCTAACTGGAGCTGCCATTACCCACCCATGAGAGATCCATCAGCCCCATGCTCTGGACTCCCAAAAGCTTTGTACTTCTGAGCTAAAGCTCCTGAAGAGGTCTGGACAGAGTTAGAGCCAGACTGAGTCCTGTAGTTCTAGGTTAGAGATCTGTTTTCCCTCACATGCCAGAACAGTACAGAACCCTTCTTTCACATGGAGAAATCTTGGTCTGTTTGGGCCTGGCAAAATAGGCTTGTCTTACTCCGACAACTCTATGATACTCTGCCCTACCACAAAGGTCTATGGGAACCTGGTTGGTAGCAATTAGCCTTGGTGCACCCTAACACTTTTGTTGAGTGGCCTCAGACTCAGCCTTGGCACTGATTTTGAACATGTATCAACCTGGTGAACCAATGAGGACTTATCTCATGCAACACAAGTATTTCCAGGGGCTCTTTCAGTAACTGAACTTTACAGGTAGCCAGGCGGAAAAGGCAGGCAGAGAAAGATCTCAGAGAACCTTGGGCTTTTTGCTGACCAGCCTGTGAGGCAGGTGGTGAGGGAAGCCAACTTTGGTAAGCAGCTTGGCTCTTTAGACAAACACCCAGGCCACGTACAGGCAGATAAAAACTGTGAATTACTTTGTAGCACAAAACAGGTTGCCTAGGACCAGTCAAAAGCAGTGTTTGATATTGATCTGCACTAGAGACCAAAATCAATACAACCAGTGGCTAACTTTATCAATCTCTGAAGAAGATTATATTTAATCCACAAATGGAATATGTAAAGGAAGATCTCAGGACAGAAACCAAACATTGCTAAGGCAAATTCCTCTCTGTGTGGTCAGTACCTATATAACCCCTTGTACATTTGGTTAGGGTCAAGCTTCACAGTCAGTTATTCTTAGGGTTTTATATATGACTCCAATCATAGATGGGTTGACAGCAATGAAGAATTAATTACAACAAGAAGGGTCGCATAACTCCCCAAAAGGAAATTTCTGGATCACCTAGCTCAAGTGATTAATGGGTCCAACAAGACATATATTATGTAAGACCATATTATCAAGTTTGCAAGTCATAGCATATCAACCTACTTGTATACAACAAATACATAAATAAAAAAAGAGGGCAGCCAAAATAGAGAGACAAAGAAACAATCCTCAAATGAAAGAATGAAAGAAATTTCCACATAAAATTAAATGGAATGCAGGTAAACTATCAGACATAGAATTCAAAACAATGGTTATAGGGTTGCACAAGAATTTTGGGGGGAGAATGGCTGAACTCTATGAGAACTTAAATAAAGAGATACTAAGGACCAAGGAGAACACAGAAACTATTTAAAAAAACTAATAAGAAATAAAAGATACTATGTAAAGTACACCCTAGAAAAATAAAGATTAGGCTACATGATCAGAAGATCAAACAACTGATTTGGAACACCAGTTAGGAGAAAACACCCAATCAGAACAGCATAAAGAAAAAAAATTAAATGAGGATATTTTAAGAAACCTTTGGAACAAAATAAAGTGTAACAACTTCCATATCAAAGAGAAGAGACAGCAAGGGACTGAGAACTTATTTTAAGGAATAATGACTGAAAACTTCTTTAACTTGAGGAATAAAAAGGACATTCCATTCCGTGAAGCACATAGATTCCCAAACAAGATGAAACCAAAGATACATCATTAAAATAATAACAATAAAGACAAAGAGAGAATCTTAAAAGCATTGAGAAAAAAGATTTAGTTACGTACAAAGGCACTCCCACAAAACTGTCAGCTGATTTATCAACAGGAACATTTTAGGCCAGAAGGAAATGGCATAAAATATTCAAAGAGTTATAAAAAACAAGGACCTAATACTAAGATTACTTTGCCCAGCAAGCATACAACTTAAAATTGAAGGAGAAATTAAGCACTTACAAGACAAGAAAAAACAAAACAGGGCATTAGCATCAAACAACTATTATAAGAATGTTAAAGGGCCTTCTTTAATAGGAAGAAAATAAGAAAAAAGAAAAGAACATAGTAATATATAACAAAATGAAAATAAATATGTATGTATAAATATTTACTTTAAATGCAAATAGCTTAAATGTTCCAATCAAAACATATAAGATAGCCAGATGGATAAGAAAACAAAACCCATATATATGCTGTCTAAAAGAGACATATCTCAGAATGAAAGTCAACACAGACTAAAAGTAAAGGGATGGAAAATAATACTGCATGCAAATAAAAATGAAAAACAGAGCTGGGGTACCTCTGACAGAATAGACTTTAAAATGAATGTTAAAATATGAGAAAGAATGACACTACATAATGACAAAGAGATCAATCCAAAAAGAAGATATAACCCTTGTAAACATTTATGAAACCAGCATAGGAACACCTAAATATATAAACCAAATCTTAATGGATATAAGGGAAGACACTGACAATAACATAATCATAATAGAAATTTTTAATACTCTATTGACATCAATGGATACATATTTCAGACAGAAAATCAACAAGGAAATTGTGGCTTTAAATTACACATAAAACAGATGTACTTAATTGATATCTTCAGAGCATTTCACACTAAAGCAACAGATTATGCATTCTTTTCAAGATACTTCAAACATTTTCTAGGAAAGACTACATGTTAGAACATAAAACAATGTTCAATAAATTTAAGAATATTGAAATCATATCAAGCATTTTCTCTGACCATTATGGTGTAATCAAGAAATCAATCACAAGAAAGAAAAGAGAACTATAAAACACACAATGTCCAGAAAGTTAAATAATATGCTAGTAAGCAATGAATGGATAACAGTGAGATCAAAAACAAAATCAGAAGATATCTTGAAATAAATGAAAATGAGAACACAACAACCCTAAATTTGTAGTAATTTTTCCCCTTTTTTTCTTTACCTTTTTTTCTCTTAGGACTGTATGAAAGCAGTCCTAAGAAAGAAATTTATAGCACTGCAAGCATATATTAAGAAACAAGAAAAATCTAAAATAAACAATTATCTTTACATTTAAAGAAACTTGTAAACAACAAAAAACAAAACTCAGAGGATAAATAAGAAAATAATAAAAATCAGAACAGAAATAAACATCTTGTGAGAAGGTGTTTTTTTTTAATTTTTTATTCATTTTAGAGAGGAGAGGGAGAGACAGAGAGAGAGAGAGGAGAGACAGAGAGAGAGAAGGGGGAGGAGCTGGAAGCATCAACTCCCATATGTGCCTTGACCAGGTAAGCCCAGGGTTTTGAACCGGCGACCTCAGCATTTCCAGGTCGACACTTTATCCACTGCGCCACCACAGGTCAGGCAAACATCTTAATTATATGTGGAATTTAATGAATAAATGACTGAGGAATGGAATAGAGGCAGAGGTGGGGGTCACAGGGAGCAGAGAGACAGCTGTCAGAGGACAGGGGGGATGAGGGGATGGGATCAGAGAAGGTGAAGGGATTAGTGAAATTATATATATACATAACACATAAATACAGATCACAGGACAGCAAATCCCAGAGGAGGTAGTTAGAGGGAGGGAGGTAAAGGAGGTGTAATGAGAGACACAGGGTTGACGGATGAGGGAGTTATATTGAGTGGGACACTTGAATTCATGTTAACACAATAAATGAAAATTAATAAAACAATTTTAAAAATTATAAAAATAAAATAAACAAAATAAAATTTCAAAAAACAATACAAAAGATCAATGAAACCAAGAAATGGTTCTTTGAAAAGATAACCAAGATCAACTTGACAATCCTCTAACTAAACACATTAAAGAAAGAAGATCCAAATAAATAAAATTAGAAATTAAGGAGAAGTAACAACTAACATAAAGGAATACAAATAATTGCAATAAAAATTATAAACACCTGTATGCCAGCAAACTGTATAATTGGGAAGAAATATATAAATTCCTAGAAAGATAAAGTATTCCAAAACTGAATCATGAAAAATCAGAGAATCTAAGAAGACAGATTACATCTAACAAAATTGAAACAAAAAAGAAAAAATCCAAACAAACAAAAGATTTAGACCAGATGGCTTCACAGCTAAATTTTACAAAATATTAAAAGACCCTAAGACTTATTCTCAAACTATTGTAAAATATTCGACTGGGGAGAAGACTCTCAAGTTTTTTTACAAGACCAGCATTACCTTAACTTTAAAATTGCAAAACAGTACAGGCCAATATCCATCATAAACATATAGTCAAATATCTTCAACAAAATATTAGCAAATAGAATTCAGCAATACTTTTTAAAGGACCATACACCATGATGAAGTGGGATTTCTTCCAGGGATGTAAAGTTGTTACAATATGAACAAATCAATAAATGTGATAAACTACATAAACAAAATAAAAGATAAAATCTATAAGACCATATTAACAGATTCAGGAAAAAAAAATGATACAATCTAGCACTCAATTATCATAAAAAACTCTAAGTAAAACGGGAATTGAGGGAACATACCTTAACATAATAATGGTCATATATGACAAAAACACAGCCAACAATATACTTAAAGAATAAAAACTACACACATTCCCTTAAGATTGGAAACAAGAAAGGGATGTACAATTTTAACACCCTTATTAAACATAGTATTGAAATTCTTATCTACAACAATCAAATGAGAAGAAATTATAGACATTTAGCTTGACCAGGTGGTGGCACAGTGGATAATGCATCAGGATGGGATGCAGAGGACTTAGGTTCAAAGTCCCGAGGTCATCAGCTTGATCATGGACTCATCCAGCTTGAGCATAGGTTCACCAGCTTGAGCGTGAGTTCACCAGTTTGAGCATGGAATAATAGACATGCCCTCATTGTCACTGGTTTGAGCCCAAATGTCACTCGATTGATGCCCAAGTTCACTGGCTTGAAGCCCAAGGTTGCTGGATTGAGTCCAAGGTTTCAACAAGACAGACATTACAAAGTGTGTAATACACATGATCAAGGCTGAACCTTAGAGCTAGCCATCCTAAAGTAAAAACCATATCCACAAAAGTTTCAACTGCATTTGATACTCACAGAAAACAGGAAGGTAAATAGTACCCTTAGGAATCATTCCTAGAACAAGGAAAACAGGTGGATTGGAGGTCATGTCGACCTTGCTCATCTTCCTCATAAAGGAACTAAAAAATTTCAAAGTCAGAGAGCAATACCCAATACACAGAAAAAGTGGGCAGACAGAGAAATGTGACCCAAATTAATCAACAAGAGAAATCCCCAGAAAAAGAACTAGATGGAATAGAAGTAATCGAACTACAAAATGAAAAGTCTAAAATAATAATTTTTAGGTTGCTCAAGAATCTTAGAGCAACAATGGAAGGTCATAATGAACACCTAAATAAAGAGATAGAAAGCATCAAAAAGGACATTGAAATTATAAAAACAAACAAGTCAGAAATGACAAATGCAATAAGAGAAATGAAGGTAGTTTAGGAAGAAATCAGAAGCAGGCTGGATGAAGCACAGGATCCAATCAGCAATTTAGAAGATGAGACAAACAACAGCAAATAATTAGAGCAACAAATAAAAAGAGGCTCAAAAAGACTGAGGAAACTCTAAGAGATCCTTGTGACAATATGAAAAAAAAATCTGCATCATAGGGGTTCTTGAAGGAGAAGAGAATAAACAAGGGATAAAAAACCTGTTTAAAGAAATTATAACTAAAAGTTTCCCTAAATGGATGAAAAAAAAAGTCACACAAGTTTAAGAAGCACAGAGAATCAAATTAAAGAGAAACCCCAGGAGGACTACACCAAGAGACATCATAATTAAAATGCCAAATAAAGATTCAAAAAAAAAAAAGAATATTAGAAGGTGCAAGAGAAAAGCAGTTAATTACCTACAGAGGAGCCCCCATAAAGATGACATTAGACTTCTCAACAGAAACACTTAAGGCAAAAAGGGATTGGCAAGAAATATTCAAAGTAATGTAAAACAACAACCTATAACTAAGACTATGTTATCCAGCAAGGCTATCATTTAAAAATTAAAAGAAAAATAAGAAGCTTCACAGACAGAAATAAAAGAAAAACTCAAGAAATTTATTACAACCACACCAGTATTGCAAGAAATGTTAAGAGACCTGCTTTAAAAAGAGTAGAAAAAAATTTAAAAAGAGGAATGTACATTTAAAGAAAAAATGGAAACAAATAAGTACATGTCAATAATATTCATAAATGTAAATGGATTAAATGTTCTAAACAAAAGTCATAGGGTAGCTGCATCGATAAGAAAACAGGACCTGTACATATTCTCTCTATAAGAGACTCATTTCAGAACAAAAGATACACATAGACTGAAAGTGAAGAGATGGAAAAAGTATTTCATACAAAGGAAATAAAAAAAAAGCTAGATTACCAATACTTATATCTGACAAAATAGACGTTAAAACAAAGGCTATAGCAAGGAATAAAATAGGTTACTACATAATGATAAAGAGAGCAATCCAACAGCAGGATATAACCATTGTAAATATTTATGCACCTAATATAGGAGCACCTAAATATACGACATTGATATTGATTGACATAAATGGCGAGATAGACAGCAATGCTAAAATAGTGGGAGATTTTAATACACCACTAACATCAATGAATAGATTCTCCAGACAGAAAATTAACAAAAAAAAAAAAAAAACAGTGGCCTTTAATGACACACTAGATCAACTGGACTTAGTTGATAATTTCAGAATATTGCACCCCAAAGTGTCAGATTATACATTTTTTTCAAGAGGTCATGTTACATTCTCCAAGATAGACAACATGTTAGGACACAAAACATGTTTCAATAAATTTAAGATTGAAATTATATCAAGTATCTTTTCTGATCACAATGACATGAAACTAGAAATTAATTACAATAGAAAAACTAAAAAACATTCAAACACTTGGAAGCTAAATAGCATGTTATTAAGTAAAAAATAAATTAACAAGATTAAGAAAGAAATTTAAAAATACCTTGAAACAAATGAAAATTAACACACAACTCAAAATTTATGTGACACAGTAAAAGTACTCATGAAATGAAAGTTCATAGCATTACAGGCATACTTTAACAAGCAAGAAAAAGCTCAAATATACATCTTAACCCTGCATCTAAAAGAACTAGAAAAAATAACAATAAACAAAACCCAGATGAAGTAGAAGGAAGAAAATACTAAAGATCAGAGAAGAAATAAATTACAGAGAGGCTAAATAAATAATACAAAGATCAATGAAACCAAGAGCTGGTTCTTTGAAAAAGTAGACAAGACTGAACAACCTTTAACCAGAATCGTCAAGAAAAAGAGATGACTCAAATAAATAAAATTAGAAATGAAAGTGGAGAAGTAACAACAGACACTGCAGAAATACAAAGGATTGTAAGAAAATACTATGAAGATCTGTATGCCAAAAAATTGGACAATGTAGGTGAAAGGGATAAATTCTGAGAAATATATAATTTTTGAAAACAATCTGGAATAATTAAAAAACATAAAAATACCAATTACAACACAGGAAATTGAAACAGTTTTCAAAAACTTTCAGCAAACCAAAGTCCTGTACCAGATGGTTTCACAGATGAATTTCACGAAATATTTAAGGAAAAACTAACACCTATCCTTTTCAAGCTATTTCAAAAACTTCAAAAGGAGAGAAGACTTCCAAGCTCCTTTTATAATGCAAGCATAATACTCATTCCAAACCCAAGTAAAGAAACTACAAAGAAAGAAAATTATAGTCCAATATTCCTGATGATCTTAGATGCTAAAATTCTCTACAAAATATTAGGAAACTGTATCCAACAATACATGAAAAATATCATACATAATGATCAAGTGGGATATATTCTTGAAAGGCAAGGCCAGTACAATATTTGCATCAATGAATATGATTCATAACATAAACAAAAGAAAGCATAAAATCACAAAATTATATCAGTATGTGCAGAAAAAGCACTTGATAAAATCCAGCACCCATTTATGATCAAAACTCTCAGCAAGGTGGGAATACAGGGAACATCCCTCAACACGATAAAGACTGTCTATGACAAACCCAGAGCCAACATCATACTCAATGGGCAAAAATTAAAAGCAATCCCCTTAAGATCAAGAACAAGGCAGGGGTGCCTTCTTTCACCACTCTTATTCAACATAGTACTGGAAGTCCTAGCCACAGAAATCAGACAAGAAGAAGAAAAAAAAGGCATCCAAATTGAAAAAGAAGAAGTAGAATTATCATTATTTGCTGATGACATGATACTGTACATAAAAAACCCTAAAGTCTCAGAAAAAAAAACAACCAACAAACTACTAAACCTGATAAATAAATTTGGAAAGGTGGCAGAATATAAAATTGATATTTAGAAATAAGTAGCATTTTTATAAAACTATAAACTGTCTGAAAGAAAAATTAAGGAAACAATCCTCTTCACCATTGCAACAACAACAAAAATAAATAAAGTACCTAGGAGTAAATTTAACCAAGGAGGTAAAAGACTTGTACTCTAAAAACTATAAAATATTTATAAAAGAAATCAATGGAGATACAAACAAGTGGAAGCATATAACATGTTTGTGGATAGGGAGAAAAAACATCATTAAAATTTCTATTTTAGGCACATATTCGAATGCCCTAGGCATCAGCAGCAGAGGGGGTGGTAGGCCTGCAGAAAGACCATACCTAGGGAACACAGAGGTCACACCAGTGGACGTCAGTGGCCAAAACCTTCTTTTACACAGTCAAAATATGAAGGCAGAGAAATGAAACACAAATGAATCAAGACAAATGCCCAGAAAAGGACCTGAATGAGTCAGATATAACCAAATTACCAGATGCAGAGCTTAAAATAACAATTGTTAGGATGCTCAAAGATCTTAGAACAACAATAGATGGTAATTACAAACACCTAAATAAAGAGATAGCAAATATGAAAAAAAGGACATTGAAATAATAAAAAAGAATCAATCAGAAATGACAAATACAATATCAGAAATGAAAAACACAATGAAGGGAATTAAAAGCAGAATGGATGAAGCTGAGAACTGAATCAGCAAGTTAGAGGACAAGATAAATGAAGGCATGGAAGTGGAGCAGAAAAACGAAAAGAGACTCAAAAAGTCTGAAGAAACTCTAAGAGAGCTCAGTGACAACATGAAGAGCAATAACATTCGCATCATAGGGGTTCCCGAAAAAAAGAGAAAGAACAAGGGATAGAGACTTTGTTCAAATATATTGTAGCTGAAAACTTTCCTAAATTAAGGCAGGAAAGCATCTCACAAGAACTCCATTAAAGAGAAACCCATAGAAATTTATACCAAGACACATCATAATTAAAATACCAAAGTTAAGTGATAAAAAGAAAATATTAAAAGTTGCTAGAGAAAAAAAACTATCACCTGCAAAGGAACCCCTGTAAGGATGATATCCAACTTCTCAACAGATACACTTGAGGCCAGAAGAGAATGGCAAGAAATATTCAATGTAATGCAGAACAAGAGCCTACAACTCAGACTACTTTATCCAGCAAGGCTATCATTTAAAATTGAAGGAGAAATAAAAAGCTTTCAAGACAATAAACCTCAATGAATTCACTACAACCAAACCAATGCTGCAGAAAATGCTGAGGGGCCTGTTGTAAACAGATCAAGGGGGAAAAGAATATTGCAAAAGAGGAATACAGTTTTAAAGAATAAAATGGCAATAAACAACTACATATCAATAATAACCTTAAATGTAAATGGGTTAAATGATCCAATCAAAAGACATAGGGTAGTTGCGTGGATAAGAAAACAGGACCCATACATATGCTGTCCACAAGAGACAAACCTTAAAACAAAAATGCACATAGACTGACGATAAAAGAATGGAAAAATATTTCATGCAAATGGAAATTAAAAAAAAGGCTGGGATACCAATACATATATCATACAAAATGGAATTTAAAGCAAAGGTTATAGTAAGAGGTAAAGAAGGTCACTACATAATGATAAGGGGAGCAATGTAACAGGAAGATATAACTGTTATAAATATCTACACACCTAATATAGGTGCATCTAAATATATAAAGGAGACTTTGATGGATTTAAAGGGCGAGATCAACAGCAATACTATAATAGTAGTGGATTTCAATACCCCACTAACATCACTAGATAGATCCGCAAGAAAGAAAATTAACAAAGAAACAGCAGACTTAAAGGACACACTAGATCAACTCAATTTAATAGATATCTTCAGAATCTTTCATCCTAAAGCAGCAGAATATACATTCTTTTCAAGTGCTCATGGTACATTCTCTAGGATAGACCACATGTTAGGGCAAAAAAGTGGCCTCAAAAATTTTAAGAAGATTAAAGTCATATCAAGCACATTCTCTAGTCACAATGGCCTGAAACTGGAAAGCAACTACAACAGAAAAACTGAAAAATACTCAAACACTTGGAAACTAAATAACATATTATTACCTAACAAATGAGTTAACAATGAGATCAAAGAAGAAATTAAAAAATTCCTAGAAATGAATGATAATGAGCATATATCAATTCAAAATTTATGTGACACAGCAAAAGCAGTCCTGAGAGGGAAGTTCATAGCATTACAGGCATACCTTACAAAACTAGAAAAAGCTTAAATAAACAACTTTACTCTGCATCTAAAAGAACAGCAAGTAAAGCCCAGAGTTAGTAGAAGGAAGGAAATAATAAAGATCAGAGTGGAAATAAATGACATAGAGACTAAAGAAACAATACAGAGGATCAATGAAACCAGGAGCTGGTTCTTTGAAAAGGTAAACAAGATCGATAAACCTTTAACCAGACTCACCAAGAAAAAAAGAGAGAGGACTCAAATAAATAAATTAGAAATGAGAGAGGAGAAATAACAACTGACACAACAGAAATTAAAATTTTTTTAAGAAAATTCTATGAAGAACTGTATGCCAAAAAACTAGACAACCTAGATGAAATGGACAAATTCCTTGAAACAAACAATCTTCAAAAAATTAATCTGAAAGAATCAGAAAAGTTAAACAGATGGATTACAACAAATAAGATCAAAACAGTTATGAAAAAACTCCCCAAAATGAAAAGTCCTGGGCCTGATGGCTTCACAAGTGAATTCTACCAAATATTCAAAGAACTAACTCCTATCCTTCTCAAGTTATTTCAAAAAATTCAACAGGATTTACTTATTTCACTCTGTATAATGTTATCAAGGTCTATCCATGTTCTTTTAAATGATCCGATGACATAAGTTCTTATGGCTGAGTAGTATTCCATAGTATATATGTACCAAAGCTTTTTAATCTATTTGTCCTGTGATGCACACTTGGGCTGTTTTCAGATATTCACTATTGTGAACAATGCTACCATAAACATGGGGGTGCGTTTTTCCTTCTGAAACAGTTCTATGGTATTCTTGGTGTATATTTCTAGAAGTAGGATAGCTGGGTCAAAAGGCAGTTCGATTTTCAATTTTTTGAGGAATCTCCAAATTGTTTTCCACAGTTGTTGCACAAGTCTGCATTCCCACAAGCAGTGTAGGAGGGTTCCCTTTTCTCCACATCCTCGCCAGCACTTATTCTGTGTTGTTTTGTTGATGAGCGCCATTCTGACTGGTGTGAGATAATATCTCATTGTGGTTTTAATTTGCATTTTTCTAATGATTAGTGATGTTGAGCATCTTTTCATATGCCTATTGGCCATCTGTATGTCCTCTTTGGAAAAGTGTGTATTCATTTTTTTGCCCATTTTTTTATTGGAACCCATACATAGATGGGACATAAAAATGAGACTCAGAGACATGGACAAGAATGTGATGGTAACAGGTGGTGGGGGTGGGGATGGGGCGAGAGAGGGGGTGGGGTGAGTGGAGGGGAGGGGCACAAAGAAAACCAGATAGAAGGTGACGAAGAAAATTTGACTTTGGTTGAGGAGTATGCAGCATAATCAAATGTCAAAATAATCTGGAGATGTTTTCTCGGAATATATGTACCCTGATTTATCAATGTCACTGCATTAAATTTTATAAAAATAAGATAAAAATAATAAAAAAGAAAATAATTTAAGAGGAAGGAAGACTTCCAAGCTCCTTTTATGAGGTGAGCATAATTTTGATTCCAAAACCAGGCAGAGACAACACAAAGAAAGAAAATTATAGGCCAATATCCCTGATGAATTTAGATGCTAAAATCCTCAACAAAATATTAGCAAACTGGATGCAGCAATATATGAAAAAAAATCATACACCATGATCAAGTGAAATTTATTCTGGGGAGGAGGTTAGTACAATATTCACAAATCAATTAATGTGATTCATCACATAAACAAAAGTAAGGAGAAAACCACATAATAATTTCAATAGATGCAGAAAAAGCAATTGATAAAATCCAGCACCCATTCATAATCAAAACTCTCAGCAAAGTGGGAATACAGGGAACATACCTCAACATGATAAAGGCCATCTATGACAAACCCACAGCCAACATTATACTCAATGGGCAAAAATTAAAAGCAATTCCCTTAATATCAGGAACAAGGCAGGGGTGCCCCCTTTCACCTTCCTATTCAACATAGTTCTGGAAGTCCTAACCACAGCAATCAGACAAGAAAAAAGCAAATAAAAAGCATCCAAATTTGAAAAGGAGAAATAAAACTATCATAATTTGTAGATGACATGGTATTGTATATAGACAACCTTAAAGTCTCAGTCAAAAAACTACTGGACCTGATAAATGCAAGGTGGCAGAATATAAAATTAATACTCAGATATCAGAGGCACTTTTATACACTAATAATCAACTGTCAGAAAAAGAGGTTAAGGAAAAAATCCCCTTCACCACTGCAACCAAAAAAATAAAGTATCTAGGAATAAATTTAACCAGGGAGATTAAAGACTTGAACTTAGAAAATTATAAAACATTGATAAAAGAAATCAGGAAAGATATGAACAAGTGGAAGCATATACCATGCTCATGGTTAGGAAGAATAAAAATCATTATAATGTCTTTATTACCCAAAGCAATATATAAATTCCATGCAATACCGATTAAAATACCAATGACTTACTTTAAAGATATAGAATACATATTTAAAAAATTTATATGGAACCAAAAGAGAACAGGAATAGCCTCAACAATCTTGAAAAGGAAGAATAAAGTGGGAGGTGTCACACTTCCGGATATCAAGTTATATTATAAGGCCATTGTACTCAGAACAGCCTGATACTGGCATAAGAATAGGCATATAGATCAATAGAACAGAATGAGAACCCAGAAATATACCCACACTTTTATGGACAACTGATATTTGACAAAGGAGGTAAGAGCATACAATGGAGTAAAGACAGCCTCTTCAACAAATGGTGTTGGGGAAATTGGACAGCTACCTGCAAAAAAATGAAACTAGACAACCAATTTACAGTATTCACAAAAATAAACTCAAAATGGATAAAAGACTTAAATGTAAGCCGTAAAACCATAAGCATCTTAGAAGAAAACATAGGCAGTAAGCTCTCTTACATCTCTCACAGCAATATATTTGCCGATTTATCTCCACGGGTAAGTGAAATAAATGGCAGAATAAACAAATGGGACTATATCAAACTAAGCTTTTGCACAGCTAAAGACAATAAGAACATACTAGAAAGACAAACTACACAATGGAAGAACATATTTGACAATAGGTCTGATAAGGGGTTAATAACCAAAATTTATAAAGAAGTTGTAAAACTCAATACCAGGAAGACGAACAATCCAATCAAAAAATGGGTGAAAGAAATGAATAGACACTTCTCCAAAGAGGACATATAGATAGCCAATAGTCATATGAAAAAATGCTCAACATCACTAGTCATTAGAGAAATGCAAATTAAAACCACAATGAGATATCACCTCACACCAGTCAGAATGGTGTTCATTAACAAAACAACACAGAATAAGTGCTGGCGAGGATGTGGAGAAAAGGGAACCCTCCTGCACTGTTGGTGGGAATGCAGATTGCTGCAGCCACTGTGGAAAACAGTATGGAGATTCCTCAAAAAATTAAAAATCGAACTGCCTTCTGACCCATATGTCCTTCTTTTGGGAATATATCCTAAGACTAGCAAAACACTGATTCAAAAGAAGATATGCACCCCATGTTTATTTATGTACTTTTTTTAGTAATTTTAATTTATTGTAAATTTAAGTGTCCCACTCAATGTAACACTCTCACTGTCCAACCATGTGCCCCACTTTATACCAGTTTGCCCTCCTCATTCTAACTCCTTTCCCCCATTTCCTCTGGAATTTACTGTCCTGTGGTCTTTATTTGTGTGTGTGTGTGTGTGTGTATAATTTTACTAATCTGTTAACCTTATCTGATTCCCATCACCTTATTACCCTTCCCTTTGACAGCTGCCCCTCTTCTCCCTCTGATCCTGCCCCTGCCTCTATTCCATTCCTCAGTTCACCTTTTTCATTAGGTTTCTTAAGGGAAATCATATAATATTTTACCTTTTCTGCCTGGCTTATCTCATTTAGCATAATAATCTCAAGGTCTATTCATTTCATTGCAAAAATTAAAACTTCTTTTTCACTGCTGTGTAGTATTCCATTGTGTATATGTACCACTGCTTTTTAATCCACTCATCCACTGACTAACACTTGGGCTGTTTCCAGATCTTGACTATTGTAAACAATGCTGCCATAAACATGAGCGTGCATATCTACTTTTGAATCAGTGTTTTAGGATTCTTATGATATATTCCTAAAATTGTGATAGGTGGGTCAAATAGCAGTTTAATTTTTAATTTTTTGAGAAAAGCCACACTGTTTTCCTCAGTGGCCACACAAGTCTCCATTCCCACCAGCAGTGCAGGAGGGTTCTCTTTTCTCCACAATCTTTCCACACTTATTTTGTGTTTTTTTGTTAATGAGCACCATTCTGATAGGTGTGAGGTGATATCTCATTATGGTTTAATTTTCATTTCTCTGATGATTAGTGATGTTGAATATTTTTATATGATATTAGTCATCTGTATGTCCTCCGTGGTGAAGTGTCAATTCAGTTCCTTCACCCATTTTTGACAGTAATTGAATTGTTTACCTTGCAGGTTTTAAGTTTTAGAGGTTCTTTATGAATTTTGATTGTTAACCCCTTATGAGACATGTTGGTGAATATATTCTCCCATTGTGTGGGTTGTTTTTTTATTTTATTAATGATGTCTTTCACTTTGAAAAATATTTTTAGTTTGATATAGTCCCATTTGTTTATATTGTCACTTGTTTCACTTGCCTGTGGAGATATATCAGAAAAATTATAGTTGAGTGATATCGAAAAGTTTATTGCCTATGTTTTCTTCCAAGATGTTTATGGTTTCATGATTTATAACTGCTCACAGAAATTAGGGGATCAGAAATAATGCAGATACTCCAGTACTTTCAGTCTTTTTTATAGCGCATTTTTACCAATGAAAGGGTTGTATTTGCATCTCATTTGTATAATAGAGCAACTTTTTTATTTGTCGTTTGCTTTTCTGATTTTCTAGTTTAATAAAAATATCAAAAGCTTTTTTTGCTTCATATTCATTTTGCGATATCTCCTAAATTTTACGAGCAGTATAATTAAGTCTTTTATCCATTTTTAGTTTATGTTTATGAATGGTGTTAGTAGTAGTAGTTCTAATTTCATTATTTTTCATGAACTTGTCCAATTTTTACAACACCATTTATTAAAGAGACCCTTTTTACTTCATTGTATGCTCTTACCTTCTTTGACAAATATCAACTGACCAAAAATGTGTGGGTTTATTTCTGGGTTTTCTCTTTTATTCCATTGATCTATATGTTTGTTCTTATGCCAGTACCAAGCTGCTTTGATCACAATGGCCTGATAGTATAACAATATTAGGAAATGTGATACCTTCCACTTTATTCTTCATTTTCAAGATGGTGATGCTATATGGGTTGTTTTTTGACTCCATATAAATTTCTGGAATATTTTGTTCTATATCTTTGAAAGATGTAATTAGTATCTTAATAAAATTGCATTGAATTTATAAATTGCTTTGGGTAGTAAAAACATTTCAATGATGTTTATTCTTCCTATCCGTGAACACAGTATATGCTTCCTCTTGTTCGTATCTTCCTTGATTTCTTTTTTTGAGTGTCTTGTAGTTTTCTGAGTATAAATTTTTTACCTCTTTGATTATGTTTATTCTTAAGTACTTTATTTTTTCTGCTGCAACAGTAAAGGGGATTGTTCCTTAATTTCTGTTTCACAGTTTATTTTTGTTGTATAAAAATACCACTGCTTTCAGAAGATTAATTTTATATCCTGCCACCTTGCTGAATTTATTTATCAGATCTAATATTTTTTTGTATGAGAGTTAAGGGTTTTCTATGTACAGTATCATGTCATCAGGAAATGATTGTTTTACTTCTTCTTTTTTAATTTGGATGCCTTTCATTTCTTCTTGTTGTCAGATTGCTGTTTCCAGAACTTCCAGAAATATGTTGAATAAGAGTGATGAAAGGGGGCACCACTGCCTTGTTCTTGATCTTATGGGGATTGTTTTTAATTTTTTGCCCATTGAGTATGATAGTGACTGTGGGTTTGTCATAGACGGCCTTTATCATGTTGAGATATGTTTCCAATATTTCCACTTTGCTGAGAGTTTTTTTTTGTTTTGTAGAATTTTTTTTATATAAATAAATAAATTTTTTTTAATGGGGTGACATCAATAAATCAGGGTACATACATTCAAAGAAAACATTTCCAGGTTATCTTGTCATTTAGTTATGTTGCATACCCATCACCCAAAGAGAGATCGTCCTCTGCCACCCTCCATCCAGTTCTCTCTGTACCCCTCCCCCTCCCCTCCCCCTCTCCCTCCTTCCCTCCCTCCACCCCCCTTAGCCACCACACTCCTGTTCATGCCTCTCAGTCTCGCTTTTATGTCCCACTAATGTATGGAATCCTGCAGTTCCTGTTTTTTTCTGATTCGCTTATTTCACTCCGCACAATGCTACCAAGACTCCACCATTCCGCTATAAGTGATCCAATGTCACCATTTATCCTAGCTGAATAATATACCATGGTGTATATGTGCCCCGTCTTCTTCATCTAGTCCTCTATTTTTTTTACAGTGATTAAAAGCCTTTAATTTGCTGAGAGTTTTGATCAAAATTGGTGCTGGGTTTTATCAAATGCTTTTTCTGCATCTATTGAAATTATTATGTCATTTTTAGCCTGCATCTTGTTTATGTAATGAATCATAAGTTTCGATTTGTAAATATTGTACTGGCCTTGTCTCCTCCGAATAAACCCCACTTGATCATGATGTATGATCTTTTTGATGTATTGCTGGATCCAGTTTGCTAATATGTTGTTGAGAATTTTACATTTATGTTCATCAGAAATATAGGTCTATAGTTTTCTTCCTTTGTGGTTTATTTACCTGGTTTAGGCATGAGAACAATGTTTGCCTTACAAAAGAAACTTGGAAGTCTTCCTTCCTCTTGGATTTTTTGAAATAGCTTAAGAAGGATAGGTATTAGTTCTTCTTTGAATGTTTGGTAAAATTAACCTGTGAAGCCATCTGGTCCAGGACTTTTGTTTGCTGAGAGTTTTTTAATAACTGCTTCAATTTCACCTGTTGTAATCGGTCTGTTTTGGTTTTTGGATTCTTTTCGATAGTTTTTGAAGATTGTATGATTCTAGAAATGTGTTCATTTTATTTGGTTGTCCAATTTTTTGGCATATACATCTTCATAGCCTTACAGTTCTTTTTATTTCTCTCATTTCAGTTGTTACTTTTCCATTTTTATATCTACTTTTATTTATTTGAGTTTTGTCTCTTTATTTCTTGAAGACTCTGGTTAAAGGTTTATCAATCTTGTTTACCTTTTCAAAGAGCCAGCTCTTGGTTTCATTAATCTTTTGTATTTTTTTTTTTTAGTCTCTATGTCATTTACTTCCACTCTGATTTTTATCATTTCCTTTCTTTTACTTTCTCTGGGCTTAACTTGTTCTTTTTCTAGTTGTTTTTGGTGCAGTGTTAAGTTTTTATTAGACCTTTTCTTGCTTCTTAATGTATGCCTATAATGCTATGAACTTTTCCTTCAGGACTGTTTTTACTGTTTCCAATATATTTTGAGTTGCTGTCTGTTCATTTTCATTTCTTCCAAGAAAAATTTTGACTTCTTTCTTGATTTTATTGTTAAGTCATTTGTTATTCAATAACATGTTATTTAGCCTCCAAGTGTTTGAATGTTTTTTAGGGGTGTTTTTTTTTGTTTTTTTTTTTTGTTTTTGTTTTTTTTGTGTGTGTGTGTGTGTGTGTGTGTGCATAGTTGATTTCTACATTCATGCCATTGTGGTCAGAGTGTGACTGATATGCTTTTAGTCTTCTTAAATTTTTGAGACTTATTTTGTGTTCTTACATGTAGTCTATTCTAGAGAATATAACATGAGCACTAGCAGAGAATGTATAATCTGCTGCTATAGGGTGAAAGTTTCTGAAGATATCAATGAAATTTAGTATGTCATTTAAAGGTGCTGTTTCTTTGTTAATTTTCTGTCCAGAGGATTTATCTATTAATATTAGTGAGGTATAAAAATCCTCTACTATTATACTATTCTTGTCAAACTCACCTTTTATGTCCATAAAAATGTACTTTGTATATTTAGGTGCTCTTATTTTAGATGCACAAATATTCCCAATGTTTATATCCTACTGTTAGATTGTTCCGTTTATCATTATGTAGTGATTCTCTTTATCCCTTACTATATCTTTTGTTTTAAAGGCTATTTTGTCAGAAATAAGTATTACTACCCCAGCTTTTTTTCCCATTTTTATTTGCATGAAATACTTCTTTCCATCTCCTTACTTTCAGTCTGTGTGTATTTTTTGTTTTGACGTGTGTCTCTTATAGACAGCATATGTGCATGTCTTGTTTTCTTATCCTTGCAATTACCTTATGTGTTTTGATTGGAGCATTTAATCCACTTAGATTTAAGGTTATTATTGATATGTACTTATTTATTACTATTTTATTCTTTAAATCTACAATTCCCTTTATTTTCAATTTTTTTCTTTGCTCCTTTTACAGCAGGCCTCTGAACATTTCTTGTATTACTGGTTTGGTTGTAATAAATTTCTTGAGTCTTTTTTTTTTTTTTTTTTTGGTCTGGGAAGGTTTTTATTTCTCCTTCAATTTTAAATGTTAGCCTTGCTGTATAAAGTAATCTTGGTTGTAGGTTCTTGTTTTGTATCACTTCAAATATTTCTTGTCAATCCCTTCTGACCTCAAACATTTCTGTGGAAAAGTCAGATATAATTTTTATGGAGGCTTCTCTGTAGATACTTAGCTGCTTTTCTCTTGCAGCTTTTAGTAGTCTTTTTCTCTCAATTTTAGCATTTTAATTATGGTGTGTCTTCATGGTTTATTTATAAACTCCTTGGTTTATTCCTTAATGAGACACTCTGTACTTCTTGAACTTGTGTGCCTTTTTTCTTCATCAATTTAGGGAAATTTTCAGGTATGATTTCTTCAAACATGTTCTCTATTCATTGTTTATTCTTTTCTCCTTCAGGTACCCATATGTTGCAGATGTTGTTTCTCTTCATGTTGTCCCAGATGTCTCTTAGAGTTTCTTCAGTCTTTTTTTGAGCCTCTTTTTGTTTTGCTTCTCTGTTTCTTGGTTTCTTTTTTCTTGTCCTCTAAATTGCTGGTTCAGTCCTCTGCTCCATCCAGCCTGCTGTTTTTTCCTTCTAGTGCAGTCTTTATTTCTGATATTGTATTTGTCATTTCTGACTGGTTCTTTTTTATAATTTCAATATCCTTTTTGATTCTTGCTATCTCTTTAGGTACTTGTTATGACCATCCATTGTTGTTCTAAGATTCTTTACCATCCTAAAAATTATTATTTTAAACTCTGCATCTGGTAGTTAGGTTCCTTCCATTTTATTTAGTTATTTTTCTGGTGAGTTCTCTTGTTAATTTATTTGGATAGTATTTTTGTGTTTGCCATTTTGTCTGTGTATTAGGTAGCACTGTCTGATTTTGAAATTTGTTGTGATGTCTTTATGAGAAAGATGGGCTTGTTGGTACTTGTCTCCTGTTCATGTTATTGTCTTGTTCTAGAAATGTTTCTTGAGGGTATTATTTTTCTTCCTGTTGTATGTAAATATTGAATTCAGTTGGTCCTTTCTTGGGTGCAGTTATGTCTTCTGGTTGGCTGGTTGTAATGGTCAACATTGATCTTGTGTATTAGACACTGTGCAGTGTCTGCTGTTTTGTTTGGTGTGCTTATTCTCCAGTGTCTGGTGGCTGCTGGACTCCTTGTGCATCCTGCTTATGTACTTAGCTGAGTCTATGGCTGGTGCTGTCTTCCACTCCTTACTGGTTGTGTTGGTTTAGGTTTTCTTGGGTTGGCATCTGCCGTTGTTTGTAACCTGCCATAGGCCAACTGTTTTTATCTTCATTTTCTATGCCTGGGTAGTGTGGTAGTGGCCAACCTGTTTATAAGGATCAGCTTCCTCCTGCTTAGAGATAACTACAGCTCCATAAAAGTCCCAGTCTTCTTAAGATTTGCCATCACTTTCTGGCTTCTCTACCTCCTCTTGCAGCTACCTGTTTTTTTTCATAATATTTTCTGTAGAAAGACTGTAGTGTGGCCTCAGACTGGCCTCACCCAACTAACCCCTCTACATGTTGAAAGCTTGATGGGTTAGGGAAGCTGAGGTCGGAAGTATAACATTAGTGGATTCCCCTATTTCAGGGGTTTCTTGGTTAGGAGCTCAGTAAGTGGAAAGTGGCCTCTAGTCCAGAGCCTAATCCCTCAGCTGCTGCTAGATACTCAAATTTTATTTCTTCTGAGCAAGGAGAGCAGCAGGATCAGATCAGGTAGGGCTAACAGTCTACTCTGCAGATGTTCTTACAAATGGTGAGGGCCTGGTCAATATCATAAGACTGAGAGAGTTCTCTCCTGTGGATGACTATCCTCCCCTCCCCAGAAAATATCTAAGCCCCTCAACCAGACCCAACAATGGGCTCGCAGAAACCCACACTTTAAATGTCCATGGTCCAAGCCTCTCTTTTTCCCCCTGTAGAATACAGCCCAGTGGGGCAGTATATTCAGTAACCAGTCCAGCTGGCTGTCCAGTGGCCCCTGTCCAATGCACATGAACCACTGTGCTGTTGCTGACGACAGAGAGTGGATCTTGCCTCAGATGTGCCAGATGTGAGGACCATCCCTTAGTATACCCTACTTTAAGGGCACTCAGTCTGTGGCTGATGACCTTTACCTCTCAGGGCACACCTCCCACAGTGAGAGTTCTTCAAGTCCCTTAGCTCTCACTTCTGGGAGCAGGGCAGCCCTTTTCATATCTCTGCCCTTCCTATCAGTCTCATTGTGGATTCTTCTGTGGTCCTGAACCAATGATCTACACAACTGGACACTGGATGTGCCAGCCCTGAGCCTCTCTGGAGGGAACCCTGTGCATACCAGTGGGAGATATTGCCTGTGATTGGCCCTCAGCAACCTTTTTAGAGATACAAGCAATCCAGAGTTGTGGCTGCCTCTGCTGGGCCCAGGTGCACATGGAAATACCAAATCACACACCTAGACTGGCTTTTACCCATGCTGGGCCTGGAGGAAGGTCCACTTAAAAGGCCAGGGTTCCCTGAGACCTGCTTCAGCAGCCTCTGTCTACTGACTGCTTCTTGGACTCAACCACTTAAAAAGAAAACCTCTGATAGATTCTAGAGCCTGTGGCAATTCAGGGATTAGAAAATGTGTGGGTTTGGTTTTGCCCCAGGTGTCAGTCTGTCCAGACATTTTTCATAGACCTCAGTAGGGTGTGGTCCCAATAGTCTTGTGGGTGGCCACTGAGACTCAGAGGTGTGGTCTGTCTGCAGTCTAGACAGTTTCTAGTGAATCTCCTTTGAGGCAGAAGTACTGGTAATATACTAAGGAGCATGTGGGGGAAAGTTGTGGACTGAACACCAGAAAACTGAGTCACTGACATGCCCCTGCTTTCTGGATGACTTCTCAAAACAGCCCAGTCTCCATGGATGGGGAAGGATAGAATTCTGAGGGCATAGCAGTTGCTTTTCCCCAGGCTGATGCCACTCAGTGGGGACTGCTTCACCCAATAAAGATGGGGACAGTATTAGAGAATGACTCAGCATTGGTGTTTTGGTGGCCATTCCCCACCATGTCTCTCTCTGGGCCACCAACTTCATACTCTCCTCATGCATCTTTAGTCCTCTCAGCCCTCTTTCTTCAGAAGCCCTCAGTAAGTGGCTGAGAATAAGATTTTCTCTGATGGCCTTTAAGATGTTATCTATGTCTCTATGAGCTTCCCCTCTTTCTCATGGACAGAAGCCTCAGCTATTTTCACTGTCAAATGCTGTGTGGGCATCTCTTTTAAGTTCTTGGGATCTAGGCTGGGGCACTCAGTCTGGGGCTGATGACCTTCACCTCTCAAGGCACACCTCTCATGGTGAGAGTTCCTTGGGACCCTTAGCTCCCACTTCTGGTAGCAGGGCAGCCCTTTTCATGTTTCCACCCTTCCTATCAGTCTTGTTGTTTCTTCTGTGATTCTTGGTTATAGACTCCTTTTTATTTAATCCAAAGTTGTTTTCCAAGATGATTGTTCTTAAATTAATTTGTAATCCAATTTGGACCTGGGAGATGGTCATTGGAACTACCACTTATTCCATCACCATCTTGGAACTCTCCTCCATGTTTACTGCAGCATTGTTTACAATAGCCAAGATTTGGAAACAGTCCAAGTGTTCATCAGTGGACAAGTGGATTAAAAATCTGTGGTACATATACAGAATGGGATACTACTGGCTGTGGAAAAGAAGGAAATCTTACCTTTTATGGCAGCATGGATAGACCTGAAGATTATTATGCTAAGTGAAATGAGCCAGGTAGAGAAAGAAAAATATTATATCTTATTTATGTGGGGAATCTAATGAACAGGCTGAAATGAGGGTCACAATGGAGCAGAGGGACAGCAGTCAGAAAGAAGGGCAGTGAAGAGACTAGATCAGAGAAGGTGAAGGGATTTGAGAAATTCTATATACATATACAAAACCATAGATACAGATAACAGGATAGGAAATCCAAGAGGGAAGGGAGAAAGGATTTAGAGGGATGGGAGAAAATAGGGTGTAATGGGGGTCATGTGATTGGAGTAAGGGTGCTATATTGAGTGGGTCAATTGAATTCATATTAACCCAATAAATTAAGACTAAAAAATATGGGGCTGTTGTTTGACTCAGTAATTCTACTTCTTGGAATTTATCTGAAGAAACCTGAAACACTAATTTAAATGAATATATGCACCATCATGTTCATTACAGTGTTAAAATAGCAAAGAGTTGGAAGCAGTTCAAGTGTTCATCAGTAGATGAGT
This sequence comes from Saccopteryx bilineata, assembly GCF_036850765.1. Taxonomy (NCBI): domain Eukaryota; kingdom Metazoa; phylum Chordata; class Mammalia; order Chiroptera; family Emballonuridae; genus Saccopteryx; species Saccopteryx bilineata. Next base: position 1,147,540 of record NC_089502.1, read on the forward strand.
GGACATTTACAGAATAGAATACTACTTTACTATTAAAAAAAAGAAAAAAATCTTGCCATTTGTGACAGCTTGGATGGACATAGAAAGTATTATGCTAAGTGAAATTAGCCAGTCAGAGAAAGACAAATGCCATATAATTTCACTCATGTGAAATATAATGAACAAAATGGACTAACAAGATAATTAGAGACAGGCTAATACATAGAAAGCAGGCTGACAGCTGTCAGGGGCTGGGGAGTTGAGGGGCTGGTTGGGAAGGGATGAAGGGATTGAGCAACAAAGATAATAAAAGAGAAAAATTACATTAATATGGCTAATAGATTGCTGATTGCCAGGGTCAGGTGGCATGGGGAGGTGGAGGGAGTTATAAGGGCTATAAACGGTAATGAAAGAAAACTGGAGTTGGAATTTGATTTCTACTATTAAAAACTACACATTTATGAAACAATTGGGAATTTGATCACTGACTAAATAATGGCATTGGGATTTTATATATTTTAGAGATACATGTTGAACATACTAAAATATTTACATATGAAATGATAAAGCTTGGACTTTTGTCAAAATAATACAGAAGGTATAAAGATTAAGTGAAATATAGATTTTAAAATACTGACCATAACTTTATAATTATGAAAGTTTGTCAATAAATACATGGGAGTTCATTATATTAACCTCTCTAGTTTTGTATATGTTTGACACTTTCCTTAATTACAAAATGTTTAAAATATTATGATACATTGACAAGACTATACAAATTAATCAATGAAGCATAAAAGAAAAATCAGAATCAAACATATTTATATATTTGAATTTAATTTAGCATTTAATTTGTCATTATAAAATAATGGAGAAATTATTATTTATTTAGTAAATGTTTGGAGGAAAATAGACTCACTCTATTCAGAAATATAAATCAGAATTTTCACATAACACCTTGTACAAAGATAGAATCCAGATGGATTAATAGGTAAAAATTATGAAATTAATGGGGAGGAGATGACGTCAGAGTAATGGCGGAGTAGGAAGCGATACCGATAAATCTCCCCCAAAACTCAACAAGATCTTCAACCAGAAACAGAAAAACCTATACTTGGAGCTTCCAGATTCTTCGCAATACATCCAAAGGTATGATTGAGTGAAAAATTGGCTAAATATATAACCAAACCCCGAAGGAAATAGGGAGTAAGAAATGCTCCGCCTTCCTCACTAACCTAAACAGGGCGGCTTTTTCTGGTAACTGTGAATATAGAAACTGAGGCGGGCAAAGGGGGTGAATAGATCCAGGCCGCCGCAGCAAAAACGGCCGAACCAGGCTGTGGCTCAGAGATCCAAGCCGAGGAAAATCTGATCCTGTGGCAACCCGGGCAATACAAGCTAACAATCGCGCCAAACCCAAACAAAGAAAGACAAGCGGAGTGGCCATTTTACCCGGTCTCCTGGTCGGTGCGCAGTTAGTGGAAGAGAGATTTCTTCCTAAGCCGCGGAAGTGGGTGCCCGTGTTGCCCCACAGAGAGGCAGGGTGAGAGGCCTTTCTGTGGGCTGAGGGCAGAGTCTCTGGGCAGCCCCAGCGCCCTGGGAAAGCCACGCACGGGAGGGAGTGAGAACTAATCCCAACGGTGGAGATTTTCCGTGCTGGAGGCTGTTTCACTCAGAGGGAACCGCAGCCGGCCTCATATCCTGGTTTGCGCGCGCAGATAAGGAGTGGGCGATTCCTCCTAGCGCCTCGGCAGTGCGCGCCCGTGTTGTCGCGCAGAGGGGCAGAGTCAGGGGCCTTTGTGTGGGCCAGGGTTGAGTCTCGGGCCGCCCCAGCGCCTTGCAAAAGCCGCACACGGGGACGGAGCGAGACTCAATTCCAACGCTGCAATTTTTCCCTGCGGTTGGGGGTTTCACTCAGAGCATGAGACTGCTGGCCGGATATCCTGGTTGCAGACAGTGAGTGAGAGTTTCCTCCAAGCGCCCTGGAAGTGGGCGCACGCTTGTGTTACCGGATAGAGTGGCAGAGCCAGAGGTCTTCGAGTGGGCGGAAAGCCCGCCTGATTATGCTAGCAGCTCTGACTGACTGAGCCTTACCCAGAGCCCTGTGCTGAGTGGAAATAGAGTGGGGAGTTGCCAGCAATTTGAGCCTCTTACTATCCAGGCAGAGGCAGCAGCAACCCCATACCTGGACTATCAGTCTACTAATTGAGGAAGGAAAGACTAGGAGAAAGGCTCCAGGAAAACGGACTCTCTCACTGTCGGAGCCTATAAATGCTAATGAGCCTCGACTCCCAACGAGAATAAAGCACAATACATGACATTGCCATAGAGACTTATCAACTGCACACCTCTACCTGAGCGTGCCAAAGGGGCAGAACCCGGGGTACAGAGTCACCGACCAGGAAGAGGGAGAGAAAAGAAAAAGCAAGAAGATAACCTCTCAAAATCAAGAATAATCTGCAGACTTTATAACCTATCCCATTTTATTATATTTGTTCGTTTGTTTCTCTTATCTTCATTCTTGAGACTTTTTTCCTCCTCCAATTTGGCCGATTAACTCTCTACCGGTCTTACTCTCTCCTCTCCCTGAACTACACTACCCATAAGTGTTACATCTCCCATTATCATTTCTCTTCTCTTCCTTTCTCTCTATGAGGGTTGCACTCCAAAACCCTTAACTCTCTCTCTCTCTCTCCTTTCTTTTTTCTTCTTTTAGTGGTTCCCTCTTTTTTTCTCTCTCTCTCTTTCTTTTCTCCCTCTATATTAGTTTCTTCCTTTCTCCTTTACATCTCCTCTCATTCAAACCTCAATAACAAACAAATTATCTTATCTGGGACTCAAACCTATGTTTGTGGCATTTTGGGGGGTTTTTACTTCACCTTTTTAATGCACTAGCAGTGCTCCCATCCCTGGCTCTCCATTTTATCTAGTTCTTGTTCCACTAAATACAATAGTAAGTTTTTAATTTGTCCCCCCATTTTACCATTTTCCTCTTATTCCTCTCATCATAACTCTTAGAAAACCAACACCTAAAAGCAAATCATTTTATTCTTGACCCAAATTTTTTCCTTATTTGCTTTTTGTGGGTCCATACGCTCTTTTTTTTTCTTTTTTCTTTTTTTTTTTTTCCTTTCTCTCTTTTTTGCCCCTTTATTACTTTTCCCCAATTCAGGCCCTCCATCACAGGCATTGTTTGTTATAACTCACAGTCCACCACAAGATTTTCTCAAGAAAGAGGGGAGAGGAGAGGAGAGGAAAAAAAGAGGGGGGGAATAATTTCCTTTTTTAAAAAAAAATTTTATTTTATTTTATTTTTCTTTATTTCATTATTAATTTTTTTAAAAAAAACAACTCTTTTTGATTTGTTATTTTTTTATTTTTTTAAACTTTTTATTCTTTATTAAATCTCATTAATACTATCAACAAAACCACCCTCAGATGCCATTAAGGAAGAGAAAATCGAATATCATGGATACAAAAGAAAGAGAGGTAACACAGCTAGATGAGGAAAAATCTATGGAGAAAAAATTTAATATATTCGAAACCTTGGAGCTAAATGACAGAGAATTCAAGATAGAAATCCTAATAATCCTCCGAGATATACAAGAAAACACAGAAAGGCAATATAGGGAGCTCAGAAAACAACTCCATGAACACAATGAATATATGTCCAAGGAAATTGAAACTATAAAAACAAATCAAACACAGATGAAAAACTCAATTCACGAGCTGAAAAACGAAGTAACAAGCTTAGCTAATAGAACAGGTCAGATAGAAGAGAGGATTAGTGAAATAGAAGACAAGCAACTTGAGGCACAACAGAGAGAAGAAGAAAGAGACTCAAAAATTAAAAAAAATGAGATAGCCCTACAAGAATTATCTGACTCCATCAGAAAGAATAACATAAGAATAATAGGTATATCAGAGGGAGAAGAGAGAGAAAATGGAATGGAGAACATACTTAAACAAATAATTGATGAGAACTTCCCAAGCCTGTGGAAAGAACTAAAGCCTCAAGTTCAAGAAGCAAACAGAACTCCAAGTTTTCTTAACCCCAACAAACCTACTCCAAGGCATATCATAATGAAATTGACACAAACCAACAGCAAAGAAAAAATTCTCAAGGCAGCCAGGGAAAAGAAGAATACAACATATAAAGGAAGGCCCATTAGATTATCATCAGATTTCTCAGCAGAAACTCTACAAGCTAGAAGAGAGTGGACCCCAATATTTAAAGTCCTGAAAGAGAGGAACTTTCAGCCATGAATACTATACCCATCAAAGCTATCCTTCAAATACGAAGGAGAAATAAAAACATTCACAGATACAGAAAAGATGAGGGAATTTATCATCAGAAAACCCCCACTCCAGGAATCACTAAAGGGGGTTCTCCAATCAGATACAAAGAACAAAAAAAAAAAAACAGAGCCACAAGTAAAAGCTCCAAGAAGAACACAATAAAACCAAATTTAAACTGTGACAACAACAAAAAAAAAGAGGGGGAGAAGACGGAGATTAACAGTAGCAAAGGACGATGGAGTGCAAAAGTACTCACAAAATAATTCGCTACAATGAACAGGGTAGGGACCCTTTTCATTACTCAAAGGTAACCACCATTGAAAAAACCACCACAGAAGCACATGAGATAAAAAAGATAGCAACAGAGGAAAGATGTATGGAATACAACCAAATAAAAACAAAAGATAGAAAAACGAAAGAGAAGGATCAAACAAGACACAAAACTAACAGAAAGCAAGATATAAAATGGCAATAGGGAACTCACAAGTATCAATAATTACACTAAATGTAAATGGATCAAACTCACCAATAAAAAGGCACAGAGTAGCAGAATGGATTAAAAAAGAAAATCCAACTGTATGCTGCCTACAGGAAACTCATCTAAGTAACAAGGATAAAAACAAATTCAAAGTGAAAGGCTGGAAAACAATACTCCAAGAAAATAACATCCAAAAAAAAGCAGGTGTAGCAATACTCATATCGGATAATGCTGACTACAAGACAGGAAAAGTACTTAGAGACAAAAATGGCCATTTCATAATGGCTAAGGGGACACTGAATCAAGAAGACATAACAATTCTTAATATATATGCACCAAACCAAGGAGCACCAAAATATATAAGACAGCTACTTATTGATCTTAAAACAAAAACTGACAAAAATACAATCATACTTGGAGACCTCAATACACCGCTGACGGCTCTAGATCGGTCATCCAAACAGAGAATCAACAAAGACATAATGGCCTTAAACAAAACACTAGAGCACCTGGATATGATAGACATCTACAGGACATTTCATCCCAAAGTGACTGAGTATACATTTTTCTCCAGTGTACATGGATCATTCTCAAGAATTGACCATATGTTGGGCCACAAAAACAACATCAGCAAATTCAGAAAAATTGAAGTTGTACCAAGCATATTTTCTGATCATAAAGCCTTGAAACTAGAATTCAACTGCAAAAAAGAGGAAAAAAATCCCACAAAAATGTGGAAACTAAACAACATACTTTTAAACAATGAATGGGTCAAAGAAGAAATAAGTACAGAGATCAAAAGATATATACAGACTAATGAAAATGACAATACGACATATCAGAATCTATGGGATGCAGCAAAAGCAGTGATAAGAGGGAAGTTCATATCGCTTCAGGCATATATGAACAAACAAGAGAGAGCCCAAGTGAACCACTTAACTTCCCACCTTAAGGAACTAGAAAAAGAAGAACAAAGACAACCCAAAACCAGCCGAAGAAAGGAGATAATAAAAATCAGAGCAGAAATAAATGAATTAGAGAACAGAAAACTATAGAAAAAATTAATAGAACAAGGAGCTGGTTCTTTGAAAAGATCAACAAAATTGACAAACCCTTGGCAAGACTTACCAAGGAAAAAAGAGAAAGAACTCATATAAACAAAATCCAAAATGAAAGAGGAGAAATCACCACGGACACCGTAGATATACAAAGAATTATTCTAGAATACTATGAAAAACTTTATGCCACTAAATTCAACAACCTAGAAGAAATGGATAAATTCCTAGAAAAATACAACCTTCCTAGACTGAGTCAAGAAGAAGCAGAAAGCCTAAACAGACCTATCAGTAGAGAAGAAATAGAAAAAACCATTAAAAACCTCCCCAAAAATAAAAGTCCAGGCCCTGACGGCTATACCAGTGAATTTTATCAAACATTCAAAGAAGACTTGGTTCCTATTCTACTCAAAGTCTTCCAAAAAATTGAAGAAGAAGCAATACTTCCAAACACATTTTATGAGGCCAACATAACCCTCATCCCAAAACCAGGCAAGGATGGCACAAAAAAAGAAAACTACAGACCAATATCTCTAATGAATACAGATGCTAAAATACTAAACAAAATACTAGCAAATCGAATACAACAACATATTAAAAAAATAATACATCATGATCAAGTAGGATTCATCCCAGAATCTCACGGATGGTTCAACATACGTAAAACGGTTAATGTAATACACCATATCAACAAAACAAAGAACAAAAACCACATGATCTTATCAATAGACGCAGAAAAGGCTTTCGATAAAATACAACACAATTTTATGTTTAAGACTCTCAACAAAATGGGTATAGAAGGAAAATATCTCAACATGATAAAGGCCATATATGATAAACCATCGGCTAACATCATATTAAATGGCACTAAACTGAAGGCTTTCCCCCTTAAATCAGGAACAAGACAGGGTTGTCCACTCTCTCCACTCTTATTTAATGTGGTACTAGAGGTTCTAGCCAGAGCAATCAGACAAGACAAAGAAATAAAAGGCATCCATATCGGAAAAGAAGAAGTAAAGGTATCACTTTTTGCAGATGATATGATCCTATACATCGAAAACCCCAAAGAATCCACAAAAAGACTACTAGAAACAATAAGCCAATACAGTAAGGTCGCAGGATACAAAATTAACATACAGAAGTCAATAGCCTTTCTATATGCCAACAATGAAACAACTGAGAAGGAACTCAAAAGAATAATCCCCTTCACGATTGCAACAAAAAAAATAAAATACTTAGGAATAAACATAACAAAGAATGTAAAGGAGTTATATAATGAAAACTATAAACCATTGTTAAGGGAAATCGAAAAAGATATAATGAGATGAAAGAATATACCTTGTTCTTGGCTAGGAAGAATAAATATAATCAAGATGGCTATATTACCCAAAGCAATATACAAATTTAATGCAATTCCCATCAAAATTCCAATGACATTTTTTAAAGAAATAGAGCAAAAAATCATCAGATTTATATGGAACTATAAAAAACCCCGAATAGCCAAAGCAATCCTAAAGAAAAAGAATGAAGCTGGGGGCATAACAATACCTGACTTCAAACTCTATTATAGGGCCACGACAATCAAAACAGCATGGTATTGGCAGAAAAATAGACACTCAGACCAATGGAACAGAATAGAAAGTCCAGAAATAAAACCACATATTTATAGTCAAATAATTTTTGATAAAGGGGCCAACAACACACAATGGAGAAAGAAAGCCTCTTCAATAAATGGTGCTGGGAAAACTGGAAAGCCACATGCAAAAGAATGAAACTGGACTACAGTCTCTCCCCCTGTACAAAAATTAACTCAAAATGGATCAAAGATCTAAACATAAGACCTGAAACAATTAAGTACATAGAAGAAGACATAGGTACTCAACTCATGGACCTGGGTTTTAAAGAGCATTTTATGAATTTGACTCCAATGGCAAGAGAAGTGAAGGCAAAAATTAATGAATGCGACTACATCAGACTAAGAAGTTTTTGCTCAGCAAGGGAAACTGATAACAAAATAAACAGAAAGCCAACTAAATGGGAAATGATATTTTCAAACAACAGCTCAGATAAGGGCCTAATATCCAAAATATACAAAGAACTCATAAAACTCAACAACAAACAAACAAACAATCCAATAAAAAAATGGGAAGAGGATATGAATAGACACTTCTCCCAGGAAGAAATACAAATGGCCAACAGATATATGAAAAGATGCTCATCTTCTTTAGCTATTAGAGAAATGCAAATCAAAACGGCAATGAGATACCACCTCACACCTGTTCGATTAGCTGTTATTAGCAAGTCAGGTAATAGCAAATGTTGGAGAGGCTGTGGAGAAAAAGGAACCCTCATACACTGTTGGTGGGAATGTAAAGTAGTACAACCATTATGGAAGAAAGTATGGTGGTTCCTGAAAAAACTGAAAATATAACTACCTTATGACCCAGCAATCCCTCTACTGGGTATATATCCCCAAAACTCAGAAACATTGATACGTAAAGACACATGCAGCCCCATGTTTATTGCAGCATTGTTCACAGTGGCCAGGACATGGAAACAACCAAAAAGCCCATCAATAGATGACTGGATAAAGAAGATGTGGCACATATACACTATGGAATACTACTCAGCCATAAGAAATGATGACATCGGAACATTTACAGCAAAATGGTGGGATCTTGATAACATGATACGAAGCGAAATAAGTAAATCAGAAAAAAACAGGAACTGTATTATTCCATACGTAGGTGGGACATAATAGTGAAACTAAGAGACATTGATAAGAGTGTGGTGGTTACGGGGGGGAGGGGGGAATGGGAGAGGGATAGGGGGTGGGAGGGGCACAACGAAAACAAGATAGAAGGTGACAGAGGACAATCTGACTTTGGGTGGTGGGTATGCAACATAATTGAATGACAAGATAACCTGGACTTGTTATCTTTGAATATATGTATCCTGATTTATTGATGTCACCCCATTAAAAAAATAAAATTATAAAAAAAAAAAAAGTAATAATAACGTTAAAAATAAAAAAAAAAGAAATTAATGGAAAAGAAGAACATTTTTATAACTTAAAAGTGAAGAACTTATTAAAATACTTCAATTTCATAAACTACAAGGCAAAATTGATGAATTGATTATATAAAAATTAAGATCTGCCCTGGTTATGTAGCCCAATTGGTAAAAATATCATCCTGAAATGCTAATGTTTCTGGTTCAATCCTAGCTCAGGGCACATACAAGAATCAACCAGTGAATAAGTGAAACAACAAACTAATGTTTTTTTCTCTCTCTCTCCCTTGCTTTCTCAATAAAAATCAATTAATCAAAAAAGAAAAGTGAGTTAGGGCTTATTTTAATAAAGGACATCAAATAACAGTTACCTGATGAAAGACTGAGAGGACAAAATATTGAAAATTAATTTATAGTTATTAAACTGAGAAAGACAATCCAATAAAAACATCAAATTTTCAGAAGTACAAAAGACAAACAAATATATAAAGGAATGCTGATGCCTGTACTGTGGTGGTACAGTGGATAAAGCACCAACAAAAATGCTGAGGTTACTAGTTCAAAACCCCAGGGTTGCCCAGTCAAGGCACATACAAAAAATAACTATTGTGAGTTGATGCTTCCCGCTTTTCCACCACCTGCCTGTCTTTCTCTTTCTCTCTCTTTCTAAAAGTAATAAAATCTTTTTTTAAAAAAAATAAGAAAATGCTCAAACAGAATGATGATTTAAATATGTAAATTAAAACCAGATTGAGGTTGCACTTTTTATCTATTAACTTAATAACTAGAACCCTGGATGCTGGACCTGGACAGTGGCTCAGTTGATAAGGTGTTGGACATGCATATGGATGTCCTGGTCAGGGCACACAGAAGAAGTGACTATGCTTCTCTCCCCTTTCTTCTTTATGTTTTAGTTTCTTGTTTAATGTATTTAATTACTGAAATTACATATATTTTTCAAGGGATTTTTTTGTTGTTGTTTATTTTTTACGTATAGTTCCCTCCCTTCTCTCACTCTTTCCCTGCTGCAGCCATTGGCTTGACTGATTTCAACAAGGCCCAGTGCTGAGGAAAGCACAGTTGTAGACCATAAGCCTCAGGAGCTAAAAATAGCTCAGTACTCCAGCATTGTCCCCAGATGGGGTTGCCTGGTGGATTCTGGTAGGGGCACATGCCAGAGTCTGCCTCATTGTCACCCTTCCTCTCATCTAAAAAAGGAAAAGAGAAAGGGAGAAAAAAAATTGGATGCTGCTGAGTGTTGGCAAAGATAATGAAATAGAAATATTTATATATTTTCTGGTGGAACCTTAAAATTTGTAAACCTGTGGTGTGCTTACAAACATTTACAAGTGTCAGCCTGGAATGTGGGTGTCCTGGCTTCAACTTCCACACAGGAGAAGCGACCATCTGCTTCTTCACCCATCCTTCTCACCCTTCTCTCTCTCTTCCCCTCACTCAGCCAAGGCAAGATTGATTTGAGTGGGTTAGACCCCAGCACTGAGGGTGTCTCAGTGGCCTCAGCCTCAGGAGCTAAAAATAGCTTAATTGCTGAGCTACCAAACACTGCCTCGGATGAGCAGAGCATTGTCCCACAGGGGGCTCACAGGGTGGATCCTGGTGGGGGCACATAGAGAAGTCTGTTTCTCTGTCTCTCTTGTTTTCACTTAATTAAAAAAATTACCAACCAGCTTTCCAGAATAAAAACTATGTATATGTGTGTGTGTAAAAGGAGTACAATTAAAAGCATACACACTATACTTTTTTACTCTCTCTCTCTCTCTATATATATATATTATATATATGTATATATACTACATATAGTTGTGTATACACTATATAAACTTTATTGACATCCAGGCATATAACATCCAATTAAAACATAATAACATATCCACAATATTCTTTATTGTTACTTCCATATATTCAATTGATTCTCACAGGATGATTTTGTTGATTTTGCCAAATTCTTGTATCCATTTTTAGCCTGTGATTGCAACAGAAAAAGGATTGTAGAATTGATATGTATGTTGTTTAATACAGGAACAGGTAAAAGTAAGTTTACAGTTGTAATACAAATTAATAATGCAATAATTAATACTAATACAAGAATAAATATGTTTGCACACTCACAACTATAAAGCTATGTTTTTACCCACCACTGTATTTTAGTTGATGTTAAGGAAGAAGACAAAAGAGAAACAATGAATGTGTGTGCATATTTGCCAATGACATGAAAAAATTCTTCACTGTATCAGATAATAGTTTTCAAATATTGAAGAAACACTTCCTCAAAATTTTATACTATTTAAAATGTAACAGACCCAATATACTTTTGTTTCATTTTTACATTTCAATATCAGACCCAGTATACTTTTTTTCTTATTCAGATTTTTCCACTTTTAATTGTACTCATTTGTGTGTTCATGGATATAGTTTATGCAATTTTTTAACCTGTCTAGGGCTCGGCTGCAAGTCCATCAAACTCAATGGCCCAACCCTTCCCTTCCTCTACAGGGGGAGGTGAATACAGAGGTAGGGGTTCCTCTGAAAGAGGAGTAGCCTGTAGGACCTTAGGGACCAGCGGGGGGTCCCCAGCAGGAGCACTAGTCAAGCAGGTATGTATCGCCAATAAGGCAGGAGTGAGGCCAAGAGGGAAGGTTTGCCCCCACGCACCTAGGCCGAATGAATGCATGAGAGAGCTCGGGCCCAAGTATCCGGGTCCCAGAGGGGAGCGTCCTTAATCCAGGGATTGAGACCAGAGAGAATCTACCAGTAAGTACAAATATCCTTTTCACTAACTTTAACTTGCCTACTCTGCAATAGGGCATGCAGGGCTTGAGCCTGCAGGGTTCAAGAGTGAGGGAGAAGGTTTCCCATTGCAGAGGGTCACTCACCTGTCTCTTGGATGCCAATTAGGTCCCTGCCCCATGTTCAGGCACCAGTTGTGGACAAGTCTTGCCGGGGATGAGGACAATGAAGACGCAAAGACCCGACTCCACACACCAGGTTCAGTGACGCAGATCCACTTTATTAGGAAGTAAGCTAGCTTATATACATGGGTTCAGCCAATAGGATATTTCAGCATGTTCCTCAAAGCCAATGGCTGAAAAGATCAGGGAGCTGTGTGGTTAGTGCTAAGTCACTTCCTTATAGCAGGCAAGCTCTCTTCCTGGGTATGCCCAGGAGGATTCTAGGAGCTGGAGTATTCTCACAGCATTGCATCAGCCAAAGCTGCTAGAAATGTACTCTGCACTCCAACCACAAGTAGTGATATGTAAATTCACATTGTTGTGAAAAACATCTACAGAAAATTTTCATCTTGCACAAGTGAAACTGTATACCAATTAAGCAACTACTCTTCATATTTCCTTCCCCCAGCTCCTGGCAACCACCTTTCTACTTTCTGTCCCTGTGAATTTGACTGAAGATCAAATACATGTGGAATCATATGGTATTGCTGCTTTTGTGACTGGTTTATGCCTATTAACATGTCTTTAAGTTTCATCCACGTTGTAGCATATGTCTGACTTTTTTTTCTTTAAATGGATAAGCAAGTTGTGGTATATCCGTATAATGGAATATTACTCAGATACACAATATATTTTTTAATGTAATTGTATTACTAACATTTTCTTTATCACTTTCTAAGTCTAGACAATCAAGAAAACAATAAATTAGGGGTCACCAAACATTTTCTATAGAGAAACAAATGTTAAATGTTTTAGGTTTTGGGAGCTATATGATATCTGTGACAACTATTCAACTCTGCTGTTGTAGCACAAAAGCAGCTACACACTTAATATAAATAAATAGACAAATATAGACAATAGTTTGTGTGGATCATTTGCCAACCTCAGTAATAAATGAAACCCTGATTTACAGCATTTGTTGATGTTTGCTACTAATGTGACATCACTGAATGTAAAATTGAAAAGAGACATGCAGTAGCATAACATTATATAGTATTTCTACATTACAAATAGAATAAACATAAATGACTTTAAAAGTAAAGATAATTATACAAAATAGTAAAATAATTAGAGCCTGACCAGGCGGTGGTGCAGTGGATAGAGCATCCGACTGAGATGCAGATGGCCCAGGTTCAAAACCCCGAGGTTGACAGCTTGAGCGCGGGCTCAACTTATGTGAGTAAGGCTCACCAGCTTGAGCCCAAGGCCTCTGGTTTGAGCAAGGGGTCACTCAGTCTGCTGTAGCCCTCGGTCAAGGGACATATGAGAAAGAAATCAATGAACAGCTAAGCTGCCACAATTAATAGATGCTTCTCATCTCTTTCCCTTTCTTTCTGTCTGTTCCTCTCTCCGTCCCTCTCTGTATCTGTTACAAAATAATTTAAAAAGTAAAATAATTAGAAAGTGATGAATTTTGAGTAATTATTACCTTTGATTTGAATATAATTTAACTAATTTTAATTTTATATAATTTAACATATAATAATGAAATAATGAATGTGTTTAACAACCACCTTTGAAAAATTCCTAAAAATTAACCAGCTTTTGTGAGCCTGTGAAAATATGGTGGTAGAGAACCTTGAGAGAATCTGTCATAGTTAGTCCAGTAATGGAGAGGATTTTCCACTGTGAAAGAGGATAGAAATGATGTGGTGGATGTATTTTATTAAATGCTTGACAACAGTTAAAAGAATGGACTAGTTGTGAGGAAGCACATGTTAAGATGTTGTATTACAAAACTCTAAGCATTTACATTGCAGTCTATATTAATAACATAATTTGATCAAATAATAGCATCAAGATTAGATATTAAAAACACTGTGCTGCCTGACCAGGCAGTAGTTCAGTAGATAGAGCATTGAACTGGGATGCAGAGGAATTTGGTTCCAAGGTCGCCAGCTTGAGCCCAAGGTCGCTGGCTTGAGCAAGGGTCACACTGTCTGTGGTAGCCCCCTGGTCAACAACTAAAAAGATGCAATGAAGAATTGATGCTTTTCATTTCTTTCCCTTCCTGTCTGTCTGTCCCTATCTGTCCCTCTCTCTGTTTCTCTCTGTTTCTGTTACAAAAAACAAAAACAAACAAACAAAATAACACAGTGCTAACTTCTGCTTCCAGCCATGATGGAATAACTAGAACTCTATCAGCTGTCTTGCTGTAAACATTTAGAAAATTGTACAAAATATATAAAACAAGATTTTTAGTTACTGCTAATGAGGAAGCACAAGACAGTGATCCCTACAAGAACTGAAAAGAAATACAAAATATGCCCCATAATTACCTTGAATTTCTTACCTAAAGGCATTATCCGGACCACAGTGGGAAGTAGAGTACAAGCAGAGCATGGAGAGTTTGCTGACTTAAGGAGACAGAAATCAGACTTCTGGGAGGTGCAAGCAGTTGAAATTTATAGGACAGAGTACTTGAGTAGAGAAAATTATACAGAATACAACTTCAGAACTCTATATTGTGAGAAACAATAAGAATGACCAGTTAGCTAAAAGCTGAAGAACCTCCAGAGTTCATATTGACAGGAGAGTCTTTTGATTTCTGAACAACCAAAGTAATGAATCCTCATTGAAACTTTAGAGAGTAAGTGGAAAATTCATACAGATAATCTGTAGAGTAAAGGTAACTTGGTCCTAGAGTAAATAATATATTTACATTGCTCTAACAAAGCTAAAAAGTAAGTCTTAAAAAGACTGAACAGACATTCAAATAAATTGACTTCATGACAAAAACAAGTCTAGAACACTTTCAAAGAATACACAAAATTTACTCTTAACAATATAAAAAATTCTAATGTCAAGCAACCAATTAAAAAAAAAAACCCCAGGCATGCCAAGAAGCTGATGAACAGAAAAATAGACTCAGAAATGACAGAGACAAGGAATTAACAGCCAAGAACTTTGAAACAGTTCTTATTAATTATGATCAATATATTCTGAAGCAATATGAGCATAATGAAAAGAGAAATGGAAGATAATAAAAGACAAAAATGAAATGTCTAAAGCTGTAAAAACATATATCTAAAATGAAAATTTTACTTGATTAATGCCACAGAAGGAAATATTAGTGACCTTGAAGACATAGCATAGAAGCTATTTAGACTGAATCAAAGAAAGAAAATAGACTAAAAAGAAATGGAACAGTTTTTAACCATGGAACAATATCAAGCAGCTGGAAATACATGTATGCAAGCTGATAAGAACAGGCACTACAATTGATCTTAGACAAAGGGCAAGAAGCAATGGATATACATGTATTTAGAATCCCAGAGGAAGGTGAAAATTATGGACAAAAATATATTTGAGGGTAAAATGATCATACTTTCTTTTCTCAAATTTAATAAAAATCTTTAAAACACAGATTGAAAGGCTCAAAGATACTCAAACAAGATATACACAATGAAAATCATGTCAAGGCACATCAAACTCAAATTTTTGCAAACAAGTCTTAATAAGAAAATCCTAAAAGTATCCAGGAAAAGAAAATATACATTATATGCATTTATGAAAACAAACAATTGCAGATTATACAACAGAAAACACACCAGCAGAAGAAAATATGATCCATTCACAACAGAAAATTCAATCAGTGGAGACTAACCTCAACATGACCAAGATGTTGATATTATTAGGCAAGAATTTTAAAGCAGGTATTATCACTATGTACAAATAATTTTTTTTGACAGAGAGAGCCAGAGAGAGGGATAGACAGACAGGAAGGGAGATAGATAAGAAGTATCAATTCTTCGTTAAGGCACTTTAATTGTTCATTGATTGCTTTCTCATATGTACCTTGACTGTGGGGCTACAGCAGACTGAGTAACCCCTTGCTTAAGCCAGCAACCTTGGGTCCAAGCTGGTGAGCTTTGCTCAAACTAGATGAACCTGTGCTCAAGCTAGTGACCTCAGGGTCTCAAACCTGGGTAATCTGCATCCCAGTCCAAAGCTCTATCCACTGCGCCACCACTTGGTCAGGCTGTCCAAATAATTAAAGAACAGAAAATATAGAAAATTTGAGCAGAGAAATAGAAATTATAAAAGAGAATCAAATGTAAATTTTAGAACTAAAAATACAATATCAAAATTTTTTTAAATCACTAGATGAGCTTAACAGTAAAATAGCAAGAACAGAGCAGACAGTGAACTTGAAGACAGATCAACAGATATCAAGTCTGAAGAATAAAGAGCAAAGAGATTATTTTAATGAATAAAATTTTAGAGACCTATGGATCAATCTATATATTTAAAAACCTAACAGAAGTGTAATTCGAGTTCCAGAAGGAGAAGAAAAAAAAGAGAATGTTATATAAAACATATCTGAGGAATAACAGCTAAAATTCCCCCCAAATAAAATAAAGACAAATTTACAGATCTAAGATGTAGTAATATTGGTATCATTATTTTGAAATATACATATATACATATACACACCTAGACACTCATGCATATAGAGAAAATAGCAAAAATATATGAATTTTAAAAATCAAAGGAATTAACTGAAACCCTTGTAATCTTTCATTTGAATTGGAAAAATCAGTATGTATTGATGAGTCATTTTTCTCTTCAACAAACCACATAGTTCCTAGTTCTGCTTCCTGGAAAGGCCTACAGATAAAAACAAACCAGTAGGAAGGAGCATCTCTCACACTCAGAGAGTGGTTATTAAATAGCATTTGCCCCCAAAAGGAGCCAAGTCTCCTTGGAACATGACTGACTCTAGGTCAGTGGTCGGCAAACTCATTAGTCAACAGAGCCAATAGTCAACAGAGCCAAATATCAATAGTACAACGATTAAAATTTCTTTTGAGAGCCAAATTTTTAAAACTTAAACTATATAGGTAGGCACATTCCTTATTGAGGTAGTGCCCACACATGGTATTTTGTGGAAGAGCCACACTCAAGGGGCCAAAGAGCCTCATGTGGCTTGCGAGCTGCAGTTTGCTGACCATTGTCCTAGGTTAAAGCAATAAATGTTCAAGATGTCTCTGTAACATCTTGCTTTTCCTTTAAGCAAGAAAGTTATCAAACATTAATGAGATCTGTCAAAACAAACAAAAAAAATACCATTAAGAGGTTCCCACTGGCCAAAAATGAGACAATTTGACCATTACAGAATAATTATTTCAATTGTTTAAAAGACAACAATTATTAACATATCCATGAATTTATACTTTTAAAACATTATTCTCGCCTGACCAGGTGGTAGCGCAGTGGATAGAGCGTCGGACTGGGATGCGGAAGGACCCAGGTTCGAGACCCCGAGGTCGCCAGCTTGAGCACGGGCTCATCTGGCTTGAGCAAAAAAGCTCACCAGCTTGGACCCAAGGTCTCTGGCTCCGGCAAGGGGTTACTCGGTCTGCTGAAGGCCCGCGGTCAAGGCACATATGAGAAAGCAATCAATGAACAACTAAGAAGTCACAACGCACAACGAGAAACTAATGATTGATGCTTCTCATCTCTCTCTCCATTCCTGTCTGTCTGTCCCTGTCTATCTCTGCCTATGTAAAAAAAAAAAAAAAAAAAAAAAAAAACCACACATTATTCTCATCATTGGAGTTTAGTAGGGCACCTACCTTTTATTTAGAAAATTGTTAAATAAAAGGTAAAAATCAATCATCTATCATGCCTTTCCTATATGAACTTCATTTCAGGGTAACCAAATAGCTGATGAGGAAAAAAATTAATCTTTATGGAAAAATTGCTTCTAAAAATGCAGAAAGGATGATATACTTAGAAAATTACCATTGCATAGCCCTTAATAAATAATTGACCTAATAAGTTATCATTACTAATAATCAAACCATTAAGTGAAATATTGTGGCTGAAATTTATAATTGATGGATCAAGCTGCAAACACCTACACCTATTTATACATCACTAAAAGTAGGAAAACCAAACAATATGTGTCTCCTGATAGTTATTAGAAATAAGAAATATACCTTACTATGAAACTATTTTGTCAAATAATACTAAAATAAATTTAATCTAGTGAAACCTTTATATATAACTACTTAATTATAAAAAAAATATGAAATATAGAGAAATCAGTTAGACAATATTAACATGTAATCAGCTAAATATAATATGTGGGAAATTCTAAAGAAGAAATAAAATGGTTTATTCAACAAATAAAAGGTATAAAAATGGCATGTTGGAAGGTATTATTATGAGAGAGGGAGAGAGACACTTATGATATATACCGAACAAATGCAATGTGTAGACATCCTTTGGAATCTAATTTTAACAAGCCAAATATAAAAACCAAAGAATACATTTTTATACCAGCACAAAAATTTGAATATGGAGTGTAAAGATACTATCAAGGAAATATTATTTATTCTATTATATGTAAAATTATATTGAGATTTTATTTGTTTGTTTATATGTCTCTACAGTTATCAGAGGCCACTCATGTGAGGACACCATTTTCCCCTGCAGGGTTTACTCTTTAAAGAATGAGTTAGGGAAGACAAAATGGCAATGGAGTAGGCGGACGTACCAACATCTACCTCTCAGAACCAAAGTGTATGGCAACTTAATTTTAAGAACCATCATCTGGAAAAACCGACTTTGAACTAAACTAAGAGGACTCTTCAACCAAGAAACACTGAAGAAGCCACACTGAGACTGGAGGGATAAGTGGAAATGTGGAGAGGGCTGCCCAGCTCCCAGGAGCGAACCGTAGCCCGGAGAGACTCATGTGGCAGGAGGTGAGTTTAGTGGAGAGGGGAGTGTCCTGGGCCCCAGGAACAATGGCCCAGCCTATAGCCCCAGAGCCTAGAAGAGGTGTATGGGCAGTATTTAGCTGGAAACAAAGTAGGATACTGTTTGTGAGAAAGAGACTGATTTCTCAGACCCAAGATTCTTCGTAAAGGCACCATGCAGAAAACCACTCTCACAACCACTCACCCAGAACTCTGGGGGATGGGGAGAGATGAGAGGACTAGACTAGCAGAAAGAGAGTATAATCTAGGAGTCACAGGGAGAAACACTTTGAGGGAAAGGCACCCTAACCCCTGGGCTGAGTCACTCTTCAAATCAAAGTTAATATTATTCCTGGAACCAGAAATACCAACAAAGAAAAAGAGGACAGCAGCCAAACAGAAGCTCTCTCTTGGCACTCAGAGCAGAGTTGCTTAGAAGCAGGGAGCCATCAGGGATACAGTATTGAGTGCTAAGGTCTAAGCTGCATCACCCCCCTCACTCTACTGAGGGCTCACCAAAGGGCAGGTAGCAGAGGGACGTGGAAGTGCAGTCCCATAGATAGGGGTAGAAGCCGGGGGCTGGCCATGTCTGTGGCTGTGGCATGAGCTAAGTCCTGCCTCCGAGTGAGGAAGCTGGGGTTGGCCATGACTGAAGACCAGAACAACTGCAGTCCCACCCGGTGGGGGTGGAGGCTGAGTGTGGCCACTGCAGTGGAAGGGGCACACAAAAGCAGTCCAGCCCACAGGGTCAAGTCAAAGCTTGGGAACTGGTTGAGACCTGCAGATGAGTACAGGTGCACAGTTCCACACGTACAGCTAAGGCTTGCAGCCCCCAAAACTAGTAGCCTGACACGTGAACATAGTCCCACCCATGGAGGCAAGGTGAAAACCACAGAAACTACAGCAATGGGCAGGTGATGGCAATGCTCATTCCAGAATGGCTAAGGCTGCAGAAGAGGGGTTGATGGGCCTACAGACAGATCACACCTACTGAACACAGAGACCACACACATTAGACTCCTGTGGCCACACTCTTCTTATGCACAGACAAAATGGAAAGGAAGAGAAATGCAACCCCAAAAAAACAAGAGAAATCCCCAGAAAAGAACTTGAATGAGTCAGATATAATCAAATTACCAGATGCAGAGTTTAAAATAAGGATTTTTAGGATGTTCAAAGATATTAGAACAACAATGGATGGTCATTATGAACACCTAAATAAAGAGATAGCAAGGATATAGAAGGACATTGAAATAATAAAAAGAATCAGTCAGAAATGACAAATACAATATCAGAAATGAAGAACACAATGGAAGGAATTAAAAGCAGGATAAATGAAGTTGAGAATCGAATCAGCAAGTTAGAGGACAAGATGAATGAAGGCATGGAAGCAGAGCAGAAAAAAGAAAAGAGACTCAAAAAGTCTGAGGAAACTCTAAGAGAGCTCCATGACAACATGAAGAGAAATAACATTTGCATTATAGGGGTTCCTGAAGAAGAAGAGAAAGAACAAGGGATAGAGACTTTGTTCAAACATATCATAGCTGAAAACTTCCCTCAATTAAGGCAGGAAAACATCTCACAAGTTCAAGCACAGAGAACTCCATTAAAGAGAAAGCCAAAACAATCTACACCAAGACACATCATAATTAACATACCAAAGCTAAGTGATAAAGATAAAATATTAAAGCTCCTAGAAAAAAAAGACTATAATCTAAAAAGGAGCCCCCATAAAGATGACTTCTGACTTCAAAACAAAAACACTTGAGGCCAGAAGGGAATGGCAAGAAATATTCAAAGTAATGCAGAAAAAGAGCTTGCAACCAAGACTACTTTATCCACCAAGGTTATCATTTAAAATTGAAGAAGAAATAAAAAACTTTCCAGACAAAATAAAATTAAAGTAATTTACTACAACCAAATAATGCTTCAAGAAATGCTAAGGGGCCTTTTGTAAACAGATCAAAGGAGAAAACAATATAGCAAAAGAGGAATACAGTTTTAAAAATAAAATGGCAATAAACAACTACATATCAATCATAACCTTAAATGTAAATCGATTAAATGATCTGATCAAAAGACATAGGGTAGCTGCATGGATAAGAACACAGGACCCATACATATGCTGTCTACAAGAGACACAACTTAAAACAAAAGATGCACATAGACTGAAGATAAAAGGATGGAAAAAATAATTCACGCAAATAGAAATGAAAAAAAAGCTGGGATACCAATACTTATATTAGAAAAGATGGACTTTAAAACAAAGGCTATATTAAGAGATAAAGAAGGTTACTACATAATAATAAAGGGAGCAATCCAACAGGAAGATATAACCATTAAAAATATCTACACACCTAATATAGGAGCACCTAAATATATAAAGAAAACTTTGATGGATTTAAAGGTCGAGATCAACAGCAATACTATAATAGTAGGGGATTTCAATACCCTACTAACATCACTGGATAGCTCCTCAAGAAAGAATATTAACAAAGAAACAGCAGACTTAAAGGACATACTAGATCAACTTGATATAATAAATATCTTCAGAACCTTTTACCCTAAAGCGGCAGAATATACATTCTCTTCAAGTGCGCATGGTACATTCTCTAGGATAGACCACATGTTAGGGCATAAAAGTGGTCACAACAAATTTAAGAAGATTGAAATCATATCAAGCACTTTCTCTGATCACATTGGCATGAAACTAGAAATCAACCAAAACAGAAAAACTGAAAAATACTCAAACAATTAAAAACTAAATAGCATGTTATTAAATAACAAATGAGTTAACAATGAGATCAAAAAAGAAATAAAAAAATTCCTAGATATAAATGATAATGAGCATAGATCAACTCTAAATTTATGTGACATAGCAAAAGCACTTATGAGAGGAAAGTTCATAGCATTACAGGCATGCCTTAAGAAGGTAGAAAAAGCTCAAATAAACAACTTGACCCTGCATCTAAAAAACTACAAAAAGGACAGCAAGTAAAGCCCAGAGTTAGTAGAAGGAAGGAAATAAAAAAGATCAGAGTGGAAATAAATGACATAGAGACTAAAGAAACAATACAGAGGATCAACGAAACCAGGAGCCGGTTCTTTGAAAAGGTAAACAAGATTGATGAACCGTTAACCAGACTCAACAAGAAAAAAAAGAGAGAGGAGTCAAATAAATAAAACTAAAAATGAGAGAGGAGAAATAACAACTGACACAACAGAAATACAAAATATTGTAAGAAAATACTATGAAGAAATGTATGCTAAAATACTAGACAACCTACATGAAATGGACAAATTCCTTGAAACATATAATCTTCCAAAAATTAATGTGGAAGAATCAGAAAACCTTAACAGACCAATTACAAAAAATGAGATTAAAACAGTTATCAAAAAACTCCCAAAAAAGAAATGTCCTGGGCCTGATTGATGGCTTCACAAGTGAATAATACTAAATATTCAAAGAAGAACTAATTCCTATCCTCAAGCTATTTCAAAAAATTCAAGAAGAAGGAAGACTTCCAAGCTCCTTTTATGAGGTGAACGTAATTTTGATTCCAAAACCAGGCAAAGACAACACAAAGAAAGAAAATTATAGGCCGATACCTCTGGTGAATTTAGATGCTAAATTCTTCAAAAAAATATTAGCAAATAAGATCCAGCAATATATGAAAAAAATCATACACCAAGATCAATTGGGATTTATTCTGGGGAGGCAAGACTGGTACAATATTTGCAAATCAATCAATTAGAGAATTTATTCAAACAAATAATAGACAAGAACTTCCCAAGCCTGTGGAAAGAACTAAAGTCTCAAATTCAAGAAGCAAACAGAACACCAAGTTTTCTTAACCACAACAAACCTATTCCAAAGAAAATCATAATGAAAATGGCACAAACCAAAGACAAAAAAAAAATTCTCAAGACAGCCAGAGAAAAGAAGAATACAACATATAAAGGAAGGCCTATTAGATTATCATCAGATTTTTCAGCAGAAACTCTACAAGCTAGAAGAGAGTGGACACCAATATTTAAAGTCCTGAATGAGAGGAACTTTCAGCCAAGAATACTATACCCATCAAAGTTATCCTTCAAGTATGAAGGAGAAATAAAAACATTCACAAATACAGAAAAGATGAGGGAATTTATCATCAGAAAACCCTCATTCCAGGAAATACTAAAGGGGGTTTTCCAACCAGATCCTAAGAACAAAACAAAACAAAACCACAAGTAAAAGCTCCACCAAAAACACAATAAAACCAAATTTAAACTGTGACAACAAAAGCATAAAAAAAGGGGAGAGGACAGAGATTAACAGTAGCAAAAGATGAAGAAGTGCAGAAACACTCGAAAGATAGGGTACTACAATGAATATAGTAGGTACCCTTTTTATTACTTAATGGTAACCACCCTTAAAAAAACCACCACAAAAGGACATGACTTAAAAAAAGTAGCAACAGAGGAAAGAAGTATGAAATACAAACAAACAAAAACAAATGATAAAAAAACAAAAGAGAAAAATCAAACAGGATATAAAACTAACAGAAAACAATTTATAAAATGGCAATAGGGAATCCACAAGTGTCAGTAATTACACTAAACATAAACAGATTAATCTCACCAATAAAAAGACACAGAGTAGCGGAATGGATTAAAAAAGAAAATCCAACTATATGCTGCCTACAAGAAACACATCTAAGCAACAAGGATAAAAACAAATTCAAAGTGAAAGGCTGGAAAAAATACTCCAAGCAAATAACATCCAAAAAAAAGCAGGCGTAGCAATACTCATATCTAATAATGCTGACTACAAGACAGTAAAATACTCAGAGACAAAAACGGTAATTTCATAATGATTAAGGGGATGCTGAATTAAGAAGACATAACAATTCTTAATATATATGCACCAAACCAAGGAGCACCAAAATATATAAGACAGCTACTTATTGACCTAAAAACAAAAACTGACAAAAATACAATCATACTTGGAGACCTCAATATACCGCTGATGGCTCTAGATTGGTCATCCAAAGAGAAAATCAATAAAGATATAGTGGCCTTAAATGAAACACTAGAGCACCTGGATATGATAGACATCTACAAGACACTTCATCCACAAGTGACAGAGTATATATTTTTCTCTAGTGTACATGGAACATTCTCAATAATTGCTGGGCCATAAAAATAACATCAGCAAATTCAGAAAAATTGAAATTGTACCAAGCATATTTTCTGATCATAAAGCCTTGAAACTAGAATTCAACTGCAAAAAAAAGAAAAAAACCCCACAAAAAATGTGGAAACTAAACAACATACTTTTAAACAATGAATGGGTCAAAGAAGAAATAAGCGCAGAGATCAAAAGATATATACAGACAAATGAAAATGACAATACAATATGTCAGAATCTATGGGATGCAGCAAAAGCAGTGATAAGAGAAAAGTTCATATCACTTCAGGCCTATATGAACAAACAAGAGAGAGCTCAAGTGAACCACTTAACTTCACACCTTAAGAAACTAGAAAAAGAAGAACAAAAACAACCCAAAACCAGCCAAAGAAAGGAGATAATAAAAATCAGAGCAGAAATAAATGAAATAGAAAACAGAAAAACTATAGAAAAAATTAATAGAACAAGAGCTGGTTCTTTGAAAAGATCAACAAAATTGACAAACCCCTGGCAAGACTTACCAAGGAAAAAAGAGAAATAACTCATATAAACAAAATCCAAAATGAAAGAGGAGAAATCACCACAAACATTGTAGATAAAAAAGAATTATTGTAGAAAACTATGAAAAACTTTATGCCACTAAATTCAACAACCTAGAAGAAATGGATAAATACCACCTTCCCAGACTGAGTCATGAAAAAGCAGAAAGCCTAAACAGACCTATTAGTAGAGAAGAAATAGAAAAAAACATTAAAAACCTCCCCAAAAATAAAACTCTAGGCCCAGACGGCTATACTAGTGAATTCTATCAAACATTCAAAGAAGACTTGGTTCCTATTCTACTCAAAGTCTTCCAAAAAAATTGAAGAAGAAGCAATCCTTCCAAACACATTTTATGAGGCCAACATAACCCTCATACCGAAACCTGGCAAGGACGGCACACAAAAAAAAAACTACAGACCAATATCTCTAATAAATACAGATACTAAAATACTAAACAAAATACTGGCAAATCAAATACAACAACATATTAAAAAAATAATACATCACGATCAAGTGGGATTCATCCCAGAATCTCAAGGATGGTTCAACATATGTAAAACAGTTAACGTAATACACCTTATCAACAAAACAAAGAACAAAAACCACATGATCTTATCAATAGATGCAGAAAAGTCATTCGATAAAATACAACACAACTTTATGTTTAAGACTCTCAACAAAGTGGGTATAGAAGGAAAATATCTCAACACGATAAAGGCCATATATGATAAACCATCAGCCAACATCATATTAAATGGCATAAAACTGAGGACTTTCGACTTCAAATCTGAACAAGATGGGGTTGTCCACTCTCTCCACTCTTATTTAACGTGGTGCTAGAAGTTCTGGCCAGAGCAATCAGACAAGAGAAAGTAATAAAAGGCATCCATATCAGAAAAGAAGAAGTAAAGGTATCACTTTTTGCAGATGATATGATCCTATACATAGAAACTTCAAAACTCCACAAAAAGACTACTAGAAACAATAAACCAATACAGTAAGGTTGCAGGATAGAAAATTAACATACAAAAGTCCATAGCCTTTCAATATGCCAACAATGAAATATTAGAAAATGAACTCAAAAAAATAATCCCCTTCACGATTGCAACAAAAAAAATACCTAGGAATAAATATAACAAAGAATGTAAAGGACCTATATAATGAAAACTACAAAGCAGTGTTAAGGGAAATCGAAAAAGATACAATGAGATGAAAAAATATTCCTTGTTCATGGATAGGAAGAATAAATATAATCAAAATGGCCATATTACCCAAAGCAATATATAAATTTTATGCAATTCCAATCAAAATTCCTATGACATTCTTTAAAGAAATGGAACAAAAAATCATCAGATTTATATGGAAGTATAAAAAAACCCAATTAGCCAAAGCAATCCTAAGGAACAAGAATGAAGCTGGGGGCATTACAATACCTGACTTTAAACTATATTATAGGGCCACGACAATCAAAACAGCATGGTATTGGCAGAAAAATAGACACTCAGACCAATGGAACAGAATAGAAAGCCCAGAAATAAAACCACATATATATGGTCAAATAATTTTGATAAAGGGGCCAACAACACACAATGGATAAAAGAATGCCTCTTCAACAAATGGTGCGGGGAAAACTGAAAAGCCACATGCAAAAGAATGAAACTCGACTACAGCTTGTCCCCTTGTATAAAAATTAATTCAAAATGGATCAAATACCTAAATATAAGACCTGAAACAATAAAGTACATTGAAGAAGACATAGGTACTAAACTCATGGACCTGGGTTTTAAAGAGCACTTTATGAATTTGACTCCAAAGGCAAGAGAAGTGAAGGCAAAGATAAATGAATGAGACTACATCAGACTAAAAAGTTTTTGCTCAGCAAGAGAAACTGACAACAAAATAAACAGACTGCCAACTAAATGGGAGATTATATTTTCAAACAATAGCTCAGATAAGGGCCTAATATTCAAAATTTACAAAGAACTTATAGAACTCAACAACAAACAAACCATCAATCCAATAAAAAAATGGGAAGAGGATATGAACAGACACTTCTCCCAGGAAGAAATACAAATGGCCAACAGATATATGAAAAGATGTTTATTTTCATTAGTTATTAGAGAAATGCAAATCAAAACTACAATGAGATACCACCTCACACCTGTTAGATTAGCTATTATCAACAAGATAGGTAATAGCAAATGCTGGAGAGGCTGGGGAGAAAAAAGAACCCTCATTCACTGTTGGTGGCAATGTAAAGTAGTACAACTATTATGGAAGAAAGTATTGTGGTTCCTCAAAAAACTGAAAATAGAACTACCTTATGACCCAGAAATCCCTCTACTGGGTATATACCCCAAAATCTCAGAAACATTGATACATAAAGACACATGTAGCCCCATGTTCATTGCAGCAGTGTTCACAGTGGCCAAGGCATGGAAACAACCAAAAAACCCTTCAATAGAAGACTGGATAAAGAAGATGTCGCACATATACACTATGGAATACTACTCAGCCATAAGAAATGATGACACTGGATCGTTTACAACAAAATGGTGGGATCTTGATAACGTTATACGGAGTGAAATTAGTAAATCATAAAAAACCAAGAAGTACATGATTCCATACATTAGTGGGACATAAAAATGAGACTAAGAGACATGGACAAGAGTGTGGTGGTTACCGGGGGTGGGGGGGAAGAGGGGCGTGGGAGGGAAGGAGGAGAAGGGGAGGGGGAGTGGCACAAAGAAAACTAGATAAAATATGACGGAGGACAATCTGACTTTGGGTGATGGGTATGCAACATATTTGAATGACAAAATAATCTGGACATGTTTCCTTTGAATATATGTACCCTGATTTATTGATGTCATCCCATTAACATTAATAAAAATTTATTAAAAAAATTAAAATAAAATAAAAAATAAAGAATAAGTTAGCCCACTACTAGCTAAAGATTATCATTGGCTGCTTAATGCATTGGGTTATAGTTTATTGAGCAATCTTATGACAGATGTATCATACTTCACTGTTACCTATTGATTAATCCACAAAATGAAACAATTAAACATAATGTTCCTCCAGATTTGATGAAACAAGAGGTATTACAATTTTGGGAACACAATAGGTGCTTAAAAATTTTCATTAAAAGCAGGCTCTTGTCATGGTCCTGGCCTCACTCTTCTATTTCACCTATATAGGTGTTCTTAGTTCACGTTTATAATCCTGTGATCTTTATAACACTACTGTTACTGCTGCTGCCATTTTCACCATTCTACTGCTACAATCATTACAGACTCTGATTCTGCTCCTATAACCCTTGCTCTAAGCAGGATCAGAATTTTTTCTTTCCAGAATAACAACTCTCTCAATTGACCGTAGGAGGTTTGGCCCAGTAGTGGTCATAGCCTCTCTAATGTCTCTTAAGGTGGACATATACCAAGTTCTTCTGTATATCAAAAAATAACTGATGCCACATAGTCAAGTTAGGAGTGTCTACCTCTTTGTGCCTCCACATGGAATATGCCATTTTTATAAATCTATTCAAAAGACTTTTGGTTCCTTCCATTGTCTCCCATCTCAGTCTGACCTCCTGGACTGTATGAAGAACCCCCTTCATCCCCAGCGCCTTCTTTGTGCATGGCAAAAGGAATGGGGAAGTTGTTAATTTTAGTGTTGTTGGAACCCAAATATCAGTGCCAGAAATTTCTTTAATACTTGTATGGGGGGCTTAGGAAGCTTCATAAAAAAAACCCTGGGGTCTGTCTCCATATCACAGAATTCCAGAGCTCTGCATGCAGATAGGCCCATCCAGCACACTCACTTCCTATAAAGATATGAAAAGTCATCTCTGTATGGAACAAAAATGAAACACAACAGGAAGAGGCAGCAAGCTCAGGCAGTGTTAAGAATAAAAGAAAAAAGCTGAGAAAGCAAATTAATGCTTTTTCTCTGAAAAGTAAAGCCAGGCATAGGTACCATAAGGGATTCTAATTCTAAAGCAGTGATTAACATCCAAAATGGAGCCTGAATAAGAGCTGAGCACAGAAGCACAAGATTTCAACCTCCAAAACAAAGTTTAGGGTGAATGAGGATATTTTTTTACTTAATCTTGGTAAGAAACATGAGTTAGATAAGGCAAGAATTTTAAACATTCATGGTTCAGTTACCTAAATTATTTATTTAGGTAAATAGATGGTAGGTAGAGAGATTTGCAGACAGACAGACAGATAGATAGATAAACAGACTTTACAAATGTATGTATGTACATGTTTGTAGTCTAGGGGTAGTCGACCTTTTTATACCTACTGCCCACTTTTGTATCTCTGTTAGTAGTAAAATTTTCTAACTTCCCACCGGTTCCACAGTAATGATGACTTATAAAGTAGAGAAGTAACTTTACTTTATACAATTTATAAAGCAGAGTTACAGCAAGTTAAATCATATAATAATAATTACTTACCAAGTACTTTATGTTGGATTTTCGCTAAGTTTGGCAGAATAAATCTTTATAAAACAACTTACTATAGTTAAATCTATCTTTTTATTTATACTTTGGTTGCTCCGCTACTACCCACCATGAAAGCTGGAACACCCACTAGTGGGCGGTAGAAACCAGGTTGACTACCACTGCTATAGTCTATCTTTCCATTAAATTTGCACACATTGTATTAAATCTTGTTAAAATTATACTTATGTTATTGCTTTTGAGAGTTTGCTGTTGATTTTTCCATAAAAAGCTGTGACTAAATCATGTGCTAGGTTCCTTCCATTAGTTATTATTTAGGAAATATCTACAGTCCCAAGCCAAAAAGCATTTATTTTATTTGGTTGTAGATACCCAGAATGAAGTTACATTGCCCAGAAAACAAACCAAAACTGACATAAAAGCAAATGATACCATTACAAAGCCACTGCTCAATGAAGAATCAAGTGATCCCCAATCATTTTGTCTTCTCCAAATGGTTTGACAAAATTAGATCTACCCAAGGTAAATAATAATGCCTGCTTCTATACCACCAACCCTAAAACTGAGAAAATATCCATTTGGAATCTACCCACATACCAAATATGGTTTGATGTACTTTTTAAAGCATTTAGCAAGCACCTGATAGCACCTAACGCATAATAAATAGATAGTACTTTACTGAATTTAACTAGGAACGTATAGTATGGTCATGCAGGAAGAATGCAGCTATTGCTCCCTAAAACTTTTCACACCGGCCCCCTTACACTAAGCTTGTATGTATGTGTTACAGGGAGGCTGGGGGGTATCTATATTGCCATTGGATCAGACCCCTACATATTTGTAATAAACACTTGACAGGTAGAAAGATACATTTTGAAAGGCACATCCTCAGGGTGCTGTGTTGGGCACTGTAATTACAGGAAATACTTTCACCTCTGCTTCTTTTCTGACCACTGGCTGGTAGGCCCAGGGACTGGACCATGGCAACCACTCTTCATTTTCTTGAGCCATTTTAACCCTAATGAGATCCATTCTGACTGCAATTAGAACAGTGTGCAGCAGGTGAAGTCACATGGAGCATGGCCATCCTGAACCAGGAGCTGAAAAGGGGCTTTTGTCTACCCAGATCTGCACTTTTATTTTTTAAATTTAAGTCCCACCTGGTCCTGCCATAGCCTTGTAGAATAGGGGAATTGTCTGAAATCTGGAGCTTCAATCCATGCCCACATCACAAATAGGAAAAAATAATTGCTGACTGCCTGCTGTATGCAAGATGCTGTGCTAGGCTTTTGCTAATGTCATTTTATCAACCTCTCAGAGACCCAGCTATGATAAGCAATATTCTACTGAAAGTAAATCCCAGAGAAGTCATTAGGCTTTCCCTAAGTTGCACAGCTTTAACATGACAGCACCAGGATGACGATGAGAGCACCAAACCTCCTCACTCTATTGCTTAATAGCAGGGGAAGTTGCCACTGAAATCTTAACCTTTCTGGATTTTTTTTTTGCTTGACCTGAATACACAGATATTTCATATTTTAAAAAATCTTTTTCCAGAGGGTCCTAATGGACTTTTTGCATGATAATATGTGATAACTGACTGGAGGAAGCCATTGACTAGATAAAAGCCACCACATTTCACCTGTTTTTGGCATCTTCCCTTCAAAGAAGTGGGGGAAGGAACAAAAAGAGTGAATGAATTAGAAATCAGATTCCAGAATCATGCGAATCATTATAACTCTTATATTGCTCACCACGGCTATTGCCCTGATATAGGTTGGATAAATTGAAGTATGAAAATCTCTTTCATTGCACATAATAAACTTTTTTATTGAAACACAGCATCTCTTCCCTTCCCACCTCTTTCTTCTTTCTTTTGTTCTCCCCAAATCTCCCTCTAGCATGGCTAACCCAGCCAATAGGATAGATAAAAGAAACAGCATCCTAAGTTCAAGGTCACATTAGTCTAGTAAGGCCTAACAAAGAGTTAAAGCTTTATGCAGAAGAAAACAGGTTTACCTTAAATTTGTAAACTGAGACGCTTTTGAAGGAGCCAGAGAAAACCTTTAATATTAAGCAAACCTATTATTCCATAGACTGCAATAAAACACTATATAATTATAGGTTTCCATGTGGCCTACCATACTAGCCTTCAGAAGAATGTGCACTATGCAAAGAAGGGAGCTTAGGTTCTAATTAGAGAACATAATTATTAAGTAGAAACATTAATAAATGACAGAATTGTATATTTGTATGTAAATAGGTAAAATGATAAGAAAAGGAATTATTCTCTAAAATAAAACAATTGACTCTTCTCAAAACCTGTGTGAATCCTTATCAAGACAGTTCATTCAAGTCTCCTTGGCCTCCAAAAAGCATGTAACGACTTGCCTAATTTTATGCCCAAGCAGCCCTCCCTACCCAAACCACTGTCCTCACATGCAGATTTACCCTTGCTCAAAGCTCAGGACCAGTGTTACAGCCCCTAGTAATAATGGTCTGAAGGCACCCTATCTTATATTTAAGAGACTAGGCATCAGGTCAACTTTTGTTGACTTTATGCTCTATGCTGGTAACTGGCTTTCCATCTTATTCTTAACACAAGACCCCAAATTTCTGCCATCCATCCTATATCTGGTTCTCTATTCTGAAACTCTGGCCCTTAGACTCAATCTTGACCTACTCAGTGCTTTAGTCTAGAACCTGGGAAAACAAGACAGAGCTCCAGTGGTCTCTTCATGCAGAAATAGATGAATGCCTTCAAACCCTATCCCAGAGCCTGGGTCATGTCTATATGTCAGCAGCCCATCTTTCTGAAGCTGTCACAATGCTTCTCTGTTGTTGTGCTCTGCTTAACTCATGATAGTCTCTTCTCCTCTGTTTCACTGTCTCACCCACACTAGGCAGGCAGGTTTGGTTCAATGTCATTAAACTCTTCTGAGCCTGGCCTGGACACTTGTCTTTCCTAAATCTCAACTTCTAGTAGAATCACTAACAGTGTCACTGACATACATAGTAACTTGGCTGTGGGCACAAAGGGAAAAGCTGCAGCTCTATAGACTCAAAAGTTTGGGCAGAATAAATTTATTTTTTGCTAGCATCTGGCTGAACCACTACAATTCTTGGTAGCAAAAGTATGCTTTAAAGAGGGTACAATATTCCACAGGCCAAAAACTTTAATTTAATATTCTTTCTTCTGTGTTCAGGAGCTTCGGAGGACAGAGAAGTGAACAGGAACTATAGGGAAAGGAAACAATCTGCCTAGCCATCGTTACCATTCCTACTGGAAAAATAAAACAAAACCACTCAAACACACTTGGCATATTTTCCACTTAAAAGATCTCTTTCTCTCTAAAAGTAAGAAAGTTCATTAGACTACACATATAAGTGATATCATATGATGTCTTTCACTGACTAGCTTACTTCACTTAGCATAATGGTTTTGAGATCCATTCACACTGTCGCAAAAGGTAAGATTTCCTTCTCTTTTATGGTTGTGTAATATTCCATTGTGTAAATGTACCACAGCTTTTTTATCCAGTCATGTACTTATGGGTAACTGGGCTGCTTCCAAATCTTTAATATTGTAAATAACAAACTGATGAACAAAATAGAAACAGAGGCATGGACATATGGATCAAACTGACAGTTGTCAGATGGGAGGTGGGTGAGGGGACTGGATGAAAGAAGTAAAGGGATTAGCCAAAAACATGTATACATAACAAACAGAAACAGACAATAGTATGGCAATAACCAGAGGGAGATAGGGTGGGGACTAGGTGGAGGAGAGCAAAGGGGTCATGGGTGGTGAATGGGAATGGAAGGTGACTTTGCTTGGGGTGGATGGCACACAATGCAATATGCAGATGGTGTTTTATTGAGTAGATGGTGTTTTATTGAGATAGTGTTTTACTTGAAACATGTATGGTTTTGTGAACCAATGCCATCCCAATAAATTCAATGATTTAAAAAAAACAGAAAATAAAAATAAGAAAGATAATTATAACAACATAAAATTCCTAAAAACAGGGAAAAAAGTAACTATTGTCGTAATATCCAAAGCCAAGAACAATCTATTTTTCTGTCCTGTTGCTGTCTTAAGCAGCTGAAACCTGTTTTGGAGTAAGAAAATTTGGAGGATCTTAATGCATAATGAACAACTGACTCCTTTTAGTTGTCCAAGTACCTGCCAAATATTTTGGGAAAATTGGCCTTTACAAAAGATGCAGCAAGCTGTATAAAGAGGAGAATTTAATAGCCATTCCTGCCTTGTTTCTATTCCACCCCTGAATTCCCCATCATCAGGGATGAAAAACAAGGACATAGGCACTCCTTCAAAACATCACCATTTGCTGTGTACTTACTGACCTTTCACATTCAAGAAGCTCTTATATTAATTCAAGAAAAGTAGGGACAATTGAACATTGTTGAATATTATAAAGTACAAAAAACAATGAACCAGGCTCAAATCTCATCTTTGTTTCTGTAGTAATAAACAGAAGCTTAAACCTTCATCTTCTGGGCTAGAGAACCTTCATTTGCAAGATGGGAGATGTCTAAGTTTTTTTGAGGGGTGGTGGAGGTAAAGCACAGTTCTAAAAGTTATTTGAATTCCAAAGGTTCCACAAGTATTGTGCTTGAAGTTGTTTTGGGAGTTGACAGGAAGGGTCAGGAACAACAACTGAAAATCAAGGTCTGACTTTTGTGACAAAAAGTTCCAGGCTCCAACTTTCTGCTGAGTATCATTGCCCATGTTGATGGAACAAAGTCTTCACTATCTTGACACTGGAAACCCAGTGGCACAGTTTCTAAATGATGTCCGAAAGCATAGGAAATCTGGAGAATAGATTGAATTCTATCCTTTTCAAAAATGCTGAGAGATCATGCACACCTAATAATGGCTAATATTTGTTTAGCACTTACAATTTTCTAGGCACTGAGCTACAAAACAAGATCTCAAAAAACAATCAACAACCTAAAAGTTGAACAAGAAAATGATTAAATAAGTGATGAAATATTGTTCGTCTTAAAATGCCTTCAAATAACAGGTAATTAAAATGAAAACATTCATACATTTTTATGTTAATTGAATAAAAGGCAGTATTCAGAAATATTTTTAAAAGCAACACGTGGATAGAAGAAAGATCCAAAAAGATAGAGCATTAATGTTAAGACAAGATAGGGCCAACTCCATCAATAGTAAGATCCAGTACAAAATGAAAATGTGTAGTTCTTTTTTAAAAATGATAAAGAATTACTAAAAATAATTAAGAATATCAAGACAGCAACAGTAGAGCATTGAAGTGTTGGGTTCTTTTAAGCACTAAAACTTGTGCAGCTGCATAGATTGCATGCCCAGGAAGCTGTTGACGGTGTCAATTAGGTATTTCTAAGTGTTAAAATTGTCAGCAGTTCTTTTCCTTTTTGCATTTGCCTGTATTTTGTAAGTTTTGTTAAGTGAACATATATTGTTTTTATTTTTAGAAAATATATTGTAGCAAGTGTTTTTTTCTTACAATTTTTTATTTAGAAATTAAATTTAATAGGTTGACAAGTAAGAATTGATAAGTAAGAATACATAGGTTTCAGGTGAACATCTCTATAACACTCAAACTGTCGATTCCATTGTGTGCCCATATAGCAAGTGATTTTAGTGAATGAACAAAGGTTAACAGATACTTATCACTATAAGGTAGCATGATTAGAACACCAACCATACTATGTCACAGACAGGTGGGATGCAAGGAGAAGTGGAAATCTGGCAAGAAGGTCAAAGCTATAAACTACCACAAGAAGATTGGGAGAGGGAAGAGAAGCCTTGCACCTGGGACTCAGGAGATTAGGCCCTAGCTGGCTGCAATCTAGGCAGGGATGAATGATTAATGTAGTGTAAAGGAAGTTTTCAATTTTGTCAGAAGGTTTTGTGACTTTAAGCAAAATGACAAATAATGAAACCAATTTTACCATAAAATTGATATAAACAAGAGTTAAGTTCCTGTGGCATCTCATCAATTTTATATTGAAATGACGTCGAGCAAAACATTATTCAAGGATCTGCTGTGCAGGCAAAAAAGAGGGTTCCACAATAAGCAAGAGTCACAGTGGTATTGGCATTCATACAGCTTTACAGAGTGGCAAGGCACTAGCCCATGTAACCCATGGTGGTGGTCTCATGAAGACACTGTACCAAGAACTTTCAAAGTTAAAACTGGTGGTCTTCCAAGGAACAGAAAGTACTCAAATTGTCAGGGAACTCAAGGAGTTTCACCAACTTAGATTGCAGATGCAAGGTTCAGAAAGATTCTATATTAGTTTCAGTATCTTTTTTTACTCTCAAGCTGGTATAAAAGGGACCACATATATTTAATTTATTTATTTAAATCAACATTTATTTGCCTCTACTCAGTTTGACTGCAAGCTCTACAAGGACCAGGATTTTTTTTGTTTTGTTCACTATTGTACCCCAACCCCTAGGAATTAGCACATAGTAGGCACTCAAAATCTCTTTGTTGAATGAAGTAATTGCAACTTTAGTCTGTTATCTCCTCGTGTGTGAAGCAGAGAAAATGGTTACTAATAAATAATATTGGCCTATCAGAAAAAAAAAATGACCTTGTTTTTAAATTCCAAATGGAAATGAAGTATTTTTTCTTAATTAGTCAATACCTTAATTATTCAGTGTTCATCCCAGAGGGTACAGAGGTGGGGCGTATGTGGAATAAACAACAGGGTCAGGTATAAGCAACACACCTGTAATGTCGGTGGCTAAGACCAAGCAGGTTTATGTTGGATTCGGGCAGATGGTAGAAAAACTGTGGAGCCGGAAAGCATTAAGCCATCCCGTTTAATAAAGTCTCATAACGACGAACAAGTACAAAGGCAAGGGAAACAGCCTCTCAGGCAAATAAACACAAAATAGACCCTCACAGTGGTGGGCAGGCAATCTGATCATCTGCAGACCCCTGCCCAGTGCAAGCACCCATAGCCTTACATAGACCAAACACACATGGTGCTGCCACGTGCTCATGCACTAATTAGGCAAAGTGCTTACACCTGGTAACCCACGAGCAAGACTAACACAGCTGCCCCACAACACCTATGTACATTTAATTAAGATAAATCAATTCTTGGGATTCCCCAGAAGATGGATAGTCTTTTCTCTTAGCTTCATGAGGCGATCCCAGACACCACACAATTTCAAGGTCATTCTGAAATTATATTAAAAATTTCTGACACTACATCTTCTGTGAACAGGTGGAAGAGAAAAAAGGAAAGCAATTACTGACATGTCATGAGCTGAGAAAGGGTTAAACATAGGCCTCCAAATGAAAGCAGCCTGCTTCCTTCACCATCCCAGATCTTGCTCTCAGGCTGTACCTGTCTGCCATGGAGCAAATGACTCCACACCCCAATGTGCTCAGATCCTCTTACAGTGGCTTCTGATGCCAAAAGCCCTCTTCTTTACATTATTTACCTAATCCTATGCACTTGAAGAAGATAAATGTAGCCACAAAATGTTTCTACACCTTCTTTTTAGGCTCCCCCTCTCACCAGAATAATAAATACGAGATGTCTCCAGTGTTCTACCATCATCAGCTGTAGGTACTTTCCTGAATCTACTATTGCAGTCCTTTTCTAAATCAACAGAGAAATGCATATGCATTTCTCCCCCTTTCCATTTTCTTTCCTTCCAGGTAGGATTAAAAATGCAGTAATCCACAGTCAAAACATCACAATTTGGGAGAATGTTTTTAGCCTTTATACAGAAATAAACTGCTTTTAACATTGGCCCAAAAGTCAGGGTCTCACTAAGGGGCTGAGCTGAGAGACTCATATTTACCAAACAGCAGAGAAAAGAGAAAAATGTTTTATCTGTTGTTGCTTTTGTTTTGTTTGATTTTTAAACATGGTTTACAGTTTTGAATTCTAGGCTGTGAGTGGAGACATTCTAAAAGGCCCAGCCACTGACCATGCTGGGCTAAATTTAAAGCAGAAAGATGAAACTTGACAGACTATCTTGGTTTAGGGTCATAATTGTGGAATACATGCATAGGAAAGGGCAGGCATAAGCTGTGAAATCACAAGAGCTGGCTTTGTCACAGGGATCTTGGGCCATATGTATCACCTGAAGAAAAAATAAAGTACCTCTGATCCCAGTAGGTAGTTAACCTAGGGATTTTTTTTAAGACACAGAGTCCAGTTTTATCTAAGATCACACTTTATAACTGGTAGTGGGACAAATCATCTGCTACCAATGAATTTGAAAAGTTGAAACCAAACGTGAAAAGTATCCAGGTTTCCTTACTGCAGATGGGTGAAAACATAGATTTAAGTAATATATTTTAGCCAAATAAAGTTGGTAGGGCCAGCTTCCAACACATAGCAAGTTTGTTCTAGAACTTTGCTAACAGTCTATCTGGATGACACCAAACAAGTTAAAATCCTCTGTGTGCCTTGGTTTCCTCATTTATAAAATGGAGGTAATAATACTTACTTTCTATGGATAGTGTAAAGATTAGCAATATTGGTTAGAAAATTGTCCTGATACAACAAGGTTATGGGTTTGATCCCTGGTCCAGGCACATACAAAAATCAGTCAATGAATTAATAAGTAAGTGGAACAACAAATAGATATTTCTCTTCCTTTCCTCTCTCTCTAAAATTAATCAATTAAAATAATAAATTTTAAAAATTATAATAAAAAATAAAATGAATTAAAATGATCAATAATGTGTATGAAGCAACCATGCCTTCATAGATAAGATAGTAGTAATGCTTCAGTTATTATGTGAAAGAAGAAGTGATTGATGGAATACTACTACTCAGCCATGTAAAAAAAGATAATTTTACCTTTTACAACATCATGAATGGGCCTGGAGATTATTATGCTAAGTGAAATAAACCAGTCAGAAAAAGACAAGTATGATTTCACTTATATGTGATTTGCTATTAGACATTTTTATATTCAATGACCAACACAGAAAAAGTCACTGGAACTGTGTAGTAGTCTCAGCAAACATGTGAACATAATGAGGGTCAGAAGAGCCATGCTGTCCCAGGCTCTGATAATAGCATTAAAATACAAATTATCTGGCCCATTTTTAAAATTAATTTCCCTTCCTATTCCCTTTGTGCTTTCCATATTGCTGAGCACAGGGCCCACCAACAAAGTAGGTCAATAAATACATTTAATTAATGAAAAGCACATACCATGAACATACCAAGGTTCATGCCATCATACCCTTTCATAAGCATAAGGAACCTATTCTTTAGCATGCTGAGGTGTTAGGAGGCTGCACCATGGAAAACAGTTCAAAGGGGATGGAAAACTTTCACCCCCTCTTTGTATATTAGAAGCAGGGATTGAGACTCTTCTCCCCTGGCATACTTTGAAAATGGCACTATAACTAACTAGTAATGAGACAGCTTATGAGATTAGTATGGGCTAATGAAATTCAATCATAAAAACCTCAATGGTTTGCAATATAATGATTGGAAAACCATCATCTTAATGCCTATGAAATCAGCAATTTCTGATAAGGTATTGGGTATGGAATTTAAAGTTCAATGAGATGGGAAAGAGAAGATATTTGAAGACAGAGAAAAATAAAGGCCTTAATGCTACTTAAAAAAGTAAAATAAAGCAGTTAGGAAAGGAAGATATCAAAAACTAAAAAACAAACAAACAAAAAAACCTCTGTGTGTGTGTATATATTTTTGACTAGACTATCAGCTCTTTGAAGACAGGAACAAGGTCTGCTTCCTCTCAGCATCCCAGTCCCTGGTACATGCTGGGTGTCTAACAGTTGTTCGTGGAATATTAAATAAGATTACAAAGTATGGGTAAGAAAGAGAGAACTTGGCAAAGATAAAAAGGAATTTTTATGAGATCCCTTAAAGAAAGTGAAAAACATTCTCCAGCTGAAGTGCGTATGTTGGAAAGGGTTAATATAAGATTATACAAGTCCCTCTTTCACTTCAATGCTTTTATTTTTAGCCCAATCTCCCTTTGAAAATAAGGTGTTAGCTTTTCTTTTGTACCTAGAAGCAGACAAAGTGGTCAAGCTACCAGCTGATCCTTACCCTGGTGGGAGTAGGGAAGCTCAGTTGTTTTCCACAAGAAAACAGTGTGGAACTGAGTCCCTATCTCATCTAGATGCCAGTAACAAGATATTACAGCCAGATTTCTGGCAGGTTCCATTCTGGTTCTGAAAAGCACAAAGCAGCCTTTCCTACTTTCAGAGCCACTGAGACATTTACAGCTACCTCTCCTTCTTTTGATGCTGGCTAAAAAGCTGTCATTGTAGTCAGTTACTATAGAATCAATAACCAGACTTTATTTAATCTTAAATTTAACTGTTTGAAGAAAAAAATATTTTTCCATCTAGAAATGAGAAAACTGGGGCTCAGTGAAGTGTCCTGACTGAGATCATAAAGATAGTAATGAGTCAGTTTGGTGCCAGGACTCCAGCCACCAGAATTTACCCACCCACCTTTCTCAGAAATCCATGGACTATTAACTTCCAGGAGTGAATAGGGTTGTCAACCACCCATTTTTGCAGGTCTGAGGGGTTTTGTAGGATGCAGGGATTCCAGCACCCAAATCAGAACAGAGTTGGGCAATCAGGATGGATGGTGACTTTAGCATGGATTGTGATAATTTTGTTCACTGCTGTATACTCGTGGTACATTGTGGCTACTCAATGAATATTTGCTCAATGAATGAATTAAACAATGAATGAATGATTTTATGGTGGCTCTAGGACACCTTTAAGTGCCCCAGTGCTATTATGAGAAGCCATTGAAAGTGTCTTCTTAGCCCTTACTTACCCTACCAAACAGTATGTGAGAATCATAGAATTCATGTACCTGAGAATTTCAGTGTGAAAAAAGAAAAATTAGAGAGATTCCCTAATGAGCAACTGAAATTGAGTTTTCTGTCTTGATTGCTTTAGAGAAAAAAATAAGTGAATGGTAAAGTTGATTCTTATTTTCAAATAAAGGAAACATTCAGGAATGTGTGTTTGTTGCCTATTTTTGGTAGCATGTTTCTTTCTTAAGCCAGACTCCAAGCCAGCCTCCTGTCCAAGTTTTCTATCATGCCTTATGGTCTAGTCTGTTCAGCTATTTTTAAAAAATGTTGAATATCAACAATGGCTTTAAGGCAGGCATTGTCAACTTTTGTATGAAGTAATCTTGGTTGAATGAGAAGATCCCAGAGCCTACAGTCTCGTCTACTGTGTTGCCCCGGACGGGCCTTGAATGTGTATGACTGATAACAAGACACATTTCTACCTTCGTTGTTACATCCCTGCTCCATAATTCATTGGCCACTCTCTTTTTAAGAACGATCTTTTTGACAAAGTGAGCAAGAAAGCAAAAGTGCTCTTAGGCGAAATGTAAGTCCAGCTGTCTCCTGGAGCTGCCAGGCTGGATGGGGATTCTCTAGGAACTAAACCTTCTGTACCTTGTCATCTTGACCTGGGGTCCCTGGCTGTTTCAGTCAGGTCCACAGACCCCCCCCCCCGATTGCCTTGTGATAATCCTCACAGAGGGTTGATTTTGAACAACATACAATTACAACCTAATCAAACTCCATGCCCACTGTGGTAAGGGCTGAAGATCTATGTAGAGGGTTACATGTACACGGGGTTTGAATCACTTTGCTTTTCTTCTTTTTCTAGGTTAGAATGAAAAAATGAATTTGCTGATTCAGATTTGCCTTTGCTTCCCAATGCTGTTTTTTCCTCCTTTTGAGTGGCTTCTAGGAGCTGGCAGCATGTAGTTTTCTGCATTCTCAGAGTTTTCCTAAACTCCGAAAGGGCCTTTTTCCCTTCTCTGCCTTCAGGTAAACAAGAGTCCCAGCAGGGGCCAGGTCTCTGAGTCCAGATAATTTTTATTTAAGATTTCTGTTACTTCAAAGGAAAAAAAATGTATCAAGTTTGCTGATCTGCTCTGTTTTCCATATAAAGATAAGTCATATGAAATTGCATATTTTAGCATTATAAACCCCAAAGGAGAATTCCTAGGAAAGTTCTCTATTGCTTTGGGAATTGTCATGGTTGATTCAGCTTGTATGACCCATTTGTCTTAGAAGAGATGAGATTGGCCTCCCTGAATCCACATACACTGCATACAAGAGGAGCCACAGGAACTGAGTTACTTTGGGAAACAAATATGTCAATATGTAACTTGAGAGAAAGAAGCAAGAACCCTTAACCTGTCACCAGTTTGGCAAGCTGACTAGAAGGAAAATGAGAGAGGGAATAAGACAGACAATAACTTTTCTTACAAACTACTTCTCTGTGAATGAAGCAATATTCTGAAATCTAAGGGGTGACTATGGCTGAGAAGGGGGACAGAGCAATATATTCAATAATATGTTAAATTGGCCATGGAGTCATCAGACTCCTGGAGCTCATTCATTCATCTGTTGTGGTCCCTTGGCAGGACCCTTGGCAGAATCACTGCATACATCTGCCTCACTGCAGATATGGTAAAAATACCAGCAAAGGGATCTGCAGTCAAATCTGATGTCAGAGAAACAGCCATTCACAGTAACAAAATACAACATTTCAGTTGGTAAGCAAATGTAAAGTATCTCTGATGGATGTGGGATATATATTAGACATATGAAGCTATTTTCCATTTTAAAGGTGATTTCTAAAATAAATTATCAAAGATTAACTTATTCTCTTTAGGATTTAATAAATTTGAGTAAAGACAAACATACAAATAGAACATCATCTCTGCTACACTGTAGCACTTTTTTATTTCTTAAAAATATTTTTAGTGAAAATACAATAAAATTTTACCAATGATATTGAATGTAAAGTGGAATTGAAAAAATAAAATTAAAAATAAAATTAAATATTATTTCTTGTAAAATATTTTTAGTTTTGCAAATCACCACTTATGTAGTCGTTAACCAAAGTGTGACAGCAATTTATGAGAATACCCGTATTGAGCTGCAAGTGAACCCAGAAAGTTAAATGAAAGAGCTAAATTTGAATGTTTTTCTATGAACAGGGCAAATATACTCTCTTCCTGACCCCCCAACTTTTTTTCTTAATAATAAGAAGAAAAAATAATATTGTATTAAACAAATGACCAAGGCTAACTTGGTGGTGCAGTGGATAGAGTATCAAACCAGAACTCTGAAATTTCTAGTTCAAAACCTCAAGGTTGCTGGCTTGAGTATGGGTTTGTTGGCTTGAGTGCGGGCTTACCAGCTTGAGCACAGGATAATCAACATGATCCCAAAGGTGGCCTGCTTGAGCCCAAAAGTTACTGACTGGAAGGCTGAAGGTTGCTGGCTTGAGCACAAAAGCTGCTAGCTTGAGCAAGGGGTAGCAGGCTTGCTTGAGCCCATGGTTACATCCTAATTCAAGGCATGTACAAGAAACAATGGATGTACAACTGAAGTAAAGTAACTACAAATTGATGCTTCTTTATCGCCCTTTCTCTCTTTCTCTCTCTCTCTCTCTCAAAAAATATGATTAATACTGCTATTCATTATAATAAATTCTAATTACTTTGGAAGAAATAAAATTTACTACTTAAAATAAAGCATTTTCTGCCTGACCAGTGGATAGAGTGTTGGAATGGGATGCAGAGGACACAGGTTTGAGACCCCGAGGTCGCCACCTTGAGCGCAGGCTCATCTGGTTTGAGCAAAGTTCACCAGCTTGGACCCAAGGTCACTGGCTCGAGCAAGGGGTTACTCGGTCTGCTGTAGCCCCACGGTCAAGGCACATATGAGAAAGCAATCAAAGAACAACTAAGGTGTCACAATGAAAAACTGATGATTGATGCTTCTCATCTCTCTCCATTCCTGTCTGTACCTATCTATCCCTCTCCCCCCTACTCTCTCTGTAAAAAAAAAACCAACCGAACAAACTAAAACATTTTCTATATTGTGACTTCTATCTCACAGGTTCTGTGCACCTAATGACCAGACTGAGAAACTCAGGTCTGTGCATTGTTCACATTCTTTAGGTATTTCTCCTTTACATGTAGCCTCACTGAGAAATAAACAAATAGGCTAAGGGAGTGAGATGGTAGAGGGGACTTATAGTTGACCAGAGATAGAGGAATGAGCAAATGAATGGATGGATGGATAGCAGCATGACTAGCTTTCAAATTTCTTCTAGCCCTAAGTTTAGGTTCACCACCCTCCCCAGGTTTCCTGGCAGGAAGTTGCTGGATTTTAAATTTGAATACTACTATTAATATTCAAAAAGTCAAATATGCTGGGTTAAAACGGCCTTTTAAAAAAGAAGATATTGACGTCAGAGAAATGGCGCCGTAAGGAGTGATACCAATAAATCTCCCCCAAAATTCAACAAGATCTTCAACCAGAGACAGAAAAATCTATCCTTGGAGCCTCCAGAAGTTCCACATTAAACGTGAAGGTATGATTGAGTGAAAAATTGACTAAATATATAATCAACCCTGAATGAAATAAGGAGAAAGAAACACTCCGCCTTCCTCACTAACCTAAATAAGGGCTGCTTTCACTGGGAACTGGGAGTATAGGAACTGAGGTGAGCATAGGGGTGAATAGAATCAGACTGCAGCACAAATGTCTGAACCAGGCTGTGACATGGACATCCAAGCTGAGGAAAAACTGTGCTTGTGGCAACCCAGTCAACACAAGCTAACACTTGTGCCAAATCCAGACAAAGAAAGGCACTTGGGACAGCCATCCGCCCTGATCTCCTGGTTGGTGCCTGCAGATAGTGGGTGAGAGATTCCTCCTAGAGCCCCGGGAGTGGGCGCTCATGTTACCAGACAGAAGGGCAGAGTCAGAGGCCTTTGTGTGGGCTAAAACCAGAATCTTTGGGTCACCCCTGTGCCCCAAAAAGCAGCGCACGGAGAAGGAGTGGGAGCAAAATTCCCTATGCTCAAACTTTTTCATGTGGGTGGGGAACCTCACTTGGAGCGAGAGGCAGCCGGCCTGATAGTCTGGTTGGCGAGCACAGAGAGTGGGCAAGAGATTCCCCCAGGAGTGGGCGCCCATGTTACAGGACAGAGGGGTAGAGTCAGAGGTATTTGTGTGGGCTGAAGCCCCGCTTGATTATGCTAGGGCTTCTGACTGATTGAGCCTTACCCAGAGCCCTGTGCTGAGTGAGAATAGAGTGGAGATTCACCAGCTCTTTGAGCCTCTTACTCTCCAGGCAGAGGCATCAGCAACCCCATAGATGGATCATCAGGCTACTAATTCAGGAAGGAAAGACTAGGAGAGAAGCTCCAGGAATGCAGACTCTCTCATTGGCGGAGCCTGCAAATGCTAATGAGCCTCGACTGCCAATGAGACTGAAGCCCAATATATGACATCGTCATAGAGACTTATCAACTGCAAACATTTACCTAAGCGTGCCACAGGGGCAGAACCCGGGTTACAGAGTCACCGACCAGGAAGAGGGAGAGAAAAGAAAAAGCAAGAAGATAAACTTTCAAAATCAAGAATAATACACAGACTTTATAACCTATACCACTTTATCATCTTTGTTTGTTTGTTTCTCTTATCTTCTTGTCTTGATTATTTTCTTCCTTTTCCAGTTTGGTCGTTTAATTCTCTGCCAGTCTTACTCTTTCCTCTCCTTGAACTACACTACCCATAAGTGTTACATTTCCCATTATCTTTTCTTTCTTCTTCCTTTCTCTCTATGAAAGCTTCACTCCAAAAACCTTAACTCTCTCCCTCTCTCTCTCCTTTTATTCTTTTTTCTTCTTTTTGTGTTTTCCTCTTTCTTTTTTTTTTCACTCCCTCTATATTAGTTTCTTCTTCTCCCCTTTACTTTTCCTCTCATTCAATCCCCAATCTCGAAAAATTGTTTTATCTGGGACTGAAATTTTTCTTTATGGCACTTTGGGGGATTTTACTTCGCTTTTTTAACTCAATAGCTGTGCTCCCAATCCTAGCTCTCCATTTTATCTAGTTCTTGCTCAACTAAATACAATAGTAATTTTTTAATTTTTTCCCTTTTTCCTGTTTCCCATTTATTCCTCTCCTCATATCTCTTAGTCAACCATCACCTAAAAGCAAATCATTTTATTTTTGCACAAATTTTTTTCTTTTTTGCATTTTGTGGGCCCACACCCCTTTTTTTGCCCCTTTATCACTTCTCCCCAAATCAGGTGCTTCATTATAGGTAGTTTTTGTTCTATTTAGCACAATATAATTCGCAGTTCACCACAGATTTTCTCAAGAAGGAA
Source organism: Saccopteryx bilineata (assembly GCF_036850765.1). NCBI lineage: Eukaryota > Metazoa > Chordata > Mammalia > Chiroptera > Emballonuridae > Saccopteryx > Saccopteryx bilineata. The sequence continues at coordinate 1,192,447 of NC_089502.1, forward strand.
GGGAGAAGAGAGGAGTGAAAAAAAAGGGGGTAAATTTTTTTATTTTTTAAACTTTTTATTCCTTATTAATTCTCATTAGTACTATCAACAAAACCACACTCAGATGCCATTAAGGAAAATGAAATAGAATATCATGGATACAAAAGACAGAGAGGTAGCACAGATAGATGAGGAAAAATCTAAAAAATTTAATATATTGGAAACCTTAAAGCTAAATGACAGAGAATATAAAATAGAAATTCTAAAAATACTTAGAGATATACAAGAAAACACAGAAAGGCAATTTAGGGAGCTCATAAAACAACTCAATTAACCAAAGAATATATTACCAAGGAAATTAAAACTATAAAAACAAATCAAACAGAGACGAAAAACTCAATTCATGAGCTGAAAAATGAGGTAACAAGCTTAGCTAATAGAACAGGCCAGATAGAAGATAGGATTAGTGAAATAGAAGACAAGCAACTTCAGGCACAACAGAGCGAAGAAGAAAGAGATCCAAAATCTAAAAAGAATGAGAAAGCCCTACAAGAATTGTCTGACTACATCAAAAAGAATAACATAAGAATAAGAGGTATATCAGAGGGAGAAGAGAGAGAAAATGGAATGGAGAACATATTCAAACAAATAATAGATGAGAACTTCCCAAGCCTGTGGAAAGAAATAAAACCTCAAATTTAAGATGCAAACAGAACTTCGAGTTTTCTTAACCCCAACAAACCTACTCCAAGGCACATCATAATGAAATTAGCACAAAACAATGACAAGAAAAAATTCTCAAGGCAGCCAGGGAAAAGAAGAATACAACATATAAAGGACGGTCCATTAGATTATCATCAGAATTCTCAATAGAGACTCTACAAGCGAGAAAAGAGTGGACTAACCTGACCTGTGGTGGCTCGGTGGGATAAAGCATCGACCTGGAACACTGAGATTGCCGGTTGGAAACCTTGGGCTTGCCTGGTCAAGGCACATATAGGAGTTGATGCTTCCTGCTTCTCCCCCCTTTTCTCTCTCTCTCTCTCTCTCTCTCTCTCTCCACTCTCTCTAAAAATCAATAAATAAAATATTTAAAGAAAAAAGAAAAGAGTGGACCCTAATATTTAAAGTCCTGAAATAGAGGAACTTTCAGGCATGAATATTATACCCATCAAAGCTATCCTTCAAATATGAAAGAGAAATAAAAACATTCACAGATACAAAAAAAAGATGAGGAAATTTATCACCAGAAAACCCTCACTCCAGGAAATACTAAATGGGGTTTTCCAACCAGATAAAAAGAACAAAACAAAACAAAACCACACGTAAAAGCTCCAACAAGAAGACAATAAAACCAAGTTTAAACTGTGACAACAAAAACAAAAAAAGGGGGAGAGGACAGAGATTAACAGTAGCAAAGGATGATGGAGTGCAAAACTACTAACAAGATAGTACACTACAATGAACAGGGTAGGAACCCTTTTCATTACTTAATGGTAATCAATATTGAAAAATAACACCACAGAAGCACATGATTTAAAAAACATAGCAACAGAGGAAAGATGTATAGAATACAACCAAACAAAAACAAAAGATAGAAAAACGAAAGAGAAGAATCAAACATGACACAAAACTTACAGAAAGCAATGTATAAAATGGCAATAGGGAACTCACAAGTGTCAATAATTATACTGAATGTAAATGGATTAAACTCACAAATAAAAAAACACAGAGTAGCAGAATGGATAAAAAAAAGAAAATCCAACTGTATGCTGCCTACAAGAAACACATATAAGCAACAAGGATAAAAACAAATTCAAAGTGAAAGGCTGGAAAACAATACTCCAAGCAAATAACATCCAAAATAAAAAGCAGGCATAGCAATACTCATATCTGATAATGCTGACTATAAGACAGCAAAAGTACTCAAAGACAAAAGTGGTCATTTCATAATGATTAAGGGGACGCTGAATCAAAAAGACATAAAAATTCTTAATATATATGCACCATACCAAGAAGCAACAAAATATATAAGACAGCTACTTATTGATCTTAAAACTAAAACTGACAAAAATACAATCATACTTGGAGACTTCAATACTCCACTGACGCTCTAGATCAGTCATTCAAACAGAGAATCAATAAAGATATACTGGCCTTAAACAAAACACTAGAGCACCTGGATAAGATAGACTTCTACAGGACATTTCATCCCAAAGTGACTGAATATACACTCTTCTCCAGTGTACATGAATCATTTTCAAAAACTAACCATATGTTGGGCCAGAAAAACATCAGCAAATTCAGAAAAATCGAAGTTGTACCAAGAATATTTTCTGATCGTAAAGCCTTGAAACTAGAATTCAAGTGCAAAAAAGCGGGAAACCTCCCCCAAAAATGTGGAAACTAAACAACATACTTTTAAAAACTGAGTGGGTAAAAGAAGAAATAAGCAAAGAGATCAAAAGATATATACAGACAAATGAAAATGACAATATGACATATCAGAATCTATGGGATTCAGCAAAAGCAGTGATAAGAGGGAAGTTCATATGACTTCAGGCCTATATGAAAAAACATGAGAGAGCCCCAGTGAACCACTTACCTTCACACCTTAAGGAACTGGAAAAAGAAGAACAAAGAAAACCCAAAACCAGCTGAAGAAAGGAGATAATAAAAATCAGAGCAGAAATAAAAAGAATAGAGAACAGAAAAACTACAGAAAAAATTAATAGAACAAGGAGCTGGTTCTTTGAAAAGATCAACAAAATTGACAAAACCCTGGCAAGACTTACCAAGAAAAAAAGAGAAAGAACTCATATAAACAAAATCCAAAATGAAAGAGGAGAAATCACCATGGACATCATAGATATACAAAGAATTATTGTAGAATACTATGAAATACTTTATGCCACTAAATTCAAAAATCTAGAAGAAATGGATAAATTCCTAGAACAATACAACCTTTCTAGACTGAGTCAAGAAGAAGCAGAAAGCCTAACCAGATCAATTAGTAGGGAAGAAATAGAAAAAACCATGAAAAACCTCCCCAAAAATAAAAGTCCAGGACCAGACAGTTATACTAGTGAATTCTATCAAACATTCAAAGACTTGGTTCCTATTCTACTCAAAGTTTTCCAAAAAATTGAAGAAGAAACAATACTTTCAAACACATTTTATGAGGCCAACATAACCATCATACTGAAACCGGGCAAATACAGCACAAAAAAGAAAACTACAGACCAATATCTCTAATGAATACAGATGCTAAAATACTAAACAAATATTAGCAAATCGAATACAACAACATATTAAAAAAATAATACATCACGATCAAGTGGGATTCATCCCAGAATCTCAAGGATGGTTCAACATACTTAAAATGGTTAACATAATTCACCATATCAACAAAACAAAGAACAAAAACCACATGATCTTATCAATAGATGCAGAAAAGGCATTTGATAAAATACAACACAATTTTATGTTTAAGACTCTCAATAAAATGGGTATAGAAGGAAAATATCTTAACATGATAAAGGCCATATATGATAAACCATCAGCTAACATCATATTAAATGGCACAAAACTGAAGGCTTTCCCCCTTAAATCAGGAAAAAGACAGGGTGGTCCACTCTCTCCACTCTTATTTAATGTGGTGCTAGAGGCACTAGCCAGAGCAATCAGACAAGACAAAGAAATAAAAGGCATCCATATCGGAAAAGAAGAAGTAAAGGTATAACTTTTTGCAGATGATATGATCCTATACATTGAAAACCCCAAAGAATCCACAAAAAGAATGCTAGAAACAATAAACTAATACAGTAAGGTTGCAGGATACAAAATTAACATACAAAAGTCCATAGCTTTTCTATATGCCAACAATGAAACATTTGAGAATGAACTCAAAAAAATAATCCCCTTTACGATTGCAACAACAACAACAAAAAAATACCTAGGAATCAACATAACAAAGAATGTAAAGGACTTATATAATGAAAACTACAAACCATGGTTAAGGGAAATCAAAAAAGATACAATGAGATGGAAGAATATTCTTTGCTCTTGAATAGGAAGAATAAATATAATCAAGATGGCCATATTACCCAAAGCAATATATAAATTTTATGCAATTCCAATCAAAATTCCTATGACATTCTTTAAAGAAATGAAACAAAAAAATCATCAGAATTATATGGAACTATAAAAAACAACGAATAGCCAAAGCAATCCTAAAGAAAAAAGAACGAAGCTGGAGGCATTACAATACCTGACTTCAAACTATATTATAGAGCCATGACAATCAAAACAGCATGGTATTGGCAGAAAAATAGACACTCAGACCAATGGAACAGAATAAAAAGCCCAGAAATAAAACCACACATATATGGTCAAATAATTTTTGATAAAGGGGCCAACAACACACAATGGAGAAAAGAAATCCTCTTCAATAAATGGTGCTGGGAAAACTGGAAAGCCACATGCAAAGGAATGAAACTCGACTACAGTTTGTCCCCTTGAACTAAAATTAATTCATAATGGATCAAATACATAAATATAAGATCTGAAACAATAAAGTACATAGAAGAAGACATAGGTACTAAACTCATGGACCTGGGTTTTAAAGAGCATTTTATGAATTTGACTCCAAAGGCAAGGGAAGTGAATGCAAAAGTAAATGAATGGGACTACATCAGACTAAGAAGTTTTTGCTCAGCAAGAGAAACTGACAAAAAAATAAACAGACAGCCAACTAAGTCGGAAACGATATTTTCAAACAACAGCTCAGATAAGGACCTAATATCCAAAATATACAAAGAACTCTTAAAACTCAACAAGAAACAAACAAACAATCCAATAAAAAAATGGGAAGAGGACATGAACAGACACTTCTCCCAGGAAGAAATACAAATGGCCAACAGATATATGCAAAGATGCTCATCTTTATTAGTTATTAGAGAAATGCAAATCAAAACTACATTGAGATACCACCTCACACCTGTTAGATTAGCTATTATTAACAAGACAGGTAATAGCAAATGTTGGAAAGGCTGAGGAGAAAAAGCAACCCTCATTCACGGTTGGTGGGAATGTAAAGTAGTACAACCATTATGGAAGAAAGTATGGTGGTTCCTCAAAAAACTGAAAATAGAACTACCTTATGACCCAGCTATCCCACTTCTGGGTATACACCACCAAAACTCAGAAACATTAATATGTAAAGATACATGCAGCCCCATGTTCATTGCAGCATTGTTCACAGTGGCCAAGACATGGAAACAACCAAAAATCCCTTCAATATAAGACTGGATAAAGAGGATGTGGCACATATACACTATGGAATACTACTCAGCCATATGAAATGATGACATGGGATCATTTACAACAACATGTTGGGATCTTGATAACATTATACGAAGTGAAATAAGTAAATCAGAAAAAACCAAGAACTGCATTATTCCATACGTAGATGGCACATAAAAATGAGACTAAGTGCCTGACCTGTGGTGGCGCAGTGGATAAAGCATCGACCTGGAAATGCTGAGGTCGCCGGTTCGAAACCCTGGGCTTGCCTGGTCAAGGCACATATGGGAGTTGATGCTTCCAGCTCCTCCCCCCTTCTCTCTCTCTCTGTCTCTCTGTCTCTCTCTCTCCCTCTCTCTCTCCTCTCTAAAAATGAATAAATAAAAAAAATAAAATAAAATAAAAAATAAAAATGAGACTAAGAGACATTGATAAGAGTGTGGTGGTTCCGGGGGGGGGGGGGGAGGAGAGGAAAAGAGAGAGGGGGAGGGGCACAAAAAAAACTAGATGGAAGATGACGGAGGACAAGGTACGCAACATAATTGATTGACAAGATAACCTGGACATGTTTTCTTTGAACATATGTACCCTGATTTATTGATGTCACCCTAGTAAAATTAAGAAAAATTAAAAAAAGTAAAAAAATAATATAAAAATATATGGTCTTCCAGGGAGTAGAAATGATCCTTTTGTTCTCCTCTGATGTAATAGGCCTCATGGGTATTTAAAAGCCCCTCTTGATGACAAAGATGATAGTGTGTATATATATATATACACACACACACACACACACACACACACACACATACATGGGAAGATGAAGTAAATTCAAAACAGAATTGACAGGTAAAAAATAAAAAATAAAAAAATAAAAAGAAGACATTATTTATATGTGTGTAAAAGATTAACTGGGTAATTAGTAGAAGTGATTTGAGAAAAGGAAACCACAAAAGGCCATGTCGGCTAATGTATGTGGTAAAAAATGGAAGAAAAGATTACTACTGTTCTGTTTTATTAAAAAAAGTAGACATGTGTACAATATGTTTTCTAAAATGCAGGCAATCACATTATTTTTCTTTTTTGTAATAATTTTATTTTTTTTAATGGGGTGACATCAATAAATCAGGATACATATATTCAAAGATAACAAGTCCAGGTTATCTTGTCGTTCAATTATGTTGCATACCCATTACCCAGAGTCAGATTGTCCCCTGTCACCTTCTATCTAGTTTTCTTTGTGCCCCTCCCCCTCCTCCTTTCCCTCTCCCTTTCCCCCCTCCCCCACCCCCAGTAACCACCACACTCTTATCAATGTCTCTTAGTTTCACTTTTATGTCCCACCTATGTATGGAATAATGCATTTCCTGGTTTTTTCTGATTTACTTATTTCGCTTCGTATCATGTTATCAAGATCCCACCATTTTCCTGTAAATGATCCAATGTCATCATTTCTTATGGCTGAATAGCATTCCATAGTGTATATGTGCCACATCTTCTTTATCCAGTCATCTATTGAAGGGCGTTTTCGTTGTTTCCATGTCCTGGCCACTGTGAACAATGCTGCAATGAACATGGGGCTGCATGTGTCTTTACGTATCAATGTTTCTGAGTTTTGGGGGTATATACCAAGTAGAGGGATTGCTGGGTCATAAGGTAGTTCTATTTTCAGTTTTTTTGACGAACCACCATACTTTCCTCCATAATGGTTGTACTACTTTATATTCCCACCAACAGTGGATGAGGGTTCCCTTTTCTCCACAGCCTCTCCAAAACTTGCTATTACCTGTCTTGCTAATAATAGCTAATCGAACAGGTGTGAGGTGGTATCTCATTGCAGTTTTGATTTGCATTTCTCTAATAACTAAAGAAGATGAGCATCTTTTCATATATCTGTTGGCCATTTGTATTTCTTCCTGGGAGAAGTGTCTGTTCATATCCTCTTCCCATTTTTTGATTGGATTGTTTGTTTGTTTGTTGTTGAGTTTTATGAGTTTTTTCTATATTTTGGATATTAGGCCCTTATCTGAGCTGTTGTTTGAAAATATCATTTCCCATTTAGTTGGCTTTCTGTTTATTTTGTTATCAGTTTCTCTTGCTGAGCAAAAACTTCTTAGTCTGACGTAGTCCCATTCATTAATTTTTTGCCTTCACTTCTCTTGTCATAGGAGTCAAGTTCATAAAATGCTCTTTAAAACCCAGGTCCATGAGTTTAGTACCTATGTCTTCTTCTATGTACTTTATTGTTTCAGATCTTATGTTTAGATCTTTGATCCATTTTGAGTTAATTTTAGTACAGGGGGACAAACTGTAGTCGAGTTTCATTCCTTTGCATGTGGCTTTCCAGTTTTCCCAGCACCATTTATTGAAGAGGCTTTCTTTTCTCCATTGTATGTTCTTGGACCCTTTATCGAAAATTATTTGACTATATATATGTAGTTTTATTTCTGGACTTTCTATTCTGTTCCATTGGTCTGAGTGTTTATTTTTCTGCCAATACCGTGCTGTTTTGATTGTTGTGGCCGTATAATAGAGTTTGAAGTCAGGTATTGTAATGCCTCCAGCTTCATTCTTTTACTTTAGGATAGCTTTGGTTATTTGGGATTTTTTATAGTTCCATATAAATCTGATGATTTTTTGCTCTATTTCTTTAAAAAATGTCATTGGTAGTTTGATGGGAATTGCATTAAATTTGTATATTGCTTTGGGTAATATAGCCATCTTGATTATATTTATTCTTCCTAGCCAAGAACAAGGTATATTCTTTCATCTCATTATATCTTTTCGATTTCCCTTAACAATGGTTTATAGTTTTCATTATATAAGTCCTTTACATTCTTTGTTATGTTTATTCCTAAATATTTTATTTCTTTTGTTGCAATCGTGAAGGGAATTATTCTTTTGAGTTTGTTCTCAATTGTTTCATTGCTGGCATATAGAAAGGCTATTGACTTCTGTATGTTAATTTTGTATCCTGCGACCTCACTGTATTGGCTTATTGTTTCTAGTAGTCTTTTTGTGGATTCTTTCGGGTTTTCGATGTATACGATCATATCATCTGCAAAAAGTGATACATTTACTTCTTCTTTTCCAATATGGATGCCTTTTACTTCTTTGTCTTGTCTGATTGCTCTGGTTAGAACCTCTAGTACCACATTAAATAAGAGTGGAGAGAGTGGACAACCCTGTCTTGTTCCTCATTTAAGGGGGAAAGCCTTCAGTTTAGTGCCATTTAATATGATGTTAGCTGATGGTTTATCATATACGGCCTTTATCATGTTGAGATATTTTCCTTCTAATCCCATTTTGTTGAGAGTCTTAAACATAAAATTGTGTTGTATTTTATCAAAAGCCTTTTCTGTGTCTATTGATAAAATTATGTGGTTTTTGTACTTTGTTTTGTTGATATGGTGTATTACGTTAACCGTTTTACGTATGTTGAACCATCCTTGAGATTCTGGGATGAATCCCACTTGATGATGATGTATCATTTTTTTAATATGTTGTTGTATTCGATTTGCTAGTATTTTGTTTAGTATTTTAGTATCTGTATTCATTAGAGATATTGGTCTGTAGTTTTCTTTTTTTGTGCCATCCTTGCCAGGTTTTGGTATGAGGGTTATGTTGGGCTCATAAAATGTGTTTGGAAGTATTGCTTCTTCTTCAATTTTTTGGAAGACTTTGAGTAGAATAGGAACCAAGTCTTCTTTGAATGTTTGATAAAATTCACTGGTATAGCCATCAGGGCCTCTACTTTTATTTTTGGGGAGGTTTTTCATGGATTTTTCTTTTTCTTCTCTACTAATAGGTCTGTTTAGGCTTTCTGCTTCTTCTTGACTCAGTCTAGGAAGGTTGTATTGTTCTAGGAATTTATCCATTTCTTCTAGGTTGTTGAATTTAGTGGCATAAAGTTTTTCAGAGTATTCTACAATAATTCTTTGTATATCTATGGTGTCCGTGGTGATTTTTCCTCTTGATTTTGGATTTTGTTTATATGAGTTCTTTCTCTTTTTTCCTTGGTAAATCTTGCCAAGGGTTTGTCAATTTTCTTGATCTTTTCAAAGAACCAGCTCCTTGTTCTATTAATTTTTTCTATAGTTTTTCTGTTCTCTAATTCATTTATATCTGCTCTGATTTTTATTATCTCCTTTCTTCGGCTGGTTTTGGGTTGTCTTTGTTCTTCTTTTTCCAGTTCCTTAAGGTGTGAAGTTAAGTGGTTCACTTGGGCTCTCTCTTGTTTGTTCATATAGGCCTGAAGTGATATGACCTTCCCTCTTATCACTGCTTTTGCTGCATCCCATAGATTCTGATATGTCGTATTGTCATTTTCATTAGTCTGTATATATCTTTTGATCTCTGCACTTATTTCTTCTTTGACCCATTCATTGTTTAAAAGTATGTTGTTTAGTTTCCACATTTTTGTGGGATTTTTTTCCTTTTTTTTGCAGTTGAATTCTAGTTTCAAGGCTTTATGATCAGAAAATATGCTTGGTACGACTTCGATTTTTCTGATTTGCTAATGTTGTTTTTGTGGCCCAATATATGGTCAATTCTTGAGAATGATCCATGTACACTGGAGAAAAATGTATACTCAGTCACTTTGGGATGAAATGTCCTGTAGATGTCTATCATATCCAGGTGCTCTAGTGTTTTGTTTAAGGCCACTATGTCTTTGTTGATTCTCTGTTTGGATGACCGATCTAGAGCCATCAGGGGTGTATTGAGGTCTCCAAGTATGATTGTATTTTTGTCAGTTTTTGTTTTAAGGTCAAAAAGTAGCTGTCTTATATATTTTGGTGCTCCTTGGTTTGGTGCATATATATTAAGAATTGTTATGTCTTCTTGATTCAGCGTCCCCTTAGACATTATGAAATGGACATTTTTGTCTCTGAGTACTTTTGCTGTCTTGTAGTCAGCATTATCAGATATGTGTATTGCTACGCCTTGTTTTTTTTGGATGTTATTTGCTTGGAGTATTGTTTTCCAGCCTTTCACTTTGAATTTGTTTTTATCCTTGTTACTTAGATGAGTTTCCTGTAGGCAGCATACAGTTGGGTTTTCTTTTTTAATCCGTTCTGCTGCTCTGTGTCTTTTTATTTGTGAGTTTAATCCATTTACATTCAGTGTAATTATTGACACTTGTGAGTTCCCTATTGCCATTTTATATCTTGCTTTCTGTTAGTTTTGTGTCTTGTTTGATCCTTCTTTTTCCTTTTTCTATCTTTTGTTTTTATTTGGTTGTATTCCATATATCTTTCCTCTGTTGCTATCTTTTTTATCTCATGTGCTTCTGTGTTGGTTTTTTTAATGGTGGTTACCTTTAAGTAATGAAAAGGGTTCCTACCCTGTTCATTATAGCGCACTATTTTGTGAGTACTTTTGCACTCCATCGTCCTTTGCTACTGTTAATCTCCATCTTCTCCCCCCCTTTCTTTTTGTTGTTGTCACAGTTTAAATTTGGTTTTATTGTGTTCTTCTTGGAGCTTTTACTTGTGGCTCTGTTTTTTTTCGTTCTTTGTATCTGATTGGAGAACCCCCTGTAGTAATTCCTGGAGTGGGGGTTTTCTAATGCTAAATTTCCTCATCTTTTCTGTATGTGTGAATGTTTTATTTCTCCTTCATATTTGAAGGATAGCTTTGATGGGTATAGTATTCGTGGCTGAAAGTTCCTCTCTTTCAGGATTTTAAATATTCGGGTCCACTCTCTTCTAGCTTGTAGAGTTTCTGTTATGAAATCTGATGATAATCTAATGGGCTTTCCTTTATATGTTGTATTCTTCTTTTCCCTGGCTGCCTTGAGAATTTTTTCTTTGCTGTTGATTTGTGCCAATTTCATTATGATATGCCTTGGAGTAGATTTGTTGGGGTTAAGAAAACTCAGAGTTCTGTTTGCTTCTTGAATTTGAGGCTTTAGTTCTTTCACAGGCTTGGGAAGTTCTCATCTATTATTTGTTTGAGTATGTTCTCCATTCCATTTTCTCTCTATTCTCCCTCTGATATACCTATTATTCTTATGTTATTCTTTTTGATGGAGTCAGATAATTCTTGTAGGGCTATCTCGTTTTTTTCAATTTTTGAGTCTCTTTCTTCTTTTCTCTGTTGTGCCTCAAGTTGCTTGTCTTCTATTTCACTAATCCTCTCTTCTATCTGACCTGTTCTATTAGCTAAGCTTGTTATTCGTTTTTCAGCTCGTGAATTGAGTTTTTCATCTCTGTTTGATTTGTTTTTATAGTTTCAGTTTCCTTGGACATATATTCTTTGTGTTCATTGAGTTGTTTTCTGAGCTCCCTAAATTGCCTTTCTGTGTTTTCTTGTATATCTCGGAGGATTTTTAAGATTTCTATATTGAATTCTTTGTCATTTTGCTCCAAGGTTTCCAATATATTAAATTTTTTCTCCATAGATTTTTTCTCATCTAGCTGTGTTACTTCTCATTCTTTTGTATCCATGATATTTGATTTTCTCTTCCTTAATGGCATCTGAGGGTGGTTTTGTTGATAGTATTAATGAGATTTAATAAAGAATAAAAAGTTAAAAAATAAAAAATCGAAAAGAGTTGGTTTTTTTAAAAGAAAATTAATAATGAAATAAAGAAAAATAAAATTAAAAAAAATTTTTAAATAAAGGAAATAATCCTCCCCCTCCTTTTTTCCTCTCCTCTTCTCTCCCTTCTTTCTTGAGAAAATCTTGTGGTGAACTGTGAATTATAACAAACAATGCCTGTAATGGAGGGCCTGAATTGGGGAAAAGTAATAAAGCGTCAAAAAAAAAAAAAGATAAAAGAAGGGGGTATGGACCCACAAAAAGCAAATAAGAAAAAAATTTGGGTCAAGAATAAAATGATTTGCTTTTAGGTGTTGGTTGACTAAGAGTTATGATGAGAGGAATAAGAGGGAAACAGAAAAATGGGGGGACAAATTAAAAAATTACTATTGTATTTAGTCGAACAAAAACTAGATAAAATGGAGAGCCAGGGATGGGAGCACTGCTAGTGAGTTAAAAAGGTGAAGTAAAAACCCCCAAAATTCCTTAAACATAAGTTTGAATCCCAGATAAGATAATTTGTTTGTTATTGAGGTTTGAATGAGAAAAGATGTAAAGGAAAAAGGAAGAAATTAATTTAGAGGGAGAAAAGAAAGAGAGAGAGAGAAAAAAAGGGCGAACCACTAAAAGAAGAAAAAAGAAAAGAGTAGAGAGAGAGAGAGAGTTAAGGGTTTTGGAGTGCAACCCTCATAGAGAGAAACAAAGAGGAAAGAAAAGATAATGGGAGATGTAACACTTATGGGTAGTGTAGTTCAAGGAGAGGAGGAGTAAGACCAGAGGAGAGTTAATCGGCCAAATTGGAGGAGGAAAAAAATATCAAGAATGAAGATAAGAGAAAAAAAAAGAACAAATATAATAAAATGGGATAAGTTATAAAGTCTGTGGATTATTCTTGATTTTGAGAGGTTATCTTCTTGCTTTTTCTTTTCTCTCCCTCTTCCTGGTCAGTGACTCTGTACCCTGGGTACTGCCCCTTTGGCACGCTCAGGTAGAGGTTTGCAGTTGATAAGTCTCTATGGTGATGTCATGTATTGTGCTTTAGTCTCGTTGGCAGTCGAGGTTCATTAGCATTTATAGGCTCTGACAGTGAGAGAGTCCGTGTTCCTGGAGCCTTTCTCCTAGTCTTTCCTTCCTGAATTAGTAGCCTGATGATCCAGCTATGGGGTTGCTGCTGCCTCTGCCTGGATAGTAAGAGGCTCAAAGAGCTGGCAACTCCCCACTCTATTACCACTCAGCACAGGGTTCTGGGTATGTCTCAGTCAGTCAGAGCTGCTAGCATAATCAGGCGGGGTTTCTGCCCACTCAAAGACCTCTGGCTCTGCCACTCTGTCCAGTAACACAGGCGGGCGCCCACCCCTGGGGTGCTTGGAGGAAACTCTCGCTCACTATCCGCACGCGCAGACCAGGATATCCTGCTGGCAGTCTCACGCTCTAAGTGAAACCCCAACCGCATGGAAACGTTCTAGCGTTGGAATTGGCTCTCGATCCGTCCCCGTGTGTGGCTTTTGCAAGGCGCTGGGGCGGCCCAAGATTCCACTTTGGCCCACACAAAGGCCCCTGACTCTGCCACTCTGTGCGATAACATGGGCGCGCACTGCCAAGGCACTCGGAGGAATCTCTCACTATCTGCGCGCACAGACCAGGATATCCGGCTGGCCGCGTTTCCCAGACGCTGAGTGAAACCCCCACCAGCACGGAAAAGTTCCACCATTGTAATTAGTTCTCACTCCTTCCCATAAGCGGCTTTCCCAGGGTGCTGGGGCTGCCCAGAGATTCTGCTTTCGGCCCACACAAAGGCCTCTCACTCTGCCTCTCTGTGGGGTAACACGGGCACCCACTCCCGGGGCTTTGGAAGAAATCTCTCGCCCACAATCTGCGCCGACCAGGAGATCGAGTAAAATGGCTGCCCCTCTTGTCTTTCTTTGTCTGGGTTTGGCACGATTGTTAGCTTGTATTGCCCGGGTTGCCACATGAACAGTTTTTCCTCAGCTTGGATCTCTGTGCCACAGCCTGGTTCGGCCGCTTGTGCCGCAGCCTGGATCTATTCACCCCCTTTGCCCACCTCAGTTTCTATATTCACAGTTCCCAGAGAAAACCGCCCTGTTTAGGTTAGTGTGGAAGGCAGAGCATTTCTTACTCCCTATTTCCTTCGGGGTTTGGTTATATATTCAGCCAATTTTTTGCTCGACCATACCTTCGGGTGTATTGCGAAACATCTGGAGGCTCCAAGGATAGGATTTTCTGTTTCTGGTTGAAGATCTTGTTGAGGTTTGGGGGAGATTTATCGGTATCGCTTCCTACCCCGCCATTACTCTGACGTCATCTGCCATTACTCTGACATCATCTTATTTTTCTAATACATCAATTATTTTAAATGTTGAAGCACTGCGTACAAGATTTAATAAGCTTAAAATTTTTCACCTCTTGAAAAAAACAATAGGACAATGACAATTTTAGTCTTGCCCTGTCACTAACTGTGTGTTTTGTGACCTTGGACAAATCACTTCTCTTTTCTGTGCTTCAGTTTCTGCATTTACTTTGAGGCTGTCATACCAGATAAGTTCCTTCTTGTGTCCAACGTCCATGATTCTTCTCCAATCAGTGTGGACATGGAGAGCATGGTGTAGCTTAAGGGGTACAGAACAGAATAAATTGAGAGATGTTTGGAGTAAGTGGGGTTAGAGATCAAGAAGGATAAGTCTGTAATCAAAAGTAACACTTAACTCATCTGGATCCATGCCAGTTATTTAGCTTAAAATGACAGGACTTCTGTAATAAATGAAGGCTGAAACAACAAGACATACCACACACTTAAAGCCCAGGTGGGAGGATGAATGATAAGACAATAATCAGAGAAGTCTATTCTTTATGTAATAAGGATTGCTGTACAATAGCATTACTTTCTTTGAATTATGGGAGACTGCGGAGTACCAACTATTATATGAAACGATGATGTGGCATATATACAATTAATATTTACTATGATTAAAAAGCATTATGTGAAAAAGAAATGGAATAAGTTACATTCTTCATGCTTAGCATCCAAATTTCATTGGTTACATTCAAACTAGGAAGAAACTACCATATTCTGGAAAGAAAAAAAATACACACCCCTTTTCTAAAAGCAGACTCTTGAGACTTGGCACTGAGCTTTGTGATAGAGTTTTGTGTAAATGGACTAGACTAAATACCAAGAAAAAAAGCAAAAGAGAATGAAGAACTCTCCTGCTAATGAAGTCAGACAAGGGCCAAGAAAGAAGGAGCAAAGAAGAGGCCAAAACAGAAAGCTGGAGAGCCCTAAGGAAAGACCCAGACTGCACAGTATATATAAGAACCCTAGATGAAGGGAAAATAAAGTGTTTGTCAAAGACTTGCAACTACAGAAGGAGGAAAGGGAGCAACTGAGCCCTGATTAAGCACTGTAAGTGGGTCTCAACAAGACATTACTGAAGGACAGGAACCAAGTTGTACGCATCTCAGTTTCTTCAGTACTGTGCCCCACTTTTGAAATATATAGCTGATAAACTAGTAGAAGCAGTAGGCAAAAACCATCATCATTTAGGAGAGAAAAGATCCAGGATGATTTAAAGGTGATTTACCAAAAAGTTCACCTTCTATGAACATTGAAAAAAAGTTCAATTCTTTAGGACACAGACAAATGGAAGTAGTCATTAGTGCACACTACTCTAAGTAAAGAGAATGTTTAGAGGTGTGGAGTGGGTGTGAGGGACAGCTCTTACTGGGCAAAGTGTGGTTTAAAGACCATAAGCATGAATATCTCCTGGAAGCTTGTTAGACATGTAGAATCTCAGGCCCTGTCCTAGATACTCTGAATCAGAATTTACATTTGAACCAGATCTCCAAAGGGTTTATAGTCACATTAAAGTTAGGGAAGCACTGTACTAAACAGGGGTCAGAAAACATTTTTTTTCTGTTAAAAGCCAGATACCAAACAGGTATTGGAGAATATCCTCATTTTTTGTTACTACTGCTAAGGCAGCAGTGGTGGCTACATCTCCAACTCAACCCCCTCCCCCGTCCTCCCCCATCCTTTCTCCTTTACAAGACTTTAAAAGTGTGAAATCCATTCTCTACTCACAGGGACTGGTGAGATTGAGCCCACAGGGCTTGGTTCCCTACTCCCACACACAGAACTGAGCTCAGAGACAGTGGTGGTTCAGAAAGCACAGCACATAGAGTTAAAATCCCCAGAGCTAAGTATGAATATGAGCTTACAAGAGTGTCTTAACCACTCTATGCCACAGTTACCTTGCATGTAAAATGAGGCTACTTGTAGTACCTACCTCACAGAATTGTTGAGAGTAGTAATAAGATAATGTACTTTAAAGCACTTTAGAAACTATAAGGCTATTATCCTGATTATTTTTGTCTCATTCAACGTGAAAGAGTCCAGCTTGGACTAAAGCTGTCTTCCTTTCATACCCAAATTGCCATCCTTCATTTGTCCTTAGCACAGAGGCTTGCTCAGCTTGAGATAAGAAAACAAAGCCAAGCAAAGAACAAAAACAAAAAACCAACCAACCAAACAAACAAACAAACAAAAAATAGACCTGAAGCTCATTTCAAATCATCACCTCATAAAATCCCCAGCTACGTTTTTTGCTTTTGTATCATCTTTTCTCCTTCTGGCATATTTTAAAGTTCCTTTAAAGTGACATTCTACGTGAATTCACTTACATCCAAATAATTCAACTTGATATCTCAAATCCCCATAATCTTGTGGTCCGCAGAATGTTCTGTTCCACTTTTTAGGCTCACCCTATGCTTTGCACTTGTGTTAAATGATTTATATATATTAAAGCACTATGCTCATAACAACCTTATTAAGTAGCTATTATTACACATTTTTTGCAGATGAGGAAACAAATTCAAAAGAGTAACTAGCCTAAGATAACACAGCTGTGGCAAAGTTGGGATTCAAACCCTACAATTTGATTTGAAGTCCATGTTCTTAACTGCCAAGTCTTGCCAGTAAAGAAGAACATGAATGTTAAGGCATAGAGACACTAAATAAATATAGGGATGGAGTTTAGGACGCACTTTTTCAATGTCATGATAACCTCTGTGTAGACTGGAACTAATCAAAAGAGTGTCTAGCATTTCTGAGATACAATGCCCAGAGATGTAAAAAGGCATGATGTATTTCTAAAAAGGAAAAGGTACATGTATGCATGTTTCTGCACATTTGGCATAAACGTTTCAAGCTCTAGGTGATGAATTTGCTCTGTAATGTATCCACCTACCTCAGTCTAGAGTACTCACATTTTGTGACCCAAAAGCTGAAAGGTTACAGAACCACACACATCATGAGGTGTTCACAGCAGCAGGGGCCATGATGGAGAATGACATCAATGCATAGAGGCCTTGTGAGCCATATCACCCTCTCTGCATGGTTGGTCAAGGTTAATGTTTTGCTTTTTTGACATACTATCAATTATGCTTCCAACAGAGATACTGGACCTTTAGTTTTCTTATAAAATAAGGAACTGAGTTTAATTAAACCATCGGTAACTTGAACCTAATTATTTCAGACAGTATTTAATTAATGTTTCATTGGGTATCTATTGTAATTAAGGTTCCTTTAATAAGACCTTATGTGACATTAAAATATATGACCTTTATCTTCCTTATCTACCATATTCTGACAACACAGATTTGTCATTTTCACTCAAAGGTATAGTTTGATTAAATAGAACAGACCATAAAATTAATCTGGCAAATTATACTTGTTTGTTTCTTTTTTCCTCCCCCCTCAAGGCCTAATAAGTCTTTTAATTAGCAGCACAGATACAAGTGTTCATGCTACCATTTAACTTTTAATTTGCCAAAGTGTTTCTTTTGTACATGAATTTTTGTAACCAAAGCAGATAATAACTATTCTTTATTAATCATAGTGAAAGGTTCAATCTTTAAGATATGAAAAATAATGAGCTAGTTCTTACTTTAACTATGACTAGTGATTGTTTTAAGATATATTGCCGTTAATAAAAGGTTTGGAATCTTGATATTAATAAGCCATCTTAAATAGGAAAATCCCTGTCAGCATTACAAACAAATACAAATTGCACCTTAATATCTAAGGTGATTTGAAAGACGCTCACAATTCACAAGATCTCTATTACACCTGACCAAAACTCCAAATGTCTCCATGGCTTTCTCCCCCAAAGCTACATATATGCAAAACCTGATTGGTAGGCCAGGAAGTTAGTCTCTCATTCGTTAAGAATATATTTTGCTAATAAATTCTTGTTTAGTAAACATGGGGAAAGGTAGGCTAAAGAGAAATATAGTTCAAGGCTTATATTCTCTTCCCACTTTCAGGAACTGCAAAGATGACTCTCTTCTATTTTAGCAACAAAGAACTTGTTGTTTCTTCTAAAACATAGCATCTGTCTCTCTAAAAAAAAGAAAGTTGGAATCTGTCCCAACCAAAGTTGGGAAAAGAAAAAGAAATGTCTGTTCCTTAAAGCCCTGGCTACCTCATTACAAAGTAGTGAACATAAGAAGAGGAGTAGAGGGAAAGGGAGAGTAACCACAGAGGTTTGCACAGAGTCTGGAATACAACTTTCTTATGTCTTATGAGTGAGAATTCTCAGCATACAAAATAAAGAATATCCATGTTCTAGACCAGTGCTGTCCAATACAACTTGCTTCAGTGATGGAAGTATTCTATATCTGCATTTATCAGTATGGTAATCACAGGGTTATTGAGCACTTGAAATGTGGCTAATAAACTAAGGAACTAAATTTTCAACTTTATTTATTTTGAAGTAATCAAAATTTAAATTCAAATAGCCATGTGTAACTAGTGGTTACTTTATTGGACAGGAAAGCTCAAGACAATCTCCAAGCTTTGCTCCACTTCACTCACAGAAAGATAAAATGTTCAGAGCAGCCTCCTTTGTTAAGCATTAAAATACCTGGACCAGCCCACAAAACCCCAGTTACTCCCATGAGTGCGAGGCCAGATTCTGTTGCTCCGCTTGGACACTGCTTCCAGTTCAGACTAATTACTTCCTTCCTCAGCAGCTTTGTCATAATGTTTCTATGGAATAATTTGCCCACATATAGCCACTGACTTTGTCACTGGTGTAACAATGACAACACTACTATGCCATGTGAGGAAGAAAGAAGAAACAAACATAAACTCTTATAAACCATTTTCCAGAAGAAAAAAATACACACACACACACACACACACACACACACCTATAAATAAAAAATGGTATTTTGGGACAGTCTAATCAATAAATAATGTTGGGAAAAATTAAAATTATACATGCAAAAAATAAAACTAGACCATCTCTTTACATCAAATACAAAAAATATTAAAAATGGATTAAATACTGAGTGTCGGCCTGGCATGCAGGAGTCCCGGGTTCGATTCCCAGCCAGGGCACACAGGAGAGGCACCCATCTGCTTCTCCACCCCTCTCCTCTCCTTCCTCTCTGTCTCTCTCTTCCCCTCCCGCAGCCAAGGCTCCAGTGGAGCAAAGTTGGCCTGGGTGCTGAGGATAGCTCTGTGGCCTCTGCCTCAGGCACTAGAATGGCTCTGGTTGCAACAGAGCGACGCCCCAGATGGGCAAAGCATTGCCCTTTGGTGGGCATGCCGGGTGGATCCCGGTCGGGCACATGCTGGAGTCTGTCTGACTGCCTCCCGTTTCCAACTTCAGAAAAATAAAGTCAATAAAAATTTTAAAAAATGGATTAAATACTTAAATGTTAGACTTAACACCATAAAAATATTAGAAGAAAAAACAGGCAGTAAAATCTCAAACATTTCTCATGCCAATATTTTTTCTGGTGTATCTCCTTAGGCAAGAAAAAGAAAAGAAAAAATAAATAAGTCCAACTACATCAAACTAAAAAAGCTTTTGCATAGTAAAGGAAAGTAGCAACTAAATGAAAAGACAAACCATTGAATGGAAGAACATTTTTGTCAATGATACATATGATAAGGGGACAATATACAAAATTTATTAAAAATAAAAACCTACACACAGACAGGCACGCACACACACAAACAATCACAATCTAATTTTAAAAAAACGGGTAAAGGAACTAAGTGGACATTTTTCCAAAGAGACCCACAGATGGCCAATAGACATATGAAAACATGCTTAACATCACTAACCATCAGAGAAATGCAAATTAAAACCAAAATGGAGGTATCACCTCACACCTGTCAGAATGGCTATCATCAATAACCATTAGAGAAAAAAGAATTCTCTTTCACTGTTTAGTGGGTAAAGAGATTGGTGCAGTCACTGTGGAAAGCAGTATGAAGTTACTTTAACAAATTAAAAATGGAACTCCTTTATGACCCAGTGATCTACTTCTGAAAATATATCTAAAGAAATATGAAATACTGGTTTTAAAGAATATATGCACCCCCTATGTTCATTATAGCATTATTTATAATAACCAAGATTTAGAAACAATCCAAGTACTCATTAGTAGATGAGTGGATAAAAAAATGTGGCTCATTTATACAATAGAATACTACTCAGCTATGAAAAAGAAGAAAATCTTACCTTTTGCAACAGCATGGGTAGACCTGGAGAGCATTATGCTAAGTGAAATAAGCCAGTTAGAGAAAAACAAATACCATATGATTTTACTTATATGTGGAATCTAATAAACAAAATGGAAACAGACTGACATCTGTCAGAGCAGAGGGGTTTGGAAGGCTGGATGAAATAGGTGAAGGATTAAGCAAAAAGAAAAAACCCTCATAGACACAAAAACAGTGTGATGACTACCAGAGTGAAAAGGGTAGGAGAGGTAAAATTGGGTATAGTCAGGATAAATGGTAGTGGAACGAGATTTGACAATATACTGCTGATGTATTATGAAATTGTACACTTGAAACATATATAATTCTATTAACCAATATAACCCCAATAAATTCTATTAAAATGGGAAAAATAGCATTTTGGAACACAGGGCCAAGATTCTGGAGCTTTTTCTAATGTGTTAAGTCACTCTGAGGTTAGACCAATTTAAAATAAAACTCAAATATTTCCATTTCTTGGCTGATCCTGAGCAAGTAATTTTATTCTCTGAGTTTTTATAGCTTCCTTTGTAAAACAGAGGTATAACACAGACCTTGCAGATAGATTGAACATCCAAGAAAGTAATGTAGAAGAACATACATTAAGAAACCCTAAAGCAATACAACAATATTATATGTTGTTACTGTTAACAAATTTGTGTTATTGTTAACCCGTTTAACATTATATCTAGTGTCACATGTGAAAAAATAATATTTTTGTT
The DNA here is from genome assembly GCF_036850765.1 of Saccopteryx bilineata. Lineage (NCBI taxonomy): Eukaryota > Metazoa > Chordata > Mammalia > Chiroptera > Emballonuridae > Saccopteryx > Saccopteryx bilineata. Next base: position 1,213,567 of record NC_089502.1, read on the forward strand.
TTTTCCTCATATTCCAGATTGCAACCTAGAGTGGTGGGGGTGAATACTAGGGAATCATAGCATTTATGCTATTGTTGGTCTCATAAGTGCCCAATGGGTTTTAACTTCACAGTCTAAGACCCAGGGAGCAGTAAGTTACTTAGGAACTTGACTTGCTTAAGAAAGGAGACCACATTGGCCTGACCTGTGGTAGCACAGTGGATAAAGCATCGACCTGGAAATGCTGAGGTCGCTGGTTTGAAACCCTGGGCTTGCCTGGTCAAGGCACATATGGGAGTTGATGCTTCCAGCTCCTCCCCCCTGTCTCTGTCTCTCTCTGTCTCTCTCTGTCCCTCTCTGTCTCCTCTCTAAAATGAATAAATAAAATAAAAAAATTTAAAAAAAAACTTTAAAAAAAAAAAAAAAAAGAAAGGAGACCACAGAAAAATCAGAGTAATTCCTGAAAGAGAACATATATTAACACTTATTGACTAAATGGAGTCCATACAGATTTAGCTAAATGATATCAAGAGTCTACATATTAATGCCCAGCTCACATTTCATTTAGTAATAACAGTTCAAAGAGTAGCCAGGGGAGCTGTGGAATTTTGCTGACATTCTGGGGATGTCTCACATCTTGAGCTGGTGTTGGTGGCATGAGTATATACATATTTAAAAATCCATCTTTCTCTAAGCTTAAGATTTGAATCCCTTATTGAATGTAAATTATAAATTAAATCTTTAAAAATTCAATTGGTAACTTCTAAAAAGCATGACCCTGTATATCTTTGTAGTAGCATAATGCCCATTTAAAGTAAGTGACTAACCCAAAGTCATACATGTAATTATCAAAGGGTAAGAGACAGTATGAGAATTCCATTCTCCGAAATCCCAATCCAGTATGCATTCCAATATAACCACTGCTCGTGGAAGACATTTTAAGTTAAGACAGCAAAAAACAAGATTAAGTTGTCAGTGTTCATAATAGAACTGATATTTTTTTGTAATTTTATTTTTTAATGGGGTGACATCAATAAATCAGGGTACATATATTCAAAGAAAACATGTCCAGGTTATCTTGTCATTCAGTTATGTTGCATACCCATCACCCAAAGTCAGATTGTCCTCTGTCACCTTCTATCTAGTTTTCTTTGTGCGCCTCCCCCTCCCCCTTCCCCTCTCCCTCTCCCCCCACCCCCCCGTAACCACCACACTCTTATCAATGTCTCTTAGTCTCGCTTTTATATCCCACCTACGTATGGAATAATGCAGTTCCTGTTTTTTTCTGATTTACTTATTTCACTTTGTATAATGTTATCAAGATACCACCATTTTGCTGTAAATAATCCAATGTCATCATTTCTTATGGCTGAGTAGTATTCCATAGTGTATATGTGCCACATCTTCTTTATCCAGTCTTCTATTGATGGGCTTTTTGGTTGTTTCCATAGAACTGATATTTTTACCAATAAATTTCAGAAGCAATCTTTCTCAGGGAGCATTCACTTACCCAGAAGTGCACTCAAGTCTCCAAACTATAAACACTTCTTAGATTTCTCAGCCCTGAGTGTATTCCTAAAGATCCCTAATACCAACCATCTTGGCCTACATCTGCAACCTGCATCTCAGGAGCACACTGAGGCCAAGCAACAAATCTCTAGAAGAGAGCTATAAGGGGAGAGTTTTGGGGTCTCTTAAGCATTTGCTCATTCAAAACCCTGAAGGTTATAACAAGAGGAAGAATATGTTAAGGAATAAAAATCATAACTTTAGGAAATGAGTTGTAAAATTTCCTGCAATTCAGCTCCCAGCTCAAAAAAATAAAATAAAATTGCTACAGCCAAGATTTGTTAATCTGAAGGTTATTTTCAGAAAATAAAATTACATAATTAAAACCAGCAAGTTTAGAAATAGAACCAGAAAAGTGAAAACATAACAGAGAAATCATGATGACAGATTTTTTATTATTATTGTAAGTGATTGGCTTCCCAAGAGGAATTGTGGTAATGAGAATGATACATATTATTTAATAAAATAGTTGTAGGATACAGTTTATGTGCAATATATAAGTACATATAGTCTGATATTAAATATAGAGAAAGTATTCCCACATAGAGAACATCTTTGTTTAGACTTGTAAAGTGACTCTTTTTACATTAATTACTGAAAAAGATAATGATTGCCATCTCAGTGAATTATGTTGATAAACAAATAGTTATTTTGCTTATATCTTCTTCCTTTAAAAGCCACTGCATTTTAAGAAATTGAGGGTAGGGCAATGATGAAAAGCTGACCATCTTAAAATAAAACAAGATAATCATGATTGTGAAAAAATAGACTTAGGTATATAAATTTTAAAAAAATTACTGATAGTTTCAATGGAATATTTCATTGCAAACACAAATCAGGCATCATTTTAATCCATTTTAATCAAATTGAATTTAGATCACAGACTTTTATATAAAATCTAATTTACTTTGAATTCCCTTATCAGGACTTGTGTGAGTCCTACAGGACAAGGTTAAAGAGATTACATCTGGGTTCATGTCAGCAACATCTGCTAGTTAGTCCTCTGCATGCTGATTTAATGAGAGGTTATGCAAAGCCTGTCAGAAGGACTTCTGTTCCAGGCAGGTGCTTGAGCAAAATCTTCATTTCCATTGCGAGGACTAATGAGTCTTTCAGAAATAGGAAACTGATGCATCACTATCCTCTGATGTATAAAATGTTTAATATTTGTTACCACTTAGTTAAACTTACAAGCAGAAATTCTAACCAATTTTTGTTGTTGTTGTTGTAGTTAAAAAAGGAAGAACCGAAGTTATCCCGAAATTTAGCTTTTTAGAAAACTAGGTTATCCATATTTTCACTAAAACAAAAGTCATCCTGAAGAGGTTTATTTCTATGTGACACAATGTTATAAATAATATGCATATTATAGGAAGGAGATGCATTACACTGCCTATGCTTAGTGAGTGAGGGGACAATAAAAATTACTAACAATGAAAATTCTAATACAACATTTTAAATAAGTTCTATTCATTAAAATATTTCCTATTTTAAGTCACAAATTCTTCCAAGAAAAGCCAAAGGTGTTCCTATAATTATTGTAACAAGAAGAGATTTAAGCCATTAAAATAATCCTTAGCAATTCAATGTTATTCTCCTTCTTTATGCAGCACTCATATGTGAGTGTGCCCAAATTCCTTTTGTCTTTGTTGAAATGATCACTTGTGAGAGATATATTACAAAGAGGTTCAAATTCCAAAATCAATCAAGCCATTTTGTCAAAGATTTACAATTGAGTAATCTGTAATCATATAGATGCCTATGATAATTATCTTCTTTGGAGCATATATTAGTGACCAAGTTAGTTTGTTTTAAAAAGGTGAGGGTGGCCTGACCAGGTGAAGGTGCAGTGGATAGAGCATCGGACTGGGACATGGAGGACCCAGGTTCGAGACCCCAAGGTCGCCAGCTTGAGCATGGGTTCATCTGGTTTGAGCAAAGCTCACCAACTTGGACCCAAGGTCAATGGCTCGAGCAAGGAATTACTCAGTCTGCTGAAGGCCCATGGTCAAGGCACATATGAGAAAGCAATCAATGAACAACTAAAGTGCTACAATGAAAAATTGATGCTTCTCATCTCTTGCTCTCATTTTCTGTCTGTCTGTCCCTGTCTCTCTCTCTCTGACTCTCTCTTTGTCTATCAAAAAAAATGTGAGGGTGGATTAGAAAAATATAGATGTGGCTCTTGATATTTTATTTGGGTGAGATTGGGAAATTCCAAGTTTTTTATTTTTATATCAAAACCCACTTTGCCTATTGTGTAAAAGCTAACAACTTGATGTCATTCTTCATACAACACAGTTTAAATATTCATTTTGTATATGCATAAAATTATAAGAAGATGTGGAATTTTCTCAACAAGTCTGTTATAATCATAAGAAGAATGATTATTCATGGCTGGGGATACAAGATGAACAGGAGTTTGAACTTAAAAGAATACATTAATTTCTCCAATTTCAACAACTGGGATTTTGATTGAACAAGACAAAAGTTTCTCCACTGTTTGTATATTTGAAAGAAGCAGGTATGAGAACACAGGGGTATGATGGAGTTGTTTAGAAGCAGCTGAATACATGAGTTTGCATCTGCTTCAAAATGTATTAACCTAAGGTAATTTTTTTATTTAGTCTTTAGTGAGTTGTAAACCTCTAGTCAAACCCAAGTTCCTACACAAAGGATGATCACTAGACTGCAGCACTAAGACTAAAAGCATCCTGCCATCTCACACAACTTCTCACTACTTGAGAGAAATCTGAGAGAAAATTGCCTCAGCAACAAGGAATGTGAAGGATTAGGATGTTTAATGACTTAGAAGTTGAGTAATATTGATAATTCTCCCAGTGTTTAATCAAACAATTAAGACAAGTTGAAGAGTCAGACAGAGAGTAGTTTAATTTGAGAACAATAAAATACAACAAACAGTCTTGTCCAGACGAGTGAATCTCTGATAAAGTGACAGTATGTCTGAAATGAAGCTTTTCCTACCCCACAGCTGCAGAAGTGAGTGCCCCAATTTACAAACAACCATACGTTCAAATACACATTGATCTGAGTTTGGCTCTTACCCAATTTTAATAATGTATGAAATAATAATGACTGACAAGAATGGAAATATATTACTATCTTCCAGTTCTCATGTGCATTAACTATTAAGTCAGACTTATGAATATTTAGACTTCTAAAATGTGTATTTTCTGATTCTCCTTGCACCTCTTTGTATGCTCACAGGATAAACATGGTTAATATTACTGAATTGCAGAATATGTTAGGAAAACAAGGTTGAATGGTTTTTACAATATTAAGGAAGCACTTCTTAGTGCAACAATTGCCTCAGCTTTTTAGCCATCTTAAAGATCCATCGTTTGATGGAAATCTGTTCACTAGAAAGAAAGGAGGACATAAAAACTAGAAACTTTTTTCAAAGAGGATTTCCTCAGACATTTTAGTGTTGAGTGGTGCAGGTAAAACCTAGAGTGAGAAAATCAGGATTTGCATGTCAATAGATAGGTTTAACATACATTAACATTGGTGAGAACTGCACCATTATTTAAGTGTTAATGAAGACATTTTCCTAATGATGAGTGTGCATTTTTGCATAATGTTTTTGTCTAATGTTTACAGAAATTTTACTTTCCCTAAGCAGCAAGGAAAAATAAAATAAAGACTTCCCTGGTTAAAGAATTGGAAGTTACCATCAAGGTGGCAAAGCAGAATGATTCAGCCCTGTAATAACTAAAATATCACTATCGATCAAAATTAAAAAATATATATATTTCTTCTTCTGTGGCAAAAAATTGTGGCTGTAAAGTTGAAGAGATTTGTCCTTCTCAGTATGAAGCTATAGATTCAAACAGGAATCCTGACCCTTAGCAAGTTAGAAAGGCTACATCCTTGATTGAATACACCATCCTTTCAGTGACCTGAATTTCTTTCAGGATGGTAGGGGCCATGGAAGGATGGGGACAGAGAGATGGAAAAGAAGGGTCAAAAAACAAGTAAGTGAATGTACCTTGGACAGAACATCTAGTTTGTGTTTCAGAAATGCTACTTTTTCCAACATCAATTTCACTTTTTTTTAAAGTCTTTTGAGGTCAAGTGACAACTCCCAAGAATTAGAACTATTACAATGACATTTCAGCCTCTGAATTCAAGTCCCACTTAACAGCTGTCCCAACATTCTCAACACAAACCTGGAAAGAAAGAAGGGCTGGATTCCCACGGGTGAGAAATGTTTTTCTGCAAAAGTCATCCAGAAAGCTTGGAAAATTGAATCCTTGAATGTCTTGACCCATGCTTTCTCTTTCCCTCACAATATGCTCCTTCATGTCTCTTACCTCTCAACTCTTCAGATCCAGATTATTTCCTAGGTGTTATGTTGGAAAATAAGTGGCCTTTTATAGTCAATATTTTTCTCTATATCCTCTGCTTCCAACTTCCCTTATGTACTTCTTCCCTTCTTTCCTCAAATCTGAATATGCATTTATTTTCTGCAAGACCCACTGACTGACACTCAGAACAAAAAGAGATCATGCCCTCATAAGGCTTACTTTTCCTGTCATTGGTGGCAGGTGTGTGTGTGGAAGGAGTTGGCAAGTATAAAATGGGCAATGGCATCACGCTATGATCAGGACTTTCACTGAGATCAATGCAGAATGTCCTACTGGTACAGAACAGAGAGTAACCTTGTCCCGGGAGCAGGGGACTCAGGACAATTTCTCTCCAGTAACTAAATTAATTGAAGTAATTAAAATGTTGCATCCCCTCAAATTTGAAGATCTATGAATTCCATACTAGTTAAAAGAAGTATTTATTCAGCAAGGTAGGTGGGGCAAGTAGTAAATAGTGGGAAACAGGTGGAAAGGTACCCATGCTCTTACCTCCAATATCCCTGGAAGTATAATCAGAATGGCTGAGACTTAGCAAAGAAATTGACTTTTGCCAAACAAGACAGGCTATCTGTCTCTTTTACTTAGACTGTTTTTACAGCACTTACCACAGTATGTCTTGCTTTAAAACGGTATCAAAACAATTGCGTTTTTAGCAGTGAAATCCTTCCATCTCTCACGCAAACAAAAACTTTTGCAGAATCTAAAGAATAAAAGAGATTGAGCAGGGCTGCTCCTGTTGAGGAGTTAAAGCAAAGACATTTCCTGAGGACATCCCAAAGGATCTTTCATCTTGAAAAACTGGGAGTGATGCCAGAGAAATGGGGCTGTGATGAGTGCTCCCAATATTTTCCCCTGAAATTTCAACAAATTCAACAAATAGAGACAGAAAAACAATCTCAGGAGGATCTGAAATACACATACATCAAACAAAGTTACAATTGGGTGAAAAGGTGGCTGAATACATAATCCACTCTGAGGGAAATAAGACGAAGAATGGAGTATTCTGCTTTCCTCACTGACCTGAGCAAGGGCTGCTTTCACTTGGAACTGAGAGGAAAGGAGGGCTGGGGAAGAGGAAAGAAGCTGGCCAGGGCAGAGACGTTCAAGCTGAGGAGAGAGTGCACCTACAGCTCAGCCTGTGGACACAGAACTAGCACCAGTGGCAGACCCCAGCAGAAGTGGGCGAGCAGTTGCCTGTGGAGAGCAGCACCAGAGCGACTTTGGGCTTTGTTACTCCTGGTCTGCAATCACAGGCAGTGTGCAAGTGGTTGCATCTGGCACTTCTGGCATGGGTGTGTGCATTTGCAGACAGAGAGGCTGGGCTGGAGACTGTCAACAGTGGACTTCTGCGTGGGCTGTAGCCAGACTTTCTGTGTAATCCCGGCTCCCTAACCAACAGTGTGAGGGAAGTGCACAAGAGACAAGTTCCCCACACCTGGACCTGTCCAGGCAGGGCACTTCTGCCAGCTGATACAGGTTACAAAGCACATTTCTGCGAAACAGACCTGTGGAAGTGGTGGGGGCTGGGAGCGCAAGCAGCTAGCTGAATGCTACCAAATGGCACATGGGAGAAGCCTCTGGAGAGCAGATCCATGAAATGCTGAAGCAAACTAGACATACCCCTGAACCCTTAGAAAGGAGCCTGACCCGCAGTCCGCTCCCTGCCCTGCCTGTTTATGCTGGAGGTTCTGGTTGACAAAGCCTTCTTACCCATAGCCGTGCTGTGAGCAGACCCAGAGGAGGGACTTGGTAGTTCTCCGGGCCTCTTGCTCTGCAGGCAGTGGATGGGGCATTTTCCCGCCAGCCAATACAGGTTACAAAGTGCAAAAAGCCTGGGGAGCGTAGACCTATGGGATGTTGAGGCATACTAGACATGCCTGGAGGCTCATAGAAAGACACCTGAAAAGCAATCAGCTCCCAGCCCTGCCTGCTTATGCTGATGCCTCTGGCTGGCAAAGCTTTACCCAGAACTGTGCATTGAGCAGAGCTAGAGGGGGGTTTTGACAGCTTTTAGAGCCTCTTGCTTTCCAGGCAGTGGCTGGGCAACTTCACAGCTGGGTCCAGGCTGCTGCATCAGGAAAGAGAGACACGGGGAGAGGCACTGGGAAACCTGACTCTCCCATTGTTGGAGCTTGCACATCCTAACAAGCCCCACCTACCAACAGGACTGAGGCCTAGCTTATGTCATTGCCATAGCGACACATCAACTGCAAATCTCTACTCAAGAGTGCCACAGGGGCAGAGCCTGGGGTACAGTGCCACTGGCCAAAAAGAAAAAGCAAAAGAAAGATAACCTCTCAAAACCAGGAACAAAACAGTTTTTATAATTTTTTTCAATTTTCTTACATTTTTCATCTTTTTTTCCCACCTTGGTCATTTTATCCTCTTTTTGTTTTATTCTTTCCTCTTCATTTTGAATTTCATTACTCATGGGTGTTACATTTTCCATTCCTGTTTTTTTTTCTATGAGGGTTACATTAAAAAAACATTAACTCTTTTTTTCTCTCTCTTCTTGTTTCTTTTCTCTTTCACTTTTTCTCTCAATTGAGCATCATTCACAAACAAATTATCTTATTCTGGATTCAAATTTTTTTGTGGCATTTTGTGTGCTTTTTATGTCTTTTTTAATCTTTTTATCATTTTCCCCCCACTCTGGCTCTCCATTCTATGTAGTTTTTGTTCCACTTAACACAATAGAATTTTTATTTTTCACTGTATTTTTTCAATTTTTTCTTCTTTTTCTTTTTTTCTTCTTTTCTCCACTTTTTCTCTCATTCGACTGTCATTTACAAACAAAGTATTTTATTCTTTTTTTTGTATTTTATTCTTAATTCAAATTTTTTCCTTGTGGCATTTTGTGTTTTTACTTGTTTTTTTTAATCTCTTTGTCATTTCCCCCCAAATAAGGCTCTTCATTCTATGTAGTTTTTGTTCCATTTAGCACAATAGAATTTTCACTGAATATTCTGAAAAAAATTTTTTTATCAACTCTTTAGTGTTAATTAACAATACCACTTTCAAATGCCATTAAAGAAAAAGTAATCAAATATCATGGATAAAAAAAGACAAAGATATAGCTCAGATAGATGAGAAAAAATCTATAGAAAAAAATTTAATTGCTTGGAAACCTTGGAGTTAAATGACAAATAATTTAAAATTGAAGTTCTAAAAATACTCAGGGAAATACAAGAAAGCACAGAAAGGCAATTTAGTGAGCTCAAAAAACAATTCAATCAACAAAAAGAATATATCACCAAGGAAATTGAAACTATTAAAATGAATCAAACAGAATGAAAAACTCAATTCATGAACTGAAAAATGAGGTAACAAGTTTAGCTAATAGAACAGGCCAGATACAGGAGAGAATTAGTGATATAGAAGATAAGCAACTAGAGACACTACAGAGAGAAGAAGAGACTCAGGAATTGAAAAAAAATGAGAAGGCCCTATAGCAGCGGTTCTCAAACTGTGGGTCGCAACCCCAGCGGGGTCGCCTAAAGCCATCAGAAAATACATAATGTATATCAGGTATTTACATTCCAAATCATAACTGTAGCAAAATTACAGTTATGAAGTAGCCATCAAAATTATATTTTGGTTGGAGGTCACCACAACATGAGGAACTGTATTAAAGGGTCACAGCATTAGGAAGGTTGAGAACCACTGCCCTACAGGAATTGTCTGACTCCATCAGAAAGAGAAACATAAGAATAATGGGTATATCAGAAGGAGAAGAGAGAGAAAATGGAATGGAGAACATATTCAAACAAATAATAGATGAGAACTTACCAAGCCTGTGGAAAGAATTAAAGCCTCAAAATCAAGAAGCAAACAGAACACTGAGTTATCTTAACCCTAACAAACCTACTCCAAGGTACATTATAACGAAATTAACACAAACCAATGACAAAGAAAAATTCTAAAGGCATCCAGGGAAAAGAATAATACAACATATAAAGGAAGGCCCATTAGACTATCATCAGATTTCTCAGCAGAAACTCTACAAGCCAGAAGGGAGTAGACCCCGATATTTAAAGTTCTGAAAGAGAGGAACTTCCAGCCAAGAATAGTATATCCATCAAAGCTATCCTTCAAATATGAAGGAGAAATAAAAATATTCCCAGATACAGAAAAGATAAGGGAATTTGTCATCAGAAAACTCCTACTTCAGGAAATAGTAAAGGGGATTTTCCAGCTAGATACAAAGAACAAAACAAAACTACAAGTAAAAGTTCCATCAAGATCACAATAAAAACAAGACTAATCTGTAACAACAAAAACAAAAAATGGGAGAGGACAAAGATTAACAATAGTAAAGGAGGATGGAGTGCAGAAGCACTCATGAGATAATAAGCTATAATGAAAATGATACATATCCTTTCTATTACTTAATGGTAACCACCCCTGAAAAAATCATCACAAAAACACATGGCTTAAAAAAAAGTAACAGAGGAAAGAAGTATGGAATACAACCAAACAAAAACAAAGGATAGAAAAACAGAAGAGAAGAACCAAACAAGATACAAAGCTATCAGAAAGCAATATATAAAATGGCAATCGGAAACCCTCAAATGTCAATAATTACACTAAATGTAAATGGATTGAACTCACCAATAAAAAGACACAGAGTAGCAGAATGGATTAAAAAAGAAAATCCAACTGTATGCTGCCTTCAAGAAACACATCTAAGCCACATGGATAAAAACAAAATTAAAGTGAAAGGTTGGAAAACAATTTTCCAAACAAATAACATTCAAAGAAAAGAAGAAAAGCAGGTGTAGCCATACTCATATCTAACAATGTTGGCTACAAGACAGCAAAGGTCATCAGAGACTATATTACCCAAAGAAATATACAAATTTAATGTAACTCCCATCAAAATTCCAATGTCATTTTTTAAAGAAATGGAACAAAAATTTATCAGGTTTATATGTAACTATAAAAAACCCCGAATAGCCAAAGCAATCTTAAGAAAAAAGAACAAAGCTGGGGGCATTATAATATCTGACTTCAAATTATATTATAGAGCCACGTTAATCAAAACAGCATGGTATTGGCAGAAAAATAGACACTCACATCAATGGAACAGAATAGAGAGTCAAGAAATGAAATCTCATGTATATGGTCAAATAATCATTGATAAAGGAGCCAACAACACACAATGGAAAAAGAAAGCCTCTTCAACAAATGGTGCAGGAAAAACTGGAAAGACATATGCAAAAGAATGAAACTTGACTACAGTTTGTCCCCTTGTACTAAAATTAATTCAAAATGGGTCAAAGACCTATATATAAGACCTGAAACAATAAATTACATAGAAGAAAACTTAGGCACTAAACTCATGGACCTCGGCCATAAAGAGCATATTATGAATTTGACTTCACAGGCAAGGGAAGTGAAGGCAAATATAAATGAATGGGACTACATCAGACTAAGAAGCTTTTCCACAGCAAAAGAAACTGACAACAAAACAAACAACTAAATGAGAGATGATATTTTCAAACAACAGCACAGATAAGGGCCTAATATCCAAAATATACAAAGAACTCATAAAACTCAACAACAAACAATCCAATAAAAAAAATGGGAAGAGGACATGAACAAACACTTCTCCCAGGAAGAAATACAAATGGTTAACAGATATATGAAAAGATGCTCATCCTCATTAGTTATTAGAGAAATGCAAATCAAAACTGCAATGAGATACCACCTCAAACCTGTTAGATTAATTATTATCAACAAGACAGGTAATAACAAATGCTGGAGAGGTTGTGGATAAAAAGGAACCCTCATCCACTGTTGGTGGGAATGTAAAGTAGTACAACCATTATGGAAGAAAGTATGGTGGTTCCTCAAAAAATTTAAAATATAACTACCATATGACCCAGCAATCCCTCTACTGGGAATATACCCCCAAAACTAAAAAACATTGTACATAAAGACACATGCAGCCCCATGTTCACTGCAGCATGTTCACAGTGGCCAAGACATGGAAACAACCAAAAAGCCGTTCAATAGATGACTGAATAAAGAAGATGTGGTACATATATACTATGGAATATTACTCATCCATAAGAAATGATGACATAGGGTTATTTACAACAACATGGATGAACCTTTATAACATTATACTGAGTGAAATAAATAAATCAGAAAAAACTAAGAACTATATGATTCCATACATAGGTGGGACACAAAAATGAGGCTCAGGGACATAGACAAGAGCGTGGTTGTTACTGGGGGTGGGGGGTGGGAGCATGGGAGGGGCACAAAGAAAACCAGATAGACAATGAACAAAGACAATTTGACTTTGGGTTATGGGTATACAACATAATCAAATATGAAAATAACCTGGAGATGTTTTCTCTGAATATATGGACCCTAATTAATCAATATCACCCCATTAAAATTAATAATAAAATAAAATAAAAAGAAAAACTGCACAAAAGAATTTTTGTCCTCAACAGTCTTCCCACTAGGCTGTGAGGCTCACAAAGCAGCAGCCATATTTTCCTTGTGTTCCTATTTCCAGAAAATATTATACTGTCTGAGAAGTGGTATGAATGGAAGTGAACTGAATTGAAAAGGAGTATGAGGAAAAAAGAATTAAATTATGTGTTTCAGAGAGATGCAGAATATGTCCTTGGAGACAAAAAGGGTAAGTTACACAGAGTTAGATGTGGTGACTAAGAAACAAAATATTTGGGATAAAAAATGAATAATGCTTTTCTCAAGTAACTCGAAAGATAGTGCAGAGAAAGAAAAACAAGCAAACAGAATACTCTATAATTAAAGCAACATGTATACAAGATCTACAGTCTAAGGAACACAGAACTATGTATGCCAGGGGGTCAGGGATGGCTGCATGAATGGAGGAGGTAAAGCTTGGACTGAAACATAATTAGCAGGGAAGAAAGAGAGAGGCAGGCAAGGGCCAGATCATGAAGACCCTTACATGTCACATTCAAGAGTCTAGTTTTATCCTATATGAAGTGAAAAACTGCTGAATAATTCAAAACAGGTAAGTGACAAGCTCCAATCAGAAAGCTTAGAATTTAAGAAGTTATTTAATTAAACCTATAAAAAGGTGATGAGGCAGTAGCTTTGGATATAGAAAGAAGACCATGGGTATAGGACAGAGGTCAGGAAACTTTTTGGCTGAGAGATCCATGAACGCCCCATATTTTAAAATGTAATTCCTTGAGAGCCATACAACAACCCATGTACATGACGCATTATCCAATAAAAATGTGGTGTTGTTCCGGAGGACAGCTCTGATTGGCCCCAGCCACCTGCAACCATGAACATGAGCGGTAGGAAATGAATGGATTATAATACATGAGAATTTTTTATCTTTTTATTTAAGATTTGTCTGCGAGCCAGATGCAGCCATCAAAAGAGCCACATCTGGCTCACGAGCCATAGGTTTCCAACCCCTGATATAGGAGCTATAAATTGAAACAACAGAACTGGTAGGTTTTGATAGTGCTCACTCTGGTAATTTATTTTTTCTCCAGCAGGAATAAGTGTCATTTCTAGCTGGATCTCCACTTCAGCAACAGCCAGACACTTAATGAGCTGTAAGCACTTGGGAGAGAGAGAGAGAGAGAGAGAGAGAGAGAGAGAGAGAGATATTGAAGAGTGAGGGATGGATGAGCGAAAGGTTCTTTCTTGTAACTGAGCCTACATTATTCTGGCCTGGAAGTGTGACCAGGACTTCCCATCTGCCTTTCTTCATGGTTCCCAATTCTACGTTTTCCAAGTCCCTCCATTAACTGTTAACTGATTAGTTACCTGCTATGCAATGTTAAGGCTGAGGCTTTTTGTTCTGAGTCCGTCCAAGCAAAACACAATGCTATCCATGTTATTTACTTAGTTAGCTATAATGGAAAAAACTTAAGAGTTCAAGCACTCCCATAATTTCCTTAATATTCTTCTTCTGTAATGAAAAGACACATGATTTTACCTTATATAGTGGAAGATTTTAATAAAGATGGTCCTCTAGTTTGTATGCACCCTAATAAATTCAATGAAAATATAAATTGTAAATTGCTCTCATACCCAGCACACCCAACTCCCCTCATCCTGCTTTATTTTTTATAGCATTTATCTTCTCAGATACTACACATTTCTGTTATATTTAACAATTTATTGTTGTTTTCTCCCCCTCAGACATATGTACACACAATAGAAAATAAGCTTCACAGCCAAACCAAGCAGTGGTGCAGTGGTTAGAGCACCATACTGGGACACGGAGGACCCAGGTTTGAAACCCCAAGGTCCCCAGCTTGAGCGTGGGCTCACCAGCTTGAGTGAGGGGTCACTCAAGCTTGAGCATGGGATCATAGACATAAGCCCATGGTTGCTGGTTCGAGCACAAAGGCTGCTGTCTTGAAACCCAAGGTTGCTGGTTTGAGCCCAAAGTTGCTGGCTTAAGCAAAGGGTCACATGCTCTGTTGTAGCCCCCTGGTCAAGGCACATATGAGAAAGCAGTCAATGAACAACTAAGCTGCAGCCAAAAAGAATTGATTCTTCTCATTTCTCTCCCTTCCTGTATGTCCGTCCCTATCTGTCCCTCTCCCTGACTTTCTTTCTCCTTTAAAAGAGAGAGAGAGAGAAAGAAAAAAAAATAAGCTGTACAGAGCAGGGATTTTAATTTTATTTCCTGAAGTCTTCCAAGCATCTAGAAGAGTACCTGGCATATAGCAGTAACACTTGTGGAAGGAAGGAAGGAAGGAAGGAAGGAAGGAAGGAAGGAAGGAAGGAAGGAAGGAAGGAAGGAAGGAAGGAAGGAAGGAAGGAAGGAAGGGAGGAAGGATAGAGGAAGGGAGGGAGGGAGGGAGGGAAGGAAGGAAAAAAAGAAGGAAGGAAGGAAGGAAGGAAGGAAGGAAGGAAGGAAGGAAGGAAGGAAGGGAGGAAAGAGGAAGAGAGGGAGGGAGGGAAGGAAGGAAGGAAGGAAGGAAGGAAGGAAGGAAGGAAGGAAGGAAGGAAGGAAGGAAAGGAAGGTGGGAAGGTGGGCTCTATAGCTTATTGATTAAGGGGACATACAAATATTACTTTCTTCCAAAAAATATTAAAGTTGCGTTGACTGTGGGGAGTACAAAATTGAAAAAAATTAGAGATCTAGGGGTCTGGGATGGAATGTGAAATTGGATGGGAACTTTTCCCCCCTTTCCCATTGGCCCTGGGCTAAGTGAGCTGAAATGCCTGTAGGAATCTCTCATTTTGAATGCACTTTCACCGAAACATTTTTTTCTAAAAAAAAAACCCAGTTATTTTCTTACAGATAGTATTTTAGAGTTTACAAAAACATTTTCTTAGTTTTATCACTTGATTAACACAACCATTTGAGAAGACAGGTGTTACCCATCTTTCAAGGCTGAGCACAGAAGTTACACAGAGAAGAAATGGCTTGCTTTGTGTGAACCAGTGGGCACACCACCAAACCAGTACTCAAATTCTGGTTTCTGGCTTTCCCATGGAGTACCTCACAGCTTCTGCATATTTCATCCATTGTATGTACTAATAGCTACCAAGACATCTTTTTTTTAGATTGATATTTCACAAAACTTGACAAAAGACCAAATGTCTTCATTGCAGTGAATAATTGGTTTGAATCATGACTATAATGATTATCTTCCTATTCAAAAATCACTGATACACTGTAAGCAAATACTATATGAGGTTGGAGGAGGGAACTTCTGGCACTTTACTGCACAGAGTACAGTATAAAGCCAAAGTCTTCAGCTTGACATTTAATGCTCTTGACAATTTGACCCTAAATCCCACCTTACACTGCAGTGCTTTCTAGCTCTTAGCCACACTGATCTCCTCACTGTTTCCAAAACATGCCTTGCACTACCTTATCCACAGGCAAGTATTCTAGGAATACTCTCCATCTGTTTTGTTTTGTTTTTTTTTCATCTGTTTTTTTAAAGACACAATTCACAACTCAGTCCACTTGCTCTAAAATTTTTTTCTAAAACATCCTAGACAAAATGGCTTCCTTTCTCTGCTGTGCTCCTACAACACCTGGCACCTTTGCAAATGCCCGGAGGTGAACCTGGCTGTTGTTTTTGTTATTTTTCTCAAATTCTGAGTTCCTGGAGATAAGCATCTTTCTCTTCTATACTGCACAATGCAGAGTAACTAAGCATCAGCCAAGCTTCTTGACCTAATACAAATGTAAATGGTTGAGCAATCAATTATTTCTTTCCTACCAAAATGCAATTTTATTTAATTTTATTTATTTATTATATTGATGTAATAAATATGTCTAATATCTACCTGATCTCTAGCTTCTTTATTAAATGTCCTGTGTACCCATAAAAGTAAGGGGTAACTTATCAAAATGAGGACAAAGGCAAACACAAAGGCTGTTAAAATAGTCAGCTTTCTTATTTACAGAGTTCTTCCTGAAGGTCACCTACTATAACTGCCTCTTTTCCAAGAATACCATCATACATTTAAAAAATGTAATTAAAATCCAAGAATCAAATGGTAATTATGTCATGTGGGAGATATTAAAACTCTAATAAAATAGGCTGGAGAAGAACCCAGGTTAACTGGGCTAAGGGTCACTAAGAAAGTGAATAATCTATGGTTACAATGAAAGAATTAATTGAAAAGTTAACAAGAGTGGGTAGATCACCTGTATTTTATAGTTGGAGAAACTGAGATCCAGGGAGAAGAAGTGATTTCTCTAAACTCACACTTGAGTGGATAAGAAGCAATTTAAAAACCAAAACTATAAACATCTGTTGAGTACCAGCCATATATCAAGGGTTTTCATATATATTTTATACTCACAAGTCACCCTGGGAGATATACTCAACAGAAAAAATGAGGTTTCCTATCTACAAATCTGACCATGTCATTGCTGCCCCCCCACTTCACCCCACTTTATTAAAAACTCTTCAAAGAGATTCAGTGACTTTGAGGAATGGCTTGGAGAAGTCTTTCCTGTAAAGAAGCATCTATTAAGCTAGTCAAAATTAGCAAAGACAATCATTCAAAGGTTCTGGAGATTGGTCAAAGGCTGACAAGAAATGGAGATGCATTTATTAAATATGATCTTCTATCATGAGAGGTCATGACATTCCAGAAAAGGGTTGTACACACACCCCTTCATCAACAGATTTGCTTTACATATATGAAAACTGAGATTTAAATACATGATATGTTAAATAAAATTTTAACCCAGAATATCTTCACTCCACTTTTATCAGGGCCTGCTCCTAACTCTCAACACCAATGTAAAGTTAGAAGAAAGAAATGCTTGATCCTATGAATATTACCATGGACACTCTTCTTGGTTTTAATTTCAAGTTTCAACATTCTGGCTCTTATCAGCAAGACTTAACACCTCTCTTATACAATATGAGAGATTATCCTTATTTCCTTAGGGCTGGAAGTGTGAAGTGTGAGGATAGACTCACAATCACAGTGTTGGTTTTAAGAAGCTCTAATGCCCACCAGGATCCACTTTTCTGCTCACTCTGGGATCCAAAACACCAGGGTCATGAATTATATGATACGATTCCTCTGTGCAAATTAATACATGGCACCTCCTTGGGTTCAAGCAGCACCTTAGGTGCAAGGCTTGGTGAATGGATAATTCTTTATAACAAAGGAAGGAAACTCTTCCTCCACACAGATGCCAGCTTTTCCAGTACAACCATATATGTCCCTTTCTCCTCTACCCCACTTCCATAGACAAAATTAGAAGGATGGTCAAAGCACCTGCCACATAAGGGTGAGGGAGAAAATATTAGCATAATGTCCATGTCCAATCAGAGTTATGTTCATGAATATGCATTGTTTTTGATACTTTCCCAATCCTGCAAGCAAGGCCAGATCTGCTTCCTGGAGGACCAGCTACTTCCTAATAAATTGAAAGCTCCTTGAATAAAAGACCTAAATGTTTTTTGTCTCTATGATAACCCATTTCAGTATCCATCACATGTAATTTTCATACACTAAGTGCCTCTCAAACACCTGGCTCTGGGTTAGGTGCTGAATAAACCAGGAAGGAAGAAAAAAAACCCTGCCCTGAATGAACTCATGGGTAATGGATAAACTGGACAGATAAGTCAATGGTGACTAAACACTGTGGCAAGAACTCTGAGAGAATAAACACATGGGTGGTCTGGGAGTACAATGAAAAATAACCTAACCCAGTCTGGGTTGTGGGACTGGGGAAGAATCAGAAAATATGTTGAGAAAAATGGATAACTTGATCTAAATGTTGTGGATTAAGTAGCATTTAGTCAAGTAATGTAAGGAGAAGGGAAGTGTAGTTAGGGAATGAGTTCTAAGCAGAGAAAGCAAATATGTAAAGATGTTGGCAAAAAAAAGTAGACTCTGATCAAGAAGATGAAGGAAGCAATTCTTCACAGTGCAATAGAGGCAAGCTAAAGTAAGATAACAAAGATAAGACTAAAGAAGTAAGAAAGGGGCAGGCATATGATCCCTGGATTCCTATCACTCTTGAAATACCCACAAAGTTCATGTAAGATACAGAGAATGTAGTTAGCGATGGTTAATTGCTCTAAATCACCATTTGACCCCTCTATTTTCCAATCTGTCTTAGTCAGCTCAGGCTGCCATAACAAAATATCATAGACTGGGTGGTTAAAAAAACAGACATTTATTTCTCACAGTTCTAGAGCCTGGAAGTTCCAAAAGCAGAGCACCAACATGGGCAAATTCTGGTGAAAGAACCCTCTTCCTGTTGGCAGATTGCCAACTTCTCATTGTATCCACACTTGGCAGAAAAAGAGCAAGTTAGCTTTCTGGCACCTTATGAGGACATTAATCTCATTCATGAGGGCTCCATCTTCATGACATAATCATCTTCCAAAGACCCTTGCTCTAAATAACATCACATTTGTAATTAGACCTAAATATATGAAATTGAAGGGGATTCAAACATTGTACATAAAACAACCCCAGAGGCTTCTTTTCCTGCCAAAGTCCATATGGACACCTTCTCTTGTTTATAAAGATCTAGAATCTAGCTCAGGGGTCCCTAAACTTTTTACACAGGGGGCCAGTTCACTGTCCCTCAGACCGTTGGAGGGCTAGACTATAAAAAAAAAAACTATGAACAAATCCCTATGCACACTGCACATATCTTATTTTAAAGTAAAGAAACAAAACGGGAACAAATACAATATTTAAAATAAAGAACAAGTAAATTTAAATCAACAAACTGACCAGTATTTCAATGGGAACTATGCTCCTCTCACTGACCACCAATGAAAGAGGTGCCCCTTCTGGAAGTGCAGTGGGGGGCAGATAAATGGCCTCAGGGGGCCGCATGTGGCCTGCAGGCCGTAGTTTGGGGACCCCTGATCTAGCTTGTCCAGCTAGACTCTGCTTCTACAATGATCTGCTTGCTGTCAGAGGTATTAGAACATATGACTTTAATTCGTACATCTAAGGAGATAGTCATTACTGTAGAAAATTAAGAACCACTTTAGTTAATTTACTATTAAAAATGGCATTACATGGGAACTATTGGAATCTTTAAATCTTATAAGAGAAAAGGTACAAAGAAAGCATCTAGTCCAAGCCCCTCAGTCCTCACATGGGGAAAGTGAGAACAAGAGAGAGGAAGGGTATTTGTCTAAAGTCACAAAATAAGGGAATCAGCCCCTCCTAAGGCAGTGTGGTGGCAAGAACACATCATTTGGATATAGATCAAATCTCAAAGTTTTGTCACTGTGTGTGTAACCTTACGTGGATAAGATGAAACAAACATGTTGACAAGATTCGTAAAAGTCACATATAGGGTCAGCTTGTAGTAAATTTCAATAAGTGGTCACCACATTAATTTCCTGGAAACTTTGATAGACCCAGCTATGCATGTGTATGATGTAGACTAGAAATTAACTTGAAGACTGGGAAGAGTGAGAAGTCACTGCTGGTGAATTAGAGACTGGGTCATCAAAATGCTTTGCTATGACTTTCAATTTGAGGCCAATCTGGCAGGGCTTATGAACAAAGTATGGAATTCTGCTGATGCCTAAAAATGAAAGAAAATAATCATCACTGTTGGGCAAACAAGTGTGTTAAGCTTGTTTTCCTTGAACTTTCCCTGACTGGTGCACGAGGACAGGGCAACACCTCATGTGTATATTCTATGTAAGGCTGCAGGTGATTGCCCTCCAGGTAGCAGAATGTAGATTGTGGATTGCCTGCCTGCTTGGGAAGGGCCATTGTTTGCTTGAGAAGGGGTTTACCCCTTCTTAGGTTGTTTTTGCTGGAGAGTCCGGAGAGAAAGGGGGAAGCAGTTTTCCTTGCCTGCTTGCTGATCTGCTGTTGCGAGACTCTAATAAACAGAATGGCCCATCATTTTTTGGCTCCACAGTTCTTTTACGATTTGCCTGAATCTAATGTGAACTTGCATGGCCATGCCACCGGCCTTACATCTGGCACAGCCAGCAGGATTCGGATCAGATTAGTAGGAAGTCACCAACACTCTGGAAAGATGAGGTAGAGGAATGGTCGTTGCTCTCCAATGTATGGCTCCCCATAACTCTACTTTTGGGGACCATGGGCTGGTTGGCTTTTGCAACTCTACAACAGTAAACTAGAAGTTCTGTGCAAGAAGCTGCCTGAGGTCAAAAGCTCCAGGGTGAGCAGCAGACCGAGGGGCAACAATGGCATGAACTGGAGTAAGCACTGGAGAAGGATGTCAACTGGGTTTGAGAGCTGCAGTGTGAGATGCAGGCTGAACATCAATGTCTCCTGGAACTGGAGTGATGTTCCAGGTTTGTGAACTCCAATTTTTCCTAAAAGCAGAACACTGGCACTGACAGCTTGTGGAGACACAACTGTGGGTTCAAGAGCTCAAAGCTTACCTTCAAGCCCAGAATTGGAAGCTGCAGGAGCCAAAATGGTTGCCCAGGAAGAAGCTGCATTTGTGCCAGTGGAGGGGTTCTAAGCCAGCAGGAGCAGGCATTTCCAACTTTTTCTCTTCTGAGTATGAAGAGGTTTGGGCTGAAGCTGCCATCTGCAGACTCAGAGGCCAGCCAGTGGTCACCCAGAAGGTAAAAACCCAGCAGCAAAGAGTCCCCCAGGCACAGGCAAAAATAGTGGAGCAGTCTTGTAGTCCAGCCCTACACCCAGGCAGAACTGATGTAGTTGAGGGCACAATTCAGGCAGTCCCTGGTAGTCTGGTTGCTGTGGTTGTGAGAGATAGGAATGGATGGCATCATGCTTTCTGAAACAGAGATGGAGAAATTGAATGGCAGGTCTAATGAAGTCCTGTTAGAACTTTGGTAGCAGCTTAAGCCACAGCAAAGATTCCAGCCACTGAAAAAATGGGGAAAAACGAGTGGCCCCAGAAGCTGCTAAGAAAATTATTGGTGTTCGGGTTGTACTGTTTCAGGATTATCATATTTCCTTATGTATAAGATATACCTTTTTTTCAAAAAAATTTGGAGTCTAAGAACTGAGTGCATCTTATACAGTGGTTGTAGATTTTTTTACTTGCATTCTCTGCTTTTTTGAATTTTATGATGAGTATAACTTGAGTTCAGTATGTTTATGCAATACATTTTTTTTTATTTCTGGCCCCAAAATTAAGGTGCATCTTATACATGGGAGTGTCTTATAAATGGGGAAATATGGTATATGATGGAGACAGCTGAGGGGGAGAAGGACCCCCAAAACCTGCTTTGAATAGGGGGAAAGCTACCAAGGGACCGGTATAACAGGGATGGGTGGAGACAGGAGGCCTTACCTGGAACTAACAATTCACTGGTCCTCTTCAAATGCTCAGCAGGTGTTGGTATTAGAAAATAATAGGTGGTTTTTTGTTGTTGTTTTTTATTTTTTGTTTATTTGTTTGTTTGCAGCAACAGATAAGAGAACTATCAAGGTGGCATAGGTCTTGAATGTGTTTGACCCCGCCAGGCCCAAGCTTGCTGAGGGATTTGGATGGGACTTGTGGTAACAGAGAGCACACTATGGAAAGGTGCTGAGATCAGTTAATACATAGCTGTATGTCTAGTTTCCTGTAATGGACCTTTACTTTGGTGATTTGTGCAGACAACTGGGTTATCTCTTGTGGACTGATCATTGAGTGACCTAATTGACTCTTGGGTTGCAATAAGGGGAGGGACACCAGTTCCCTTGTTGGATGGACATACCCCTTTTGGACAGTATGAGAGACCCTGATGGGAGGGGCTCAACTCCAGTGGAGGCCCTCCTGCACAGGGAAACTGCTCTCATTCAGTTGTAGTGATGCAGGATGGACATAGCCCTGGACTATACAGGCCCTCCCACCTACTATGGGGTAGAGGGTAGAGATAGGCCTCCAATTAGCATCTTGGGCAGAGTGCTCAGGGAGGCATTATGAAGGGCACCCTTGTAATTATTTTTGTGTGTGTGACAGAGACATAGGGAGACAAAGAAAGGGACAGATAGGGAAACAGACAGGAAGGGAGAGAGATGAGAAACATCAATTCTTTATTGCAGCTCCTTAGTTGTTTATTGATTGCTTTCTCATATGTGCCTTCATGGGGGGTGGGGGGCTACAGCAGACCAGGTGATCCCATGCTCAAGACAGCAACCTTAGGCTCAAGCTTTGTGAGCCCTGCACAAACCAGATAAGCTCACGTTCAAGCTGGCAACCTCGGGGTTTCGAACCTGGGTACTCCACGTCCCAGTCCGACGCTCTATCCACTGTGCCATCACCTTGTCAGGTTGTAATTATTTTAATTGTGTAACTTGTGCTGTTGTTATAGTCTGTTTGTTTATGTAATGCACCTCACTCCTTGCACAAGGACGATCAGGGAAGATACCTCTTGCATAGAATGTGAAATGAGCAACCCTAAAAGGGTGGAATGTTGGGCAAACAAATGTGTAACAAGTGTGTTAGGCTTGCTCACATTGTACTTTCCCTGATTGGTGTATGAGAACAGGGCAATACCTTGTGTGTATAGTCTGTGTAAGGCTGGGGGTGCTTGCCTTCAGTGCTGCAGATTGCAAATTGCGGATTGCCTGCCTGCCTGGGAGTAGCCATTGTTTGCAGGAGAAGGGTTCTTTTTCCCCAGCTTGTTTTGCTGAAAAGTGTAGAGAGAGAGAGGGAAGCGGTTTCCCTGCCTGCTTGCACATCCACCTTTGTGAGACTCTAATAAATGGAATGGCCCACCATTTTTTGGTTCCACATTTCCTTTACTGTCTGCCAGAATCCATTGTAAGCCTGCATGGCCACGGCCACTGGCCTTACAATCACCATGAGAGATTTTGTGCACTGCACTCACACTATCATATTGGTTTACCTATTTAATCCTCAATTTGACTCAGTGTAAATGTTGATGTTTCTTTTTTTTTCCTTTTTTAAGTGAGAGGAGGGGAGATAGACAGACATACTCCTGCATGCACCCAGACCAGGATTCTCCCTGCAAACCTCATTTGAGTCAGATGCTTGAGTCATCAGAGCTGTCTTCAGGGACCAGGGCTGATGCTCAAAGCAATTGAGCCACTGGCTGTGAGAGAAGAAAAGAGAGAGAAGGGGGAGAGTTAGGAGAAAAGAAGCAGATGGTCGCTTTTCATATGTTCCCTGACCAAAGATCGAACCTGGGACTTCCACACACAGAGCCAAGGCTCTATCCACTGAGCAACCGGACAAGGCCTACTTTTAATGTTTCTAATTAGTGCATCTTGAAAACTGGCAGTATCTCTTTGACTCTCCTCTCTTGAAACAATTTAGGGAATGTAAGCTCCCTCCTTGTTTTCTTCTTTACCATTAGGGGCTTTACTTTAATATAGAAAGAAATAATGACATGTTTCTCAATATGGTGTAGTATCAATAACACAATAGGTAGTGCAACCTAATGAGAAATTACTTATTGCCAAAGTACAAGCAAACTGTATTTTGGTGGAAAGATAACTGGACAAGGAGTCAGGAAGAGTACATTTCATGTTTGATTTTGCCAACAATAAGCTCCACCATTTTGGAAAAGTCACTTAATCCTTCTAAGCCTTTTTCCTTATCTTTTAAAAAATATATGTTTACTCTCATCTGTGAAACATAGCTCAAAAAGGGTTTCTGTAGTGATGATGATAATGATGATGACCTAAAATTTACTGAGTCTTATCACTGTGTGTCAGGCACTGAGTTAAGTATAGGGCTTTATTACATAATCTCATTTGTTTTCCACAATCATCTTAAGGGTTAAATATCAGTAATTTTCATTTTTATAGAAGCTGAAGAAGTTAGGTAACTTCAATTAGGTGGGAGAAAGGAGGGCAAAATCTAAAACCAGGTCTGGGCTTTTTTTAAACCATTTCTCTGTGCTACGTTTTTATGCATCAGAGTCTTTCCTAGTCTTTCAGCTAGAATTTTAACTAGGCATCAGACAAACTTTCATGCTAGATCTCTTTTTTTCAAATACAATGGTACAAACTAACCAGAGAATTACACAATCTGAACTGAAGTCTCTTCACTTTATTTATTTATACACAGTTTTTGGGCACTGACCAGGTAACTCTATTGTTTAGAGCAGGGGTCCCCAAACTACAGCCCGCGGGCAGCATGCGGCCCCCTGAGGCCATTTATCTGGCCCCTGCCGCACTTCCGGAAGGGGCACCTCTTTCATTGGTGGTCAGTGAGAGGAGCATAGTTCCCATTGAAATACTGGTTAGTTTGTTGATTTAAATTTACTTGTTCTTTATTTTAAATATTGTATTTATTTCAGTTTTGTCTTTTTACTTTAAAATAAGATATGTGCAGTGTGCACAGGGATTTTTTCATAGTTTTTTTTTAGTCCGGCCCTCCAACGGTCTGAGGCACAGTGAACTGGCCCTCTGTGAAAAAAGTTTGGGGACCTCTGGTTTAGAGTATCATCTCAATATGCCAAGGTTGCAGTTTCAATCCCTAGTCAGTGCACATATAGGAATGAACCAATGAATGCATGAATAAGTGGAACAACAAATCTATGTGTTTTTTTCTTTTTCCCTTACTCTCTCCCTAAAAATCAATCAATAAATAAAATTTTAAATGTTTTTTGTAATTTTTCAAGTCTTTTTAGAAGTCATTGTGAAAAACAATAAGACTTTAATCTCTGTAGTTGATTAATACTGCTTTTTATATTGGCTTGGTCAATGGTGCCTATTTCTAAGACCCTAAAGAAAGCAAAAAGCTATGAAATCTGAACAAGATTTTTCTCCTAATCCAATATGACTCCTGATACAATCTGTAGAAAGAATATACTTTCTATTGAATTCTGAAAGAAAAAATAAAATTTACATTTTAAGTAAAAATAAAAGATTTAAAATCCATATGACATGAATTATATATTTTTAAACAGCAGGCATGTCTCTATTATAAAGGATATTTTAGGTTATCTCAGAACTGAACACAAGAGGCACCACTGTCACAAACCAAATCCTCCATTATCTCAATAAGTGCTCTATAGAGAGCCTTGACAGAACCAATCTGAAGTGACTTGTCAAATGTGGAAGAGTGGGATACAAAATTAGAATCATGGAGTAATTAGTTTTTCTTTCTTCAAAAAGGACTCCCTCAAGGACTGTTATTCATTCCATAAACATCTGTGCATAGCCATGAAAAGGGTAAAAAAAGGGACGTGGTCCCCTCTCGCCCACACTAAAGGAATTTTCTACTCTGTTTCAGGGGAAAAAGAAAGCCTAGCTATCAATAAAAACAAGACAACTCTTAATTGAGCTTGCTCTGTGCTAGACAAAGTGCCAGGTGCTTTCACCTGTATTATCTCATTGTATTTCCAATCTTACACTGTGAGGGCCTGACTATTCACCTCTTTCAGATGAGGAAATTAAGGTTCAAGGAGATTAATAGACTTGCCCAATATAGTTAGTAATATCATATTGCATATTTAAAACTTGTTAAGAGAATAGATCTTAAAAGTACACATTATAAGAAAAATCAATTTTTAACTATGTATGGTGATGGATGTTAACTAGACTTATTCTGGTGATAATTTCATAATATATACAAATATGGTATGAATCATGTTGCACCTGTGTAAAGCCAGTAGGCACAACCATCATCACAGCCTCCTGGTCCATGCAGGTTTGCACTGGATTCAGACACTCGGTAAAGAAAGAATGGAGCCAAGAACTGGTGGGCCATTATCTTTAATCCTAGCTTGCACCCAGCAGGCAAGTAAAAACACACACTGGGCTCCCAAGCCCACTCATTCAGCACTCACAAAGCTACTGGCTTATCCAAGTTTCCTAGAATCAAAGGTTTCTACCTCACCAGGCTCATTTTCCTTTGTTCCCCATCTCCTTCTTTCTGCACAAACTCTGCACAAACTGGCTTTTCCTTCAGCACTCCATCATCTTGGCTGCTTCTCCTGGCCTCCTCCATGTGGCCTTTCTCTGCTCTCTCCTCTAAAGCTAATCTCAGAGACTGATAGAGAGCAAGTTCCCCGTCTGCCCCGCTTTATAGTATAGAAATCACAATCTTTAATCCAATATACAAACAAGGAAGTCTCTGATACAAAGTCACTTATCTGAGGCATAATGGGATTCCTCATGAGAGTGCACCACTCTACATCAAAAAAGGTGGGAAAGGCTTAGTCTTAAAACTAAGGCTATAACTTCCCTGCCTGCTTACAACCTGTCCCCCACACTCAATGCAAACTATAAGCGAGCAAACATATATATCATATTTACAAACTTATTTGACCAACATTAGGTGATGGGCTTCTATGTGGGCAGCACTATTTTTAACAAAGTGAGCGTAATATATTTTATCTGCCCAACAACCTAAAACTAATATAATGTTATATGTCAATTATACCTCAAAGAAAACTTGCCCAATTTATAAAGATAGTATAAACATCCATGATCTACTTTATGTCAACATCCTGAGAAACATTTATTTCTATTCTTCTCTTGAATATATTGTCCCCTTCCAAAGCTGCAGTTAAAGATTCAGATGTCTTTATTGGCAGTTTTGTTACTCCCCCAAAATTTCAATTCAACTGCCAACAATATCAAAAACCTGACTACTCCTTCCAAAATGAAAGTCAAGTGCTATAATATTTAAAATCAGACCCAACAAAATACTCATGCAACTTTCAGTCTGGATAACTTCCAGGTTACTGATCTGCTACCATACATTGCTGACCTCTGGTACTAAACCTCACCTTGGAAAGGTGACAATTTCCCCAGCTCCCATAGAATTCTGTCTGAATAAAAGCTCTCTTCCATGCAGTAGAAAAGAGGAACAGTGTCACACTTGCATACTAATAAAACTGCATCCTCTATTATAGCAAGAATCAAGGAACCTGATTACAAATGTGGCAACTCTATGCTCTTTAGCAAAATGTTTTTGGTAACTTTATTATGACATCTATTTGAATAAGGCAGAAAAGAAATTAATGCTCAATAACAAAGAGGAAACATATTGATTTACTGTATATTAAAAATGTGGTAGGAAGCCACTAAATGGAAGCATAGTCAACAAGAAATTCATGATGAAAACCAGAGCCTAAAAACCATTTTGGAAACAGTTATTTGGCATTGTTATTTAGAAATACTTTGAGTAGTCATTCTAATGCAGAGGTCCCCAGACATTTTACACAGGGGGCCAGTTCACTGTCCCTCAGACCATTGGAGGGCCGGACTATAAAAAAACTATGAACAAATCCTTATGCACACTGCACATATCTTATTTTAAAGTTAATAAAAACAGGAACAAATACAATATTTAAAATAAATAAAAAGTAAATTTAAATCAACAAACTGCCCAGTATTTGAATGGGAACTATGGGCCTGCTTTTGGCTAATGAGATGGTCAATGTCCAGTTCCATATTTGTCAGCGCTAGCCATAACAAGTGATATGACGCGCTTCCGGAGCCATGACGCATGCATCCCGTGTCACCGGAAGTAGTACTGTATGTGAGCATCCTCATCCTGTGCTCCTCTCACTGACCACCAATGAAAGAGGTTCCCCTTCCTGAAGTGCTGCGGGGCGGATAAATGGCCTCAGGGGGCCACATGCGACCTGCCAGCCATAGTTTGGGGACCCCTGTTCTAATGGCTCTTCTCTTGTCCAATCTTTCCTACTAGGTCAGCAGACTAGCTTTAAGTAGTTTAAAGAGTTTCTCCTGGGTTGGTTCAGCAGTAGAGCATCAACCCAGTGTCTGGAAGTCCCAGTTTGATTCCAGTCAGGGCACACAGGAGAAACCACCATCTGCTTCTCTACCCCCCTTTCTTATCTTCCTGTAGCCATGGCTTGAATGAACAAGGTGGACGAAGGTGCTGATCATGGCTCCATAGCCTCTCCTCAGTCCCTAAAATAGCTTGGTTGCCAAGCAATGGAGCAGTGGTCCCAGATGAGCAGAACATCAACCTCAGACTGGGGTTCCAGGGTGGATCCCCATCAGGGTGCATATGGGGGTCTATCTCTCCACCTCTCTGTCTCTCATTTGATTTTAAAAAAAAAGTTGTTTAAAAAAATAAAGGAAAGGACACCTCTCAGGGACAAGCCCATGGTTATAGTTATTGTATTATAGTTATGTAAAAATGTGTACTTAATAGTGAACAAATAAAATATCTTTAATTGGATCTTTAAAAATAGGATTCTAAGTCCTTTTATTAGCAAAATTCCAAAGATTAAATTTCCAAGCTAACCCTATAGGATCACACTATTTTTTAGTTCTTCAAAGAATTTGTGTAGGAATTTATAAAGATCAGAGAAATAAGCAAATATTCTACTTTCAAAGGAAGCAAAGCCTTTCCAGCCTATAACTCTATTTTGATGTTTCTAAAACATATATCTAAATGCATACTAAGACTCTAATAATTACCGAATATTTTTTTCATATTATTATTTTGTGTGTGTTGAAGGTTTTATTTTATAGCACATGCTACAAACAGGGCCTTTTTTTCTTCATGCAAACTAGATAATTTCACCAAAGTGGTGAAGACTTAGTGATTTTTTAAAAAATAAATTATTTCTAATGACATCAAACCAATAAGGTTAGCAAATTTCAAAATTTACATTTTTAAAACACAAAGATATATAAGCCAAATTATAGTCTAAAGGCACAGAAAAATTGCCTGGAGATGGATTTAGCTTTGTGAACAATTAGAAACAATACTGAAAGCTGCTCATTTATGTCCTTGCCCTGTCATCACCTCATCTGGGTCTTTCAATAATGGACTAAGAAATATAGGAGAGAAAAAACAAAGCAGTGTTTTCAATATGGTTTTTCTCTGGGGAACAATAAAAACATTAAACTTTATACACTTAAGTGTCTGTGCACCAAATAGTAGCCATTTCATAGAAGTCCAGCTTGGATTTTGACTGGGTGAGGGAGGAGGAGGGAGTTGGTGAATCCCCTCAGAGTCATTTAAAATATATAGCATTAGCTAATTGATGAGAGGACTATAAACAATAGTAAGTAGTCAGCCTGGCTGTGCTCCAGGAGCTAGGCTTTATGGTTAAAGGGAGTTTACATTAGAGGCCTATTTTCCCCCTTTTCCTTATATGAAATGAACAGCTGTAATTGAA
This sequence comes from Saccopteryx bilineata, assembly GCF_036850765.1. Lineage (NCBI taxonomy): Eukaryota > Metazoa > Chordata > Mammalia > Chiroptera > Emballonuridae > Saccopteryx > Saccopteryx bilineata. Next base: position 1,243,028 of record NC_089502.1, read on the forward strand.
AAGCAAGGAGCTCTATGGTTTATAGAAATAGGTGTTGTGAAGAGCCTTGGCCGTCTAATTTTCTTCCTATTGCAGGGCAGCCTTGCATTGTCTGTTTTTTAGAGCTAATTTCTTTTCTGATCAAAAGGACCACATTGTTGAAAAGGTAGTAATGACTATTCATTTGGCTGAAGCCTCCATTCTCCAGACTGCAAGCTTAATTTAGAAATGGCTATTTCTATGTAAAAGGAAAAGCTCATTTATGTTCTCTATAATGTCAATTAAAGTAGAATATATTTTAATTATTTATCCCGAGGAGAAACCTTTTAGGAACTTAATTTAGTATTACTATGCCATGCAGACACTATAATATGTGAATGTGGAATCATATCTAGGCACATGGGTTTTATTTTATTTTACTACTAATGAATAGATTATTTGCAACTAATTAACAAGTTAAATCGGCGCAATTAGTGTCGGATTTCTTTAATAGTATAACTCATAAAAGGATGGCCATTGGAACTAGAAAATAAGATTGTTATTGGCTTTGTAAAGAAACCATCGCACAAAAGGAGCAGTTTTTTTCCCCCATTAGAAAGGGTTATTTAACGTCCTTTCCGTTGCTTTTTCAAATGAAACCTGGCCTGTTCTAAGGGGATGAAATATGTTCAAAAGAGGAGGAGATGGTGTTAACTGCGCAAACATGACATTAGCGGAAGCTTCTAGGTCATAACAAGGCCACGCTCTATGAAGAAATGGAATTGGGGTGAATGGACCGCGCCCTAAGCGCCGAAGCGCCAGCGCAGCGAGGCCTCCGACACATCTCTCTTTGTCGCAACTTCTGGCCGCAGAGCCGCGCAGAAAAGGTTGGCCTGAGGATAGACATCCTCAGTACCTGGCAAGCAGCGGCCCGCCAGATGTTTTCGGTCGGTGTCTTCAGCCCCGCTCTCCTTCGAGAGTAGCGGTCCCAGAGCCTCACTCGCCCGCCACTCCAAGACCCGTGTCGGGATGCGCGGCTGCGAGGGCTCCGTGCACGCGGGCATCCTGTGAACGCCACGGGGCGGGCCCTGTTTGACACAGCAGGTAAAAGGACAAGCGCGCGCTGCCGAATCCGCGTGGTCCCTGCCTGCCGCCGCACACCGGTACCCAGCCCTCTTGAGCTTTCTCTGGCTGCCGCACTTTCTGCTGCGGAATGGGAAGGAGCGACTTCTCATCCCGTGCATGGTGCCCAACACAGCACATAGTGGGTGTAAGACAACGATTTAGTAAAATGAAAAGAAATGACGGCAGAAAGAGCCTAAGAGAAGATGAAAATTCCGTACGTCAAATTTCATGGCTCTCCAATCTCTTTTTAAAAAAATGAAAAAGAGTAAAACAAAACAAAAAATGAATAGCGAGGGGAGAAAAGAAAAGCTGGATGCTGCCTTGAGGTTTAAAATTTACTCCTGGAAGTTCTCCCCAGCTTCCAGCCATCCTCGGCTCTCAGAGCCAATGATCATGCCTGATCACATTGGAGGTGCCTGGAACGCTGCTAGACCTGCTGTACCTATGCCCCCACCCCCATCTTTGTCTCAATTGTGAGGACATGGAATAACTCAAACAACATTATGTGCTGATAACGATTTTCAGATGGTTTTCCGGGCCCGGGCTTCTGGCAGGCCACCTTGCTGTTGTGGAGGGCCGTGCCTTTACATCCACAGCAGAAAGTGGAAAAGGCATCAGGCCAAGTGGGATGGCAAGCCCGGGAGTAGGGTACAAGGTTCCGGGGGGAGGATAACATTTGGCAACTTGACCTAAATATGTGCGAGGAATTGTCAGGGCGAGGGCGGGAGTGTTGGGGAAAGGTTAGAGAGGCAAAGAGGCCAATTTGGAAAACCCTCTAGAAGTGAGACCCAGTTCCCAGTAGAGCCATCTTTCCTCCGGGGAGATGGCAGTGTTGGAATTGTGTTTGTGAGGTAGTTAAGAGAGCACTGAAAGCAAAGATTGTCAATTTCCTTGCAGTTGCTCAGTATCTAGGTCATTAATCTCTCTGTAACCTGTGGGTGAAAGGAATCTTGGCAACTGAACTCCAACGTGTGGGCCAGCAGGATTACTAGTGTATCTACAAAAAGTAGCTCAACTAATCAAGTGAATCAAAATCAGAAACTCACTTGTAAAAGTGCACCCTTCCCTCATAAAAGAGCTACACCACGTGCTACAGAATAGTTACACTTCCTACAAAACACATTTTGATGCTTCGAAGACCATCACACACTTACATAGCTCCTAGTAACTTTTTTTTTCTTTAGAGAAAATTAACTAGATTATTGTTTCCAGCCTGCACCGAACAGCCTAGGGCAGGGGTCCTCAAACTTTTTACACAGGGGGCCAGTTCACTGTCCCTCAGACCGTTGGAGGGCCGGACTATAAAAAAAAACTATGAACAAATCCCTATGCACACTGCACATACCTTATTTTAAAGTAGAAAAACAAAATGGGAACAAATACAATATTTAAAATAAAGAACAAGTAAATTTAAATCAACAAACTGACCAGTATTTCGATGGGAACTATGCTCCTCTCACTGACCACCAATGAAAGAGGTGCCCCTTCCGGAAGTGCGGTGGGGGCCGGATAAATGGCCTCAGGGGTCCGCATGCTGCCCTCGGGGGCCGTAGTTTGGGGACCTCTGGCCTAGGGTCTTCAGGGCCTTCCCAGACCTATAGTAAGTGTTTCATGGGGGTGGGGTTGGGGGTGGGTGGAAGGATTGCTGTGGATTGATGGAGGGATATCACACTGAATGCTCTGAGAATTAGAAAGTGCTGTCTACTTCAGCCCGTTAAAGTGTTGGCAAACTTTCTGATCTTTTACAAGAGATGATTCTACAACAGACCCAAGCCTCTGATTTCTTGATCAAGGCCCTCAATCTCTGACCTAAATACAGTCTTGGCTAGGAGCCAGAGTAAGTAGTCCAGGGATGTTCTTAAGGAAGAAATAGGAATTACTGCTTTTGGATAAGCAAACATTTTTTTTTGTTGTTGGAAAGCAAAGCATTTCTGAGAATCACCAGAATAAGTTTTTTGCACTTCTTGAAACTCAGACCTTTCGCTGGGTTCCAGTTCACTTGAAAAGGCAATTGTTCCATTCTATTGTCGTATTTCAGTTCTGCACCCCCGCCCCGACCCCACGCGTGCTGCCAGCGGACATCTACATACATTCACATCAGTCAACCCAGCAGGCAAAGGGCACCTCCTCTAAGAGGCTGGGTCCTAATCAAGCAGGAGACACGGGAAAAGGTCCCCCAGGAGCAGTTGTTGAGAAGTAGTCAACGCCTGCACCTCTAGGCGAATTGGGGGACAACCACTCTGCTGCTGTGCTCTCTCTACCAGTAGCTGTAAGGCAGAGCTGTACTTTGTACAAAAGTATACTTTGAGGATATGAACTCCGTGGGATGTCTTATTTCTTTCACGGCTCCAAACCAGAGGCGGAATGGGAGCACCTGATGTACTTGGAGCCTGTTGGGCCAACCACGCTAGAGTCTAGGTCTCAAGAGTTTTGCGTTAACTCTCCCCTAAGGATGAGCACGTCTGTCCTGGGGCGAAGCCGGCTGCCTCTTCAGAGAAGATTGAGGCGATCTCCAAGCCCAAGAGTGCGAGAAAGGGAGCCTCTGGGTGAAGTTTCCAACTAAAGCCAACAAACGGCGCTGTTGCTGCGCACTGAGTCCTGGTAGCCCCAAGCCCAGCCCCAGTCGGAGGCAGAGTTGTCTTGGGAGGGAGATGAAAATGGGAAGGGGTGCTTGGCCAAGTTCACAGCCTGCCCCCCAAGACTCTATATGCAGCCCAAGGGTTCCTGGAAGTCCCGATGGGCGAGAAAACTGACAAACACTCTCTCTTCTCCAGAAGAGGTTGAAAAATACTGGTCCTGGATTCCGCTGTGTCTCTTAGCTTCTCTCTCTGGGTGCAGGATGCATGTCGCAGACACTAGTGAGGCTCTGCCGTCCATCTTCCCCATTTGAACTGTGGCCCCTCGGACCGTTTGACCCACTTGACACCTCTACCGATTTCCAGTGAAGGTCGTGCCTCTCGACTGATACTTGCGCATGCACTGCAGGTGGGCCAAGAGAACAGTTTGCTTCCAGCCTTCCCTCATCTCCTTAGTTCCTTAAAGGTAACCTTGCAAGTCTATAGAAATGCTAGGTTAGGTTGAGAACGTTTCCTCGTTAATGTTTCTAAGGAAATTAGGCTTGATTCTTACTTAGGGCTGTACAGACCACCCCAGAGCCACCAGGCACAGAGACGGATTTAATCAGGCCTCAGAGGGAAGCTAGGAATGTGGGAATGGGTGTCAGTTCCTGGAAAAAGACTGCAGAAGGATGTAATGTGTAAATGAGCTCACCTAAGCCTTGGGCTGGATACAATCAAATGACAAACGGCTGGGGGGAGTTGACTAGTTCCTCAGATAATCTGCTGCGGGAAGGAATGCCTTGCCTCGGGAAATATGCAGCCCAGGAGCTGTCACCACAACAGGGTCCTAAAAATTGAAAAAAATCCTGACAAATGTCAGGCTACTGGACTCCAGGCAGTTCATCAGTTGGGTAGTTTCCTAAAACGCGCTTCACTTAGCAACAGCTTTGGAACCCAAGAGGGCATCTGGAAATGGAGGCTGGAGGGCAGGGTTACTGCACAGTGACTTCTCTTTGAGAAGGTGGGTTTGCCTAAGAATATTTATTTGACTATCCTCCAGTTTGGCAACAAATCAGGTGCAAGTGAGGACTGACAACCATTGTGTTTTCTGAGACATACCTTTCACTCCTTGTCGGCTTAAATGTGCATATCCATACACGTACTTTCTCTCTCTCTCTCTCTCTCTCTCTCTCTCTCTCTCTCTTTCACACACACACACAGACACCACACACACACACAACTCACACACAGAACCATGCCAGATAGTTTACATTAAAACCCTAAATCTTTACACATATTCATGTTTTCACAGCCTTTGGCGGTGGACATTTGCTTCATTGCCTTGGAACCTAAATTTAAGGGGCAAGTTTCGAAACCCAAACTTCCAAGAGAAATGCTGGGTGGGAGCTGGGGTTCTGATGCCAATGGTCTGTCAGCTCCTGAGGGGTATGGTCTGCAATTCATGCAGAAAGGGGGAAACTCCCATCCCTGACGGCAGGCAGGCAATCTAGGATTGCCTGGTCTTGCATTAGCGCTAAAAAACTAAAAGCTTGAGTTTTTGTTTTTGTTTCCCACTTTGGTTCCCCACCTTTCTCGAGGCTGGGTGGGAACGGGAAGCCCACACCATGCAGACACCTTTTTTCAGTCTCTGCCACTTTTGCCCAGCTAGATTTCTTTCCACTCGTGGCTTCGGGCTGTTCTGGGTGTTTCAAACGCTGTGCCAGTCGTTTGGGTTGGCGGAGGTGATTGTTGGGGTTCACTTTTCTTGCAGCTGGGGTTTCCGCTCCTATATTGTTTGGCAGACAACCCGACAAACACGTTAGAATCCCGCTCCAGGTCTCAACGTTCCGGTCAGGAAGGTTGTAAAACAAACAAACCAACAAAACCAAACCAAAACAAACAAAAAATAAAGATGAAATCCGTTAGCAGAGCTTGCTTCCCTGGGCGGCTGCGCGGCCAGAGCAGCACTCACTGGTCCTGGTAGGTGCGCGGCCAGTGGAGGGGGCCCCGTGGTCCGTTCCGAAAACCGCCTCGGCGCCTCTCCGGCCACCGTCTACCCTCTAAGAAACTTTTCTTTCTTAGAAACAAGTCTTTTCTAAGAAAGAAACAAGTCTTTCACTTGGAGAGACTCCGTGTTGCCATGAAAACGGATTTTCCAAGGGGCAGGACCCTCCCCCTCAGGGGCATCGGACTGGAAAAACCGAAATGGCCAGAGAGCAGAGACAAAAAGGGGCCGCCAAACGGGGACCTGGAGCGAGAAAGCGAGAAAGCCCAAGCCAGCACACCCCCTCCACCCCCATCCACACACACCCATGTCAATTTCTAGGCCCGTGGTCGCAATCACATCAACCATCACAGAGCCTCACAGTCTCCGTGCGCTCAGCCATCCCGAAGCCTGTCTCTCGTGCGCGGTTCCCTTATCCCTGCTCTGTCCACCTTGACAGGGGCCGATTCCAGGGAGGGTTGCTTGGAGCCGCAGCCCGGGCAACTCGATTGCACCCCGAGTTCCCAAGGCCGCCTGGATGCTGGCGATGTCCAGTGTCTGAGCGCTGGCATCAAAAAAGGTTGGAGGACATCCACGCACAGACAGCGGAAAGCTTTGCATGGTGGCCCGGGGGTCGGGCACGGGTCGGCCCTGACAGAGCTGCAATGTTGTTTTCTAAACCGCATGGCTCCCCTCTACTCACTTCCTCCAATCTATCCCAGGCGTCCTTTTCCCCTCTATCACCTCTTTGAGTTTCGTTCTTTCAAACTTTTTGAGATCTGAACTGGTGGTGGTCTCTGAGTGTCTCCCCTGGACTCCTCCTTCCTGAATAATTCATCACGTCACCCGGCCCAAGAGGGATGTGGAGGTGAACGAAAGGGCTCCCCGAACTTTTTTTTTTCGAGTGGGGATAAACGGGGGCTCCATGATGATTGGCCTGAGCTCATCACTGCAAACCTGTCAATCACGGGGGCTCCCGAAGGCAAGGGGCGGGAACAGCCCAACCCCAGGGGATCTGAGTAGATTTATAAGGGCTCCCTGCAAGTGCCCCGCCAGACTGTGAATGAGACCAGCTCGAGATAACGCATCAGGTGCAAGTGTTCTGCGAGTTCCTGGAGACGTGGCGAGGAGTTCTGCGCCAATCCTATCTTTCCCGCCCGACCCTCTGGCCCACCGGCCCCCAAAGGCCCCTCCGACGGCATCCCCAGGTATTTTCACCGTGGCCGCTCCCGCCACGGGAGCGCCTTCTCCTCCTGCCACTCTGGTGCACCTTCTTCCCCCTCCGGCCATGTACAGCCTGTTAGAGACCGAACTCAAGAACCCCGTGGGACCATCCACTCCAGGGGCAGGGACGGGCGGCCCCGGAGCCCCTGGCGGAACAAGCAAGAGTAGCGCGAACGCAGCCAGCGGTGCGAACGCAGTCGGCAGCAGCGGCAGTAGTGCGAGCGGCGGTGGCGGGAGTAGTGATCAAGACCGCGTGAAGCGGCCCATGAACGCCTTCATGGTGTGGTCCCGCGGACAGCGGCGCAAGATGGCCCTTGAGAACCCCAAGATGCACAACTCTGAGATCAGTAAGCGCTTGGGCGCCGACTGGAAACTGCTAACCGACGCTGAGAAGCGGCCGTTCATCGACGAAGCCAAGCGACTGCGCGCTGTGCACATGAAAGAGTACCCGGACTACAAGTACCGGCCGCGCCGCAAGACCAAGACGCTGCTGAAGAAAGACAAGTATTCTTTGCCTGGCGGCCTGCTGCCCCCAGGCGCGGCCGCGGCCGCCGCGGCTGCAGCAGCCAGCAGCCCAGTGGGCGTGGGCCAGCGCCTGGACACGTACACACATGTGAACGGCTGGGCCAACGGCGCGTACTCGATGGTGCAAGAGCAGCTGGGCTACGCGCAGCCCGCAACCATGAGCAGTCCGCCTCCGCCCGCGTTGCCTCAAATGCACCGCTACGACATGGCAGGCCTGCAGTACAGCCCCATGATGCCACCCGGCGCCCAGAGTTACATGAATGCGGCCGCCGCTGCCGCCGCCGCCTCGGGCTACGGGGGCATGGCGTCCTCAGCAGCCGCTGCTGCGGCTGCCGCCTACGGCCAGCAGCCCGCCACCGCTGCTGCCGCCGCCGCCGCCGCCGCCGCCGCCATGAGCCTGGGCCCTATGGGCACGGTGGTGAAGACGGAGCCAAGCTCACCGCCGCCTGCCATCACTTCGCACTCGCAGCGCGCGTGCCTTGGCGACCTGCGCGACATGATCAGCATGTACCTGCCACCCAGCGGGGACGTGACTGACGCCGCCTCGCCGCTGCCTGGCGGCCGCCTGCACACGGTACATCAGCACTACCAGGGCGCCGGGACTGCGGTCAACGGAACCGTGCCGCTGACCCACATCTGAAAGTCGACCTGCGATCACAGCCCTTGCGCCCCTATCCCACCCCTTACCCCCAAGTTGGGACGCCTTGTTGTTTAGCTTTGCTTATCTGAGTTTATTGACTTGTATGGATGAAGGGGAGGACATAAAGTTTTTCTGTAGCTGTCGAGTTTTGTACAAAGCAAAAAAAAAAAAATTCGGAGCAGCGGATATGAGACTTTTTAGAGTTTGACTGTCCCTCCCCTCCCCTTTTGTAGGTTGGAAATCGCTGTGATGTTTGCAAAGAAAAAGAAGCCCCTCCCCGTCCTCCTCCGAGGTTCCTGGGTTTTCCAGTTGCATTTGAAAATGTTGTCTCCTTAGTTTGTTGTTAGTGGTGGAGTGAGTGAAAGGAAAACTGTACTGAGGCGAGGCTGCCTGAAACCTGCAACGCTGCCTCCCCCAGTCGGCGCTTCTCTTTTCTCGGTGGGTTTTGGAGGCTGGATGCGCGAGTGGCGCGGCAGCTAAATCCAATTTATAGCCAGGTGTGCGTGTGTCTCCCTTCTCGCTGCCCCTGACCGCCAGACAGCTTGTCCAGTTCGCATTTAGTTTGTTGGCGTTGTGATTTCTGCCGTGATCAATATTTGATATTTCATTGGGCTAATTTTTGGAATTTTGCTTCGGTTGTGGGGAATGGACTATTGTGTTTTATGTTTTTTTTCAATGGTTTACTCGAGAGCTCAATAAATTTTATAACCATCATAATGGAGTCCTGATAATTTTGCGGGCCTAAAATATAGGTGCGCTTTAGGGAGGATATCATCACTCTGTATTACAACCGTGGTCCTATCCTGGGGTGCGGGAAGGCACTTGGAGGACAACGAGTCATCTGAAATGGTTTCTTTTTAATTGCTGGTAATTGAAAACATATCCAATATATCTAACTAAAACCCTGAGGAGCAAGTAGTTTTCCTGGAAGCAGCAGTCCAGCTGAAGCTAACCTCCGGCAGACATGCACTTGTTGCTAACGCTGAGAGACCAATGAAACCGGCCAAAAATTTGGCACCTTTACCTTTGTGCACTGGGGCGGGAAGACACTTGAGTTGAGTTGAAATATTTACAAAACCCGAAAACCCTTCTGAAATCTTAATTACCTTATTTTTAAAAAGGGTTACAGGGATCCCTAGCGAGTAATAAGTATATTACTTGCCAACCGTGGTGGCAAAAGCAGGAGAACCCTCATTCAATAATAGAAAGTTTGGTTTTTCAAAGTGCACCTTTGATGTTAAAAGATCACTAAAACATCTCGCATATCTTTTTTTTTACTTGTTTTCTAGAATAGGCTTCTTCTCATCCCAAGCATCGAGACTGCTTTTTACTCCTTCACCATAGATTTTTCCTAAACCATGTCCCTGTGTCCCCCGAAAAGCCCTTCGTGTCTCTCCAGCCACAGGGCCCCAATGTATCTATATGGAGGCTAGGAAGAAAACAAATAGAACCAGTGTTTTTTGTTGTTATTGTTTGTTTGATTTGATTTGTTTTTACCGACTTCTTAGCTGTTTGAGGTGATTTTCTTAATCCTTTAATCCTGTTACCTCACTACCCCAGTATAACTAAACTCAGACTTTCCAGTAAGGTCTGCCTGGTGCACCGTTTTTTATCCTTATCCACTCTTCACCACAGGTTTCTTTGCTTGAGGTCTCCTGAGATTCTAACAACAGGATCTCCCGTAAATTGGTTTGATTTCCACATTTTTAACCGGCTTCTTTGTGAGAGCCAGCTTTTCACTTGCAGGCCAGGGTTGGCTTGGGAAGGGGCAGGAGGGGCTGGGACTTTCAAAGACTTCATGAGTCTTGCTCACTTTTTACATATCACTAGGAATCCTGAAGACTATGCTCACCACACCTGTAAAAAGAGAGGTCGGTCTCCCAAGGACGGTAGCACTATTCCCACCCCAGAGACGCTGGCATCTTCTTCCCTCCCACCCATCACAGCCCACCCCACACTGTAGCAAAGGGTGGAAGGGTTCCCAGCAGTGAATTACAGACTCAGGCCCATTGCCCTCCACCTGGGGCTCCTTCTGGGCCTGTTCCATCACTGATGAGCTAGGACAAGGCCTCAGTTCCACCCCTCCTTTCCCATCCTAGGGCCACAGACTTGGGGCCCCTCTTGGCTGGTTCCCGCTGCGGTGCTTGGAACTAGCCAAACAGGCTGTCAGGTTGGTGAACTTCACTCTGGTCACCAGCACCATGCTCCAGTGTCCTGGGGGGGGGCAGGAAATGCTTTTGTCATACTTAACCCCCTATTCATACTTTTATAGTATTTGAGACTCAATACAGTACCTGTTCATTAGTTCCTCTGAGTTAAAACTGCCAGTAATTGTGGACCCAAGTTATGTCTGAAATGACTCTAAGAAAGGGAGGGTGAAAACAAGCAATTTTGCCCCACTGAGGGGGCGGTACCAACCGGGAAGAAACTTATACTGCTTCTTTGGAAGAGTCCATTGTGAGATTGCCTTCCTAGAAGTTCCAGGGTCACCCTTTCAGGAAGTCTCACATACTGCTCACTCCCTCTCTGAACAAACATGGCTTTGTGCTTTACTTCTTCTGACTTTTTTTTCAGTCTGATTTCTAAATTGCCTTTAAGGGAAAAGAGTTCATTGATCAGCACATTGGGAGGATTTAAATATTGATGAAAGGTAATTTTTTAAACTTCAGCAATAAGGAAGAAAAGTGAACAGAACTGGAGTGAAATTTCTATCCTCTAGGTCAGAATTTTCAAACTAAAGCACTACCCCCCAAAACACACTCTTATTTACACACCTCAACCAGGACAAATGCCCCTTAATCTGTGTTACAGATTGAGGCTCTTGTAAAATTTTATTTGAAATGGGTGTTCTATTGCTTAAATGCCAACAATAACAAAATCTCATCACACCCAAATACTCCTCCTGTTTGTCTTACATTTGCAGAAACGGTCCACAAAGGGACAATGCTCAAGGTTGCTTAGCTGGTTCTGTGGCAGCACAAGCCTGAAGGGCACTTTGTTGGGCTACAAGATGGAGAGAAATCAATGAAGTACTGTCCCAGCTGTCTCTCAATCTCACAATCCCACAGGTATTGAGAGAAAAGAGGCAATTCTTGACACAGAGACTTCATAGCAATGAAGTGATAAAGTGAAGTGAGGAGCACAGGGTTCTTGCAGAGTAGAATGAGAAATAGCACGTACCATTTATCTTTCCACTAACAGGAGCAGAGCTACCTTTTTGTGTCAATATTCTACATAGAGATTTTTCTTTAGCATTGTATCTACACAATTTCCTTCATTAATCCTTCTTCTAGAAATATATGGGGGGGGAGAGCACCCAAAATTCAGGCAAAGATTTTTAATCAAAGGTGTTCATAACAGATCTCTTTGTAATGGTAAAAGTTATACATAACCACATGTCTGACAAACAAGAGAAGATTATGCAAAATTTGTTTTCAAAAAGACTACTTTTGCAGATTAAAAATTGTGTAGGGGGAGATTTTAATGACACAGGGAAATGCTTAAACCATGAAGTAAAAAGAGCAAAATACACAAAAGTATATTTGGTACATATGACCTATTTAAAAATAAGAATATGTGGCTGGAAAAATATGCAAAAATGCAGAGTAGTGTTATAAACACTTGTTAGTCTTTCTGATATAGTCTTGTACTTTTCAATTTTCTCTGATAAGATTATATTACTGTTATCACTGGAAAAAGTAGGTATTAAAATATATTCCCTTCCAGTCAAAAAGGTAGAAAAATGTGTCTGCTCATGAAAGAAGAAAGTTTCAGTTTTCCCTTCATTTTTTTGGTCTAGGGAGAGGGAAGAAAATGCCAGGAGCAGTAATTCTCTAGCTTTCCTCAGGTTGAAGCCTACAGTGAACAAAGTACGACAAACACACCAGAGCAACTTCACCCCCTCCACACCTCCCCTCCCAGCCAAGTGTCCTCCTCAGTAAGCAAGAGCAGGAGCAGATTAGTGAAGGCTCTGTCATTTTTCAGACTTACTCAATAGAGAAAAGACCTCTTTGGGAGCCAAGCTCAACAGTGGGAAGCAGGGACCACTGAGGTCCCAGAAGGCACATAAACCCAGGAGCTTGAGTAACCCTCACTGCCCTCTTGGGATGGGGAAGGGAGAGCAGGCCCAGGGGTTGGGTCCCAGGACAAGAGGAGGAAGGGCTAAGTGAGCACACACCAGCTGAATGTAACATAATATGCTGTGACCATCCTCCCCATGGCCTCCATCCTAAGCCACACCACTGTCATTTCTGCTGGACCACTGTCATGGCTCCCTACCTGTTCTTGCTGCTTCCATTCTGCTCCCCATCAATCCATTCTTTCTACAGCATTCCCTCTTCTTTGCAAACATAAAACCTATCATTGTTACTTCCTTTCTTTTAACCTTTTACTGGCTTCCTTTGATTGCTCTTAGGAAAAACTACCAACTCCTCCAAAGCTTTGCCTGACTCGGCTCCTGCCCACCTCTCTCAGCTCAACTCCCTGCACTTCTACTCCTCCTTACTTCAATCCCAGCCAGGATTTCTTTGAGAAATGTTTGTTACATAAGCCATGACTCTTGATGGTTTCATATCTAAGTACAATTTGAAGTTCAATAATTGTGACAAATAACGTTATTTTGCACAATACATGCTTTATTTTGCATCTGTGGAATGTCTCCAAATCCACACATCAAGCACATATTTCCTGACAATTCATAAAATCTAAAAAACAATAATTTCTTTCCTGCTCTAAGTTTTTTAAAATTATTGTTCACTTTTCCTGGAATGTTCTTTCCCAAGCTCTTCCCTCAAATACTCCAGTGTCCTCTTGAAGATTTCAGTTCAAGCTTCACTTCAGGGAAGTCTTCCACGATGCCTACCTCTCATAGCAATGGGCATCTCTTCAAAAACACTTAAGCCAGTGGTCATTTTGTGTTTGTTGTGTGATTCTGCCCATTGTCAGTCTTTCTTCTAGTCTATAAGTTCCCAAGTGACAAAGTCTATGTTTAGTTTGTGCACCAATTCCTGGCACAATGTCTGTTCCATATTAGGGTTTCAAAAATATATATGTGGACTGTTTACTATCTGTTTAAGGAACAAGAACTCTGGTGTTTGAAGCTAACAGAATCAGTGCAAGCCCATGGAAATCAGGACTGAATCCACAATCTTGGCTCCATCTCTTACCAGCTGTAAACTCTTACCAGATGTAAATATCACTTACTCTGAACCTCAATTTCTTCAAATGTCAAATAAGAAAACAATGTCTCTAGTTGTGAGAACTCAAATTAAAAAACAGGACAACTACAATGTTTCAAAGTTGAGCATAGCTTCTAGCATGGCACACAGCCATTATGCAGTATGTATAGTGGTGATGATCATCTTATTAGCAACTTCTGCTGACTTTTGAGGGAGGAGTTAGCAGGCTCTGGTCAGATTCTGTACTTCCCACCATCACAAGCAACATTTCCTATTGCTGAAGCCAGTTCCTGCTAGAGAAAGAAGGCAAAATAAGGAACCATAATTACAAATTAACAAATCATATGACACCAAAAGCTTAAACAAACAAACAAAGAAACAAAAATAGATAAATTAGGCTTTGCCAAAATTAAACTTTTTTGCTTCAAAGGACGTATCATCAAGAAAGTGAAGATACAACACATGGAACAGGGAAAAATATGCACAAATCATATATCTTATATAAGGCTCATATATAAAGATTTAAAATTCAATAATAATAATAATATTACCAACAACAACATACCTAATTAAAAATGGACAATGGACTTCAATAAGACTTTTTTCCAAAGAGAATATACAAATGGCCAAAAAGCACATGAAAATATGCTGGACATCACTAGACATTGAAAAAATTGCAAATCAAAAGCACTATGAAATACCACTTTACTACAACTACAATGGCCATAGTAATATTTTTTTCTTGGTACTATACAAAACATTTATTGAGAAAAGAAACTAATAAAAAAGAATAATTTCTAGCAAAGTAACCACACTTCCTACAACCTGTAGCAACAAGTAATGAAACCCTGCTGTCAGAAAATGTTATATTTTGATTTCTTTCCACCTCTTCCTTGATAATTTCATAATTATGAAGAACACAAAAAGCATTTGTTTTATGTAGCCACAACTTCTCCTTGGAAGGATGCAACTTTTACAACCAAACATTATTTCTTTAACAGTGAAGGAAATAAAAGGGCATTTGAAGTCCTGTTAGCGAGTTGTCATTAACTTCAGTTTGCTTTATGTACAGGATACTTAGCTGGGCATGCTATTAATACTTATGTCAATTAATATGAAGATTATTATAACTGTAGAATACAAGTGGTAACTGAAATGCAGCAAAGGACAAATTATTCTTTGGGCTATATTTTGCTATTGGTTTACTTTAACTATACAATATCCTCTTTTTCTCAGTTAATGATAGAATACAACAATGGAAAAGTTATTCAAATACTTACCATATGACTAGCAAAATTTGCAGGATGTCTCTTTTGAATTCCACCAATTTTCTCTTATGATATTAATACATAATATCTGGTCCAATATCTCTACTCATCAGCTTTCCTTTTAAGGAAAAAAATTCTTTTCACATACAAGTGTCTCTTTTTTTTTCTTTTTTGTGACAAAGACAAAGAGGGGGGGGACAGATAGGGACAAACAGCCAGGAAGGGAGAGAGATGAGAAGCATCAATTCTTCGTTGCGCCTCCTTAGTCTCTTTAATTGTTCATTGATCGCTTTCTCATATGTGCCTTGGTGGGGAGGGGGCTGCAGCAGAGCGAGTGACCCCTGCTGAAGCCAGTAGCCTTGGGCTCATGCTAGCAACCTTGGGCTTCAAACCAGTGACCTTTGGGCTCAAGTCGGTAACCATGAGATCATGTCTATTACACCACGCTCAAGCCAGCAACCCCACACTAAAGCTGTATGAGCCTGCGCTCAAGCCGGCAACCTCAGGGTTTCAAACCTGTGCCGTCTGCATCAGAGCCCTATGCTCTATCCACTGCGTTACCATCTGGTCAGGCAAGTTTTTTTTTAATTGAATTTTATTGGGGTTACACTAGTTAACATAATATGGGGTTCAAGTGCCAACTTCTACAACACATCTGTGTGTTCACTCCCCCAAGTCAAGTCTTTGTCCATCACCATTTATCACTGTACACTCCTCCTCCACGTCTTCTCTACCCCACCACCCCAGCAAACACCACACTATTGTTTGCGTCTGTAAGATTTTTGTTTTGTTTTGTTTTGTTTTGCTTTTATCCTTTTTAACTTTATCCCTCCAACTCTCTCATTCAACACCTGGGCCCAACAGCTGTCAATCTACTTTCTATGTATAAGTATATTTTTATTTTGCATGTTGGTTCATTTTGTTCATAGGATCCCATATATGAGTGAAGTCATGTGGTATTTGTCTTTCTCTGACTGGCTTGTTTCACTTAGCATAATGATCTCTATGTCCATCAATTCTGTCACAAAAGGTCAGATTTCCTTACTTTTTATGGCTATGTAGTATTCCATTGTGTAACTGTACTGCAGCTTTTGTACCTACTCATCTACTGATGGACTGTTGGGCTACTTTCAGATCTTGATTCTTGCAAATAACAGAACAATGAACATAGGGGTACATATATTCTTTCAAATTAGTGTTTCAGAATTCTTAGAATATATTCCCAGAAGTAAAATCATTGGGTCAAAGGCAGTTCCTTTTTAAGTTTTGAGATAATTCCATACTGCTTTCCACAATGGCTGTATCAATATGCATTCCCAACAAAAGTACTAAGAGCTTCCCTTTCT
Source organism: Saccopteryx bilineata (assembly GCF_036850765.1). Classification (NCBI taxonomy): domain Eukaryota; kingdom Metazoa; phylum Chordata; class Mammalia; order Chiroptera; family Emballonuridae; genus Saccopteryx; species Saccopteryx bilineata. Next base: position 1,258,833 of record NC_089502.1, read on the forward strand.
CCATACCTTTGCCATCACTTGCTCTTTGTTGATTTATTGATAATGACCATTCTGACAGTTGTGAGGTAATATCTCATTGTGGTTTTAATTTGTATTTCTCTGATGATTAACAACATTGAATATCTTTTCATATGTCTATTATTCACCTGTATGTCCTCTTCAGAAAGTGGTTATTTGGCCCTGGCTGGTTAGCTCAGTGATAGAGTGTTGGTCTGGCATGTGGATGTTGCAGGTTTGATTCCTGGTCAGGGCACATGGAAGAAACCACCATACGCTTCTCCACCCTTCTTTGTTCTCTTATGCTCTCTCTTCCTTTCCTGCAACCATTGCTTGGTTGGAGCAAGTTGGCCCCAGGTGCTGAGGATGGCTCCATGGTCTCACTTCAGGCACTGAAATGACTTGATTGCCGAGCAACAGAGAACAGCCACAGATGAGCAGAGCATCCCCAGGTAAGGGGCTTGTCAGGTGGATCCCGGTTGGGGTGCATGCGGGAGTTTGTTTCTCTGGTGCTCCACTTCTCACTTATGTAAAAAATAAAGAGAAGTGGTTATTCAGTTCCTTTGTGCATTTTTAGATAGTTTTATTGGTGTTGAGATTTGAATGTTCTTTATAAATTGTTGATATTAATTCCTTATCAGATGTTTTGATGGGTATGTTCTCTCATTCAGTGGGTTGTCTTTTTATTTTATTGAGTGTTTCCTTAGCTGTTTAAAAACTTTTTAATTTAATGCAGTCCCACTTGTTTATATTTTATCTTATTTCCTTTATCTGAGGAGATAGATCTGAAAAAATATTACTATGAGATATGTTTGAGATTTTACTGCCTATGTTTTCTTCTAGGATTTAAAAAAAATTTTTTGCCTAATATTTAAACCTTTAATCAATTTTGAGTTTATTCCTGTATATGGCATAATAAGGTGGTTTAGTTTTATTTTATATCATTGTATGTTCTTGCCTCCTTTGTCAAATATAAGTTGATCATATACCTATAGATTATTTCTGGACTCTATATTCTGTTTTAGTGATGTATGTGTCATTTTTTTATGCCAGTTTCATCTTGTTTTGATTACAGTGGTTTTGTAGTATAGTTTGATATCAGATAGTATGATTCCTCCAATTTTGTTCTTTTTTCTCAAGATTACTATTTGGGGTCTTTTGTGATTCCATATACATTTTTAGAATATTTATTCTAGTTTTGTGAAATAAGTCACTGGTATATTGATAGAAATTGCATTGAACCTATAGATTGCTTTGAGTTATATGGACATTTTAATGACGGTAATGGTGTTAATTCTTCCAATACATGAACATGGTTTATGGTTCCACTTGTTTGTGTCTTCTTCAGTTTCTTTAGTGTCTTATAATTTTCTAACTACAGATATTTTACATTCCTGGTTAAATTTATCCTTAGGTATTTTATTCTTTTTGAAACAATTATATACTGTTCACAAATATTAATAAATATTTTATTGCTTCATATTCATTTTAAAATATACTCTAATATTTGTGAGCAATATAAATAGTATTGTTTTTTGTTACCTTTTATAAAAACTCATTATTGGTGTATAAAAACATAAGTGATTCTTACATATTTATTTTATATCTTGCTACTCTACTGAATTTATTTATCAGTTATAGTAGTTTTTTGGTGGATTTTTTTTGTGACAGAGACAGAGAGAGGTACAGTTAGGGACAGACAGGCAGGAAAGGAGAGAGATGAGAAACATCAATTCTTCATTGCAGCTCCATAGTTGTTCACTGATTCCTTTCTCTATGTGCCTTGACCCAGGGGCTATAACAGAGTGAGTGACCCCTTGCTCAAGCCAGTGACATTAGGCTCAAGTCAGTGACCTTGGGCTTCAAGCCAGTGACCTTTGGACTCAAGCTGGGGTCAGCACTTGCACAACAGCTTGCACATTTTGGTCCAAGTATAGCCAGCATGAGGGTCAATCTCATGCACAATGGGTCAATGGCAATCAAGACTCAATTACAATAGTAGCACCCACAAGATTTACAGAAAGGACATTCCTAGTGCACCTAGCTCAGGTAATCAAGGAGACTCTACCAATAGCCCCAACAGAATACCTCCTGTATAAGGTCACTCCATGAAGATTGGGAATAAGAGCAGATATATATATATATAATACATAGAAAGAAACACAAAAAGGTAGCCAAAATTGGAAGAAAAAGAAATCCAAGTGACAGAACAGGAGAAATCTCCAGAAAAAAATACCTAAATGAAATTGAGATAAGCAATTTCTCAGATATAAAGCACAAAGTAATAATTTTTACTCAAAGAACAAAGTGAGAAATTTGACAAAGAGAAAGCAAGCATAAAAAAGGAAATAAAGCCAGTCAGAATTGGAGAATACAATAGATGACATCAAGAATACACTGGAAAAAATAGTAAGTAGGTTGTATGAAACACATTATTAAATCAGTGATTTGGAAGACAAGGTAGGAAAAAAGTAAAAACTAATAAGTGCAGAAAAAAAAGAGTTAAAAAAGAATGAGGACAGTTTAAAGAACATTTGGAACATCTGTAATATAAGGAAGATGGATATGAGAATGAGCAAGTGATAGAGAATCTACTTAAAGAACTAATGACTAAAAAGTTCCTTAATACATTGAAGGAAAAAGACACACATGTGCAGGAAGCACAAAGTCTCCAAAATAAGATGAACACAAAGCAATCCACAAGAAAACAAAACAAAACAAAAAAAACCAACAAAATTTAAAGAGAAAGACAGAATATTAAAATCAGCAAGAGAAAACCAATTAGTTACAAACAAGGGAGACCGGTACTGGTCCGTGAGCCATTTGGTACCAATCCACAGAGAAAGAATAAATAACTTACATTATTTCTGCTTTATTTATATTTAAGTCTGAACGATGTTTTATTTTTAAAAAATGACCAGATTCCCTCTGTTATATCCGTCTAAGACTCACACTTGATGCTTGTCTCGGTTAGGTGATACATTTATCTGTCTCACCCTAAAAGCCAGTCTGTGAAAATATTTTCTGACATTAAACCGGTCCGTGGCCCCAAAAAAGTTAGGGACCACTGGTGTAAAGTATTCAAAGGGATGGAAAGGAAAGACTAAAGCAAAACTAGTTTACCCGACAAAGCTATTATTTAAATTTGAAGTAGAAATAAAGACCTTCCCAGACAAGAAAAAGCTAAAGGAGTTTGTTACCACCAAACCAGTATTATGATAAATGATGCAGAGCCTGCTTTACAATGATGAAGAAGGATGTTGAACATTTTTTATATGCCTATGGCCACCTGTATGTCTTCTTTGAGAAGTGTTTATTCAGTTCTTTTGCCCTTTTTTTTGATTGGATTGTTTGCCATCCTGGTGTTGAGTTTTACAAGTTCTTTATAAATTTTGGTTATTAACCCCTTGTCAGAGGTATTGTTGAATATGTTCTCCCATTATGTGGTTTGTCTTTTGATTTTGTTCATAATGTTGTTAGCTCTGCAAAAGTTTTTTAGTTTGATATAATCCCATTTGTTCATTCTGTCCTTTATTTCACTTGCTCGTGGAGATAAATCAGCAAATATATTGCTGCAAGAGATGTTAGAGAGCTTACTGCCTATGTTTTCTTCCATGATGATCATGGTTTCATGATTTATATTTAAGTCTTTTATCCATTTTGAGTTTATTTTTGTGAATGGTATAATGTTCAACACCACTAATCATTAGAGAAATGCAAATTAAAACCACAATAAGATACCACCCCACACCTGTCAGAATGGTGCTCATTAACAAAATAAAACATACAAATGCTAACTAGGTTGTGGAGAAGAGGGAACCTTCCTGTACTGCTGGTGGGAATGCAGACTGGTGCAGCCACTGTGGAAAACAGTATGGAGTTTCCTCAAAAAATTAAAAATGGAACTGCCTTTGACTCAGCTATCTAGCTTTTAGGAATATATCTTAAGAATACTGTATCACTGACTCAAAAGAAGACATGCACCCCCATGTTCATTTCAGCATTGTTCACAATAGCCAAGATCTGGAAACAGCCCAAGCGTCCATCAGTGGATGAGTGGATTAAAAAGCTGTGGTGCATATACACAATGGAATATTATGTGGCCATGAAAAAGAAGGAACTCTTACCTTTTGTGACAGCATGGATGGACCTGGAGACTACTATGCTAAGTGAAATAAGCCAGGAAGAGAAAGAAATATATCATATGACTTCACTCATATGAAGAATCTACTGAACAATGTTAACTGAGGAACACAATAGAGGCAGAGGCAGGGTCAAAGGGACAAGAGGGAAAGCAGTCAGAGGGAAAGGGGATGAGAGGATGGGATTGGAGATGGGAAAAGGATTAGTGAAATTATACAGTGTGTCTGTAAAGTCATGGTGCACTTTTGACTGGTCACAGGAAAGCAACAAAAGACGATAGAAATGTGAAATCTGCACCAAATAAAAGGAAAACCCTCCTGGTTTCTGTAGGATGATGTGGCAGCATGTGCACATGTGCAGATGATTATGTAACACTGTGTATACAGCAGAGCAGCCTACGGCCGTGCCAATCAAGATGTGGACGGTGCAGAGGAAAGTTCAGTGTGTTCTGTGGCTCGCTAAATTTGAATCCATGACCAAAGTGCAATGTGAATATCAGTGTGTTAATAATAAAGTGCCACCACATAGGAATAACATTACTCAGTGGGATAAGCAGTTGAAGAAAACTGACAGTTTGGTGGAGAAACCCTGTTCTGGTAGGCCATCAGTCAGTGATGAGTCTGTAGAGGCTGTATGGGATAACTACCAAAGGATCCCTAAAAAATCTGTGTGTGAGTCCACATCAAACTGCACTGAACAGGTATGAAACTGGGAGAGTTTTCCTTTTATTTGGTGCAGTTTTCACATTTCTATCATCTTTTGTTGCTTTCCTGTGAGTGGTCAAAAGTGCATCATGAATTTACAGACACACTATATATACATAACACAGAAATATAGAGAGCAAGACAGCAAATCTTGGAGGGAAGAGAGAAAGGCATTGAGAGGAGGGGGCAAAGGGGGAACACGGGGATGGGGAGGAGGGACATATATTCGGTGGGACACTTGATTTATGTAAACACAATAAATAAAATCAATAAAAATTAAAATATAGAACACGAAAAAAATAGAAAACTAAAGGTGATTTTATTTAAAAATCAATATACTAAATACATAAATAGAAAATAATAAATATGCCTTTCAAAGTTAAAATAACTGAAGGAGTAGGAGGAGAAGGAGTGAATAATTAGAAGAAAAAAACAAGGAGGAGAAGAAAAAGAAAACAGGAAATAGTTAAAAGAATAAAATGGCAATAACTATGTACCTCTCAATAATCACTTTAAATTTATATGACAATGCTATAATTAAAAGACATACAAGACATTTTATCACACAAAGTTAGATTATACATTCTTCTTCAATGTGCATGGAACATTTTGAGGGATAGAACAGATTTTAGGCCACAAAACTAACATCAACAAATTCTGGAAGATTAAAATTATACCAAACATATTTTCTGACCATAAGGCTTTGAAATTACACTTAAATGACAAAATGGAAGTAAGGAAATGCACAAAAATGTGAAAATTAAACAACATACTCTAAAATATGGCTGGGTCGCTGAAGAAATAAAAACAGATTAAAAGATAAATACAGACAAATGAAATTGACAACACAACATATTAAAATTTCTGCAATGCAACAAAAGTAGTAATAAGAAGGAAATTTATATCATTAAAGGAATAACAGAGATCCCAAATAAACAACCTAACATCACATTGTAAGAAAGTAAAAAAAGGAGGACAAAGTCAACGCACACTCAGTAGAAAAGTGGAAATAGTAAAAAGTAAAGCAGAACTAAATGAAATAGAGAACAAAAAACTATAAAAATATTAATACAGCAAATAGCTGGTTTTTTGAAAAGATCAATAAAATTGACAAACCACTGACTAGAAAAAAAGAGGAAGGACTCATATAAACAAAATCCAAAATGAAAAAGGAGAAATTACCATAGACATCATAGATATACAAAAAAATCATAGTAAAAAACTATGGCAGACTTTGTGCCACCAAATTCAACAACCTAAGGGAAATGGATAAATTTCTAGAACTATACAGTCATCCTAGACTGAATCATGAAATAGTGAAAAACCTAAAGAAAGTTATAAGCAGTGAGGAAATAGAAATAGCTATCAAAAATGTCCCATAAACATAAGTCCAGAACCAGAAAGCTAAACTGGTAAATTCTACCAAACATTCAAAGAAGATTTGTTACCTATTCTTCTCAAAGTCTTCCAAAAAATGAAGAAGAAACAATACTTCCTAACACATTTTATGAGGACAACATAACCCTCATACCAAAACCTGGCAAGGACAACACAAAAAAAGAAAACTACAGACCCATATCTCTAATGAATACAGACGCTAAACAAAATACTAGCAAATAAAATGCAACAACACATTTAAAAAATAATACATCACGGTCAAGTGGAATTCATTTCAGCAGCACAAGAATGGTTCAACATACAAAAAATGATCAATGCAATACACCACATCAACAAAACAAAGAACGAAAATTACATGATCCTATTAACAGATGCAGAAGAGGCATTTGATAAGATACAACTTTCCTTTGTATTTAAAACACTCAATAAAATTAATTGGATTAGAAGGAAAAGACCTTAACATAATAAAGGCCATATATGTCAAATTGTCAGCTAATACCATAGTAAATGGTGAAGAAATGAAGGCTTTTTTTCTGAAATCAAGAACAAGACAAGGCTGCCCACTATTTTCACTCTTATTCAACATAGTCTTAGCCAGTGTGATCAGGCAAGAGAAAGAAATAAAAGGCATCTATATTGAGAAAGAAGTATATGTGTCACTTTTTGCAGATAACATGATCTTGTACATAAAACACCCCAAAGACTCCACTGAAAAACCATTAGAAACAATAAACCAATATAGACACAGGATTCAAAATTAATGTAGAAATATCTACAACTTTTCTTTATACCAACAATGAAACATCAGAAAATAAATTGAAAAACAATGTCTTTTATAATTGGAACAACTAAAATAGAATACCTAGGAATAATCTTAACAAAAGCTGTGAAGGACCTATATACTGAAAACTATAAAGCATTATTGAAAAAAATACAATAAAATGAAAAAATAATTTATGTTCTTGAATTGAAAGAACCAACATAGTTAAAATGGCTGTATTATCCAAAGCAATATACAAATTTAATGTAATCTCCAGCAAAATCCCAATATCATTTTTTGAAGAATGGAACAAAAAGCATCAGGTTTGGATGAAACCATAAGCAGACCCATATAGCTACAACTATTTTGGGAAAGAATAACAAACTTGGAGATACCATGTTACCTGTTATCAAAATGTATTATGAAGTTATAGTAATCAAAACAGCATGATACTGGCACAGAAACAGAAATATAGATCAATGGAACTTTATTCTTAAAGTACAACAATAATTTCTTGCTTAGATGGTCAATAAATATATGACAAAGGAGGCAAAATATGTAATGGGATAAAGAGTCTATTTAATAAATGGTGCTAGGAAAATAGGACAGAAATATGCAAACAATAAAACTAGGTCAATTTCTTACATCCTATTTAAGAATAAACTTAAAATGAACCAAAGTCTTCAATGTAAGAGTCAAAACCATAAAATTCTATAAGAAAACACAGGAAGTATACTCTCTGACATTGTTTATTTTTTTTTTTTTTTCATTTTTCTGAAGCTGGAAACAGGGAGAGACAGTCAGACAGACTCCCGCATGCGCCCGACCGGGATCCACCCGGCACGCCCACCAGGGGCGACGCTCTGCCCACCAGGGGGCGATGCTCTGCCCATCCTGGGCGTCGCCATGTTGCGACCAGAGCCACTCTAGCGCCTGGGGCAGAGGCCACAGAGCCATCCCCAGCGCCCGGGCCATCTTTGCTCCAATGGAGCCTTGGCTGCGGGAGGGGAAGAGAGAGACAGAGAGGAAAGCACGGCGGAGGGGTGGAGAAGCAAATGGGCGCTTCTCCTGTGTGCCCTGGCCGGGAATCGAACCCGGGTCCTCCGCACGCTAGGCCGACGCTCTACCGCTGAGCCAACCAGCCAGGGCTCTCTGACATTGTTTTTAGCAATACTTATTTTCTGATATATCTCCTCAGGAAAGGACAACAAAAATAAATACATAAACAAATGAGGTTACATGAAACTAAAATATTTTTAAATGGCAAAAATAAACATACAAAAACAGCTAAATAAAAAGGCAACCCACTGAATAGGAAAGCATATTCACCAATGATATATCTGTTAAGTGGTTAATGTCCAAAACTTTTAATGAACTCATATAACTCAACACAAAAATAACAAGCAATTCAATTTTAAAAATGGGCAGAAGACCTGAATATACATTTTTCCAAAATGAACATACAGATAGCCAATAGACACATGAAAAGATGCTCAATAGCACCAATCATTAGAGAAATGAATATTACAACCACAATGATATATCACCTCACACTTTGCAGGGTGGCTATCATCAACAAACAAGTGTTGATGAAGATGTGGAGAAAAGGGAACCCTTGTGCATTGTTGGTAGGATTTCAGATTGGTGCATTCACTATGAGAAATGTTATGAAGATTGCAAAAAAATTCAAAATAAAAGTATCCTATGACTTAACGTTTCTACTTCTGGGTATATAGTAAAAAAAATCCACAACAGTAATTAAAAATATGTATATATTTAGCTCTGTATTTATTGTAGTGTTATGTAAAATAGTTAAACTATGGAATCAAATCAAGTGTCCATCAACAGATGACTAGATAAAGAGGTGGTTTCTATATACAATGGAATATTACTCAGCCATATAAAGAATGCATTCTTCCCATTTGCAGCAACATGGATGAACCTAGAAAGTATTAAACTAAATGAAATAAATAAGACAGAGAAAGTCAAATAGCATATCATTTCACTTATATGTGCAACCTAAGAAACAAACTAAATGAACAATAACAACAACAAAAACCCCAGAAACAGACTCATAGATATAGAGAAAATACTGAGGTTTGGCAGATGAGAGGGTGTTTTGGGAATGGGTGAAAAAAATGAAGAAATTAAAAATTACAAGTTAGTAGTTACAAAATAATCATGGGTTATGAAGTTCAGCATAGGGAATATAGCTAATATTGTAATTAATATAGTCAATAATATTATATAGTGCCAGGTGGGCACTAGATTTATTAAGGGGATCACATGTAAGTTATATAAATGTCTCACTACATCGCTTCTCGACCTTTTGGCTAAGATCAAGTGTAGTATAAATGTCTCACTACTGTTCTGTACACCTGAACCTAATATAATATTACATGTCAATGGTAATTAAAAATAAAAATTGAATTAAATATAGTCTATTTAAGGTCATCAAATCTGTTAGATTACACGTACTTCTATCAAAGAGGTAATTATGACTTCTAACCTAATTTTTCCAGTCCAGGTTGCCAAAAAATGCCAAGTAAATAAAGCATTGTCTTTTTAATGCAATGAGTGAGTACATCATGTGTTAAAATAACTTCATTGAGAAAAAAAACAGTCTTGTTAAAAAAAAGCTGGTTCTTTGAAAAGATAAATAAAATTGACAAACCACTGGCTAGACTCAGTAAGGAAAAAGAGGAAAGACTCAAATTAACAAAATCCATAATGAAATAGGAGAAATTACTATAGACATCATAGATCTACAAAAAATCATAGTAGAATATTATGAATGATTATGTGCCAACAAATTGAACAACCTAGAGGAAATGGATAAATTTCTAAAACTATAAAATCTTCTTAGTCCAAGTCATGAAGAAGTAGAAAATCTAAAAAAAAAAAAATAACTTATAAGCAAGAAGGAGATAGAAACAGCTATCAAAAACTTCCCCAAAAACCAAATTCCTTGACCAGATGGCTATACTAGTGAACTCTATCAAACATTTAAAGAAGATTTGGTCCCTACCTATCCTGAAAGTCTTCCAAAATTTAGAAGAAGAAGCAATATTCTCTATCACATCACACTTTATCAGGCCAAAACAACCCTCATACCAAAACCTGGCAAGGAAACACAAAAAAAGAAATCTACAGACCAACATTTCTAGTGAATACAGATGCAGAAATCTTAAACACAATACTAGCAAATTGAATACAAAACATTAAATATATAATACACCACAATCAAGTGGAATTCATTTCAGGAGCACAAGGATGGTTCAACATACAAAAGTCAATCAATGTAATACACCACATCAACAACACAAAGAACAACAATTATATGATCCTATCAATAGATGCAGAAAAGGCATTCAATATGATACAACTTCTCTTTATGTTTAAAACACTCAATAAAATCAGACCATAAGGAAAGTATTTTAAAATAATAAAGGCCATACATGACAAATCATCAACTAATATCATTAAAAATGATGAAAAAAATGAAGACTTTCCTCTAAAATCAGGAACAAGACAAGGTTGCCCAGTCTCTCCACTCTTATTCAACATAGTTCTGAAAGTTTTAGCTTGAGTGACCAGGCAAGAGAAAGAAATAAAAGGCATTCATATTGGGAAAGAAGTAGAGGTATCATTTTTTTGCCCATGATATGATCTTGTATATAGAAAGCCCCAAAGTCCAGAAATGTTTAGAAACTATAAACCAATACAATAAAGTTGCAGGGCACAAAATCAATATACAAAAGTCTATTACTTTTCTATAGGCTAACAATAAAATTTCACAGAATAAACTAAAAAATAAAACAACTCTTCTTTTTACAAATACTACAACAACAAAAAATACCCAGTAATAAACTTAAAGGATGCAAAAGACCTATATACAAAAACTACAAAATATTATTGAAAGGAATAGAAAAAGGCACAATGAAATGAAAAAATGTTTCATGTTCATAGTTTGGAAGAATAAACATAGTTAGCATGGCCATATTACCAAAAGCAATATACAAATGTAATGCAATCCCCATCAAATCTCAATGTCATGTTTTAAATAAATAGGACAAAAAATTACCAGGTTTGTATGGAACCATAAAAAATCCTGAATAACCAATGCAATGGAGATAAAAAGTAGTCAAGCTGGAGGTATCACACTACCTGACTTCAAATTATACTATAGAGCTACTATAAACAAAACAGCATGGTGTTGGCAGGAAAACAGACATACAGATCAAAGGAACAGAATCGAGAACCCAGAAACAAAACCATATATATATGGACAAACCATCTTTGAGAAAGGAGCCAAAAACACACAATGGAAAAAAGAATGCCTCTTTAATGGTGTTGAGAAAACTGGAAAATCGAATGCAAAAGAATAAAACTTTACTACATTTGGTCCCCCTGAACAATAATTAATTCAAAATGGGTCAAAGACCTAAATATAAGGTCTGAAGCCATAAATTACATAGAAGAAAACACAGGTACTAAGCTCATGGTTTTGTCCATAGTGAATAATTAATGAATTTGACCCCAAAGGAAAGGGAAGTAAATGTAAAAATAAATGAATTGAATTATATCAAACTAAAAAGCTACTGCACAGCAAAAGAAACTGACAACAAAACAAATAGCCTGACCAGGCAGTGGTGCAGTGGATAGAGCATAGGACTGGGATGTGGAGGACCCAGGTTTGAGACCCTGAGGTCGCCAGATTGAGCATGGGCTCATCTGGTTTGAGCAAAGCTCACCAGCTTGGACCCAAGGTCGCTAGCTTGAGCAAGGGGTTACTCGGTCTGCTGAAGGCCCACGGTCAAGGCACATATGAGAAAGCAGTCAATGAACAACTAAGGTGTTGCAACGAAAAGCTGATGATTGATGCCTCTCATCTCTCTCCATTCCTGTCTGTCTGTCTCTATCCCTCTCTCTGACACTCTCTCTGTCTCTGTAAAAAAAAGAAACAAACAAACAAAACAAAACAAACAAACAGAAAAACCAAATAGACAGCTTGATCTGTGGTGGGGCAGTGGATGAAGCATCAAGCTGGAACGTTGAGGTTGCCAGTTCAACACCTGCACTTGTCCGGTCAGGGCACATGTGGGAGTTGATGCTTCCTGCTCTTTCTTCCCCCCTTTCTCTCTCTCTCTCTCTCTCTCTTTCTCTCTCTAAAATGAATAAATAAAAAATTAAGAAACCAAAAAACAAATAGACAGCCAATTAAATAAGAGATGAAAGTTGCAAACAACAGGTCCAATAAGGAGTTAATATCCAAAATATGTGAAGAGCTCACAAAGCTCAGCAGCAAACAAACAAATAATCCTTTTAAACAGTGGGGATAATACCTGAACAGACACTTCTCCCAAGAGGCAATACAAATGGACAACGGATATATGAAAGATTCTCATCATCACTAGGTATTTGAGAAATGCAAATCAAAACTACAATGAGATACCACTTCAGACCTGTTAGATTGGCTATTATCAACAAGACAGGTAAAAACAGATTTTGGAAAGGTTGTGGCAAAAAAGAACCCTCATTCATTGTTGGTGGGAATGCCAATTGGTACAATCATTGTGGAGGAAAGTATGGTGGTCCCTCAAAACATTAAGAATAGAACTACCACATGGCACAGCAATTCCTCTACTGGGTATCTACACCAAAAACACAAAAACACTGGTATGTAAAGACACGTGGACACGTGCACCCACATATTCATCACAGCATTATTCACAGTGGCCAAGTCATGGAAACAACCAAAATGTCCCTCTATAGAGGATTGGATAAAGAAGAAGTGGTACACATATACAATGGAATACTACATAGCCATAAAAAATGATGATATAATGACATTTCACAACAACTTGGATCAATCTTGAGAACATTATACTGAGTGAAATAAGTAAATCAGAATAAAACTAAGAACAGTATGATTTCACACACAGATGGGATATAAAAATGAGACTCATGGACATAGATAAAAGTGAAATGGTTACCAAGGGGATGTGGGTGGTAGGTGGGGGAAGGAAGTAAAGAGGAACAAATGTAAGGTAACAAAAAATGATTTGACTTTGAGTGATGGGTATACAACATAATCATCCACAGTTGAAATGCTGTAGATATGTTTATCTGAAACCTATGTACTCTTATTGATCAATGTCACCCTCTTAAATTTAGTTTTTTAAATACAATTTAAGAAAAAGAATATGTATAACTTATAACACACCAGTGCACATCATTCCATGTGAAATTCTATCTGCCTCATTATCATTCATGTATTATTAATAAACAAAGTGAAAAATACACATTATTTCATTTCAGGAGGAAGAAAATCTTCATAAGCAAAACCAAAGAAAAAGAGAATTAAAAGCCATATAAAAAGTAATTAAGAACCCATTTTAAAAGTATCTTTAAATTCTATTTAATTTTTAATTGAATTTATTGGGTTGACTATGGTTAAGAAACTTGTACAGTTTTTAGGTGCCCAATTGTACAGTACATGTCTGTACACCACATTGTGTGCTCACCCCACGTAAGTCAAGTCTCAGACCATCACCATTTACTCCCCTAAACCTTCTTCCACCACCTCTCCCCTGCCCAATCACTGCACTATTGTCTGCTTCCATGAGTTTCTTTCTCTTTTCTTTGTTTAATCCCTCCATCCCTTCACTCACTCAGCCTCCCTCCCCAACAGTTCTCAGCCTGCTCTTTATCATATGATTTCACTCATATGTGGAATCTAATGAATAAAATGAAGTAACAAGCAAAATAAACAAAACTCATTTTAAATATTTTTAAAATTTATTGATTTTAGAGACACAGAGGCATGAGAGAGATAGAGATAAATATTGATTTGTTGTTTCACTTATTTGTGTATTGATTGATTGAATCTTGTATTTGCCCTGACTTTGAATCGAACCCTCAAACTTTGCATGTAAGGATGGCACTCTAACCAACCAAGCTTCCTAGTCAGGGCTAAGAGTTCATTTATTTTTAAAACGTTATTTTTTATGGAAATGTCAACAAAAAATAACAGGAGTTTAAATTACCATGCATATGTTACCCTCAGATTTTATTAATATGCTTTCATATGTGGATCTTGGAAATCCCTGATAAGCAAAAAGAATTGTGTAATACTAACTAAGCATTATTTAAAACATTTACTGAACTTTACATTTAACTATGAAACCATTACAGACTTTTGAAATATATTTGAAAATCTTTGGAAAAGCCCATGTTTTATTTATTCCATAAAGATTTTAAAGCATTCTATATGTCAGGAAGTGTGCTAGGATCTGAAAAAAAGAAATCAGATAGGTGCTTGACCAGGCGGTGGCACAGTGGATAGAGTGTCGGACTGGGATGCGGAGGACCCAGGTTCAAGACCCTGAGGTCACCAGCTTGAGCATGGGCTCATCTGGTTTGAGCAACGCTCACCAGCTTGAGCCCAAGGTTGCTGGCTTGAGCAAGGGGTTACTCAGTCTGCGGTAGCCCCATGGTCAAGGCACATATGAGAAAACAATCAATGAACAACTAAGGTGTCACAACAAAGACTTGATGTTTCTCATCTCTCTCCATTCCTGTCTGTCTGTCCCTATCTGTCCCTCTCTCTGACTCTCTCTGTCTGTTACAAAAAAAATCACATAGGGTTGGAAAGATAAGTCAATAAGAGACTCTGACTTCAGACTCAGCAAGATGATGTGTTCTACCACAGAGCCGGGGTCTGTGAGAAGGTGGAAGAACTGGCTTCTTGGACAAGATATTATTTAAGCTCAATCTTATACAATAAGTAGGACTTTAATTTTTTTATTTTTTTAAGACTTCATTCATTTTAGAGAGGAGAGAAGGAGGAGAGAGAGAGAGAGTAAGTAGGACTTTTATAGAAAGAGAAGGAGTGGTGGACATTTCAGACTAATAGAACAGCATGAAAAAGATATAATCATATATATTGAAGTTAGAGAACTTCATTTTGCTAAATAGTATGGCCACAGAGAAAGGGAGTGGAGGGATATTGTGGGAAATGAGGCTGGAGTGATAAAAAACTGTCCTACTCATGGTCATTAAGTGACACACTAAAGTGTTGCACCTTGATCCTGTAGTCATTGAAAACCATGAAAAGATTTTGATTAGTGCTTTATCAAAATTGAGTTGAGTGCAGTGTGAATGATAAATTGGAATGTGTAAGGACTGGAGGCAGGGGATTGGCTTAGAAACTGTTTCATTTTGATTCAGACAAAAGAGACAGACTTGATTGGGAGTAGTGGCAATGAAAATGAGATATGGTAGGATCAAAAGATAAGAGTTTTTGTTTCATCTTGTGTGAGCGTGCATAGAGAGGTAGGTAGCACTAACAAAAATAAAGAATATAACAAAAAGAGCTTAAATTCTTACTCTTAAAAATTATTGTTTGAGTTTTAGAGAGAGAAAGAGAGAGGAAGGGAGAGAGAGAGAGAGAGAGAGAGAGAGACCTTGATTTGTTGCTCTATGCATTTATGCTGTTATTGGTTGATTCTTGCATGTGTCCTGACTGGGGATGAAACCTGCAATGTCAGCATGTCAAGAAGATGATTAACCAACTGAGCTACCCCATTAGGGCCAAGTTCTTATACTTTTAAAGGGAAAATAATATAGTTTCATATGTGATTTCAGTTTGGTACTATATAATTCTATACATAATCACAATAATTCATATATACATCATTTTTGTTGAAATGAACTATTGTTCCATCAAATTTAATGTAGGATGTGGCTGGTTAGTTGAGTCAGTTAAGAGCATTGTGCTGAAACAACAAGGTTATGGTTCCATCTCTTATCAGGGCACACTCAGGAAGCAACCAGAAAATGCACTACTGGGTGGAACAACAAATGCTTCTTTTCCCTTCTCCTCTCTCTCCCTTCTTCTCTCTGTCTCTCTAAAAATCAATAATAATTAAGCTCTCGAGAAATTGCTTGGTTGGTTGGAGCATTGTCCTGGAGCACAGAGGTAGTTGCAGAAGTGGATTAAGGTTGAGTGAGGCCCTGGGTGCGGAAGAAAATATTGGGCCCCTTACATTAGAAATAAAGTGTAAAGTTGGGGTTTTGAGGGGCCCTTCAGATGTCAGGGCCCTGGGAGTGAGCCTACTGAACCCGTTGTTAAATCCACCTCTGGGTAGGCAGTTCAATTCCCCAGTCAGGGCATATACAGGAGCAGCTCAATGTTAGACTGGGACACAGAGGATCCAGGTTTGACTTTAGCATGGGGTCGCTGGCTTGAGCATGGGATCATAGACATGACCCCATGGTCACTGGCTCAAGACCCAGATCACTGGTTTGAGCAAGAGGCCACTCATTCTGCTGTAGACCCCCAGTCAAGGTACATATGAGAAAACAATCAATGGACAACTAAGGTACCGCAAGGAAGAATTGATACTTCTCATCTCTCTCCCTTCCTGTCTGTCTGTCCCTATCTGTACATCTCACTGTCTCCCTCTCTGTTTCTGTCACAAAACAATGTAACATAATAAAAGTCAATTCCATCTACTAATATTTTTAAATTGAAAATCATTTTATTTGTTGTTTCAATTGAAATACCACTGATTATTTACAAGTACATAGATTGAAATATCTAGAATTAGTTTGCGCATTCTATTCTAAAAAAGACCTCTAAGGTATCTTCTGACTTTAAGATTTTTATATGAGTCTCCATGTTCAAGAACAGGATATCTGTAATGTCAAAACCCCAAGCAGTTCAGGAAAACTGGAATGGTAACAAACTTCTGTGCTCACACTCTGGGTAGGATAATAGTGTCAACACCTCTGGCTGACCTGATAGAGCTGTCTTTCAGTCTGTCTGCAGGCTATGTTTACATTTTGCAGGTTAGTTAGAAACACCCTCATCACTACTAACCCTTGAAAAAAGATCTCTGGGTCAATTTGCCATCTCTTAGACTCTCCATATAATGGGTTTCTTCTTATAACAAGGTTTCCTGCTTTGTTACTTTATATTATTTATTTGCAAAGAATAAATAAGTCTGTGTATATAAACAACATATGAACTCTGAAGATGTTGCCAATAATTACAGGTAGGGGAAATCAACAGCAGATTTTCAGAGCATTCTTTCAACTGGAACTTGTCCCATTTGGAGATGGCTCAGGTAAACCTGAAAGGCAGAGAGATTCTCCAGTGGTTGGAGATAGCAGTGAAGTGAAACTGGAAACTAAATAGGGCTACAAAGTGAAGGAATAATATTTTGGAATAGGAGGTAACTGTTTGGGAAAAAATATGCATAGATAAAACACACAGACACACACACACACACACACACCAATGCTTGTATGATGTTAAAGGACAGTCCCTTAATTGCTGAACATCTCCAGAGTTCTAACCTTGATCTCTGTACTTCTTGAGCCGCTTCTACATTGATAGTCCCAAAAATCCAATCTGTATGCTTGTTTTGAGCCTCAGACCTTTGGATCCAACTTCCTCTTGAATGTATTTATTGTTATGTTTCACATATCCTCAAACTTTTCCTGGACCAAACTAGATTATCATTTTTCTCACCAAAGCAACACTTTTTACTCTGTTTTCCATCTCATTTAAACACCATCATGTCTGCTTACATATTTTTTTTCTCCTATACACTCAATCCCCATGCCATATTACTTTTATGATATATTTATTCTTTATTCTCATTGCCTTAATTGGAGCTGGTATTATTTTTCCATTACTGTGTAAGAAATTACCCCAAATTTTGACAACATAAAACAACAGATATTATCTTAACACTTCTGTGGGCTACCAATCCAGGCATGACTTAGCTGGCTCAGGGTTTTTCATAAACCTGCAGGAAGGAGTTTGACTTGGAGTACAGTTGTCTCAGTGCTCCTCTGGGATTTGATCTGCTTCCAAGGTCACTGATGTGACTGTTGACTTGCCTCAGAAGACTCATTTCCATGTTCACTCAAGTGGCTGTGAATAGACCCCTGGTCCTAGCTGGCTTTTAACTAGCGACATCATTTATATACTATTTGGACCTCTCCAGAGGGCAGGTCACAACATGGAAGCTGGCTTCAAAACCCACAGTCTTTTTGTTATCTAATCTTGAAAGTGACATCCCATCATGTTTGCTGTATTCTGTTCTTATTAGTGAGACACAGGGTCCAAACTGCACTCAAGAGGAGGGATTATACAAGGGCCTGAATATATCATATATATTATATATCGGGAGGTGAAGATCATTGTCTATGAAAGGGTCATTGTCTTTGACCTGGAATATGACTCATGCACTATCATCCTCCGTACTGAGAACTGAGTGATATTCTTACAAAAACAAAACAAAACAAAAACAAGAACAAAGCAAAATACAAAAACAATTTGATGATGCAATTGCATTTCTAGAACACCTTTGTTGGCAACCTATGTTGGCCACAAGACAAAATCCAAACTCCTTGATAATTCATTCAAGGCTAGCCATGATTTGTTTTTGGCTTCTTAGATCTCTAGCTTTGTTCCTACCATCACACACCTTCCTATAGCAATACAAAAATTCTCTCATGGTTCCCAGGTTCCCAGAAATGAGTCTGGCTCCCTCCCCCCTTTCAAAACTTCAGATAAATCAGAAGAGCTTGTGCTTCTCCCGTTTCACGATCTTATTTTCAGTTCCTCATCCTTCAAGACACAGCTTCAGTGGCATATCCTCTGAGAAGCCAGTCTTTGTATTCCTCAGTTTCTTTGGATATAGCTCTATTTTAGGAACCTGCACAGTGCCAGGCATATCCTTTGAAGCACTTGAAGAAGGTTTGCCATCTTCTTAAAGAACATGAAAAAAATGCTAGAGCTGCAAGAAATTTTAAAATGAGAAAAGAAAAGAAGAATATAGATCACTGAAGTTCAAATGAGAAAGGATTTGAAAGTTCTGAGAAGAGAAAGGTGAGAGATTGACCAAGGTTATACTGTTGTTTAGGGGCAGAGCTGAAATAACTAACTTGCTTAGTCAGTCTTCCTTCCTTCATACCAACTCAAGGGCTCTTTCTACTACTACCAATGTATGTCACTGCTTCTATGTACCCTTTTGCTTCTCCCCAAATTCTATAATTTTCTGATGGTGGAAAAACAGGAGCTTAATTCTGCAGGTGATGCTTCTCCATTTTTCTTTGGGTCCATGTATGTCCTAGAGCAGTGGTAGTCAACCTGGTCCCTACCACCCACTAGTGGGCATTCCAGCTTTCATGGTGGGTGGTAGCAGAGCAACCAAAGTATAAATAAAAAGATAGATTTAACTAAAGTAAGTTGTTTTATAAAGATTTATTCTGCCAAACATAGCGAAAATCCGACATAAAGTACTTGGTAAGTAATTAGTATTATAGGCTTTCACTTTCTGTAACTCTGCTTTATAAATTTTATAAAGTAAAGTTACTTCCCTACTTTATAAATCACCATTTCTGTGGAACTGGTGGGTGGTTAGAAAATTTTACTACTAACAGAGATACAAAAGTGGGCGGTATGTATAAAAAGGTTGATTACCCGTCATAGAACATTGTCTTTAGTTTGTATGATCATGAACTTCTTTTTTGGTAAAGTAGCAAAAATAACATCCTAATCTTGGAGAAGAAAAACTGAAAAACCTGTGTCCACCTTTTGGATTTTGTTGTAAGGCTGAATTTGTTTACAGGGTTTATGGGTCGCTGAAGATCACTCTTGAACCTTCCCCAGTAAGCACATTCTCCATTTTCTGTAGGTCCACCCAGAAATCTCTTTCTGGGCATATATAGATTTCTACTTCTATTTCCAGGGCTACAAACTCCAGGATATTTGCAAAGAGGAAAGTATGGGCAGCAGGTTCTTCTTTCCTTTTTTCTTTCTTCTGAATAAATCCTTAACATACCAAAAAGAGCTGTCCAGAGATAACAAGGACTTGCAGCATGTGCTGCCTGAGTAGCTACAGCAGTAATGGCAATTCCAGTGACAGTCCAGCCCCTGAAATCAGCAAGAATGAGGAATCTGACAGGAGGTGCTGAGGAGGAGAATGCTGCAACAGCTCAAGAGGTGCTGATGGGGAGAGGGCCATGGCAGGACAGCTTGTTGTACTTTAAAATCCTAAAGATATGGCTAGTTCTTTGCTAGATAGTACGTACTTACTAGTTGTGTGACTTTAGATAGAAGTCATGATTCTTCTCAAATACTTTGCTTACATTTCAATAACACACATTATACAGAGAATATTCTTAGATTCTGTATTGAAATCTTTTAAGTATATTTCTTTTCAGAAGTGGTTTCTGTAATTTTTTAAGACTTTTTGCAACCCTTGTGCATTACTTTGACCTCTCTATTTCTCAGTTTCCTCATCTGTAAAAAGCTGATTATAACAGCATATACCTCAGAGTTGTGTTGTGGCCATCTACTCCAAATTTGATTCCAATGTCAAGACTGATTATGCCAAATACACACCAAGGGCATAGGAAAGATTTGTTAATTACATAATTTTTGTTTGTTTGTTTGTTTTTTCTGAAAAAAGCAGGATAAACTTCCCAAGTTGGTCCAAAAATGACTTTACAGAGCAAGGAAGGAAGACTGAGCAGGGCTTTATTGTATTTATAGGGTGGGTGGAAGTGAGGGTTTCCACATGTGGCCAAGAGCTTATGTGTTTTGAATTTTCTGCCAATACTAAATGAGGGGCACCCAAGCTTTCTTCTCAGATTGTCAAGATGTGGGGAACAATGAGACAAGAAAGGGGGTGAATTTTAAAAGCTACCATAGGCAAACATAAAAAAATGGAGTGACTCCTTATTATACATGTTGTGACTCAATAAATGAGATAACCCACATAAAGTACTCAATGAACATTGACTGTTATTATTTAAACTGCAAATCTGGGTAAAGTTATTGGTCTACTTTGTTGCAAATGTATAAATTCCTGACATTATGGGGAGTGGTGTCAAAGTAGAAAGAGTAATTAATGGGCCATTGGACAAACTGATCATGGTTTTGCTCTTCATTAGCCCTTGTGAACTTAGTTGTAGTCAGTTCCATTCTGGATTTCAAGTGTAAAACAAGGGAGTAGGACTAGGTGAGTCTTAGAGAAGACTTCTTCCCTGCTAACCTAACAGTGTAAGAAAGACATGATGGTTTTGACTTACTCATTAATAGTATTGCTAAAGAATGAAGAACCACTTGTTTTCTTTTTCACCCACTTTCTACCATGTATCCATGTTATTTGTACCTTTAAGACAAGTTTCAACCAGCAGAGTAAAGAAGTAAATCAAAAATAGAGGTGAAAATGACTAGCTTTAGCTTAAGTTTCAATAGATTAGCTATATTTCCAGGGCTTTCCTGCAATCTGAAAAAACATCTACATTGTCTGAAAGAAGAACTCTAATTTCATCATTCTTGCAAAGCCTAATTTTTTGTCTTTATTGTAAAAACACATCCACTGAAATCTAATTCATTTGGAATAAAAAAAGATGAGAAGGATGGGAAAGAAAAGTCTTAAAGACACAGAAAAAATTAAAAAGTCATTCTCAAAAACTATAAGACCATATGTCAACTGCATAAATCACTATTTATATCAAGAAAATATTTTCCCTAGTAAGCAAGCTAGCACTACTATGTCTAGAGAGAGTAGCAGTTTGTAGAACATGACATGGAACTACAACAAATCTTTGATAGAAATTCTCAAGGACAAAGAGGATGAAAGAATATTTCCCAAAGGATTACAATTTTTTTTTTACTCAGAGCAATCCTTGATGTTTAAATTCTTAGATGTCCCTGAACTCAGCCATGCATAAGAACATTTTTGTTGACAGTAAGTTCCAATTAACTGTTGATCATTTTTTCAAGTTTGTCAACACTTCAATTGCAGTTTATTTGAGTGGAATGAAAAGGCCTAGACCATGAAGGAGCACAGTAGACTAGGAGGTAAGCCACCCCCAAAAGAACATTGCACAAGATTGTGCTTGTTTACCTTAGTCAGAACCACTCTATCTTCTTTAGATCTGGAAATGTCATAGAATACCTCTGTGTCATTTCTGGTAGAATATGTACACCAAAGAATTTTTCTATCTTTTCTACTTAATCATACATCTGAGATCTATAACTATATATCCATATATCTCTAGATCTATATACGAATAACCTGGAAGAGATATTCTATTATTTTTACATGTTGAGGACTGTCATTTATTATATGCCATATATTTCTGGGTCACATCCATGTGACATTTGAGTATCCTTTTCAGGGTCCTAGTCAAGAGGATGACTAGCTTGAGTACCTCCAAGGATGAACAAATCACTACCATGTAGGGCAATCTTCCTTATTTGTAAAGCTCTTACTATTATTCTGTATTGCACCTTGCATCCACCTCTTCTAACTTGGAATCACAGAGTTTATTCTCAGTTTGTTCTAGGTCAGCTCTGGGCTCTAAGGTTTTTAATCTCCAGGTCAATAACTCTCATGTCTCTCAACCTTTTCTCATTTTAATTATTCTAGGTGTCCATAAGCACTCTGATGTCTTTTTTCAGAAAATATTTGAAACATATGTATTCATCCACAAACCCTGTGTATCAGCCAGAATTGAACTCACTAGTCCTGTGAGTGGAGTTTGATTAGCACAGATCAGTGAAGAAAACACTTCTCCACTCTAGAGAGCAAGTTTCACCAGTGCAGAAGTCCATAGACAAGCAACTTGGCCCAGATATAAAAAAATTACTTATTATATATGTGAAATATGTATTTATCATACATATATAGTCACTGGGATTACATATATTATACTAGGATTGATATTTAAAATTAAAGAAAGTTTCCTGACCAGGCGGTGGCACAATGGATAGAATGTCAGACTGGGACCCAGAGAACCCAGGTTCAAGACCCTGAGGTCACCAGTTTGAGTGAGGGCTCATCTGGTTTGAGCACAGCTCACCAGCTTAAATCCAAGGTAGCTGGCTCGAGCAAGGGGATACGCAGTCTGCTGTAGCCCCCGGTCAAGGTACATATGAGAAAACAATCAATGAATAACTTAGGTGATGCAACGAAGAATTGATGCTTCTCATCTGTCTCCATTCCTGTCTGTTTGTCCCTATCTTTCCCTCTCTCTGACTCTCTCTGTCTCTGTAAAAAAAAAAAATTAAAGAAAGTTAATTTTGATCACTAGGAAAGTACCTATTTAAACTTTTATTTCCTCCATTTGGCTAATGAGAGGGGAAAGGGGGCATTGATTTTTAGTCTAGTTCACCTTCTAACCCTGTGCATTTATATAAGCTAACTCTGGACTCAAGATTCAGGGTGTTAGCAAGAAAGCTAAACCAAAAGAACCATGTCAGACCTAAAGAAAACTAGCTTGAACAGTGAGGGCTCCACACCACTAAAGCAAATCCTGGAGGTACTATGAAATTAGTGTTCAGGGAGGAATTTTATTTTATTTGTTTGTTTGTTTGTTTGTTTATTTATTTTTGTATTTTTCTGAAGCTGGAAACGGGGAGGCAGTCAGACAGACTCTCGCATGCGTCCGACTGGAATCCACCTGGCATGCCCACCAGGGGGCGATGTTCTGCCCATCCGGGGCGTCACTCTGTCGTGACCAGAGCCACTCTAGCGCCTGGGGCAGAGGCCAAGGAGCCATCCCCAGCTCCCGGGCATCTTCTGCTCCAATGGAGCCTTGGCTGCGGGATGGGAAGAGAGAGACAGAGAGGAAGGAGAGGGGGAGGGGTGGAGAAGCAGATGGGCGTCTCTCCTGTGTGCCTTGGCTGGGAATCGAACCCGGGACTTCCGCACGCCAGGCCGACGCTCTACCACTGAGCCAACCGGCCAGGGCCTCAGGGAGGAATTTTAAAAGAAAGAAAAGGATATATTTTTACATTGTTAGACCTGGACCCTAGATAACTGTTAAAAATATCCAACAAAAAATAAGAATTCCAACAGCAGTGTATGACTCTAGTTCAGAGTAACTGGCCTTTCTAATAAAAGAGCCAGATTAAAATCAAGACAGTGGTTTCTCATAGATGATCATTTTAAAATCTGGAAAGCTCATTAAATCCCGGGGGTTATTAAGTTGAACAATTACAATATCTTTGATCCCAAATATTACAAATGCTTTCCAAGTTACAGCAAATAGGGAAACTATTTGCTAAAATTGTTGCTTCTCAGTAAGATCCTTTGAATTTACCAGTAGCTGCAAAATTCTAAGGGCCCCTACTCTTGTGATTAAGGGACCATGGAATTTAATGTTTTTTTATCTTTTACTTGTATCTAAACATATAAGAATTTTCTTTAGTTGTGCTGAGATTAAATGTAACAGCTTGGGTTATGTACTTTGATAAATACATACACAGTGGTCTACTCCAGGCCTTCTATCCTCCCTACATGTACCGTCCTTAGGGAAGTAAGGAATCATACTCTTTTCTGCAGCATTGCTTGGTCAAGGCACTGCTTTAGTCAATGGTAGCCCTGAAGTGTTTTATTTTATTTTGTCAAAAACTTTAATATTTTATTTAATCCATCATATCCACAATATCATCATTTCAACATATAACTGTTTTTAACAGTGAGATATTTTACTTTTAAAAATTTTGACATTGTCTTCAAAGTCCAATGTTTTATTCTCAAGTGGAAAAATTTCAATTTGGATAGTAATTTTCATGAGGAAAAGCAGATCTGTACTTAAGAGTTCATAAAATTTACATTTCAAAAGTAGATTCACATATCCAAGTTCCTAACATACTTAAAAGTTTTCTAATAACTGAGTTGAGTTAATACTTTTAAATTTGAATTAAGAATATCACAAGATCCTGATCAGGCAGTGGAGCAGAGGATAGAGTGATGGACTGGGACACAGAGGACCTAGGTTCAAAACCCAAGGTCACAGGCTTGAGCACTGAGTCATCAGGCCTGAGAGCGGGCTCACCAGCTTGGGTCACTGGCTTGAGTGTGGGATCATAGATATGATCCCATGGTCACTTGCTTAAGCCCAAAGGTCACTAACTTGAAGCCCAAGGTCATTGGCTTGAGCCCAAGGTCACTGGCTTGAGCAAGGGGTCACACACTCTGCTGTAGCCTCCAGTCAAGGCACATATGAGAAAACAATCAGTGAACAGTTAGGGTGTTACAACAAAAAACTGATGCTCTCCTCTCTATCCCTTCCTGTCTGTCTGTCCCTCCCTCTGACTCTCTCTCTGTCTCTGTCAAACAAACAAACAAAAAAAGAATACCACAAAGTCAGTACTGCCTGCCTGGTGTGTTTTAGACAATACAAAACACCACTCTGGACACCTCCACTGGGGGATAAGAGGAGGGAGGCTGCTGGAGAAGCCAAAATGTTGTGTTTGGAGAAAAAATATTTTTTTTAGCATCTCATAAAGAGTCTTTCCAAAATGACTTGCCACCTCTCCTCCTCTCCCTATGTTCAATTCTATTTTCTCCAAATCATTCATTCCTTAAAGCCACCCTATCAATGGTTTGTTTTGTTCTCTCCTACTTTTTCATTTCCTAGTATTTTGGATGTCATAACTACAATTCCTCCAAGGTAATGTGGTCATATTTTAGTCTCTATGGGAATGTAAATCATCCCATTTTTCTTCAACACAATTTTCTTATGTGTTTGTTTTTAACATGGCCTTGAAGAGAAGCATATATATATTTTTTACATTTTTAAATGGTTGAAAAAAAATAGAAAAATATTTTATGACACATTAAATTCAGGTTTCAGTGTCCATAAATAAAGTTTTGTTGGAACACATGTATGCTTCATTCATTTAATTATAATCTATGGCTACTTTTGCATTAAAACATCTGACTTAAGTAGTTGGAATAGAAACTATAAACCCTAAAAGATTTACTATTTGATCCCTTAAAAAAATGTTGCCAACTTTTTCTTTATTCTGTTCTATTGTCATATTTGTCTTTTCTGTTCAATTTAAGCTTATTTTTCTTTTTTTTCTAGTTTTTTAAGTTAGAAGTTAAGGCCATTATTTGAGAGCTTTCTTCCTTTCTAATACAGTAAGTCCCCTTTCTTATCTATGGGAGATATAATAAAAGACCCCCAAAGGATACCTAAGAACTAAGATACCTAGATATTTTCTATTCGTGTCTTCCACCCACAAATTTAATGCCTTTTGCACCTTAACTAAGCACTTATCATACACCCTTGCAGTAATTTATGTAGTTTGAAGTGTGACAGAAAAACTAGCACAAATATTTTTCTTCACAATTTAATGGATAGAAGATTTGTTCTTACTGTAGATTGTAGAAACCTCAACATATATGTATTTTTTCCTATTAACTCTAGAACTTTCAAATATTTACTTAAAGCACTTTACAGCTTCTGTTTGGCATATTTGAATCACCACCATCACTACTCTTGTGCTTTGGGGCTGTTATTAAATAAAATAAGGATGACTTGAACACAAGCACTGTGATACCTTTACAGTGGATCTAATAACTGAGATGGCTATTATGTCACTAAAGGATAAGGAATGTATAAAGCCTGGAGATGCTGAGACTCTAGACAAAAGGATGATTTACAACTTAGGTGGGACAGAGCAAAAAGGTGCAAGGTATCATCATGCTATTCAGAAATTGCACAATTTAACATTTGGAATTATATATTTCCTTATTTTTCCACTTAATATTTTCAGAACACAGTTGGTAGCAGGTAACTGAAAGTACAGAAGCAAAATGCAGATAAGGGAGGTCTATATTGTATAGGTGTTTAGTGCTCACTACTTCTTTAACAGCTTCCCAATAAATTTTGATAAGTTGTGTTTTCATTTGTATTTATTTCAAATTACTTTTTACTTTTAAGGTGTTTTAAAAACCCATGGTTTATTTAAAAATATGTTATTTATTATCTTAATATTTAGGGATTTTCAGGAGATCAATGGTTAAGTTTTTAAAAAATCAATACTATTTTTAAATTAATTCTCTGTGGTCAGAGAACAGACTTTATATGACTCAAATCTTTCTAAATATGTTAAAATGTGTTTCATGGTCCAGAATATGGTCTATTATGATTAAAGTTTGATGTGAAGAAAATATGTATTCTATAGTTCTTGTGTGGGGTGCTCTATAGAGGTCAAGTGGTCAAGCTCATTATAGAAATGTTCAGGCTAACTATAGCCTTGCAATTTTTCTGTCTGATTATATTTAATTTTAAATTTAATTTTTTTTAGCGAGAGTGAAAGAGTGAGGGACAAACAGGAACTGACAACCTGGAAGGGGGAGAGATGAGAAGCATCAATTCTTCATTGAGGCATCTTAGTTGTTCATTGATTACTGCTCAAGCCAGTGACTTTGAACTCAAGCCTGCGACCTTGGCTTCAAGCCAGTGACCTTTG
The DNA here is from genome assembly GCF_036850765.1 of Saccopteryx bilineata. Lineage (NCBI taxonomy): Eukaryota > Metazoa > Chordata > Mammalia > Chiroptera > Emballonuridae > Saccopteryx > Saccopteryx bilineata. The sequence goes on from NC_089502.1 coordinate 1,286,140, forward strand.
GGTTCAAGCCAGTGAACATGGGATCATATCTAAGACCCCACACTCAAGCCAGCAATCCAACACTCAAACTGTTGAGCCCATGCTCAAGCTGGCGACCTTGGGGTTTTGAACCTGATTCCTTAGCATCCCAGTCTGATGCTCCATCCACTGTACCAGTGCCTGGTCAGGCTTAATTACAGGATTGAAATTCACACTAAAATCTTAAGTATTTTTAAAACTAAAGCAAAGGAGAGACAAGATGGTGATAAAGTAGGCGGATTTACCAACTTCCACCTCCCAGAACCAAAGTGGATTACAAACTAATTTTAAGAACCATCATCTGGAAAAACCAACTTTGGACTAAACTAAGAAGACTCTTCAACCAAGGAACACTGAAGAAACCACACTGAGACTGGTAGGAAAGGCGGAAACGTGAAGAAGGCTTCCCAGCTCCCCGGAGTGAATGGCAACCGGGAGAGACTTGCGTGGCGGGAAGAGAGTTTAGCAGAGAGGGAAGGATCTGAGTCCTAGGAACAAAGCCCCAGCCTGCAGGCCCAGAGCCTAGAAGAGGCATATGGACAGTATTTGGCTGGAAACAAGTCAGAATACTGTTTGTGAGAAAGAGACTGATTTCTCAGACCCAGGATTCTTATTAAAGAAACTGCTCAGAACACCTGAAAACCACTCACTTGGGGCTCCAGGGGATGGGGAGAGAGGAGAGGACTGGAGTAGCAGGAAGAGAGTGTAATCTAGGAGGCACAGGAAGAAACATTTTGAGAGACAGCCACCCTAACCTCTGGGACAAGTCACTCTCCAAATCTGAAGCAAATATTTGAATTGGAACCAGCAATACAAGCAAAAGGAAGCAGAACACTAGCCAAAAAAGGTCTCCCACGGCACTCAGAGCAGAGTTGCTTAGAAGGAGGGAGCTTTCAGGACTACAGAAGTGAGTGTTAGGGTCTGAGCTGCAGTGTCCCCACTCACATGGCTGAGGGCTCACCTGAGGGTGGGCGGCAGCGGGACGTGGAAGCGTGGTTCTTTCAGCAAGGGTGAAAGCTGGCTGGCCACCACTGAGGCCCAGGTGTGAGTTTGGTATTGGACGGCTGGGGAGGAGGGGCTGTGCAAAAGTGGTCAAGCCTAGCTGCGGGCTGTCTGTAATCCAGCCTGTGGAGGAAGGGCAGGAGCCCTGGAAGGGTGGAGACCTGTCCTTGAGCAAGGGTGCAGGAGCACAACCTTGCCCTGCTTGCGGAACTGAGGCTTGTGGCCTGACATGGGAGCCAGCTCTTCCTGCAGGGGTGGAGCCAAAAGTCCAGAACAGGCAGAGTCCTGCTACTGAGCTTGGGCATGCAGTCCCGCCAGCCTGTGGAGCCAAGGTTTGCAGCCATCCCATGAGCAGGCTCCTCTTACAAGGGTGGAGTGAAAGCCCAGAAGCAGGTGGAGACCTGAAGCTGAGCAAAGGTACTCACCCTTGCCCTCAGAGCCTAGCATAACACCACCTGTGGGGGCAGGGTGAAGGCCAAGGCCACTGAGGCTTGTATACCTGAGCAAGTGATCACAGCCACTCTGTGAAGGAGAGGCAGAAACCACAGCTACAACCCCAGTGGGAAGGCACCTGCAATGCCTATACCTGAATGCCACAGGCAGCAATAGCAGAGGGGGTGGCAGGCCTGCAGAGAGACCACACCTAGGGAACACAGAGGCCACACCCAGTGGACTCTAGTGGCCATAACCTCCTTTTACACAGACAGAATGAGAAGGCAGAGAAATGCAACACAAATTAATCAAGAGAAATCCTCAGAAAAGTACCTGAATGAGTCAGATATAACCAAATTACCAGATGCAGAGTTTAAAAGAACAATTGTTAGGATGCTCAAAGATATTGAAACAACAATAGATGGTCATTATGAACACCTAAATAAAGAGATAGCAAATATAAAAAAGGACATTGAAATAATAAAAAAGAATCAGTCAGAAATGACAAATACAATATCAGAAATGAAGAACCCAATGGAAGGAATTAAAAGCAGGATGAAGCTGAGAACTAAATCAACGAGTTAGAGGACAAGATAAATGAAGGCACAGAAGCAGAGCAGAAAAAAGAAGAGACTCAAAAAGTCTGAGGAAACTCTAAGAGAGTTCCGTGACAACATGAAGAGAAATAACATTTGCATCATAGGGGTTTCTGAAGAAGAAGAGAAAAAACAAGGGATAGAGACTTTGTTCAAGCATATCATAGCTGAAAACTTCCCTCAGTTAAGGCAGGAAAACATCTCACATGTTCAAGAAGCACACAGAACTCCATTAATGAGAAACCCAAAGAAATCAATACCAAGACACATTATAATTAAAATACCAAAGCTAAGTGATAAACAGAAAATATTAAAAGCTGCTAGAGAAAAAAAGACTATCACCTACAAAAGAGCCCCCATAAGGATGACTCCCGACTTCTCAACAGAAAAACTTGAGGCCAGAAGGGAATGGCAAGAAATATTCAAAGTAATGAAGAACAAGAGCCTACAACCAAGACTACTTTATCCAGCAAGGCTATCATTTTAAATTGAAGGAGAAATAAGCTTTTCAGACAAAAAAAACCTCAAGGAATTTACTACAACCAAAGCAAGGCTGCCAGAAATGCTAAGGGGCCTGTTGTAAACAGATCAAAGGAGAAAAAGAATATAACAAAAGAGGAATAGTGTTTTAAAGAATAAAATGGCAATAAACAATGACATATTAAAAATAACTTTAAATGTATATGAATTAAATGATCCAATCAAAAGACATAGGGTAGCTGCATGGATAAGAAAACAGGACCTATACATATGCTGTCTACAAGAGACACACCTTAAAACAAAAGATGCACATAGACTGAAGATAAAAGGACGGAAAAAAAAAATTTCACGCAAATGGAAATGAAAAAGGTGCTGGGATAGCAATACTTATATCAGAAAAAATTGACTTTAAACTAAGACTATAATAAGAGATAATGAAAGTCACTACATAATGATAAAGGAAGTAATCCAACAGGAAGATATAACCGTTATAAATATCTACGCACCTAATATAGGAGCACCTACATATATAAAGCAGACTCTGATGGATTTAAAGGGCGAGATCAACAGCAATACCATAATAGTAGGGGATTTCAATACTCCACTAACATTACTAGATAGTTCCTCAAGAAAGAACATTAACAAAGGTACAGCAGACCCAAAAGACATACTAGATCAACTCAATTTAATAGATACCTTCAGAACCTTTCACCCTAAAGCAGCAGAATATACATTCTTTTCAAGTGCTCATAGTACATTTTATAGTATATACCACATATTAGGGCAAAAAAGTGGTCTCAACAAATTTAAGAAGATTGAAATCATATAGAGCATTTTCTATGATCACAATTGCATGAAACTAGAAATAAAACACAATAGAAAAACTGAAAAATACTCAAACACTTGGAAATTAAATAGCATGTTAATAAGTAACAAATGGGTTAACAATGAGATAAAAAATATTAAAAATTTCCTACAAAAGAATGATAATGAGTATACATCAACAAAAAATTTATGGGACACAGCACAAGCAGTCCTGAGAGGAAAGTTCATAACATTACAGGCATACCTCAAGAAACTAGAAAAAAACTCAAATAAACAACTTCTTTCACATGACCCTGCATCTAAAAGAACTAGAAAAAGAACAGCAAGTAAAGCCCAAATGTAGTAGAAGGAAGGAAATAATAAAGATCAGAGCAGAAATAAATGACATAGAGGCTAAAGAAACAATACAGAGGATCAATGAAACCAGGAGCTGATTTTTTGAAAAGGTAAACAAGATCAATGAACCTTTAACCAGACTCACCAAGAAAAAAAGAGAGAGGACTCAAATAAATAAAATTAGAAATGAGAATGAAGAAATAATAACTGACACAACAGAAATACAAAATATTGTAAGAAAATACAATGAAGAACTGTATGCCGAAAAACTAGAAAACCTAGATGAAATGGAAAAATTCCTTGAATCATATAATCTTCCAAAAATTAATCTGGAAGAATCAGAAAACCTAAACTGACCAATTACACGAAATGAGATCAAAACATTTATCAAAAAACTCCCAGAAAAGAAAAATCCTGGGCCTGATGTCTTCACAAGTGAATTTTACCAAATATTCAAAAAGAACAAACTCCTATCCTTCTCAATCTATTTCAAAAAATTCAAGAGAAAGGATGACTTCCAAACTCCTTTTATGAGGCGAGCATAATTCTGATTCCAAAACCAGGCAAAAACAACACAAAGAAAGAAAATTATACACCAATATCCCTGATGAATTTAGATGCTAAAATCCTCAACAAAATATTAGCAAACCGGATCCAGCAATATATGTAAAAAATTATACAATATGATCAAGTGAGATGTATTTTTGGGAAGCAAGGCTGGTACAATATTTGCAAATCAATCAATGTGATTCATTACATAAACAAAAGGCAGGAGAAAAACCACATGATAATTTCAATAGATGCAGAAAAAGCATTTGATAAAATCCAGCACCCATTCATGATCAAAGCTCTCAGCAAAGTGGGAATACAGGAAACATAACTCAACATGATAAAGGCCATCTATGATAAACCCACAGCCAACATCATACTCAATGGGAAAAAATTAAAAGCAATCCCCTTAAGATCAGGAAAAAGGCAGTGGTGCCACCTTTAACCACTCTTATTCAATATAGTTCTGGTTGTCCTAGCCACAGCAGTCAGAGAAGAAAATGAAATAAAAGGCATTGACATTGGAAAAGAAGAAGTAAAACTGTCATTATTTGCAGATGATATCATATTGTATATAGAAAGCCCTAAAGTCTCAGTCGAAAACTACTGGACCTGATAAATGAATTCAGCAAGGTGGCAGGATATAAAATTAATACTCAGAAATCAGAGGCATTTTTATACACTAACAATGAACTCTCAGAAAGAGAAATTAAGGAAGCAATCCCCTTCACCATTGCAACCAAAAAAATAAAGTACCTAGTGATAAATTTAACCAGGGAGATTACAGACTTGTACTTGGAAAATTATAAAACATTGATAAAAGAAATCAGGAAAGATACAAACAAGTGGAAGCATATACCATGCTCATGGTTTGGAAGAATAAACATTAAAGTGTCTATTTTACTTAAAGCATTTATAAATTCAATGCAATATGAATTAAAATACCAATGACTTATTTCAAAGATATAGAACACATATTCCAAAAATTTATATGGAACCAAAAGAGAACACGAATAGCCACAGCAATCTTGAAAAAGAAGAAGTGGGAGGTATCACACTTCCAGATATCAAGTTATACTACAAGGCCATTGTAATCAAAACAGCCTGGTACTGGCACAAGAACAGGCACATAGATGAATGGGACAGAACTGAGAACCCAGAAATAAACCCACACTTTTATAGACAACTGATATTTGACAAAGGAGGTAAGAGAATACATTGGAGTAAAGATAGCCTCTTCAACAAATGGTGTTGGGAAAATTGGATAGCTACCTCCAGAAAAATGAAACTGGACCAACTACTTACACCATTCATGAAAATAAACTGAAAATGGATAAAAGACTTAAATGTAAGCCCTAAAACCATAAGCATCTTAGAAGAAAACATAGGCAGTAAGCTCTCTGACATCTCTCGCAGCAATATATTTGCAGATTTATCTCTACGGGAAAGTGAAATAAAAGACAGGATAAACAAGTGGGACTATATCAAACTATAAAACTTCTGTATAGCTAAAGACAATAAGAACAGAATAAAAAGACAAACCACACAATGGGAGAATATATTTGACAATACATCTGATGAAGGGTTAATAACCAAAATTTATAAAGAACTTGTAAAACTCAATACCAAGAAGACAGACAATCCAATCAAAAAATGGACAAAAGAAATGAATAGATACTTCTCAAAAGAGGACATACAGATGGCCAATAGACATATGAAAAAATGCTCAATATCACTATTTATTAGAAAAATGTAAATTAAAACCACAATGAGATATCACCTCACACCAGTCAGAATGGCGTTCATCAACAAAACAACACAGAATAAGTGCTGGCGAGGATGTGGAGAAAAGGGAACCCTCCTGCACTGCTGGTGGGAATGCAGACTGGAGCAGCCATTTTGGAAAACAGTATGGAAATTCTTCAAGAAATTAAAAATCGAACTGCCTTTTGACCCAGCTATACCACTTTTAGGAATATACCCCAAGAACACCATAGCACTGTTTGAAAAGAAGAAATGCACCCCAATGTTTATGGCAGCATTGTTCACAATAGCAAACATCTGGAAACAGCCCAAGTGTCCATCAGTAGACGAATGGATTAAAAAGCTTTGGTACATATGTACTATGTAATACTACTCAGCCACAAGAAATGATGACATCGGATCATTTACAACAATGTGGATGGACCTTGATAACATTATACTTAGCAAAATAAGTAAATCAGAAAAAACTAAGAACTATATGATTCCATATATAGACGGGACTTAAAAATGAAACTCAGAGACATGGAAAAGAGTGTGGGTGTTAGGGGGAGGGGGGAGGAGAGGTAGGGAGTTGGTGGAGGGGAGGGGCACAAAGAAAACCAGTTAGAAGGTGACGGAAGTCAATTGGACTTTGGGTGATTGGAATGCAGCATAATAAAATGTCAAAATAACCTTGGGGTGTTTTCTCTGAATCCTGATTTATCAATGTCACCCCATTAAAATTAATTAAAAAAATAAAGTCAAATATACTTTTGTTAAAAAAAAAACAAACTAAAGCAAAAAGAGCACACACTATACAGACTTCAGTTTAAACTGTGGTTCTACTCCTTATTGTTTGTGTGCCCTTACATTAGTCATTTTACTTATCACCTCTCTGGACTGTTGTTTCCTCATCTGTAAAATGGGTATAATCATAGTACCTACCCCTCAAGTTCATTGTGGGATTGTGTAAGAAAGTATCAGAGAGCTAGCCTTCTGTTGTTAAGTTTCAGAAGATATGAATTGCTTCCCACAAGTGTTTTTATTATTTGGAAAATTATCAAGTTCTTAAAGGTTTTTGTCAGTTTCCATTTATTCTTCACGCATTTAAGATAGCTATTTATCTAACCATATAGTCACCAGCAATTTAACCAGAAAGGATGTATTAGATGTTAAAATGTTCATGGAGCAATAATATAATATAAATAGGTTTCATATAAAGAATAGCTGGTGTTTAATAGCATTACCCCTTCTCTAGCTCAACCCAAAAAAAGATTCTGAAATAATGGGTTTAATTAAAAAAAATACAGGAATCACAAAAAGCTAGGTGAATGTGATGGTGTGCTATTGCTTACTTTTTAGTCTGGCTGTTATAGAGATAACCTGGCAACAAGTTATACATTTCAACTTAGGTCATTGTGCATTTAAGTGGGGGGGGAACAAACAAAAAACAAGCAAAGACTGTTCAAGTGGGCTTTCAAAAGCCAGACTAATGAGAAATTGCAGATAAAAGATAGTCATACTCCCTCTGCTGAAAAATAACTTTTCAAATACATCATCATTTTCTGGCATCAAAGGAAGGTCTGTTCAGGGCAGCAGAGTGGGGTTACCTTAAACATGAAACTAAATATCAGTAAAAAAAACTTCACAGCTCACCATCCACGTGACATGAGTTAGGCAGTGATACCTAGCACCATGTATTGTAGTGAGAGCTGCACGAACTGACATTGTTTGCAATGGTAGCACTCTGCCTGATCTGAGGAGGGTAGTAGATGCTTGTCTCACCTTTGGAAAAGATTTTCTTTAGCTTTCTAAATCTTTTTATTAACATCTACTACTAAACCTTCTTTTCCAATCCTAAGCAATGTACATCCTTTCAACATTTTTGTTGTTTCTATAATTAGTCTCTTCCAGAGAAAAATCAATGTGGATTAATGCATTGCAAAATAATCTGGGCCCACAATTCTAGGCTGAAAGTCCCTTGTCTTTGGTCAACTTCTTATCCTACTAAACTGCTTAAACCCTTACCACTCAAATGCAATCCTTGAACTGACTACTGATTGCCCTTACACTCTGAGCAGATGATCTTGCTTCTCTCTCACAAGGAATATCCCTCATATGTCTGACTCATTTGTTTCTACACTCATCTTTTTCTTATTATTTTTCTCTCAGAAGAATTGGCTCTCTTTTTTCTAACCTGAGCTTTGAATCTCAACATTCCTGACTCCTTAAGGGCTTTTTTTCTCATCAGTTTCCTTCATGCCTTTTATATTTCAAACTCACATTCTCTATTGGAACCTTCCCATAAACTTGAAAATATGATCAAATTTCTCTTATCACTATATAACCAAAATCAAATTCTTCTCTAGACCAAACATCCACTATAGCTAACGTCCTGGTTGTCCTTCGTTTCACAGATGGCCTTTTTAAAGAGTTGTCATGCTTATTATCACTACTTTCTCAGTTTTTTAATGTTCTCTAGCCCATTATCATATAAGGTATGCCCTCACCAGTCCACAGAATCTATTTTCAACCAGATAACTAATGAATTTCTAATTTCAAAAAATATTATTTAAGATGTTGTTTCTGTTGCTGTAATAGATATCTGACTAAAAAGTGACTTTAACAAGTTGGAAGTTGATTTCTCTCTCATATAATTATATGGAAGTAGGTAGTCCAGGGCCTATAGAGTGACTATATTCAGTGAATTATCCAGGAACCCAGGTTCCATCTACCATGATACTGTGGCATCCCCTATCTATATGGTCAAAGATGAATCACTATGTCCAGCCAGAGGGGAGGGTAACAAGGAAGGGTAAGGGATATCTTTTTCACTTACAGCAACAACCTAGATATTGCATATATCACTTCTTTTCACATTTCAGGGCCTCAATTTAGTCTATTGTCACACTTGATTCTTCAGTGGTGGCTTGAAATATAATGTTCATTCAAGGTGGCCATATGTCTGTCTTAATATTATGTTATTGTGAAAAAAGAAATAAAGAAGCATTGAATGACAACTAACAGTATCTGTGATACTAACCATGTTATCTTAAAAATTATGCTAGCACATATAACATTAGGGACCAGTTTCTAGAAGTAACCTTCTATCTAGTCTGCTCACCACCAAATCCACTGTACCAGGTACCAGAACTGACATACACTCCCAAACTTTTGCTGTGGATTTTGTGTTCTTTCTTAAGCTTGCATAGGGATTAGGCAACACAGAGTATGTAACACAGAGTAGAAACAATCTACAAGAACAGAGTTCTTGCTAAACTTGTCTGTTGTTATATCTCTGGAACCTAATAAAATGTCTAACAAAGAGTAGATACTCAATAAATATTGACGTGCATGGATGTGTATATGTGAGTTTAGTTAAGGGAAGATGACAACAGGTTTTACCATCTTTTAAAAAGTTATTTAGAAATTAAATTTAATGGGATGACATTGATCAATAAGAGTACATAGGTTTCATGTGAACATCTCCATGGCACTTGAACTGATTGTGTTATGTGCCCATCACTCAAAGTCAAATAATTTTCTGTCATTATATATTTGTCCCTCTTTATTCCCCTCTCCCTGGTAACCACTTTACTTTTATCCATGCCCATGAATCTCAGTTTTAAATCCCATATATGTGTCAAATCATACAGTTATTGGCTTTATCTGATTTCTTATTTTACTCACTCAAAGTTCATCCATGTTATAAATGGGAAAAGGTTATTATTTCTTATGTCTGAGTAGTATTCCACTGAATATATGTACCACCTCTTCTTTATTTAATCCTCTTTTGAGAGACACTTCAGTTGTTTCCATGTCCTGGCCACTGTGAACAATGCTGCAATGAACATGAGAGTGCATGTGTCATTATGTACCAATGTTTTCAAGTTTTGGGAGTAGATACCAAGTAGAGGGATTGATGAGTCATATGGTAATTCTATTCTTAATTTTTTGAGGAACCACCATACTTTCTTCTTTAATGGCTGTACCAGTTTACATTTTCACTGGTAGTGAATGAGGGTACCTTTTCCTCCACAATTTCTCCAACATTTATTATCTTTCTTGTTGAAAACGGCCAATCTAACAGGTGTAAGGTGGTATCTCATTTTAGTCTTGATCTGAATTTCTCTAATAACTAATGAAGATAAACACCTTTTCATATATATGTTGGCCATTTGTATATCTTCTTGGGAGAAGTGTTTGTTCATTTTTTAACTATATTATTTGCATGTTTGTTGCTGAGCTTTGTGAGTTCTTTATACATTTTGGATATTAACCCCTTATTGGAGTTGTTTGTAAATATCATGTTTCATTTTTTGGTTGCTTTTTTGTTTTGTTGTGGGTTTCTTTTGCTGTGCAGAAGCTTTTTAGTTTGAGATAGTTCCATTAATTCATTTTTGCCTTTACTTACCTTGCCTCTGGGGTCAAATTCATTAAATATTTTCTATGACTAAGGCACATAAGTATAATACCTATGTTTTCTTCAATGTAATTTATTGTTTCTGATCTTATATTTAGGTCTTTGATCCACTTTGAATTGTTTATTTTTTGTATGGGGACAAACTGTAGTCAAGTTTCATTCTTTTACAAGAGGCTGTTCAATTTCCCAGCATTATTTATTGTAAAGGCTTTCTTTTCTTCATTGTGTGCTTTTGCCTCCTTTGTCAAAGTTTATTTGTCCATATATGTGTGCTTTTTATTTCTGGGCTCTCAATTCTGTTCTATTGGTCTGTGTGTCTGTTTGTATGCCAATAACATGCTTTTTTGATTATCATAGTTCAGTAGAATAATATAAAGTCAGGTAGTGTGATACTTCTGGCTTCATTCTTTTTTCTCAAGATTACTTTGCTAGTCTGGATTTTTATGGTTTCATAGAAACCTGGTGATTTTTTGTTTTATTTGTTTAAAAAATGACATTGGATTTTTCATGGGAATTGCATTAAATTTATATATTGCTTTGAATCATATGACCATTTTAAGTATGTTGATTCTTCTGACCCAAGAACATGAAATATTTTCCTACTTCATTGGATCCTTTTCAATTTTTTTAAATAATGCTTTGTAGTTTTTGGTAAATAGGTCTTTCACATTCTTTGTTAAGTTTATTGCTAGGTATTTTATTGTTTTCTGTTGCAATTGTAAAAGGAATTGATTTTTTCAATTCATTTTCTGAAGTTGTGTTGTCAGTATATAGAAAAGCAATAAACTTTTGTATATTAATTTTGTATCCTGTGAATTCATTGTATTGGTTTATTGTTTCTAATCATTTTTTTGTTGGTCTTTGGGATTTTCTATATACAGGATATATTGTGGAAAAAGTGACACCTTTACTCCTTCTTTCCCAGAATGGATTCTTTTAGTGTCTTTCTCTTGCCTGATTGGTCTGGCTAAGATTTCCAGTACTCTGTTGAATAAGAGTGGAGAAAATGCCCATTTTCTTTTCTTGTTCCTGAGCTTAGAGGAAAAGCTTTTAGTTTTTTACCATTTAGTATGATATTAGCTGATGATTTGTCAAATAGGACCTTTATTACATTGAGATTCTTTCCTTCTAATGTGATTTTATTGAGTGTTTTAAACATAAAGGGAAGTTGTATCTTATTGAATACCTTTTCTACATTTATTGATAGGATCATATGATTTTTGTCCTTTGTTTTATTAATGTAGTCTATTACATTGATTGATTTGCATATGTTGAATGATCCCTGTGTTTTTGGAAATTAATCATGATGGATTATTTTTATAATGTATTGTAGTTGATTTTGTTTGTATTTTGCTTAGGATTTTTGCATTTTGTTTATTAGAGTATTGGTCTGTAGCTTTTTTTGTTTTTGTTTTTGTTTTGTGTGTGTGTGTATGTGTGTGTGTGTGTATTGTTATTGCCAGGTTTTTGTATCAGGGTTATGCTGGACTGTTAGCGCATAGGTTTTACCATCTTTTTTTAAAAAATTTTTAAATTTTATTTATTCATTTTTAGAGAGGAGAGAGAGAGGAAGAAAGAGAGACAGAGAGGGAGAGAGAGACAGAGAGAGAGGAGGGGGGAGAAGCTGGAAGCATCAACTCCCATATGTGCCCTGACCAGGCAAGCCCAGGGTTTTGAACCGGCGACCTCAGCATTTCCAGGTCAATGCTTTATCCACTGCGCCACCACAGGTCAGGCAGGCAGGTTTTACCATCTTTAAGATACTATGAAGACCTGAGTGATGTCAGAGAAATGGCACTGTGAGGAGCGTGACTGACAAATCTCCCCGAAATTTCAACAAGTTCATCAACCAGAGACAGAAAAATCTATCCTTGGAGCATATGGAAGTTCCACACACTAAAGGGTGAAGGTAGGATCAAGCAAAAAATTGACTAAATATATAATCAACCCAGAAGGAAATAAGTCGGAGAAAGAAACACTGCCTTCCTCACTAACCTGAGCAAAGGCTGCTTTCACTTGGAACTGAGAGTCGGGGGGAGCTAAGGGTGTGGAGGAGCCTAGGCTGTGGCATGGACATTTGTTCAAGCTGAGGGAAGAGTGTGCTTGTGGGGGATCAGCATGCATGTGCAACCGCCTGCATGCCTTGAGCAACCGCCCGCACCACGAGCAGCAACTGCCAGAGGTACGTGGGGAGTGCGCCAAAGCAAACTTCCCTATGCCCGAGCTTCTCTAGGTGGGTGGGGCGCCTCACCCAGCCATTCAAGTTAACAATCAAACATTGGAGGAGGGGTGCACGGGCAGCTTTCAGTCCTTTCTGGAGCAGATCGGCAGATCCAATTGCTGAAATTAGCTTAACCCACAGTCTGCTCACCTCCCAACTGACCTACGTGGCTCTAATTGACAAAATCTCTCTCAGTTCAGCGATCCAAGACAAGAGGCATGATACTTTTTAGTGTCTCTTACTAAAGGGGTGGGGGCAATTTCTGATTGGCAGAGCTTTCATACTCAGGGATATATGCTAAAAAGAGGGACTTGGCAGATGTTAAGACCTCCTGTACTGCAGGCAGTGACTAGGGCATCTTCTTCCCAGCCAAATCAGGTTAAAAAGTGTGGCAAGCCTGGGGAGAATGGTCCCAGAGTGCTAGGCATGTTGAACAGGCCTGGAGGCTCATAGAAAGTCACCTCGAGAGCAAATGGCTCCCAGCCCCACCTGATTACACTGGCGGCTCTGACCGCCAGAGCCTTACCCAGAGCCCTGCATTGAATGGGGATAGAGTGGGGATTTGCCAGCTCTTTGAGCTTCTAACTCCCCAGGCAGAGGTGGAGGCAGCTTCATAACTGGATCATAAGGCTGCTAATTCAGGAAAGAGAGACTAGGAGATAGGCTCTGAGAAAACAAATTCTCTCATTGTCAGAGCCTGCAAATGCTAACAAGCCTTGACTACAAACGAGACTGAAGCCAAATATATGACATTGCCATAGAGTCTCATCAACTTCAAATCCCTACCTAAGCATGCCACAGGGGCAGAGCCTGGGGTACAGAGTCACTGACCAGAAAGAGGGAGAGGGGAGAAAAAGGAAGAAGAAGTTAACCTCTCAAAATCAAGAAAAATCCACAGACTTTATAACTTGTTCCACTATTTTTTGTTTCTTTCATCTTCTTGCCTTTATTATTATTACTTCTATTTTCTCCACCTTGGTCCTTTTATTAACTGCCCATCTTATTTTTTGCTTTTCTTGAATTACACTACCCATAAGTGTTACATTTTATTTCTTTTCTTCTTCCTTACTCTCATTAAGGGTTACACTCCACAACCCTTAACTCTCTCTCTCTATTTTTGTTTTTTTTCTATCTTTCCTTTTCCCCTTTTTTATTTCTCCCTTTCTATTAGTTTCTTCTTTTCTCCTTTTACTTTTTCTCTCATTTAATCCTCATTCACAAACAAATTATTTAATTTGAAACTCAAGGTTTTTTTTGTGGCATTTTGGGTGCTTTTTACATTGCTTTTTAACTCACTAGCATTCCTCCTAACACAGGATCTCCATTCTGTTCAGTCTTTGCTCCACTTATTACAATAATTATTTTTTTCCTTTTTCCCTTTTCCCTCTTATCCCTCTCATTATATCTCTTAGTCAACCATCACTTACAAGCAAATCATTTTATACTTGACCCAAATTTTTTCTTTTTTGCATTTTGTAGGTCCCTACTTCCTTTTTTGTCTCTTGAACACTTCCCCCCAACTCAGACCCTCTGTTATAGGCAGTTTTTGTTCCATTTAGTATAATATAATTCACAGTTCATCATGATATTTTCCTAAGGAGGAAAAAAGAGGAGGGGAAGAGAATAAAGAAAAGGGGGAATGGATTGGGAAGATGGCAGCAGAGTAGGTGGATGCAAAGATGCCCAGCTCTCACCACCAAACTGGAATACAAATCAATTTAGGAAAAATCAGCATGAAAAACCAACTCTGAACTGCAAGAACAGCTCTAAAAAACCAAGGAGTAAAGAAGAAATCACAATCCTGGTAGGGAGCGCCTGAATCTCCTCTGCGTACAGGAACAAAGGGGGGGGTGAGGCTGAGAGGCCAGAGAGGATCTCACATAGGGAAAAAGCAGAAACTACTGCTCACAGCCACTTACCTGGTGATCAGGGAGCGAGGTGTGTTGAAAAGACCAGCTTATCTCCCAAGTGGAAAGGACAGGGAGAGGGACAGACTGTGAGGGGCTAAGGAATGCAGGAAACGAACTAAAACAGCTGACTCATCTGTGCTGGAGGCAGCCATAGCTGGGGGAGGGACTGAACCTTTCACAAAACAGAGTTGCATTGCATCTGGATCAGAGATCTCTGTACATCTATCGAGCTCCAATCAGCGAAACAAGAAACAGCTGAAAACAAGAAGTAGGAAGGAGGGGCAGTAACTCAGGTCTCCATGGAGATCTGATATACAACTTGCCCTACTGAAGCTGAGAAAACACCCTGCCCCCAGTGAGATTACCTGGCTAAAGAGGCCTTCAGAGTCTCAGGTTTCACCCATTGCATTCCTGGATAAAGTTTCAAGGAAACCCTCTGCTGAGATCAGTAAACAAGACTATCACCTGTTAAGAAAACAAACAAATCAAGACTTCAAAGCTGCCCAAATCCAAAAGTGGATTACAGATAACAGCTGATACCAACCCAAGAAGACCTAGAAATAACACAACTGAAAACTGGAGGCAAAAAACAACGGCCTAGACTCAACTAACTCTACAAGAAATAAAAAACACCATGAGAACACAAAAAAGTGCATTCCAAATGAAACCACAAGTGACACTCTCAGGAGATGAACTGAGTGATATGGAAATAATCAAACTTCCAGATGCAGAGTTCAAAATAATGATTGTAAGGATGCTTAGGGATCTTAGAACAACAATGGATGGTCAATATGAACACATAAATAAAGAAATGGCAAGTATAAAAAACAATCAGTTGGAGATGGCAAATACAATATCAGAAATAAAAACCACAATGGAAGGAATTAAAAACAGGATAGATAGAGCAGAGTATCAAATCAGCGAATTAGAGGACAACTGGAATGAAGGCATGAAAACAGAGAAAAAAAAAGAAAAGAGACTCAAAAAGTCAGAGGAAACATTTAGAGAGCTCTGTGAAAACATGAAGAGAAATAACATCCACATCATAGGGGTTCCTGAAGAAGAAAAAGAACAAGGAATAGAGATGTTGTTCAATAATATCATAGCTGAAAACTTCCCTAAATTAATGCAAGAGAAACTCTTACAAGTCCAAGAAGCACAGAGGACTCCATTAAAGAGAAACCCAAAAAAACCTACACCAAGACACATCATAATTACAATACCAAAGCTAAGCAATAAAGAGAAAATATTAAAAGCTGCAAGAGAAAAAAAGTTATCACCTACAAAGGAGCCCCCATAAGGATGACATCTGACTTCTCAACAGAAACACTTGAGGCCAGAGGGGAATGGCAAGAAATATTCAAAGTAATGCAGAACAAGAACCTACAACCAAGACTACTTTGTCCAGCAAGGCTATCATTTAAAATCGAAGGAGAAATAAAAAGCTTCCCAGACAAAAAACAACTCAAGGAATTCATTACAACCAAACCAATGCTGCAGGAAATGTTAAGGGGTCTGTTGTAAACACATCAAAGTGGGAAAACAATATAGCAAAAAATGAATACACCTTTAAAGAAGAAAATGGCAATAAACAACTCTATATCAATAATAACCTTAAATGTAAGTGGATTAAATGATCCATTCAAAAGACATAGGGTAGCTGCGTGGATAAGAAAACAGGACCCATACATATATTGTCAATAAGAGACACACCTTAGAACAAAAGACACACATAGATTGAAGGTAAAAGGATGGAAAAAAACATTTCATGCAAACGGAAATGAAAAAAAAGCTGGGGTAGCAATACTTATATCAGACAAATTGGACTTTAAAACAAAGGATATAGTAAGAGATAAAGAAGGCCACTACATAATGATAAAGGGAGTAATCCAACAGGAAGATATAACTATTATAAATATATATGCACCTAGTATGGGATCACCCAAATATATAAAGCAGACTTTGATGGATGTAAAGGGTGAGATCAACAGCAATACTATAATAGTAGGGGATTTCAATACCCCACTAACATCACTAGATAGATCCTCAAAAAAGAAATTTAACAAAGAAACAGCAGACTTATTGGGAATACTAGATCAACTCGATTTAATAGATATCTTCAGATCCTTTCACCCTAAAGCAGCAGAATATACATTCTTTTCAAGTGCTCATGGTACATTCTCTAGGATAGACCATATGTTAGGGTACAAAAGTGCTCTCAACAAATTTAAGAAGACTGAAATCATATCAAGCACTTTCTCTGATCACAATGGCATGAAACTAGAAAAGAATCACAGCAGAAAAGCTCAAAAATTCTCAAACACATGGAAGCTGAATAGCAGGTTGTTAAATAATGAATGGATTAAGAATGAGATCAAAGAAGAAATAAAAAAATTCCTAGAAATGAATGACAATGAGCATACAACAACTTAAAATTTATGGGACACAGCAAAAGCAGTGCTGAGAGGGAAGTTCATAGCACTACAGGCACACTTTCAGAAGCTAGAAAAAGCTCAAATAAACAACTTAACCTTGCATCTAAAAGAATTAGAAAAAGAACAGCAAGTAAAGCCCAAATGTAGTAGAAGGAAGGAAATAATAAAGATCAGAGCAGAAATAAGTGACATAGAGGCTAAAGAAACAATACAGAGGATCAATGAAACTAGGAGCTGGTTTTTTGAAAAGGTAAATAAGATTGATGAACCTTTAAGTAGACTCACCAAGAAAAAAAGAAAGAGGACTCAAATAAATAAAATTAGAAATGAGAGAGGAGAAATAACAACTGACACAACAGAAATACAAAATATTGTAAGAAAATACTATGAAGAACTGTATGCCAAAAAACTAGACAACCTAGATGAAATGGACAAATTCCTTAAAGCATACAATTTTCCAAAAATCAATCTGGAATAATTAGAAAAACTAAACAGACCAATTACACCAAATGAGATTGAAACAGTTATCAAAAAACTCCCAACAGAGAGAAAAAGATGGCAGCGGAGTAGGCGGATGCACAGATGCCCAGCTCTCACCACCAATCTGGAATACAAATCAATTTAGAAAAAATCAGCATGAAAAACCAACTCTGAACTGCAAGAACAGCTCTCAAAAACCAAGGAGCAAAGAGGAAATCACAGGAATCCTGGTAGGGATCCCTGAACCTCCTCTGCTTGCCTTAACGGAGGGGGTGGTGGGGCTGAGAGCCCAGAGAAGATCTTGGAGGGAGGGGAGCAGAAACTACTGCTCACAGCCACTTGCCTGGTGACCAAGGAGCGAGGTGCATTGAAAGGACCAGCTTATCTCCCAGGTGGAGAGGACAGGGAGAGGGACAGACTGTGAGGGGATAAGGAATGCAGGAGAGGAGCTAAAGGGCTGACTCATCGTGCTGGAGGTGGCCATAGCTGGGGGAGGGACTGAAACTTTCACAAAACAGAGCTGAAGTGCTTCCGGATCAGAGACCTCCAGACATCTCTCCAGCTCCAATCAGCGCAATAAGGCACAGCAGAAAACAAGAAGTGGGGAGGAGGGGCAGTAACTCAGGTCTCCATGGAGATCTGATATACAACTCCCACTACTGAAGCTGAGAAAAAACCCTGCCCCCAGTGAGTCTAGCTGGCTAAAGAGGCCTTCAGAGTCTCAGGTTACACCCACCGCATTCCTGGATACAGTTTCAAGGAAGCCCCCTGCTGAGATTAGTAAACAAGACTATCACCTGTTAAGAAAACAAACAAATCAAGATTTGAAAGCTGCCCAAATCCGAAAGTGGATTACAGATAACAGCTGATACCAACCCAAGAAGACCTAGAAATAACACAACTGAAAACTGGAGGCAGACAACACCAAGCCGAGACTCAAGCAACTCTACAAATAAAACAAAAAAAAATAGGATGAGAAGACAAAGGAGTGCAATCCAAATGAAACCACAAGAGACACCTTTGAGAGATGAACTGAGTGATATGGAAATAATCAAACTTCCAGATGCGGAGTTCAAAATAATGATTATAAGGATGCTTAGGGATCTTAGAACAACAATGGAGGGGCAGTTTGAAAACCTAAATAAAGAAATAGCAAGTATAAAAAAGAATCAGTTGGAGACGACAAATACAATATCACAAATAAAGACCACAATGGAAGGAATTAAAAACAGGATAGATAGAGCAGAGGATCGAATCAGCGAGTTGGAGGACAACTGGAATGAAGGCATGAAAACAGAGAACAAAAGAGAAAACTCTTAGAGAGCTCTGTGACAACATGAAGAGAAATACACATCCGTATCATAGGGGTTCCTGAAGAAGAAGAAAAAGAACAAGGGATAGAGACTTTGTTCAATCATATCATAGCTGAAAACTTCCCTAAATTAATGCAAGAGAAACTCTCACAAATCCAAGAAGCACAGAGGACTCCATTAAAGGGAAACCCAAAAAAACCTACACCAAGACACATCATAATTAAAATACCAAAGCTAAGCGATAAAGAGAAAATATTAAAAGCTGCAAGAGAAAAAAAAGTTATCACCTACAAAGGAGCCCCCATAAGGATGATATCTGACTTCTCAACAGAAACACTTGAGGCCAGAAAGGAATGGCAAGAAATATTCAAAGTAATGCAGAACAAGAACCTACAACCAAGACTACTTTATCCAGCAAGGCTATCATTTAAAATCGAAGGAGAAATAAAAAGCTTCCCAGACAAAAAAAAACTCAAGGAATTCATTAAAACCAAACCAACACCGCAAGAAATGTTAAGGGGCCAGTTGTAAACAGATCAAAGTTGGAAAAGAATATAGCAAAAAAAGGAATACACCTTTAAAGAAGAAAATGGCAATAAACAACTACATATCAATAATAACGTTAAATGTAAATGGATTAAATGATCCAATCAAAAGACATAGGGTAGCTGCGTGGATAAGAAAACAGGACCCATACATACGTTGTCTACAAGAGACACACCTTAGAACAAAGGACACACATAGATTGAAGGTAAAAGGATGGAAAAAAACATTTCATTCAATGGATATGAAAAAAAAGCTGGGGTAGCAATACTTATATCAGACAAATTGGACTTTAAAACAAAGGATATAGTAAGAGATAAAGAAGGCCACTACATAATGATAAAGGGAGTAATCCAACAGGAAGATATAACTATTATAAATATCTATGGACCTAATATAAAAGCACCTAAATATATACAGCAGACTTTGATGGATTTAAAGGGCGAGATCAACAGCAATACTATAATAGTAGGAGATTTCAATACCGCACTAATATCATTAGATAGATCCTCAAGAAAGAAAATTAACAAAGAAACAGCAGACTTATTGGAAACACTAGATCAACTCGATTTAATAGATATCTTCAGGACCTTTCACCCTAAAGCAGCAGAATATACATTCTTTTCAAGTGCTCATGGTACATTCTCTAGGATAGACCACATGTTAGGACACAAAAGTGCTCTCAACAAATTTAAGAAGACTGAAATCGTATCCAGCACTTTCTCCAATCACAACGGCATGAAACTAGAAAATAATCACAACAGAAAAGCTCAAAAATTCTCAAACACTTGGAAACTGAATAGCAGGTTGTTAAATAATGAATGGATTAAGAATGAGATCAAAGAAGAAACAAAAAAATTCCTATAAATGAATGACAATGAGCAAACAACAACTCAAAATTTATGGGACACAGCAAAAGCAGTGCTGAGAGGGAAGTTCATAGCCCTACAGGCACACTTTCAGAAGCTAGAAAAAGCTCAAATAAACAACTTAACCCTGAATCTAAAAGAATTAGAAAAAGAACAGCAAGTAAAGCCCAAATGTAGTAGAAGAAAGGAAATAATAAAGATCAGAGCAGAAATAAATGACATAGAGGCTAAAGAAACAATACAGAAGATCAATAAAACTAGGAGCTGGTTCTTTGAAAAGGTAAACAAGTGTGATGAACCTTCAACTAGACTCACCAAGAAAAAAAGAAAGAGGACTCAAATAAATAAAATTAGAAATGAGAGAGGAGAAATAACAACTGACATAATGGAAATACAAAATATTGTAAGAAAATACTATGAAGAACTGTATGCCAAAATACTAGACAACCTTGATGAAATAGAGAAATTCCTTGAAACATACAATCTTCCAAAAATCAATCTAGAAGAATCAGAAAACATAAACAGACTGATTACAACAAAGGAGATCGAAACAGTTATTGAAAAACTCCCAACAAAGAAAAGTCCAGGGCCCGATAGCTTTACAACAGAATTCTACCAAATATTCAAAGAAGAACTAACTCCTATCTTTCTCAAACTATTTCAAAAAATTCAAGAAGAAGGAAGACTTCCAAGCTCCTTTTATGAGGCGAGCATAATTCTGATTCCAAAACCAGGCAAAGACCACACAAAGAAAGAAAATTGTAGGCCAATATCTCTGATGAATATAGATGCTAAAATCCTCAACAAAATATTAGCAAACCGGATACAACAATATATCGAAAAAAGTCATACACCATGATCAAGTGGGTTTTATTCTGGGGAGGCAAGGATGGTACAATATTCGTAAATCAATCAATGTGATTCATCACATAAACAAAAAGAAGGAGAGAAACCATATAATAATTTAAATAGATGCAGAAAAAGCATTTGATAAAATCCAGCACCAATTCATGATCCAAACTCTCAGCAAAGTGGGAATACAGGGAACATACCTCAACATAATAAAAGCCATCTATGAGAAACCCACAGCCAACATCATACTCAATGGGAAAAAATTAAAAGCAATGCCCTTAAGATCAGGAACAAGGCAGGGGTGCCCCCATTCACCACTCTTATTTGACATGGTTCTGGAAGTCCTAGCCACAGCTATCAGACAAGAAAAAGAAATAAAAGGCATCCAAATTGGAAAAGAAGAAGTAAAACTATCATTATTTGCAGATGATATGATATTGTATATAGAAAACCGTAAAGTCTCAGTCAAAAAGCTACTGGACCTGATAAAGGAATTCAGCAAAGTGGCAGGATATAAAATCAATACTCAGAAATCAGAGGCATTTTTATACACCAACAATGAACAGTCAGAAAGAGAAATTAAGGAAACAATCCCCTTCACAATTACAACAAAAAAATAAAGTACCTAGGAATAAACTTAACCAAGGAGACTAAATTACAAAGCATTGATAAAAGAAATCAAGGAAGATACAAACAAGTGGAAGCATATACCATGCTCATGGTTAGGAAGAATAAACATTATTAAAATGTCTATATTACCCAAAGCAATCTATAAATTCAATGCAATACCAATTAAAATAACAATGATATACTTCAAAGATATGGAACACATATTTCAAAAATTTATATGGAACCAAAAGAGATCACAAATAGCCTCAGCAATCTTAAAAAAGAAGAATAAAGTGGGAGATATCACACTTCCTGATATCAAGCTATACTACAAGGCAATTGTACTCAAAACAGCCTGGTACTGGCATAAGAACAGTCATATAGATAAATGGAGCAGAACAGAGAACGCAGAAATAAACCCACAGTTCTATGGACAACTGATATTTGACAAAGGAGGCAAGGAAATAGAATGGAGTAAAGACAGCCTCTTTAACAAATGGTGTTGGGAAAATTGGACAGCTACCTGAAAAAAAATGAAACTAGATCACCAGCTTACACCACTCACAAAAATAAACTCAAAATGGATAAAAGACTTAAATGTAGGCCGTGAAACCATAAGCATCTTAGAAGAAAACATAGGCAGTAAGCTCTCCGACATCTCTCGGAGCAATATATTTCATGATTTATCTGCATGGGGAAGTGAAATAAAAGACAGGGTAAACAAACGTGACTATATCAAACTAAAAAGCTTTTGCACAGCTAAAGACAACAAGAACAGAATAAAAAGACAAACTACACAATGGGAGAACATATTTGACAATACGTCTGATAAGGGGTTAATAACCAAAATTTATAAAGAACTCATAAATCTCAACACCAGGAAGACAAACAACCCAATCCAAAAATGGGAAAAAAAAGAGATGAATAGACACTTCTCTAAAGAGGACATACAGATGGCCAATAGGCATATGAAAAAATGCTCAACATCACTAATCATTGGAGAATTGCAAATTAAAACCACAATGAGATATCACCTCACACCAGTCAGAATGGTGCTCATCAACGAAACAACACAGAATAAGTGCTGGCAAAAATGTGGAGAAAAGGGAACCTCCTGCACTGCTGGTGGGAATGCAGACTGGTGCAGCCACTGTGGAAAACAGTATGGAGATTACTCAAAAAACTGAAAATTGAACTGCCTTTTGACCCAGCTATCCCACTTTTAGGAATATACCCCAAGGACACCATAGAACGGCTTCAAAAGGAGAAATGCACCCCCTTGTTTGTGTTAGCATCGTTCACAATAGCGAAGATCTCAAAACAGCCCAAGTGTCTGTCAGAGGATGAGGGGATTAAAAGGCTTTGGTACATATATACTATGGAATAGTACTCAGCCATAAGAAATGATGACATCAGATCATTTACAATAACATGGATGGACCTTGATAACATTATATGGAGTGAAATAAGTAAATCAGAAAAAAACTAAGAACTATATGAATCCATACATAGAAGGGACATAAAAATGAGACTCAGAGACATGAACAAGAATGTGATGGCAACAGGAGTGGTGGGTGGGGGGGAGGAGGGATGGGGTGAAGAAGGAGACAGGGGTTGGGGGAGGGGAGGGACACAAAGAAAACCAGATAAATGGTGACAGAAGACAAATTAACCTTTAGGGAGAGGTATAGAGCACAATCAAATGTCAAAATAATCTAGGGATGTTTTCTCTCGACATATGTACCCTAATTTATCAATGTCACTGCATTAAATTTAATGAATAAATTTAAAAAAGGGGGGGGGGAAATAACAAATTGTTATTGGGTTTTTTTGTGTTTGTTTTTCCAAATTTTTTATCATTTGTTAAATTTTTATATTTTTCATTTTTAACTTTTTATTCTTTATTAATTCTCATTAGTGCTCTCAGAAAGACCACACTCAGTTGCTATTAAGAAAGAGGAAATCGAATATCAAGGATACAAAAGATAGAGAAGCAACACAGATAGATGTGAAAAAATGTATGGAGAAAAATTTAATATATTGGAAACCTTGGAGCTAAATGACAGAGTATTTAAAATAAAAATCCTAAATATACTCAGAGATATACAAGAAAACACAGAAAGGCAATTTAGGCAGCTCAGAAATCAACTGAACAAACACAAAGAATATATTACCAAGGAAATTGAAACTATAAAAATAAATCAAACAGACATGAAAAACTCAATTCATAAACTGAATAATGAGGTAACAGGCTTAGCTAATAGAATAGTCCAGATAGAAGGTAAAATTAGTGACATAGAAGACAAGCAATTTCAGGCACGACAGAGAGAAGAAGAAAGACTCAAAAATTTAAAAAATTGAGAAAACCCTACAGGAATTGTCTGACTACATCAAAAAGAATGACATAAGAATAATATGTATATCAGAGGGACAAGAGAGACAAAATGGAATGGAGAATATATTCAAACAAATAATAAACAAGTACTTCCCAAGCCTCTGGAAATAACTAAAGCCACAATTTCAAGAAGCAAACAGAATACCGAGTTTTCTTAACCACAACACACCTACTCCAAGGAACATCATAATGAAATTGGCAGAAACCAATGGCAAAGAAAAAATTCTCAAGGCAGCCAGGGAAAAGAAGAATACAACATATAAAGAAAGGCCTATTAGATTTCATCACATTTCTCAGCCAAAACTCTACAAGCTAGAAGAGAGTGGATCCAAATATTTAAAGCCCTTAAAGAGAGGAACTTTCAGCCAGGAATGCTATAGCCATCAAAGCTATCCTTCATGTACAAAGGAGAAATAAAAACTTTCATAAATACAAAAAAGATGAGGGAATTTATCATCAGAAAACCCCCACTACAGGAAATACTAAAGAGAATTTTCCAACCAGATTCAAAGAACAAAATAAAACAAAACCACAAGTAAAATATACACCAAGAACACAATAAAACCAAATTTAAACTGTGAAAACAAAAGCAAACAAAGGGGGAGAGGACGGAGATTAACAGTAGCAAAGATGATGAAGTGCAGAAACACACATAAGATAGGGTACTACAATGAATATGGTAGGTATTCTTTTCATTACTTAATGGTAACCACCCTTGAAAAAACCACCACAGAAGCACATGACTTAAAAAAGGTAGTAACAGAAAAAAGAAGTATGGAATACAAAGAAACAAACAAAAATGATAGAAAAACAAAAGAGAATAATCAAGCAAGATAAAAAACTAACAGAAAGCAATTTATAAAATGACAATAGGGAACCTACAACTGTCAATAATTACACTGAATGTAAATGGATTAAACTCACCAATAAAAAGACACAAAGTAGCAGAATGGATTAAAAAAGAAAATCCAACTGTATGCTGCTTAAAAGAAACACATCTAAGCAACAAGGATAAAAACAAATTCAAAGTGAAAGGCTGGAAAACAATACTCCAAGCAAATAACATCCAAAAAAAGCAGGAGTAGCAATACTCATATCTAATAATGCTGACTACAAGACAGAAAAAGTACTCAGAGACAAAAATGGTCATTTCATATGATCAAGGGGACACTGAATCAAGAAGATATAACAATTCTTAATATATATGCAACAAACCAAGGAGCACCAAAATATATAAGACAGGTACTTATTGACCTAAAAACAAAAACTGACAAAAATACAATCATACTTGGAGACCACAATACACCGCTGACGGCTCTAGATCGGTCATCCAAACAGAGAATCAACAAAGACATAGTGGCCTTAAACAAAACATGAGAGCACCTGGATATGATAGATATCTACAGGACACTTCATCTCAAAGCAACAGAGTACACATTTTTCTCTAGTGTACAAGGAACATTCTCAAGCATTGACCATATGTTGGGCCACAAAAATAACATCAGGAAATTCAGAAAAATTGAAATTGTACCAAGCATATTTTCTAATCAAAGAGCCTTGAAACTAGAATTCAACTGCAAAAAAGAGGGAAAAACCCCCACAAAAATATAGAAAATAAACAACATAAATTTAAAAAATTAATGGGTCTAAGAAGAAACAAGCGCAGAGATCAAAAGATATATACAGACAAATGAAAATGACAATACGACATATCAGAATCTTTGGGATACAGCAAAAGCAGTAATAAGAGGAAAGTTCATATCACTTCAGGCCTATATGAACAAACAGGAGAGAGAGCTCAAGTGAAGCACTTAACATCACACCTTAAGGAACTAGAAAAAGAAGAACAAAGACAACCCAAAACCAGCCGAAGAAAGGAAATAATAAAAATCAGAGCAGAAACAAATGAAATACAGAACAGAAAAAGTATAGAAAAAATTAATAAAACAAGGAGATGGTTCTTTGAAACGATAAACAAAATTGACAAACCCTTGGCAAGACTCACCAAGGAAAAAAGAGAAATGACTCATATAAACAAAATCCAAAATGAAATAGGAGAAATCACCACAGACATCATAGATATACAAAAAATTACTGTAGAATACTACAAAAAACTATATGCCACCAAATTCAACAGTCTAGAAGAAATGGATAAATTCCTAGAACAATACAACCTTCCTAGACTGAGTCATGAAGAAGCAGAAATCCTAAACAGACCAAATTGGCTGGGAGGAAATAGAAAAAACTATTAAAAACCTCCACAAAAGTAAAATTGCAGGCCCATCAGTTATACTAGTGAATTCTATCAAACATTCAAAGAAGACTTGATTTCTATTCTACTCAAACTCTTCCAAAAAAATTGAAGAAGAAGCAATACTTCCACACACATTTTATGAGCCAACATAACCCTCATATCGAAACCTGGCAAGGACTGCACAAAACAGAAAACTACAGACCAATATCTCTAATGAATACAGATGCTAAAATACTAAACAAAATACTAACAAATCGAATACAATAACATATTAAAAAATAATACATCATGATCCAGTGGGATTCATCCTAGAATCTCAAGGATGGTTCAACATACGTACAACGGTTAACATAATACACCATATCAACAAAACAAAGAACAAAAACCACATCATCTTATCAATAGATGCAGAAAAGGCATTGGATAAAATACAACACACCTTTATGTTTAAGACACTCAACAAAATGGGTATAGAAGAAAAATATCTCAGCATGATAAAGGCCATATATGATAAACCGTCAGCCAACATCATATTAAATGGCATAAAACTGAGGACTTTCCTCCTTAAATGAGGAACAAAACAGGGTTGTCCACTCTCCCCACTCTTATTTAACGTGGTGCTAGAAGTTCTGGCCAGAGCAATCAGACAAGAAAAAGAAATAAAAGGCATTTATATTGGAAAAGAACAAGTAAAGGTATAACTTTTTGCAGATGATATGATCCTATACATAAAAAACCCCAAAGAATCTACAAAAAGATTAGTAGAAACAATAAACCAATACAGTAAGGTTGCAGAATACAAAATTAACATACAAAAGTCCATAGCCTTTTTATATGCCAACAATGAAATATTAGAAATTGAACTAAAAAAAATAATCCCCTTCATGATTGCAAAAAAAAAAAAAAAAACCTAGTAATAAACATAACAAAGAATGTAAAGGACCTATATAACGAAAAGTACAAAACATTGTTAAGAGAAATCAAAAAAGATACAATATGATGGAAAAATATTCTTTGTTCTTGGATAGGAAGAATAAATATAATCAAAATGGCCATATTTCCCAAATAAATTTATAAATTTTATGCAATTCTCATCAAAATTCCTATGACATTTTTTTAAAGAAATAGAACAAAAAATCAACTGATTTATATGTTACTATAAAAAACCCTGAATAGCCAAAGTCATCCTAAGGTAAAGGAATGAAGCTGGGGGCATTAGAATACCTGACTTCAAACTATATTATAGGGTCACAACAATCAAAACAGCATGATATTGGCTTTTGAAGATGGCAGCTGAGTAGGCGGATGCACAGACGCCCAGCTCTCAACCCCAAACTGGAATACAAATCAATTTAGGAAAAATCAGCATGAAAAACCAACACTGAACTGCAAGAACAGCTCTCAAAAAACCAAGGAGCAAAGAGGAAGCCACAATAAACCTGGTAAGGAGTGCCTGAATCTCCTCTGCTTACAGGAACAGCAGGGGAGGGGTGAGGCTGAGAGCCCAGAGAGGATTTCACAGAGGAAAAAGAGCAGAAACTACTGCTCACAGCCACTTACCTGGCGACCAGCAAGCAAGGTGGGTTGAAAAGACCAGCTTATCTCCCAAGTGGAAAAGACAAGGAGAGGGACAGAGTGTGAGGGGCTAAGGTATGCAAGAAACGAAATGAAAAAGCTGACTCATTCGTGCTGGAGGCGGCCATAGCTGGGGGAGGGACTGGAACTTTCACAAAACAGAGCTGAAGTACTTCCGGATCAGAGATCTCTGGACATCTATCCAGCTCCAATCAGCGCAACAAGACACAGCTGAAAACAAGAAGTGGGGAGGAGGGGCAGTAACTCAGGTCTCCATGGAGATCTGAGATACACCTCCCCCTACTGAAGCTGAGAAAAAACCCTGCCCCAATGAGATTAGTTGGTGGAAGAGACCTTCAGCGTCTCAGGTTACACCCACAGCATTCCTGGTTACAGTTTCAAGGAAGCTTTCTGCTGAGATCAGTTAACAAGACTATCATCTATTAAGAAAACAAACAAATCAAGACTTCAAAGCTGCCCAAATCCGAAAGTGGATTACAAATAATAGCTGATACCAAGCCAAGAAGACCTAGAAATAACACAACTGAAAACAGGAGGCAGAAAACACCAAGCCTAGACTCAAGCAACTCTACAAATAAAACACCATTATGAGAAGACAAAGGAGTGCAACCCAAATGAAACCACAAGAGACACCCTTGAGAGATGAGCTGAGTGATATGGAAATAATCAAACTTCCAGATGCGGAGTTCAAAATAATGATTGTAAGGATGCTTAGGGATCTTAGAACAACAATGGAGGGGCAGTTTGAAAACCTAAATAAAGAAATAGCAAGTATAAAAAAGAATATTGAAATATTAAAAAAGAATCAGTCAGAGATGACAAATACAATATCAGAAATGAAGACCACAATGGAAGGAATTAAAAACAGGATGGATATAGCAGAGGATCGAATCAGCGAGTTGGAGGACAACTGGAATGAAGGCATGAAAGCAGAGAAGAAAAGAGAAAAGAGACTCAAAAAGTCAGAAGAAACACTTAGAGAGCTCTGTGACAGCATGAAGAGAAATAACATCCACATCATAGGGGTTCCTGAAGAAGAAGAAAAAGAACGAGGGATAGAGACTTTGTTCAATCATATCATAACTGAAAACTTCCCTAAATTAATGCAAGAGAAACTCTTACAAGTCCAAGAAGCACAGAGAACTCCATTAAAGAGAAACCCAAAGAAACCTACACCAAGTCACATCATAATTAAAATACCAAAGCTAAGCGATAAAGAGAAAATATTAAAAGCTGCAAGAGAAAAAAAAGTTATCACCTACAAAGGAGCCCCCATAAGGATGACATCCGACTTCTCAACAGAAACACTTGAGGCCAGAAGGGAATGGCAAGAAATATTCAAAGTAATGCAGAACAAGAACCTACAACCAAGACTACTTTATCCAGCAAGGCTATCGTTTAAAATCGAAGGAGAAATAAAAAGCTTCCCAGACAAAAAAAAACTCAAGGAATTCATTACAACCAAACCAACGCTGCAAGAAATGTTAAGGGGCCTGTTGTAAACAGATCAAAGTTGGAAAAGAATATAGCAAAAAAAGGAATACACCTTTAAAGAAGAAAATGGCAATAAACAACTACATATCAATAATAACGTTAAATGTAAATGGATTAAATGATCCAATCAAAAGACATAGGGTAGCTGTGTGGATAAGAATACAGGAACCATACATATGTTGTCGACAAGAGACACACCTTAGAACAAAAGACACACATAGATTGAAGGTAAAAGGATGGAAAAAAACATTTCATGCAAACGGAAATGAAAAAAAAGCTGGGGTAGCAATACTTATATCAGACAAATTGGACTTTAAAACAAAGGATATAGTAAGAGATAAAGAAGGCCACTACATAATGATAAAGGGAGTAATCCAACAGGAAGATATAACTATTATAAATATCTATGCACCTAATATAGGAGCAACCAAATATATAAAACAGACTTTGATGGATATAAAGGGCGAGATCAACAGCAATACTATAATAGTAGGGGATTTCAATACCCCACTAACATCACTAGATAGATCCTCAAGAAAGAAAATTAACAAAGAAACAGCAGACTTATTGGAAACACTAGATTAACTCCATTTAATAGATATCTTCAGATCCTTTCACCCTAAAGCAGCAGAATATACATTCTTTTCAAGCACTCATGGTACATTCTCTAGGATAGACCACATGTTAGGGCACAAAAGTGCTCTCAAAAAATTTAAGAAGACTGGAATCGTATCAAGCACTCTCTCCGATTAGAACGGCATGAAACTAGAAATGAATCACAGCAGAAAAGCTCAAATATTCTCAAACACATGGAAGCTGAATAGCAGGTTGTTAAATAATGAATGGATTAAGAATGAGATCAAAGAAGAAATAAAAAAATTCCTAGAAATGAATGACAATGAGCATACAACAACTTAAAATTTATGGGACACAGCAAAAGCAGTGCTGAGAGGGAAGTTCATAGCACTACAGGCACACTTTCAGAAGCTAGAAAAAGCTCAAATAAACAACTTAACCCTGCATCTAAAAGAATTAGAAAAAGAACAGCAAGTAAAGCCCAAATGTAGTAGAAGGAAGGAAATAATAAAGATCTGAGCAGAAATAAGTGACACAGAGGCTAAAGAAACAATACAGAGGATCAGTGAAACTAGGAGCTGGTTCTTTGAAAAGGTAAACAAGATTGATGAACCTTTAAGTAGACTCACCAAGAAAAAGAGAGAGAGGACTCAAATAAATAAAATTAGAAATGAGAGAGGAGAAATAACAACTGACACAACAGAAATACAAAATATTGTAAGAAAATATTATGAAGAACTGTATGCCAAAAACCTAGACAACCTAGATGAAATGGACAAATTCCTTGAAACATACAATCTTCCAAAAATCAATCTGGAAGAATCAGAAAACCTAAACAGACCGATTACAACAAATGAGATAGAAACAGTTATCAAAAAACTCCCAACAAAGAAAAGTTCGGGGCCCGATGGCTTCACAACGGAATTCTACCAAATATTCAAAGAAGAACTAACTCCTATCCTTCTCAAACTATTTCAAAAAATTCAAGAGGAAGGAAGACTTCCAAACTCCTTTTATTAGGCGAGCATAATTCTGATTCCAAAACCAGGCAAAGACCACACAAAGAAAGAAAATTGTAGGCCAATATCTCTGATGAATATAGATGCTAAAATCCTCAACAAAATATTAGCAAACCGGATACAACAATATATGGAAAAAATCATACACCATGATCAAGTGGGATTTTTTCTGGGGAGGCAAGGCTGGTACAATATTCGTAAATCAATCAATGTGATTCATCACATAAACAAAAAGAAGGAGAAAAACCATATGATAATTTCAATAGATGCAGAAAAAGCATTTGATAAAATCCAGCACCCATTCATGATCAAAATTCTCAGCAAAGTGGGAATACAGGGAACATACCTCAACATGATAAAAGCCATCTATGACAAACCCACAGCCAATATCATACTCAATGGGAAAAAATTAAAAGCAATACCCTTAAGATCAGGAACAAGGCAGGGGTGCCCCCTTTCACCACTCTTATTTAACATAGTCCTGGAAGTCCTAGCCACAGCAATCAGACAAGAAAAAGAAATAAAAGGCATCCAAATTGGAAAAGAAGAAGTAAAACTATCATTATTTGCAGATGATATGATATTGTATATAGAAAACCCTAAAGTCTCAGTCAAAAAACTACTGGACCTGATAAATAAATTCAGCAAAGTGGCAGGATATAAAATCAATACTCAGAAATCAGAAGCATTTTTATACACCAACAATGAACAGTCAGAAAGAGAAATTAAGGAAACAATCCCCTTCACAATTACAACCAAAAAAATAAAGTATCTAGGAGTAACCTTAACCAAGGAGACTAAAGACTTGTACTCGGAAAATTACAAAGCATTGATAAAAAAAATCAAGGAAGATACAAACAAGTGGAAGCATATACCGTGCTCATGGTTAGGAAGAATAAACATCATTAAAATGTCTATATTACCCAAAGCAATCTATAAATTCAATGCAATACCAATTAAAATACCAATGACATACTTCAAAGGTATAGAACACATATTCCAAAAATTTATATGAAACCAAAAGAGGACACGAATAGCCTCAGCAATCTTAAAAAAGAAGAATAAAGTGGGAGGTATCACACTTCCTGATATCAAGTTATACTACAAGGCTGTTGTACTCAAAACAGCCTGGCACTGGCATAAGAACAGGCATATAGATCAATGAAACAGAACAGAGAACCCAGAAATAAACCCACAGTTCTATGGACAACTAATATTTGACAAAGGAGGTAAGGAATTACAATGGAGTAAAGACAGCCTCTTTAACAAATGGTGTTGGGAAAATTGGACAGCTACCTGAAAAAAAATGAAACTAGATCACCAGCTTACACCACTCACAAAAATAAACTCAAAATGGATAAAAGACTTAAATGTAGGCCATGAAACCTTAAGCATCTTAGAAGAAAACATAGGCAGTAAGCTCTCCGACATCTCTTGGAGCAATATATTTGCTGATTTATCTCCACGGGGAAGTGAAATAAAAGACAGGATAAACAAATGGGACTATATCAAACTAAAAAGCTTTTGCACAGCTAAAGACAACAAGAACAGAATAAAAAGACAAACTACACAATGGGAGAATATATTTGACAATACGTCTGATAAGGGGTTAATAACCAAAATTTATAAAGAACTTGTAAAACTCAACACTAGGAAGACAAACAACCCAATCCAAAAATGGGCAAAAGAGATGAATAGACACTTCTCCAAAGAGGACATATAGATGGCCAATAGGCATATGAAAAAATGCTCAACATCACTAATCATTAGAGAAATGCAAATTAAAACCACAATGAGATATCACCTCACACCAGTCAGAATGGCGCTTATCAACAAAACAACACAGAATAAGTGCTGGCGAGGATGTGGAGAAAAGGGAACCCTCCTGCACTGCTGGTGGGAATGCAGACTGGTGCAGCCACTGTGGAAAACAGTATGTAGATTCCTCAAAAATCTGAAAATCGAACTGCCTTTTGACCCAGCTATCCCACTTTTAGGAATATACCCTAAGGACACCATAGAACGACTCGAAAAGGAGAAATGCACCCGCATGTTTGTGGCAGCATTGTTCACAATAGTGAAGATCTGGAAACAGCCCAAGTGTCCGTCAGAGGACGAGTGGATTAAAAAGCTTTGGTACATATATACTATGGAATAGTACTCAGCAATAAGAAATGATGACATCAGATCATTTACAATAACATAGAAGGACCTTGACAACATTATACTGAGTGATATAAGTAAATCAGAAAAAAAAAATAAGATGAATCCATACATAGAAGGGACATAAAAATTAGACTCAGAGACATGAACAAGAATGTGATGGCAACAGGGGCGGGAGGTTGGGGGAGGGTGGAGGGGGTGAAGAAGGAGAGAGGGGTTAGGGGAGGGGAGAGGCACAAAGAAAACCAGATAGAAAGTGACAGAAGACAATTTAACTTTGGGAGAGGGGTATACAGCACAATCAAATGTCAAAATAATCTAGAGATATTTTCTCTCAACATATGTACCCTGATTTATCAATGTCACTGCATTAAATTTAATTAAAAAAACAAAAAAACAAACAAACAAAAAAAATAGCATGATATTGACAGAAAAATAGACACTCAGACCAATGGAACCGAATACAAAGTCCAGAAATAAAACCACATATATATGGTCAAATAATTTTCAATAAAGGGGCCAACAACACACAATGGAGAAAAGAAAGCCTCTTCAACAAATGGTGCTGGGAAAACTGAAAAGCCATATGCAAAAGAATGAAACTCGACTATGCTTGTCCCCTTGTACTAAAATTATTTCAAAATGAATCAAAGACCTAAATATAAGACCTGAAACAATAAAATACATAGAAGAAGACATAGGTACTAAACTCATGGACCTGGGTTTTAAAGAGCATTTTATGAATTTGACTCCAAATTCAAGAGAAGTGAAGGCAAAGATAAATAAATGGCACTACACCAGACTAAAAAGTTTTTGCTCAGCAAGAGAAACTGACAACAAAATAAACACACAGCCAACTAAATGGGAAATGATATTTTCAAACAACAGCTCAGATAAGGGCCTAATATCCAAAATTTACAAAGAACTCATAAAACTCAACAACAAACAAACAAACAATCCAATAAAAAAAAATGGGAAGAGGACATGAACAGACACTTTTCCCAGGAAGAAATACAAATGGCCAACAGATATATAAAAAAATGCTCATCTTCATTAGTTATTAGAGAAATGCAAATCAAAACTACAATGAGATTCCACCTCACACTTGTTAGATTAGCTATTATTAACAAGACAGGTAATAGCAAATGCTGGAGAGGCTGTGGAGAAAAATGAACGTTCATTCACTGTTGGTGGGACTGTAAAGTTGTACAACCATTTTCGAAGAAAGTATGGTGATTCCTCAAAAAACTGAAAATAGAATTACCTTATGTCCCAGCAATCCCTCTATTGGGTATATACCCCCAAAACTCAGAAACATTGATACGTAAAGACACATGTAGGCTCATGTTCATTGCAGCATTGTTCACCGTGGCCAAGACATGGAAACAACCAAAAAGCCCTGTAATAGATGATTGAATAAAGAATATGTGGTACATATACACTATGAACTACTACTCAGCCATAAGAAATGATGACATTGGATCGTTTACAACAAAATGTTGTGTTCTTGATAACATTATACAGAGTGAATATAAGTAAATCAGAAAAAGACCAAGAATTACATGATTTCATACATTGGTGGGACATAAAATCGAGACTAAGAGAGATGGACAAGAGTGTGGTGGTTACGGGGGTGGGGGGGGTGCAGGAGGGAAGGAGGGAGTGAGGAAAGGGGAGGGGCACAAAGAAAACTAGATAAATGGTAATGGAGGACAATCTGACTCTGGGTGATGGTTATGCAACATATTTGAATGACCAGATAACCTGGACATGTTTTCTTTGAATATATGTACCCTCATTTATTGATGTCACCCCATTAACATTAATAAAAATGTATTTATTAAAGAAAAAGTTATTAAAAAGACTCAAGAAGAAGATTTAGTTTGAAGCTGTAAAAGTGAGAGTTGTTTGATAAATGTTATGATGCTTCCCTCTTTCCTAAGATGTTAGATTTCCCTATTGCTTTTTAGTTGAATTCAATCTTATCGTAGCCTATTCTGTAAAACAAAATTTTTGCCTAGATGACTGACCTGATACATATATGGGTAAGTAAATAGGTGGATGCAGGATCAAGATAGTTTCATGCCTGTATATTTCCTTAGCGAGTGATGCCTTCTGAAAGAAATTTTATTTGTTCTGTTTTCTTAAAAGAGCTCTAGGTCAGCAGTTTCATATTCTGACTACAAATAAGAATAACCAGAGACTCTTTTTAAAATTGTAGATTCTTATGCTTTTACAAGAGAGTTTGTTGTTGAGGACCCTTGCTTTAATAGTGATTGGAGGCATACAGGTAGTCATGAGTTTGGGTTATCCATAAAGGAAGAGTAACAGTACTTCATGTTAATGGATCCAATCATTTGCAAAATCTAAATTGATAGTCACACACGTATATATATAGGCATCTAAATGCGCTTGTTCTTTACAGAACTCCATAGTTTTTTAAGCAGTATATTTCCCAGTGCAAAAAAAACAACAACCCCAAAACATGGCTTCAATCAATTCTTTACTCTGGATTTTGATACAAAGGGAACTACAAAATATCTATGTGTCTTTAATATGAGAGTAAAGTCGTCTTAGGACTTCAAATACCTTGGAAGAGTCATCCATATTCTGGTTCCAGGGACTTTGTTGATGGAGCTGTTGAATTGCTTTTGGGAACTCAGAGCAATTACCAAATTATTCACACAAGTAAAAAAGAACATTGATAATTATTCTGGTTCAATTATTCTAACTTTTTCAACCACACATCTGAAAAGTCATTTTTTTTTGGTATTCTCCTTGAGGACTCAGTAGTATCTTTGCTTTGGAGTGGTGCAGATTCATGAATACATAAGCTCCTTCAAACTGAAACAAAGAGGTAAAGGGAGAGTAATGGCGGAGTAGGAAGCGATACCGATAAATCTCCCCCAAAACTCAACAAGATCTTCAACCAGAAACAGAAAAACCTATACTTGGAGCTTCCAGATTCTTCGCAATACACCCAAAGGTATGATTGAGTGAAAAATTGGCTAAATATATAACCAAACCCCGAAGGAAATAGGGAGTAAGAAATGCTCCGCCTTCCTCACTAACCTAAACAGGGCGGCTTTCTCTGGTAACTGTGAATATAGAAACTGAGGCGGGCAAAGGGGGTGAATAGATCCAGGCCCCCGCAGCAAAAACGGCCGAACCAGGCTGTGGCTCCGAGATCCAAGCCGAGGAAAATCTGATCCTGTGGCAACCCGGGCAATACAAGCTAACACTCGCGCCAAACCCAAACAAAGAAAGACAAGCGGAGCGGCCATTTTACCCGGTCTCCTGGTCGGTGTGCAGTTAGTGGAAGAGAGATTTCTTCCTAAGCCGCGGAAGTGGGTGCCCGTGTTGCCCCACGGAGAGGCAGGGTCAGAGGCCTTTCTGTGGGCTGAGGGCAGAGTCTCTGGGCAGCCCCAGTGCCCTGGGAAAGCCACGCACGGGAGGGAGTGAGAACTAATCCCAACGGTGGAGATTTTCCGTGCTGGAGGCTGTTTCACTCAGAGGGAACCACGGCCGGCCTCATATCCTGGTTTGCGCGCGCAGATAAGGAGTGAGCGATTCCTCCGAGTGCCTCGGCAGTGCGTGCCCGTGTTATCGCAGAGAGGGGCAGAGTCAGGGGCCTTTGTGTGGGCCAAAGCGGAATCTCGGGCCGCCCCAGCGCCTTGCAAAAGCCGCACACGGGGACGGAGCGAGACTCAATTCCAACGCTGCAACTTTTCCCTGCGGTTGGGGGTTTCACTCAGAGCGTGAGACTGCTGGCCGGATATCCTGGTTGCAGACAGTGAGTGAGAGTTTCCTCCAAGCGCCCCGGAAGTGGGCGCCCGCTTGTGTTACCGGATAGAGTGGCAGAGCCAGAGGTCTTCGAGTGGGCGGAAAGCCCGCCTGATTATGCTAGCAGCTCTGACTGACTGAGCCTTACCCAGAGCCCTGTGCTGAGTGGAAATAGAGTGGGGAGTTGCCAGCAATTTGAGCCTCTTACTATCCAGGCAGAGGCAGCAGCAACCCCATACCTGGACTATCAGGCTACTAATTGAGGAAGGAAAGACTAGGAGAAAGGCTCCAGGAACACGGACTCTCTCACTGTCGGAGCCTATAAATGCTAATGAGCCTCGACTCCCAACGAGAATAAAGCACAATACATGACATTGCCATAGAGACTTATCAACTGCAAACCTCTACCTGAGCGTGCCAAAGGGGCAGAACCCGGGGTACAGAGTCACCGACCAGGAAGAGGGAGAGAAAAGAAAAAGCAAGAAGATAACCTCTCAAAATCAAGAATAATCTGCAGACCTTATAACCTATCCCATTTTATTATATTTGTTCGTTTGTTTCTCTTATCTTCATTCTTGAGACTTTTTTTTCCTCCTCCAATTTGGCCGATTAACTCTCTACCGGTCTTACTCTCTCCTCTCCTTGAACTACACTACCCATAAGTGTTACATCTCCCATTATCATTTCTCTTCTCTTCCTTTCTCTCTATGAGGGTTGCACTCCAAAACCCTTAACTCTCTCTCTCTCTCTCCTTTCTTTTTTCTTCTTTTAGTGGTTCCCTCTTTTTTTCTCTCTCTCTCTTTCTTTTCTCCCTCTATATTAGTTTCTTCCTTTCTCCTTTACATCTCCTCTCATTCAAACCTCAATAACAAACAAATTATCTTATCTGGGACTCAAACCTATGTTTGTGGCATTTTGGGGGGTTTTTACTTCACCTTTTTAACTCACTAGCAGTGCTCCCATCCCTGGCTCTCCATATTATCTAGTTCTTGTTCCACTAAATACAATAGTAAGTTTTTAATTTGTCCCCCCATTTTTCCATTTTCCTCTTATTCCTCTCATCATAACTCTTAGACAACCAACACCTAAAAGCAAATCATTTTATTCTTGACCCAAATTTTTTCCTTATTTGCTTTTTGTGGGTCCATACGCTCTTTTTTTTTTCTTTTTTCTTTTTTTTTTTCTTTTTTTTTTTCTTTCTCTCTTTTTTGCCCCTTTATTACTTTTCCCCAATTCAGGCCCTCCATCACAGGCATTGTTTGTTATAACTCACAGTCCACCACAAGATTTTCTCAAGAAAGAGGGGAGAGGAGAGGAGAGGAAAAAAAGAGAGGGGGAATAATTTCCTTTTTTAAAAATTTTTATTTTATTTTATTTTTCTTTATTTCATTATTAATTTTTTTTAAAAAAAAACAACAACTCTTTTCGATTTGTTATTTTTTTATTTTTTTTTAACTTTTTATTCTTTATTAAATCTCATTAATACTATCAACAAAACCACCCTCAGATGCCATTAAGGAAGAGAAAATCAAATATCATGGATACAAAAGAAAGAGAGGTAACACAGCTAGATGAGGAAAAATCTATGGAGAAAAAATTTAATATATTGGAAACCTTGGAGCTAAATGACAGAGAATTCAAGATAGAAATCCTAAAAATCCTCCGAGATATACAAGAAAACACAGAAAGGCAATATAGGGAAATCAGAAAACAACTCCATGAACACAAAGAATATATGTCCAAGGAAATTGAAACTATAAAAACAAATCAAACAGAGATGAAAAACTCAATTCACGAGCTGGAAAACAAAGTAACAAGCTTAGCTAATAGAACAGGTCAGATAGAAGAGAGGATTAGTGAAATAGAAGACAAGCAACTTGAGGCACAACAGAGAGAAGAAGAAAGAGACTCAAAAATTAAAAAAATGAGATAGCCCTACAAGAATTATCTGACTCCATCAAAAAGAATAACATAAGAATAATAGGTATATCAGAGGGAGAAGAGAGAGAAAATGGAATGGAGAACATACTTAAACAAATAATTGATGAGAACTTCCCAAGCCTGTGGAAAGTACTAAAGCCTCAAGTTCAAGAAGCAAACAGAACTCCAAGTTTTCTTAACCCCAACAAACCTACTCCAAGGCATATCATAATGAAATTGACACAAACCAACAGCAAAGAAAAAATTCTCAAGGCAGCCAGGGAAAAGAAGAA
Source organism: Saccopteryx bilineata (assembly GCF_036850765.1). Lineage (NCBI taxonomy): Eukaryota > Metazoa > Chordata > Mammalia > Chiroptera > Emballonuridae > Saccopteryx > Saccopteryx bilineata. The sequence continues at coordinate 1,325,269 of NC_089502.1, forward strand.
TACAACATATAAAGGAAGGCCCATTAGATTATCATCAGATTTCTCAGCAGAAACTCTACAAGCTAGAAGAGAGTGGACCCCAATATTTAAAGTCCTGAAAGAGAGGAACTTTCAGCCACGAATACTATACCCATCAAAGCTATCCTTCAAATACGAAGGAGAAATAAAAACATTCACAGATACAGAAAAGATGAGGGAATTTATCATCAGAAAACCCCCACTCCAGGAATTACTAAAGGGGCTTCTCCAATCAGATACAAAGAACAAAAAAAAACAGAGCCACAAGTAAAAGCTCCAAGAAGAACACAATAAAACCAAATTTAAACTGTGACAACAACAAAAAGAAAGAGGGGGAGAAGACGGAGATTAACAGTAGCAAAGGACGATGGAGTGCAAAAGTACTCACAAAATAGTTAGCTACAATGAACAGGGTAGAGACCCTTTTCATTACTCAAAGGTAACCACCATTGAAAAAACCACCACAGAAGCACATGAGATAAAAAAGATAGCAACAGAGGAAAGATGTATGGAATACAACCAAATAAAAACAAAAGATAGAAAAACAAAAGAGAAGGATCAAACAAGACACAAAACTAACAGAAAGCAAGATATAAAATGGCAATAGGGAACTCACAAGTATCAATAATTACACTAAATGTAAATGGATTAAACTCACCAATAAAAAGGCACAGAGTAGCAGAATGGATTAAAAAAGAAAATCCAACTGTATGCTGCCTACAGGAAACTCATCTAAGTAACAAGGATAAAAACAAATTCAAAGTGAAAGGCTGGAAAACAATACTCCAAGCAAATAACATCCAAAAAAAAGCAGGTGTAGCAATACTCATATCGGATAATGCTGACTACAAGACAGGAAAAGTACTTAGAGACAAAAATGGCCATTTCATAATGGCTAAGGGGACACTGAATCAGGAACATAACAATTCTTAATATATATGCACCAAACCAAGGAGCACCAAAATATATAAGACAGCTACTTATTGATCTTAAAACAAAAACTGACAAAAATACAATCATACTTGGAGACCTCAATACACCGCTGACGGCTCTAGATCGGTCATCCAAACAGAGAATCAACAAAGACATAGTGGCCTTAAACAAAACACTAGAGCACCTGGATATGATAGACATCTACAGGACATTTCATCCCAAAGTAACTGAGTATACATTTTTCTCCAGTGTACATGGATCATTCTCAAGAATTGACCATATGTTGGGCCACAAAAACAATATCAGCAAATTCAGAAAAATTGAAGTTGTACCAAGCATATTTTCTGATCATAAAGCCTTGAAACTAGAATTCAACTGCAAAAAAGAGGAAAAAAATCCCACAAAAATGTGGAAACTAAACAACATACTTTTAAAAAATGAATGGGTCAAAGAAGAAATAAGTGCAGAGATCAAAAGATATATACAGACTAATGAAAATGACAATACGACATATCAGAATCTATGGGATGCAGCAAAAGCAGTGATAAGAGGGAAGTTCATATCGCTTCAGGCATATATGAACAAACAAGAGAGAGCCCAAGTGAACCACTTAACTTCCCACCTTAAGGAACTGGAAAAAGAAGAACAAAGACAACCCAAAACCAGCCGAAGAAAGGAGATAATAAAAATCAGAGCAGAAATAAATGAATTAGAGAACAGAAAAACTATAGAAAAAATTAATAGAACAAGGAGCTGGTTCTTTGAAAAGATCAACAAAATTGACAAACCCTTGGCAAGACTTACCAAGGAAAAAAGAGAAAGAACTCATATAAACAAAATACAAAATGAAAGAGGAGAAATCACCACGGACACCGTAGAGATACAAAGAATTATTGTAGAATACTATGAAAAACTTTATGCCACTAAATTCAACAACCTAGAAGAAATGGATAAATTCCTAGAACAATACAACCTTCCTAGACTGAGTCAAGAAGAAGCAGAAAGCCTAAACAGACCTATCAGTAGAGAAGAAATAGAAAAAACCATTAAAAACCTCCCCAAAAATAAAAGTCCAGGCCCTGACGGCTATACCAGCGAATTTTATCAAACATTCAAAGAAGACTTGGTTCCTATTCTACTCAAAGTCTTCCAAAAAATTGAAGAAGAAGCAATACTTCCAAACACATTTTATGAGGCCAACATAACCCTCATACCAAAACCAGGCAAGGATGGCACAAAAAAAGAAAACTACAGACCAATATCTCTAATGAATACAGATGCTAAAATACTAAACAAAATACTAGCAAATCGAATACAACAACATATTAAAAAAATAATACATCATGATCAAGTGGGATTCATCCCAGAATCTCAAGGATGGTTCAACATACGTAAAACGGTTAATGTAATACACCATATCAACAAAACAAAGAACGAAAACCACATGATCTTATCAATAGACGCAGAAAAGGCTTTCGATAAAATACAACACAATTTTATGTTTAAGACTCTCAACAAAATGGGTATAGAAGGAAAATATCTCAACATGATAAAGGCCATATATGATAAACCATCAGCTAACATCATATTAAATGGCACTAAACTGAAGGCTTTCCCCCTTAAATCAGGAACAAGACAGGGTTGTCCACTCTCTCCACTCTTATTTAATGTGGTACTAGAGGTTCTAGCCAGAGCAATCAGACAAGACAAAGAAATAAAAGGCATCCATATCGGAAAAGAAGAAGTAAAGGTATCACTTTTTGCAGATGATATGATCCTATACATCGAAAACCCCAAAGAATCCACAAAAAGACTACTAGAAACAATAAGCCAATACAGTAAGGTCGCAGGATACAAAATTAACATACAGAAGTCAATAGCCTTTCTATATGCCAACAATGAAACAACTGAGAAGGAACTCAAAAGAATAATCCCCTTCACGATTGCAACAAAAAAAATAAAATACTTAGGAATAAACATAACAAAGAATGTAAAGGACTTATATAATGAAAACTATAAACCATTGTTAAGGGAAATCGAAAAAGATATAATGAGATGGAAGAATATACCTTGTTCTTGGCTAGGAAGAATAAATATAATCAAGATGGCTATATTACCCAAAGCAATATACAAATTTAATGCAATTCCCATCAAAATTCCAATGACATTTTTTAAAGAAATAGAGCAAAAAATCATCAGATTTATATGGAACTATAAAAAACCCCGAATAGCCAAAGCAATCCTAAAGAAAAAGAATGAAGCTGGGGGCATAACAATACCTGACTTCAAACTCTATTATAGGGCCACGACAATCAAAACAGCATGGTATTGGCAGAAAAATAGACACTCAGACCAATGGAACAGAATAGAAAGTCCAGAAATAAAACCACATATATATAGTCAAATAATTTTTGATAAAGGGGCCAACAACACACAATGGAGAAAAGAAAACCTCTTCAATAAATGGTGCTGGAAAAACTGGAAAGCCACATGCAAAAGAATGAAACTGGACTACAGTCTCTCCCCCTGTACAAAAATTAACTCAAAATGGATCAAAGATCTAAACATAAGACCTGAAACAATTAAGTAAATAGAAGAAGACATAGGTACTCAACTCATGGACCTGGGTTTTAAAGAGCATTTTATGAATTTGACTCCAATGGCAAGAGAAGTGAAGGCAAAAATTAATGAATGGGACTACATCAGACTAAGAAGTTTTTGCTCAGCAAGGGAAACTGATAACAAAATAAACAGAAAGCCAACTAAATGGGAAATGATATTTTCAAACAACAGCTCAGATAAGGGCCTAATATCCAAAATATACAAAGAACTCATAAAACTCAACAACAAACAAACAAACAATCCAATAAAAAAATGGGAAGAGGATATGAATAGACACTTCTCCCAGGAAGAAATACAAATGGCCAACAGATATATGAAAAGATGCTCATCTTCTTTAGCTATTAGAGAAATGGAAATCAAAACGGCAATGAGATACCACCTCACACCTGTTCGATTAGCTGTTATTAGCAAGTCAGGTAATAGCAAATGTTGGAGAGGCTGTGGAGAAAAAGGAACCCTCATACACTGTTGGTGGGAATGTAAAGTAGTACAACCATTATGGAAGAAAGTATGGTGGTTCCTCAAAAAACTGAAAATAGAACTACCTTATGACCCAGCAATCCCTCTACTGGGTATATATCCCCAAAACTCAGAAACATTGATACGTAAAGACACATGCAGCCCCATGTTTATTGCAGCATTGTTCACAGTGGCCAGGACATGGAAACAACCAAAAAGCCCATCAATAGATGACTGGATATAGAAGATGTGGCACATATACACTATGGAATACTACTCAGCCATAAGAAATGATGACATCGGAACATTTACAGCAAAATGGTGGGATCTTGATAACATGATACGAAGCGAAATAAGTAAATCAGAAAAAAACAGGAACTGTATTATTCCATACGTAGGTGGGACATAATAGTGAAACTAAGAGACATTGATAAGAGTGTGGTGGTTACGGGGGGGAGGGGGGAATGGGAGAGGGATAGGGGGTGGGAGGGGCACAAAGAAAACAAGATAGAAGGTGACAGAGGACAATCTGACTTTGGGTGGTGGGTATGCAACATAATTGAACGACAAGATAACCTGGACTTGTTATCTTTGAATATATGTATCCTGATTTATTGATGTCACCCCATTAAAAAAAATAAAATTATAATAAAAAAAAAAACAAAAAAAAAAAACAAAGAGGTAAAGGAAGAGTGGAAAGGAATAATTGTCTCCTATCATCTCAGTGCTGAGGCTAAGCGAATCTTGCCAGAGACTGAAACCCTGGTTTTTCTTATTTTTTTAAAATTGATTTTGGATCCCATTTGTTGTCATATTTGTGAGTCAAGAGAGTAGTACTTGCAAGTTAAATAATGACTACATGCTTCTTCTTTGCGCATAGATAGAGACTGACGTTAGTACTTAATCTGTTTTTGTGGATAATGGCATTTTCTGGCAGTACGTTATAAGTTTCCTAGGCAGGACATACATAGACTTTCCACGTGAGGCCAACCAAAAGCTGAAGTAGAGTAACAGATATAGTTCTATAATTTCAACCTGTCCAAATCTAATCCTTCTTAAGTGGACTTTTTAGAATTATGTCTTTACAGTATAAACTTTCCAACACAGTCTTAAGTCAACAGTTATAATTTTGAGGCTGATGGACAGACTGTTTTCCCAGGTTAAGTGTCTATATCCTACTTTAATGAGGGCATTACATATTCCCTTTATGCAACCAGAAATCCAGCGTTTTGATCTTAGCAAGCACTGTCAGACTAAACTGAAAATTTTCTCAACACTTCATAGATGCACAAAAAAATCTTTCGGAAAGAATTACTATGGTAGCACAAGAGCAGAGATCCCTGATAACTTAGTTCCTGCCAATTTCTCTGGTAAAATCCTACAATAAGCAGGTCATTTTAGCTTGGTACTAAAACACTCTTTCCCAGGCATTGTGTTTCCCCAGTACAGAAAGCAGAAAAACTAAAAACTAATTCCTCCAGGATTCCCCGCAGTATGAGTGGTCATATAACACAATTCTAGTCAATGAGTTAGTTATAAACCTCAGTCTGCTGGAGGTTCTTGGGGAAAGTTTTGCTTCCCTCAGAGCAGACAATCTCTTCTCTTTTTAACTTCTTTGGACATGAACATGATGCCTGGAGCCATGATGCCCATTTCGTGACTATGAGGCAATAAGCATGAGGGCAAAAGTCAACACAATCAAGATGATGAATATATAAGGAAAGAGCTTGGTTTTCAGAAACATTGTTAAGTTTCTGAACCAAATTCAGCAACTGCTTGCCTTTAGACTTTATGTTATATGTCAAAAATTATATTATTAATATATTTTCTACTACTAATACACAGTAATCTTTACATGATTCCCTGTGCCCTCAGCATAAGGTCTACATTACTTAACATGATAAACAAAAGCCCACATGATCTAGCCCTTGATCATGTCCCATACCTTTCTCTCCCACAAACTGTCTCATGTCTACTAGCTTTATCTCTTCTGACAAGATACAGGCAAGAACTATCTTCCTTATCTGTGGATCCCTAAAATGTAGCAGAGAGACATATCATAAGGAATTGCACCAAAATACTATTACCTGATTCTATTTTGATAAAATAATTACTTATTGATAATTGTATATATTATTTATCATTCAATATTTCAGCATCTATTAATGTATGCAAAGGAGTATTTTAGTCTGATATACTGACATTAAAAAAGTTTTATGGCATAGTATTAACTTAATAAATTGAATATCAGAAGAATGTAAGTAGTATGATCTGTCAATGTAAAAAGAAAACCTTGATGGAAATATATTTATATCTCTCTGTGTATGTATTTATTATATAGATATAGCTATATATATTCTGCTCACAAAACTTAGGGGTTATAATAAAAATCCCCTAATTTTTGTGAGCAATATAGTTCAAGCAGAGAATGAGCTTTGGAAATGTAGACAGCAAAATGTTAACTGTGGTATATCTCAGGAGGAACAAAGCCAGAGAAATCATATCATTTACTCTGTACAAATATGTATGGTTTAAATTTTTGCAAAATGAATGTGTTCATATGTAACATCTGAAGTTAGAATCATAAAATTTAAAAGGCTGGAGGAAGAAGAAGAAAAAATGTGGGAGATAAGAATCTAAAAAAATAAACTTAAGTCTCCACTCTGCCACTAAATAGCTAGCTGTGTGGTGCTTGATCAGGCGGTGGCACAATGAATAGAGCTTCATCCTGGGACATTTGAGGACCCAGGTTTGAATCCCTGAGATCACTGTCTTCAACGTGGGCTCATCCAACTTGAGTGCAGGCTTACCAACTTGAGCACGAGGTCTCTGGCTTCAACCTGGGATCACAGATATGACCGCATGGTAACTGGATTGAACCTAAAGGTCTCTGGCTTGAAGTCCAAGGTTGTTTGTTTGAGCAAGGGGTCATTGGCTTATCAGGAGCCTCCTGATAAAGGCACATATTAGAAAACAATCAGTGAACAACTAAGGTGCCACAACTATGAGTTGATGCTTCTCATCTTTCTCTGTTCATGTCTGTCTGTACTTGTCTGCACTCCTCCTAGTGAAAAAAAATAATTAAATAGCTGTGTAACCTTCAGCAATACTCTTTGTGCCTTAGTTTCTCATCAGTGAAATGATGATTTATTCTTTTGTTCTTTCATTTACTCAATAAACATTTGTTGAACACCTACTTAAGTTCAAGCACTTTTCTAGGCACTAGGGATCTAGTGATGAGTATATAAACCCCTATGCTCATGGGTCTACAATTTAGTGGGGCAGGTACACAGTAATCAAATAGACAAAATAGCATAAAAATAAATGTGTTAATGTATTAGAAAACAGAATTCAGATTTAACATAACCAAGATCAAGGAAAGCTGACCTCTGAAAGGAGTGGTAACTAAATAAGGGTTTGGATTGAAATAGGTGGAGAAGAACAAGGAAAACAGGATGTAAAAAGGTCTTATCATGACAAGAAGTGACTTATTTAAGTGTTTAAAATAAATTTAGTGTGTGTGTGTGCTGGGGGAAGCAATACTGGTATAAAGTGAGGTTAGAGAAGGATGTTAGTATCACACCACATACAGGTCATAAATCGGGTCTTCATTTTACTTGTAAGAGCTATGTGATGCTGTGGCTAGCTCTCAGTAAGGTGCTAGCATGATCAGGTTTGAATTTTAGAAAGCTCATCTGGTTTCTGTGACCAGAGTGGAAGCAAGGAGACCAGTTAGAAGGCAATTGCATTGGTCCAGGTAAGAGATGACTTGAATTTAGATCACAGTAGTATTAATGGAAATAGGTAGGAAAAGCTCATTGCCTCCAAGAAAACATTTACAATTTTGTGGCAGACTGGATATAATAATAAAGCTGTAGTGAAGGAGAATTCGTAGATGTCAGGGATGACACTTATGTTTCTGTCTTAACTAACTCAACAGATGGTGAGGTCATTTCTTGATAATGAGATGTCTAGAGAAATATTAGGTTTTGAGGAGAAATCATGGGTTGGTTTTTGTACCTGCTGATTTATAGGTGTTTTAGTGGCCTCTCTCACCTCCCTTATTCAAATACTACATCATCAAATATTACCTAAATATTCAACACTCTGCCAACATCTTATATCCTCTTTTCTATTTCTTACCTTAGCTTTCCCTACTTTTTAGTTTCCATTTTTTTCTTGTTTATTGTGTTTTCTCTATCAAAATGGAAACTCCATGAAAAAAGTTTTCTCTGTTTTATACATTGGTATAATCCTCAGCATCTTGAATTTTGCTTGGTATATAGTAGGTGTTCAATAAATATTTGCCAACTTAACACACAAGTAAATTTATGTAGGAAGTCAAGTAAGAAATCGAAAATATATTCCAGATTACTAGAATGTACAGAAAAATCTGGGCTATGTAAAGATATCACCTAAGGAGAGGGAGTGAAGTAAAGAAAAGAAGCAAATTTGATCCTGCCTCAGATGATTCCTGTGAAGATTAAATAAAATAATAAAAGTCAAGGATTTAGATGATGACTGGCACCTGCTTGGTGGTCAGGCATGTTAGCTGTTTATAGTGTTGTTATTACAGTACTATAAGAGTTGAAGAGCAGTAGACTAAGTAGATGGTAAGATGTTGCCTCTAACACCTTTAACAGCAAGTTTCCTACTTTTGATACATGGGAATCAAACAAACACAGTTCTGCTACTTGCTCTGTTGTGTGACTGCACGCAGTTACTTAAGTTTTATGAGCCTCAGATTCTTCACTTGTAGGTCAGTGTTGATAACAATTTTTTTCTCACAGAACTGAATGTTTTTAGCAATGTGCAATCCCTGGAATCTTGCCCAAGGTTACTGGCACACAGTAAGGGCTTAACTAGTTATTTATTAGTAGAAAGTGCACTGAACTTGGTATTAGAAAATACTTACGAACCTTTTGATTTGCTCAAACTATATATTTCTGAGGATCATTGTATCTAAGTCACAGAATTGTTGTGAACATCAAATGAGACTGTGTATTTTTAAAAGATTATTTATTTACACCTTACATAGTTCCAAAAAAGAGTTGTGGTAACTTACAGAGATATTTCAACTTCAACAGCAGAAAAAAATAGATGAGAAAGCTGAGGCACAGATAAAACAAGGGTAAGGAGGCAAAGAAGGAATCAGAGATATATGTAAAGAACAGTATGTAAAGTCTTTTCCATAGGAGATTCAAGTCTAATAAAAAAAAAGTTGACCAGCCATGACACATGGAGATGGCTGTCCCTCTTCTTCTTGCCTCCTTCAACTCAATACAAGCCAACAGAGAGACTCAGGTGAGGTTTAAAATAACATCAACACTAGTGATCCCCTCTCTCCACACTAAAACCCCATATAGTTCTCAGCAGAAGTGTGGTTTTGTCTCTATGTCTTCCCTATCTCCAGTGGTTCCTTGGTCTGTTCCCAGCAGATCACAGTGACTAATTTTATTTCCAAGTTCTTCAAGGTCTCTGGAGGGTCCTTACCTATTCATGGGCACTTTACATGACTTCTCTAGGGAATGAGTACTGCTCTAATGGCCTGGAAAAACAGCTTCTAAGCTTCTTTCAAACATACACCCATCTCAGCCTCAAAGGCATCCCTCAACTCAGAAACTGTTTGGTAAGTGTAAGCACAGTATGAGTCTTACACTTATAGGGTTATGCTATATCTTAGATCAGGCATATGAACTTTGGAGTACCCAGAACTTCCTTATTTTCTTCAAAACAATGAATCATAACCTGATCAAAATTTATTTAGAACCTACCATGTGCTAACAACTAATTTGAAGAGGGGTAATACAAACATTAACAATAGTCCATTGACTTCCAGTAACTCAGAATTTAGGGTGAAGATTACAGAGCCATAATGCAAAAATAACTATAACTTACTGAATGCTTATTATATGCTAGGCACTATACTTTACTTGTATTATCTCATGTCCTTCTAAAAATAACACTACAAATAGATACTAGTATTATTTCTAGTATACAGATGATGAAACTCAGGGATCAAAGAGTAAGTAGATTTACCTAAGGTCACATGTGTGGTCTTTCCAAGTCTGGCCTCCTAACTTCATGCTTGTTTTCTTAACCATTTGACTACACAAGGAAGGTAGTGCCGAGTTCTTAACAGAGATCTGTCTTGAGCATAAAAGGTAAAGAGAAATCAATTCTATATGGAGGCATGGAAATGGAGATGGTCAATATATCCTAAGGATCAAGTTTATTAGGGGAGGCATTTGACCTTAACTGGTTGGCTGGACTATACTAAAAATAGATGTGGGGAAGAGCACTTTGAGTGATGGGACTACACTTGGAAAGACATAGAGGTAGCAAAATTCAGGGCATGTTTAGTAAAGTGGGTAGGGACTCAAATCACAGCAATGAGTTTGGAAAGGAGGAAAGGGGCCAGATGTGGGGAGAGGATATCAGTAAGATCTTGAATGTCCCAAGTGAAAAAAAATAACCTTAACTGGTCTAAACTTCAAAGAAGACACTTATTTGGCTTACTTACTTGTACTGACTATGACCCCCCTTGACATCTGGCCATGCCCAGGTTGCCATAGTACAGTTGTTTTTTCTGGTCCCCTATTTCAAAGTCTTTGCCCTGAGAAATTTTTATTACCTTATTCTTGAAACAGCTTATGCTTCCAATGAGAAGTATAGCTGTTCATATCCTGATAGTTACCATAATTTTTTCCTTTGAGTACCCCTTGAACACAGCACATTTTTAACTTCTTGGAACATGCTTATTTCTACCACTCCACTGTTCCTCCAGGCCAGGGCATGGGGCGCATTTACATCACTGGAGCCCAGCACACTAAAGGGCTCAATATTCTGTTATGGAAAGAAAGGTGTGAGAGATTCTCATTCACCCTGATAACCTCTTTATCATGATTCAAAACATTTAATATCATAAAAATGAAATATAACAATCTTCCAACCTCGTCACCCACTGTGTTTTGTGGTTAACAACATCCATGACAATAAAATTCACTTCAACTTGATGAGAAGTTCTGGGTTTCTATTATGTTGAAAGGACATGATCCTGGGAGCCAAGGGACACAACACTCATTCTATCAAGCTTAGGAGATGAGATGTATAAGCTTGTAAAAAATTAAGACTCTGCATGGTTGCTCTTCTGCCACCACTGCACAGTTGGCTCATATTGAACATCCTGGTCTTGCTATCTTTATTCTCTCCTCTCCACCAGGTACCCAAGTGCTTCTTGTTGCACAGTAGCTGTTCAAGTGGTTGTGAGAATACAGAGGCATAGCTTCCCTCCCACACTTATTCCAGACAATACAAAAAAATCAATTGGTGATAACTTACTCCCTACCTTTCTTGATTTTTCTTCCTGCCTTTCCACTACTGAGAAACAAGGCCTAGGCAAATGTGTCTAGAGTTAAGAGATTCCCCCTCTATTCTCCAACCTGAAATATGGGAAACAGAGGCTGGATAGAACGTAAGACACAAGGTGAATAGAGAAATTCAGTACTCCCTGGAGATCACCAGGTCATTTGCTTCTTAAGCCTTCATAGTAAACTGTTAGGGTTAAAGAATTCTCTCTACTTTATAAGAAAACAGAGGTTCAGAAAATATAAGGCCATCAATTCTTAAGTAGGTAGTTAGGATCTGAACTCAATTTACCAGGTTTCAGCACTGTACTTCTAACCACTGTACACTCTATTGGTCATAGGCACACACTTGCATTTGATCCTTTTTACACCACTCCAAGATACAATGAGGAAAGTGAGGTTCAGTGCCCCTCCTGCCAACCTTATTCTAAGCAAGGAGAATGGCTTAAGAAGATAATAAATTTCATTCTACTTCAATTATGTTCTCAGAGTTACTGTCTATTTTCCTTTCCTACTCATTCTCCCCTGCCAACCCACTCACAAAGATCTATACCCTATTCTTTATGCTATAAATTATATCCCCATGACTATTATGTGACTGCCAATTTGTACTTCTTAATCCATTTACCTTTATCATCCAGCCCACCAATACCCTCCTTTCTAGCAACCATCAGTCTGTTTTCTGTTTATATAAGTCTGTTTATATTTTGTTTGTTTATTTAGTAACAAACTATATGGAAAGTATGGAAGATTGGGAAAGGAATAGTGTTATTTTGATTTTAACTTTTTAAAAATTAAAATGGCAACTTCCAGGGCGGTCCCAGCTGGTGAGGTGGCAAGATGGTGATGGGGTAGGCCGACGTACCAACTTCTACCACTCAGAACCAAAGTGTATGGCAACTTAATTTTAAGAACCATCATCTGAAAAAACTGACTTTGAACTAAACTAAGAGGACTCTTCAACCAAGGAACACTGAAGAAAGCACACTGAGGCTGAAGGGAACAGTGGAAATGTGGAGAGGGCTGCCCAACTCCCAGGAGCAAACAGCAGCCCAGAGAGACTCATGTGGCAGGAGGTGAGTTTAGTGGAGAGGGGAGTGTCCTGGGCCCCAGAAACAATGGCCCAGCCTGTAGCCCCAGAGCCTAGAAGAGGTGTATGGGCAGTATTTAGCTGGAAACAAAGCAGGATACTTTTTGTGAGAAAGAGACTGATTTCTCAGACCCAAGATTCTTCTTAAAGGGACCATGCAGAAAACCACTCTTACAACCACTCACCCAGAACTTTGGGGGATGGGGAGAGATGAGAGGACTGGACTAGCAGGAAGAGAGTGTAATCTAGGGGGCACAGGGATAAACACTTTGAGGGACAGCCACTCTATCCCCTGGGCTGAGTCACTCTCCAAATCTAAAGTTAATATTATTCCTGGAACCAGCAATACCAGCAAAAGAAAAAAGGACACCAGCCAAAGAGAAGCTCTCTCTTGGCACTCAGAGCAGAGTCGCTTAGAAGCAGGGAGCTATCAGGGATACAGTATTGAGTGCTAAGGTCTAAGCTGCATCACCCCCTCACAATTCTGAGGACTCACCAAAGGGCGGGTGGCAGAGGGATGTGGAAGCGCAGTCCCATAGGTGGGGGCAGAAGCCGGGGGCTGGCCAAGGCTGTGGCTGGGGCGTGAGCTAAGTCCTGCCCATGAGTGAGGAAGCTAGGGCTGGCCATGACTGAGGGCCAGCACAATCACAGTCCCACCTGATTGTGGTTGGGGGTTGAGGCTGAGTGTGGCCACTGCAGTGGAAAGTGTGCACAAAAGCAGTCCAGCCCGCAGGGGCAAGTGAAAGCTGGGGGACTGGTTGAGACCTGCAGATGAGTGAAGGTGTGCAGCCCCGCATGTGGGACCAGGGCTTGTAGCCCCCAAGGCTTGTAGCCTGACATGTGAACATAGTCCCACCCATGGAAGCAAGGTGAAAACCACAGCAACTACAGCAATGAGCAGGTGATGGCAATGCTCATACCGGAATGCCCAAGGCTGCAGAAGAGTGGTTGATAGGCCTGCAGACAGACCACACCTACTGAACACAGAGACTGCACACATCAGACTCCTGTGGCCACACCCTTCTTATGCACAGACAAAATGGGAAGGAAGAGAAATGCAACCCAAACGAAAAGAGAGAAATCCCCAGAAAAGGACTTGAATGAGTCAGATATAACCAAATTACCAGATGCAGAGTTTAAAATAATGATGAATAGTATGCTCAAAGATATTAGAACAACAATGGATGGTCATTACGAACACCTAAACAAAGAGATAGCAAGTATATAAAAGGACATTGAAATAATAAAAAAGAATCAGTCAGAAATGACAAATACAATATCAGAAATGAAGACCACACTGGAAGGAGTTAAAAGCAGGATGGATAAAGATGAGGATCAAACCAGCATGTTAGAGGACAAGATAAACAAAAGCACAGAAGCAGAGCAGCAAAAAGAAAAGAGCCTCAAAATTCTGAGGAAACTCTAAGAGAGCTCTGAGACAAAATGTAGAGAAATAACATCTGCATCATGGAAGTTCTTAAAGGAGAAGAGAAAGAACAAGGAATAGAGAATTTTTTAAATTTAATTATTTATTTATTTTTTACAGAGACAGAGAGTGAGTCAGAGAGAGGGATAGACAGGGACAGACAGACAGGAATGGAGAGAGATGAGAAGCATCAATCATTAGTTTTTCATTGCGTGTTGCAACACCTTAGTTGTTCATTGATTGCTTTCTCATATGTGCCTTGACCATGGGCCTTCAGCAGACCAAGTAACCCTTTGCTGGAGCCAGTGACCTTGGGTTCAAACTCGTGGGCTTTTGCTCAATCCAGATGAGCCTGCGCTCAAGCTGGTGACCTCGGGGTCTCAAACCTGGGGCTTCCACATCCCAGTCTGATGCTCTATCCAATGCGCCACCACCTGGTCAGGCAGAATAGAGAATTTGATTAAAAACATCGTAGCTGAAAAATTCCCTAAATTGATGAAGAAAAAGTCACACAAGTTCAAGAAGCATAGAGAGTTCCATTAAGGATGAACCCCAAAAGGTCAATACCAAGACACATCATAATTAAAATACAAAAATTAAGAGATAAAGAAAGAATACTAAAAGCTGTAAGAGAAAGCAGTTTATTACCTACAGAGCAGCCCCATCTTACAGAGGGGGCTGTAACAGAAACATTAGAAGCCAGAAGGGAATGGCCAGATATATTCAAAGTAATGCAGAACAAGAGCCTACAAACAATACTTCTTTATTCAGCAAGGCTATGATTTAAAATTGAAGGAGAAATAAAAAGCATCCCAGACCAAAAAACAAACAAACAAACAAAAACCAACAACAAACAATTCAAAAAATTCATTACAACCAAATCAATGCTACAAGAAATGTTAAGGGGCCTGCTGTAAACAAAACAAATGTGAAAAAAAGTCTAAAATAGAAATGTAGATTAAAGGAATAAAATGGCAATAAACAGCTATATATCAATAATAACCTTAAATGTAAATGGATTAAATGTTTCAATCAAAAGACATAGGGTAGCTGCGTGGATAAGAAAAGAGGATCCATACATATGCTGTCTACAAGACACACACTTTAAAACAAAATATGCACATAGACTGAAGATAAAAGGATGGAAAAAAATATTTCACGCATATGGAAATGAAAAGGAAGCTGGGGTAGCAATTCGTACATCAGACAAAATAGGGATAAAGAAAGTCACTACAAAATGATAAAGGGAGCAATCTAACAGAAAGATATAACCATTATAAATATCTATGCACCTAATATAGGATCACCTAAATATATAAAGCAGATTATAATGGGCATAAAGGGCAAGATCAACAGCAATACTCTAATAGTAGGGGGCTTTAATACCCTGCTAATATCACTGGATAAATTCTCAAGAAAGAAAATAAAGAAACAGCAGACTTAAAGGACACACTATATCAACTCAATTTAATAGATATCTTCAGAACTTTCACCCTAAAGCAGCAGAATATACATTCTTTTCAAGTGCTCATAGTACATTCTCCAGGATAGACCACATGTTAAGGCACAAAATGAGTCTAACAAATTTAAGAAGATTGAAATCATATCATCTATCTTCTCTGATCACAATGGCATGAAACTAGAAATCAACTACAATAGAAAAACTAAAAAACACTCAAACTCTTGGCAACTAAATAGCATGTTATTATATAACAAATGGGTTAGCAGTGAGATCAAGAAAGAAATAAAAAATTTTCTTAAAACAAATAAAAATGAATATAAATCAACTCAAAATTTATGGAACACAGCAAAAGGAATGAAAAGGAAGTCTTGAAAGGGAAGTTCATAGTACTACAGGCATACCTTAAGAAGCTAGATAAACTCAAATAAACAATTTAACCCTGCATCTAAAATAATTAGAAAAAGTACAGCAAGTAAAACCCAGAGGAAGTAGAAGGAAAGAAATAATAAAGATCAGAGTGGAAATAAATGACACAGAGGCTAAAAAAAAAAAAAAATACAGAGGATCAATGAAACCAAGAGCTGATTCTTTGAAAAGGTAAAAAATATAGATGAACCTTTAACCAGACTCACCAAGAAAAAAAGAGAAGACTCAAATAAATAAAATTAGAAATGAAAAAGAAGTAATAACTGTCACAGCAGAAATACAAAAAATTTAAGGGAATACTATGAAGAATTGTATGCCATAAAATAAACAACCTTGGTGAAATGAACACATTCCTGAAAACATAATCTTTCAAGAATCAGAAAACCTAAACAGACTGATTTCATCAAATGAGATTGAAACAGTTATCAAAAAACTCCCAAGAAACAAAAGCCCTGGGTCAGATGGCTTCACCAGTGAATTTTACCAAATATTCAAAGAAGAACAAACTCTTTCTTTCTCAAGCTATTTCAAAAAATTCAAGAGGAGGGAAGACTTTCAAATTACTTTTAGGAGACAAGCATAATACTGATTTTAAAACCAGACAAAGACACTACAAAGAAAGAAAACTATAGACAAATATTACTGATAACTTAGATTCTAAACTTCTCAACAAAATATAAGCAAACCATATCCAGCAATATATGAAAAAAATCATACACCATGATCAAGTGGGCTTTTTCTGGGGAGACAAGGCTGATACAATATCCACAAATCTATCAATGTGATTCAACACATAAACAAAAGAAAGGATGAAAATCACATGATAATACCAATAAATGCAGAAAAATAATTTGATAAAATCTAGCACCCATGCATTACCAAAACTCTCAGCAAAGTGGGGATACAGGGGTCATACCTCAACATGATAAAGGCCATCTATGACAAACCCACAGCAAACATCATACTCAATGGGCAAAAATTAAAAGAAATCCCCTTAAGATCAGGAATAAGGCAAGGGTACCACCTATCATCACCCTTATACAACATAGTACTGGAAGTCCTAGCCATCACAATCAGACAAGGAGAAGGGATAAAAGGCATCCAAATTTGAAAAGAAGAAGTAAAACTCTTATTATTTGCTGATTATATGATACCGTACCTAGATAACCCTAAAGTCTCAGTCAAGAATCTACTGGACCTGATAAATGAGTTCAGCAAGGTGGCAGGATATAAAATCAATATTCGGAAATCAGTGGCATTTTTATACACCAACAATAAACTGTCTGAAAGAGAAATTAAGAAAACAATCCCCTTCACTATTGTAACAAAAAAAATAATAAAGTAGCTAGGAGTAAATTTAACGAAGCAGGTTAAAGACTTGTATTTGGAAAATTATGAAACATTGTTAAAAGAGATCAAGGAAGATACAATCAAGTGGAAGCATATACCATGTTCATGGTTAGGAAGAATAAACATCATTGAAATGTCTATATTACCCAAAGCAATCTATAAATTCAATGCAATTTCTATTAAAATAATAATGACAAACTTCAAAGATATAGAACAATATTTTAAAAAATTATTCAAATGGAATCAAAATGAACACGAATAGCTTCAGCAATCCTAAAAATGAATAAAGTGGGGGGTATCACACTTCCTTATATCAAGTTATACTACAAGGCCATTGTGATTAAAACAGCTTGGTACTGGCATAAGAACAGCATACAGATCAATGGAACGGAACAGATATCCCAGAAATAAACCCACACCTATATGGACAATTGATATTTGAAAAAAGGAGGTAAGAACATACAGTGGAGTAAAGACAGTTTCTTTAATAAATGGTGTTGGGAAAATAGAACAGGTACTTGCAAAAAAATAAAACTGAATCACCAACTTACACCATTCACAAAAGTAAACTCAAAATGGAAAAAATACTTAACTGTAAGTCGTAAAACAATAAACATCTTGGAAGAAATCATGGGCAGTAAACCCACTGATATCTCTTGTAGCAATATTTTTGTTGATTTATCTCCATGGGGAAGTGAAATAAAGGACAGGATGAACAAATGAGACTATATCAAGCTAAAAAGCTTTTGCACAGCAAAATACACCATTAACAAAATAAAAACACAACCCACACAATGGGAGAATATATTCACCAATATGTCTGATAAGGAGTTAATAACCAAAATTTATAAAAAGCTTGTAAAACTCAATACCAGGAAGACAAACAATCCAATCATAAAATGGGCAAAAGAAATGAATAGACACTTCTCCAAAGAGGACATACAGATGACCAATAGGCAGATGAAAAAATGTTCAACATCAGTAATCATTAGAAAAATGCAAATTAAAATCACAATGAGGTACCACCTCACACCTGTCAGAATGGCACTATTAACAAAACAACACATAATAAGTGCTTGAGACGATGTAGAGAAAAGGGAACCCTCCTGCACTGCTGATGGGAATGCAGACTGGTGCAGCCACTGCGGAAAACAGTATGGAGAGTCCTCAAATATTAAAAATAAAATTGCCCTTTGACCCCACTATCCCACATTTAGAAATATATTCTAAGAATACCCAATCACTGATTCAAAAGAAGAAATGCACCCCCATGTTTATTGCAGAATTTTTTACAATAGCCAAGTTCTGGAAACAGCCCAAGTATCCATCAGTGGATGAGTGGATTAAAAAGCTTTGGTACATATACACAATGGAATACTATGCTGCTCTGAGGAAGAGGAAAATCTTACCTTTTGTGACAACATGGATGGACCTGGAAACTATCATGCTAAGTGAAATAAGCCAGGCAGAGAAAGAAAAATATATGACCTCACTCATTTGAAGAATCCAAAGAACAGAGTGAACTGAGAAGTGGAATAGAGGCAGTGGCAGGATAAGGGACCAGAGGGAAACTGGTCAGAGGGAAAGTAGAAAAGAAGATGGGATCAGAGAAGGGAAATAAATTAATGAAATTATATATACATAATACAGCATCATAGAGAACAGGATAGCAAATCCTGGAGGGAAGGAGGAAAGGCATTGGGGGGAGAGGGATGAGGGGTCTAGGGGTTGAATAAAGGGGTGGGGGGAGAAAAAAAATAAAAATTAAAATGGCATTTCTCCCTCTGATGATTCAAACAATGTGCTTACTTGTAAAAGCAAAAATCTACAGAAGTATAAAGAAGAAGAAAAAATTCCTCATAAGCTTTCCACCCATGAGTACTGCCAACATATTGGGCTGTACTCTCACAGATATGTTTCTATACACAAATACCTGTGTGAAAAAAAGTGGGATTATACTAATTCACAATATTTTTCAGTTTTCCTTTTATAAAAATATCAGAGTACACATATTATCTCATTGACTTCTCACAACAACCCTGTGTTGTGGGTATGATTATCCCCTTATTAAGTCAAAAGAAATTAAAGCCCAGAAATGCCATGCAACTACTACCTCCTAGAGCTATTGATAAAATTTGAACAAAGATCAGTCTGTTCTTAAAACCCATGCTTTTCCTATCACATTTTCACATTTATTAAGAAGTATTAGGCCTGATCTGTGGTGGCACAGTAGGATAAAGCGTCGACCTGGAACACTGAGGTTGCCGGTTCGAAACCTTGTGCTTGCCTGGTCAAGGTACATATGGGAGTTGATGCTTCCTGCTCCTCCCCCTTCTCTCTCTCTCTCCCCTCTCTCTAAAAATCAATAAATAAAATATTTAAAAAATAAAAAAAGAAGTATTACCACACATTATAAGACTAAAATAATTAAAACACTGTGGTACTGGAGCCAGAATCAACAGTCAGAGACTTCTCCCTCACATTTGTATTTTATGAGCAGTTATTGGGCACCTACTAGATGTCAGGATGTATTCCAAACATTGGAGATAGAAAGTAAACAAGACAGTGCCCTGACTCTCATAGAGTCTTTAACCTGGTGAGGAAGGCAGTTAAACACATAAAGAGATACACTATGTAACATCAGGAAGTGATAAGTACTGTAAAGCAATAAAAATTTAAGGGGACAGAGAGTGACAAAAGGAGCTATTTTGTTTTTTTCAAAAAAGGCAGACCTCTTTGAAGAAATGACATCAGAGCAGATGTCTGAATGAATTGAGGGAGCTAACTATCTGGGAGAAGACTATTCCAAGAAGATGGAACAGCCAATGCAAAGACCCTGAGGGAGGAGCATGGTTCGCCTGTTTGAGGAACAACATGGAGACAGGAGAGTGCAACTTGCAAGAAGAGTTGTAAGAGAGAGATAATGGTGGAGATGCAGGCAAGGAATTAGGTCATGCAGGACCCTGCAAGCTATGGTCAGCCTTTGGATTTGATTCCAAGTCTAAGACAGTATTGGGTTTTTGGCAAAGGAGTAACATAACTTCAATTCCCTTATAAGAAATCCACCTTAGCTTCAGTCTGGAGAGAGTAAGCATGCAAACAAGGAGGTGAAGGATAAGTGTGTAGTGTATGAACAATGTGTTAACCACTGAGAGAAAATATGAACCTGGATTTAACAAATGACTATGAAGTTGGGTTATAGAGGCAAATACAAAATTACTGCTGTCTCTGCAGAGTTTACAGTGGAGTGGTTGATACCAACAATTCCATGTGAGCCAGCTGTGGCAGACTTCTGTACACGAGCTTTAGAAAGTACTGGAGATAAATATTACCTTGTACCTGGGGTCAGAAGTAAGGAACGGTTTATAAAGGAGGCTTGATTCAGGTAGAATCTTAAAGGCCCAACAGAAGTTCGAAGGGAAAGAAGTTAGGAAGTGGAATGGTGGTGAACATTCCAGGAAGAGGGACTGCAGAAGCAAAGGCTCAGAGGGACACAGTCTTAGGCTTCTTTCAAGAAATGCCCTTTTGAGAGTTTATGCCAGGCCTGGTTGGAGTTAACTATAAGCAAATTAATCTAGGCAGCAAATATAGTTGGCTTTATTTTAGATTATTTCCAGAAACTTTAAATATGTTAGCACATTTTAAATTACAAAGAAGCATTTAGTGCACAGGTTGACAAACTTTTTCTGTAAAGGGCTAGATAGCAGCCTGACCAGGTGGTGGTGCAATGTTCAGAGCATTGGACTGGAACATGGAGGATCCAGGTTCTAGGCAGCAAGGTCTCTGGCTTGAGTGCAGGCTTATTCAGCTTGAGTGTGGAGGCACTGGCTTGAGCGTGGGATCATAGGCATGACCCATGGTCGCTGGCTTAAGCCTGAAGATCGCTAGCTTGAAGCCTAAGTTTGCTGGCCTGAGCCCAAGGTCGCTGGCTTGAAAAGGGGTCACTTTCTCTGCTGTGGCCCCCCTGTCAAGGCACATATGAGAGAGCAGTCATTGAGCAACTAAAGTGCTGCCACAAAGAACTGATGCTTCTCATCTCTCTCCCTTCCTGTCTGTTTGTCCCTCTATGTCCTCTCTGACTCTCTGTTTCTGTGAAAAAAAGGGACTAAATAACATATATTTTAATCTTTCTGGGCCATATGGTCTGTTTTGCAACTACTCAACTTTGCCACTGTATTGTGAAAGCAGACATGGCAAACATATCATGAATGGGCATGGCTATATGCCAATAAAACTTCAAATACAAAACCAGGAGGTAAACCAGATATGGCCCATGGGATAATAGTTTGACAAACACTGAGCTAGTACCTCAGCTCCTCAGTCCTGTGTTCAATACCCTCAGACTTTACCCTACAGATAACTGCTGAAATGGTTAGCAGCCTGACCTACAGTCATGCATTCTGGGTGTCATATAGTTATTAATCCCTTCTACAGATTACTGATGCCACTAAATCATTTTTAAGTAAAATATGAAAATGTAGAGACTGTATGCCAAAGAGAATGTAATGCTTGTAAGAGGAGACCAGACTGAGTAGCTGTGCCTAAGAATCGTATCTGAAATAAAGTGACAATTATTTTCAGGTAGAGAAATCAGAAAATAAAAACATACACTTTAGCTTTTATGTTTAATATGGAATTCACATATAACTCTGACAATATCTTCCTGTCACTTTGTCCCTGTTTTAAAGTTTTAGTGTAATTTGAAATGAATTTTTACATTGCATTATTGAAATATGATCACTAAGATAACTATTTGTATATCATCTATCATCTATCTATCTATCTATCTATCTATCTATCATCTATCTATCTATCTATCTATCATCTCTATCATCATCTACCTTTCATTCACTCATATCCCAACCACTATTAAGGAACATAAGAAAAGAAATATTCATAGCACAATGCCAATGATTTCAGGGCACAAAGCTCTGCAATTCTCAACACAATGAAAAGAAAATCCAGTTCTGACCACAAAAAGGCAGGTTTTGTAAAAGCCAAATGTTAACTTCCATACTGGGCCATGTATTGATTACTTGCCACAGTTTGTCACTTTCCTTTTAATTTTATTGTAGAGCATCAGCCTTGGCTAAATATCTTGAATGGCATCACTTGGTCAGACATGCTGTCAGTTCCAACATTTCTAGGGGTTTGATGCCCAGAATAACCAATTTGTTTTTTTTTTACATTGGTCATGATGACCAATGGCTTTGCATTGGAAACATTCTCTCCAACATCTTTCCACAAAGCCTCTCTGAGGAATGAATGGCCATTTTTTAAAGGAAATCTGACAAAATTCATTTGGGACAGTAAGGTAATTTTCAAAAAGGGCAAATATCCAGACTGACATTATCACCTACATCACTCTCACAAGGTGCTTACTCTGTGCCATGTACTACAGAATAAATTTCTATGTCTTTTAAATCATTAACTTCTTACAACAACCCATAAAGTATTATCCTCTTTTTGCTGAAGAATGAAGAGTTTATGTTATTTGTCCAGGCTCTCACAGCTAAAAAGTGACTGAGCCAGGTTCTGAACCTAAGCAATCAGGTTCAAGTCCAGGCATTTTGCTGCTAAACTATGCAACATTAGATTTTTTTATCTTAGGAATTATTAGCTGAACTTTGTTTTGATTTTATTTTTGCCTGCTATTCTTTTTTTTTAATTTTTATTTAAAAAATTAAATTTAATAGGGTGACATTGATCAAGAGTACATAGGTTTCAGGTAACATTCTCTAAAGCATTTGAATGGTTAATTATGGTGTGTACCCATCACCCAAAGTCAAACCATTTCTCATCCCATTCTACACACTTCTCCCACAATTTCCCCCACATTCCTCTTCCCTTGGTAACCATTTTATCTATGCCCATAAGTCTCATTTTTATGTCCCACTTATGTATGGAATCATATACTTCTTAGTTTTTTTTGACTTACTTATTTCACTCAGTATAATGTTATCAAGGTCCATACATGTTGTTGTAAATGATCCGATGTCATCATTTCTTATGGCTGAGTAGTATTCCATAGTATATACGTACCACATCTTCTTTATCCAATCCTCTATTGAAGGACACTTTGGTTGTGTCCATGTCTTTACCACTGAAAATAATGTTTCAGTGAACATGGAGGCACATGTATCTTTACGTACCAGTGTTTTTGAGTTTTTGAAGTAGATAGCAAGTAGTGGGATTCCTGGGTCACATGGTAGTTCTATTCTTAATTTGGTGGAACCACCATACTTTCTTCCATAATGTTTGTACTATTTTGCATTCCCACCAGCAGTGAATGAGGGTTCCTTTTTCTCCACAACCTCTCCAACACTTATTATTACCTGCCTTGTTGATGATAGTCAATTTAACAGGAGTAAAGTGGCATCTCATTCTAAATTTGATTTGCATTTCTCAAAAAGCTATTGAACATGAGCATCTTATATTTCTTGGCCATTTGTATGCCCTCTTGGGAGAAGTGTATGTTCAGGTCCTCTTCCCATTTTTAAATTGGATTCTTTGCTTGTTTGTTGCTTAGCTTTGTTAGTTCTTTATATATTTTGGATATTTACCACTTATTGGAGCTGTTGTATGCAAATATTATCTTCCACTTATTTGGCTGCCGATTTGTTTTCTTATCACTTTCTTTTGCTGTGCAGAATCTTTATAGTTTGATATAGTTCCATTTATTTATTTTTTCTTTAATTTCCCTTGGCTTTGGAATCAAATTCATAAACATTTCTCTACAGCTACGGTCCATGAGATTAGTACCTATGTTCACTTCTATGTAATTTACAATTTCAGATCTTATATTTAGGTCTTTGATTCATTTTCAATTAATTTTTGTACAGGGTGACAAACTAGTCAAGTTTTATTCTTTTGCATATGACTTTCCAATTTTCCCAGCACAATTGATGTAAGATGCTTTCTTTTGCCATTGATTTATATCTTTTTGTCAGAGATTATTTGTGCGCACGTGTGTGTGTGTGTGTGTGCACGCGCGTGCGTGTGTGTGTGGTTTTAGTTCTGGGCTCACCATTGGTCTATATGTCTCTTTCTGCCAATTCCAGGCTGTTTGATTAACGTGACTCTATAGTATAATTTGAACTCAGGTTCTGTAATACCTCTGGCTTTATTCTTTTTCTTCAGGATTGCTTTAGTTGGATATTTGGGGTCTTTTGTGGTTCCACACAAACCTGGTGATTTTTTGTTCTATTTCTTTAAAAATGATACTGTGATTTTAATGAGTATCATATTAAATTGTATATTGTTTTGGGTAATATGGCCATTTAATTAAGTTGATTCTTCCAATCCATGAACATGGAATATTTCTGCATTTCATTGTGTCTTTTTAAATTTCTTTTAATGATGTTTTCTAGTTTTCAGTATATAGGTCCTTCACATCCTTTGTTAAGTTTATTCCTAGGCATTCTATTTTCTTTTATTTCTGTTACAATTAAAAAATAATTGTTTTTTAGTTCATTTTCTGATGTTTTATTGTTGGAATATAGGAAAACAATAGTTTTGTATATGATTTTGTATTTTGTGACTTTATTGTATTGCTTTATTGTTTCTAATAGTTTTTGGTGGAGTCTTTGGGATTTTCTATATACAAAATCATGCCATCTGCAAAAAGTAATAACTTTACATCTTCTTACTCAATATGGATGCCTTATATTTCTTTCTCTTGCCTCATTTCCCTGGCTAAAACTTTCAGAACTGTGTTCAATATGAGTGTAGAGAGTGGGCAACCTCCTCTTGTTTCAGATTTTAGGGGGAAAGCCTTCATTTTTCACCATTTAATATGATATTAACTGATAGTTTGTCATATATGGCCTTCATTATGTTAAGATGCTTTCCTTCTATTTCAATTTTATTGAATGTTGTAAACATAAAAGGATGTTATATCTTACTGAATGACTTTTTGCATCTATTGATAATATCATATAATTTTTTTGTTGATGTGGTGTATTACATTGATCAATTCAAGTATGTTGAATCATCCTTGTGCTCCTGTAATGAATCCCACTTTATTGTGATGTATTATTTTTTAAAGTGTTGTTGTAGCTTGACCAGGCAGTGATGCAGTGGATAGAGTGTTAGACTGGGATGTGAAGGACCCAGTTTCAAAACTCTGAGGCCCATCCAGCTTGAGTAGGGAGTTTCTGGCTTGAGTGTGGGATCATGACACCATGGTTGTTGACTTGAGGTCCAAGGTCTTTGGCTTGAACCCAAGGTCACTGGCTTGAGCAAGGTGTCACTCACTCTGCTGTAATCTCCCCCTGGGTCAAGGCACATATGAGAAAGCAATCACTGAACAACTAAGGAGCTGCAATAAAGAATTGATGCTTCTCATCCTTCTCCCTTCCAGTCTGTCTGTCCCTCTCTGTCTCTCTGTCTCTCTGTCTCTGTCTCTGTAAAAAATAAAATAAAGTGTTGTTGTATTCAATTTGCTAGTAGTTTATCTAGGATTTTTGCATCTGTATTTATTTGAGATATTGGTTTGTAGAGGTTTTTTTTTCTTTTTTTTTCTGTGTATGTGTTGCTCTTTCCGGGTTTTGATATGAAGGTTATGTTGGCCTCTTAAATTTGTTGGCGAGTACTGTTTCTTCTATTTTTTGGAAGACTTTGAGAAGGATATGTTCCAAATCTTCTTTGAATGTTTGGTAGAATTCACTAGTGAAGCCACTAATGTAGTGAAACTTCTGTTTTTTGGGAGGTTTTTGATGTTTCTATTTCCTCTCTGCTATTTAGGTTTTTCACTACTTTGTGACTCATTCTAAAAAGATTGTATAGTTTTAGAAATTTATACATTCTCTCTAAGTTGTTGAATTTGGTGGCATATTATCTTTCTTAGTGTTCTACTATGATCATCTGTATATCTATGCTGTCTCTGGTAATTTCTCCTTTTTCATTTTAAATTTTCATTGTATTAGTCCATCCTCTTTTTCCTTAGTGAGTCTAGCCAGTAATTCATCAATTTTATTGTTCTTTTTAAAGACCAGCTCTTTATTGTATTATTTTTCTATAGTTTTTTGTTCTTTATTTCATTTAGTTCTGATCTCATTTTTACCTTTTCTTTTCTTTTGCTGACTTTAGGTTGCCTTTGTTCTTCTTTTTCTAGGTCTCTAAGATGTAATGTTAGGTTGTTTACTTGGAATCTCTCTTGTTTCTTGATATAAGCCTGTAATGATATAAATGTCTCCCTTATTACTGCTTTCACTGCATCCCAGAAATTTTGATATGTTGTGTTGTCATTTTCCTTTTTCTGTATATATATTTTGATTTCTGTTTTTATTTCTTCTTTGATGCAGTTTTATTTTTGTATTTTTTCTAAGTGAGAAGTGGGGAGGCAGACAGACTCCCGCATACACCCGACTGGGATTCACCTGGCATGTCCACCAGGGGGCGATGCTCTGCCCATCTCAGGTGTTGCTTCATTGCAACTGCAGCCATTCTAGTGCCTGAGGTGGAGGCCATGGAGCCATTCTCAGTGCCTGGGGCCAACTTTGCTTCAGTGGAGCCTTGGCTGCAGGAGGGGAATAGAGAGAGAGAGAGAGAGAGAGAGAAAGAAAGGAGAAGGGGAAGGGTGGAGAAGCAGATGGGTGCTTCTCCTGTGTGCCCTGGCCGGCAATCGAACCTGGGACTTCCACATGCTGTGCTGATGCTCTACCACTGAGCTAGCTGACCAGGGCCTTAGACAGAGTCATTTTTTAACAAGTATGTTTTTTTTTTTAATTTTCACATTTTAGTGTGGGTTTTTTTTACTTTCTTTTTTGCAGTTAATATCTCATTTCAAAGCCTTATGGTCATAAATTGTGCTTGATATAATTTCAATCTTCCTGAATTTGTTCATGTTAAATTGGGGGGCCAGCATACGGTCTATCCTTGAGAGTTTTCCATGCATACTGGAAAAGAATGTATAATATGATATTTGAGATGAAATATCTTATAAAGATCTGTTATGTGTCCGTTTGGTTGTTTAAGGCCAATATTTATTTATTTATTTTCTGTTTATATGATCTATCTAAAGCCATCAGTGGTATGTTGAGTTCTCCAAGTGGGATTGTCATTTTGTCTGCTCCTATTTCTTGTTTTAGATCAATTGGCAGATGTCTTATATATTTTTGTGTTCCCTGGTTCAGTGCTTATATATTAAGAAGTGTTATGTCTTCTTGATACAATGTCCTCTTTATCATTATGAAAGGTCCAACTTTGTCTATGGTTACCTTCATTGTCTTGAAGTCAGCATTGTCAGATATGATATTATTCCACCAGGAGGCAATGCTCAAACCATCTGGGGTGTTGCTCTGCTGCAATTGGAGCTGTTCCAGCACCTGAGGTGGAGGCCATTGAGCCATCCTCAGCACCCGGGCCAACTTTGCTCCAATGGAGCCTTGGCTATGGTAGGGGAAGAGAGAGATAGAGAGAAAGGAGACAGAAAAGGGTGGAGAAGCAGATGGGTGCTTCTCCTGTTTGCCCTGGCCAGGAATCAAACCCCATACTTCCACACACTGGGCCGATGCTCTACTGCTGAGCCAACTGGCCAAGACTGGAGAATCATTTTCCAACCATTTACATTGAATCTACTTTTGTCCCTGCAGCTTAGATGTCTCTTTTGAAGGCAGCATATGGTAGGTTTTGCTTTTTGATCCAATCGGCTACTTTGTGTCTCTTTACTGGTGAGTTCAGTCCATTTACATTTTGGGAAATTATTAACGTTTGAAGATTTCCTATAGCCATTTTATGTTTTATTTTATGGTAGCTCTGTGTTTCTTTTGGTACTTCTTTTATGTGCTTTTGTCAGTTTTTTTTGTTTGTTTGATGGTATTCCATAATTCCCCGTTTCTTCTTTTTTTAAGTTGTTTGTTTCAGTAGAGGGTTTTTTTTGTAGTTGATTACAAATTAGCTTATTAAGAGAAAAATGTTTGTATGTACAAAAGTCCTTTGTCTTATGAGTGGTTCTGCATTCCATCCTCCTTTGTTACTGCAGACCTTTATCCTCTCTACTTTTATGTTATTGTCATTACAGATTATTCTTGTTTTTATTGTGACCTTGTTGCAGCTTTTACTTGTAGTTTTGATTTGTGGGGTCTTGTTTTCTCTCTCTCTCTCTCTCTCTCTCTCTGTGTGTGTGTGTGTGACTGGTTGAATAACCTCCTTGAGTTTTTCATGGAGTGGGGCTTTTCTGGTGATAAATTTCCTCAGCTTCTGTATGTCTGTAAAAGTTTTTATTTCTTCTTCATATTTGGAAAATAACTTTGGTGAATATAGTATTCTTGGCTGGTAGTTCTCTCTTTCAGTGCTTTGAATGTTTGGGCCCACTCTCTTCTGGCTTGTAGAGTTCCTGCTGAGAAGTCCAATGATAACTTAATCGGCCTTCCCTCATATGTTATATTCTTTTCTGTAGCTGTCATGAGGAATTTTTCTTTGTTATTGATTTTTGGCAATTTTGTTACCATGTGCCTTGAAGTTGGCCTGTTTGGTCTGAGGTAACCCAGTGTTCTGTTTGCTTCTTGGATTTGCTGCTCTAACCTTTTTGATAGGCTTGTGAAATTCTAATCCATGATTTGTTTTAATAAGTTCTCCATTCCTTTATCCCTCTCTCCTTTTTCTGATATATTAATTTTTCTTATATTGTTCTTTCCGATGAAGTTAAATAGTTAAATAATTCTTATAGAACTCACTCAGGTGTGTGTGTGTGTGTATTAGTTTGTGAGTCTCTCTTTTCTTTTCTCTGTATCATATCTAGCTTTCTGTCTTTGATGTCACTGATTTTCTGCCAGTTTTATATTAGCTAAACTTGCTACATCAGTCTTCAATTTACTTATTGAGTTCTTCTTCTCTGTTTTTAAAGTTTCACATCATTGCTGAGCTTATTATGTTGCTTACTATTCTTTTCTGGCATCTAGTTGAGTAATTTTCAGAACTTTGATTTGAATTCTCTATCATTTAACTCTAAAGAAGATTTTCTTGTAATTGGGATTTTTTTCCTGCAGATTTTTAATTTTCTTTCTGGATTATGTCATTTTTAGCCATGGTATTCAATTTCTTCTTCCTTCATAGCATTTGAAAGTATATTATTAAGAACCTTAATAAAAAATCAAAATTAAAAAAGTAAAATAAAAATATATAATAAAACATATCAAAATTTTAAGAATTATGACAAAAAGAAAATCACAGAAAGCAGAGTTAAAACAAGAAAATCTAAAATAGCTAAAAACTTAAATAAATAAGAATAAAAATATAAAAATTAAAGAAAATGAAATTCTAAAGAGAAAAATTAGAAGTAAAAAATAAAAAAAGAAAAAGAAACTTTGGTTTTAAGAGGTTTTTTTCCAGTAGGTGTCACTGTATTACAAGTTTTAGCTCTGTGAAATTCCTGATCTTTCTTCTACTGAGATGTTGCTGTTGCAATGATGTAAGTAGAGTCACAGTAGCATTGGTGGGTAGGCTGTGTTGTGACTGCTTTACTGCTTTGGCTTTTTGTCTTTGGTCTTCCAGCTTTACTGTTGTAGCAATGGTGATCTGAGCCTTCCTCGTGTTTCTCCCCATGTCTCAACAGACCAGGAACCAGAGGTGGAACACCTTTGTTCTTCAAAGGAAAGAGTAGCTCTTGAGAGTTAGCTGTGGGGTTTGTCTCTGCCACACTCTGTATCACGAGGTAAGGGAGAGGGATCTGGGAGGCTGGTGGGTTGCACTTTAGTTTTTTTTTGTCTTTGGATGCTTTGGTTATTTTTCCCCCTCTGACTCTCTATCTCACTGCTCCTGCTGGAAGGATGAGTCCCAGTCACTCAAGGTTTCCCTTTATGTACCTCCTCAGACAAAACACAGATAGCCTGAGCTTCATCCCTCCTTGTAGTTCAGCAGAGAAAAAAAAAACAAAAATGAACAGTCACTCTGAGTTTGTCTATTCTCCAGAGGTTATCATAAATGTGTTTTATCTTCTGTCCCTTCCCCTTCAGCCCATCCCACCTTTAATGAATCTTTCAAACAGGCCTGTGAGCCCAGCTGGGGTTTCTTCACTGTACTGTATTTGTTTAATTTGTTGAAATTTCAAGGGGAGAGATCAGGAGTATCTCTCACACTGGTATTATGTGGTCGTCATCCATCAAACTTTGGTTAAAAGTTATATAATTGAGTTCCTTGTTATGTCTTGAAGTTGTTCATATAGTTAAACTCATTTTGTTAGGCAAAAAGTAGCTTCCATTTTTTCTCTGAGGGAGCAGTACAGTATATCATCTTTATAAAATGAGCTCATTTCAAACTTTAATTCTTTATTATTTTATTATTTTTTATTATTTTTTATTTATTCATTTTTAGAGAGGAGAGACAGAGAGAGAAGAGGGGAGGAGCAGGAAGCATCAACTCCCATATGTGCCTTGACCAGGCAAGTCCAGGGTTTTGAACTGGCGACCTCAGCATTTCCAGGTCAACGCTTTATCCACTGTGCCACCATAGGTCAGGCCATGAGCTCATTTCAAGACACATAAAACTTCCCCTAGCTTTCCAGGTTTTATATCTCAGAAAATACTCTCAAGAATTTTTTTTAAGTTCTTTCAATTGATTCAAAAAAAAAACCCCAAACAAACACATAATTGAAGTAATTAAGGTCAGGAATTATTAAATATCTTAGACATAATTGTAAGTCAGTAAGTAACATGGCCGTAGCTTTCCTTCTACCTGACTACCTCTTTCCTTTGGTACAAGTTGATTTAGAATGGACCAGAAGTGTCCTGTTCAAGTTATTGAACTTGACTAATTTTACTACATGTGTGAAAATTGCATTGCAAGTATGTCTGGAGAGGATTATATAATTAAAGGTGCAAAATTATTCCTAACTACTTTGAAATCCAATTATTATTTTTACTTCAAGGCATAAAAAGAATCATGCAGGTTGGAACTTGGTCATTTGTGAGACACATTTTGTGTTTTTCAGTAAACATAAAAATCCATTTAACCCATGTACTTTCTCTATTTTTTTCTCTTAAAATTTGTATTTATTTTCCTTTTTTAAAATTAAGATAATTTCTTGACCTGTGCTGGAGCAGTAGATAAAGCATTGACCTGGAGTGTTGAGGTCGCCAGTTCCAAACCCTGAGCTTGCCTGATCAAGGCACATATGTGAGATGATACTTCCTGCTCTTCCCTCCTTCTCTTTATCATTCTCTTTCTCTCTCTCTCTAAATAAATAAATAAATAAATAAATAATATAATTTTTTTAAATAAAATTAAGATAATTGACATGAAACATTATATTTATTTCAGGTGTACAACATAATGATTTGATACTTAGATATATTGTGACATGATCACCTGAATTATAATTAGGAAACAATTTTTTTTTCTGTTGCATGAGGTTTTAGAACTGTTTTTATATATATCTGCATCGCTGATTCCAAATCTGAAATTCTTTTTTTGGTGTATGCTCTAGTTTTTATGCAATTTTAATTTCTTTTTGTTACAGTTAATGACATGCATTGGTTTTTAAATTGGAGTTAAAGGGCAATAACTCTTGGATTGAACATAACCACAAGGCAATTAATGTTTTACAAACATCACTTTGACATAATTGTAGTTGTTTTTAAATGTACAAAATTATTATCTGATAAAAACACCCTCTTCTTCTGATTCCAAGCAGTAATTAACCCCTCATCAGTTTAGCCAACCCGAATTGAATGACTTAGTAAGATATTTGGGCCTATTAGAGAAAGCAGCTGAGTTATTAGCCTCTAGGCTTCATGAAAAGAATGTACTTCACCAGTCAGCTAAAGTATCCCATTTCAGAAAGTGTGAGCAAATTTTTGTGGACTTTTTTTTTCAAAGACAAACACTTTGTTTACTGTCATGATATCAGTAGTCTTCTTAGGCAGCTAGGTATTACCACTTATAGTCCAACAGAATTATGGCTATTTCCTGACAGCTCTAACCAGAGTCTGAAATGTGTTCTCCTACACAACGTTAATGTTTAAGCAGCAGATGCAATTGGTTATTCAACTCATCTGTGATAATATTGTAATGACATAAAAATTGTCCTCGACTTTCTGAAGTATGAGGAGCATAACTGGATCATTTGTGTGGATCTCAAAATGGTAAATTTCCTGCTAGGACAACAGAGTGGTTTCACAAAGTAAAACTTTTCTGTGTTTGTGGGACAACTGAGCTCGGGAGAAACACTGGACACAGAAGGAGTGCCCAAAACGTGAAGCTCTGGAAGTAGAGGTACAAAATATTGTGAATGAACCTGTAGTTAATCGAGACAGGATCATTTTCCCCCCACTTCACATCAAACTTGGTTTAATGAAGTAGTTTGTTCAGGCTTTGAATAGAGAAAGTGAATGCTTTCAACATATTATTTCTGCTTTTCCTGCCTTGTCTTTCATGAAGATAAAAGCAGGTGTATTCAACAGACCTCAAATTCGAACCCTCATATGTAATGAAGAATTTGCCAGGAAGAAAAATATGGAGGAGAAAGCAGCATGGCAGTCTTTTGTGGCAGTTTCAAAGAACTTCCTTGGCAACAAAAAATCAGAAAACTATGAACTTCTGGCTCAAAGGATGCTGTTGTCTTTCTGTGAGATTAGATGTAACATGAGCGTTAAGATTCACTTCCTAAACAGTCACCTTGATAAGTTTCCCAAAAATCTTGGAGCTGTTAGTGATGAGCAGACAGACTACTGCTGGAGCATCATACTAGATTTTCCTTAACAAGTACAAAAACGCAAGAGCTACAAACGCAAATTTTTGCCTGAATGAAATTTAAATAAGTTTTGCGTAAATTTTGTGATTAAAATAAGTGTTTTAATATGTTCTATTTCAAAATTTTAGACAAATACTGATGCAATTATATCTCTTAGTGTATGAGTATATTTACTGCATTATATAAGTTATTATATTTTCACAAAGATGATGCCCAAGAAGACATCCTACTTCATTATATTACACTAAATGTTGAAAATTTTATAAGATGAAAACCTAAAATCTTGAATTAAAAAAAACCTGTAGCTTACAGAGAAAAACTAATGTCAGATTTGAGATTAGCACACTCGAATTAAGTAAGAACAAGTGTTTTGTGGATGCAACAAAAATTTTGTTCCCCAGTGATCACCACACATAATTACAAATCTTTTTCTTGTGATGAGAACTTTTAAGATCCATTCTCTTAGCCACTTTCAAATATGCAATCAATATAATATAAACCATGTTGTTAATTACATTCCTATAACTTATTTATTTTGTAACTAGAAGTTTGTTTCTCTTGATCTCCTTTACCCACTTTGCTCAACCTCTCTCCTCTGTCTTTGAAAACCACCTGAGATATATATTTTTTAATTCCTCTTACAAATGAAATCGTATGATATTTGTACTTCTCTAACTTGTTTCATTTAGCATAATACCTCTAGGTCCATCTATGTTGTCCCAAATGGCAATATTTTTTTTCCTTTTTGTGGTTAATATTCCATTCTCCCTGTGTGTGTTTTTTATCTATTTATCCATTGATAAGCACTTAGCTTGTTTCTATTATAAATGATGCTGCAATGAACATGAAAGTATATCTTTTCAAGTTAGTATTTTTGTTTCCTTTGGATAAATACCCAGAAGTAAAAGTTCTGGGTCATATTGTTTTTTTATTCTTAATTTTTTGAGGAGCCTCCATACTGTTTTCTATAGTAGTTGTATTAATTTATGTTTCCTACTAGTAGTGCACCAAGGTTCCATTTTCTCCACATCTTTGCCAACACTTGTTATATCTTATGCTTTTGATTATAGCTATTTTAACACGTATGAGGTGATATTTTATTTGTGGTTTTGATTTGCACCTCCCTGATGATTAGTGATGTGGAGCACCTTTTTATGTACCTGTTGGGCCATCTGTGTTTCTTCTTCGGAAAATTGTCTATTCGGACCTTCTGCCCATTTTTAAAATTGAATTGTTTCTATTTTTACTATTGATTTGTATGAGTACTTTATATATTTTAGAAAGAATACTGGGACCCTGATCATGTTCATCCCCTATTAGCTTGTAGAGCAGAGGTTCCATACTGGAAGAAGAAAACTAAAGAAACCAGAAGCTACTATCTCCATCCAATGTTCAAAATAATGGCTCAGGGGGAGAGTCAGTCCAAAACAACAGAAAGTTCTAAAGTGTTCCACAAAGGAAGGGACTTTTTGCAAAAATATGTGGAAATTCAAGCCTACATGTGCTCTCAAAAAGAGTGGAGATTTTGATAGTGAGCAACTAAGAAGTTGGTGACCCTTGGAGAGTAACAAGACAAAACATAGTCCATATTGTCTAACAGAGATAACACAGCTAAGAAGAGCCCTCCTGGAGTTAAAGCAAACTTCAAAGACTTGTATTGTGAAGCTAACTCTGTTGGAAGTAAATTGAATCTATCTATGCCTCCCCAAATTGTTGAAAACAGTAGAGAAATTATTCAGAAATTAGTGCAGCCTAACAAAAGGAGACAGACAGCTTAATAGAGATAGTAAGAAAAGAGACAAAGAGATCCACACTAAAACCACTACTATTTTAGGGTAACTGTGTTCATGCTTGAAGTTACACCATCTTAGGAGTGACAACAAATGCTTTGGTTGTATGATATGTGAATTATATATCAACAAGGTTAATTAAAAAGTGACAGAAATAAAAACAAAACCAACACATTTTTTTTCTTCCCTCAATAGTCATTTTAGAAGAACATGGGCATGCAATTATTTTGTGTTTATGGTTTATTTTTCTCTTATTTACCAAAGAAACCACAATGTGTGTGAAAAAAAGGTATATTTTGTGACAATTTTGCCAATTTAATTTTTCTCCCAGAGTATTTTGTGGTATTGTTACTTAGACAACTTCAGCAGGAATAGCAAGCACATCAAATAGGGAGACACAGAGAAATTAGTAAGATCTGATGAGTTTCATTTTTTATTCTATATCTGGTAGAATTCCAAGTCTTCTTAGGTGTTACTTCTATGTCTGTTTAAGATTACTTCAAAAGAAACCCTAGATTTAGATCAGAAAAGAAGAGGAAGTAACAAGGTTAATCATTTTGCAAAATATCTTTCACCTGGATGATGCAGAGAGATCTCAAATTTGATGTGTCCAAAATTTAGCTCATTATCTTCCTCCCACCTCCACCACCCCTACTCCTACTATATCTCTAATATTAGCAGAACACAAACCAGAAAATTGAAAGTCATTATAGATGATCTCTTCTCTATCAGCCACACATCTAACCATGCATTCATCAGTCTACCTCGCAAAAAATTCCACATCTCTCTGTTTACTTTTACTTCTCTTACTGACCTAGCTCAGGCCCTCATCAACTATTCCTTGGATCTTTATAACCCAAAATCCTTTGACCACTACTTTTAGACTTATCCCCATCTGATTTGTATTTACAAAGGATCAAAACCAAGTTTCTCTTGACTATGCTATTTCATCTGTCTGGATTGAACTTGCATGTATTTAGAGGAAGAGAGAGAGACAGAAACATCAATCTGTTCCTGTATGTGCCTTGACCAGAATCAAACCAGAAACTTTTATGCTTCAGGATGTTACCCTAACAAATTGAGCTACCCAGACAAGCCTAAAGTGCCCATATTTTTCAACTCATTAAATTATCTTCATTCCTTCAGAATCAATTCAGAAGTTATCTCCTCTAGGCAGCCTTCCGCGGTAACTGGGCTGCACTAATGGCCATTTCTCTGTTCTCCAACAATTATTCTTGCATGTCCCATCTCTTCACTCTACTGAAAGTTTTAATTAACTTAGAGGTGTTCCCCATTAGAATATGAGTTCCTTAAGGACATGGACTGTATGTTATTTTTCTTATATCTTTAGTTCTTAGCACAGGGCTTTACCCAGAGGAGACATTTAATATATGTGCTGAAAGAGCAAATCACAAGTTGTTGTTCAGTAAATATTTATCTGACTTAAACTTTTTAATATTAGATACTTGATAATGCAGTTGGTCATATGTACCTCCTTTAGGCCCCAAGAGTTTTCCTCTACCACCGGGGTTCTCACATTTTATTTTTATTACTTCTTCTTGTTTATTTACTTGTATGACTCCTCACTAAGTGGTTTCAGCTCCTGGAATGAAGCACCCAGGTCTTGCTCACTATGAAACCTATGGTGCAGAGCCTACTCAGTATGCACAGCAAAAGTACACTCTGGGTAAGTGAGCAGAAGTAAAAGGAAAGAATATGCTGGGCATGCATAGTTCTTTTGTCCTATTGCACAAACCAGATGGATTGTGGAGAAACTGGCAGTGTTGAACTCCCTCTAATACAAACAAAATTCCAGAAAAATGAAAGATCCCACCAACAATGATTACCAGATAATCTAGATTAAAATTGTGATACTCAATTTTCACTATGATCCAGTTGTTGCCACAGAAAGCTTTTGGAAGTGATTTCCTTCCTTGGAAACTACTAAATAGAGGCAATGACAGAAACTAGAGAGAGGCACTGCAACAGCACAGCACTGATTTGGAGTTGCCCATGCTCAGCCATGGTGAACTGCACTTTTTTCTGGACATTGTTATTGATGCCCTTGTAACACGTCTCCATCAAGCAGTTTTCAAAGTTCCAAAGACAGCAGAAAACTTTAATGCTGTGAGGACTGGGGAAAAAATATTTGGTTGTAGAAGTTACTGCTTTCAAGTAATTACTCCAGGATTTATGTGCCAGAGTGGTGTCTTTGCACGTGATAATTATACAGATGGCAAGGCTACTTATGGGGAGAATTTTGATGAGAATTTCATTCTGAATTTTGATATGACTTGCATCATACAGATCATGGCATCTTTTTATTATTAATTTATTTATTGTGCTTACATAGATTCTAGTGCCTCCCCAAAAGTATCCCCCCCGGTATTCCCAACATCTCCCTGACACCCTCCCAACAGCTTTCTCCCTCTTTCCCTCAGGTTATATTCCATTCCTAGGTTTACATTGTTCCTTGGACTCCTCAAATGAGTGAGGTCATATAATATTTTTCTATCTCTGTTTGGCTTATTTCACTCAACATAATAGTTTCCAGGTCCATCTATCCTTCTGCAAAAGGTAGTATTTCCTTCTTCGTCATAGCCCCATAGTATTTCATTATATATATAGGTACCACAGCTTTTTAATCCACTTGTCCACTGATCGACACTTAGACTGTTTCCAGATCTTCACTATTGTGCACAATGCTGCCATAAACATGGGGGTGCATTTCTTTTTTCAGTCAGTGATATGGTGTCCTTGGAATATATTCCTATAAGTGGGATGGCTGGGTCAAAGGAAAGATCCATTTCTAATTTTTTGAGCAATTTCCATACTGTTTTCCACAGTGACTGCACCAGTCTGCATTCCCACCAGCAGTGCAGGAGGGTTCCCTTTTCTCCACATCCTCACCAGCACTTATTCTGTGTTGTTTTGTTGATGAGCGCCATTCTGATTGGTGTGAGAAGATATCTCATTGTGGTTTTAATTCTCAAATGATTAGTGATGTTGAACATTTTTTCATATGTCTGTTGGCCATCTGTGTGTCCTCTTTGGAGAAGTGTCTATTCATTTCTTTTGCCCATTTTTTTTTAAATTTTATTTTTTTAATGGAGTGACATCAATAAATCACGATACATATATTAAAAGATAAGTCCAGGTTATCTTGTCGTTCAATTATGTTGCATACCCACCACCCAAAGTCAGATTGTCCTCTGTCACCTTCTATCTTGTTTTCTTTGTGCTCCTCCCCACCTCCTATCCCTCTCCCATTACCCCCTCCCCCCCGTAACCACCACACTATTATCAATGTCTTTTATTTTCACTATTATGTCCCACCTACGTATGGAATAATAAAGTTCCTGGTTTTTTCTGATTTTTTTTCCCACCATTTTGCTGTAAATGTTCCGATGTCATCATTTCTTATGGCTGAGTAGTATTCCATAGTGTATATGTGCCACATCTTCTTTATCCAGTCATCTATTGATGGGATTTTTGGTTGTTTCCATGTCCTGGCCACTGTGAACAATGCTGCAATAAACATGGGGCTGCATGTGTCTTTACATATCAATGTTTCTGAGTTTTTGGGGTATATACCCAGTAGAGGGATTGCTGGGTCATAAGGTAGTTCTATTTTCAGTTTTTTGAGGAACCACCATACTTTCTTCCATAATGGTTGTACTACTTTACATTCCCACCAACAGTGTATGAGGGTTCCTTTTTCTCCACAGCCTCTCCAAAATTTGCTATTACCTGTCTTGCTAATAACAGCTAATCGAACAGGTGTGAGGTGGTATCTCATTGCCGTTTTGATTTGCATTTCTCTAATAGCTAAAGAAGATGAGCATCTTTTCATATATCTGTTGGCCATTTGTATTTCTTCCTGGGAGAAGTGTCTATTCATATCCTCTTCCCATTTTTTTATTGGATTGTTTGTTTGTTTGTTGTTGAGTTTTATGAGTTCTTTGTATATTTTGGAAATTAGGCCCTTATCTGAGCTGTTGTTTGAAAATATCATTTCCCATTTAGTTGGCTTTCTGTTTATTTTGTTATCAGTTTCTCTTGCTGAGCAAAAACTTCTTAGTCTGATGTAGTCCCATTCATTAATTTTTGCCTTCACTTCTCTTGCCATTGGAGTCAAATTCATAAAATGCTCTTTAAAACCCAGGTCAATGAGTTCAGTACCTATACATTCTTCTATGTACTTAATTGTTTCAGGTCTTATGTTTAGATCTTTGATCCATTTTGAGTTAATCTTTGTACAGGGGGAGAGACTGTAGTCCAGTTTCATTCTTTTGCATGTGGCTTTCCAGTTTTTCCAGCACCATTTATTGAAGAGGCTTTCTTTTCTCCATTGTGTGTTGTTGGCCCCTTTATCAAAAATTATTTGACTATATATATGTGGTTTTATTTCTGGACTTTCTATTCTGTTCCATTGGTCTGAGTGTCTATTTTTCTGCCAATACCATGCTGTTTTGATTGTCGTGGCCCTACAATATAGTTTGAAGTGAGGTATTGTAATGCCCCCAGCTTCATTCTTTTTCTTTAGGATTACTTTGGCTATTCGGGGTTTTTTATAGTTCCATATAAATCTGATGTTTTTTGCTCTATTTCTTTAAAAAACGTCATTGGAATTTTGATGGGAATTGCATTAAATTTGTATATTGCTTTGGGTAATATAGCCATCTTGATTGCATTTATTCTTCCTAGCCAAGAACAAGGTATATTCTTCCATCTCATTATATCTTTTTCGATTTCCCTTAACAATAGTTTATAGTTTTCATTATATAAGTCCTTTACATTCTTTGTTATGTTTATTCCTAAGTATTTTATTTTTTTTGTTGCAATAGTGAAGGGGATTATTCTTTTGAGTTCCTTCTCAGTTGTTTCATTGTTGGCATATAGAAAGGCTATTGACTTCTGTATGTTAATTTTGTATCCTGTGACCTTACTGTATTGGCTTATTGTTTCTCGTAGTCTTTTTGTGGATTCTTTGGGGTTTTTGATGTATAAAATCATATCATCTGCAAAAAGTGATACCTTTACTTCTTCTTTTCCGATATGGATGCCTTTTATTTCTTTGTCTTGTCTGATTGCTCTGGCTAGAACCTCTAGTACCACATTAAATAGGAGTGGAGAGAGTGGACAACCCTGCCTTGTTCCTGATTTAATGCGGAAAGCCTTCAGTTTAGTGCCATTTAATATGATGTTAGCTGATGGTTTATCATATATGGCCTTTATCATGTTGAGATATTTTCCTTCTATACCCATTTTGTTGAGAGTCTTAAACATAAAATTGTGTTGTATTTTATCGAAAGCCTTTTCTGCATCTATTGATAAGATCATGTGGTTTTTGTTCTTTGTTTTGTTGATATGGTGTATTACGTTAACAGTTTTACGTATGTTGAACCATCCTTGAGATTCTGGGATGAATCCCACTTGATCATGATGTATTATTTTTTTAATATGTTGTTGTATTTGATTTGCTTGTATTTTGTTTAGTATTTTAGCATCTGTATTCATTAGAGATATTGGTCTGTAGTTTTCTTTTTCTGTGCCATCCTTGCCTGGTTTTGGTATGAGGGTTATGTTGGCCTCATAAAATGTGTTTGGAAGTATTGCTTCTTCTTCAATTTTTTGGAAGACTTTGAGTAGAATAGGAACCAAGTCTTCTTTAAATGTTTGATAAAATTCGCTGGTATAGCCGTCAGGTCCTGGACTTTTATTTTTGGGGAGGTTTTTCATGGTTTTTTCTATTTCTTCTCTACTGATAGGTCTGTTTAGGCTTTTTGCTTCTACTTGACTCAGTCTAGGAAGGTTGTATTGTTCTAGGAATTTATGCATTTCTTCTAGGTTGTTGAATTTAGTGGCATAAAGTTTTTCATAGTATTCTACAATAATTCTTTGTATATCTATGGTGTCCGTGGTGATTTCTCCTCTTTCATTTTGGATTTTGTTTATATGAGTTCTTTCTCTTTTTTCCTTGGTAAGTCTTGCCAAGGGTTTGTCAATTTTGTTGATCTTTTCAAAGAACCAGCTCCTTGTTCTATTAACTTTTTCTATAGTTTTTCTGTTATCTAATTCATTTATTTCTGCTCTGATTTTTATTATCTCCTTTCTTTGTCTGGTTTTGGGTTGTCTTTGTTCTTCTTTTTCTAGTTCCATAAGGTGGGAAGTTAAGTGGTTCACTTGGGCTCTCTCTTGTTTGTTCATATATGCCTGAAGTGATATGAACTTCCCTCTTATCACTGCTTTTGCTGCATTCCATAGATTCTGATATGTCGTATTGTCATTTTCATTAGTCTGTATATATCTTTTGATCTCTGCACTTATTTCTTCTTTGACCCATTCATTTTTTAAAAGTATGTTGTTTAGTTTCCACATTTTTGTGGGATTTTTTTCCTCTTTTTTGCAGTTGAATTCTAGTTTCAAGGCTTTATGATCAGAAAATATGCTTGGTGCAACTTCAATTTTTCTGAATTTGCTGATGTTGTTTTTGTGGCCCAACATATGGTCAATTCTTGAGAATGATCCATGTACACTGGAGAAAAATGTATACTCAGTCACTTTGGGATGAAATGTCCTGTAGATGTCTATCATATCCAGGTGCTCTAGTGTTTTGTTTAAGGCCAATATTTCTTTGTTGATTCTCAGTTTGGATGACCGATCTAGAGCCGACAGCGGTGTATTGAGGTCTCCAAGTATGATAGTGTATTTGTCAGTTTTTGTTTTAAGATCAATAAGTAGCTGTCTTATATATTTTGGTGCTCCTTAGTTTGGTGCATATATATATTAAGAATTGTTATGTCTTCTTGATTCAGTGTCCCCTTAGCCATTATGAAATGGCCATTTTTGTCTCTGAGTACTTTTTCTGTCTTGTAGTCAGCATTATCTGATATGAGTATTGCTACACCTGCTGTTTTTTGGATGTTATTTGCTTGGAGTATTGTTTTCCAGCCTTTCACTTTGAATTTGTTTTTATCCTTGTTACTTAGATGAGTTTCCTGTAGGCAGCATACAGTTGGATTTTCTTTTTTAATCCATTCTGCTACTCTGTGCCTTTTTATTGGTGAGTTTAATCTGTTTACATTTATTGTAATTATTGATACTTGTGAGTTCCCTATTGCCATTTTATATCTTGCTTTCTGTTAGATTTGTGTCTTCTTTGATTCTTCTCTTTCGTTTTTCTATCTTTCGTTTTTATTTGGTTGTATTCCATACATCATTCCTCTGTTGCTATCTTTTTTATCTCATCTGCTTCTGTGGTGGTTTTTTCAATGGTGGTTACCTTTGAGTAATGAAAAGGGTCCCTACCCTGTTCATTGTAGCGAACTATTTTGTGAGTACTTTTGCACTCCATCGTCCTTTGCTACTGTTATTCTCCATCTTCTCCCCCTCTTTCTTTTTGTTGTTGTCACAGTTTAAATTTGGTTTTATTGTGTACTTCTTGGAGCTTTTACTGGTGGCTCTGTTTTTTTTTTTTTTTTTTTTTTTGTTCTTTGTATCTGATTGGAGAACCCCCTTTAGTAATTCCTGGAGTGGGGGTTTTCTGATGATAAATTCCTTCATCTTTTCTGTATGTGTGAATGTTTTTATTTCCCCTTCATATTTGAAGGATAGCTTTGATGGGTATAGTATTCGTGCTGAAAGTTCCTCTCTTTCAGGACTTTAAATATTGGGGTCCACTCTCTTCTAGCTTGTAGAGTTTCTGCTGAGAAATCTGAAGATAATCTAATGGGCCTTCCTTTATATGTTGTATTCTTCTTTTCTCTGGCTGCCTTGAGAATTTTTTCTTTGCTGTTGGTTTGTGTCAGTTTCATTATGATATGCCTTGGAATAGGTTTGTTGGGGTTAAGAA
This sequence comes from Saccopteryx bilineata, assembly GCF_036850765.1. Classification (NCBI taxonomy): domain Eukaryota; kingdom Metazoa; phylum Chordata; class Mammalia; order Chiroptera; family Emballonuridae; genus Saccopteryx; species Saccopteryx bilineata. Next base: position 1,367,758 of record NC_089502.1, read on the forward strand.
AACTTGGAGTTCTGTTTGCTTCTTGAACTTGAGGCTTTAGTTCTTTCCACAGACTTGTGAAGTTCTCATCTATTATTTGTTTGAGTATGTTCCCCATTCCATTTTTTCTCTATTCTCCCTCTGATATACCTATTATTCTTATAATATTCTTTTTGATGGAGTCAGATAATTCTTGTAGGGCTATCTCAATTTTTTTAATTTTTGAGTCTCTTTCTTCTTCTCTCTGTTGTGCCTCAAGTTGCTTGTCTTCTATTTCACTAATTCTCTCTTCTATATGACCTGTTCTATTAGTTAAGCTTGTTACTTCGTTTTTCAGCTCGTGAATTGAGTTTTTCATCTCTGTTTGATTTGTTTTTATAGTTTCAATTTCCTTGGACATATATTCTTTGTGTTCATTGAGTTGTTTTCTGAGCTCCCTAAATTGCCTTTCTGTGTTTTCTTGTATATCTCGGAGGATTTTTAGGATTTCTATCTTGAATTCTCTGTCATTTAGCTCCAAGGTTTCCAATATATTAAATTTTTTCTCCATAGATTTTTCCTCATCTAGCTGTGTTACGTCTCTTTCTTTTGTATCCACGATATTCAATTTTCTCTTCCTTAATGGCATCTGAGGGTGGTTTTGTTGATAGTATTAATGAGATTTAATAAAGAATAAAAAGTTAAAAAAATAACAAAATAAAAAAAATAAAAAATCAAAAAAAGTTGTTTTTTTTTAAAAAAAATTAATAATGAAATAAAGAAAAATAAAATAAAATAAAAATTTTTAAAAAAGGAAATTATACTCCCCCTCCTTTTTTCCTCTCCTCTCCTCTCCTCTCCCCTCTTTCTTGAGAAAATCTTTTGGTGAACTGTGAATTATAACAAACAATGCCTGTGACGGAGGGCCTGAATTGGGGAAAAGTAATAAAGGGGCAAAAAAAAAAAAGAAAAAAAGAAAAAAGAAAAAAAAAAGAGTGTATGGACCCACAAAAAGCAAATAAGGAAAAAATTTGGGTCAAGAATAAAATGATTTGCTTTTAGGTGTTGGTTGTCTAAGAGTTGTGATGAGAGGAATAAGAGGAAAATGGAAAAATGGGGGGACAAATTAAAAAATTACTATTGTATTTAGTGGAACAAGAACTAGATAATATGGAGAGCCAGGGATGGGAGCACTGCTAGTGAGTTAAAAAGGTGAAGTAAAAGCCCCCGAAAATGCCACAAACATAAGTTTGAATCCCAGATAAGATAATTTGTTTGTTATTGAGGTTTGAATGAGAGGAGATGTAAATTGAAAGGAAGAAACTAATATAGAGGGAGAAAAGAAAGAGAGAGAGAGAAAAAAAAGAGGGAACCACTAAAAGAAGAAAAAAGAAAGGAGAGAGAGTTAAGGGTTTTGGAGTGCAACTCTCATAGAAAGAAAGGAAGAGAAAAGATAATGGGAAATGTAACACTTATGGGTAGTGTAGTTCAAGGAGAGGAGAGAGTAAGACCGGCAGAGAGTTAATCGGCCAAATTGGAGGAGGAAAAAAAAGTATGAAGAATGACGATAAGAGAAACAAACGAACAAATATAATAAAATGGGATAGGTTATAAAGTCTGCAGATTATTCTTGATTTTGAGAGGTTATCTTCTTGCTTTTTCTTTTCTCTCCCTCTTCCTGGTCGGTGACTCTGTACCCCGGGTTCTGCCCCTTTGGCCTGCTCAGGTAGAGGTTTGCAGTTGATAAGTCTCTATGGCAATGTCATGTATTATGCTTTAGTCTCGTTGGCAGTCGAGGCTCATTAGCATTTATAGGCTCTGACAGTGAGAGAGTCCGTGTTCCTGGAGCCTTTCTCCTAGTCTTTCCTTCCTCAATTAGTTACCTGATAATCCAGCTATGGGGTTGCTGCTGCCTCTGCCTGGATAGTAAGAGGCTCAAAGAGCTGGCAACTCCCCACTCTATTTCCACTCCGCACAGCGCTCTGGGTAAGGCTCAGTCAGTCAGAGCTGCTAGCATAATCAGGCGGGCTTTCCGCCCACTCAAAGACCTCTGGCTCTGTCACTCTATCCAGTAACACAGGCCGGCGCCCACTTCTGGGGCGCTTGGAGGAAACTGTCACTCACTGTCTGCGACCAGGATATCCGGCCAGCAGTATCATGCTCTGAGTGAAACCCCCAACCGCAGGGAAAAGTTGCAGCGTTGGAATTGAGTCTCGCTCCATCCCCGTGCGCGGCTTTTGCAAGGCGCTGGGGCGGCCCGAGATTCCGCTTTGGCCCACACTAAGGCCCCTGACTCTGCCCCTCTGTGCGATAACACGGGCGCGCACTGCCAAGGCACTCAGAGGAATCTCTCATTCACTATCTGCGCGCGCGTACCAGGATATGAGGCCGGCCGCGTTTCCCTCTGAGTGAATCCCCCTCCAGCACGGAAAATCTCCACCGTTGGAATTAGTTCTCACTCCCTCCTATGTGTGGCTTTCCCAGGGCACTGGGGCTGCCCAGAGACTCTGCCCTCGGCCCGTAGAAAGGCCTCTGACCCTGCCTCTCCATGGGGCAACACGGGCACCCACTCTCGGGGCCTAGGAAGAAATCTCTCGCCCACTAACTGCGCGCACGCCGACCAGGAGACCAGGTAAAATGGCCACTCTGCTTGTCTTTCTTTGTTTGGGTTTGGCGCGAGTGTTAGCTTGTATTACCCGGGTTGCCACAGGATCAGTTTTTCCTCGGCTTGGATCTCTGTGACACAGCCTGATTCGGCCGTTTGTGCCGCGGCCTGGATCTATTCACCCTCTTTGCCCGCCTCAGTTTCTATATTCACAGTTACCAGAGAAAGCCGCCCTGTTTAGGTTAGTGAGGAAGGCGGAGCATTTCTTACTCCCTATTTCCTTCGGGGTTTGGTTATATATTTAGCCAATTTTTCACTCGACCATACCTTTAGGTGTATTGCACAGCATCTGGAGGCTCCAAGTATAGGTTTTTCTGTTTCTGATTGAAGATCTTGTTGAGTTTTGGGGGAGATTTATCGGTATCGCTTCCTACCCCGCCATTGCTCTGACGTCATCTCCGAGCATTTTTTTCATATGCCTATTGGCCATCTGTATATCCTTTTTGGAGAAGTGTCTATTCATTTCTTTTGTCCATTTTTGGATTGGATTTTTTGTCTTTCTGGTGTTGAGATTTACAAGTTCTTTATAAATTTTGGTTATTAACCCCTTATCAGACATACTGTCAAATATGTTCAGCCATTGTGTAGTTTGTCTTTTTATTCTGTTCTTATTGTCTTAGGCTGTGCAAAAGCTTTTTAGTTTGATATAGACCCATTTATTCATCCTGTCTTTTATTTCCCTTGCCCGTGGAGATGAATCGGCAAATATATTGCTCCGACAGATGTCCGAGAGCTTACTGCCTATGTTTTCTTCTAAGATGCTTATGGTTTCTCACCTTACATTTAAGTCTTTTATCCATTTTGAGTTTATTTTTGTGAATGCTGTAAGTTGGTGGTCTAGTTTCATTTTTTTGCAGGTTGCTGTCCAATTATCCCAACACCATTTGTTAAAGAGGCTGTCTTTACTCCATTGTATTTCCTTACCTCCTTTGTCAAATATCAATTGTCCATAGAACTGTGGGTTTATTTCTGGGTTCTCCATTCTGTTTCATTGATCTATGTGCCTGTTCTTATGCCAGTACCAGGCTGTTTTGAGTACAATGTCCTTGTAGTATAGCTTGATATCAGGAAGTGTGATACCTCCCCCTTATTCTTCCTTTTCAAGATTGCTGAGGCTATTCGTGTTCTCTTTTGGTTCCATATAAATTTTTAGAATATGTGATCTATATCTTTAAAGTGTTTCATTGGTATTTTAATTGGTATTGCATTGAATTTATAAATTACTTTGGGTAATATAGACATTTTAATGATGTTTATTCTTCTTAACCATGAGCATGGTATATGCTTCCACTAGTTAGTATCTTCCTTGGTTTCTTTTATCAATGTTTCATAATTTTCCAAGTACAAGTGTTTAGTCTCTTTGCTTAACTGTACTCCTAGGTACTTTATTTTTTTGATTGTAATAGTGAAGGGGATTGTTTCCTTAATTTCTCTTTCTGACTGTTCATTGTTGGTGTATAAAAATGTTTCTGATTTCTGAGTATTAATTTTATATCCTGCCACCTTACTGAATTCATTTATCAGGTCCAGGAGTTTTTTGACTGAGACTTTAGGATTTTTGATATACAATATTATATCATCTGCAAATAATAATAGCTTTACTTCTTCTTTTCCAACTTGAATGCTTTTTATTTTTTCTTCTTGTCTGATTGCTGTGGCGAAGACTTCCAGGACTATGTTGAATAAGAGTGGTGAAAGGCGGCACCCCTGCCTTGTTCCTGATATTAAGGGGATTGCTTTTAATTTTTGTCCATTGAGTATGATGTTGCCTGTGGGTTTCTCATAGATGGCTTTTATCATGTTGAGGTATGTTTCCTGTATTCCCACTTTGCTGAGAGTTTTGATCATGAATGCATGCTGGATTTTATCAAATGCTTTTTCTGCATCTATTGAAATTATCATGTGGTTTTTCTCCTTCCTTTCATTTATGTGATGAATAACATTGATAGATTTGCGAATCTTGTACCAGCCTTGCCTCCTCAGAATAAATCCCACTTGATCATGGTGTATGATTTTTTTTCATATATTGTTGGATCTGGTTTGTTAATATTTTGTTGAGGATTTTAGCATCTAAATTCATCAGGGATATTGGCCTATAATTTTCTTTTTTTGTGTTGTCTTTGCCTGGTTTTGGAATCAGAATTATGCTCGCCTCATAAAAGGAGTTTGGAAGTCTTCCTTCCTCTTGAATTTTTAAAAATAGATTGAGAAGGATAGGAGTTAGTTCCTCTTTGAATAGTTGGTAGAATTCACTTGTGAAGCCATCTGGTCCAGGACTTTTCTTTGTTGGGTGTTTTTGATAATTGTTTTGATCTCATTTGTTGTAATTGGTCTATTTAGGTTTTCTGATTCTCCCAGGCTGACTTTTTGAAGATTGTATGTTTCAAGGAATTTTTCCATTTCATCTAGGTTGTCTAGTTTTTTGGCATACAGAACTCATAGTATTTTCTTACAATCTTTTGTATTTCTGTTGTGACAGGTGTTATTTCTACCCTCTCATTTCTAATTTTATTTATTTGAGTCCTCTCTCTCTTTTTCTTGGTGAGTCTGGTTAAAGGTTCATCAATCTTGTTTACCTTTTCAAAAAACCAGCTCCTAGTTTCATTGATCCTCTATATTGTTTCTTTAGTCTCTATGTCATTTATTTCTGCTCTGATCTTTATTATTTCCTTCCTTCTACTACATTTGGGCTTTACTTGCTGTTCTTTTTCTAATTCTTTTAGATGCAGGGTTAAGTTGTTTATTTGAGCTTTTTCTAGCTTCTTAAAGTGTGCCTGTAGTGCTAGGAACTTTCCTCTCAGGACTGCTTTTGCTGTGTCCCATAAATTTTGAGTTGTTGTATGCTCATTATCATTCGTTTCTAGGAATTTTTTATTTCTTCTCTGACCTCATTCTTATCCATTCATTATTTAACAACTTGCTATTTAGTTTTCATGTGTTTGAGAATTTTTGAGCTTTTCTGTTGTGGTTGATTGATTTCTAGTTTCATTCCATTGTGATCAGAGAAAGTGTTTGATATGATTTCAATCTTCTTAAATTTGTTGAGACCACTTTTGTGCCCTAACATGTGGTCTATCCTAGAGAATGTACCAAGAGCACTTGAAAAAAATATATATTCTGCTGCTTTAAGGTGAAAGGTTATGTAGATATCTATTAAATCGAGTTGATCTAGTGTGTCCTTTAAGTCTGCTGTTTCTTTGTTAATTTTCTTTCTTGAGGATCTATCTAGTGATGTTGGTGGGATATTAAAATCCTCTACTATTATAGTGTTGTTGCTGATCTCGCTCTTTATATTCATCAAAGCCTGCTTTATATATTTACGTGCTTCTATATTAGGTGCATAGATACTTATAATTGTTATATTGTAGATACTTATATACTTATAATTGTTGGATTGCTCCCTTTATCATTATGTATTGGCCTTCTTTATCTCTTACTATATTCTTTGTTTTAAAGTCCATTTTGTCTGATACAAGTATTGCTACCGCAGCTTTTTTTTTTCATTTCCATTTGCATGAAATGTTTTTTTCCATCCTTTTACCTTCAAACTATGTGCATCTTTTGTTTTAAGGTGTGTCTCTTCTAGACAGCATATGTACAGGTCCTGTTTTCTTATCCATGCAGCTATCTTATATCTTTTGATTGGATCATTTAATCCATTTAAATTTAAGGTTATTATTATTTTTTTATATATATATAAATAAATTTTTATTTTAATGGGGTGACATCAATAAATCAGGGTACATACATTCAAAGAAAACATTTCCAGGTTATCTTGTCATTTAGTTATGTTGCATACCCATCACCCAAAGAGAGATCGTCCTCTGCCACCCTTCATCCAGTTCTCTCTGTACCCCTCCCCCTCCCCTCCCCCTCTCCCTCCTTCCCTCCCCCCAACCCCCATAGCCACCACACTCCTGTTCATGCCTCTCAGTCTCGCTTTTATGTCCCACTAATGTATGGAATCCTGCAGTTCCTGTTTTTTTCTGATTCGCTTATTTCACTCCGCACAATGCTACCAAGACTCCACCATTCCACAATAAGTGATCCAATGTCACCATTTCTCCTAGCTGAATAATATACCATGGTGTATATGTGCCCCATCTTCTTCATCTAGTCCTCTATTTTTTTTACAGTGATTAAAAGCCTTTAAGCAAACTCTTGGCCAATACAGCAAGAATCCATAAATGAGTAGTGTCCTTAACATGTTCCCCAAGTCCAAGTTGGCCCCATCACCATGCCAAATCCCTGAAAAATGCAACCCAACCACAGTTCAGTCTGTTAGGAGCTGTCACAGGGAGCAGGAATCCAGGAAAGTTCCCCACAGGAAAAGTCCGCATGGCACTGGAATTGTTGTCACCATTCTATACTTTGCAGCTCATGTCCAAGTCCCAATGACCACTGCTTCTAGCTGGTAATGATTCAGGTAGACTGGAAAAAGCCATTTGCAGCATGCATGGATATGGAGCTTCTGTTCTCCTCTGCCTGGAGAGTTGAGACCAGGTTGCTTTTCCCTGGAGCTCTGTGACTATGGCCTGGTAAAGAGAACCTTGGGATACACTAAGCTGGGTGGCAAAGGTAAATTCATAATACAAGTTGGCAAAAGGAGGAAAGAGAGCTCTAAATTAAGAGTAGGTCCCAGCCTGAAATATGAGTGGGGCATTGAGGTAGGAGGAATAAAGGAAACACTATATATTAAGCAAAGCAGCAGAAAATAGGACTATCAACACCCACAACAGAGATCTTTGAGGGAAGAATAAAGAACCTGACTATTCAGGCAAGACATAGTTAAGTGGCCCTTGTGCAAATGAGATCAGTTTACCTGCTTCTTGGAAGAAATACCCTAGGCTCGTCCACAGTTTCGTAGATGCGGTCGACGGCCCTGGGCACCTTCAGCCTTCAGTGGCAAACCCCAGCATTCTGGGCAAGGTTAGGTCATAGGTGTCTGGAGCAGGGCTGGAAGAGACTGAACCCTCCCTTAGAGGAGTGAGGGGGAAGCCCACCTTCCAGTGTCCCTGTTTCCTCACAGCAGAGGTGTGTAAGCCTGGCAGGCTTTAGCTCAATGACCTTCCTTTCCACTATTGAAGCAGGACCCAGATGGCATCCTATGAGACCCCTTTGGGGTGCTGGAGCCTTTAAGGGTGTATCCTAAAAGCTGGTAGTTCCCCCTGATCTCTATTGGGCTTTTTCTGCCTCTAGGTATCTTAAAAGCCATTCTCAGAAGATCTCGCTGAGGGGTTTGAGGATCCCCATCCGCCTATATAAATCTTTTCCATATATCTGGAGCTATTTGGAAAAAAGACAGAACAGTGTTATTAGCTAGATCTAATAAAGAAGGTAGATTTGGTGTCTCCTGTTCATCAGCTTTCAAAAGAAATGTAAATTTTTTTTTAAGTAAAAAGCATGATATGGTAGACCCGTCGGAGTCATTGGCCTGGTGTGCAGGATTCCCGGGTTCGATTCCCGGCCAGAGCACACAGGAGAAGCACCCATCTACCTCTCCACACCTCCCCATCTCCCCACTCCCGGTCCCTCTCCTCCCGCCCACAGCCAAGGCTCCACCGGAGCAAATCCACCCTGGGCACTAAGGATGGCCCCATGGCCTCTGCCCCAGTTGCTAGAATGACTCCGGTTGCAACAGAGCAACATCCCAGATGGGCAGAGCATTCCCCCCGGTAGGCATGCCAGGTGGATCCCAGTCAGGCGCATGTAGGATTCTGTCTGCTTGCCTCCGCATCCCCATCCTCAGAAATATACAAAAAATAAATAAATAAAAGAAAAAATACAAAAAAAAAAGAAAAAAAAAGGGGGGGGGGCATTCCCTTGTGCTAAAGCACCAGGAAGCCTGGAGTGAGCTTGAGTATGTCCTATGAAACATGGAGCTCTATGTTTACATATAAGTCTTTGAAGAAGGAGGAACTGCTGAAATAGTTTGTCAGCATTTGTCCCTAAGACAGCAGTCTTTATAGTGGGAACACCATACGTAAATATTTGCTGTCTGTCTATAGATTAAGGGGGGAATATGGCCAATGCTGAAAAGCCATGATCTTTGTGCCCCTCCCCTCCCCCAACCCCCTCCCTATCCTTCCCCCACCCTGTAACCCCAACACTGTTGTTCATGTCTCTGAGTCTCATCTTTATGTCCCACCTATGTGTGGAAACATATAGTTCTTAGTTTTTTCTGATTTACTTGTTTCACTCAGTATAATGTTATGAAGGCCCATCCATGTTGTTGTAAAAGATCCTATGTCATCATTTCTTATGGCTGAGTAGTATTCCATAGTATATATATACCAAAGCTTTTTAATCCACTCATCCTCTGATGGACACTTGGGCTGTTTCCAAATCTTTGCTATTGTGAACAATGCTGCCATAAACATGGGGGTGCATTTCTTCTTTTCAAACAGTGCTATGGTGTTCTTGGGGTATATTCCTAACAGTGGTATAGCTGGGTCAAAAGGCAGTTCGATTTTTAATTTCTTGAGGTATCTCCATACTGTTTTCCACAGTGGCTGCACCAGTCTGCATTCCCACCAGCAGTGCAGGAGGGTTCCCTTTTCTCCACATCCTCGCCAGCACTTATTCTGTGTTGTTTTATTGATGAGCGCCATTCTGACTGGTGTGAGGTGATATCTCATTGTGGTTTTAATTTGCATTTCTCTAATCATTGATGATGTTGAACATTTTTTCATATGCCTATTGGCCATCTGTGTGTCCTCTTTGGAGAAATGTCTATTCATTTCTTTTGCCCATTTTTGGATTGGATTGTTTGTCTTCCTGGTATTAAGTTTTACAAGTTCTTTATAAATTTTGGTTATTAACCCCTTATCAGACGCTATGTCAAATATATTCTCCCATTGTGTAGTTTGTCTTTTTATTCTGTTCTTATTGTCTTTAGCTGTGCAGAAGCTTTTTAGTTTGATAAAGTCCCATTTGTTTATCCTGTCTTTTATTTCACTTGCTTGTGGAGACAAATCAGCAAATATATTGCTGCGAGAGATGTCAGAGAGCTTACTGCCTATGTTTTCTTCTAAAATGCTTATGGTTTCATGGCTTACATTCAAGTCTTTTATCCATTTTGAGTTTATTTTTGTGAGTGGTGTAAGTTGGTGGTCTAGTTTCATTTTTTTGCAGGTAGCTGTCCAGTTTTCCCAACACCATTTGTTGAAGAGGCTGTCTTTACTCCATTGTATTGTGTTACCTCCTTTGTCAAATATCAGTTGTCCATAGAGCTGTGGGTTTATTTCTGAGTTCTTAGTTCTGTTCCATTGATCTTTGTGCCTGTTCTTATGCCAGTACCATGCTGTTTTGAGTACAATGGCCTTATAATATAACTTGATATCTGGAAGTGTGATACCTCCCGCTTTTTTCTTCCTTTTCAGGATTGGTGAGGCTATTCATGTTCTTTTTTGGTTCCATATAAATTTTTGGAATATGTGTTCTATGTCTTTGAAGTAAGTTATTGGTATTTTCATTGGTATTGCATTGAATTTATAAATTGCTTTGGGTAATATAGACATTTTAATGATGTTTATTCTTCCTAACCATGAGCACGGTATATGCCTCCACTTATTCGTATCTTCCCTGATTTCTTTTATCAATGTTTTATAATTTTCTGAGTACAAGTCTTTAATCTCCTTGGTTAGATTTATTCCTAGGTACTTTATTTTTTTGGTTGCAATGGTAAAGGGGATTGATTCCCTGATTTCTCTTTCTGACAGTTCATTATTAGTGTATAAAAATGCCTCTGATTTCTGAGTATTGATTTTATATCCTGCCACTTTGCTGAATTCTTTTATCAGGTCTAGTAGTTTTTTGACTGAAACTTTAGGGTTTTCTATATACAATATGTCATCTGCAAATAATGATAGTTTTACTTCTTCTTTTCCAATTTGGATGCCTTTTATTTCTTTTTCTTGTCTGATTGCTGTGGCGAGGACTTCCAGAACTATGTTGAATAAGAGTGGTGAAAGGGGGCAACCCTGCCTTGTTCCTGATCTTAAGGGGATAGCTTTTAATTTTTGCCCATTGAGTATGATGTTGGCTGTGGGTTTGTCATAGATGGCCTTTATCATGTTGAGGTATGTTCCCTGTATTCCCACTTTGCTGAGAGTTTTGATCATGAATGAGTGCTGGACTTTATCAAATGCTTTTTCTGCATCTATTGAAATTATCATGTGGTTTTTCTCCTTTCTTTTGTTTATGTGATGAATCACATTGATTGATTTGCGAATATTGTACCAGCCTTGCCTCCCAAGAATAAATCCTACTTGATCATGGTGTATGATTTTTTCCATATATTGCTGGATCCGGTTTGCTAATATTTTATTGAGGATTTTTGCATCTAAGTTCATCAGGGATATTGGCCTATAATTTTCTTTTTTTGTGTTGTCTTTGCCTGGTTTTGGAATCAGAATTATACTCGCCTCATAAAAGGAGTTTGGAAGTCTTCTTTCCTCTTGAATTTTTTGAAATAGCTTGAGAAGGATACGAGTTAGTTCTTCTTTGAATATTTGGTAGAATTCACTTGTGAAGCCATCAGGCCCAGGACTTTTCTTTTTTGGGAGTTTTTTGATAGCTGTTTCAATCTCATTTGTTGTAATTGGTCTGTTTAGGTTTTCTGATTCTTCCAGATTGATTTTTGGAAGATTATATGATTCAAGGAATTTGTCCATTTCATCTAGGTTGTCTAGTTTTTTGGCGTACAGTTCTTCATAGTATTTTCTTACAATATTTTGTATTTCTGTTGTGTCAGTTGTTATTTCTCCACTCTCGTTTCTAATTTTATTTGAGTCCTCTCTCTTTTTTTCTTGGTGAGTCTTGTTAAAGTTTCATCGATCTTGTTTACCTTTTCAAAGAACCAGCTCCTGGTTTTATTGATCCTCTGTATTGTTTCTTTAGCCTTTATGTCAGTTATTTCTGCTCTGATCTTTATTATTTCCTTCCTTCTACTAGCTCTGGGCTTTACTTGCTGTTCTTTTTCTAGTTCTTTTAGATGCAGGGTTAAGTTGTTAATTTGAGCTTTTTCTAGATTCTTGAGGTATGCCTGTAATGCTATAAACTTCCCTCTCAGGACTGCTTTTGCTGTGTCCCATAAATTTTGAGTTGATGTATGCTCATTATCGTTTGTTTCTAGGAATTTTTAAATTTCTTCTTTGATCTCAATGTTAACCCATTCATTGTTAATAACGTGCTATTTAGTTTCCAAGTGTTTGAATGTTTTTCAATTTTTCTATTGTGTTTGATTTCTAGTTTAATGCCATTGTGATCAGAGAAAGTGTTCGATATGATTTCAGTCTTCTTAAATTTGTTGAGCCTGCTTTTGTGCCCTAACATGTGGTCTATTCTAGAGAATGTCCCATGGGCGCTTGAAAAGAATGTATATTCTGCTCTTTTAGGGTGAAAAGTTCTGAAGATATCTATTAAATCGAGTTCATCTAATATGTCCTTTAAGTCTGCTGTTTCTTTGTTAATTTTCTTTCTTGAGGACCTATCTAATGATGTTAATGGGGTATTAAAATCTCCTACTATTATAGTATTGCTGTTGATCTCGCCCTTTAAGTCTATCAAAGTCTGCTTTATATATTTAGCTGCTCCTATATTAGGTGCGTAGATATTTATAATGGTTACATCTTCTTTTTGTTTTTTTTTGTTTTTTTTTTTTTTTTTTCATTTTTCTGAAGCTGGAAACAGGGAGAGACAGTCAGACAGACTCCCGCATGCGCCCGACCGGGATCCACCCGGCCCGCCCACCAGGGGCGGTGCTCTGCCCCCCAGGGGGCGATGCTCTGCCCATCCTGGGCGTCGCCATATTGCGACCAGAGCCACTCTAGCGCCTGAGGCAGAGGCCACAGAGCCATGCCCAGCGCCCGGGCCATCTCTGCTCCAATGGAGCCTTGGCTGCGGGAGGGGAAGAGAGAGACAGAGAGGAAAGCGTGCGGAGGGGTGGAGAAGCAAATGGGCGCTTCTCCTGTGTGTCCTGGCCGGGAATCGAACCCCGGGTCCTCCGCACGCTAGGCCGACGCTCTACCGCTGAGCCAACCGGCCAGGGCCTACATCTTCTTTTTGTATTGCTCCCTTTATCATTATGTAGTGACCTTCTATATCTCTAACTATGGTCTTTGTTCTAAAGTCCATTTTGTCTGATATAAGTATTGCTACCCCAGCTTTTTTTTTCATTTCCATTTGCGTGAAATATTTTTTTCCATCCTTTTATCTTCAGTCTGTGTGCATCTTTTGATTTAAGGTGTGTCTCTTGTAGACAGCATATGTATGGGTCCTGTTTTCTTATCCACGCAGCTACCCTATGTCTCTTGATCGGATCATTTAATCCATTAACATTTAAGGTTATTACTGATATGTAATTGTTTATTGCCATTTTTTTTTCTTTAAAACTGTTTTTCTCTTTTGCTATATTATTTTTTTCCTTTGATCTGTTTACAACAGGTCCCTTAGCATTTCTTGCAGTCTTGGTTTGGTTGTAGTGAAATCCTTTAGTTTTTTTTTGTTTGTAAAGCTTTTTATTTCTCCTTCAATTTTAAATGATAGCCTTGCTGGATAAAGTAGTCTTGGTTGTAGGTTCTTGTTCTGCATTACTTTGAATATTTCTTGCCATTCCCTTCTGGCCTCAAGTGTTTCTGTTGAGAAGTCAGAAGTCATCCTTATGGGGGCTCCTTTGTAGGTGATTATCTTTTTTTCTCTAGCAGCTTTTAATATTTTCTCTTTATCTTTTAGCTTTGGTAATTTAATTATGATGTGTCTTGGTGTTGGTTTCTTTGGATTTCTCCTTAATGGAGTTCTCTGTGCTTCCTGAACATGTGAAATATTTTCCTGCCTTAATTGGGAGAAGTTTTCCGCTATAATATGTTTGAACAAAGTCTCTATCCCTTGTTCTTTCTCTTCTTCTTCAGGAACCCCTATGATGCGGATGTTATTTCTCTTCATGTTGTCACAGAGCTCTCTTAGAGTTTCCTCAGACTTTTTGAGTCTCTTTTCTTTTTTCTGCTCTGCTTTTGTGCCTTTATTTATTGTGTCCTCTAACTCACTGATTCGATTCTGTGCTTCATCCATCCTGCTTTTAATTCCTTCCATTGTATTCTTTATTTCAGATATTGTATTTGTCATTTCTGTCTGATTCTTTTTTATTATTTCAATGTCCTTTTTTATATTTGTTATCTCTTTATTTAGGTTTTTAATGGCCATCTATGGTGGTTCTAATATCTTTGAGCATCCTAACAATTGTTATTTTAATCTCTGCATTTGGTAATTTGGTTATATCTGATTCACTTAGGTCCTTTTCTGGGGATTTCTCTTGGTTTATTTGTGTTGTATTTCTCTGCCTCCGCATTTTCTCTTCACGAGAGTGGCTGTGATCACGTGCTCGGGTGCACAAGGGTTGGTGGCCTTGGCCTTTGCCCCGCCCTTGTGTGTGATGTTATGCTCGGTCCTGAGGGCACTGGCGAGCACCTTTGCTCAGCTGCGGGTCTCCGCCTGTTTCCGAGCTTTCACCCTGCCTTTGCAGGATGATCCCACTCAAGGAACAGCTGCTAGCCTTGGCTCTACCACCAGGAAAGGCTGCGTGCCCAAGCTCAGCTTCGTAGCGGAACTCCGCCTCTTCTGGGCTTTTGGCTCCACCCCCACGGGAGGAGCCTGCTACCAAGTCAGACCACAAGCCTGGGTTGCACAGGTGGGGCAGGGATGTGCTCCTCTGCCCTTGCTCCGGGGCTGGTTTCTACCCTTTCTGGGTTTCCTGCCCTTCTCCCGGAGGCTGGATTACAGGCTGCTGGCAGCTGAGCTTAGCCGCTTTTGCACGCCCCCTTCTCCCTAGCCGGGCAAGATTGAGCTCACACCTGAGCCCACTGGTGGCCAGCCGGCTTCCGCCCCTGCCAGCAGAACCGCGCTTTTGTCTCCCGCTGCCGCCCGCTCTCCGGTGTGCCCTCAGCTGTGTGGGTGGGGGCGTTGCAGCTCGGATCCTAAGACTCACTACCGTAGACCCGAAAGCTCCCTCCTTCTATGCGACTCTGCTCTGAATGCCGCGGGGGAGCTTGTTTGGCTGCTCTCCTGCTTCCCTTTGCTGGTATTGCTGTTTCCGGGGGAAATATTCACTTCAGCTTTGGGGAGTGACTCGTCCCAGGGGTTAGAGTGGCTATCTCCCAAAAATGTTTCTCCCTATGACTCCTAGATTGCACTCTTTTCCTGTTACTGTGGTTCTCTACCCTCTCCCTCCGTCTCCAGGAGCCTCGGGTGAGTGTTTGTGAGAGAGATGTTCTGCATGGTCCCTTTAAGAAGGATCCTGGGTCTGAGAAATCAGACTCTCTCAAAAACAGTATCCTGACTTGTTTCCAGCTAAATACTGTCCTTATGCTTCTTCTGGGCTCTGGGGCTGCAGGCTGGGGCTTTGTTCCTGGGGCTCAGGGCCCTTTCCCCTCTGCTAAACTCACTTCCCGCCACGTGAGTCTCTCCCTGCTGCCGTTCGCTCCGAGAAGCTGGGCAGCCCTCTCCATGTTTCTGCTTTTCCTACCAGTCTCTGGGTGGCTTCTTCAGCGTTCCTGGGTTGAAGAGTCCTTTTAGTTTAGTCCAAAGTTGGTTTTTCCAGTTGATAGTTCATAAAATTAGTTTGTAATCCACATTGGTTCTGGGAGGTAGATGCTGGTACGTTCGCCTACTCCAGCGCCATCTTGTCTCTCCTTAAGGTTATTATTGACATGTCATTTTTTATTGCCATTTTTATTCTTTAAAGCTGTATTCCTCCATTGCTATTTTCTTTTCCCATTTTGATCTGTTTACACCGTGCCCCTTAACATTTCCTGCAGCATTGGTTTGGTTGTCATGAATTCCTTGAGTTTTTTTTTTTGTCTGGGAAACTTTTTATTTCTCCTTCAATTTTTAATGATAGCCTTGCTGGATAAAGTAATCTTAGTTGTAGGTTCTTGTTCTGCATTACTTTGAATATTTCTTGCCATTCCCTTCTGGCTTCAAGTGTTTCTGTTGAGGAGTCTGATGTCATCCTTATGGGGGCTCCTTTGTAGGTGATAGTCTTTTTTTCTCTTACAGCTTTTAATATTTTCTCTTTATCACTTAGCTTTCATATTTTAATTATGATGTGTCTTGGTGCAAGTTTCTTTGGGTTTCTTTTTAGTGGAGTTCTCTGTGCTTCTTGAATTTTTGAGAGTTTCTCCTGCATTAATTTAGGGAAGCTTTCAGCTATGATATGATTAATAAAGCCTCTGTCCTTTTTTCTTCCTCTTCTTCTTTAAGAACCCCTATGATGCGGATGTTATTTGTTTTTATGTTATCACAGAGGTCTCTAAGAGTTTCCTCAGACTTTCTGAGTCTCTTTTCTTTTTTCTTCTCTGCTTTTATGCCTTCATTTCAGTTGTCCTCCAACTCACTGATTTGATCCTCAGCTCCATCTATCCTGTTTTTTATTCCTTCCATTGTGGTCTTCATTTCTGATTTTGTATTTGTCATCTCCGACTGATTCTTTTAAAATATTTTAATATCCTTTATTATACTTGCTATTTCTTTATTTAGGTGTTTGTGATGACCATCCATTGTTGTTCTAAGATTCCTAAGCATCCTTACAATCATTATTTTAAAGTCCGCATCTGGAAGTTTGATTATTTCCATATCACTCAGTTCATCTCCTGAAGGTCTCTCTTGTCGTTTTATTTGAACTGCACTT
This sequence comes from Saccopteryx bilineata, assembly GCF_036850765.1. Classification (NCBI taxonomy): domain Eukaryota; kingdom Metazoa; phylum Chordata; class Mammalia; order Chiroptera; family Emballonuridae; genus Saccopteryx; species Saccopteryx bilineata. The sequence continues at coordinate 1,384,065 of NC_089502.1, forward strand.
CTTTGTCTTTTCATTGTGCCTGGGTGTCTGGGTGTTTTCTTTGTAGAGCTGGTTGAGTCTAGGCTTGGTGTTGTCTATGCAAAAGCTTTTTAGTATGATATGGTCCCATTTGTTTATCCTGTCTTTGATTTCATTTGCCTGTGGAGATAAATCAGCTAATATATTGCTGCGATAGATATCAGTGAGCTTACTTCCTATGTTTTTCTCTAGGATGCTTATGGTTTCAAGGCTTACATTTAATTATTTTATCTATTTTAAGTTTATTTTTGTGAATGGTGTAAGTTGGTGGTCTAGTTTCATTTTTTTGCAGGTTGCTGTCCAATTTTTTCAACACCATTTGTTAAAGAGACTGTCTTTACTCCATTGTAAGCTCTTACTTTCTTTGTCAAATATCAATTTGGTCCATAAAGGTGAAAATTTATTTCTGGTTTCTCCGTTCTGTTCCATTGATCTGTATGCCTGTTCTTATGCCAGTACCAAGCTGTTTTGAGTACAATAGCCTTGTAGTATAACCTGATATCATGAAGTGTGATACCTCCCACTTTATTTTTCTTTTTCAAGATTGCTGAGGCTATTTGTGTTGTCTTTTGGTTCCATATAAATTTTTGGAGTATGTGTTCTATATCTTTGAGGTATGTCATTGGTATTTTAATTGGTATTCCATTGAATTTGTAAATAGCTTTGGGTAATATAGGCATTTTAATAATGTTTATTCTTCCTAACCATGAACACGGTATATGCTTCCATTTTTTTTGTGTCTTCCTTGATTTCTTTTATCAATATTTTATAATCTTCTGAGTACACTTGTTTAACCTCCTGGGTTAAATTTACTCCTATGTACTTTTTTTTGTTGTTGTTGTTGCAATAATGAAGGGGATTGTTTACTTAATTTCTTTTTCTGACATTTTATTGTTAGTGTATAAAAATTTCTTTAATTTCTGTGTATTAATTTTATACCCTGCCACCTTGCTGAATTCGTTTATAAGGTCCAGTAGTTTTTTGACTGAGAGTTTAGGGTTTTCTATATATAATATTATATCATCTGCAAACAACGATAGTTTTACTTCTTTTTTTCCAACTTGAATGCCTTTTATTTTTTCTTCTTGTCTGATTGGTGTGGCTCGGACTTCCAGTACTATTTTCAATAAGAGTGGTAAAGGGGGCATTCCTGCCTTGTTCCTGATTTTAGGGGAATTGCTTTTAATTTTTGTCCATTAATTATGATGTTGGCTGTGGGTTTGTCATAGATGGCCTTTATCATGTTGAGGTATGTTCCCTATATTCCCACTTTACTAAGAGTTCTGATCATAAATTGTGCTGTATTTTATCAAATGCTTATTCTGCATCTATTGAAATTATCATGTGTTTTTTCTCCTTCCTTTTGTTTATGTGGTGAATCACATTGATTGATTTGCGAATGTTGTACCATCCTTACCTCACCAGAATAAATCCCATTTGATCATGATGTATGATATTTTTATGTATTGCTGGATCTGGTTTGCTAATATGTTGTTGAGAATTTTAGCATCTAAATTCATCAGGGATATTGGTCTGTAATTTTCTTTCTTTGTGTTGTCTGTGCCTAGTTTTGGAATCAGAACTATGCTCGCCTCATAAAAGGAACTTGAAGGTGTTCCTTTCTCTTGAATTTTTTTGAAACAGCTTGAGAAAGATAGGAGTTAGTTCTTCTTTGAATACTTGGTAGAATTCACCAGTGAAGACATCAGGCTCTGAGGGGGGGGCTGGGAGGGAGCTTTTTGATAACTGTTTCAATCTCATTTGTTGTAATAGGTCTGTTTAGGTTTTTTGATTCTTCCAGATTGATATTTGGAAGATTGTATGTTTCAAAAAATTTTTCCATTTCACCTAGGTTGTTTAGTTTTTTGGCATACAGTTCTTCATAGTATTTTCTTACAGTATTTTGTATTTCTGTTGTGTCAATTGTTATTTTTGCACTCTCATTTCTAATTTTATTTATTTGAGTCCTTTCTCTTCTTTTTTTGGTGGGTCTCGTTAAAGGTTCATCAATCTTCTTTAGCCTTTCAAAGAACCAGCTGTTGGTTTCATTGACCCTCTGTATTGTTTGTTTAGCCTCTATGTCATTTGTTTCTACTGTGATTTTTATTATTTTCTTCCTTATACTACCTCTGGGCCTTACTTGCTGTTCTTTTTCTAATTCTCTTAGATGTAGAGTTAGGTTGTTTATTTGAGCTTTTTCAAGCTTCTTAAGGAATGCATGTAGTGCTATGAACTTCCTTTTCAGTACTGCTTTTGCTGTGTCCCATAGATTTTGAGTTGTTATATGTTCATTATCATTTGTTTCTAATTTTTTTATTTCTTCTTTGATTTCACATTAACCCATTTGTTATTTAATAACATGCTATTTAGTTTTCATATGTTTGAGTATTTTTCAGTTTTTCTGTTGTGGTTGATTTCTAGTTTCATGCCATTGTTGTCAGAGAAAATGGTTGATATGATTTCAATCTTCTTAAGTTTGTTGAGCCTGCTTTTGTGTCCTAACATATGGTCTATCCTAGAGAATGTACCATGAGCACTTGAAAGGAACGTATATTCTGCTGCTTTATGATAAAAGGTTCTAAAGATATTTATTAAATCGAGTTGATGTAGTGTGTCCTCTAAATCTGCTGTTTCGGCCCTGCCTGGTTGGCTCAGCGGTAGAGTGTCGGCCTGGTGTGTGGGGGACCCGGGTTCGATTCCCGGCCAGGGCACATAGGCGATGTGCCCATTTGCTTCTCCACCCTCCCCTTCCTCTCTGTCTCTCTCTTCCCCTCCTGCAGCCAAGGCTCCATTGGAGCAAAGATGGCCTGGGCACTGGGGATGGCTCCTTGGCCTCTGCCCCAGGCGCTAGAGCGGCTCTGGTCACGGCAGAGCGATGCCCCAGAGGGGCAGAGCATCGCCCCCTGGTGGGCAGAGCATCGCCCCTGGTGGGCGTGCCAAGTGGATCCCGGTCAGGCACATGCGAAAGTCTGTCTGACTGTCTCTCCCCGTTTCCAGCTTCAGAAAAATACAAAAAAAAATCTGCTGTTTCTTTGTTAATTTTCTTTCTTAAGGATCTATCTAGTGATGTTAATGGGGTATTGAAGTCTCCTACTATTATGATGTTGCTGTTGATCTTGCCCTTTATATCCATCAAAGTTTGCTTTATATATTTAGGTGCTCCTATATTAGATGCGTACATATTTACAATTGTTATATCCTTCTGTTGGATTGCAGCCTTTATCATTATGTAATGACCTTTTTTATGTCTTAGTATATTCTTTGTTTTAAAGTCCATTTTGTCTGATATATCGTATTGCTAAACCACCTTTTTATTTCATTTCCATGAAATATTTTTTTCCATCCTTTTACCTTTAGTCTATGTGCATCTTTTGTTTTGATGTGGGTCTCTTGTAGACAGCATATGTATGGGTCCTGTTTTTTTTTGTTTCTTTTTTTTGTATTTTTCTGAAGCTGGAAACAGGGACCAGTCAGACAGACTCCCACATGCACCCGACCGGGATCCACCTGGCATGCCCACCAGGGGGGGATGGCCTGCCCATACGGGGCATCGCTCTGTCGTGACCAGAGCCACTGCAACACCTGAGGCAGAGGCCAAGGAGCCATCCCCAGCCCCCGGGCCATCTTTTGCTCCAATGGAGCCTCAACTGTGTGAGGGGAAGAGAGAGACAGAGAGGAAGGAGAGGGGGAGGAGTGGAGAAGCAGATGGGCGCCTCTCCTGTGTGCTCTGGCAGGAAATCGAACCTGGGACTTCCACACACCAGGCTGATGCTCTACCACTGAGCCAACTGGCCAGGGCTGGGTCCTGTTTTTTTAATCTATGCAGCTACTCTATGTCTTTTGATTGGATCATTTAATCCATTTACATTTAAGGTTATTATTGATATGTAGTTGTTTATTGCTATTTTGTTCTTTAAAGCTATATTCCTCTTTTGCTGTGTTCTTTTTCCCCTTTGTTTTGTTTACAGCAAGTCCCTTAACATTTCTTGCAGCCTCGATTTGGTTGTAATGAATTTCTTGAGTTTTTTTGTTTTTTTTTTTTGTCTGGGAAGGTTTTTATTTCTCCTTTGATTTTAAAAGGTAGCCTTGCTGGATAAAGTAGTCTTGGTTGTAGACTCCTGTTCTGCATTACTTTGAATATTTCTTGCCATTCCCTTCTGGCTTTGAGTGTTTCTGTTGAGAAGTCAGATGTCATCCTTATGGGGGCTCCTTTGTAGGTGATAGCCTTTTTTCTCTAGCAGCTTTTAATCTTTTCTCTTTATCTCTTAGCTTTGCTGTTTTAATTATGATGTGTCTTGGTGTGGATTTCTTTGTGTTTCTCGAATTTGTGTGACATTTTCCTGCCTCAACTTAGGGAAGTTTTCTGCTATGATTTGATTGAACAAGGTTTCTAACCCTTGTTCTTTCTCTTCTTCAGGGATTCTTATCATGTAGATGTTGTTTCTCTTTAGATTGTCACACAGCTCTCTTAGGGTTCCTCAGATTTTTTCATTCTCTTTTCTTTTTACTGCTCCATGTTTTCATTTACCTTGTCTTCTAAATTGCTAATTCAATCCTCTGCTTCATCTAGCCTGCTATTAATTGCTTCTGGTATAGTCTTCATTTCAGATATTGTATTTGTCATTTCTGATTGGTTCTTCTTTATTATTTCAATGTCTTTTTTAATACTTGTTATTTATTTATGTGCACATTGTGACCTTCCATTGTTGTTCTAAGATCTTTAAGCATTCTATTAATTATTATTCTAAACTCTTCCTCCGGTAGTTTGCTTATATCCATCTCACTCAGCTCTTTTTCTGAGAGTTTCTCTTGTTGAGTCATTTGAATTGCACTTCTTTGTCTTCTCATTTTGTCTGTGTTGGCCTGGACTTCCCTGACTGGGACCTGGGGGAGACCCATGGGGGACACTGCCTGTGACTGGTTCTTATCCACTATTTGGGAGCTACAGGTTATCTGGATCTTGTGGCTATCTCTTCTGGGTCCAGGTGCTGTTGTGAATATCAGCTGCACTCCTAGGCTTGCTTTTATCTACTCTTGGCCTGGGAAAAGTTACTTTAAAAGTTCGAGTTCCTTGCCCTGGCCGGTTGGCTCAGCAGTGGAGCATCAGCCTGGTGTGCGGGGACCTGGGTTCGATTCCCGGCCAGGGCACATAGGAGAAGAGCCCATTTGCTTCTCCACCCCCCTTCCTCTCTGTCTCTCTCTTCCCCTCCCGCTGCTAAGGCTCCATTGAAGCAAAGATGGCCCGGGCGCTGGGGATGGCTCTTTGGCCTCTGCCCCAGGCGCTAGAGTGGCTCTGGTCATGGCAGACCGGCCCCTTGGAGGGGCAGAGCATCGCCCCCTAGTGGGCAGAGCATCGCCCCTGGTGGGCGTGCCGGGTGGATCCCGGTCGGGCGCATGCGGGAGTCTGTCTGACTGTCTCTCCCCATTTCCAGCTTCAGAAAAATACAAAAAAAAAGTTCAAGTTCCCCTAAACTCCACTTTCTGTTGTCTTTTATTGCTGGCTACTTGTTGGGCTCAGTACTATAATTCAGTGATTAGGTATGGTACTAGATGTGGCTTACTTCTTCGCCTCAGGTGTTTTTCTATCCAGACATTTTAGCTCCCATTTTGTGGTCTCTCTACCCAGCCACTACTACTGTTGCTGCCCAGAGCTTTTGGGTTCAGGTGCTGCTGGCTCCAGCCCACCTCCATGACTGTTGCTGCCCACACGCCTACCTGGACCGCCTCCTGGAATGCTTTGGCTCAGCTCTCAGCTGCAGCCTCATGAATTGCACTAGCCCTCTTGGATCTTCACCTAGGTCTCTGGTGCTGACGTTACTGCTGGGAGCATGTCCATACCCTAAGGAGGTTAGTGCAGCTGCCTGGATTCCTGCAGTAGCTGGTGCAAGTTTCGACGTCGCTGGTGGACTCGCACGCATATGCTTTCCCACTCTGTTGCCACTGAGGCTCTTCCTCTGCTTGGATCACTGCAAAAAACACACCCAGCCTTTGGTCACTGCTGGTTTGTACGTCTGCCAGAGTCCCTGCGGCTGCCAGGCGAGCTCTACCCTCGCTGGCCGGCCTGTTCATGCCCACGTGCTACCCCTCCATTGATTCTCAGACCTCCTTGTTTGCCTAGGGCAGGCCACTGAAGGCACAGGGGTGTGCGCGTGCCTAGGCTTCCCCAATAGCTATGGTGGTTGTGGGGCAGCTTGCACTTTTTTGCTCAAACCACAGCCATGTCCTGCCGCCTCCAACCTGTCTGCCTGGGGTGAGCACTCAGCAGTGCAGTTGGTGGTGTGGCATAGACCTCTGTACTCCCTATTTGTGTCCCTAATATAGCACCTGGCTCTAACTGCCCTTGTTTCAGCTAGGGTAAGGGAGTCTCTGGTGGAGGGGGCATTTTCTTTCCTTTGCTGGTGATATTGGTTCACTTTAAATTTGGGGAGTGACTCAGTCCAGGGGTTAGAGTATCCTTCTGGAGCTCTGGAAAAGTAGCTGTGAGCAAGGCTCTCCATGCATTTACTTTAATACAAAGCCTGCGTCTAAGAATCCTGCCCCCTTCTCTTAGACTGTATCCAGGCTTTTTTTTTCTCAGCCAAATATAGTCCATCAACCCCTTCCTGGCTTCAGGGCTCTAGGTTTGAATTTTTTGGGGTATAAGGACCTGCTACTCACTGGACAGCCCTCCCCTTCATGTAAATTCCTCCTGGGTGCCACACTGGTCCCTGTTCCCTGGGAGCGGGATAGCCTTCTCTGCGTCTCCGCTCCTCTTACCAGATTCAGCATGGGTTCTTTGGTCGTCTTGGTTGTAGGATCCTCCTAGTTCAGTCCAAAGTTTGTCTTTCACAATGAGTGTTCTCAGATTTAAGTTGAAATCTACCTTGGCTCTGGGAAGTGGGAGTTGGTGCATCTGCTTACTCTGTGGCTATCTTGACTCCCAGGTTATGGCATCTTGTCCATGGCAAATGCTGAACCCAAAACAAATGGTTCCAGTTTTTCATCTGCACTTCCAAGACTGAATGGTTGGATGACAAGCATGTGGTTTTTTGGCCAGTTGAAAAAAGGTATGGACATTGAGATAATCATGGAGCATTTTGGGCCCAGAAATAGCAAGACCAGCAAAAAGATCACCACTGCTGACTGTAGACAAGTCTATTTCACTTGCATTTTATTTTATCCATCAGACCATTTTTTTCTGTAGCTCAGGAGAGCACCCCTATACCTCTGCTTAGAATGTTCTATAATGTGTGCTCCCATCAAAATTCATTGAGTTTTATATTTTTCTTATCCTTTCCAAGTCTAGCTGGATTGCAGTTAAGTTTATGATTATAAAATAAAAACTAAACAAGACAACAACAAGAAAGACGCTAGAATGAGAAGATAAATCTATTCTAGAGGACTATGCCAAGAATCAGACTAATTATTTCAGAATGGGCGTCAATTGTAACTAACTTAACTTCAAACATGAAAGTTTATTTTATTTTATTATGTTCTAAAAGTTTATTTTATTTTTTATTTTTAATTGATTTAAATTTATTGTGTTTACATAGATTCAAGTGTCCCACCAAATATATCCCCCCACCCCCATGTTCCCCTCAACATCACCCTTGCTCCCTCTCCTCAAAGCCCCCTTTCCCTCCAGAATTTGCTTTTTTGCTCTCTATAATGTTATGTTATGTATCTATAATTTCACTAATCTCTTTCCCTTCTCTGATTCCATCCTTTCATTCCCTTTCCCTCTGTCCAATTTTCCTCTGGTACCTTTGATCCTTCCTTTGCCTCTATTCAGTTCCTCAGTTCACATTGTTTATTGGATTCCTCAAATGCGTGAGGTCATATAATATTTTTCTTTCTCTGCCTGGCTTATTTCACTTAAAATAACAGTTTCCAGGTCCATCCATGTTGTTGCAAAAGGTAAAATGTCCTTCTTTTTCATGGCCTCATAGTATTCTATTTTGTATATGTACCACTGCTTTTTAATCCACTCATCCACTGGTGTACACTTGGGCTGTTTCCAGATCTTTGCTATTGTAAACAATGCTGCCATGAACATGGGGGTGCATTTCTTTTTTTAATCAGTGATTTGATGTTCTTAGGATATATTCCTAAAAGTGGGATGGCTAGGACAAAAGGAAGTTCCATTTTTAATTTTTTGAGGAATCTCCATACTGTTTTCCATAGTGGCTGCACCAGTCTGCATTTTCACCAGCAGTGCAGGAGAGTTCCCTTTTTTCACACCCTCACCAGCACTCATTATGTGTTGTTTTGTTAATGAGCACCATTCTGACAGGTGTGAGGTGGTATCTCATTGTGATTTTAATTTGCATTTCTCTAATGATTAGTGATGTTGAACATTTTTTCATCTGCCTATTGGTCATCTGTATGTCCTCTTTGGAGAAGAGTCTATTCATTTCTTTTGCCTATTTTTTAATTGGATTGTTTGTCTTTCTGGTGTTGAGTTTTACAAGTTCTTTATAAATTCTGGTTATTAACTGCTTATCAGATATATTGGCAAATATGTTCCCCATTGCTTGGTTTGTCTTTTTATTTTGTTTATATTGTCTTTAGCTGTGCAAAAGCTTTTTAGTTTGATGTCCCATTTATTTAAAGGAACATGTCTGTGGTTAGGTAGAGATTAAAATGGAGTCATGATAGAATGTCAGTGTTTATGTATTGGTAAGGTGTAAAATGTCTTCTCTCCTATGCACATCTTTTCTTGCACCCTTCTCTTCTTATCTATTATAGCCACAGTTTTTAGCCATAAGCAATAACAGAATTACAAGTGTCTTTGTAAAAAAAAAACATGAAAGAATGTTTGACAACTTTTCAGTACCATTAGTGTGAAAATACAAAGACATACTTTATATTTGCTGTTGCTGGATTTATATGGGTCAGCCCACACAAAGGTAAATAAGCTTTGTCATTCTTAACAAATGAACTAGTGGCAAAGGGAAATGTTATTTATTTGAGCAGGCCCATGTCACTTTCATTTTGAACCAAAGATTCTGATCTTACAACCCAGTGTAGACCATTAATAAAAAATAGTTTGGCCAGAGAAGTTTCTGTGCAATTTGTACTCTGGGATGTTTGAATTTGGCAGGAGCTCAACCAATCTTATCCAACTCATAGATTTTCTAACTCTAATATTAATTTATGAAGTGAAGATTGAATAAAAGTATTTTTGTTTGAGAAATTTCTAGAGATTTCCTATGATGACTGTGGACACTATAAAGTGGGATTGAATCTTAAATCTGGGTTTTGCTCCCCTAGAATGAAAGTGCACTAAGCTTTGACTTTTCACTATGAATGTCCCCCTTTCTTTAATCCTTGAAGTCATCCAATAAAGTTGGCATTAATATCTCCATTTTCCAAATAAGGCAATCAAGGCTCAAGAAGAGTAAAACTTACCCAAGATCATAAGTCCATCATTGGTAAAACAAGTATGCAAACCCAGCTTTGGATCATTCTAAAGTGTGGTTCCTTGCTTACTGGTCCACCGTACCAGTCTTTTGGTTACTGCATGCTTGAAAGAACCACATCTAGTTAATATTCTGGAAGATTATGAATTCAGGTTCCAATTGTTTCAGGATGTATATTACATTTGCAATGTGGTCGTGACTGTTAATTTCCAGTAATAACCACAATGCTTGAAATAGATACTACATAATTTCAACACCTTCCCTTGTATCTGAGAAAAGAGACATGGAAAAAAACAACAACAGAGAGATGATGAACTAATGAAGTATATTACACTGAAGGCCCATTTAGCCTTTTACCAAATTTGTTGACTAATAAGTCAAATACTGAATGAAGAAACTTATGAGGTCAACACAGTGAAAATGCATAGCTTTCCTGAAAGGCTGCTGAAGGTCTTAAGATTGTGTGCAGGTGCTATTAATTTTTAATTTATCATGTGTAGAGTTTATAACACCAAATAACTTTCTTGGCATTTATAACTGAGAAGTAATCCAGGATAAGCATTGGAGGGGGCAGAAATATTCCAAATCCATGCCTGTTCAGATAAATGAAAATATCATTAGTAACAAGAAGTATGTGATCATGGCTTCTGTTGTTTTTCATAAATTATACTAAATAACCATAATACTTCAATGTAGTCATCCAAAGTTTATTCTAAAGAAAAGGGACCTACTGAGAAAATAGTGCTATAATCAGAGGCCATAAAATTGAGCTGTTAAAATAAGTCCCCCCCCTTTTTTTTCTTTTTCTTTAAGGGTTTCTTATAAAGCAGTACTAGGAGGGGATTCATAACATTGGGCTCTATACGTCATTATTCATGTCAGATGCACCAAATTCCAAATGAAACTAAGGAACTTAATCCTACTGGCTATTTGTAGACATGTTGGAGCGTGCTGCTGACTTATTAAATTTAAAATTCCTAGCTGCCAAGTTGTATACATTGCCTTGATTCCTATAAGGATTATGAGTAAGATTTGGGGGGGAAAAGGCCAATCAAAAGGAACAGTAATCAAATTAGAAGTATCAGAGTATCAAAGGATGGTAACTCAAAAACTAATTCATTAAATGCTGGAAATGGAAACTAAGGGTTTCATTCATGTATAGTATCATTACAGCTCTCACAATAAGGTAAACACCTCTAAGGTTCAGGTAGGCAAACATGGGCAAGTTCAGAAAGGAAGTTTCCATGATATATCTCTCACATCTTCCTCTCCGGAAAGAGCCTGAGGAGGGAGATGAAAGAGTGGGTAATCATTTGTCAGTGAAGCTCCTGTGCTGTAAAAATCATCCACCTGTCAATATATAAGTATCTCCTCCCAGTGAAATGATAACAGCCCAATCAGTAGTTCCTAAATTTATTCTATTAATAATTTCATATCAGAATATAATTTCCCATGGGAATAATATTTAAAACAACTCCAGTATGGTAAGTAGAAAATGAATATATTTCTTTTTGGCAGCATTGCATAGATTTAGGATGTATTTTTAATGCCCCAGCCTCAGCACTGGAAGCCAGACAACAAAAATCAGTCAACGGCTTCTGGGGAGCAAGACACTGTAATTCTTGGCTGCTCCCTCCTCAACATTCTGCTGCCAATTCTGGGTTGTGTCCCACTAGAAGAAACTGAGGTCCTGGAGAAGAAGGAGCTCAAGCTGTTGTTAACATTAAATGAAGCAATGCATGGAAAGACCTTAGCAACATGCTCGGTAGATAATAAGCATTCAATAAAGGACAGCTAATATTATTATCACTACTATTACTATCACTATTATTATCTTAGGAGGAGATATATCACATTTTTATGTTCTTTTAAATATTTATTTTAGTTTAGTTTATTGTGGGGAAAACACAATATGAGAGTTACCTTTCAAAAAATCTTAACTGTTCAATATATTATTGTTCACTGTGTCTAATGTACAGAAAATCTCTAGAATTTATTAATCATGCTTGATTGTCCACTGATTCATAACTCCCAAATTCCTCTTCCCCTAGCCTCCTAAAAACACTATTTTACTCTTTAATTTTACAAATTTGACGTTATGTAAGTTGCAATACCTTATGTAAGTTGCAATCATACAATATTTGTCTTTCTTTGATTGACTCATTTCACTTAATAAATGAAATGACTTCAAGTTCACCTGTTTTGTCAAATATTTCCGATTTTTTTTCTAAAGTTGAATTGTATTCCATTGGATGTATATACCACATTTTCCTTATCTATTCATTTGTTAGTGAATATTTAAGTTGTTTATACATCTTGGTTATTGCAAATAGTTCTGCAATAAGCATAGGAGGGATAATATCTCTTCAAGCTATTGGTATCAATTCTTTTGGATAAGTACTCAGAAGTGAAATTGATGGATTATATGTTAGTTCTCTTTTTAATTAAAAAAAACCCCTTCATATCAAAGTGGCTGTATTATTTTACACTCCCATCAACAGTATACAGGATTCTGGTTTCTCCACATTGGTGCCTACACTTGTCTATTGTTTTTTATTTGTTTGTTTTTGTTTGTTTGTTTGATAAAAAACCATACTCACAGGTTTGAGGCAAAATTTCATTGTAGTTTTGACTTTTATCCTCTTGATGATTAGTGATCTTCAGAATTTTTTCTATACCTCTTGATCGTTTGTATAGTCTTCTTTAGAGAAATATTTATTTAAGTCTTTAACCCATTTTTAGTTGGGTTATTACCTTTTTCATTTGCTTTTGTATATATTTTTTTACTTTTGATTTGTAGGAATTTCTTGTATATTTTGAAGAATAACCCTGTATCAGATATATGATTTGGAAATATTTTCTCATTGTATAGCTTGTTCTTTTACTTTTTTCTTTTACTATACAAAGCATTTTATGAAAGAGAGAGAGAGAGAGAGAGAGAGAGAGAGAGAGAGATAGGAACAGACAGACAGGACGGGAGAGAGATGAGAAACATCAATTCTTTTTGCAGCACCTTAGTTGTTAATTGATGGCTTTTACATATGTGCTTTGACTGGGGAGCAGAGTAAGTGACCCCTTACTCAAGCCAGCGACCTTAGGCTCAAGCTGGTGAGCCTTGCTCAAACCAGATGAGCCTTCACTCAAGCCGGTAACCTTGGGGTTTTGGACCTGGGTCCTCCGCATTCCTGTCTGATGCTCTATCCACTGCGCCACTGCCTGATCAGGCTTATGCAAAGCATTTTAGTTTGAAGCAATCCAACTTGTTTATTTTTTATTTTGTTGCCTGGGCCCTTGTTGTCATATTTATGAAATCATTAAAAAAAAACAGTATCATGAAGATTTTCCTCTGTGTTTTCTTCACAGAGTTTTACAATTTCTGGTCTTAAATTTAAGTCTTTAATCCATTATCCTTTCTTCATTGTTTTAGCACTCTTGCCCCAAATCACCTGACCATATATGCATGAAATTATTTCTGGGCTTTTATTTTTTTCAATTGTTCTGATTACTGGAATTTATACTATAATTTGGGATTTATAATATGGTTTTATTTTACCTTTTTATTTAAAAATTATATTTAATAGCGAGACATTGATCAATAAGAATACACAGGTTTTATTTTTATAGCATTTGAACTATTGATTTTGTTGTGTTTTGAAATCAGCAAGTGTGATACGTTTAGCTTTGTTCTTCTTTCTCAAGATTGATATAATTATTCATGGTCTTTCTGGTTTTGTATAAATTTTATAATTGTTTTTCCAATAGAAAAATGCCATTGGGATTTTTGTAGTGATTGCATTGAAACTGTAGATAACTTTGGTAACTTGGACATTTTAACAATATTAATTCCTCCAATTCATGAGCATGGAATGTTTTCCTATTTGTTTGTGTTTTCATTTCTTTCATAAATATATTGTAGTTTTCAGTATGTAAATTTTTACCTCCTTAGTTAAGTTTACTCCTAAATTATTTTATTATTTTTGGTGCTATTATAAATGGGATAGTTTTCTTAATTTCCTTTTCAGATAGTTTATTGTTAGTCTATAGAAATGCAACTAATTTTTAATGTTGATTTTGTATTTGGAAACTTTACTGAACCTGCTTATTAATTCTACCAATTTTTATATACTATACTTTTAAAATTTTTCTATGTATAGAATCACCTCATCTGCAAAGAGAACTTAACTTTGTTCTCTCTTATTTGTGTGCCATTTGTTTCTCTTTCTTGCCTAATTGCTCTGGCTTGGACTTCCAGTACTGTATTGAATAGAAGTGGCAAGAGTGATCATCCCTCCCTTATTCCTAATTTTAGCAGTAAAGTTTTCAATTTTTCACCTTTGAGTAGATATTAGTTGTAGGCTTGTCATCTATGGTACTTATTATGTTGAGGCACATTCCTTCTACACCTGCTTTGTTGAGATTTTTAATCATTAAAAAGTTGCTGCATTTTGTTAATTGGTTTTTCTGCATTTATTGAGATGATCATGTAATTTTCATCCTTTATTCTGTTAATGTGGTGTAAAACATTAGTTAATTTTTATGTGTTAAACCATCCTAACATTCCAGGAATAAACCTCACTTAATCATGGTGTATATGATTATTTTAATGTGCTATTAGATTTAGTTTGCTACCATTTTGTTGAGAATTTTTCTATCTATATTTAAGAGATATTGTCCTGTGATGTCTGTCTAGCTTTGATATGAGGGTAATGCTGACTTCATAAAATTAGTATAATAGTGTCTCCTCCTCTTTAATGTTTTGGGAAAGATTGAGAAGGACTGGCATTAATTCTTTAAATGTTTGATAGAATTCACCTGTGAAGCTTTCCAGTCTTTTGTTTGTTGTGAGGTTTTTGATTATTGAATCAATCTCCATACTAGTTATAGGTGTATTCAGACTTTCTATTTTTTCATGATTTAATTTTGATAGATTATAAGCATGTTCTAAGAATTTACTCATTTTTCTTGGTTGTTCAATTTGTTGGCATATAATCATTAATATTAGCCTGATATGCTCCTTTTTATTTCTGTAGCATTGGTTGTAATGTCTCTTCCTTCATTTTTTATTTTATTTATGCATGTACTTCTCTTTCTTTTTTTTTCTTAGCCAACCTAAAAGTTTATTGGTTCTTTTTATCTTTCCAAAAATCTGTTAGTTTCCCTGTTTTTTTCTACTTCAAATGAACATTTATTGAACACATATTAAATGGAACATGGATGTTTGATTCCACATCAGTACACAATTAAAAAGCCATGTATTCTGCAGATAAACACCATGGGTTGACTCTATATCATCAAGAAATATGAGAAAGTGGTCAACTTTAGGTCATCAGCTGACTCTGGATCACAAGTTAACTTTAGTTCAGCCTGTAACTATAGTCATTGGAAATGTCTGTGTCTCATTCAAGGTGGAAGTGTGGAGGGGCTATTGTGGGGAAAGGCATAGCCAGGATGAACCAGGTAGAAAGAATGAGAGCCTTCCTGATCATGGAACTGGAGCAGAGCACAGGAGGATGGAGAACGTGAGAAGGCAGGTGACAGGCCCTCACTGCTTAGTTTCACTGATTTTTAAAACTGTTTTTCTAGCCTCTATTCCATTTATTTCTACTTTTATCTTTATTATCTCTTCCTTTCTGATAACTTTATGCTTTTTTCTATAGTTTCTTGAAGTGTAAAATTAGGTTGTTTATTTTATTTTTTTTAATGTAGACATTTATTGCTAAGTATTTACCCCTTAGCAATGCTTTTTCTTGATCCCATGTTTTGGTATGTTGTATTTTTGTTTTCATTTTTCTGTAGGTATATTATAATTCCCTTTTTGATTAGTTCTTTCACCCTGTGGGTTTTTAAGAAATCACTTTTAATATTTTGAAACTTATATGGGGTTTTTATTTTCTAAGATCCCAAAGACATATTATTAGACAGTATGGGTTATAGGATAACCAAAGAGAGATCAATTTGTTAAATAAAATTCTTTCAATACAGCTTGAGTCATCTCATTTAAACAATATGGCTGGTTACTGGTGACCTGTAGTTCAAATAGAGCAGAAGATTTCTCTTCTGGGTATTATGTGGCATAAAAAGCAGGAATTTAGGGTATCCCATCTCTGGCCTCATTTTCATTCAAGAAACATTGGTTGAATACTCATGAGGCACGAAGCCCACCATTGGAGGCTGGGAATAAAGTGATGAGCAAAATACACAGAATCCCCATCTTATGCCATTTACAGTCTGTGGGTGGGGTTAGGAGATGAGGAAATTGGAGGAGGCAGACATTGAACTTAACCTACTTGATGATTAACCTACATTGATTAAAACAATGTACATGACCTCAAAATAATTATATGAAAAGAAAATTTCCGAGAACAAATAATAAGAAAAGTTTTCAATTTGTTATTTCCAGAGCACTAATGTCTAAGGTAAATTACTTGCTTACTCAAAACAGTCAATAGAAATCACTGAAGCTTTTTCTGAGTCTGATTTCTCTACTCAGAGAAGGAGGCAAAAATATGGAAATAAACTTTATGAAACCACTTCTACCTCACACTGTCCCATCTGAGGATGAACTTAAACACAGATAACATGTGACCCCCAAGACTATAGGAGTGAAAAAAAGATAATCTACACTGTCTTCACTGATCACTCTTTATGACCATTCACTATTTCAACATATACTTATTGAGCTTCTACAATATTTCAGGGCATGTATAATCACCCCTGCTCTCACAGAGCTCACATTCTAGTTATTGGTCTTGCATCAACCAGCCAATGGTGCTGGTCTCATGCTTTGTGGACTATGCTGTGCATAGTATCTCATTTCATTTTTAAGGTAAGAGATGGCTAAATAAAATTAAGGGTAGACTAGAAGTATATGTTAAAGAAAAAACAAATACAAAGGCTTGGAGAGAAGAACAAACTTAGAGTATATGAATGACAGCAGAAAGGTCAGGGGGATAGAATCCTAGTGAGTAAGGGAGAGATTGCTGACTGAGTGGGTTAGAAAGGTCTCTGGCTTATGAACCTGAATACATGGTGAGACCATTCACTAGGATATAAATATGGGAGGAAAAAGTCATTATAAATTTCTATAGCTCCATCTTCATTGCACAATTTTGCCACATAAACATCCTAGGCTTGAGGTCACTAAAGCCATTTCCAGCTTATTAGTAGGCAAGCTTTTAAAGTCTATTTATGAAACAACTATTTAAAACCCAAAGTTTGTTGTCCCATAAAGTAATATTATATGTAGCCAGCAGATGGGATGTGATATTGGAAGTTTCATTTTCTTGGACTCAAGTGTGTTGCTAGAGGAAACCAAGAGCAAATGCTGTCTGTGGAAGAGCTCTATCAATGTCAGGGCCCTGGAACAACCACTGATATCTGAATGCTGCCTACAGTTCACTTAGTTCTCATTGAATATTGATGTGTATCCCACATCAATCCTCTTTCTAGTTTGGTTAGAACCATGTGATTAGTTTAGGCCAATGAACTCTGAGTAGAAGTGAAGAATCAGTTCTAGGCCAGA
Source organism: Saccopteryx bilineata (assembly GCF_036850765.1). Classification (NCBI taxonomy): domain Eukaryota; kingdom Metazoa; phylum Chordata; class Mammalia; order Chiroptera; family Emballonuridae; genus Saccopteryx; species Saccopteryx bilineata. Next base: position 1,401,006 of record NC_089502.1, read on the forward strand.
GCATTTAATAGCCGGTGACTTTCTTTCCAGATTGCAACAAAGAAGCTACATGTTCCAGATTGAGTAGCTACAAAATAGAAGAGGTTCTATTATTCTAGGTCTTTGAGTGATTATGTGGTTCAGAGCCGCACTGACCTATATAAGTACCTATCATGTGAGTAAAGTAGAAATATATGTTACATTAAGGAACTAAAATAAACAGTGGCTGGTTGCTGAAATGTAAGTTCCTTGACTGATACAGTGGTTATCTGCCATTGGCCCTCTAAATACAATGGGCCTTCCCATGTCCCATGTCCCATTTGGAAAAGGAATCAAACTGGCCATACATTTGTTTCAGATATCTAGCTGAGTTTGTCTTTCTACTTACTTTTTCAGCATGCTAATGTGTACTCTCATATCTCCTACTCTCTGGCTGCACATCTGGTTTTCAATAACTGCTCCCCACTGCCTACTCAGCTTCATGACATATTTGTATGCCTTTCCTTGGATTAGTGACTTTGATTTTCCACTTCTCCCTGGCTGCATACTCTCTTGATTTGGACATCTTTGCAACTAAATCCAGGATACTCTCATCAACAACCCTAGCATTGTGGAAGTTTCACTGAACCCCATCCCCACAATGTAAGAAAATTTAAACAATCCTAGTGAAGAAACCAATGGTTTTTGCTTGAGAAGCAATACTTAACATGAGGGACATAAGGTAAATGTGAGACTGATAATAACAAAGAAGGACCAGGAAGTAATGTAACGTGTGAAATGGTTTAGGACCAAAGCTCTTAATGGTGCCAGCTAACTAAGAAGAACACTCCAATCCACTTCTTTATGTGGTGCCAGCTATGTGGTATAAGGGCTGGTTTAAAGAAAGCAGCTTAACCTGCCCAGGAGATCATGCAGTGGATTGAGCGTTGGACTGGGACACAGAGAACTCAGGTTCAAAGCCCTGAGGTCTCCGGCTTGAATGCTGGCTTATCCTGCTTGTGTGCAGGGTCTCTGGCTTGAGCATGAAATTGTAGACATGACCCCATAGTTGCTGGCTTGAGCCTAAAGGTCACTGGCTTGAAGTTTAAAGTTGCTGGCTTGAGCAAGGAGTCACCACCTCTGCTGTAAACCCCCGGTCAAGGCACATATGAGAAAACAATCAATGAACAACTAAGATGCTACAACAAAGTCTTGATGTTTCCCTTCTCTCTCCCTTCCTGTCTGTCTGTTTCTATCTCTCCTTCTCTCTATCTTTGTGTCTCTGTAGCAAACAAACAAATGAACACAAAAACAAACAAACAAAACAGCTTAAGAAACAGGAAAGATAAGATTTGACATCTATAAAATTCAAGACTCCAGGTAACATGATTTCTATGGGAATATTTCCCCAGAGCTGTGGCTTACCCTGTCAAGAGTATAGCTCTGCCCTGTTACCTTGGCAGATAAAATAGGGGTATTTCTGCCTGAACAAGAAGAGGAAGCAGAAACCATTGGTGAGGATTTATATGGCTAAAGGGAGTTTGCAGTGTTAGGACCTGCATTGAAGTATTGGAATTGTTTTTTCCCATGAAAAGAATGTGTTTAACATCATGCACTGAGGCTGCCTATATTCTGTTGTGTTTGTGTCTAAACCAGTTTGGGGTCAGATCATGCACAACAATGTTGTAGACCAGGGGTCTCAAACTCGCGGCCCGCCGAACAATTTTGTGCAGCCAGCAAACTAATCCACGAAGTTCAAAATATTTTGGATAAAATTAAGTAAGCCTAGGGGCCTACTTGTATTTTTCATTTCTCTAGCATCCTAGCTAGATATTAGCTTAGTTAACAGCAGTTGTGATGCGAACTAGTTTCTGGTCGTTTTGTGACACTGAGTAAACTGCATGTACGATTGTGCTTGTTGTACTGATTTTTTTTTGTTTGCAACTGCAGTGAGGAAAGTGTTGCATAACAGTTGCCTTTTGTAGACCTAGTGCGGCCCGCTGAACGGCTGTGATCTTGCTCTGCGGCCCACATGCTGAGTTGAGTTTGAGACCCCTGTTGTAGACCATCTTTGTACAATGTCTTGATGACTTTTATATGAGAAGCTTTCCCCAAGTTGAAGGCAGATACTAAGTGAGGTAGAAAATACAAAAATAGATAGTCTTGGGGCAGGAAACAAAGGACACCAAGAGATATTAACTTCAGATGCTCTACTTCTATAGCCAGCTGGGATGTTTAAGATCATTAGTTAGTTAGTTTGTTTGTTTTTCTGAAGCTGGAAACAGGGAGAGACAGTCAGACAGACTCCTGCATGCGCCCAACTGGGATCCACCCGGCACACCCACCAGGGGCGATGCTCTGCCCACCAGGGGGCGATGCTCTGCCCCTCCGGGGCTTCGCTCTGTCGTGACCAGAGCCACTCTAGTGTCTGGGGCAGAGGCCAAGGAGCCATCCCCAGCGCCCGGGCCATCTTTGCTCCAATGGAGCCTCGGCTGTGGGAGGGGAAGAGAGAGACAGAGAGGAAGGAGAGGGGGAGGAGTGGAGAAGCAGATGGGCGCTTCTCCTGTGTGCCCTGGCCGGGAATTGAACCCAGGACTTCTGCACGCCAGGCCGATGCTCTACCACTGAGCCAACCGGCCAGGGCCCAAGATCATTTGTTTTAAGTTGTCATCTCTCCTTCACTAACACAGCCACTTTCTGTGTCATATATATATATATATATATATATATATATATATATATATATATATGAATTAATATTTTTGAAATATGAGCAAAAAACCACTGGCTCTTACTTTTTCATTTTATCTCACCATAGTAACTTTTACTTAGTAGTTGCTCAATAATATTTGTTTCCCTGATATGTTTCTATCTAAAGAACAACCATCTCAGTACCTTTCCTTTTCCATTCTAATAAAACCCAAATCATTTTGCTTTGTTTTACTGGTACTTTTTTCCATTAACCCTATAAATACCAAAACACCGTACAATGGAAGTGCTAAGATACCTGAATAAAATGTGTTTGCAAGCAAATCATATATACTTGCTTCTTTTCTTCCCTGGAGACTCATTAGGACCATGAGGGACTGTCAATCAACTAACTACTATCTACTAAAGATCTACAGTGTGCCAACCAGGCAACAGCTGCAAGGTAGTTACAACTCTTTGGAGAAAACACCAGGCATAAGATAATATTGTTATGAATAGTTCTCATGTCATTTGTTTTCTCCATGTATTAAAGTGGTATTAATTCTTTGTTATTTGCTTTAGGTTTCTCTGTGTCTTCATAGAAAAGGCAGGTAAGAGACAAAGGAAAATCATTCTATTGTGATGAGCTATCATTTGTAGAAAAATTTCTTGTCTTTATAAAGAATTTTCACAGCACTTCCCAGTAGAGTCTTGTGCCAAGTACTTGGTGAAATGTTTTAAATTGAATCTGACATTTCTCAATGAACAATGTTTTAATTCAGGGTCCAACAAGTTATGGTCCATGGGCCAAATCCTGGGCACTAACCACCTGTTTTTGTAAATAAAATTTTGTTAGATTATGGCCACACCTTCTTTAACATAATATTAATAGCTACTTTCATGCAAAAACAATTGTGGATGGGTGAAAACAATTGAAATAGTTTTCCTTATCAAGTTCTTGGTATTTTCCCTCGCTGTCAAATTCATTATTTCACACAATTGACATGACCCCCTTTATATAATAATAGCTGGCATTTATTGTATTAATCAAAGTTTCATTCCTAATTTGGTGCCCATAAGATTGGATTGGAAAACATTCCAACTTACTTTCCCTTAACCTCTAACTGAAAGCAAACATTCCATCTATTATGAATCTAGGTAACATATTGAGGTCATATTAGATACTCTTATAGTTCGTATAGTTATTTTACAATATCATTTACATAGAACATTACTTTGAAATAGTGGTAGTTATTAGAAACATTGCTAAATCTTGTTGTTTGTTAATGCACTATTAAGGAAGCACATATATCACAAATTTATTTTTAAAAATACATTGATAACTTTGTAATTTGATACTAGTTTTCTCTTTTTAGTCTAAAGTATTGTATTAATACATTTAAAAGTATTATTCTGAGAAGGGGTCCAGAGGTAGTAGCCGTCTGCCAAAGGAAGCCAGGCACAAAAAGTTTAGAAAGCTCTATGCCGAGTGTATTAATTCACTGAGTATTCATAACCACCCTGGGTGATGAGTACTACAACCATCCCTTGAATTCCTCCTCTTTACAAGGGAGTATAATGTTAAAAATGTAGAATAAGTAAGGTCAATTGCCCAAGGTCACACAGCCAGTAATGAGGCTGAAATTTGAATTCAGAGAGTATGAGTTCAGAGTCCATACTCTCCTTAATCAAAATTCTTTACTATACTAACTTCATTTGTCATTATTCACATATTCTAGTTGAGAAAACCTATCTTTTTTATTTTATAAAGGAGGAAGCTAATAGCTATTGTGAATAATAAAATGAGCATTTCTTGAACATTTACTGAAATAAATTATTTTCATTAATATCTCATTTTATCCTCTTAATAGTCCTCAGTATTTTGACAGATGGGTGAATTAAGAAACAGGGAGAATAAAGCAACTTGCTCAGGATCGTACTGCTAAGAAGTCATGAAACCCTTGTTTGCTAACTTCTGGAGTTTCTCTCTCTCTCTCTCTCTCCCCCTCTTTTTCCCTTCCATCCCCCTTTCCCCCACTCTTTCCCTCCATCCCTTCTCTCTATCTCTCCCTACCTCTCTTCTCCCTCACCCTCCACCAACCTGTCTCTTCTACATTGTACTACCTAAGTAGTATGTTAATTACATCATTCAATCTTGACATCTTATTTCATTCATAGGTTTTTCAGTGAGGGAAAAATATTGCAAGGAAATATTCATGCCCACTTCATGAGCCAAGAAATTTGTCATCAAAACAGATGTACTAAATTAGTGTGGATGTGCATGGCACAATATTCAGAAAAATATTTCATGTGAAGTTAAAGAATGTCACAAAATTGCATGTAAGAACTAAATTTAAAAATAAAATAACTGATATTTATTACTATGATGAATGCTTCAAGCGAAAACATAATACTGGCAAAGGACAATTTCAAGTAAGAAAATTGACATCAATATGAAGAAATTTCTAAAAATTGCAATAATTATGATGCAAACCTGTTTCAAGGATTTTACACAAAATGGTTTAAACAATAATGAGTTAACATCAAAAAGTATATTCTTGCTCAATTGTTCTGATTCTTTCAGTAAACTCAAAACAAGGCAAAGTTTAAAGTATTTTGTATCAAGTATTTTGTATCAGTTATGACTAAGAAGTCAGGGAAAGCAGCTATGGATAAGAAACTTTTTTTCTGGATAAGAACCCCTTAGCTTAGATTTGAACTGTTTGTACTAACAAATCACAGCGTTGTTGTTCAGTCATGCCCTGAGCTTATTCTTGGCAATAATGCTAAGGTTGTCTTTGAGAGAATGCTGAAATCCCACCCCCAGAAAGGCTTTTCTATTAGCTGCCTGCTTATTCCTGCTAGGAGACCTTGGTTTCCCAAGGTTCTCAGTGGTCACAAACCATGTTTCTAATGCAACTAAAAAATTCCTCTTCACAGACAGTTAATGATGCTGAGTGTATCATTAACCAAAAATAAACAAAACTTTATGTCTTCAGAAAGGAGATCTGATGTCTCATAGTCTAGAAATGAACAACATAGAGGAGTGAAATGAAATAGCCTATATTTGAAGAAACCCTTCAGGATTCTATGAGACATAGGAGAAGGAGCCCTGGATTTGCATTTGGCAGATTTCACTCCTGGCTATGCAACACAGCCTACCTGAATCTCAGCTACTTTATTTGTTCAATGGCATTAGATTCCATCAGTGGCAGGTTCAGCCATTTTTTTATTCAATACTATGTGACAGGTCTTCTGCTAAATATGGGGTGGTTGTGGTAAGCAATGTGTGTGACCCAGGTATGTGAGAGGAGTTGGTTACTTGTAGTATGTATGATATATTCATTACATTGTCATCATCTCTGTTTTTGAAGCTTCTTTCTTCAGTTTGCTCTGTATGTCTTATTTCTATTTTGAACAATATTTGTTGATATTGTCTCTAAGTATATAAATAATTTGTGTCCCTGTTCAATGATCTGAAAAACACCACAAAGTACAAAGAGAATAATAAAACACTCAAAATCACGTTCAAATGAGACAATACCACACAGTAAAATATGTTCATTAGACAAGACCTAAGAGAATAAAAACCTATCTAGTTGAAACACACATCTATGCATGTGTCCTCCCCACGTTCATTTAGTTTCTGTCTGTCTACAACCAATAAACAGTGCCAGGCACTATAGGCAGGTGTTGAGTCAGTGAGGAGCATGGCATGGCATGGTGTAGGACCAAAGTCATCTGCATCCCCTAACCTACAGGATATAGCAAGGCTGGAAAGGGTACCACAAAATGTGCATATGCTCCCCAGAAGATGAAAAGAGAACATCTTTGTTGTGGCTGACCCCGCGGCATGCCCGCTTCCCACAGAAACAAGGGAGCACCTCTGATTCGAAGTCTCGCTTCATTTTCAGGGCTTTCGTTCTAACCCAGAGATTTCTTCATTTCTAAGAAAAGTGCATAATCTCGGCTGGGAGCCCCTGTAGACTCCCGCATCCCTCCCCCCTCCGCCCTTGCTCCTGTTCCCTGGTCCGCCTCTCGCCCGATTGCTCGATGGCTCAGGATTGGATCAATGAAGCAGACTGCTCTTTGCTAGGCCTTCATACCCTGTGATCGCCAAGCCCCGGGCTTTAGAGTCTGAGCGTTTCAATTCAGACCCACTGAACTGTATTTCCCCAGCTCGGGGCCCGCCCATGGCCATTGTGCTGCGTCCAGCCCACCCCTTTTGCTCACTATCCGTTCATGCTTTGTTTGGCAAACACAAAACGCCTGGCCCAGCGGCCGGCCCTTTTCAAGCTTAGCAGCCGGCACTTGAAAACGCTGCGAGGCTTGGGTACCTGGGAACACCTCCAGGGGCCGGACCAAGTGGACTCCGAGCCGCCAGGACCCCCGTCGGGCGCGATCTTACCCCACCTTTGGAAAGACCCGGCAGGAGTTGGGGCCGCGCGGCATGGGCTTTCCCATCGCACCACCCTGGACTCCCGGAATCAAGACTTCTTCCAAGCGCAGGCGTTTCTTTTGAAAAGCTGGGGCACTTGGCGGGGGCCCCTTTGCCTTGTCATTGTGTTTTAAATAGCCCAGGATTTCACTTGACACAGAATTTAGAGGCCTGAAAACTGGTTTGGGTTATGCCTCCAGAGCTCTAAGCTCAGTTTCCTGCACACTGGCTGCTAAGGACTGCAAAGTTCTAACTCAAAAATAATAATGAAAGCAGCAACATAGGCGGTAACATCAGATACCATTTATTTAGCGCTTACTATGTGCAAGCATGACGGCATTTAAACTTAATTTACAACAACTTGGAGGTTAGGGTTTTTTTTTTAATTAACAACGAAGCTAAGGATCAGAGGGACTAAGAAACTTGCTCCTAAACACTAAGGTATAAGTCTTCAGTTTAATTATCACATTCCTTAAATAGTGGAATGTGTTGATATCCTTTAGTTCATATCAAGAAATTTTTTAGGTGCTGTTATATAAGAATTATTATAGTAGGCACACTTTGTTGAAGATTTATGGTACATAACCAAGTGATTAAATAAATCTTGTCATTGGCTCCTTACAACCATTTTCTTCAGTGGGTTGTGTTATTGTATACATTTTTCAGCAGGGGAGACTCAGTAACCTGAAGTCATTTGTCTAATGTCACTCAGCCAGTGAGGACCTAGCAGAGCCAAGGCGTGTTTGAAGTCAATATTTACTCTCCAAAACATTCATTAGGTTATACCACTTATATTGTTACTAATTAAGTTTTAATTTCTATATTTTTTCAAAGGATGGCCTTTCATTTAAAAAATGCCTTTCGAGTTAATTGGCAGTCACTTGCTTCATGGAATTTTAAGACTCTTTGTGATTATTTTTCTCTTGAAAAGACTAAAATAACTTCAAACTGCAATAATATTGGAGGAAAGCAAGGAGAATGGGGCTCCTTACTTGGGTAAATCTACCCATCAATAGGTGTCTGTTGGAGGCACAGGAAATGATCCATGCCACACTAAAAAGTTTTAGAACTATATAATTTTTACATCAAGAGCACATAATATTAAGGAGAATGAGATGGAGCTAGCCACCTGACTCTGAGTTTGGGAATTATCTAGCACTGGAAGGGACTTCACAGATCAGCTGGTCCAACTCTTTCCTGGTACAGATAGAGAAACTGAGATTCAAAGGAGTGGAACTTGCACAGCTTAAAAACAAAGGTTGACAGAGCCCCCACTGAATTTAGGGCATACTGACTCCATGATATGTTTATTCTTGCATAGATTAACCAGATATTCATCTAGTGCTTACAATGTGCTAGGCACTCTGCTAAGGGAAAGAATGGGCAATAAGACCAGATTCCTGCCTTCATAGAACTTCCATTCTATTGGAAGAGGCAACCAATAAATAAAATAAATCATTAGGAAATCACAGCTGTGGTGAGGACAATGAAGGCAAGAGCTAATGGTTCAGTAAGAAGCTGACATGGGTGGATTTAACTCAGGGAGGTCACCACAGACTTCCTTGAGGAGGTAGACATTGATTGGGATTTTATATTTTTAAATTTATTTATTCATTTTAGAGAGGAGAGAGAGTGAGAGAGAGAGAGAAAGTGGGGAGGAGCAGGAAGCATCAACTCCCATATGTGCCTTAACCAGGCAAGCCCATGGTATGATTGGGATTTTAGTGTTGAGTAAGAGATATCTTGGCAAAGAGTAGAAGGAAAAAAAAGTCTATGTTAAAAGGAATAGCACATGCCAAAGGCCTGTGGTAGAAGGCAGTATGGCAGGTTTCAGGGACTGGAAACTCAAAGTGCTGGAGCAAAAAGAACAAGGGGGAACATGGTGTGAGATGGGGTCATACTATGATAAGGCTAGAAGGGTATGCATATGGGGCCTGGCAATAATGGGTCTAGTAAACTCTGCTGTTGTTATAATCACTGGGAAGCTATTGAAGAATTTATTAAGCCAAAGAGTGACATAGCATTCTTGAAATATTACTCTAGCTTCTGTGTGGAGATCTTACTAGTAAGCATAGGAAATCCTTGGAAACAACTAGTAAACTATTGTAGTTGTCTAAGTAAGAAATAATAGAAGCTTGGACTAGGATGATGACAGTTTTTTTTACCAAATGGTTGTTTGACCATGGACCAGTCATTTAACTTCTAGGATCTTCAGTCTCATCATCAACTTATTGTCCCCAACACCATCATTTTACCTCATACAGACATATGATGGTAAATCAAGAAAGTACTACACAAATTCAAACATTGACAATAATCCAGGCCTAGTGACTTTAAATCTTAATAATATCTAGCACTTCACACCATCTTGTAGTGACAAGGCAGAGTTGTGCTTCTTTTTTTCCTGGTTGTCTTATATATGCAAAAACAACTGAATACTTTCATCCTGTAACGACTTACACCATTATAGATAAGGATGAAGTCTCCCTTGACTTCTGGCCCAAATTCTGATCCCTTCTGTATTTCCTTTTAAGCAATGTTTAAAGTGCTAGAAACTTGAATTTCAGAAATATAGAATGATAATGCAAACCAGCCACTTTTAAAACTATAAGCACAATATTTCAGATCATTTAGCAATACCTAAAAGAGGGCCTGTCTCTGGACATCTGTGTTCATAGGTCTCTATCTCCTGTTTTGATTCAAAGTTAGTTGGATCTTTGCAGGGTTAAATATCTTCCAGTTTTACTTTAAAACAGTAGTGATTTCTTTTCTGATTGTATGTTTACACTGTAAGGTATTATTCCCCACTGAGAAGGAAGGAACAGGGCTCAGAGCCACCAAGTGTGGAATAACAAAAGGCTTTAATCAGTACTGAGAATTCCTCAGACAAGATTCACTGGCCTGGAAGATGGAGGTCAGGAAAATCGCACACGGAAAGACTGCGTGGGTCCCTCTAGGGAAGTCGGGCTAATATGACGTAGAGAAATCTCACTGGCTGAGAGTCAGTTGCTTTTTTTCCCAAGGACTCCTAGGAAGTTTCTTTTGGTGTGCTTGGTTGTGGGCGGTCCTAGCCAAAGTTCATGGGCCTAGGTTCCCCATGTGACCATCCCTCTATCCACCGACCTTACATTCTGATCTTTTTGTGTTAATAAGAGGCACCGCTTATTCATCTGGCTACTTCCTGCTGAATAGGGGCATTGTGGGGAGGGGGAGATCGGAAAGTGGTGGTTTTGAGGGGGTGTCAGGAGGAACATCCATTTGGCCATGAGTTGAGAAAATTCGCTGGTGCGGTTCTGTAAGAATTTTTTTAAAAAAGAGAGGCAAATATGAGTTATACACTGATAATTAGAGGAAGATTTAGGTAGGATAGGGGCAGCCCAGGTAAGAATAGGTGGCTGCTATTAGGAGTTAAGCAAGTTGTAAGAGGAGAGATTTTTGCTTAATTTTTCTTGCAGACAGTTCAGATTGAAGCTTCTTTTATCAGGCTAGTCTTACTAAACAGCATTGCTCCCTGCTTCAGCTCACTCTGGTGGCAGGTTCCTGGTGGGAGGGACAGGAGTGATAGGAGGGTCTGAATGGCCCAATTTTTTGGTGAGCCGCAGACGAGTAAGGCCCAGTGATTCTGGCTCCCAACAATCCTGTATGTGAGCAAGTTTGAGGCGAGAGACATGATACCAAGGTGTTTGCCTTAGGAGCTTGGCTGCAGTAGGAGTAGTCAGTATTACCGTATGGGGTCCCGTCCACCTGGGCTGTAGGGAGCCAGGCTGGAGCTCCCTTAGAAGAACGCTGTCTCCTGGTTGGAGGGGGACCACTGGCTGTGTTTCATCTGGACCCCTTATGGGAGGAAGGGTCCAGTCTGCGTGTTCCCTGAGAAGATGGCGAAGTAAAGACAGAAAGGGGTGGTACGTGGCAAGAGGAGGGGGGTCGACAGGTAAGCTGTGACTGATTAGAAATAGTCTACTGTAAACCAGTTCAAAGGGGCTGAGTCCAGCGGGGTTGCCCTGATTCTGGTGAGTGCCAAGGGGAGGAGGTTTGGTCAGGAGAGCCTGGTCTCAATGGAAAGTTTAGTTAGCTGATTCTTCAGGATGCCATGGGCCCTTTCCACCTTACCCGACAACTGAGTGTGATAGGGTATGTGGAGCTTCCAGGTGATGTTGAGAGAGGTGGCATCCTGCTGGACTATTTGGGTAGTGAAGCCCGGGCCGTTGTCTGACTGGATGGTAGTCAGCAGTCCAAACCGCGGCATGATGTTTTCAATGAGAATGGAGGCAATGGTGTCTGCTGTCTCTTGAGAAGTTGGAAAGGCTTCTATCCATCCTGAAAAGGTGTCAACAAAAGTTAAGAGATAACAGAGATTTTTGTGAGGGGGGCATATGAGTGAAGTCAATCTGCCAATCCTGGCCTGGCACGTGTCCCCTCAGCTGATGAGTAGGGAAGCAAGGGCGGAGTCCCCCTTGTGTAGATGTTTTGGAACAGAGAGCACATGCTGTATGTACCTTTTTGATAGTCTGCTGGAAGCCTAAGAAGAAAAAGAGTGGTTGTAAGAACCGATAGAGAGCTTTTGGCCCTATGTGTAAGGAACAGTGGATATCAGAAAGGAGAGTTTCAGCCTGTCCTTTTGGTAAGGCAATTCTATCTCTGAGAAATATCCATCCCTGGTTGCACATATCTCCACCCTTTCTGAGGAGGGTCTGTTCTTTCCCAGGAGTGTAGAAAGGTTTCAAGGAGGTGGAGAGAAACATGAGAGGAGAGGGGGAGGCTCCCAGGGTGAGGTTTTGAGTCATTGGAGCACTTCCCAAGGCCACTGGGTCTTGAGAGGTTTGATAATTTCTACAATGTACCACAGCCACCTCAGCAGGAAGCTGTAATGCCTGCAAGAGTTTAGAAATGAGGGTAGCATTGATTATGGGGGAGCCCTTGGTAGTGAGGAATCCCCTTTTCTTCCAGGTCAGAGTGGCTGTGGGTGATAAGAAAAGCGTATTTAGAGTCAGTATATATAGTTACACATTTTCCCTAGCTCAGAGTGAGTGCCCACGTGAGGGCAATCAGCTCTGCTTTCTGGGAGGTGGTGCCCTCTGGCAGCTGTAGGGCTTCTAGGGTGGAGGAGGTGGTGACCACCATGTAGGCTGCCCATCATCATCCATCGGGTCCCTGTACAGAGCTTCCATCTACAAAGAGTATTAGGTCTGGATCTTTTAAAGGAGAATCTGATAATCCATCTCGAGGTCTGTTGAGGAAATGTATTAGTTCAGTACAAGAGTGAGTGGGTTCCAGAAACGTCACTGGAGCTGGCAGTAGAGTGGCTGGGTTGAGTCTGGGAGAGGGTAAAAGAGTTCCTAAAGGGTTTTTGATGAACAGGAGGTGAAATTCTTGTAGGCAGGAAGGACTTAACAGAGAAAGAGATTTGTGTGAAAGGAAGTCAGTGAGCCTGTGGGAGGAGAATACAGTGATGGGTTGGGAAAGGGTGAGCTTAGTAGCCTCCTTGGTGAGTTCAGCTGCTGCGTCCAGTGCCCAGAGGCAGGGCTGCCAACCTTTGACAGTGGTGTCCAGTTGTTTAGAGAGATATGCCACAGGGCGGTATGTAGGCTGCACAGGTTGAATTAACACGCCAACAGCATTACTGTGCTTTTCATCAGTGAAAAGATGGAAGGGGCATCTGGAGTCGGGTAAAGCAAGAAGGGGAGAGGAGATGAGGGCATCTCGAAGGGTACAGAAAGCCCTTTTGACAGTGTTGGGGGATGTGAGAGGTCCCATAGGAGTCTCTTTTGCAGCCTTGTAGAGGCAAAGAGAGCAATATTTGGAATCCAGTGTCTAAAGGAGCCTATTAGACCAAGGAAAAAAAGAATCTGATCAGTGGTGGTAGGTGGCTGGAGACTGTGGAGGGTCTGAGTTTGATCTAGGGTGAGACCTCGGGTGCTGGGAGTTAACGTGATGCCCAGATAGACTACAGACTGAGAGTGAAGTTGAGCCTTAGTAGGGGAGACATGATATCCCTTCATGGCAAGAAAGTTAAGAAGGTTGGTGGTGTGTCTTCTTGAGGCAGACAGGGAGGGACTGCAGAGGAGTAGGTCATTTACATATTGTAAGAAAGTGCTAGTCTCAAGATCGCATGCAGCTAAATCCCAAGCCAGCGCCTGTCCAAACAGATTTGGGCTGTCTCTGAACCCCTGGGGCAGGACGGTCCACGTAAGCTGCTGGGCTGCATTAGTGACCAGATCAGTCCAAGTAAAGGCAAACATAAAGTAAGAGTCAGGGTGTAGAAGAATGGTAAAGAAGGCATCCTTGAGATCTAGGACCATGAAGTGAGTGGTGTCTGAGGGAATGTGTGACAGTAATGTGTAAGGATTAGGGACTACTGGATGGAGGGGAACTATTGCCTCATTGATTAGGCGTAAGTCTTCTATGAGGTGATAAGCTCCAGAAGGTTTTTGAACAGGTAGGATGGGGGTATTGCAGGGAGAGTCCATGGGGATGAGTAAGCCTTGGTTTAAGAGGTGGGTAATTATTGGTTTAAGGCCCTGGCAGTGACTTGCTGAAATAGAGAATTGGGGTCTAGATGGGAATTGGGAGGGATTCTTTAAGCAGATGTGTACAGGTGGGTGGTGGGTTGCTACCACAGGGGTAGAAGTGTCCCAGACTTGAGGGTTGACAACATCTGGTGGAATAGGAGGTGTGACTGGATTAGAGTAATCTGTGGTAGTGGGAGAGTCTTTAGTCAGGAGTGGTAGTAGATGAGAAGATGCTGTCAGCTGGATAGTGGCTCTGAGACTGTGTAGAATATCTCAACCCAGAAGGGGTACAGGGCATGATGGCATGACTAAGAACGAGTGTGAAAAGGGGATTCTGTCCAAACTGCATGTCAGAGGTGGTGTGTGAAGAGGAGAAAAAGGAGTCCCATCCACTCCCATAACCGAGACCTGTGATGGAACTAGAAGTCCAGAGTATGAAGGCAAAACAGAGAAGGTAGCCCCCGTGTCCACAAGAAATGATATGGACTTACCCACTACCTGTAGCATCACCCTTGGCTCAGAGAAAGTAATGGAGGTCTCCGAGTTTGGACCGCATCAGTCACCTGCGAGGCCTAGGAATTCAAATGATGGTCACACCTGGCTGGCTTGGCCTCCTATCTGAGCAGCCTGTCCTTCACGTAGAGATGTCAAGGATGAGCCTGCTGTCAAAAGGGGACAATCACTCCACCAGTGACCAAGCTTCTTGCACTTAGGGCAGGGCTTAGTGGGCAGCCACGGGCAGGGGCACTTCTGGGACCAATGACCCTCCTTGCCACACTCAAAGCAAGCTCCTGGTGGGGATCCTCTTTGCAGCCTGGACTTAGGTGGAGCACCATCTGTGCCTTGCCCCTGCTGCTCTGCCGGCCTTAGGGTTGCTACAAGAGCCTGGGTTTGGAGTGATACTTTCTGTTGCATGCGGGCCCGGCGTTCAGCCTTGGCCTGTTCCTCTCAACTGTTAAAAACCTTAAATGCCATGTTCATCAGGTCTCAGTTAGGGGTCTGGAGGCCCTCTTCTGCCTTTTTAAGTTTCCTCCAAATGTCCAGGGCCAATTGGGAAATAAAGTGAGTAGCTAATACAGTGGCCCCAGCACTGGAGGTAGGGTCTAAACGAGTGTGGAGGACCATAGCATCAGTGAGGCGATTTAAGAAGAGAGCCGGATTTTCCTCAGGTCCTTGAGTAATTTCCCTTAATTTGTCATAGTTAACTACCTATTGTGCTGCATCCCGCATACCAGCTACAAGACATACTGGAGAGGGAAGAGAGAGAGCATCATTTGCAGGTGGGGAAGCGGGATCTAGCGAAGATGGGGGAGGAGTCCGATGGGACTGAGGGAGCCGAGGGAGTCTTGCAGGAAGGAAAGAGAGTTCCTCGGGGGAGTCAGAAAAGGAGGAGAGATCTGGAGCGGAGGATTTAGCTCAGGTTTCTCTGGCCAAGAGGACGTATGTTGTAGAGTGTTGCATTCGCCGGGTAAAACAAACACTGGAGACGTTTGGAGAGTTTCAGACAAAGTTTTATGGCCAAGAGAAAAAGAGAACAAAACAAAGGAAAATAAAACCTGCGCAGGGGTGCACTCAAGTGGTAGTCACAAGAGCCACACCGAGCGCCTACAGTCTAGGGGTTTTTATAGCATAGCAAGCAAGCAGTTCATACAGAAGCGAATTTGGTGTTTAGCAATTGGCTTCTCCAAATTAAATTTTTAGTCATGTGCCTTAGTAACCAGTTATGCAGTTGAAAGCCCCCAGCTGGAAATGTCCCTATCTATCCCCTAGGATGTGGTCACATTAACTATCTTAGGAGTTTTTACGACTTCCTTATCTCAAGGACTCATCAGCTCCTAGTCATCCTGGGAGTCTAACGACTTCCCTATCTCTAGGACTCATCTGTCTTATTCATCCTGGGAGTCTGGTCTCATCTATTCCAGGAATGTGCTGTACTTACTGGACCAGTTCCTTTTTAAGTTATTTTCCCAAGCCTATTAATGTATTTTATAGTTTTTATTCGAATGTCACATTTCCTCCTCTTCTTTGTCCTAGTTAAATCCTTAACTATAACGAAGATTCTTCGGCTGCACTAAAGCGTTGGTACGGCTGAGATAAAACCATTATTTTAACTGTTTCTATTCTTTCTTTGATAAAAGCAAATAACTTGTTAAGGATTACGGGTCCAATAATGAGGGCCAACAACAGTATTAACAATGGTCCTGCTAGTGTAGTTATCAATGTAGTTAGCCAAGGTGACAGTTTGAATATAGAGGTGAACCAATCTAAATTGTCATTATTTTGCTGAATATGCTCTGCTAATTGTTTTATCTTATTTATTTTATCCTGGATTTCATTGCTGTTATCAGTTAAATTAAAACAACACATCCCTTTTACTTTTTCACAACCCTGGTGGTGAAATAATAATAGATAATCAATAGCTGCCTGATTATCTAAAATAGCTTGACGTAATTGCTGCTGTTCATTATTTAAAAGAGTCAATGCTTGAGACGTTTCGTTGATGCTTTTAGCTAAGTTACAAGCTAAATGCTGGATTTGTCTATGATTGTAAGCACCCCATACTAGATTCCCTACAACACTTAAAATTATGGCATATCCTTCAGCTTCTGACAATAATCGTACTTCATCATGACATTCAGGTCCTACAGGGAGGGAGTCAGCACGCCTGCTGCGAAGAGTAGTATTGTGCTCAAGAAGTAACAAATCATTCTTGTTAGGTAAGAAAGTAGCAATCCTAGATAAACAAGTGGTGTCAGTAAGATTAGAGGGAATATAATTATACGTCATAGAGTTACAGGTAAAGAACCATCCAGTAGGCAGGGTAACATAGCCATAAATGGAAGGGTATTTGATAGTATTATTACAGGGCAAATAACCAGGGATTGTCTTACAATTTTTACTACAATTAACAAAAAGAACATAAGTATCATTGGGTACAATAATGCTATGGGGAGTATGAATCCGTAATGCATGGCTTGGCAACTGATAAGAAGCTTTTCCCCAGTTTGCTAAATCTAGATAAGTTACAGTCTTATTAGGGATACTGGAGAAGAAAGTTAAATTCCTTATGTCAGCTGCCGGTTTACATACCGGGCGTAGACATTTTCCTAGCATGAAATGAGTATGACTATCCTGTTCAAGGCAAAACGATGAGACATTTAGGGTGCGTGCTAAAGCCACCCATAAATTCTCTGGATGATTCAGGGTTTCTTGGAAAGCTGGTACTGGTTTAATACTGAACAACATACAAAAGAAAACTATTGCTACGATTCGGGTAAGAACCGCACTTTTAAGGGATTGTGGGGATCTGCTTCGACTCTCCATTTTGCTTCCTTCAAGCTCGGTTCTTGAGCTAACTTTACATGCGATAGATGAATCCAGTAAGGTTTTTCAGCTATCCTCACAGCCGTGGGCGTGCTGAACAGTACCTGGAACGGTCCTTGCCACCGAGCGTCAAGGTTCCCGCGACGGTGGTTAAGAATCCATACCCATTGTCCTGGCTCCGGTGGAGTTGGCAGTGGAAGTCCTTTGAGTTGGTCCTTCTGCTGGTCTCTAAGCACCCGTACTTCTGCACGTATCAGTTGTAATGCCTGTAAGGACTTTAGAAAACTTTGATTAGAACCCTCAATTTCTTCCCTTGTTATTTGTGGAACCAAAGGAGTTGGTTGCCCATACATTAACTCATAAGGAGTCCATTTTCCTGTATAAGGTGTATTTCGAACCCTATATAATGCAAAAGGGAGTAGCTCTACCCAGTTTTCACCAGTCTCCTCTCTTAACTTAATTATAGTCTCTTTAAGGGTCCTATTCATCCTCTCGACTTGCCCTGAACTTTGAGGCCGATAAATGCTGTGTAATTTCCAATTGATCCCTAATCTTTTTGCCAATTCCTGTGATATTTTGGACACAAAAGCAGGTCCATTATCTGACCCTACAACAATGGGAATGCCATATCGTGGAATGATTTCTCTTAAAAGTATTTTACAAACTGTTGAAGCAGTTTCTCCTTTTGTAGGAAAAGCCTCAGTCCATCCAGTAAAGGTGTCTATTAGAACAAGCAAATATTTGTAGCTTAATTTCCCTGGAGTCATTTCGGTAAAGTCTACTTCCCACAGTTCTCCAGGAGCTTTTCCTCGGTGCCTGATGAGAGGAGGTAATTTCTTATTGACAGCATTTACTTTGGCGCAGGCCTGACACCTAGACACAACAGAGTGTAGGATATCTCTGATTTCTGCTCCCTCAATATTTTCTTACTAGATGTTCTAGTTTTTGTTGTCCTAAGTGGGAGCTGCTATGTATTTCTTGAATTATTTGTCTTAACGCTCCTTGTGGTAGGTATATTCTGCTGTCTGGTAATTCTATCCATCCCTGTTTACTTTTCTTACCCCCTAGTTGCTTACCTTTCTCTTCTTCTTTTGGCTCATACCTTGGCTCTATTTGTAAAGTAGGGGGTGGGATGAGTAGCAGTTGGTTAATGTGTTCCTCCTCTTCTGCTGCATTCCGTGCCGCTCGGTCAGCAAAGTGGTTTCCTTTTATTATAGGGGAATCCCCCTTTTGATGTCCTTTGCAATGTATTATTGCCACCTTTTTAGGCAACCAAATGGCTTCTAATAAAGCCAAAATTTTATCTTTATTTTTAATTTCTTTTCCTGCAGTAGTCAACAACCCACGCTCCTGGTAGATGGCGCCATGTACATGGGCTGTGGCAAAGGCATATCTACTGTCTGTATAGATGTTGGCACTTTTCCCTTCAGCAATTCTAAGGGCCTGTGTGAGTCCAATAAGCTCAGCCCATTGTGCAGATGTGCCTTTAGGCAGTGCCTTTTTCCATAACACAGTATCTTGAGTGGTCACCGCAGTTCCAGCATACCTTTGCCCATCCCGAACATAGCTACTTCCATCTGTGAACAGGGTTAAATCTGCCTTCTCATAGGCCTGATCCCGTAGATCTGGTCTGGCTCCTGTAATGGTATCTAATACTTGTCTACAGTCATGGATCACCGATGAGTCTGGCAACGGGAGCAATGTAGCAGGATTCAAGGCCGTTGTTTTCAAAAATTGTATTGCGGGGGGGTTCAGCAACTGTGCCTGATACTGTGTTAGTCGGGCATTCGAGATCCACCTATCCGGTGGAGCCCGCAGCACTTGTTCTAAATAGTGCTCTCCAATGACCTGAATGTCTTGACCCAGAGTCTGTTTACTGGCCTCCTTAACAAGAATGGAGGTAGCAGCAAGTGCTCTCAAACAATTGGGCCATCCTACAGGATCTAGTCTTCTGGACAGATAGGCTACTGGTTTTTCCAAGGTCCAAGTTCTTGACAGAGGACCCCTAGAGCAATGCCCTTTTTCTCAGTCACAAATAGTTGAAAAGACTTAGACAAGTCTGGCAGGGTTAATGCCGGGGCTGCAACTAGGGCCTCCTTAAGTTTTTGAAAAGACTCTCGTGCCTTCTTTGTCCATACAAATTGTTCCTCTTTTCCCCGTGTTAACTCATGCAAAGGTTTGGCCAGCTCTGCAAATCCCAGTATCCAAAGTCTGCAATATCCCACAGCACCTAAAAATTCTCATACTTGTCTTTTACTTACAGGCTCAGGAATCTGTAATATGGTCTGAATTCTTTGGCTAGACAAACTACATTGTCCTCCCCTCAAGTCATACCCCAAGTAACTCACGGTTTGGGTGACAATTTGGGCCTTCTTAGCAGATACTCGATAGCTCATCCATTGCAATTCTTGGAGTAGTTTTAACGTAGCTTCTTGGCAACTCTCCTGGTTTGGGGCTGCGATAAGGAGATCGTCCACATACTGCAGCAGTACAATTGAAGAGTGGCCAGCTCGAAACTCCTGTAAGTCTTTGCACAAAGCCTCATTAAATATGGTTGGGGAGTTCTTAAAACCCTGAGGGAGCCTGGTCCAAGTGTATTGGCCTGAAAGTCCATTCTCAGGATCATTCCACTTAAAGGCAAACATTTCCTGACTTTGCTTTGCTAATGGAATGCAAAAGAAGGCATCTTTAAAATCCAATACTGAATAGAAAACATGAGTCGGTGGCAATGAACTTAATAGGGTATAGGGGTTTGGCACAGTAGGATGTATGGTCTCTACCCAAGCATTCACTTCACGCAGGTCCTGCACTGGGCGATAGTCTTGAGTTCCAGGCTTTTGTACTGGTAGCAAAGGAGTGTTCCAGGCAGATTGGCATTCCCGGAGAATCCCGGCTTCTAATAAGCGCCTCAAGTGCTGTGCTATACCCTGTTTAGCCCGAGCAGGCACAGGATACTGTCTGATGCATACTGGGCTAGCATCGCTCCGCAACAGCACTACTACAGATGGCTGATGTATTGCCAATCCCGAAGGATTGTTTTCTGCCCAAACTTCAGGAACCTGCTGCTTTACTTCCTCGGGGATGCCCGTAAACCCGCTCTTACCTTCCGGGAGGGAGGCAATCAGGTATTCTTCTGATATTGGCACAGTCACTAATACCTTGCCTTCTGCATTCTTCTCCTGGTTGAAGGTTATTGTTGCTTGAAATTTTTGCAACAAATCTCATCCCAACAGCGGGTAAGGGCAGTCTGGAATAATCAGGAATGAATGAGTAATAGTCCCTCGCGCCAGGTCTGTAATCCGAGCAGTGGCTCGAGGATATGAGACAGCTTTGCCAGTGACCCCTATTACCTTTGTGGATTCCTTTTGTAATGTCCCAAGTGGTCTCTTTAGGACGGAATAAGTGGCCCCCGTGTCAACTAGGAAGGTAGTTGGTTTCCCTTCAATTGACAGTGTGACCATAGGCTCCTGGGGGCCAACAGAAATGGAGCCTTGGCCCCGTCAATCTAATTGGAGCAAAACTTGTGAGCCTTGTTCCTGATTTACGGCCTGTAGCTTAGGGCAATCCTTCTTCCAATGACCTTTCTCTTTGCAATAAGCACACTGGTCTCTATCTAGTTGCTTCTGCGGGAAAGTTCCCTTCTTTCCCTTAAAGGGCTGCTGTTTCCCTTTTTGTCCTTTTGATTGCTGTGCCAAGAGTAGTTTTACAGCTGTTCTCCCTAACTCAGGGTCATCACGATTGACAAAGACTCTCTGTGCTATTTCTAATAATTCACTCCTATTCTTTCCCTCAAATCCTTCTATTTTCTGGAGCTTCTTTCTAATGTCTGGGGCTGCCTGAGTGACAAAGGTTATGTTTATTAGCTTGCGATTTTCCTCTGCCTCAGGATCAATAGGGGTATAAACCCGGTAGACCTCCATTAGCCGCTCTAAATATGCAGCAGGGGACTCATCCTTCCCCTGAGTTACCTCACCTACCTTACTAAAGTTGGTTGGTTTCTTAGCAGCTGCCCTTATTCCCCTTAATAGAGCCTGGCAATATTGGGAAAGCGATTCCCTATCCCTGTCATTGTTTGGATCCCAACTGGGGGGGCTCCTGGAGAGCGTCCTCTCTAGTTCCCTTTCAGTGCCCCCTTCTTCCCTAAATACTTTTTCAGCTTCTTGGCTGATGCGGGTTCTTTCTTCCATTGTGAACAAAGTGTGCAAAAGCTGCTGGCAATCATCCCAAGTTGGTTGATGGGTCCTGAAAACAGTCTCAAGCAAAGAAATTAACCCCTGAGGTTTCTCTGAAAATGACGGGGTCTGATGTTTCCAATTATAAATGTCACTAGTAGAAAAAGGAATATAAATCATTTGGGATGGTGCATGTGATCCTTCATCTAGTGGGGGCAACACCTCGCTAAGAGGTAACATTGGGGCACCTCCGGCAAAGGAAGGTTGAGCATAAGGGGTTCCCCCCGGGTGTGGGGAGGACTCTGGACATTCTCGGGCAGAGTTGAATCTGGCTCCCTGGGCTTCTGATAAGGAGGAGGATAATTTACAGGGTCTGCTATATCCTCAGTAACATCAGAAAGGACCAGATATGATTTAGGAGGCTCTTTTTCAGGTGCAGGTGGAGCGGAGGGAGGGCGAGGCTTAATGTCTGCAGCGCTCACACAAATAACTCTCTTAACCTTTTGATTTGCTTTTATGCACCTCTTAATGTACCCAGGTTTGTCTGTAGCTATATCTATCCAAACATCTATATACACATATTGGTCTGGGTGAGGCACCTGATATATAATGGCTCTTACTGCAAAAACTATGGGCAGATCAAAG
Source organism: Saccopteryx bilineata (assembly GCF_036850765.1). Taxonomy (NCBI): domain Eukaryota; kingdom Metazoa; phylum Chordata; class Mammalia; order Chiroptera; family Emballonuridae; genus Saccopteryx; species Saccopteryx bilineata. Next base: position 1,422,740 of record NC_089502.1, read on the forward strand.
GTTCCTTCAGATGGCCATCCAACCTTAAGAGATGGCCACTCTACTTGGCTTAAGGTCCGGAGAGTTTCTCAATCGGGTGGAGGTCCCCCATAACCCTGAGCTCTCTTCTGAAAATCAGAGAAGTTACTTAAAATGCAATCAAGAGGGGATTTAAGAGTAGATTCTTGCTGTTCCATCTCGCGGTGCTTGTTCTTCTCAGCCAGGTATGCTTCTAGTCCTACAAAGACAACACACAGGATTCCCCACCCTATAAGCAGGGTGATCCAAATAGATGAGCGTTGATCACACTGTACTGGCAAACAAATTAACACCAAACACAACAATGCAGCAAATCCCAGGAGGGCAATACACAAAATTTCCCACACAGTCATTCAGGCTAAACAAACAACCAGACAGCAGCACAGCGCGGCACGAGTGAGCTCACTACTTTGAAACGATCGATCGATTTCAGAAAGAAACAGAAACCTCGGCCGGCAGTGTCCTGCCCTTTGGCCCGAGTGTCTGGGCGGGTCACTGACAGCGTCCTGTCTGCCACCACAGACTGTAAGTGCTCCGGAGCCAGAATACAAAACCAAGAAATTCTACAACAAAATACTCACCAGCTCAAACAGTGTTCCGCCTGTCCCCAGTCAAGATTCCCGTAATGGGCAATCCCGGGCGAGCCCCCATAAATGTTGCACTCGCCAGGTAAAACAAACACTAGAGAAGTTTGGAGAGTTTCAGACAATGTTTTATGGCCAAGAGTAAAAAGAGAACAAAACAAAGGAAAATAAAACCTGCGCAGGGGTGCACTCAAGTGGTAGTCACAAGAGCCACACCGAGCGCCTACAGTCTAGGGGTTTTTATAGCATAGCAAGCAAGCAGTTCATACAGAAGCGAAATTGGCGTTTAGCAATTGGCTTCTCCAAATTAAATTTTTAGTCATGTGCCTTAGTAACCAGTTATGCAGTTGAAAGCCCCCAGCTGGAAATGTCCCTATCTATCCCCTAGGATGTGGTCACATTAACTATCTTAGGAGTTTTTACGACTTCCTTATCTCAAGGACTCATCAGCTCCTAGTCATCCTGGGAGTCTAACGACTTCCCTATCTCTAGGACTCATCTGTCTTATTCATCCTGGGAGTCTGGTCTCATCTATTCCGGGAATGTGCTGTACTTACTAGACCAGTTCCTTTTTAAGTTATTTTCCCAAGCCTATTAATGTATTTTATAGTTTTTATTCGAATGTCACATAGAGCAACTGGCACAGAGTTTAGGACAAGAACGCAGATGCCAAAACCCCTGGATATAAGGGATTTCTGACCACTTTCCAGCCTCCTGGCAATAATTCCATAAATCAGTAAAGATGTTAAAATCAAAAATCCCTTCCTGAGGCCACCTGGTCTGGTTATCCAGTAAGTATTGTGGCCAGGCTATGCTACAGAAGAAGATTAGTTTCTTTTTTTTCAGGGAATGATCAATGTTTGAGAGATTCTGGATTAGGCACCCCAGGAGTGTTTTAGAGTCAGGTTTGGATCCCTTTGCCACCATGGTCACCCTCAGTTCTCGGAGTGGTCAGATTTGAATATTAGCTTCCTAAATCTCAAGGTCTGGCCATGGACAAAAAAAGTAAATTGGATATGCTCCAGACGTCTCCAAAAGCAAATGCACTCAGATGGAAAAGAAGTCCTTGAAACAGCTGCCGTTTCAGACAGGGATTCTCGGAGGAAAGAACTGAGGCAGAGGGAGGCTGGAGGTAAGGAACTTACCACACCGTGCACTGAGTGGGAGGAAGGTTGGAGATCCTGGTTCTTTCTTGGAAGGAAGGGGAGAGGAGCAGTCCTTGCAGACTTCTGACTCTTCCTGGGTTTTGGCACCAAACTGTAAGGTATTTTTCCCTGCTGAGAAGGAAGGAACAGGGCTCAGAGCCACAAAGTGTGGAATAACAAAAGGCTTTATTCAGTACTGAGCATTCCTCAGATGAAATTCATTGGCCTGGAAGATGGTGGTCAGGAAAATTGCACACGGAGAGACTGTGTGGGTAAATTTAAAAAGGGGTTTCTCTAGGGAAGTTGGGCTAATATGACATAGAGAAATCTCACTGGCTGACAGTCAGTTGCTTGCTTTTTTTCCCTAAGGACTCCTAGGAAGTTTCTTTTGGCACGCTTGGTTGTGGGCGGTCCTAGCCAAAGTTCACGGGCCTAGGTTCCCCACGTGACCATCCCTCATTATCCACCGACCTTGCATATACATCATTCAAAAATTGGTTGTTTTTATTTCATAATATAGGTAGGTATTCTGTATTATAAACTTGATCATAAAGTGATCATGTATGTGAAACCAGCACCTAATCAAATTCAAGATGCAGAGCATTACCCATAGTCCAGAAACCCTACTTGGGTCTTCTCTCTGTCACTACTTCTTTGTAAAAGAAAGTACTGTCCTGACTCAATCAGCATAAATTAGAATTGCCTGTTTTTGAACTTCATATCAGTGGAATAATATAGGATTTACCCTTTTATTTCTGGTTTCTTTTATTCAACATTAGACTTTGGGGATTCATCTATGTTCTTTGCATATAGCAGTAATTCATTCATTATCAGTGTTCCACTGTGCAAATATACCACACAGTTTATTTACCTATTCTATTGTTGATGGACATTTGCAATAATTTTTAATTTGGGCTACTGGGTTCTATTATATTTGTATTATACTTGATGTAGTTTTTTCAACTTTGAGCTTATATTGACATGAGAATAAAATCTCCACAAAACAAAGCTAATCATTACACTCTCCCCAAGTTAAAGTCTTCTCTTTACTCCTGGCTCCTTTCCTCAAATTAAACCTGATCTTATTATCATGTCACTCAATGCTGTGTCCAATGTATCCTAAACTAAATCTTCAGCTTCATATTCTTCCACCAAATTCTAGCTACTTAGTTCTCATTGCTCTCCAGATATACCAGTCCCTTTCACGACTCCAGGCTTGTCCACATACTTTTCTTGTACTGGGATGCTTTCTTCTATGCCTGGAAAATTTTTGTGGTTTAAAGATTCCACTTTATTGTCACTTCTTTTGTGAAGCCTTTTGTAACATTTGTAGGTAAAATCCAGTGACACCTAAAATCAGTTCACCTTGATTATTCTAATTTCACAAACACAGGGTATTTAGTGTATGTCAACCACTCTTTCAAGTACTTTAAAAATATTAACTCATTTAATCCTCAAGGTGATTCCTATGATATTAGTACTATAAAAATAATATTTTTACCATATAAGGTAGCTGAGGCAGAGAACATTAAAAATTACTTTTCTCCCTTACAGCAGATGACCATAAATATAGGGAGTTGCAGAGTCGACTCTAGATCCACCCACAGAGAGTCCTCCAGAGCCCACACTCTCTCCTATTGTCACACTGCCAAAGTAAGTGAAGTGACATTGCCCACTTCAAGCTGGAATGATCAGTTGGTGGGCACACAAGTCTCCCCTACTAGACTGTGCCCATTTTGTGCAAGTTACTGTCTCATCTGTTTTCATGTTCTGAGAACCTGAGAAAGTACTGAATAAATAAATAACAAAGTTGGTTTCATGAAGATGAATGATAACTGGGAATTGATAGGTATGAAATACAAATAGGCTTACTACACATTTAATTCAAGAACACGCTAACCCAGGTGTAAAGATTATAAGGCTTAAATATAAGTATCAGTGTGAAATGATTAGCATAATGCCTGGTACATGGCAAATGCACGTAAATGTTATTTCACACTACACTAATGAAAACAACAGCTCACATTTAACATTCAACTGCCATGCACAAACCATTTCTCTAAGTGGATTGTTTAACTAATTCAAATATCATTACAACACTGTAAAATAAGTACTATTATCCCCTTTGTAACCATCAGGGCTAAGCAGTAAGACAGAAATCACCTGAAATATAAAAAACAGTAGGAATTTAATGGAAGGTATTGGTGATACAGGTGAGGGAAGAGCTCAGAAACCAGAAGGGATGAAGTAGCAAGAAACTGAAGAAACAGAGAGAGGGAAGAGTATTATAGAGCTCAAGGGGAAGGGATCACTCAGTGAAAGCTGGAAACACAGTGGCTATCTTTAGGACAGTGAAGTTAGGAGCCTTCCATCAGCATCTGGAACCTGATCATAGAAGTGATCTGGTCCTAGGAGGAGAAACTACTTGAAGCAGAGACAAGGTGACTGACCCTCTTGAGTTTTGCAGAACTGCAAGGTTTCCTCAGACATGAGACTTTCAGTGTTGAAACCAAAAGAGTCCCAGACAAACTGGGGCAAAATGGTCATCCTGTGACACAAAGAAGGAGGCAGAATAAATACCCTGGCTTCTACCTTCCTCTTTTCTCTCTGGCTCCAGGCAGTGCCTCTCACTGGCTGTACCTTTTGGGAAACTGCATGGTTTCAATTCCATGCCATACAGAACAAAGCAGTAAAAAATCTTGGAATGGTCTTGAGAGTCAACAGGCCAAAGACTGGTGAATAAACTTTATTATAAGTGAATAACCTTTGATAAGCAAAGGTAAGGAACCATGTGGAGACTGGCTCTTTGAGCTTAGGCTGCCAAAAACTAATTTGTGCTGCATAGGGCTATTTTTACCACAAAAGCCTGTACTTACTCCATAAATATGTTACTTATGACTCCAGACTGTATTGCAACACATTACCTTTACATATGAGGTGAGGCACAGTCCTGCCATAGGTCTTTCTTCATTCTGGACAGCCATCAAGACCAGGGCTGCTGGGCACAGTACTGCATCAATTTAGAAAATTTGCCAATGTCAGTCAACTATGTCACTAATCATGTTGTTTAGATCAGCTGATATGTTATTTCATATAAAGGATGTTTTGATGAAGCAATTAATGCATTGACTTACATTCTGGCACAAGCTTGTTAGCTCATTATATACCAGTAATAAACAGTTCTAAAACCTGTTAAAGACTGAAAGCTGACAGGGTCCTTGCGGTTTAGATTTTTGGGGGACAGAGGTGTTGGGGACCAATAGTAACCTGACAGGCTTCCCACCTCACTTGCTTGATTAAGTTGCCAAAGACTAAGTTTTCCCCCACACCTCCATGTTAGCTGTGATGCTGGATTGTTTTTACTCGTCATACCCCCCAATGTCCATTGGGGAGACTGGAGACAGTTTTTCTTTTTACCTTTTGTTTTGTGAAGTTAAGATGTTATGCAGGATGGAGGGCTTTCTGTACTTGGGAGAATTCTTGGGTTGCCTTGAAAATGTGACTTTGTATCAGAGACCTCTTTGATTTGCTAATGACTTTGATCTGCCCTATAAATAAAGCAGTTTGGGGGTGGAGACTCGCTCTTGAGAGCTAAAGGCTGCAAAGAGACCTCCAGATCCCATCCTTTTTCTCTCTGAGTTTATTGCTTCATTCTGCACCATTCTCACTTAGGATCTGGACAATTACTAACCACGCTGGTTCATGGCAAGGACCACCACCAACCAGTCCTTGGGTCACACTTTTGTTGGTGTCATCTTTGGAGAAGATATGTAGTGTAAAAGTGAAAAAGAACCAGATCAGGGCTTGATATCTACTTCTGTCACTGTGTGGACAAATCACTCAACTACTTTCTGGTCACTTTCTTCCTCTATGAAATGTATCAATCCAAGCTGCCCTGTTGACCACACAAAATCATTGTGTGGCACATGGGCAGGTGAAACATCTTACATGCTTAAGATTGTCTCCTTTACTGTAGGGCTAAATCCACAATTGATTGGGCAAGGAGATATTCTATCCTAAATCTGCCATAATACTTGGAGTTAGGAAGTACAGAAATATAAGGGCATAACCGCACCCACTAATGGAAGGCATTGAGGAATAGAAATACCTACCAGAATACATGGAACAAAATAACTCAACTGTACTGATCTTGTGACAAACTGTGTGATTATTTCTGTGTATATGTGTGTGTATACATGTGTGTTTGTAGATAATGAGGTCAGTAAGTTGTAGAAAATGGAGAGAATAATGGAGAGAGTAAGGGATGGTATAGTGTGACTGAGAGAACTTCCCAAGGGAGAAGCAAGCCGATGAAATGAGTATAAGGAAAAGGGTTTAAAGATACTTGGGGGAACTGCCTATGGGGGAAGATATACCAGTAGGCAGATGCCATGTGTAAACTGCACTGAATCATGCCAAGAATTCAATGGAAGTGGTGATAAGGCTGTGCCTGCCAAGGCTCACATTTTAGCAATGACACAGGATTAATAGCCAAATAGGTATGTACTCCAAAGACATGGTCAGGGCCACTTTGGCCTGGCCTACAGCCCTCACTTTGGCCATAGGTGAGGGTTAGAGACACCCATGTACACCTGTGTTAACTCAACAGCTGGAGCACTCTTATAAAGGCAACCTTGCATTCTTCTGGTCAGAAGTTAGTCTCCAACTGCTACCCTGGAAAGAGACTTAGGCCATTAGCAAGGACAAAAAGACACAAAGGAAATCCTCTTTGGATCTAGACCCTATGGTTCCTTTGCTCTTCAGATGTCTGCAGGCTCTGTGAACCTTGTCTCATAGCCAAGGAAGACAGTGTGCCAGGTCAGGGAACTTGGACTCCAGCCAGCAATGCCTGTTGGGGACTATTGTCCAGTCTGTGTCTTTCCTGCCAGAATCCACCCCTGAGGAAGATCCAAGAATCCCAAGCTCTCCAAGCTCATGTCTTAATAGGAAAAATATTTTTTTAAGTTTTTTCTTTTAAATAAATTATTATTAATGTTAATGGGATGACATTAATAAATCAGGGTACATATATTCAAAGAAAACATGTCTAGGTTATCTTGTCATTAAATTATGTTGCATACCCCTTGCCCAGAGTCAGATTGTCCTCCGTCACCCTCTATCTAGTTTCTCTGTGCCCCTCCCCCTCCCCCTAACTCTCTTTCTCCCTCCCTCCTGAGTCCTCCCTCCCCCCACCCCTGGTAACCACCACACACTTGTCCATGTCTCTTAGTCTCGTTTTTATGTTCCACCAATGTATGGAATCATGTAGTTCTTGTTTTTTTTCTGATTTACTTATTTCACTTCATATAATGTTATCAAGATCCCACCATTTTGCTGTAAATGATCTGATGTCATCATTTCTTATGGCTGAGTAGTATTCCATAGTATATATGTGCCACATCTTCTTTATTCAGTCTTCTATTGAAGGGCTTTTTGGTTGTTTCCATGTCTTGGCCACTGTGAACAGTGCTGCAATGAACATGGGGCTGCATGTGTCTTTACATATCAATGTTTCTGAGGTTTTGGGGTATATACCCAGTAGAGGGATTGCTAGGTCATAAGGTAGTTCTATTTGAAGTTTTTTGAGGAACCACCATACTTTCCTCCATAACGGTTGTACTACTTTACAGTTACACCAACAGTGGATGAGAGTTCCCTTTTCTCCGCAGCCTCTCCAACATTTGCTATTACCCATCTTGTTGATAATAGCTAATCTAACAGGGGTGAAGTGGTATCTCATTGTAGTTTTGATTTGCATTTCTCTAATAACTAATGAAGCTGAGCATCTTTTCATATATTTGTTGGCCATTTGTATTTCTTCCTGGGAGAAGTGTCTGTTCATGTCCTCTTCCCATTTTTTTTATTAGATTGTTTGTTTGTTTGTTGTTGAGTTTTATGAGTTCTTTGTAAATTTTGGATATTAGGCCCTTATCTGAGCTGTCGTTTGAAAATATCATTTCCCATTTAGTTGGCTGTCTGTTTATTTTGATATCAGTTTCTCTTGCTGAGCAAAAACTTTTAATTCTGATGTAGTCCCATTCATTTATCTTTGCCTTCACTTCTCTTGCCATTGGAGTCAGGTTCATAAAATGTTCTTTAAAACCCAGGTCCATGAGTTTAGTACCTATGTCTTCTTCTATGTACTTTATTGTTTCAGATCTTATATTTAGGTCTTTGATCCATTTTGAATTAATTTTAGAAATAGGAAAAATATTAAACCTGCTTCTAAGAGGGCCCTAGTAACTCGTACTAAGGCCAGATATTGGAACATGACACCTGGAAGCTGCAGCTTAGAGTGTGCTTAGAAAATCTACAGCTTATCTGAGGTTGAGAAACAGGCTTACAACGTTGGGGAGTTCAGGGATTAAACCAGGTTGTTCTTGCTCTAATACATCTGCTCCATTTGGTGAGATCATATGGAGTCCCCATACAGAACTCAAACTTCCTGGGATTAAGACTTCACACAGGCCTGACCAGGCAGTGGTGCAGTGGAGAGATCATGGGACTGGGATGCAGATGACCCAGGTTTGAAACCTGAGGTTGCCACATGAGTGCAGGTTCATCTGGTTTGAGTGTGGGCTTACCAGATTGAGCATGTAGTCACTGGCTTGAGCATGAGATCATAGACATGACTCCATGGTCACTGGTTTGAAGCCCAAGGTCGCTGGCTTGAGGCTAAGGTTGCTGGCTTGAACAAGGGGTCACTCACTCTGCTGTAGTCTCCTGGTCAAGGCACATATGAGAAAACAATGAAGTGTTGATGCTTCTTATCTTTATTCTTTCCTGTCTGTCTCTACCTATCTGTCCCACTCTCTGTCTCTATTCTTATTTGTCACAAAAAGAAAAAAGACATCAAGCAAAACTTGCAAATCCTTTACTCATCTCCCTTTATCTTTTCTGGTTTAATATTCATCCCCTTACTTAATCTCTCTTCTATTGTGTCTCCTCCAGCCCTTCTTATTTGATTTCTAGTGCTCAGCAATTCTGGAGGCTTAACCACACTTCCACTAGTTACCTAAATTTTTCTCCTCCCTGCTGTCACTTTACATGTTTCAGAATGCAGGCTCAGAAAATCTCTTCATTAGCTTGGATCTGGCACAGGACAGCTCTGGGGTGGGGGAGGAAGGCCTTTTTTGGGCAGCATGTTAAGACTAACATGGTTCCAGCTTCTTGCCTTTGCAGAGTCACCCAAAGATAAGAGCAAGGGTAGCAGCAATAGCTCTATTCACTTGAAAGGGTCATAAACAATACATTTGTTTAGCTATGTTATATGAGAGAACACAGCTAACAGGGACCAATTGATTATAGTTAAAAAAGACTACCTGAGAGGACTAGGATATAAAACTAGTCCTGTTCTCTTGGGAGAATAAGTACTAGAGGGACAAGTTCAACTGTAAGTGTGAGGGCACTTTATTAGGAAGAACATGGACATCAGGATAAGTTGATGGCCAACAGCAGGACTCTAGCCTCTGATCTGGGACCCAAGGGAAAGTCCTAGAAACATTTTTCCAATCCTCAAATTAAGGAGCACTAGTACATGGTAGTATAGTAAAAGAAATGTTGGTTTTGCTTAAAGCATGACAGGTTTGTGTTCAAATCACAGCAATGTCATTTTAGGACCTCTGTAAAATTGGGCAAGTGGGAAAAACCATTTTGAATTTCCTCATCAGGTAAATATAGATACCTCTGTATATTCTCAGAGCTTTGATTTATGGGATTAAATGGGACAAAGTTTGTGAAAGTACTTAGTACAATAATTAATATTACTACTACAACTTGACTCTTATGTAAAAACTGCTCTTAGAAGGATACAGAAGTCCAGCTATTGCCATGTGCTTGGTAGGAATGGATTTTCCCAAAAAGAACATGCAAACTGAGTAACAGGACCACTTGAAGCTACACAATCAAACACAGTTCAGCAAGCCTGTCTTTGGTGAAAATGACAGACTTGTCCCCTGTCAGTTCCCTGGGTGGGCAAGACAGCTCCTAGACCATGGTTGGGTGGGCCTAGAACTGGGTGCAGGGCCACTTCAAGGTTGGCAGTAAAACAAAGTTGGTCTGCTTTGATGGGCAGAATGTGTGTATCTCTAATCTTAGGTTCACAGGACCACACCTGCTGCTGGGAGGAGCTAGAGATGAACTACAAGGTCTTTTTGGGATCTTCAATGGGACATAAGTTGACAGGCCTACATCTAGGGGCTCAGATGGACATGAACTTCTGGTAGGTTGTTGGGAGGACAAGACATTTCTTGGTCTGTGACTGCATCCCTTAACACTCCCACAAACATGCTTTTGTCCATGTACATTACCAAATCATTGCCATTGAGCAGTAAGATGAGCAGAAAACCTCTTATGTTGCCATTTTTCTGATTTTCTCTGACCACTTTTTAAGACTTTTTTCTGTTACCTTCATCCTCATTCTTTCTCACTTTCAATAATTTAACTTAGAAATAAAAAATGAAGCAATTAGGTAAAACTTCCTCAATACTGTCTTTCTATTCCTCATCACACAGTAATTTTTTGTATTTTTCTGAAGTGAGAAGCAGGGAAGCAGTCAGATAGACTCTTGCATGCACCCTACCAGGATCCACCCGGCATGCCCACCAGGGAGTGATGCTCTGTCCCTTTGGGGAATTGCTCCGTTGCAGCCAGAGCTATTCTAGTGCCTGAGGAGGAGGCCTCAGTGCCGGGGCCAACTTTGCTCCAATGGAGCCTTGGCTGTGGGAGGGAAAGAGAGAGATAGAGAGAAGCAAGAAGGGAAGGGTATAGAAGCAGATGGGTGCTTCTCCTGTGTGCCCTGGCTGGGAATCAAACCCGGGACTTCCACACGCTGAGCCGATGCTCTAACACTGAGCCAACCATCCAGGGCCTCATCACACAGTATTTATGTTTAGCTACACCTTTCCTTTCTATCTCATGGAAAATTATAACCTATTAATACTGAAGGTTAATTTCTTTCTTTGTATCTTAAATCCCTTCTTTGCTACATGACATTATTTCCTCTATTTCATGTTACCTTCAACATCTTCCTGAATAATATGTAAATATGTTTAAGTATTTACCATATTAAAAAAATCTAGTGTCTTTTCAGGAATATCAATTTTCTCTCTTTTTTTCTATCTCCCTGATAATGGATAATATTTTTTTTGTTGATTTTACTAAGCTCTTATATCTATCTATATCTATTTATCTATCTATCTATCTATCTATCTATCTATCTATCTAGGATTAACCTCACTTGTTTACTGCAGTATACTGCTCATTAATGCACATGTTACCGATTTTTATTCCTTCTTGCCTCATGTTTCATAATTCATCACTTATGTTACTTCCCAAATGAACTACATGAAACCTAGTAGTTCTTGTTTCAGATTTTGGTTTAAGTGAAGCACAAACTGAAACAGTAATCAAACTTCTCTAAAGAGGACATACAGATGGCTAATGGACATATGAAAAAATGTTCGCTAATTATTGGAATCATGCAAATTAAAACTACAATGATTTACCATCTCACGCCTGACACAATGGTCATCATTAACAAATCAACAAACAAGTGCTGGTGAGAATGTGGAGAAAAGGAAAACCTCATGCACTCTTGGTCAGAATGCAGACTGGTGCAACCACTGTGGAAAGCAGTATGGAGTTTTCTCAAAAAAATTTAAAACAAAGCTACCTTTGATTCAACTATCTCACTTCTAAGACTATATCCTAAGAATTCCAAAATACTAATTCAAAGGAAGATATGAACCCCATGTTCATTGCAATGTAACTAAGATCTTAAAGCAGCCCATATGTCCCTCAGTGGATGAATGGATTAAAAAGTTATGGTACAGCTACATAATGGAATACTGCTGGCTGGAAAAAAAAAGAAAAAGATACCCTTACCTTTTGCACCAGCATGGATAGATCTGGAGATAATCATGCTTAAGCCAGGCAGAGATGAAATTAGTGACTATGAACTGTTGCTTGCAACACTTGTAAGGAGGAAAATCTCAGGTATATTTTAGTGTTCACTCCTGAGAGACTAGATGACTTTTTCCCCCTTAGGTAAAGCCTCATCATGACAATCAGCTTGTTCTCTGTGGACACTACATTCAACTAGATCTATTTGTTCTTTTACATCATTCCTATTCATTATGCTAAGTCAGGAGCACTGGTGTTGAGTTGGAAGGTTAGGTCTGATGTCACCAGAAGGACACTAATGCCCACCAACAAGCTGGAAAGTTCTGAGACAAGTGATTGTCCGATAGTAAAGCCAAAACCTGATAGCTTTCATGCTTGAGGGTGGAGATCTCTACAAGGAAAATTGATGCTGGAATTCAACAGGAAGTCTGGTTTCACTCAACACAGCAATGTTGATTGAGTCTGGAAAATGCACATGTGACCACATTTTAGAGATCACAGCTATCATCATTGTCTAAAGTTATGATATTTCATGGTGCAAGAGTTCCTCTTCTGCTCCTAACAGGTAGGAAGACTTCTACTTGCCCAAGTACCCAAATAGGGGATTTTCAACATGACAGTCTAAAAAATCTTGAGCTTAGTATAACACAGACTTTATTCTGGGGATCTGCTTTGTAGGAGGAAAGTCTGAATACTATAATTGGGGCTTTTCAGAGATAAGTAGTGATAAGTGGATAACATGCTATACTTTCCAACTAGGATGAGGATCTGATAAAATTTATGAGTAGGACAACATTTTTCCATCATGGTAATTAGCAACATGGACCATTCTGACCTTTTCAAGCAGTGCCTATTAGTCAACTATAGGTATTTTGTGGCAATGTCCCCCATCCTTAACAGCCCATTATTAGTGCAATGTAGCTATGAAGGTTAATGCATTCAGAACAAGAGAAGTGAACAATCCTTAATATCTGCTACTTTAAAGACAGCAACAAGTCTCAGTACCTTTTATTCATTCTCAATATTTTACCAAGTCTTCTCTAATTCAGTTGAGATTTAATTTTTCAGATCCTCACCTATAGCAAAACCCACCAAATGGAAGTTTCTGGAGCAATACAAGATTTCTGTTATATTAACATGATCTACATATATTACATGACTTATAACAGGTAGATTAGCACCACAGTTTAATTCACAGGAGCCAAAAACTAAGAAAGAACATCCCATTTATGAAATCCAGAGGAAAAAAAAGAATATGGCTGCAAATATCAGCCATTAGAAAATATCATGAAACAGGGGCTAGAAGGAACTTAAACAGAACAGAGGCTAATTGGGGAATGAGGAAATTTGGGTAATGGTAGAAAACACATCTGAAGTGCTTGCACTTATGTGCTCTTGTCTGGACATGGCATGAATAGGGTGGGCTGGCTTAAAGGTATAGTGTCAGAGAAGATAACAATGGAAACACATGACTAAGGAGTTTCCATCAATATGTCCATGTAATCCACATTCTGTTCATTTGTAGGTTGTGATTTGAAAAAAAGACACAAGCGAGGTTGTATGAATAAATTTATTGATGACATTGATATCTCCTCTGAAATAGAAACATTCATTTCATTAATTTTAACAAATTTTAAAATGTGACAGCTGGTGGAACATGTGTTTTTTAGTAGCTTTGGTTCCATCAGAGGCCTCTGTATATTGTGGAGACAACATGGGGGAAACTCAGGATATCTGCACTGGCAATCTCCTTCATCAACCCTAACCACATCAACCTTGAAAGGTTCAGAATCCTTTCAAAATATTAATATGATTGTTCTATATTTTTTATTTGTGATTTTAAAAGGAATATATTATTGATTCAAAGCCCAAAACAGCATGACCAGGCAGTGGCACAGTGGATAGAGCATCTAACTTGGACACAGAGGACCCAGGTTTGAAACCCTGAGGTTGTCAACTTGAGCACAGACTCCTCTGTCTTGAGCATGGGCTCACCAGCTTGAGTGTGACATTGTTGGCTTGAGTGCAAGGTTGTTGGCTTGAGCACAGGGTCAGTGGTTTGAGTGTGAGATCATAAACATGACTTTATGGTTGCAGGTTTGAGCCCAAGGTCACTGGCTTGAGCAAGGGGTCACTTGCTCTGCTGTAGCCCCCTGGTTAAAGCACATATGAGAAAGTAATCAATAAAAAACTAAGGAGACACAGCAAAGAACTGACACTTATTATCTCTCTCCCTTGCTGTCTGTCTTTCACTATCTGTCCTCTCTGTTTATCTCTCTCTGTCTCTGTATCTGTCACACACACACAAAAATAATAAAGCCCAATACAGTCTCTCAGGCGCTAACTATTGTAATGGCAAACTTTTTTTATTTCCAAGAAGCTTTTTTAATTATTCACAGGCACAGTTATTAAAAATTTTTATTTAACAATTAAATTTAATAGGGTGCCATTGATCGATAAGAGTATATAGTTTCCAAGTAAACATTTCTATAACATTTAAACTGTTTATTGTTTTGTATGTCCATCATGCAAAGTAAAATTATTTTTTGTCACTAAATACTTCTGCCTCTTTATTTGCCTTCCCCATATCTCCCCCTCAATTCATCCCCCTGGTAACCACTTCACTTTTATCTATGTCCATGAGTCTTATTTTTATATGCTACCTATGTATGAAATCATATTGTTCTTAGTTTTTTCTGATTTACTTATTTCACTTGGGATAATATTATCAAGGTCCATTCACGTGGTTGTAAATTAAAATGGGTCCACATTTCTTTCTTTTTTTTTTTTCTTTCTGAAGCTGGAAACAAGGAGAGACAGTCAGATAGACTACCACATGCGCCCGACCGGGATCCACCCAGCACGCCCACCAGGGGCAATGCTCTTCCCACCAGGAGGCAATGCTCTGTCCCTCAAGGGCATCGCTCTGTGGCGACCAGAGCCACTCCAGTGCCTGGGGCAGTGGCCAAGGAGCCATCTTTGCTCCAATGGAGCCTTGGCTGTGGGAGGGAAAGAGAGAGACAGAGAGGAAGGAGGGGGGGGGTGGAGAAGCAAATGGGCACCTCTCCTATGTGCCCTGGCCGGGAATTGAACCCGGGTCCCCTGCACGCCAGGCCAACGCTCTACCGCTGAGCCAACCAGCCTGGGCCTAGGGTCCACATTTCTTATGGCTGAATAGTATTCTGTTATATATATGTACCACATTCTTATCCATTCTTCTAACAGAGGACACTTTGGTTGTTTCCATGTCTTGGCCATTATGAATAATGCTGCAATGACCATGTGTCTATGGATAGCAATGTGTTTGAAATTTTTGGGTAGATACCCATTAGTAGGACTGTTGGGTCACAAGGTAGTTCTATTTTTAATTTTTTGAAGAGCCACCATACTGTCTTCCATAATGGCTGTACCACTTCATATTCCACCAGCAATGAATGAAGGTTTTTTTTCCCACAACCTCTCCAACACTTGTTATTAACTATCTTATTGAAAATAACCAATCTAAGTGGTACCAGACTATATCTCCCTGTAGTTTTAATTTGCATTTCTCCAATAGCTAGCAAAGATGAACATCTTTTCATATATCTATTTGTTGCTTGTACATCTTCATGAGAGAAGTGTCTGTTCAGGCCTTCTCTTTATTTTTTTTATAATTTTATTTATTTATTTATTTATTTATTTATTTATTTTTAATGGGGTGACATCAGTAAATCAAGATACATATATTCAAAGATAACATGTCCAGGTTATCTTGTCGTGCAATTATGTTGCATACCCATCACCCAAAGTCAGATTGTCCTCTGTCACCTTCTATCTAGTTCTCTTTGTGCCCCTCCCCCTTCCCTTTCCTTCACCCCTCCCCCATAACCACCACACTCTTATCAATGTCTCTTGGTCTCATTTTTATGTCCCATCTACGTATGGAATAATGCAGTTCCTGGTTTTTTCTGATTTACTTATTTCACACCGTATAATGTTATCAAGATCCCATCATTTTGCTATAAATGATCCGATATCATCATTTCTTATGGCTGAGTAGTATTCCATAGTGTATATGTGCCACATCTTCTTTATCCATTCCTCTATTGATGGGTTTTTTGGTGGTTTCTGTGTCCTGGCCACTGTGAACAGTGCTGCAATGAACATGGGGCTGCATGTGTCTTTATGAATCAATGTTTCTGAGTTTTGGGGTTATATACCAGTAGAGGGATTGCTGGGTCATAAGGTAGTTCTATTTTCAGTTTTTTGAGGAACCACCATACCTTCTTCCAAAATGGTTGTACTAATTTACATTCCCATCAACAGTGGATGAAGGTTCCTTTTTCTCCACAGCCTCTCCAACATTTGCTATTATCTGTCTTGTTAATAATAGCTAATCTAACAAGTGTGAGGTGGTATCTCATTGGAGGTTTGATTTGCATTTCTCTAATAACTAAAGAAGATGAGCATCTTTTCATATATCTGTTGGCCACTTGTACTTCTTCCTGGGAGAAGTGTCTGTTCATATCCTCTTCCCATTTTTTTATTGGATTGTTTGTTTGTTTGTTGTTGAGTTTTATGAGTTCTTTGTATATTTTGGATATTAGGCCCTTATCTGAGCAGGTGTTTAAAAATATAATTTCCCAGTTAGTTGGCTGTCTGTTTATTTTGTTATCAGTTTCTCTTGCTGAGCAAAAACTTCTTAGTCTGATGTAGTCCCATTCATTAATTTTTGTTTTCACTTCTCTTGCCTGTGGAGTCAAATTCATAAAATGCTCTTTAAAGCCCAGGTCCATGAGTTTAGTACCTATGTCTTCTTCTATGTACTTTATTGTTTCAGGTCTTTTTTTATATAAATTTTTATTAATGTTAATGGGATGACATTAATAATTCAGGGTACATATATTCAAAGAAAACATGTCTAGGTTATCTTCTCATTAAATTATGTTGCATACCCCTCGCCCAGAGTCAGATTGTCCTCTGTCACCCTCTATCTGGTTTTCTCTGTGCCCCTCCCCCTCCCCCTAAATCTCTCCCTCCCTCCCTCCTGCGTCCTCCCTCCCCCCACCTCTGGTAACCACCACACTCTTGTCCATGTCTCTTAGTCTCGTTTTTATGTTCCACCAATGTATGGAATCATGTAGTTCTTGTTTTTTTCTGATTTACTTATTTCACTCCGTATAATGTTATCAAGATTCCACCATTTTGCTATAAATGATCTAATGTCATCATTTCTTATGGCTGAGTAGTATTCCATAGTGTATATGTGCCACATCTTCTTTATCCAATCTTCTATTGAAGGGCTTTTTGGTTGTTTCCATGTCTTGGCCACTGTGAACACTGCTGCTATGAACATGGGGCTACATGTGTCTTTACGTATCAATGATTCTTAGGTTTTAAGATATATATCCAGTAGAGGGATTGCTGGGTCATAAGGTAGTTCTATTTTCAGTTTTTTGAGGAACCACCATACTTTCCTCCATAGTGGTTGTACTACTTTACATTCCCACCAACAGTGTATGAGGGTTCCTTTTTCTCCACAGCCTCTCCAACATTTGTTATTACCCGTCTTGTTGATAATAGCTAATCTAACAGGGGTGAAGTGGTATCTCATTGTAGTCTTGATCTGCATTTCTCTAATAACTAATGAAGCTGAGCATCTTTTCATATATCTGTTGGCCATTTGTATTTCTTCCTGAAAGAAGTGTCTGTTCATGTCCTCTTCCCATTTTTTTATTGGATTGTTTGTTTGTTTGTTGTTGAGTTTTATGAGTTCTTTGTAAATTTTGGATATTAGGCCCTTATCTGAGCTGTCGTTTGAAAATATCAGTTACCATTTAGTTGGCTGTCTGTTTATTTTGATATCAGTTTCTCTTGCTGAGAAAAAACTTTTAATTCTGATGTAGTCCCATTCATTTATCTTTGCCTTCACTTCTCTTGCCATTGGAGTCAAGTTCATAAAATGTTCTTTAAAACCCAGATCCATGAGTTTAGAACCTCTATCTTCTTCTATGTACTTTATTGTTTCAGATCTTATATTTAGGTCTTTGATCCATTTTGAATTAATTTTAGTACACGGGGACAGGCTGTAGTCGAGTTTCATTCTTTTGCATGTGGCTTTCCAGTTTTCCCAACACCATTTGTTGAAGAGGCTTTCTTTTCTCCATTTTGTGTTGCTGGCCCCTTTATCAAAGATTATTTGACCATATATATGTGGTTTTATATCAGGGCTTTCTATTCTGTTCCATTGGTCTGAGTGTCTACTTTTCTGCCAATACCATGCAGTTTTGATTATTGTGGCCCTATAATATAGTTTAAAGTCAGGTATTGTAATGCCCCCAGCTTCATTCTTTTTCCTTAGGATTGCTTTGGCTATTCGGGGTTTTTTATAGTTCCATATAAATCTCATGATTTTTTGTTCCATTTCTTTAAAAAATGTCATAGGAATTTTGATGGGAATTGCATTAAATTTATATATTACTTTGGGTAATATGGCCATTTTAATTATATTTATTCTTCTTATCCAAGAACAAGGAATATTTTTCCATCTCATTGTGTCTTTTTCTATTTCTCTTAGCAATGCCTTGTAGTTTTCTTTATATAGGTCCTTTACATTCTTTGTTATGTTTATACCTAGGTATTTTATTTTTTTTGTTGCAATCGTGAAGGGGATTATTCTTTTGAGTTCATTTTCTAATATTTTATTGTTGTCATATAGAAAGGGTATGGACTTCTGTATGTTAATTTTGTATCCTGCGACCTTACTGTATTGGTTTATTGTTTCTAGTAATCTTTTTGTGGAGTCCTTTGGGTTTTCGATGTATACGATCATATCATCAGCAAAAAGTGATACCTTTACTTCTTCTTTTCCGATATGGATGCCTTTTATTTCTTTGTCTTCTCGGATTGCTCTGGCCAGAACTTCTAGCCCCATGTTAAATAAGAGTGGAGAGAGTGGACACCCCTGTCGTGTTCCTGATTTAAGGTGGAAAGTCCTCAGTTTTACGCCATTTAATATGATGTTGGCTAATGGTTTATCATATATGGCCTTTATTATGTTGAGATATTTTCCTTCTATACCCATTTTGTTGAGAGTCTTAAACATAAAATTGTGTTGTATTTTATCGAAAGCCTTTTCTGCATCTATTGATAAGATCATGTGGTTTTTCTTCTTTGTTTTGTTGATATGGTGTATTACGTTAACTGTTTTACGTATGTTGAACCATCCTTGAGATTCTGGGATGAATCCCACTTGATCATGATGTATTATTTTTTTAATATGTTGTTGTATTCGATTTGCCAGTATTTTGTTTAGTATTTTAGCATCTGTATTCATTAGAGATATCGGTCTGTAGTTTTCTTTCTTTGTGCCATCTTTGCCAGGTTTTGGTATGAGGGTTATGTTGGCCTCATAAAATGTGTTTGGAAGTATTGCTTCTTCTTCAATTTTTTGGAAGACTTTGAGTAGAATAGGAACCAAGTCTTTTTTGAATGTTTGATAGAATTCACTAGTATAACCGTCTGGGCCTGGACTTTTATTTTTGGGGAGGTTTTTAATAGTTTTTTCTATTTCCTCCCTGCTGATTGGTCTGTTTAGGCTTTCTGCTTCTTCATGACTCAGTCTAGGAAGGTTGTATTGTTCTAGGAATTTATCCATTTCTTCTAGATTATTGTATTTGGTGGCATATAGTTTTTCATAGTATTCTACAATAATTCTTTCTATATCTATGATGTCTGTGGTGATCTCTCCTCTTTCATTTTGGATTTTATTTATTTGAGTCCTGTGTCTTTTTTCCTTGGTGAGTCTTGCCAAGGGTTTGTCGATTTTGTTGATCTTTTCAAAGAACCAGCTCCTTGTTTTATTGATTTTTTCTATAGTTTTTCTGTTCTCTATTTCATTTATTTCTGCTCTGATTTTTATTATCTCCTTTCTTCGGCTGGTTTTGGGTTGTCTTTGTTCTTCTTTTTCTAGTTTCTTAAGGTGTGAAGTTAAGTGGTTTACTTTGGCTCTCTCTTGCGTGTTCATATAGGTCTGAAGTGATATGAACTTTCCTCTTATTACTGCTTTTGCTGCATCCCAGAGATTCTGATATGTCGTATTTTCATTTTCATTTTTCTGTATATATCTTTTGATCTCTGCGCTTATTTCTTCTTTGACCCATTCATTTTTTAGAAGTATGTTGTTTAGTTTCCACAATTTTGTGGGTTTTTCCCCCTCTTTTTTACAGTTGAATTCTAGTTTCAAGGCTTTATGATCAGAGCATATGCTTGGCACAATTTCAATTTTTTTTAATTTGCTAATATTGTCTTTGTGGCCCAACATATGGTCAATTCTTGAGAATGTTCCATGTACACTAGAGAAAAATGTATACTCTGTCGCTTTGGGATGAAGTATCCTGTAGATGTCTATCATATCCAGTTGTTCTAGTATTTCATTAAAGGCCACTATATCTTTATTGATTCTCTGTTTGGATGACCGATCTAGAGCCGTCAGTGGTGTATTGAGGTCTCCAAGTATGATTGTATTTTTGTCAGTTTTTGTTTTAAGGTCAATAAGTAGCTGTCTTATATATTTTGGTGCTCCTTGGTTTGGTGCATATATATTAAGGATTGTTATGTCTTCTTGATTCAGTGTCCCCTTAATCATTATGAAATGGCCATTTTTGTCTCTGAGTACATTTTCTGTCTTGTAGTCAGCATTATTAGATATGAGTATTGCTATACCTGCTTTTTTTTGGGTGTTGTTTGCTTGGAGTATTGTTTTCCAGCCTTTCACTTTGCATTTGTTTTTATCCTTGTTGCTTAGATGAGTTTCTTGTAGGCAGCATATAGTTGGATTTTCTTTTTTAATCCATTCTGCTACTCTGTGTCTTTTTATTGGTAAGTTTAATCCATTTACATTTAGTGTAATTATTGACACTTGTGGGTTCCCTATTGCCATTTTATAAATTGCTTTCTGTTAGTTTTGTATCTTGTTTGATTCTTCTCTTTTGTTTTTCTATCGTTTGTTTTTGTTTGTATTCCATACTTCTTTCCTCTGTTGCTACCTTTTTTAAGTCAAGTGTTTTTGTGGTGGTTTTTTCAAGGGTGGTTACCATTAAGTAATGAAAAGGGTACCTACCATATTCATTGTAGTACACTTTCTTGTGAGTAT
Source organism: Saccopteryx bilineata (assembly GCF_036850765.1). Classification (NCBI taxonomy): domain Eukaryota; kingdom Metazoa; phylum Chordata; class Mammalia; order Chiroptera; family Emballonuridae; genus Saccopteryx; species Saccopteryx bilineata. Next base: position 1,443,523 of record NC_089502.1, read on the forward strand.
TTCTGCGCTTCATCGTCCTTTGCTACTGTTAATCTTCATCCTTTCTCCCCTTTTTTTTTTCTTTTGTTGTCACAGTTTAAGTTTGGTTTTATTGTTTTCTTGGTGGAGCTGTTACTTGTGGTGTTGTTTTCTTTTGTTCTTTGAATCTGGTTGGAAAACCCCCTTTAGTATTTCCTGGAGTGGGGGCTTTCTGATGATAAATTCTCTCATCTTTTCTGTATTTGTGAATATTTTTATATCTTCTTCGTACTTGAAGGATAACTTTGATGGGTATAGTATTCTTGGCTGAAAGTTCCTCTCTTTCAGCGCTTTAAATATTGGGGTCCACTCTCTTCTAGCTTGTAGAGTTTCTGCTGAGAAATCTGATGATAATCTAATAGGCCTTCCTTTATATGTTGTATTCTTCTCTTTCCTGGCTGCCTTGAGAATTTTTTCTTTGTCATTGGTTTGTTTCATCTTCATTATGATGTGCCTTGGAGTGGGTTTGTTGTAGTTAAGAAAACTTGATGTTCTGTTTGCTTCTTGAATTTGAGGCTTTAATTCTTTCCACAGGCTTGGGAAGTTCTCATCTATTATTTGTTTGAGTATATTCTCCATTCCATTTTCTTTCTCTTCTCCCTCTGATATACCTATTATTCTTATGTTATTCTTTCTGATGGAGTCAGACAATTCCTGTAGGGCTTTCTCATTTTTTATTATTTTTGAGTCTCTTTCTTCTTCTCTCTGTTGTGCCTCAAGTTGCTTGTCTTCTATTTCACTGATCCTCTCTTCTATTTGGGCTGTTCTATTAGCTAAGCTTGTTACCTCATTTTTCAGCTCTTGAATTGAGTTTTTCATTTCTGTTTGATTTGTTTTTATAGTTTTAATTTCCTTGGTAATATATTCTTTGTGATCGTTGAGTTGTTTTCTGATTTCCCTAAATTGCCTTTCTGTGTTTTCTTGTGTATCTCTGAGTATTTTTAAGATTTCTATTTTAAATTCTCTGTTATTTGGCTCCAAGGCTTCCAATATATTAAATCTTTTCTCCATAAATTTTTCTACATCTATTTGTGTTACCTCTCTGTCTTTTGTATCCGTAATGTTCGATTTCCTTTTTCTTATTGGCATCTGAAGGTGGTCTTGATGATCGTGTTAATTGGAATTAATAAAAAATAAAAAGAAATAAAAAAGAAAAAAGGAAAACACTCCACAAAAAAAAGTAATAATTTATTATTTCCCCCTTTTTTCTTTCTTCTCTTCACCTCCTCTCACCTCCTTAGGGAAATATTGTGATGACCTGTGAAGTTCAAGGGGCAAAAAAGGGAGTAGGGACCTACTAAATACAAAAAAAATGGGGGGAGAAAATCTTAGACAAGCATAAAATGATTTGCTTGTTAGTGATGGTTGACTAAGAGATATAATGAGAGGAATGAGAGGGAAACAGAAAAAAGGAGAGAAAAAAAATAATTTAAAAAAATAAAAATAATAAGTAAAAATCTGTTGTATTAAGTGGAGCGAAGACTAAATACAATGGAGGCTTTGGGTTGGGAGGAATGCTAGTAAGTTAAAAAGCAATGTAAAAAGTGCCCAAAATGCCACAAAAACAAACAAATAGAGGAAAACCAAGAACAAAAGCAGAAGAAGAAAAAAAAAGAACAACAACAACAAAAAAACCCCACAAAAACTTGAGTCCCAAATTAAATAATTTGTTCATGATTGAGGCTTAAATGGGAGGAAAAGTAAAAGGAGAAAAGAAGAAATGAATAGAAAGGAAAAAATAAGAGTAAGAGAGAAACGAAGGAAGAAAAAAAGGAAAGGGAAAAAAAAACAAAAGGGGAGAGAGTGAGAGTTAAGGGTTTTGGAGTGTAACCCTAAAGGAGAGTTAGGATGAAGAAAAGAAATAAAATGTAACACTCATGGGTAGTGTAGTTCAAGAAAAGGGTAGCATAAGATGGTCAGAGAGTAAATGGACCAAGGTGGAAGAAATAGAAATAATAATAAAGGCAATAAGATAGAAGAAAGAAACAACAACAACAAAGAATTAGTGGAACAAGTTATAAAGTCTGTGGATTTTTCTTGATTTTGAGAGGTTAACTTCTTCCTTTTTTCTTTTCTCCCCCTCTTCCTGGTCGGTGACTCTGTACCCCTGGTTCTGCCCCTGTGTCACTCTTAGGTAGGAATTTGCAGTTGATGGTATTCTATGGCAATGTCATATAATTGGCTTTAGTCTCGCTGGTAGTCAAGGCTTGTTGGCGTTTGCAAAGTCCAACAATGAGAGAGTTTGCTTTCCTGGAGTCTCTTTCCTAGTCTCCCCTTCCTGAATTAGCAGCCTGATGATCCAGCTATGAGGCTGCCACTTCTTCTGTCTGGGGAGTAAGAGGCTCATAGAGCTGGGAAATCCCCACTCTATCCTCACTCAGTGAAAGGCTCTGGGTAAGGCTCTGGCAGTCAGAGCCTCCAGCGTAATCAGGTGGGGCTGGGAGTCAATTGTTGTCAAGGTGACTGTTCAGCGCCTATCATTCAGTTGGACCACTCAACCCAGGCTTTCCACACTTGGTAGCCTGTTTTGGCTGGGAAAAAGAAGCACTAGTCACTGTTTGCTTTATGGATCTTAATATCTGCCAAGTCCCTCTTGTTAGGTATATCCCTGAATATGGAGGCTCTGTCAATCAAAAGTTGCCCCCGCCCCTTTAGCGAAAGGCACTGAAAAATATCCCGCCTCTTGTCTTGGATCGCTGAACTGGGAGAGATCTTATCAATTAGAGCCCCGTGGGTGCGTAGATTTCTTGGGTTAAGCTAATTTCAGTGATTGGATCCGCAGCTGTGCTCCAGAAAGTATTTCAGGCTGTCTGCGCGCCCCTCCCCCCAGTGCTTGATTTTTAGCTTGAATGGCTGGGTGAGGTGCCCCGCCCACGGAGAGAATCTCCTGACTAGGAAAGACAGCCTTGGCGCCCCTCCCGGAACTCGGCTCGGGCACGCGGGGTTTCTCCGCACTCCGGTGTCCGGGGACCGCGGCACGGGGCGCGAGTGCGGTTTCTCAGCACGCCAGTGGACAGGGACCGCGGCACAGGGCGCGCGTGCGTGGTTTCTCAGCACGCCAGTGGACAGGGACCGTGGCACGGGGCGCGCGCGGGGTTTCTCCGCACGCCAGTGGCCGGGGGCCGCAGCACAGGGCGCGCGCGCGGTTTCTCAGGGTATGCTGGGGCGGCCGCCAGTGCCCAGGCTGCCGTCCCTGAGTGTGGGCGGGCAGCTGGTCGTGTGGGTTGACTCACCACAGGTGTATTCTCTCCTCAGCAACAGTCCTTTTGCTTTCAGTGTGTTTGTGGAACTCCGTAATGCTCCGAGGATAAATTTTTCTGTTTCTAGTTGATAAATTTGTTGAGATTTGGGGGAGATCTGTCGGACGCGCTGCTCACGGCGCCATTTCTGTGACGTCACGTATTGTTTCAGGTCTTATGTTTAGATCTTTGATCCATTTTGAGTTAATTTTAGTACAGGGGGACAAACTGTAGTCCAATTTCATTCTTTTGCATGTGGCTTTCCAGTTTTCCCAGCACCATTTGTTGAAGAGGCTTTCTTTTCTCAATTGTGTGTTGTTGGCCCCTTTATCAAAAATTATTTGACTATATATATGCGGTTTTATTTCTGGGCTTTCTATTCTGTTCCATTGGTCTGAGTGTCTATTTTTCTGCCTATACCATGTTGTTTTGATTGTCGTGGCCCTATAATATAGTTTGAAGTCAGGTATTGTAATGCCCCCAGCTTCAATCTTTTTCTTTAGGATTGCTTTGGCTATTAGGGGCTTTTTATAATTCCATATAAATCTGATGATTTTTTGCTCCATTACTTTAAAAAATGTCATTGGAGTTTTGATGGGAACTGCATAAAATTTATATATTGCTTTGGGTAATATGGCCATCTTGATTATATTAATTCTACCTAACCAAGAACAAGGAATATTCTTTCATCTCATTATATCTTTTTTGATTTCCCTTAACAATGGTTTATAGTTTTCATTGTATAAGTGAATGAAAACTATACATTCTCTGTTATGTTTATTCCTAGGTATTTTTTTTGTTGTTGTTGCAATCGTGAAGGAGATTATTCTTTTGAGTTCATTTTCAAATGTTTCATTGTTGGCATAGAGAAAGGCTATTGACTTCTGTATGTTAATTTTGTATCCTGCGACCTTTCTGTATTGGCTTATTGTTTCTAGTAGTCCTTTTGTGGATTCTTTGGGGTTTTTGATGTATAGGATCATATCATCTGCATAAAGTGTTACTGTTACTTCTTCTTTTCCGATATGGAGGCCTTTTATTTCTTTGTCTTGTCTGATTGCTCTGGCTAGAACCTCTAGTACCATATTAAATAAGAGTGGAGAGAGGACAACCCTGTCTTGTTCCTGATTGAAGGGGGAAAACCTTCAGTTTTGTGTCATTTAGTATGTTAGCTGATGGTTTATCATATATGGCCTTTATCATGTTGAGATATTTCCTTTCTATACCCATTTTGTTGAGAGTCTTAAAAATAAAATTGTGTTGCATTTTATCAAAATCCTTTTATGGATCTATTGAAAAGATCATGTGGTTCTTGTTCTTTGTTTTGTTGATATGGTATATTACGTTAACCGTTTTACATATGTTGAACCATCCTTGAGATTCTGGGATGAATCCCACTTGATTATGATGTATTATTTTTTTAATATGTTGTTGTATTCGATTTGCTAGTATTTTGTTTAGTATTTCAGCATCTGTATTCATTAGAGATATTGGTCTGTACTTTTCTTTTTTTGTACCATCCGTGCCTGGTTTTGGTATGAGGGTTATGTTGGCCTCATAAAATGTGTTTGGAAGTATTGCTTCTTCTTCAATTTTTTGGAAGACTTTCAGTAGGATAGGAACCAAGTCTTCTTTGAATGTTTCATAAAATTCGCTGGTATATCCATCTGGGCCTGGACTTTTATTTTTGGGGAGGTTTTTAATGGTTTTTTCTATTTCTTCTCTACTAATAGGTCTGTTTAGGCTTTCTGTTTCTTCTTGACTCAGTCTAGGAAGGTTGTATTGTTCTAGTAATTTATCCATTTCTTCTAGGTTGTTGTATTTAGTGGCATAGAGTTTTTCATAGTATTCTACAATAATTCTTTGTATATCTATGATGTCCGTGGTGATTTCTTCTCTTTGACTTTGTTTATATGAGTTCTTTCTCTTTATTCCTTGGTAAGCCTTGCCAAGGGATTGTCAATTTTGTTGATCTTTTCAAAGAACCAGCTTCTTGTTCTATTAATTTTTTCTAGAGTTTTTCTGTTCTCTATTTCATTTATTTCTGCTCTGATTTCTATTATCTCCTTTCTTTGGATGGTTTTGTGTTGTCTTTGTTCTTTTTCTAATTCCTTAAGGTGTGAAGTTAAGTGGTGCACTAGGGCTTTCTCTTGTTTGTTCACATATGGCTGAAGTGTTATGAACTTCCCTCTTATCACTGCTTTTGCTGAATCCCATATATTCTGATATGTCATATTGATATTTTCATTTGTTTGTATATATTTTTGATCTCTGCACTTATTTCTTCCTTGACCCATTCATTTTTTAAAAGTATGTTGTTTAGTTTCCACATTTTTAAAAATTTATTTATTAAATTTAATGCAGTGACATTGATAAATCAGGGTACATATGTTGAGAGAAAGCATCTCTAGATTATTTTGACATTTGATTGTGCTGTATACCCCTCCCCCAAAGTTAAATTGTCTTCAGTCACCTTCTATCTGGTTTTTTTGTGCCCCTCCCCTCCCCCAACCCCTCTCTCCTTCTTCACCCCATCTTCCCTTCCCCCACCACCCACCCCCACCCCTGTTGACATCACATTCTTGTTCATGTCTCTGAGTCTCATTTTTATGTCCCTTCTATGTATGGATTCATGTAGTTCTTAGTTTTTTTTCTGATTTATTTATTTCACTCTGTATAATGTTATCAAGTTCCATCCATGTTATTGTAAAGGATCCAATGTCATCATTTCTTATGACTGAGTATGACTCCATAGTATATATGTACCAAAGCTTTTTAATCCACTCGTCCTCTGACAGACACTTGGGTTGTTTCCAGATCTTCTCTATTGTGAACAATGCTGCCACAAACATGGGGGTGCATTTCTCCTTTTTGAGCCGTTCTATGGTGTCCTTGGGGTATATTTATAAAAGTGGGATAGCTGGGTCAAAAGGCAGTTCGATTTTCAGTTTTTTGAGGAATCTCCACACTGTTTTCCAAAGTGGCTGCACCAGTCTGCATTCCCACCAGCAGTGCAGGAGGGTTCCCTTTTCTCCACATCCTCGCCAGCACTTATTCTGTGTTGTTTGGTTGATAAGCGCCATTCTGACTGGTGTGAGGTGATATCTCATTGTGGCTTTAATTTGCATTTCTCTAATGATTAGTGATGTTGAGCATTTTTTCATATGCCTATTGGCCATCTGTATGTCCTCTTTAGAGAAGTGTCTATTCATCTCTTTTCCCCATTTTTGGATTGGATTGTTTGTCTTTCTGGTATTGAGATTTACGAGTTCCTTATAAATTTTGGTTATTAACCCCTTATCAGATGCATTGTCAAATATGTTCTCCCATTGTGTAGTTTGTCTTTTTATTCTGTTCTTGTTGTCTTTAGCTGTGCAAAAGCTTTTTAGTTTGATATACTCCCATTTGTTTATCCTGTCTTTTATTTCACTTCCCCATGGAGATAAATCAGCAAATATATTGCTCCGAGAGATGTCAGAGAGCTTACTGCCTATGTTTTCTTCTAAGATGTTTATGGTTTCACGGCCTACATTTAAGTCTTTTATCCATTTTGAGTTTATTTTTGTGAGTGGTGTAAGCTGGTGATCTAGTTTCATTTTTTTACACTTAACTGCCCAATTTTCCCAATACCATTTGTTAAAGAGGCTGTCTTTACTCCATTGTATTTCTTTGCCTCCTTTGTCAAATATCAGTTGTCCATAGAACTGTGGGTTTATTTCTGGGTTCTCTGTTTTGTTCCATTGATCTATATGCCTGTTCTTATGCCAGTACCAGGCTGTTTCGAGTACAATGGCCTTGTAGTGTGATACCTCCCACTTTATTCTTCTTTTTTAAGATTGCTGAGGTTCTTTGTGTTTTCTTTTGGTTCCATGTAAATTTTTGGAATATGTGTTCTATACCTTTGAAGTATGTCATTGGTATTTTAATTGGTATTGCATTGAACTTATAGATTGCTTTGGGTAATATAGACATTTTAATGATGTTTATTCTTCCTAACCATGAGCACGGTATATGCTTCCACTTGTTTGTATCTTCCTTGATTTCTTTTATCAATGCTTCGTAATTTTCCGAGTACAAGTCTTTAGTCTCCTTTGTTAAGTTTATTCCTAGGTACTTTATTTTTTTTGGTTGTAATTGTGAAGGGGATTGTTTCCTTAATTTCTCTTTCTCACTATTTGTTGTTGGTGTATAAAAATGCCTCTGATTTCTGAGTATTGATTTTATATCCTGCCACTTTGCTGAATTCATTTATCAAATCCAGTAGCTTTTTGACTGAGACTTTAGGGTTTTCTGTATACAATATCATGTCATCTGCAAATAATGATAGTTTTACTTTTTATTTTCCCACTTGAATTCCTTTTATTTCTTCTTCTTGTCTGATAGCTGTGGCTAGGACTTCCAGGACCATGTTAAATAAGAGTGGTGAAAGGGGGCACCCCAGCCTTGTTCCTGATCTTAAGGGTTTTGCTTTTAATTTTTGCCCATTGAGTATGATGTTGGCTTTTATCATGTTGTGTTATGTTCCCTGTATTCCCACTTTGCTGAGAGTTTTAATCATGAATGGGTGCTGAATTTTATCAAATGCTTTTTCTGCATCTATTGAAATTATCATATGGTTTTTCTCCTTCTTTTTTTTATGTGATGAATCACATTGATTGATTTACAAATATTGTACCATCCGTGCCTCCCCAGAATAAATCACACTTGATCATGGTGTATGATTTTTTCCATATATTGTTGGATCCGGTTTGCTAATATGTTGTTTAAGATTTTAGCATCTATATTCATCAGAGATATTGGCCTATAATTTTCTTTCTTTGTGTTGTCTTTGCCTGGTTTTGGAATCAGAATTATGCTCACCTCATATAAGGAGCTTGGAAGTCTTACTTCCTCTTGAATTTTTTGAAATAGTTTGAGAAGGATAGGAGTTAGTTCTTCTTTGAATATTTGGTAGAATTCTGTTGTGAAGCCATCGGGCCCTGGACTTTTCTTTGTTGGGAGTTTTTTGATAACTGTTTCGATCTCCTTTGATGTAATCGGTCTGTTTAGGTTTTCTGATTCTTCCAGATTGATTTTTTGAAGATTGTATGTTTCAAGGAATTTGTCCATTTCATCTAGGTTTTCTAGTTTTTTGGCATACAGTTCTTCATAGTATTTTCTTATAATATTTTGTATTTCTGTTATGTCAGTTGTTATTTCTTCTCTCTCATTTCTAATTTTATTTATTTGAGTCCTCTCTCTCTTTTTCTTGGTGAATCTAGTTAAAAGTTCATCAATCTTGTTTACCTTTTCAAAGAACCAGCTCCTAGTTTCATTGATCTTCTGTATTGTTTCTTTAGCCTCTATGTCATTTATTTCTGCTCTGATCTTTATTATTTCCTTCCTTCTACTACATTTGGGCTTTACTTGCTGTTCTTTTTCTAGTTCTTTTAGATGCAGAGTTAAGTTGTTTATTTCAGCTTTTTCTAGTTTCTGAAAGTGTGCCTGTAGTGCTATGAACTTTCCTCTCAGCACTGCTTTTGCTGTGTCCCATAAATTTTGAGTTGTTGTATGCTCATTGTCATTTGTTTCTAGGAATTTTTTTATTTCTTCTTTGATCTCATTTTTAATCCATTCATTGTTTAACAACCTGCTATTTAGTTTCGATGTGTTTGAGAATTTTTGAGCTTTTTTGTAGTGATTCATTTCTAGTTTCATGCCGTTGTGATCGGAGAAAGTGCTTGATACGATTTCAGTCTTCTTAAATTTGTTGAGAGCACTTTTGTGCCCTAACATGTGGTCTATCCTAGAGAATGTACCATGAGCACTTGAAAAGAATGTATATTCTGCTGCTTTAGGGTGAACGGTTCTGAAGATATCTATTAAATCGATTTAATCTAGTGTTTCCAAGAAGTCTGTTGTTTCTTTGTTAATTTTCTTTCTTGAGGATTTATCTAATGATTTTAGTGTGGTATTGAAATCCCCTACTATTATAGTATTGTTGTTGATCTCGCCCTTTAAATCCATTGAAGTCTGCTTTATATATTTAGGTGCTCCTATATTAGGTGCATAGATATTTATAATAGTTATATCTTCCTGTTGGATTACTCCCTTTATCATTATGTAGTGGCCTTCTTTATCTTTTACTATATCCTTTGTTTTAAAGTCCAATTTGTCTGATATAGGTATTGCTACCCCAGCTTTTTTTTTATTTCTGTTTGCATGAAACATTTTTTTCCATCCTTTTACCTTCAATCAATGTGTGTCTTTTGTTCTAAAGTGTGTCTCTTGTAGACAACATATGTATGGGTCCTGTTTTCTTATCCATGCAGCTACCCTATGTCTTTTGATTGAATCATTTAATCCATTTACATTTAAGGTTATTATTGATACGTAGATGTTTTTGCCATTTTCTTCTTTAAATGTGTATTCCTTTTTTTTTTTTTGCTGTATTCTTTTCCCACTTTGAACTGTTTACACCAGGCCCCTTAATATTTCCTGCAGCATTGGTTTGGTTGTAATGAATTCCTTGAGTTGTTTTTTGTCTGGGAAGCTTTTTTATTTCTCCTTCAATTTTAAACGATAGCCTTGCTGGATAAAGTAGTCTTGGTTGTAGGTTCTTGTTCTGCATTACTTTGAATATTTCTTGCCATTCCCTTCTGGCCTCAAGTGTTTCTGTTGAGAACTCAGATGTCATTCTTATGGGGGCTCCTTTGTAGGTGATAACTTTTTTTTCTCTTGCAGCTTTTAATATTTTCTCTTTATCGCTTAGCTTTGGTATTTTAATTATGATGTGTCTTTGTGTAGGTTTCTTTGGGTTTCTTTTTAATGGAGTCCTCTGTGCTTCTTGGATTTGTGAGAGTTTCTCTTGCATTAATTTAGGGTAGTTTTCAGCTATGATATGATTGAACAAAGTCTCTATCCCTTGTTCTTTTTCTTCTTCTTCAGGAACCCCTATGATGCGGATGTTATTTTTTTTCATGTTGTCACAGAGCTCTCTAAGAGTTTCCTCTGACTTTTTTAGTCTTTCTTTTCTTTTCTTCCCTGCTTTTATGCCTTCATTCCAGTTGTCCTCTAACTGGCTGATTCAGTACTCTGCTCTATCTATCCTGTTTTTAATTCCTTCCATTGTGGTCTTTATTTCTGATATTGTATTTGTCATCTCCAATTGATTCTTTTTTATACTTGCTATTTCTTTATTTAGGTTTTCAAACTGCCCCTCCATTGTTGTTCTAAGATCCCTAAGCATCCTTACAATCATTATTTTGAACTCCGCATCTGAAAGTTTGATTATTTCCATATCACTCAGTTTATCTCTCGAAGGTGTCTCTTGTGGTTTCATTTGGATTGCAATCCTTTGTCTTCTCATCCTCTTTTTTTTATTTGTAGAGATGGTTGAGTGTAGGCTTGGTGTTGTCTGCCTCCAGTTTTCAGTTGTGTTTTTTCTAGGTCTTCTTGGGTTGGTATCAGCTGTTATCTGTAATCCACTTTCGGATTTGGGCAGCTTTGAAGTCTTGATTTGTTTGTTTTCTTAACAGGGGATAGTCTTGTTTACTGATCTCAGCAGGGGGATTCCTTAAAACTGTATCCAGGAATGCGGTGGGTGTAACCTGAGACTCTGAAGGCCTCTTTAGCCAGCTAATCTCACTGGTGTCAGGGTGTTGTCTCAGCTTCAGTATGGAGAGGTGTATCTCAGATCTCCATGGAGACCTGAGTTACTTCCCCTCCTCCTCACTTCTTGTTTTCAGTTGTGTCTTGTGCTGATTGGAGCTGGAGAGATGTCCGGAGGTCTCTCATCTGGAAGCACTTCAGCTCTGTTTTGTGAAAGGTTCAGTCCCTCCCCCAGCTATGGCAGCCTCCAGCATGGATGAGTCAGCCCTTTTAGCTCCTCTCCTGCATTCCTTATCCCCTCACAGTCTGTCCCTCTCCCTGTCTTCTCCACCTGGGAGATAAGCTGGTCCTTTCAATGCACCTTGCTCCCTGGTCGCCAGGCAAGTGGCTGTGAGCAGTATTTTCTTCTCCCCTCCCTCTGAGATCCTCTGTGGGCTCTCAGCCCCACCTCCCCTTTGTTCTGGCAAGCAGAGGAGGTTCAGGGGATCCCTACCAAGACTTCTGTGATTTCCTCTTTGCTCCTTGGTTTTTGAGAGCCATTCTTGCAGTTCAGAGTTGGTTTTTCATGCTGATTTTTCCTAAATTGATTTGTATTCCAATTTGGTGGTGAGAGCTGGGTGTCTGTGCATCCGCCTACTCCGCTGCCATCTTTTTTCCTCTAGTTTCCACATTTTTGTGGGATTTTTTTCCTCTTTTTATCAGTTGAATTCTAGTTTCAAGGTTTTTTGATCAGAAAATATGCTTGGAATGACTTCGATATTTCTGAATTTGCTGATGTTGTTTTTGTGGCCCAACATATGGTCAATTCTTGAGAATGATCCATGTACACTGGAGAAAAATGTATACTCAGTCTCTTTGGGATGAAATGTTTTATAGATGTCTATCATATCCATGTGCTCTAGTGTTTTGTTTAAGGTCACTATATCTTTGTTGATTCTCTGTTTGAATGACTGATCTAGAGCCGTCAGCGGTGTATTGAGGTCTCCATGTATGATTGTATTTTTGTCAGTTTTTGTTTTAATGTCAATAAGTAGCTGTCTTATATATTTTGGTGCTCCTTGGTTTGGTGCATATATATTAAGAATTGTTATGTCTTCTTGATTCAGTGTCCCCTTAGCCATTATAAAATGGCCATTTTTTTCCTCTGAGTACTTTTGTTGTCTTGTAGTCAGTATGATAAGATATGAGTATTGCTATGCCTGCTTTTTTTTTGGATGTTATTTGCTTGGAGTATTGTTTTCCAGCCTTTCACTTTGAATTTGTTTTTATCCTTGTTACTTAAATGAGTTTCTTGTAGGCAGCATACATTTGGATTTTCTTTTTTGATCCATTCTGCTACTCTGTGCCTTTTTATTGGTGAGCTTAATCCATTTACATTTAGTGTAATTATTCACTCTTGTGAGTTCCCTATTGCCATTTTATAGATTGCTTTCTGTTAGTTTTGTGTCTTGTTTGATCCTTCTTTTTCGTTTTTCTATCTTTTGTTTTTATTTGGTTGTGTTCCATACATCTTTCTTCTGTTGCTATCTTTTTTAAATCATGTGCTTCTTTGGTGTTTTTTTCAATGGTGATTACCATTAAGTAATGAAAAGGGTTCCTACCCTGATCATTGTAGTGTACTATGTTGTGAGTACTTTTGCACTCCATCGTCCTTTGCGACTGTTAATCTCCATCCTCTTCCCCCTTTCTTTTTGTTGTCACAGTTTAAAGTTGGTTTTATTGTGTTCTTCTTGGAGCTTTTACTTGTGGCTTTGTTTTTTTTTTTATTCTTTGTATCTGATTGGAGAACCCCCTTTAGTGTTTCCTGGAGTGGGATTTTCTGGTGATAAATTCCCTCATCTTTTCTGTATCTGAGAATGTTTTTATTTCTCCTTCATATTTGAAGGATAGCTTTTATGGGTATAGTATTTGTGGCTGAAAGTTCCTCTCTTTCAAGACTTTAAATATTGGGGTCCACTCTCTTCTAGCTTGTAGAGTTTCTGTTGAGAAATCTGATGATAATCTAATGGGCCTTCCTTTATATATGTTGTATTCTTCTTTTCCTTGGCTGCCTTGAGAATTTTTTCTTTGCAGTTGGTTTGTGCCAATTTCATTATGATGTGACTTGAAGTAGGTTTGTTCGGGTTAAGAAAACTCGGAGTTCTGTTTGCTTCTAGTTCTTTCCACAGGCTTGGGAAGTTCTAATCTATTATTTCTTTGAGTATGTTCTCCATTCCATTTTCTCTCTCTTCTCCCTCTGATATACCTATTATTCTTATGTTATTCTTTTTGATGGAGTCAGATAATTCCTGTAGGGATATCTCATTTTTTTTTAAATTTTTGAGTCTCTTTCTTCTTCTCTCTGTTGTGCCTCAAGTTGCTTGACTTCTATTTCACTAATCCTCTCTTCTATCTGGCCTGTTCTATTAGCTGAGCTTGTTACCTCGTTTTTCAGCTCGTGAATTTAGTTTTTCATCTCTGTTTGATTTGTTTTTATAGTTTCAATTTCCTTGGAGATATACTCTTTGTGTTCATCGCATTGTTTTCTGAGCTCCCTAAATTGCCTTTCTGTGTTTTCTTGTATATCTCTGAGTACTTTTAGGATTTCTATTTTTAATTCTCTGTCATTTAACTCTAGCTCCATTCCCATGTGCGGCTTTGTCAGGGTGCTGGGGTGGTTTGGAGATTCCGCTTTTAGCCCACACACAGGCCCCTGACTCTGCCTCTCTGTGGGATAACACGGATGCCCAACCCTGAGGTGATTGGAGGAATCTCCTGCCCACTCTCCGTGTGCGCTGACCAGGATATCAGGCCGGCCACCTCTCACTCCAAGAAAGCCCTCCACCCGCAGAGAAAAGTACCAGCATTGGAATTGGCTCCAGCTCCCTCCCCATGCACGGCCCCCTCAGGGCACTGGGGCTCTTCGGAGATTCTGCTTTTGGCCCACACAAAGGCCTCTGACTCTGCCTCTCTGTGGGTTAGCACAGGTGGCGCCCACCCCTGAGGTGTTCGTAGGAATCCCTCACCCACTCTCCATGTGCGCCGACCAGGAGATGAGGAAAATGGCTGCCCCACTTGTCTTTCTTTGTCTGGGTTTGGCGTGTGTGTTAGCTTGAATTGCCCGGGTTTTTCCTCGGCTTGGATCTCCATGCCACAGCCTGGTTCGGCCGTTTGTACCGCGGCCTGTATCTATTCACTCCCTTTGCCCACCTTAGTTTCTATATTCTCAGTTCTCAGTGAAAGCCATCCTGTTTGGGTTAGCGAGGAAGGTGGAGCATTTCTTACTCCCTATTTCCCCTGGGGTTTGACCATATATCTAGCCAATCTTTTGCTCGACCATACCTTCGGGTGTGTTGTGAAGCATCTGAAGGCTCCAAGGATAGGTTTTTCTGTTTCTGGTTGAAGATCTTGTTGAGTTTCTGGGGAGATTTATCGGTATTGCTTCCTACCATGCCATTACTCTGACGTCACCTCCTTCTCTCTATTTTTTAATTGGATTGTTTGCTTGTTTGTTGCCTAGTTTTGTGAGTTCTTTATATATTTTGGATATTAGCCCCTTATCTGAGCTGTTGTTTGTAAATATCAACTTCTACTTGTTTGCCTGCCTTTTTTGTTTTGTTACTAGTTTCTTTTACTCTGCTGAAGCTTTTCAGTTCAATATAGTTCCATTTACTTATTTTTGCTATTATTTCCTTTGGCTTCAGGGAAAAATTCATAACATGTTCTCTATGGCCAATGTCCATAAGTTTAGTACCTATGCTTTCTTCTATGCAATTTATTGTTTCAGATCCTTTTTAAAAATTTTTAAAAATTTTATTATTTTGAAATTAAATTTAATAAGGAGACATTGTCCAACATGAGAAGATAGGTTTTCAGTGAAGTGAACATCTTTATAACATTTGAACTATTGATTGCATTGTGTGCCAATCACCTTACATCAAAAAATTTTTCATCACCACATATTTGTTCCTCTTTTCTCCTCTCCCCCACACCATCCCCAGGTAACATATTCAATCATTTTTATATTTCACTTTTATGGGATATATGTATATTTGTCTTGCTTTGCTCCCCTCCACCCAGTGGAGAGAGTGAGCAGCTTTTCTTGTTCCTAATTTAAAAAGTTTTTCTATGTTTCACCATTTAGTATAATATTGGCTGATAATTTTTCATATATAGCCTTTATAATATTGAGATACTTTCCTTCTATACTCCTTTTATTGATTGTTTTAAACATAAATGTATGTTCTATTTTATCAAATGCCTTTCTTTATATATCGATAGGACCATATAATTTTTGTCCTTTGTTTTACTGATGTTGTGTATTACTTTGATAGGTTTATGTATGTTGAACCATCCTTGTGATCTTGAAATTAATTACCCTTGCCCATGATGTATTTTTAAAAATGTATTGTATTTGTTTTGGTACTATTTTTTTAGGGTTATTACCTATATATTCATTAGAGATATTGTTCTGTAGTTTGTTTTTTTTTTATTGTGTTGTCATTGCCAAGTTTAAGTATCAGGGTTATGTGGCCTCATAAAATATGTGAGGAAGTATAGCTTCTTCTACTATTGTTTGAAAGACTTTGAGAAGGATTCATACTTAATCTTTTAAAAATATTTATTAGAATTCACTAGTGTTACCATCTGGTCTTGGCTTTTATTTTTAGGCAAATTCTTGACAGTTGTTTATATTTCCTCCTGCTTATGTGTCTATTTAGGTTTTCCATTTCTTCATGACTCATTCTAAGATTTATCATTCTAGGAACATATCCATTTCTTCTACATTGTTAAATTTGGTGGCATATAATCTTTCATAGAATTCTAGCATTACCCTATGTATGTTTATCATATTTATAGAAATTTTACCTGTTTCATTCCAGATTTTGTTTTATGAATCATTTCTCCTTTTTCCTTAGTAGTCTAGCCAGGGTATTTTCAATTTTATTGATCTTTTAAAAGAAACAACTTTTCTCTGTATTAATTTTTTCTATGATCTTTTTGTTGTCTTATTTATTTCTGCTTATATTTTTACTATATTTTTCTTCTGATGACTTTGGGTTGCCTTTTTCTTCTTTTTCTAGTTCGTTCAGATGTGATGTTACATTCTTTATTTGGGGTCTTTCTTGTTATGTGATTTAAGCCTGTAATATAAACTTTTTTCTTATTACTGCTTTCACCACATCCAAGAAATTTTGATATGTTGTGTTGTTATTCAGTTTAGTCTGTATATATCTCTTAATCTGCTTTTAATTTTTCTTTGATCCAGTCATTATTTATAACTCTGTTGTTTAATTTCTATATTTTTGTGGGAGATTTTTCTTCTTTTCTGCAGTTGAATTCTAATTTCAAAGCCTTATAGTCACAAAATATGCTGGCATAATTTAAATCTTCTTGAATTTGTTGATGTTAGTTCTGTGTTTTAACATATGGTCTACCCTTGAGAATGGTCCATGCACACTGGGGAAAAAACATATAATCTGGCATTTTTTGATGAAATGTCTTATAAATATCTCTTATGTCAAATTTTCTCATGCATTGTTTACAGCTGATATTTCTCATAATGCTCATTAAATTGTTTTTAGTACATTAAATTGTTTATTACTGTATTCTTGCATCTCATTGAGTACTTTCAGAACTTCAATTTTAAATTCTCTATTTTTAACTTCAATGTTTTCATGTGATTAAGAATGCTTTCTGGATATCTTTCGCTTTCTTTCTGAAATATGTTTCTTTCTTGTTCAGCCATGGTATTCAATTTCTTCTTCCTTAATGGCTTTAAAGTTTGGTATTATAAAGAACTCTAACAAAAAACACCTATAAATTTAAATATGAAATTGAAAATACAGTGAAAGATATAATAACTTTAAAAAATAATAAAAAGTAAGAAAAAACTACAAAACAAAGAGCAAAAAATAATAAAAAGCCCAAGAATAAAAATATATAAATTAAGTAAAATGAAATTAAAAAAAAGAGAAAAATATTTCAGTTTTGAGATGTTTTTCTGTTTTCTTCCAGTAGTTATCACTGTTTTACAAGATTTAGCTTTGTGAGGTTTCTGGACTGACCTCCACAGAGATGTTGTTTTGTGAGAGCTTCATGGATTTATGGTTTTACAGCTTTAGAAATGGCAATCTCAGTCCTTTGTGCACTTTTCCTTGCATCTCAACAGACCTGGGGACCAGATACAGAGCACCTCTATTCTTCAGGAAAGAGAGTGTCTCAAGAGAGTTAGCTATGGGGTCTGATACTGCCACTCTCTGTACTCTGTGAGATGAGTGTGGTGAGATGTGGGAGGCTGGGCAGGTGCACTTTGTTTTTCTCTGTTTCTGTGTCATGTGTGGGCTGCAGGCAGGCTATAAGAACACTGGCCATGATCTCCCATTCTGCCACCATTTTGGTTTCGTATCTTCACCACTGTCCTTCAACATCACTGCTTCTCCTGGAAGAAGTAGATCCAGTTACTCTGAGTTTCTCTCCTATCGAAAGCCCACACACTAAAAAAAAACAGTCATTCTGTGCTTTTCTCCTTTTCTGAGCCCTTTTCAACAAGTCTCAGGAAGTCATTTTCCCCCTTTTCCATAGCCTCAAAAGAAAAAATATTTAGTCACTCTGGGTTTCCCTCTTGTTCAGAGCCCCAGCCGACAAAAATCCCAGATAGTCTGGTCCTCTCTTCTTTCTGGAGCTAACCAAATATATCTTATTTTCTGCCCCCCTGCAGGGGTATCTCTAAAACTATCATTACTCTGATGTCATCTCCTAAATAAAATTTAAATATCTTTATTACCTTGAGGTAGACAAAATTTCTTAGACATCAAAAACATTAGCTATATCAAAATGGATAAAGTTCATCAAATTTTCCACATTTTTTATGAAAAGACACAGCTAAGACACAGAACACAGAATAGGCAAGCAAAAAACTAGAAGAAAATAATACACACATATGCACACACACAAAATATGAATACTTTTGTACAGAATATATAAACAACTCCATAAAATCAACAACAAATATATTAACATCTACCCAAATAGCAAGATATTTAAATAGAAAATTTTAAAAAAGATATAGAAAAGGCCAATGAACACTTGAAAAGGTACTCAATATATGGTAAAGGTTAACCTAGAAAGTATGCCAAGAGATATCCTTGATATTTCCCTTTGAAATTTGAACAAATTGAACAGTTATAATACAGTGAAAGAAACTCAGCTGAACTCTTATACTTCTTTGAAAAGATCTGTTCATGGAATTGACTAGGGGTGGGAAGGGTTGTGAAGAAGGGTGGAAAATAAGACACACTTATGGTGGGGCTCAAGACAGGGGAATAACCTAGAGGGACTGGGTCTTCTTCTCAGTGTAGGACCAGTGAGATTGAGAAGCACTAAGAAAGATATAAAACCAATGTGGTGGCAAAATGCAGGAACACTATCAGTTGTCTGGTGGTCTTCCAGCAGCCTGTACTCAGCAGAAACAGAGAAAAATAAAGTATGGTATCCCAGCCTCTTAGTTTCCGCATCCCTCACATTGCAGGGTACAGAGAATGGCAGAGATATACTCCACACTTAATTCTCTAGAACCACACTGTCTCCTGAAGAACAGAGATGTTCTATGTCTGCTTTTGAAATTTGTTGAGAAATGGAGAGAAGAGCCCCAAGACTTGAGATAAGCATTGCTAAAGCCTTAAAACTTTGACAACACATTCCACCCATTATCATGACTGCAATCCTGCCTCCAACAGTCTGAAACAATATTTCAGCAGAGATCAGCCTAGAAATTTCAAGAGCTAAAACTTGTAAAACATCACAACCTACTATAAAGAAACATTTATACCTTTCAAAACTGTAATGTCTTCTCTTTTTATTTTGAATTTCATTTTATTTATTTTTATATTTATAGTCTTATATTTTGTAAATGTTTTGTTTTTAATTATTTTTGCTTTTTTCTCTTTGATTTTTGTTATTTTACTTTTAATTTCTATTCCTTTTATTTTACATTTTATTGTATTTTTATTGCAATTATTTATAACATTATTTTTTTGACAGAGACAGAGAGAGAAATCAGAGAGAGGGACAGATAAGGACAGACAGACAAAAAGGTAGAGATGAGAAGCATCAATTCTTCATTGTGCTACTTAGTTGTTCATTGATTGCTTTCTCATATGTGCCTTCACCAAGGGGTCTACAGCAGACTGAGTGACCTTTGTTCAAGCCAGAGATCTTGGGCTCAAGCTGGTGAACCTTGCTCAAACCAGATGAGCTCATGTTCAAGCTGGCAACCTTGGGGTTTTGAACCTAAGTCCTCTGCATCCCAGTCTGATGCTCTATCCACTGTGCCACTGCCTGGTCAGGCTTGTTATTTTTGTTAACTTTCTGAACAACACCACATTAAAATGTCATCAAAGAAGAAATTGAATATTATAGATAAACAAGAAATAGACATAGTTCAGAAAGAAAATGAAACATTCTTCAGAAAGCAATCTCAATCACATGGAAATCTTGAAGATAAATGATAAATAATTTAAAATTAAATTTCTGAAAAAAATCAGGGAGATGTAAGAAAAAACAGTTATAAGCAATTTAATGAGCTCAAAGAATAAATTAATGAACCAAATGAGTACTTTATTAAGGATACTGAGACTTTTTTTAAAAGAAACAAATAAATAACTCAATAGATGAATTAAAAAATTACCTAGCAAGTTTGTCTAATAGAACAGGTGAGATAGAGGAGAGAATCAGTGACATAGAACAGGCAACAAGAGATGGTACAGAGAGAAGACAGAGACTCATGAATTAAAAAATGATAGAATCCTACAAAAATTGTCCTAGTATAACAGAAAGAACAATACAACAATAATGGCTACATGAGAAGAAAAAGAGGAGAAAGGAGTAAAATGTTTATTTATAAAAAAATAATAAGTTCCCAAGATCATGGAAAGCGTTAGAGCCTTGAATCCAAGAAGAAAACAAAACATTGAATTACTGCAACCCAAATATATCTTTTCCAAGGCATATCATAAAACAAAATTGTTAGAAATAAACAATGAAAAAGAAATCTTCAAGGCAATAAAGAAAAAGAACATAGCATGTAAAGAAGTTCCATCAGGTTATCATCAAACTTCTCAGCAGAAAATCTAACCCAGAGAGTAGAACCAAATATCCAAAGTACTAAAAGAGAGACATTACCAACCAAGAATACTATATCCATCAAAGATATCATTGAAATATGAAGGAGAAAGAAAAACTTTTTCACACATATAAAAGTTTAGGGAATATTTTACCAGAAAATCCCATTGCAAAAATACTCAAGGGGGTTATTCTACCCAAATAAAAAGAACTACAACAGCAAAAGAGGACAGAGTGTAAAACACACTTATAAGATAAAGTACTCTTGTATGTATAATTTTCCCCTTAATAACCTAATGGTAACCACCCACCAAAGAAACAATATTGAAACATATAGCATAAAAAAAGAAAAGGGGAAATATATGAAACACCACCCCCCAAAAATAATAACTGGAAAAACCACAGAAAAGAAGAACCAAACAAGATATCAATCTACCAGAAAACGAAACATAAAATGGCTATTGGAAACCTTCAAATGTCACTAATTATCTTAAATGTAAATGGACAGAATATACCAATAAAGAAGCAATGAGAGCAGATTGGATCAGAAAGCAAAATGTAACTGTATGCTGTCTTTAAGAAACAAATAAGCTGCAAAGAAAAAAGTAGATTCAAAGTGAATGGTCAGTAAATGATTCTCCAAGAAAATAATACCCAAAGAAAATGAGATATCACCACACTGATACCTGACAATGTTAACTTAAGACAGCAAAGCTAACCAGAGACAAGATGGATAGTTCATAATAATAAAAGAGACATTGTATGAAGACATAACACTTCTTAATATATATGCACTGACTCAGGTAGTACCAAAATAGAGAAGATGTGCCTGATCAGGTTATGGCGCAGTGGATAGGGTGTTGGACTGGGACATGGAGGACCCAGGTTCAAAACTCCCAAAGCTGCCAGTTTAAGCATGGGCTCATTAACTTGTGCAAGGTCTTTTTGGCTTGAGAGTGGTACCAAAGACATGACCCCATGGTCTCTGGCTTGAACTCAAAGGTCACTAGCTTGAAGCCCAGGGTCACTGGCTTGAACAAGGGGTCACTCATCTGCTGTAGCTCCCCAGTCAAGGCACATATGAGAAAGCAACAACTAAGAAGCTGCAACAAATAATTAATGCTTTCAATAGCTCTCCCTCCCTGTCTGTTTGTCCTTATCTATCCCTCTCTCTGTCTCTGTCAAAAAATATAAATGTTTACTAACTGATTTAAAATAAAAACAGACAGAAACACAACCATACTTGGATAACTCAAGACATCATTGACAGCTTTCCATAGGTTATCCAAAGAGGAAATAAATAAAGAAATGTCATCCTTAAATGACAACTAAACAAAATAGACATAATAGATATTTATAGAATATTTCATTTCAGAACATCAGAATATAAATTTTTTTCCAGTGTGCATGCAACATTGTCAAGGATAGACCATATGTTGGGCCAAAACACTAACATCCACAAATTCCGAAAGATTGAAATTATACAAGCATATTTTCTGACTATAGGGCATTGAAATTAAAAATTAGTTAAAAAATAGTAATTAAAGAAATCCACATAAATTTGGAAATAAAACAACATACTTCTAAAAATGACTACTTAAAAAAAAATAAAACCAGAGATCATGAGATATATACAGACAAATGAGAATGACAGCACTATATAGAAAAATTTCTGGGATTCAGTGAAAGCAATAATAAGAGTGGAGTTAATATCATGACAGGCTTATATCAACAAATAAGATAGATCCAAAGTAAACACCATAACATCACATCATAAGGTACTAGAAAAAGAAGAACAATGGCAACCCAAAATCAGCAGAAGAAAAGAAATAGTACATATTAGAGAAGAAATAAGTTAAATAGAAAACAAATAATACTATAGAAAAAATTAATAAAACAAAGAGTTAGTTCTTTGAAAATATCAATAAAATCCACAAACCACTGGCTAGACTCAGTAAGGAAAAAAGAAGAAGGATTAATATAAACAAAAGCCAAAGTGAAAAGGGAGAAATTACCACAGACATCATATAAAAGATCATAATAGAATATTATGAGAGACTATATGCCATCAAATTCAACAACCTAGGGAAATGGATAAATTCCTAGAATAATACAATATTCCTAGACTGAGCCACGAAGAAGTCTGAAACCTAAATAGACCTAAAACCAGAAAGGAAATAGAAATAACTATTAAAAATTTTCCCCCAAAGAACCGAAGTTCAGGAACAGGTGGTTACACTAAGTGAATTCTACCAAACATTCAAAGAAGATTTTGTACCTATTCTTCTCATAGTCTTTCAAAAAATAGAAGAAGACCAATCAATACTCCTGAACACATTATATGAGGCCAATGTCACTGTCATATCAAAACCTGTTAAAACATTACAAAAAAAACTACAGATGAATATCTCTGATAGATAGATATGCAAAAATCCTAATCAACATACTAACAAATCAATTACAACACCACATTAAAATATAATACAACATGAACAAGTAGGATTCATTCCAGAAGCACAAGGATGGTTCAACATAAAGAAATTGATCACTCTCTTGGTTCCTGAGATTAGCATTAGAGAGGAGAGCAGAGGAAGGCCATGAGGAGGAGGCCAAGAGAAGCACCCAAGATGGTGGAGTGCTGAGTGAGAAGCCAGTTTATGCAGAGTTTGTGCAGGAAGAAGGAAGGAGATGGGGAACAAAAGTGAATAAGTCTGGTGAGCTAGAAACCTTTGATTCTAGGAAACTCGGATAAGTTAGTAGCTTTGTGAGCACTGAATGAGTGGGTTATAGAGCCCAGTGTGTGATTTACTTGCCCACTGGGTGCAAGCTAGGATTAAATATGATGGCCCACCAGTTTTTGGCTCCATTGTTTCTTTACCGACTGTCCGAATCCAGTGCAAACCTGCATGGGCCAGGCTGCTGTGATAGTGGCCGTGGATACTGGCTTTACACTAACTTAATGATAGCAATTATTTTATTGTCATTAAGTGATATATAAAATGTGAAACTATCTCAGAAAGTATAAAAAGCTATTCTAATGTAATGTGTGGATGAAAACAAGGCCACATGCTGAACCTGACAAGCACAGAGAAAGCCTACATGGTGGCCTTGAAAACTCAGAGACCTAAAGTAATGTAAGGCCAGGAGCCGCCATCGTGGCCATTCACATGCAGGTTCCCATTGGATTCAGGCAGACGATAAAGAAATGGCGGAGTCAGAGGATGGGGGGCCATCCTATTTATTGGTGTCTCACCAAGACAGGCAAACCACAAAAGAAGACAAAGGAAAAGCAGAAAACCAGCTTTTCCCATGAAAGGCAAGGGATCAGGGAAGCCCCTGCAATCGTGATAGCAGGGACTGAGTGAGCCAGCTCCTGGTCTGTCCCACTTTATAGTGTAGAAAACCAAAATCCCTTAATCCAATATACAAACAAGGAAGTCTCTGATACAAAGTCATTTATCCAAGGCATAATTGGATTCCTCATGAGAGTGCACCACCCAGATCATAAAATCAGTCAAGGGTGTGATGAAAAGCTTAGTCCTAAAACCAAACCTTAGGCTACAACGACCTGGCCTGCTTATAGCCTGTCCCCCACACCCAATATAAGTCACAAGCAAGCAAACATATATATCATATTTACAAACTTATTTGACCAACAAGTAATCACACAGGATGGTCTGAAATTAATACTTTCTAACTAAAAGCAGTTCATGGCAGGTATTCATGTCCTAGGAAGGTATTTTTCTCTGACAAAGGTCAAGCTGACCTTAATCTAGCCTGTCCGTTATCTTTTGAATCTACAATATTGTACCTGATAACATGCAGGTAAACTTCTTTTCCTGCCCCACCCTCAGGGAAACTGCCTCAGGACAGGAATCCACAAATCCCCACATTGTTAAGAAAAAAGAAAGAAATTGATCAACTTAATAAATCACATCAACAAAACATAGAAAAAAAATCACATTATCCTATTAAGAGATGCAGAAAAGGCAGTTGATAAGATATAACATCCCTTTACATTTAAAACACTAAATAAAATAAGAATAGAAGAAAAATACATGAACACAATAAAGATCATATATGAAAAACCATCAGCTAATATTGTTAATCCAAATTCGGAGGGACCTGAAATATGGAAGACAGGAGCAAGGTCCGTCGTTTACACATGAAAGCTTTATTGTCTAGCTTGGCCAAGCGACGGGAACTCCGACAGAAATCTGACGGAGAGCACGCCGACCCTTTGTTCTACTTAGTTTTTATAGTTTTGTAAGTGGGAAGTACAGAAGCAAAAATTGCAATTAGGAGCCCCTTACCGCTATTGGTTATATTCATATGTCCTTTAACATGATAGGACCACGTTCAATTTGCAAACCATACATCATTTTGGAGAAAACAAAATTTACAAGCCAACACAATGGTAGAAAGATGTCTCTTTACATATTAAAGGCATTCCTATATTATCTAGTGTTTATCTGCTATCTCTCTGTCCAGAGTCACACACGCATTTACATAGGAGAGGTAGTTTCGGTGGGGACAAATGCCCGCAAATGACTCATTGCTATAAGAAAAGGTTTATTTTGGCTTTTCTCTTCCTGCACCTGGCTAGCCATTCACCCCTTTCCAC
Organism: Saccopteryx bilineata; assembly: GCF_036850765.1. Lineage (NCBI taxonomy): Eukaryota > Metazoa > Chordata > Mammalia > Chiroptera > Emballonuridae > Saccopteryx > Saccopteryx bilineata. The sequence continues at coordinate 1,468,096 of NC_089502.1, forward strand.
ACAGGTGTGGTGGAATGTCTGGGAATCCATGTTTTCCTCCCCTTGCATTTACAATACAATGCCAAGGGCCATCCTGGTTATGCCAATCACACAGTACAGAGACTATTCTCACAATTTCTCTGCACACCTTAATCCAAATTAATAAAATGTTCTCCAAACCTCCTAAAATATCAATATTAATTCTGTAGCCTTTGGTACTTTACAACACCTGCGGGTGAAATGGCTCAGTGGCTCCTCAATATCTTAATAAATGGTAAAAAAAATGTAGGCTTTCCCTCTAAAATCAGGAAAAAGACAAGGCTGCCCACTCTCTCTACTCTTATTCAACATAGTTTGGGAAGTTTTACCCAGAGCCATCAGGAAAGACAAAGAAATAAAAGGCATTCATGTCAGGAAAGAATTAAAAAGGCATCACTTTTTTGCAGATGACATGATCCTGTATATAGAAATTCCAAAGACTTCACCAAAAAACTATTAGAAAAAAAAATACTGTAAAGAATAGAAAATCAATATACAAATTCTACTGCTTTTCTATATGCCAACACTGAAACTTTAGAAAATGAACTAAAAAAAACCAATTCCTTCTATAATTGCAACAACAAAAATAAAGTACCTAGGAATAAATTTAACAAAGCATGTGAAAGACCTATATAGAGTAAACTGCAAAGCATTATTGAAAGAAATAGAAAAAGACACAATAAATAGGAAAACATTCTATGTTCAAGGTTTGGAGGAATCAACATAATTAAAATGGCCATTTTACCCAAAGCAATGCACAAATTTAATGTAATCTCCATCAAAATTCCCATCTCATTTTTTAATGAAATAGCACAAAACATTACCAGGTTTGTATGAAACAATAAAAACCACTAAATAGCCAAAGCAATCCTTAGAAAAAGAAAAGTTGATGGAGTCACAGTACCAGACTTCAAATTATACTGCATAGCAAGATAACCAAAACAGCATGGTATTAACAGAAAAGCACACATACAGATTAATGGAACAGAATCAAGAGCCCAGAACTAAAAGCATACATATAAAAATAAATAATCTTTGATAAAGGAGCCAAAAACACCAATAGAGGAAAAAAAAAACACCTCTTTCATAAATTGTTGCTGCAAAAATTGGAAAGTAACATGTTAAAGAATGAAACTTGACTACAATTTGTTCCTCTCCAGAAAAATTAATTCAAAATGAATCAAAGATCTAAATATAAAATCTGAAACAATAAATTGCATACAAGAAAACACAGGTATTAAACTCATGGACATTATACATAAAGAAAAGTGTATGAATTTGACTCCAAAATAAGGGAAGCAAAGGCAACAATAAAAGAATGGGAATATATATATATATATATATATATATATATATATATATATATATATATATATATATAAAACTAAACAGTTTCTGCACAGCAAAAGTAACCAAAACTTGCAAAATGACAATCAACCAATTGGGAGATGAAATTTACAAACAACAGCTCCAATAAGAGGTTAATATTTAAAACATATAAAGAACTAACAAATCTCAGCAACAAACAATCAAATAATTCAGTTAATAAATGTGGAAAGGACCTGAACAAACAGTTCTTCCAAGAAGACATACTAATAGCCAGCAGATATATGAAAAAATGCTCATCTTCACTAGCTATTATAAAAATGCAAATCAAAACTACTATGAGATACCACCTCACACCTGTTAGATTAGCTATTATCAACAAGACAGGTAATAACAAGTGTTGGAGAGGCTGTGGAGAAAAAGGAACCCTCATTCACTGCTGGTGGAAATGCAAACTAGTACAACCATATGGAATAAAGTATGGTGGTTCCATATGACTCAGCAATCCCTCTACTGGGCATCTTCCCAATATACTCAAAAACATTGGCACATAAAGACACATGCACCCCCATATTTATTGCAGCATTATTTATGGTGGCCAAGACATGGAAACAGCCAAAGTGTCCATTAATATAGGATTGAATAAAGAAGAACTGGTGCATATAAACAATTCTATACTACTCAGGCATAAGAAATGATGACATATTGCCATGTAAGACAACATGGATGGACCTTGGGATCATTATACTGAGTGAAATAATCAATCAGGAAAAGCTAAAATATACATGATTTTACAAATACGTGAGATATACAACTGAGACTTATGGCCATGATAGAAGTGAAGTGGTTACCAGGGGAAGAGGAGTGTTGGGGAGAGGTTGCGAGGAAGCGAGTCAAGCTGGACAAATATACAATTACAAATAATAATTTGATTTTGGCTAATGGGTATTTCAACTTAATAAACAGTTCAAATGCTATAGAAATATTTACCTGAAACCTATGTACTCTTATTAATCAATGTCAGCCTTTAAATTTAATTTTCTAAATAAAATTTAAAAACTTACTTAAGTATTTTGTAATGCTAGTTTCTAAGACTTTTACCAATTTCAAACTAATTTTTTATATGTTATAAATTAGAGATTAAGATGTACCTTTTCCATCAGATATCCAGGTTTTCCACTATGGTTTGTTTAAATCAGATAGTCTGAATCATCAAAATGTTTTCTTATTGGTCAAGTTTGTTTTAGCTATTCTAAATCATACAGAAATGCAAACAATGGTCTTCTTTTTCAATTGTGTTTGGCTGTTCTAGATTCTTTGAATTTCCACATTCATTTTCAAAATGGTTTGTCTCTGAATACAAAATCTAGCTATGTTTTGAAGAGGGTAGTGTTAAATTTATATCTCAATTTGGAGAAAAGCAACATCATTACAATATTAAGTTTTCCACTTCATGCCTAAAGAAGATTACCTTGGATATGTTTCTAGGGAGTCAGAGTTGGCAAGATAAACAGGACTTGCTAGACCAGGAGTTCTTAATCGGAGGTTTATAGACTCAATACTGAATCCAATTAAGTGGCATGAGTATTCTGGACATATACGTGGGGGCTCCCTTTTTTGAGGTGAAGGTGCATAGTTTACATTAGATTCTCAAAAGGATCCATCTATCTATCATCCCAAACAGTTTAAGAAAAAGACTATCTATTGTAATGAAGATGCACTGAGAAATCCAACGCAAGGCTGTTTCATCAACTTCTGTATTTCCATGGATCCTAAAAGCAATTGCATAAGTTTCAATGCTCCTTGGCTCAAGAATAGGTATCATTCTCTTCCTCATGACATAAAGACAAGGACAAATTGGAGAAAAAGATGGCAGCAGAGTAGGCAGACGCACAGACACCCAGCTCTCACCACCAAACTGGAATACAAATCAATTTAGAAAAAATCAGCATGAAAAACCAACTCTGAACTACAAGAACAGCTCTCAAAAACCAAGGAGCAAAGAAGAAGCCACAACAAACCTGGTAGAGAGTGCCTGAATCTCCCTTGCTTACAGGAATGGAGGGGGGGTGAGGCTGAGAGCACAGAGGAAATCTCACACAAGAAAAAAGGGCAGAAACTACTGCTCACAGCCACTTGCCTGGTGACCAGAGAGCGAGGTTCATTGAAAAGACCAGCTTATCTCCCAAGCAGAAAGAAAAGAGAGAGGGACAGACTGTGAGGGGCTAAGGAATTAAGGAGATGAACTAAAAAAGCTGACTCATCTGTGTTGGAGGCAGCCATAGCTGGGGGAGGGACTGAACCTTTCACAAAACAGAGCTGAATTGCTTCTGGATCAGAGATCTCTGGACATCTATCCAGCTCCAATCAGCACAACAAGACACTGCTGAAAACAAGAAGTAGGGAGGAGGGGCAGTAACTCAGGTCTCCATGGAGATCTGAGATACACCTCCCCTTACTGAAGCTGAGAAAACACCCTGCCCCCAGAGAGATTAATTGGCTAAAGAGGCCTTCAGAGTCTCAGGTTACACCCACTGCATTCCTGGATACAGCTTCAAGGAAGCTCCCTGCTGAGATCAGTAAAAAGACTATCATCTGTTAAGAAAACAAACAAATCAAGCCTTCAAAGCTGCCCAAATCCAAAAGTGGATAACAGATAACAGCTGATATCAACCAAAGAAGACCTAGAAATACTGAAAACTGGAGGCAGAAAACACCAAGCCTAGACTCAACCAACTCTACAAATAAAAAATCAAAAAACAGACGATGAGAAGACAAAGAAATGCAATCCAAATGAAACCACAAGAAACACCTTCAGGAGATGAACTGAGTGATATGGAAATAATCAAACTTCCAGATGCAGAGTTCAAAATAATGATTGTAAGGATGCTTAGGATGGTCATTATGAACACCTAAATAAAGAAATAGCAAGTATAAAAAAATCAGTCGGAGATGACAAATACAGTATCAGAAACAAAGACCACAATGGAAGGAATTAAAAACAGGATAGATAGAGCTGAGGATTGAATCAGCGAGTTGGAGGACAACTGGAATGAAGGCATGAAAGCAGAGAAGAAAAGAGAAAAGAGAATCAAAAAGTCAGAGGAAACCCTTAGAGAGCTCTGTGACAACATGAAGAGAAATAACATCTGAATCATAGGGGTTACTGAAGAAGAAGAGAAAGAATAAGGGATAGAGACTTTGTTCAATCATATCATAGCTGAAAACCTCCCTAAATTAATGCAAGAGAAACCCTCACAAGTCCAATAAGCACTGAGGACTCCATTAAGAGAAACCCAAAGAAACCTACACCAAGACACATCATAATTAAAATACAAAAGCTAAGCTATAAAGAGAAAATATTAAATGCTGCAAGAGAAAAAAAGTTATCACCTACAAAGGAGCCTCCATAAGGATGACATCCGACTTCTCAACAGAAACACTTGAGGCCAGAAGGGAATGGCAGGAAATATTCAAAGTAATGAAGAAAAGGAACCTACAACCAAGACTACTTTATCCAGCAAGGCTATCGTTTAAAATCGAAGGAGAAATAAAAAGTTTCCCAGACAAAAAACAACTCAAGGAATTCATTACAACCAAACCAATGCTGCAGGAAATGTTAAGGGGCCTGTTGTAAACAGGTCAAAGTGGGAAAAGAATATAACAAAACAGGAATACAGAATTAAAAAATAAAATGGCAATAAACAACTACATATCAATAATAACCTTAAATATAAATGGATTAAATGATCCAATCAAAAGACAGGGTAGCTGCGTGGATGAGAAAACAGGACCCATACATATGCTGTCTACAAGAGAAACACCTTAGAAAAAAAGATACACATAGATTGAAGGTAAAAGGATGGAAAAAAACATTTCATGCAAATGTAAATGAAAAAAAAGCTGGGGTAGCAATACTTATAATAGACAAATCGGACTTTAAATCAAAGAATATAGTAAGAGATAAAGAAGGCCACTACATACTGATAAAGGGAATAATCCAACAGGAAGATATAACTATTATAAATATCTATGCAACTAATATAGGAGCACCCAAATATATAAAGAAGACTTTGATGGATTTAAAGGGCAAGATCAACAGCAATACTATAATAGTAGGGGATCTCAATACCCCACTAACATCACTAGATAGATCCTCAAGAAAGAAAGTTAACAAAAAACAGCAGACTTAAAGGACACACTAGATCAACTCGATTTAATAGATACCTTTAGAACTTTTCACCCTAAAGCAGCAGCATATACATTCTTTTCAAGTGCTCATGATACATTCTCTAGGATAGACCACATGTTAGAGCAAGAAAGTGCTCTCAACAAATTTAAGAAAACTGAAATCATATCAAACACTTTCTCTGATCACAACGGCATGAAACTAGAAATGAACCACAACAGAAAAGCTCAAAAATTCTCAAACACATGGAAACTAAATAGCAGGTTGTTAAATAATAAATGGATTAGGAATGAGATCAAAGAAGAAATAAAAATATTCTTAGAAACAAATGACAATGAGCATACAACAACTCAAAATTTATGGGACACAGTGAAAGCAGTACTGAGAGGGAAGTTCATAGCACTGCAGGCACACTTTCAGAAGCTAGAAAAAGCTCAAATAAACAACTTAACCCTGCATCTAAAAGAACTAGAAAAAGAACAGCAAGTAAAGCCCAAATGTAGTAGAAGGAAGGAAATAATAAAGGTCAGAGCAGAAATAAATGACATAGAGGCTAAAGAAACAATACAGAGGATCAATGAAACTAGGAGCTGGTTCTTTAAAAAGGTAAACAAGATTGATGAACCTTTAACTAGACTCACCCAGAAAAAGAGAGAGAGAGGACTCAAATAAATAAAATTAGAAATGAGAGAGGAGAAATAACAACTGACATAATGGAAATACAAAATATTGTAAGAAAATACTATGAGTTCTGTATGCCAAAAAACTAGACAACCTAGATAAAATGGACAAATTCCTTGAAACATACAATCTTCCAAAAATCAATCTGGAAGAATCAGAAAACCTAAACAGACAGATTACACCAAATGAGTTCAAAACAGTTATCAAAAAACTCCCAACAAAGAAATGTCTGGGGCCTGATGTCTTCACAACGGATTTCTACCAAATATTTAAAGAACTAACTCCTATCATTCTCAAACTATTTCAAAAAATTCAAGAGGAAGGAAGACTTCCAAGCTCCTTTTATGAGGTGAGCATAGTTCTGATTCTAAAACCAGGCAAAGAGAACACAAAGAAAGAAAATTATAGGCCAATATCTCTGATGAATATAGATGCTAAAATCCTCAACAAAATATTAGCAAACCAGATCCAACAATTTATGGAAAAAATCATACACCATAATCAAGTGGGATTTATTTTGAGGAGGCAAGGCTGGTACAATATTTGTAAATCAATCAATGTGATTCGTCACATAAACAAAAAGAAGGAGAAAAACCATATGATAATTTCAATAGATGCAGAAAAAGCATTTGATAAAATCCAGCACCCACTCATGATCAAAACTCTCAGCAAAGTGGGAATACAGGGAACATACCTCAACATGATAAAAGCCATCTATGAGAAACCCACAGCCATCATCATACTCAATGGGCAAAAATTAAAAGCAATACCCTTAAGATCAGGAACAAGGCAGGGGTGCCCCCTTTTATCACTCTTATTTAACATATTCCTGGAAGTCCTAGGCACAGCAATCAGACAAGAAGAAGAAATAAAAGGCATTCAAGTTGGAAAAGACAAAGTAAAACTATCATTATTTGCAGATGATATGATATTGTATATAGAAAACCCTAAAGTCTCAGTCAAAAAGGTACTGGACCTGATAAAGGAATTTAGCAAAGTGGCAGGATTTAAAATCAATACTCAGAAATCAGAGGCATTTTTATACACCAACAATGTACAGTCAGAAAGAGAAATTAAGGAAATAATCCCATTCACAATTACAACCAAAAAAATAAAGTAACTAGGAGTAAACTTAACCAAGGAGACTAAAGACTTGTACTCGGAAAATTACAAAACATTGATAAAAGAAATCAAGGAAGATACAAACAAGTGGAAGCATATACTGTGCTCATGGTTAGGAAGAATAAACATCATTAAAATGTCTATATTACCCAAAACAATCTATAAATTCAATGCAATACCAATTAAAATACCAAACACATACTTCAAAGATATAGAACACATATTCCAAAAATTTATATGGAATCAAAAAAGAACACGAATATCCTCAGCAATATTAAAAAAGAAGAATAAAGTGGGAGGTATCACACTTCCTGATATCAAGTTATACTACAAGGCCATTGTACTCAAAACAGCCTGGTACTGGCATAAGAACAGGCATATAGATAAATGCAGCAGAACAGAGAACCCAGAAATAAACCCACAGTTCTATGGACAACTGATATTTGACAAAGGAGGTAAGGAGATACAATGCAGTAAAGACAGCCTCTTTAACAAATGGTGTTGGGAAAATTGGACAGCTACCTGCAAAAAAATGAAACTAGATCACCAGCTTACACCACTCACAAAAATAAACTCAAAATGTATAAAAGACTTAAATGTAGGCCGTGAAACCATAAACATCTTAGAAGAAAACATAGGCAGTTAACTCTCGGACATCTCTCGGAGCAATATATTTGCTGATTTATCTCCACAGGGAAGTGAAATAAAAGACAGGTTAAAAAAATTGGACTATATCAAAATAAATAGCTTTTACACAGCTAAAGACAACAAGAACAGAATAAAAAGACAAACTACACAATGGGAGAACATATTTGACAATATGTCTGATAAGAGGTTAATAACCAAAATTTATAAAGAACTTGTAAATCTCAACACCAGGAAGACAAAAAATCCAATCCAAAAATGAGCAAAAGAGATGAATAGACACTTCTCCAAAGACTACATACAGATGGCCAATAGGCATATGAAAAAATGCTCAACATCACTAATCATTAGAGAAATCCAAATTAAAACCACAATGAGATATCACCTCACACCAGCCAGAATGGCGCTCATCAACAAAACAACACAGAATAAGTGCTGGCGAGGATGTGGAGAAAAGGGAACCCTCCTGTACTGCTGGTGGGAATGCAGACTGGTGCAGCCATTGTGGAAAACAATATGGAGATTCCTAAAAAACTGAAAATCGAACTGCCTTTTGACCCAGCTATCCCACTTTTAGAAATATACCCCAAGAACACCATAGAACGGCTCCAAAAGGAGAAATGCACCCCCATGTTTGTGGCAGCATTGTTCACAGCTGCCAATAGCGAAGATCTGGAAACAGCCCAAGTGTTTGTCAGAGGACGATTGGATTAAAAAGCTTTGGTACATATATACTATGGAGTACTACTCAGTCATAAGAAATGATGACATTGGATCATTTACAATAACATGGATGGACCTTGATAACATTATACGGAGTGAAATAAGTAAATTAGAAAAAAAACTAAGAACTATATGAATCCATACATAGAAGGGACATAAAAATGAGACTCAGAGACATGAACAAGAATTTGATGGCAACAGGGGTGGGGGTGGGGGGAGGGAGGATGGAGCGAAGAAGGAGTGAGGGGTTGGGGGAGGGGTAGGGCACAAAGAAAACCAGATAGAAGGTGATAGAAGACAATTTAACTTTGGAGGAGTGGTATACAGCACAATCAAATGTCAAAATAATCTAAAGATATTTTCTCTCAACATATGTACCCTGATTTATCAATGTCACTGCATTAAATTTAATAAAAAAGAAAAAAAAGAAAAAAAAGAAAAAAAAAGGATTAATCTGGAACACTGTAATAAAGCAGTGGTCAAGTGATGGAGTTCAGCATTTGGAGTTGATGTCCAAGGTCCCAAGATTAAGCCTTAAATCTATCTCCTCCTCCACCCACCTCTGAGGTTAGTGCTCTGGGTAAAGAGGCAATTTACCCTGAAGAAGGAAATTCCCAAAGGCTGTGAGCTTTGGCTGGAAGACAGTGGTTGATTGTTGGCCAAATAAGACATCAGGTGCTGCACTGTTTCACCTTCAAGCTAGCCCTTAACAACTTGTCCCAAATTCCTCAACTGAAGACTCAATCAACTAAAGGAGCCATTTTCTTTTAGGAAGCTAATTAAGAGCTGAATATATTAGCAGGGATATAACTAACCCACACATTGGTAGGAGCAATAGCAATAGTGAGAAAATCCCTGTGAGGGCCAATGAGCAGGGTTACAGAAGTGATAGCTGCTAATTAGAACCAGTAGGAGGCTGACAAAAGAGTGACTTTGGTGCTAGCTGCAGAATAATACAATAATGCCCATCATTAAAGAAAAGGGTATATATAGACTGGAGAGTTTGTAGTTTCAGTAGCTCTCTCAGTATGTGAGGGTTTAGAGCCCTACCTCCACTAACTCAGTGGAGTACTTTAGATGGGAAGGTAGCAGTGGGAACAGGCAACTCTGTAGAAAGGAATACTGGCATTGTTTAAAATGACTAGCAAAAAATATACATGAAAAGCAGACTAACCTTTAGTCAGTTTTCTTATTGTTTTTAAATTTTCCATGGGTATTGTACCCCTCCCTTTGTTATTGCCTACTCCTAGGGTGGACCTTTGCCACTACTTCTCCCCTCTTGGTGCACCATTGCTCCAATAACTGGGGCCTGAGCAATAGTGGGAATGAAATTAGCCACCTAATCTTCACAAAATGCAAAATAACTATGACTCTTCTGGAGGGAAGACCTATCTATTTATAGTTCCTCCCATGTAAGGTTCCAGGTGGCAAGTGGCCCAAGGCTGAAAATGGTAGGTCAAAGCCTGGCTGTAGTGATGGCAGCTAGCATCCCACAGACAGGAAGTACTCCTTTCTGCTCCACTCTTGTAGCTCACTTCAAATATAAGGGCATTGATCTGTGCAGACTGAAAAAAACAAACAAACACAACAAACGAGTACAATATCAGATATTTGGTTCTTCAAGTGCTTAAAGTGCCTGGAAAAATACATAGCAGAGCTTTTATCATGTACCATTTCAATTATCTTGCCATTTTTTTTTGGTCCAAAATTCAGCCTTATTTTTTCACCCTAATAAGGATCTCCTGTAGAACTTTCTTCTAAGCTGGGGAAGAAATACTTGCCTATTTTCTTTGCATTTTTCTTCTCTTAAAGTTTTATTTCATCCTATTTTTACATTACTTCTTCCCTCTAACCTCACTTTGGAAACACAGTATAAGTTTCTATTGGGTAGTCTATCTAAATGAATGTTGTGTGTTTATAACTTATACACCAGAAACTTAGAAATCTGGCTTTTTTATTCCAGAAGGATATTTTTGAGGGGTGGGGAAGGAGAAAGCTCATTATCTTTTCAAGCACATTATGTGTATTTTCAAACAATAAAGATTTGAATGAAACAATAAAGATTTGAATGAAAAACAAATGTATTGTGTTCATGAAATAATTCTTTTAAGAAAAAAATTGCAAAGGAACAAATGCATTTATGTGTGTTAAACTATTATTTTATATAATTTGTTATTTTCTTTAAAAAAAACCTTATCTTCAAACTTATAAAAATAATAAGTTATTTATTTCCATGCCTAAGTTGATTCCCTAGTGTTTGGTTACTGTTTGATGAAAAGGAAAATAAATACAATGTGTGTCATTAAAGCAATTTAGTGTAATTTGGGCATAACAGAAAATTACATTATTAACAGCTGTTAAATGACTATAAAATGTAATTAGACACATTCAATTCACTACTCATGAACTAGACCCAATTTCTTAAATATCAATTTAGAGCTTTGATTATTCATGACAAGTGAACATATTTAGATTCTAGGTTTAAATTCCTGGGATAAATATTTCCCCCTAAGACCTTTACTGACATTCCAAAGAGGAGGATGGAAGGGGGAGCAGAGGAGGGAGGTGATGGGATTGGGAGAGGGTAAGGGGGGAGGATACTCTTTATTCAGTCTAGAAGGAGGGGGGTTGGGAGTTATCATGGGGGGTGCCAGTTGTGTTCCCACTGAATCCCTACCAGCTGCAGTGAGGCAAGAGTGCCCTAGTTAAATTTTAACTCTCTGCTGACAGAGGAAAGAAAGCCCAGCAGATACTTCTGCTATAGACGTTTTGACTGTTGGTCTTCATGACTACCTCACTTTCTCCTGGTGCCTTTTTGAAACATGGTGTTAATCTGCTTAATTAAAAAAATAGTAAACAAAACAAAGTAAAACTAGCAAAAATATATGGGGAAGTTCATAGCTGCTCTTTGTTCCTTTAATGTAGGATGGAAGCAGGATGACATGATGCCCCAAAATTGCTTTTGGATCTGCAAGGGAAACATAATTGGTTCCTTAGTCTAGTCATCTTGGTCCTTCAAATTCTGGACATGACCTACTTTTTCATATTGATTTCAAGCTTCTCCCTTCCCTTAACAGAGCTGCCTGTTATTTAACTGGACATTCTTTGGCAAAATTACTTTTCCCTTTAACAGTCCACTCTTTCCTTCAAGGTACAGTTCCATATGCAGCCTCCCTCCCTCCTTGGAGCTTTGACTAAATTCCCAACAAGAAGTCCCCTTTTCCTTTTAAAATTTTCTGTAACCCACAATTTGAGCCTCTTCTATTATAGTCATCACAGTGTATTTTCTGAAGAAAGCTTGGTATAATTCAGACGTTAAGCACATGGTTTCTGGAGCCAGACAAAACTGGATTTCAATACCAGAGCTACCAGTTCTTGGTGGCATAATTTTAGGAAAGTTATGTCACTTCCCTGAGCCTCAATACCAGCATTTATAAAATGGACACAATAATAGTATTATTTCTTTATCCTAAAATCCTGAAGCAATGAGAATTTTGAAATTCAGAAAAGTTTGTATTTTTAAAAGTATATACACATTTTTTTTATCCCACAAAACACCTCCAGGAGGCTAGGATAGGGCTTGGAAGCAAACACCTTAGTATTTCTATAGTGAAATAAAATAATTACACAAAATAGGATGAAATGACAAATAGCCTCATGTCAGTTCATGAAAAAGTTCAGATTAGCTTTTGATGTCAAATTAAGTTATGAAAAATAATATGAATCAACTTTGGGTTTTTAAAGCTTTGTATTTTAGAATTGTGGGCTCATGGAGATTCAGTGGAGCAGTATAAATAAAACTACATGATGGCTTCCTATTAAATTTTTAAAGAAAGTACGCTACTATTATCATTGCCATTTATTTATGTAGCTTCAGTGTCTTTACTGGCAGTGAAGTCTTGGAAGGGAGAGGTTATATCTTAAACTGCCAACCTCTCACATTGCTTTGTACATTGTAGGTGTTCAATAAATAATTTTTGGCTGAATAAAATACATTATCTCACTGCTGTGACTGTCCCATCACAGAAATATTTAACCTAATAAAAGCTGAAGAGTCTAAAGATCAGATCTGAATTCTTCCGAATAAAGTTTACAGTCTGGACCACAAGAGGAAAAATAAATAAAAATAAAGTCATATAAATTTTCTATAGGGAAGGTTTCGTTGTTTCATTTGCCATGACAAAAACATGACCAACTTTCCTACAGACTGGAAAAAGAATGCAGTTGTGATAAACAGCACTATCCACAGCCTACCAGGAACTAAAGCAAGGGCAAGAGAAAGACTTTTAACCTAGGGGTCATGTGAAGCCAGACTGGAAACTGAGGGAAAGTAGCTGACTCCTGGGTGGGATAAGAACTTTGGTGACACAAGTTGGTAGTCTAAGGGCAGCCACCCTCTAAATGCAGCCAGCACAATCAAGACTAATTGGTCTTTGTCCATAGCCTCAATGCAAGCCCTAAACTTAATAGATCTTCTCTCAGGCAGACATCCCTAAGAGGATTTAACACTCGTGAGTAATTTGGCCAAGCCTAACTTGAAGCAATAAAATCTTCAGAGCCCTTCTATGATATTCTTTGTACAAGGAAGAAAGATCCTACAGGCAAGTTAAAGGAGTTTGTATTCCCATAGAAGTGGTAAAGGCCTCAATGGACCACATTGGAGATTTTCATGCAGGTGAAGGGAGAAGAGATCTCTTAGGAAAACAATGAGCTGTCTTCTAAATTGGCTAAGATACGATTTATTGAATGGTAGGTCACTTCACTTGGATGATCAACCATTTGTCATATGTGACTGGAGGCCTCTGGGACCCAGAAACTGGGAATGTGAAAGGAATCAACAGGAGTTCTGGCCCGAGGGAAACATTTTCCAGTATAAATTCATTCATTACCTCTTCTAAAGTCTGCTTTTGTTTTTTAACCTCAAAGCCACTCCTGAGTTCAAGATGGCTCCAAAGCTTTAACTAATCCTGTAAACAGGCCACAAAGCCCACCAAAAGCTAGCCACTATAGAATATCTGCTCTTGCAATAACTCCCCACAAAGGCAGTCATAGTCAAAGAGGCTCTGTTAGTGCATGAGGCAAGTTGAATTCATTCTAAAATGATAATCGTGTATCTAAGAATATGCCTGGAAAGTCATGTGTCTGAATGTTACTGTTGCAGTTTCACCAAATGAATGGTCCGGTCACTTATCTCTATGATGCTGCCACTATCAAAAACATTTTTTTTACAGAGAAAGAGAGAAAGTCAGAGAGAGGGACAGACAGGGACAGACAGACAGGAATGGAGAGAGATGAGAAGCATCAATCATCAGTTTTTTGTTGCAACATCTTAGTTGTTCATTGATTGCTCTTTCATATGTGCCTTGACTGTGGACCTTCAGCAGACTGAGTAACCCCTTGCTCAAACCAATGACCTTGGGTCCAAGCTGGTGAACTTTGCTCAAACCAGATGAGTCCACGCTCAAGCTGTGATCTCGGGGTCTTGAACCTGGGTCCTCCACATCCCAGTCCAATGCTCTATCCACTGCGCCACTGCCTGGTCAGGCTCAGAAACATTTTCAAAACCCCTCTGGGTGGCTAGCTCCAGTGTTCAAACCATATTCTTAACAATGTTTGCAATAGTGACAAAACTATATATTTGGAGGGTGAATTTGATGTTTAAACAGAAGCCATAAGTTACCACAAAACAAAAACTAAGTAGGTAGGTCAAGAAATATAATTTTAAAATGAAGTAATGAAAAAGTAATGCTCTTTTTAGTGGATAACTCTAAAGGGAAAAGAATTAACTTTTATTGAGCTTCCACTATATTCTCGGTATCTTTATATGACCTTAATATTATTTTAACTTTAAAATAATTACCTTACTCTTAAGTAAAAAATAGGGCTCAGAGAAGTCAAGTAACTAGGGTGATGTGATGCAGCTAGTCAATCGGAGATCTGAGACAGATAGCCATTTTTTCTACCTGGAAAACTAAAAGTTAACTACCCCCTTGTCCCTCCCAGTCAGTATCACACAAAACTTTTCCACCTGGAGAATTATTATTCATATGTTCAGCCTAGGCTCAGATGTTACCTCCTTTGTAATGTGTTTTTCCTGATTGCTACAGGAAGAAACAATCATTTTCTTTTCCAGGGCCCACACATCTAAGTGTCTAATTTGGAGTACAGGCTTTTGTAGTTAACTGAGTATGTGTCTCTTGTTATTCATCTGAAGTAATCCTGAGGGTTGGACCCATACTATATTCATTTTCTAAGAAAACTACTCTGGACCTGGCTCTGTGGTGTGGCTGCATGGACAGAGATGAAGAAGACAGTCAAGAGGAGACTTTTGAGCAATAAGAAGGCAATCACAATACAGTGTGATACAGACTAGGATAAAGGGATATGAAAATGCTATCAGATATAGTTAAGAGCACATTTTAATTTTTTGGGGTGAGAATGGAGAAAGAAGGATTTAGGAAAGACTTCACTGAGGGGGTTTCATTTATACTAGAGGCATTTGTACTGGAAGTAAGAAGGAAAAATGTTGATAGCAACCTAGTAGAAGCAAAGATCAGAGGTCTATATGTGTATAGCATATAACTAGATGGGCTGTCAGCCAAAGCACAGTGAAATAAAAATATAAGTAGTAAAACTTCAAATTTTATGACATGCTAATTGCATTAGTGGTCATTCCTGGAATGATGTGCTAAGAACTATTTTTTTATTGATATATACTTTATATGCCATAAAATTTATCCTATTAAAATGTTCATTTCAATGGCTTTATTATAGTCACACAATTACACATCGATCATCACAATCTAATTTCAGAACAGTTTCATCACTTCCCCCCAAAATCCTTCCCTATTATGCAGTCACTCCCCATTCTCATCTCTTCCCAGTCTTTAACAACCACCAATACCCTCTCTGTCTCTATGGATATGCCTATTCTTGAAATTCCACATAGACAGAATTATACAATATGTGGGTTTTTTTGTTTGGCTTCTTTCCCTCAGTATAATGTTGTGAAAAGTCATCCATGATGTAGCATGTATTGGTATTTCATTTCTCTTTACTTCTTCGTTCTTTGATAATATTCTATTGTATGGATATAGCACATTACTGATTCACCAGTTTTGAGAAGGATTTTGAGGAGAACTCTGAGAACAGCAGAAAAGAGAGCTGTGTCTGTGAATGTCTTCCAAGATGTTGGGTGAAAAGGAACTGTGGTGTTTCCCATGTGTCACCAATTTTTCATCCTGCTGATAAAGGAATGATTTATTTGCATTTACTGTCCAATGTTCAGTGTAATTCAAAAAGTTTGACAAACTGATAAAATTGTACACCTGAGGAAATATGGTAATTAATAGTTAAGATATATTTTAAGAGATATCCAGATATGTGCAGGATGCTAAGAAGTGAAAACGATGGGCAGAGATAATCTTATCTCCCTTCTTTATTTACTTTCTCAAAACCAATTCATGCTGCCAACAGTTTTTTAAAATTACAACATTTCTCTTTATACAATAGCCTTGGACCCTGTGAACACTGTGAGAAATTTTAAATAGACCAGGAAGATTGCCTAAGAAACCTTATTGCAAATAGAGATGGATGTAGGTGTGCTGGAAAATGCAGTCAAGAGAACATAGAGAAAAATAATGATTGTATTTCTTCCTGATGGCTTTCCTGCTGCCTCAGCTTTCTGTGAGACTCCTAAAATCCTTATCATGTTAACATAAGTGAGCTTCTTTTATTTGCAGCAACTCATGGCAGAAAATCATGGGAAAGTTTCTCTAGCCCAAATTGTTCAGGCTTAAGAAAGCCTTCCCATTTTATACTCAAGTATGTGTTTATCCAAATAACCCCTGGGGTTGGGGATTTACAAACATATTCAGAGATGCTTGTTTATCCAGTAGCATGTAGAGAATGTTGTTCCACAACTTACATGATTAGAAATCTTGCTTAAATATCCATGTATTCATCACTGAGCGTTCCTAACCTTCTCTTGGAAGTCTTCTGATGAATACAAATTTTATAATATTTGGGTGGAAGAAAGTAAATATAATGAAATTTGTTGTTTGAAGAGCTAAATTACAAGTGAACCCAAGGGTGAAAATTACATACTGATTTAGAAATGTAAAATTGTGAGCAATAGAGAATATATTGAGAAAAGTGATCTACACATGAAAAGCCCAAGTACAATTGGTCCCCCCAAAATTATTTCAAAATGATCCTGGTTGTGTACCTCTGATCAAAATAAGAGGTAAATAAAGACACATAAAAAGATGCACTAACATCTTAAAAACCTGACTGAAAAAGGTGAAGAGAAATAAAACTACAAAAACAGCCTAAACAGGTGGTGGCACAGTGGACGGAGTGCCTGACTCTGATGCAGAGGATCCAGGTTCAAAATCCCAAGGTCGCCAGCTTGAGTGCAGTCTTATGTGGTCTGAGCAAGACTCACCAGCTTGAGCTCAAGGTCGCTGGCTTGAGCAAGAGGTTACTCGGTCTGCTGTAGTCCCCAGGTCAAAGCACATATGAGAAAGCAATCAATGAACAACTAAGGTGTAGCAATGAAGAATTGATGCTTCTCATCTCTCTCGCTTCCTGTCTGTCTGTCCCTATCTGTCTCTCTCTTGGTCTCTCTCTGTCTCTGTCACACAAAAAATGCATTAGCAATAAATAATATTTATTTTAATGCTAATAAACTTGGTTTTATCTTGCTCTCAGCTTTTTCAGATGAGGGTGGGAGCAGGATAAAACATAGGCAAACTTTCTCAAAAACAAAACACACATAGGCCCTCCTTTATTTGAAAAAAGAATCAACTTGACCAGACAGTGATGCAGTGGATAGAGCATTGGCCTGGGAGGCAGCAGAACTATGTTTGAAACCCTGAGGTTACCAGCTTGAGTGTGGGCTCACCGGCTTGAGTGTGGGATCATAGACATGATCCCATGGTCGCTGGATTGAGCCCAAAGGTCACCAGCTTGAAGCACAAGGTTATTGGCTTGAAGCTCAAGGTTACTGGTTTGAACAAAGAGTTATTCACTCTGCTGTAGCCCCCCCAGTCAAAGCTCATGAGAAAACAAACAATAAACATTTATGATGTGGCTATGAAGAACTGATGCTTCTCATTTGTCTCCCTTCCTGCCTGTCTGTCCCTATCTGTCCCTCTCTCAGTAAAAAAAAAAAAGAAAAAAAAAAGAATTTGTGCTGACACTTGCTAACTGGCACTCCGCCAGCTTGATAACCACTAACCACCCTGTGTTTCAAGCCAATTAGCTAAGCAGGCATCATCCAAAATGCGGTTATTATTCCTGGTGATTTCCCAAAGTTTTCAACAGGATTATAGAAGGAAAGGTGGACATAACCTTCTTTCACAAGGATCTTTACTAAGGAAACCTCATTCTATGCATTCTTGAAAATCCCAAGGACATCCTTAAAAATGCATAATATAAAACTAATAGGAAACTTCGAGGGTCTCATTATGCAAGACACTCACCAAAGGGAAAAAACAGAATGCTTCACAAAGCCTGCAATAAGTTATGAGCAGAGAGAAGATGAATGTAAAAATGAAAAATGGTTAAGTGAGCCAATTTTTCAAACACATTGTAGGGACAGAATGTAATTGTCATGGATTTTTTGCAGATTAAGTGATAAGAATTCACTATTTACCTTGGTTTACTGTGTACAAAGAGGCAGAATAAGAGAATACAGGAGCTTATCATTTCAAATCTTTGTCTGCCATTACTTCTAAGTAGCATTCTTGTGCCTCAGTGTCTCCATCTGTAAAATAGGAAGCAAGGGCTTTTGTAAGTTATGTACAAAGAAAACATGATTGCAAACATAGGCAGCTTTGAGTCTGTCTCTGCCTTGGATAAAATGATGCATTCTGTGGGAAGATGTGGCTGTTTTTTTCTGATGTCAAATCCCCAAAATTAGTAATGTGTTTCAAAATAGCCTGGTTTTTCCACCTACCATAAAGGAATTTAATGTTAGTTAATGACAGCCAGACACATACTTCATATTTTATTCTGAATTTCTTCTCTGAATATTAATTTTAGCTGTCATTTATTGAGCTTCTATAGGTAGAAGACATTGAGTGAAGTACATCTACTTTATTTCATTGAATCTTCCCAGTCACTCTTATGGGGTAAATTCTAGAGTTATTTCCATCTTATACATGAGTAGAGTATAGCACAGAGGAGTGAAGTAACTTGCCCAAGGAAACACTCATCTTCTGAATGGCAGATGGCTTAAATTTTTTTCAAAATTTATACTTTGTTTTTCCAGATTTAACACGACTCAACATATTTAAAATATGACAATTTAATGATGCATTAATACAGAATATTAGTTCAGCAGTTTTCAAAATATCTAGAATGTTAAAATTACATCCCAAATTACATGAAGATGGATTGAGGTACTGGTCCTATGCGTAATAAGAAAGGAAAAATGAGTCTTACATTTATTCATCTCTTATATATTCAGTTACAAGCATGTTCAGTATAAATTTGTGAGAGTTTCTTGTGTGTTCTCACAATTTCCAGAAGAACCATATAAGATATCATTGTTCACATCTGGCATATGAAGAAAAAGATCAGAGTTCAAGTAACTTGCCCAAGGTCATACAGCAACAAGAGGTAAAGAGGTGACTTGAACCCAGATTTCTGACTCCAAGTTCATATTCTTTCCATGACACCATGTTTCCTTCCACACATTCATATTACCTTCACAAATTCTATCATATGATCCACAGCATTGTCTATACACACTAGGTACTTAACCTAGTAGCTGCTTGAATAGAGAATGAAAAATTACTGTGTGATATAGGCAGTATGTTAAATAATTTACAGGTTTCAAATACCTTTTAATCTCACAACAAACTGTGAGATTGGTTCTATTTTACTTTTTTTTTAGATCTTAATAATTTTATTTTTTTAATGGGGCGACATCAATAAATCAGGATACATATATTCAAAGATAACATGTCCAGGTTATCTTGTCGTTCAATTATGTTGCATACCCATCACCCAAAGTCAGATTGTCATCTGTCACCTTCTATCAAGTTTTCTTTGTGCCTCTCTCCCTCCCCCTTTCCCTCTCCCTCTCCCACCTCTCCCCATAACCACCACACTCTTATCAATGTCTCCTAGTCTCAATTTTATGTCCCACCAACATATGAAATAATGCAGTTTATGTTTTTTTCTGATTTACTTATTTCACTCCGTATAATGTTATCAAGATCCCACCATTTTGCTGTAAACGATCCAATGTCATCATTTCTTATGGCTGAGTAGTATTCCATAGTATATATGTGCCACATCTTCTTTATCCAGTTATCTATTGATGGGCTTTTTGGTTGTTTCCATATCCTGGCCACTGTGAACAATGCTGCAATAAACATGGGGCTGCATGTGTCTTTACGTATCAATGTTTCTGAATTTTGGGGGTATATACCTAGTGGAAAGATTGCTGGGTCATAAGGTAGTTCTATTTTCAGTTTCTTGAGGAACCACCATACTTTCTTCCATAATGGTTGTACTACTTTACATTCCCATCAACAGTGGATGAGGGTTCCTTTTTCTCCACAGACTCTCCAACATTTGCTATTACCTGTCTTGTTAATAATAGCTAATCTAACAGGTGTGAGGTGGTATCTCATTGCAGTTTTGATTTGCATTTCTCTAATAGCTAAAGAAGATGAGCATCTTTTCATATATCTCTTGGCCATTTGTATTTCTTCCTGGTAGAAGTGTCTGTTCATGTCCTCTTCCCATTTTTTTATTGGATTGTTTGTTTGTTGTTGAGTTTTATGAGTTCTTTGTATATTTTGGATATTAGGTCCTTATCTGAGCTGTGGTTTGAAAATATCATTTCCCATTTAGTTGGCTGTCTGTTTATTTTGTTATCAGTTTCTCTTGCTCAGCAAAACCTTCTTAGTCTGATGTAGTCCCATTCATTAATTTTTGCCTTCACTTCTATTGCCTTTGGAGTCAAATTCATAAAATGCTCTTTAAAACCCAGGTCAATGAGTTCAGTACCTATGTCTTCTTCTATGTACTTTATTGTTTCAGGTCTTATGTTTAGATCTTTGATCCATTTTGAGTTAATTTTAGTACAGGGGGACAAACTGTAGTCCAATTTCATTCTTTTGCATGTGGCTTTTCAGTTTTCCTAGCACCATTTATTGAGGAGGCTTTCTTTTCTCCATTGTGTGTTGTTGGCCCCTTTATCAAAAATTATTTGACTATATATGTGGTTTTATTTTTGGGTTTTCTATTCTGTTCCATTGGTCTGAGTATCTATTTTTCTGCCAATACCATGCTGTTTTGATTGCCGTGGCCCTATAATATAGTTTGAAGTTGGGTATTGTAATGCCCCCAGCTTCATTCTTTTTCTTTAGGATTGCTTTTGCTATTCGAGGTTTTTTGTAGTTCCATATAAATCTGATGATTTTTTGCTCCATTTCTTTAAAAAATGTCATTGGAATTTTGATGGGAATTGCATTAAATTTGTATATTGCATTGGGTTATATGGCCATCTTGATTATATTTATTCTTCCTAACCAAGAACAAGGAATATTCTTCCATCTCATTATATCTTTTTAAATTTCCCTTAACAATGGTTTACAGTTTTCATTATATAAGACCTTTACATTCTTTGTTATGTTTATTCCTAAGTATTTTATTTTTTTTGCATTCGTGAAGGGGATTATTCTTTTGAGTTCGTTCTCAAATGTTTCATTGTTGGCATATAGAAAGGCTATTGACTTCTGTATGTTAATTTTGTATCCTGCGACTTTTCTGTATTGGCTTATTGTTTCTAGTAGTCTTTTTTTTTTAATTAATTTGTTTATTTTAAACAATCCCAGTAATAAATCTCACTTAATTATGATGTATAATCTTTTAAATATGTTGTTAAAATTGATTTGCTACTATTTTATTGAGAATTTTTCTGTTTACATTCTTCAGGGATATTGGGCTATAATTTTCATTTCTATTAATGACTTTGTCTAACTTTGATATGTAGGTAATGTTAGACTTGTAAAATGAGTTTGAATGTCTTCTTTCTTCAATTTTTAAGATTATGAGAAAGATTGGTATTTCTCCTTTAAATATTTGGTAAAATTCTATAGTTAAGCCACCTATTACTGGGATTTTTCAAAGACATTTTTGGTTAGTAATTCAATCTGTTTACTTCTTATGAACCTGTTCAGATTTTCTATTTTTTCATAGTTCAATCTATATATGTTCTATGTTTCTAGGAATTTATTTCTTCTATGTAATATAATTTATTGTTACATAATTATTCATAGTCATTTATAATCATTTGTATTCCATTTTATCAGTTGTAATGTCTTATATTTCACAATTTTATTTAATTCTTCTCTTTTTTTAATATTAATATTTTTCATTAAATTTAATGCAGTGACATTGATAAATCAGGGTACATATGTTGAGAGAAAATATCTCTAGATTATTTTGACATTTGATTGTGCTGTATACCCCTCCCGCAAAGTTAAATTGTCTTCTGTCACCTTCTATCTGGTTTTCTTTGTGCCCCTCCCCTCCCCTAACCCCTCTCTCCTTCTTCACCCCCTCCCCCCTCCCCCAACCCCCCCAACCCTGTTGCCATCACATTCTTGTTCATGTCTCTGAGTCTCATTTTTATGTCCCTTCTATGTATGGATTCATCTCAGTTTTTTTTCTGATTTACTTATTTCACTTCGTATAATGTTATCAAGGTCCATCCATGTTATTGTAAATGATCCGATGTCATCATTTCTTATGGCTGAGTAGTATTCCATAGTATATATGTACCAAAGTTTTTTAATCCACTCGTCCTCTGACGGACACTTGGGCTGTTTCCAGATCTTCGCTATTGTGAACAATGCTGCCACAAACATGCGGGTGCATTTCTCCTTTTCGAGCCGTTCTATGGTGTCCTTGGGGTATATTCCTAAAAGTGGGATAGCTGGGTAAAAAGGCGGTTCGATTTTCAGTTTTTTGAGGAATCTCCATACTGTTTTCCACAGTGGCTGCACCAGTCTGCATTCCCACCAGCAGTGCAGGAGGGTCCCCTTTTCTCCACATCCTCGCCAGCACTTATTCTGTGTTGTTTTGTTGATAAGCGCCATTCTGACTGGTGTAAGGTGATATCTCATTGTGGTTTTAATTCGCATTTCTCTAATGATTAGTGATGTTGAGCATTTTTTCATATGCCTATTGGCCATCTGTATGTCCTCTTTGGAGAAGTGTCTATTCATCTCTTTTGCCCATTTTTGGATTGGGTTGTTTGTCTTCCTGGTGTTGAGTTTTACAAGTTCTTTATAAATTTTGGTTATTAACCCCTTATCAGATGTATTGTCAAATATGTTCTCCCATTGTGTAGTTTGTCTTTTTATTCTGTTCTTGTTGTCTTTAGCTGTGCAAAAGCTTTTTAGTTTGATATAGTCCCATTTGTTTATCCTGTCTTTTATTTCACTTCCCCATGGAGATAAATCAGCAAATATACTGCTCCGAGAGATGTAGGAGAGCTTACTGCCTATGTTTTCTTCTAAGATGCTTATGGTTTCACGGCCTACATTCAAGTCTTTTATCCACTTTGAGTTTATTTTTGTGAGTGGTGTAAGCTGGTGATCTAGTTTCATTTTTTTGCAGGTAGCTGTCCAATTTTCCCAACACCATTTGTTAAAGAGGCTGTCTTTACTCCATTGTATTTCCTTACCTCCTTTGTCAAATATCAGTTGTCCATAGAACTGTGGGTTTATTTCTGGGTTCTGTGTTCTATTCCATTGATCTATATGCCTGTTCTTATGCCAGTACCAGGCTGTTTTGAGTACAATGGCCTTGTAGTATAACTTGATATCAGGAAGTGTGATACCTCCCACTTTATTCTTCTTTTTTAAGATTGCTGAGGCTATTCGTGTCCTTTTTTGGTTCCATATAAATTTTTGGAATATGTGTTCTATATCTTTGAAGTATGTGTTTGGTATTTTAATTGGTATTGCATTGAATTTATAGATTGTTTTGGGTAATATAGACATTTTAATGATGTTTATTCTTCCTAACCATGAGCACAGTATATGCTTCCACTTGTTTGTATCTTCCTTGATTTCTTTTATCAATGTTTTGTAATTTTCCGAGTACAAGTCTTTAGTCTTCTTGGTTAAGTTTACTCCTAGGTACTTTATTTTTTTGGTTGTAATTATGAAGGGGATTGTTTCCTTAATTTCTCTTTCTGACTGTTCATTGTTGGTGTATAAAATGCTTCTGATTTCTGAGTATTGATTTTATATCCTGCCACTTTGCTGAATTTATTTATCAGGTCCAGTAGTTTTTTGACTGAGACTTTAGGGTTTTCTATATACAATATCATATCATCTGCAAATAATGATAGTTTTACTTCTTCTTTTCCAACTTGAATGCTTTTTATTTCTTCTTCTTGTCTGATTGCTGTGGCTAGGACTTCCAGGAGTATGTTAAATAAGAGTGGTGAAAGGGGGCACCCCTGCCTTGTTCCTGATCTTAAGGGTATTGCTTTTAATTTTTTCCCATTGAGTATGATGTTGGCTGTGGGTTTCTCATAGATGGCTTTTATCATGTTGAGGTATGTTCCCTGTATTCCCACTTTGCTGAGAGTTTTGATCATGAATGGATGCTGGATTTTATCAAATGCTTTTTCTGCACCTACTGAAATTATCATATGGTTTTTCTCCTTCTTTTTGTTTATGTGATGAATCACATTGATTGATTTACGAATATTGTACCAGCCTTGCCTCCGCAGAATAAATCCCACTTGATCATGGTGTATGATTTTTTCCATATATTGTTGGATCCGGTTTGCTAATATTTTGTTGAGGATTTTAGCATCTATATTCATCAGAGATATTGGCCTATAATTTTCTTTCTTTGTGTGGTCTTTGCCTGGTTTTGGAATCAGAATTATGCTCGCCTCATAAAAGGAGTTTGGAAGTCTTCCTTCCTCTTGAATTTTTTGAAATAGTTTGAGAAGGATAGGAGTTAGTTCTTCTTTGAATATTTGGTAGAATTCCGTTGTGAAGCCATCGGGCCCCGAACTTTTCTTTGTTGGGAGTTTTTTGATAACTGTTTCGATCTCCTTTGGTGTAATTGGTCTGTTTAAGTTTTATGATTCTTCCAGATTGATTTTTGGAAGATTGTACGTTTCAAGGAATTTGTCCATTTCATCTAGGTTGTCTAGTTTTTTGACATACAGTTCTTCATAATATTTTCTTACAATATTTTGTATTTCTGTTGTGTCAGTTGTTATTTCTCCTCTCTCATTTCTAATTTTATTTATTTGAGTCCTCTCTCTCTTTTTCTTGGTGAGTCTACTTAAAGGTGCATCAATCTTGTTTACCTTTTCAAAGAACCAGCTCCTAGTTTCATTGATCCTCTGTATTGTTTCTTTAGCATCTATGTCATTTATTTCTGCTCTGATCTTTATTATTTCCTTCCTTCTACTGCATTTGGGCTTTACTTGCTGTTCTTTTTCTAATTCTTTTAGATGCAGGGTTAAGTTGTTTATTTGAGCTTTTTCTAGCTTCTGAAAGTGTGCCTGTAGTGCTATGAACTTCCCTCTCAGCACTGCTTTCGCTGTGTCCCATAAATTTTGAGTTGTTGTATGCTCATTGTCATTCGTTTCTAGGAATTTCTTTATTTCTTCTTTGATCTCATTCTTAATCCATTCATTATTTAACACCCTGCTATTTAGTTTCCATGTGTTTGAGAATTTTTAAGCTTTTCTGCTGTGATTCATTTCTAGTTTCATGCCGTTGTGATCGGAGAAAGTGCTTGATATGATTTCAGTCTTCTTAAATTTGTTGAGAGCACTTTTGTGCCCTAACATGTGGTCTATCCTAGAGAATGTACCATGAGCACTTGAAAAGAATGTATATTCTGCTGCTTTAGGGTGAAAGGTTCTGAAGATATCTATTAAATCGAGTTGATCTAGTGTGTCCTTTAAGTCTGCTGTTTTTTGTTAACTTTCTTTCTTGAGGATCTATCTAGTGATGTTAGTGGGATATTGAAATCCCCTACTATTATAGTATTGCTTTTGATCTCACCCTTTAAATCCCTCAAAGTCTGATTTATATATTTAGGTGCTCCTATATTAGGTGCATAGATATTTGTAATAGTTATATCTTCCTGTTGGATTACTCCCTTTATCAGTATGTAGTGGCCTTCTTTATCTCTAACTATATCCTTTGTTTTAAAGTCCAATTTGTCTAATATAGGTATTGCTACCCCAGCTTTTTTTTTTCATTTCCATTTGCATGAAATGTTTCTTTCCATCCTTTTACCTTCAATCTATGTGTATCTTTAATTTTAAGGTGTGTCTCTTGTAGACAGCATATGTATGAGTCCTGTTTTCTTATCCACGAAGCTACCCTATGTCTTTTGTTTGGGTCATTTAATCCATTTATGTTCATAAGGTTATTAATTATATGCAGTTGTTTAATGCCATTTTATTCTTTAATTCTGTATTCCTTTTTTGCTATATTTTTTTCCACTTTGATCTGTTTACAACAGGCCCCTTAATATTTCCTTCAGCATTCGTTTGGTTGTAATGAATTCCTTGGGTTGTTTTTTGTCTGGGAAAGTTTTTATTTCTCCTTCGTTTTTAAATGATAGTTTTGTTGGATAAAGTAGTCGTGGTTGTAGGTTCTTGTTCTGCATTACATTGAATATTTCTTGCCATTCCCTTCTGGTCTCAAGTGTTTTCGTTGAGAAGTCAGATGTCATCCTTGTGGGGGCTCCTTTGTAGGTGATAGCTTTTTTTTCTCTTGCAGGTTTTAATATTTTCTCTTTATCACTTAGCTTTGGTATTTTAATTACAATGTGTCTTGGTGTAGGTTTCTTTGGGTTTTTCTTTAATGGAGTCCTCTGTTCTTCTTGAACTTGTGAGAGTTTCTCCTGCATTAATTTAGGGAAATTTCAGCTATGATATGATTGAACAAAGTCTCTATCCCTTGTTCTTTCTCTTCTTCTTCAGGAACCCCTATGATGCAGATGTTATTTCTCTTCATGTTGTCACAGAGCTCTCTAAGAGTTTCCTCAGGCTTTTTGAGTCTCTTTTCTTTTTTCCATTCTACTTTCATGCCTTCATTCCAGTTGTCTTCCAACTCGCTGATTCAATCCTCAGCTCTATCTATCCTGTTTTTAATTCCTTCCATTGTGGTCTTTGTTTCTGATATTGTATTTTTCATCTCCAACTGATTCTTTTTTATAGTTGCTATTTCTTTATTTAGGTTTTCAAACTCCCCCTCCATTGTTGTTCTAAGATCCCTAAGCATCCTTACAATCATTATTTTGAACTCTGCATCTAGAAGTTTGATTATTTCTATATCACTCAGTTCATTTCCAGAAGGTTTCATTTTGATTGCACTTTTTTTGTCTTTTCATTGTCTGTGTTTTCTTTGTAGAGTGGGTTGAGTCTAGGCTTGGTGTTTTCTGCCTCCAGTTTTCAGTTGTGTTATTTATAGGTCTTCTTGGGTTGGTATCAGGTATTATTTGTAATCCACTTTCAGATTTGGGCAGCTTTGAAGTCTTGATTTGTTTGTTTTCTTACCAGGTGATAGTCTTGTCTACTGATCTCAGTAGGGTGCTTCCTTGAAAATGTATCCAGGAATTCGGTGGGTGTAACTTGAGACTCTGAAGGCCTCTTCCACCAACTAATCTCTCTGGGGGCAGGTTGTTATTTCAGCTTCAGTAGGGGAAAGTTTATCTCAGATCTCCATCGAGACCTGAGTTACTGCCCCTCCTTCCCACTTCTTGTTTTCAGCTGTGTCTTTTTGCACTGATGGGAGCTGGAGAGATGTCTGGAGATCTCTGATCCAGAATCAATTCAGTACTGTTTTGTGGGGAAGGATCAGTCCCTCCCCCAGCTATGGCTGCCTCCAGCATGGATGAGTCAGCTTTTTTTTAGATCATCTCCTTTATTCCTTAGCCCCTCACAGTCTGTCCTTCTCTCTTTCCTTCCCACTTGGGAGATAAGCTGGTGTTGTCAACACACCTCACTCCCTGGTTGCCAGGCAAGTGACTGTGAGCAGTATTTTCTGCTCTTTTCCCTAGGGTGAGATCCCCTCTGGGTTCTCAGCCTAACCCCCTTCTCCATTCCTGTAAGCAGGGGAGATTCAGGAGCTCCCTACCAGGTTTGTTGTGGCTTCTTCTTTGCTACTTGGTTTTTGAGAGATGCTCTTGTAGTCCAGAGTTGGTTTTTCACACTGATTTTTCCTAAATTGATTTGTATTCCAGTTAGGTGGTGAGAGCTGGGTGTCTCTGCATCTGCCTACTCCACTGCCATCTTCAGGTCTCCAACCACATTCTTTTTTTGTGTGTGTGGCCTTCATTGCTAACTTTAGCAGAGAGAAGTTAGAGGAGTAGAGGGTCTATTTCTTCAAGTCATCATAAATTTCATCAAAATGCACAAAGAAAGTTGTTTCCCAAGTACCAGAGTGGTTATAGAGAATGCCTGCAGTTCAGAAACTCACACATTTGGGATTACTCTCTTTGCATTTCTTCCTCTTCATTCAATTCTATCTTGTCTTTCTATGACTTTCATGAAAAATTATATTGGTAAGAAAGCCAGGTATAGGCAATCTATTGGTCTTATTTGTGAACATTGGTTAGACAGTCAGCACAACCACAGAAAAGAAGTGGTTTATACATCTCAAAAGCTACAGACTGCACTGTCTTTATCAAATTGATCAGTGTTGGATTTGTTAAAATATAGCAAATATTTGTTATACAAATACAAAAACTAGGTGGCCTTTCATTGTACTTTCCCCAAGGATTTTAAGTTAGAAAACCATTTATTTTATTTCTTGATTACTTTAGATTATAACAAACTGTTTCTATATAAAGAGCAGGAAATCAATTATAATATTTTGTCTCTCATCTGAGGTACATAAAAATCATTATTCTAATGAATGAACCACAGATTTCCCCCTGTTTTAACTCTTAATTCCTCAATTAAATGACTATTGCTATTTAAGCTGCTGAGACTTAACAGATTGAAGCTGCCCTTGGAAGAGGCTAAGGGACCAAGGAGGTTTGTAAATGATAACACTACCCCCTTAAAATCTGGATGAGCAGTTAGGTCCCAATTCTTATGAGGTTTTCCTTTCCTTGGCTACCTGGCCAGAAGCCAAGATAAGAGTGTGCCTTCTGGAAAGCAAAGCTGTTCAGTAGGCTCTAATAACTCTCTTCCAATGGTTGGTCATGGACACTTCTGTTCTTTTAGGTACAACATTGACAGCCATCTCTTGCATAACTAACCATTCCCACTGTGTGACCAATTCACAACTCTGCAGATATGATCTGTTTGTGCCTATTGTTCACCCAGAGATAAATGCACTAAGTAAATAAGCAGATGTTCATTTTTTTTCTTATAAAGATTGGGATTAGAGTCTGAGACCTACATAGCCTTTGGGGTTGTTTAGGATGTGTTGGAGGAAGGGTATTTCTCTATATTTGACATGTCTTATATTTCTCCTATGGGAGAGCAGAAGGCTCATTTAATTTTTTAACTCTCAATTAATTTTTAAGTATACAATTCAATAATTTTAATGCATTGACATAATTGTGCAATCACCAAATTTGATTTTAGAACCTTTCTGTCACCACTAAAATATCACAGGCTCATTTACTGTCATTCCCCATTCCCACCCATAGGCAACCACTAATGCTTTTCTTTCTCTATGGATTTATTGTTTCTAAACATTTCATATAAATGGAATCATGTAACATATTGTCTTTTCTGACTGTTTTTCTTCACTTAATATAGTATTTTATGGCTCTAGCATAAATATCCATAGTTTATTTTTTAAATTGATGAAGT
Source organism: Saccopteryx bilineata (assembly GCF_036850765.1). Lineage (NCBI taxonomy): Eukaryota > Metazoa > Chordata > Mammalia > Chiroptera > Emballonuridae > Saccopteryx > Saccopteryx bilineata. The sequence goes on from NC_089502.1 coordinate 1,497,648, forward strand.
CTTGAAAGTTATTTCTTAGCTCCTCTTCCATCAAATCCCCCAAATAAAAAAGTACCAGATCTGAAATCCTGCATAATCCAGCTGCTGCTAACTTCTTCAATCTCATTTCTAACAACTCTGAAACCCTTCCATGCTCCCTCCATATTGTAAGCATATTGGCCTTCTTTTATATTCTCAAATGTGTTATTATCTAGTCAACTACAGTGCTATTGAAAATGCTGTCCCCTTTTTCTAAACACTGCCTCCTCCAGCAAGCATACATGCATTTGACTTGGTTAATTCCTACTCATCCCTCAGATCTGTTTAAAATGTGTTCCCTAATTAAAACTTTCTCTCAAATTTGGACTGGGTCTTAATTTTTTTACGTGTTCTTCTAGCATCTCCACCAGAGTTCTTATCATATGTATAATTTGTTCATTATATATGTAATTACTTATTGCTTATCCTGCCCTTCCCCCATCTGTTCTTCACTTTCACCTCACACCTCTCACCACAGAGCTATAAATGACAAAAGGGGTGGCATCATATCTGTTTAGGTTGCTACTAGCCCAGGACTAGGAACATAGTGAGTGTACAGTAAATATTTGCTGTTGCCTACCTGCCTGCCTGCATGAATCCTTGCTTTGGTGCTGTATATATTAAATAGACCATCTCTCTCCATATTCAATTCTCTGAGCACAGCAAGGGGAATTTGTACTTTATATGCCATGAAGTTTCCTAAATGTGTCAATCTATAAAGGTATGTGTTTTTAACTGATACCACCAACATGTTGAAGATAACTCAACCTGTCAGCTTGAATGTAGTCAGTACAAAGTATTTGAGAGGCCAGCTGCATGGCGTGGAATGGAGAGAATGTGGCTATGTGATGAAAAGTCCTGTACACTTCTCAACTTTTCAAGTAGCTCCTGGGGAACGCCTGGAGGCAACCTTATTCGTTGAGGTGCTCAGTAACACTTTTATGTAATGCCAATTTCAGTGTGCTAAGCAACATTTTCATTGGCTGTTTATTTGATTCTGCTTTCAACACTTCGCCTGAATATATGACATATGTCAGAATGAAACCAAGTAGCTCTCCAGGCAACTTTCATGGCCACACAAAGCTCTCTCTTACTCTACCCGTTAGGTATATTGAAAGACACTTGATACTGTTTGAGAACACTCCTCTTAATCTGTTGATAACCTTTTCTGGCTGGCTGGCAAGATATAAGGAAACATTTCTTTTCATTTGGCCCATTTTAAATAAAACAACCAAAAATCGATCAGCTGCTTAAAATGTGTCTTTAATTTTGAGTCTCGGCAGGAGATTATTAAAGGGTAAATGGACTAAATGAATGAATGCCAATCACAACAACAGTGGCAGAGAGTAATAATTTAATTCAACAATTAGTTATTTAGTGCTTACATTGTGTAATGCTCTGTGCACTGTTCATGGGGTACCGAGATGAATAAACTGCATTTTCTGCCTTCTAGTAGCTCATGATCTGGAAGAGGAGACAGACATGCACATAAAGAATGCTAATAAGGATGATTTTGGAAAACACCTGAATAGAAATTCAGGCAAAGGTCTTTGAGAGTATGGGAAGAGGAAATTAATTTCAACTATAAACATAAGAAGAACTTTCTTGGCAGAGGAGTGTATGAATATGAAACACTGTTTATTCTAACAATTTCAGAAGGAAAAAATGCCAACAAAACTTTAAATTATTCTTCCTGTATCCAGATGGTGCTTCTGGGTTGTCTTAGATGCCCAAGTTCCACTTTAATGCATTAGGTGGTCTCAGCTGAGGAAGGTATAAGGCAACTTTTTAGGACCAAACAAACCTTAAAATCAGCAGTTCTGTTTTACCCATCAGGACAAAGATCTGAATTTATCTCCCTGATGTCCAATCACCAGGCAAATAGTCAACACAATCTGTAAGATGTGGAACTGGTCTCCTGTTGTTACATTGAAATCCTCTTCTCCCTTTTAAAACTGCCTTACACCCTCCTGATGGGGAAGATGTGCACAAGTGGAAGGGTATGCTCTTCTGGCTGGGAACAACTTGCTTCCAAGGTACTTTTGGTCTTTGGTACAAATTTAAATTCACCTTCATACACATTTGAACTTGGAAAAGGTCAGAAAGTCATTAAGGGCATTTGCACATTAACAGAAATACAGACTTTTTCCACTTGGAGAATGGGGGTGTGCTAGGGTCTAGAGCTGGGCTTTACCTAAACCTTGGCTGACTGTTTATGTGGCCTGAGGTAGAAAATAATTTGCAGCTTGGTGTGAAAGGGTGGTTTCCCTATTTAGAAAAAACAAAAAAAACCTTTAAAGGTTTAAGGATGAAGGCCCTTGACAAGCTGGGAACAATGGCTAATCAACATTTCAAAGAGGTGAGTAACAGGTAATAAATGCTGTGAACCCCAGAGCCCTAAAATGTGACCTCTGAGTAACACTCACTTTGTGCACTTCTCTACATGGGAGCTTTGAAATCTAGATTGACTCAAGGATGGATCACTAGCTATATGATTTACTAACTAGGTATATTAATTTGAGCAAGTGACAAACTGAACCTAACATTGCTCATCTGTAGGCTGGGCTCAACATTTGATACCTCACGGAATTGTTGGGAGTATTCATTACTGAGCAAACATGTACAGGGCCTAGCACAGTGCTTGGTGTATAATAGGAATTAAATATGACTCCCTGACCTTTTCTTCTGCTTTCTGTATAAGGTGCCATTTTTTCTAGCCTTTTGCTTCTTTCCCTTATATCCCATCTAAAACCAGGCATTAAGAGACAGTGAATCATAATTTTAACATTTTCTTTGGTTATTCTTAGAAATTCCCTTAATTGACAAAGCAGATTAGTTGAACAACCACCCCCCACCTCCCAAGTCACTTACCTCTGAAGTGGCCTGCAAAACTTTCCTTCTAGAGTTCATGAGTTTTCAACAATAACAAAAAGTTCCCACTTCCATTTTAAGTAAAGGTATTATATAGGAGATTCTGCCAGCACCTACAGGAACTGTGGGGTGAAGGTAACAGATTTTCTCAGAAACACAGAATTCATCCCTTGGAAGTGCTGCTTGTTTGTCTGTACTCAATACCTGTTCTCCATGTCTATCATACCCTCTGTATTGTTTTTTGTAATATGAAGGTCAAGCAGTAGAGATAATCTGTTCTCTAGGCCAGCAATCTCCAAGCAGAGCATATTGAAAAAGTACATAAGATATGTCCAAGTGGTCAATTATCCCTGTGGTTCAGGCACAGGGGAAGCAGACATGAGTGAAGCAAGGGAAAGGGAAAGAGGATGGTGCTAGTAAGAAAAGCTTAATTGGCAGAACTGTTCAATTGTTTCTTTAGTCTCCTGGATTTAAATAGTATATATATGCCGAGAACACCTAAATGTATTCTCTAACAAAAACTACTCCTACCCTGACCAGCTGGCACAGTGGTAGAGCATCAGCCAGTGTGTAATGTCCCGAGTTCAATTCCCAGCCAGGGTACACAAGAGAAGTGCCCATCTGTTGCTCCACTCTTCTACCTTTTCTTTCTCTCTCTCTCTCTTCCCCTCCTGCAGCCAAGGCTCCATTGGAGCAAAGTTGGTCTGGATGCTGGAAATGATTCCACGGCCTCCACCTCAGGAGCTAGAATGGCTCTGGTTGCAATGGAGCAATGGCCCAGATGGGCAGAGCATTGCCCCCTGGTGGGCATGCCGGGTGGATCCCTGTCGGATGCATGAGGAATGTCTCTCTGATTCCCTGCTTCTCACTTAAGAAATAAAAAAATTAAAAAAAAACTACTCCCCTACATCCCACACTTATGTATATACCTTCAATTCAACACATCCACTTGAATATCAAATCAAAATCTTAAACTCAGTATGTATAGATCTCAATCTTGAACCCTGAGACATGATCCTCCCTCAATTATTACCATCTCAATTATTAGAATTATCATTCATTTACTTGCTTAGACTGAACATTTTGAAGTTATCCTTGACTTTTCTTTGTTATTTTTCTAGCATCATTCATCTTCCTTATTGGAAATCTTATTGATGCTGCCTTCAACATATATATATGTGGAATGCTACCTTGTCTCTCAGCTTATCTCTGACACTTTAGTCAAAGCCACCAATATCTTTTACCTTTACTAGTGGAGTAACTTCTGAAATAACCCCTCTTGCTTGCATTTTGGCCTCCATATTTTCTATTCAACACAGCACCAGTCCTGTTCTTATCAGTTATCACCATCTGACATATTTCTTTGGTTATTGTTTGCCCCCACACACAAGAAAGAAAGCTTTTTTTTACTTAAAATTCATGTTTAAAAATCTGAGATTTAAATTTTCTGGCTCCTTAAGACCTGTCTCACATTTTCCTCTACCTAGATCATCTGTAGTAACAATCAGAGTGGCATTTCAAAGAGCTTTCCAACCCTCTTGAATTATTTTCTCTTGTGGAGTCTCATGCTGTGAACTTGAACATGACTTTTCTCAGTCATTCTCCTAGAGGCCAAAGACTTCCATGATCCTTTATTCAATCTCTCTTCAGGTTATTATCACATCTACTTCCCAAATACTTGACCCTTGTTTGTCAGAATGAAATGTAAAGACATAGTTCCTCTAATTGTTTTCTCTAGGCTTAGGAAATTGTCAGCACAATTTTAATAACTTTTCAGTTGCTCTCTGTTCAGGTGATCTATAACATTCCACACAGAGTAAAGTATGTATGTACTCTCAGATTCAAGAACTTCCAAGCCCATGTACATTGTATAAAATTAACTAGTTAAAATGTAAATTGAATGAAAACTGAGTATTCTTCATTCTTTACAAGTTTTCCAATTATTCATCAGAAAAAAAACACTTTACTTAATTCTTGTGAGCCCATTATTTGGGGGAAGTGATCTACATCCATTGTTTTATTTATTTATTCATCCCATTATCAATGTGTTTTTTAATTTTTTTATTTTTATTGAATTTATTGAGGTGACATTGGTTATAAAATTATACAGGTTTCAGTTAGACAATTTTACAACACATCATCTGTACACTGTATTGTGTGTTCAACACTTCAAGTCATATCTCTGTCTATCACCATTTATTCTCCCTTTATTCTCTTCCATCTCTCCCATTCACCTCCTTGAAATCAACACATTGTTGTCCATGTCCATGAGTTTTTACATTTTTATCTTTTTCTCAATTGCTCAAGTACCATATAATTTCACTCAAATATGTAAAATCTAATGAAAAAAATAAACTAACAAGCAAAATAGAGACCGATTCATAGGTAGAAAGCAAATTGACCACTGTTGGGTGGGGGCTGGGTGATGGTTGGAGGGATTGAGCATAAATATACTCATTGTTGTAAAATAAAACTAAACAATCAGAAACAAACAAATAATTTTGTATTGGTTCAGGTGTATAGAACTTTAGTTGTCCATTGATTGCTTTCTCATAAATGCCTTGACTGGGGGTAACAGCTGAACTAGTGACCCCTTGCTCAAGCCAGCATCTTTGGGCTCAAGACGGCAACCATAAGGTTATGTCTATGATCCCACACTCAAGCCTGTAAGCCCTTGCTCAAACTACCATCAAGCCTGATGAAACCACAGTGAAGCCAGATGAGCCCTTGCTCAAGCTGGCAACCTCGGTGTTTCAAACCTGAGTCATCACCATCTCAGATTGATGTTCTATGCATTATGCCACCACCTGGTCAGGCATGTTCTTTGTTTTGTTGATGTGGTGTACTATATAGATCAATAGGTGTATGTTGAACTGTCCTTATACCCCTGGACTAAATCTCACTTGATGTGATGTATTATTTTTTATGTATTGTTGTATTCACAGAAGGAAAGGGGATGAGAGGATGGGATCAGAGAAGGGAAAGAGATTGGTGAAATTATATATAAACAACACAGTGTTATAGAGAGCAGGAAAGCAAACTCTGGAGGGAAAGGGGGAGGGCATGAGGGAAGGGGGGCAAGGGGGATGTTGAAGGGAACACGGGGGTGGAGGGATGTACACAGTGGGACACTTGAATCTATATAAATACAATAAATTAAAATAAATAAAAAACAAAACAAAAAAGTATTCGATTTGCTAATATTTAAAATATTTTATTTAGAAAATTAACAGGATGACATTGAGCAATAAGAGTACATAGGTTTCAGGTAAAATGTTCTATAGCATTTGAACTCTTGGTTATGTTGTACACCCATCACCCGAAGTCAAATCATTCTCTGTCACCTTATATTTGTCCCTCTTTCTCCCTTCCCTCCACCCCTTTCCCACAAACACCTCCCCCTCGTAACCACTTCACTTTTATCTATGTCCTTGAGTTTCAGTTTTATATCTCACCTGTGTGTGAAATCATACAGTTCTTAGCTTTTCCTGATTTACTTATTTCACTCAGTATATTGTTCTCAAGGTTGATCCACGTTGTTGTAAATGACTTTATGGCTGAGAAGTATTTAATTGTATATATGTCCACATCTTCTTTATCCAATCTTGTATTGAGGAACACTTCAGTTGTGTCAATCTCTTGGCCAGTGTGAATAATGCTGCAATGAACATGGTGGTGCATGTGTCTTTATGTACCAATGTTTGCACATTTTCTGGGTATATATCCAGTAGAGGGATTGCTGGGTCATGTGGTAGTTCTGTTTTTAATTTTTTGAGGAAAAACCATACTTTCTTCCATACTGGTTGTATTACTTTACATTCCCACCAACAGTGAATGAGGGTTCCTTTCTCTCCAGAGCCTCTCCAACATTTGTTACTACCTGTCTTGTTGATAATAGCTAATCTAACAGGTGTAAGGTGGTATCTCATTGTAGTTTTGAATTGAGTTTCTCTCATAGCTAATGAAAATGAGCATCTTTTCATATATCTATTGGCCATTGTATGCTTTCTTGGAAGAAATGTCTGTTTAGTTTATCTCTCCATTTTTTAATTGGATTGCTTGCTTATTTGTAGCTGATCTTTGTGCATTCTTTATATATTTTGGATATCAACACCTTATCAGAGTTGTTATTTGCAAATATCATCTCCCATTTACTTGGCCTCCTATTTATTTTGTTGTCAATTTCTTTTGCTGTGCAGAAGCTTTTTAGTTTGATATAGTTTAATTCATTTATTTTTGCCTTTACTTCTCTTACATTGAGGGTCAAATTCATAAATTGTTTATTCTCTATGACCAAGGTCCATGAGTTTAGTATCTATAATTTCTTCAATATAATTTATTGTTTAAGATCTTATATTTAGGCCTTTAATCCATTTTGAATTGATTATTATCCCAAGGGACAAACTACAGTCAATTTTCATTCTTTTGCATGTGGCTTTCCAATTTTCCTAGCACCATTTATTGAAGAGTCTTTCTTTTCTCAATTGTGTTATATATATATATATATATATATATATATATATATATATATATATATATATATATGGTTTTATTTCTGGGTTCTCAATTCTGGTTTCAGTGGTCTGTATGTCTGTTTTTCTTCAAAAACCATGGTGTTTTAAACATTGTGGCTTTATAGTATAATTTGAAATCAGGTAGTGTAATACCTCCAGATTCATTCTTTTCCCCAGGATTGCTTTGGCTATTTGGTTTTTTATGGCTCCATACAAACCTGGTAATTTTTTGTCCTATTTATTTAAAATATGACAATGAGATTTTGAAGAGGATTGCATTAAATTTGTATATTGCTTTGGGTAATATGGCCATTTTAACTATGTTGATTCTTTTAATCCATAAACATGGAATATTTTTATTTCATTGTTTCTTTTACAATTTATTTCATTAATGATCCATAGTTTTAATTATATAGGTCCTTCACATCTTTTATTAAGTTTATTCCTAGATATTTTAAAAATTCTCTTTGTTGCAATTGTAAAAGGAATTTTTTCTTAGTTAATTTTCCAAAGTTTTGTTGTTGGTATATAGAAAAGCAATAGAATTTATATATTTATTTTGTATCTTGAGACTTTACTGTATTGGTTTATTGCTTCAAATAGTATTTTGATGGAGTGTTTGGGGATTTCTATATACAGGATCATTTCATCAGCAAATGTGAAACCTTTACTTCTTCTTTCCCAATATGGATGCCTTTTATTTTTTTCTCCTGTTTGATTGCTCTGTCTAAAACTTCTAGAACTATGTTGAATAAGAGTGTAAGAGAAAAAGTCTTCATTTTTTTCACCATTTAGTATAGTATATGCTTATGGTTTATCATATATGACCTTTATTATGCTGAGGTAATTTCTTTCCATTCTGATTTTATTGAATGTTTTAATTATAAAATGATTTATATCTTATCAAATGCTTTTTCTGCATCTGTTGATAGAATCATATAATTTTTTATTCTTTGTATTGTTGATGTGGTGTATTACATTAATTGATTTCCATATGTTGACCATTCTTGTGCTCCTGAAATGTTCCCACTTGATCATCCCTTGCCAAATCATAGTTTACTTATCACAGTTTTAATGTATTGCCAATTTTTAAATTGTATATATCTAATTTTGCATTGCAGAGTTTTTGCTATATTGTGAGAAATTGCAATATATAGGTATTTTTATATTTTTATTATTTTTGTGGTAAAATAAGCTGTAATGCTTTTCTTGGTTGTATAGTACATTCATCTCATTATCATCACCTTCATCATCATGAGTACTGCACAGCTAATTTGTCATCATCTTCACTCAAGTTGTAGTAAGTATATTCACTGGTGAGTACCCATATAGAATTTTATATGTTTTTAAAATTACGTAGGTTTAAGAGTGTAGAAAGTGTTTAAGAGCATAGAAATTGTTTATAAGAGTGTGTGAATGGCTCATAACAGCGTAGAAAAGGTTTATAAGAGTGCAGGAAAGGTTTATAAAGCCTTAAAATATATATAAATAAAATAAATATAAGGTCATTACTTCATGGATTTTTGCCTATCATAGGGGTTTCTGGAATCTCACCCCTGTGATAGGTGAAGAACCACTGTATTCTTTTCTAAATGGGATTTTAGTATTTAATTTGTTGCTAGTATTTTGTTAAGGATTTTTTAATTTGTATTTATTAAAGATATTGGTCTGTAATTTTTTTATTGTCCTAGACATGTTTTGCTATCAGGATGATGTTGGCATCATAAAATGTGTCAAGGAGTATTGTTTCTTCTTGGATATTTTAGAAAACTTTGAGAAGGCTTGGTATCAAATCTTCTTTGAATGATTGGTAGAATTCACTAGTATAGCCATCTGGACCTGGACTTTTATTTTGGAGGAGATTTTGATAGTTGTTGCAATTTCATCCTTGCTTATAGGTCTATTTAAGTTTTTCACTTCTTCATGTCTCAGTGTAGAAGATTGTATAGTTTTAGGAATTTCTACATTTTCTCTAGAATTGTTAAATTTGGTGGCATATATTCTTACATAGTATTCTAGTGTGATCCTTTGTATATCTATGATGTTTGTGGTAATTTTTCTTCTTTCATTTTGGATTTTGTTAGTATGAGTCACTTCTTTTTATTTTTTTAGTAAGTCTATCCAAGGATCTGTTAATTTTATTGATCTTTTCAAAAAGCCATTTTTTTGCTGTATTAACTTTTTCTATAGTTATTTTGTTCTTTTATTTAGTTCTACTCTAATATTTACTATTTCATTTATTCTGCTTAGTTTTGTTGCCTTTGTTCTTCTTTTGCTAGTTTTTTTATGATTTAATGCTAAGTTGTGTACTTGGGGTCTTTCTTGTTTTGTGTGGGTTTTTTTTAGTGCTATTCACTTTGGGGAGAAATAAAATTTGAGTATCCAAGAGTAGCTGAGGGATTAGGCTCTGGAGTAGGGGCCACATTCCCTGTATTGAGCTACTTCCCAAGAGACCCCTAGAGTAGGGGGTTCCACTATCTTTTTGTTCTCAACCTCAGCTGCACTAACCCAACAAGCTTGCAACCTCTAAAGAGATTGGTTGTGTGAAGCCAGTGTGGGCCCACACTACAGTCTTTCTACAGAAGTCTCTGAGAAGAGCTAAAAGAGAAAGTAGAGCAGCTGAAAATTTGAGGCAAATCTTAAGGAGACTGGAGCATTTTTGGAGCTGCTGTCAGCTCTAAGCAGGAGGAAGCTGATCCTTATACACAGGGTAGTCCTTCCACAGTACCCAGACATTAAAAATGCAGACAAAAACAAACAACAGATGATTCAACCTAAGAACATCTAGAACCAATGCAACTGATAGCTGGTGGCAGACAGCACCAACCCTGGACACGGCTAGCTACAGAAGCATTATTTCAAAAAGAGGAGCCCTTGCACAGACAAAATGGGAAGACAAAGAAATGCAACCTAGATTAATCAACAAGAGAAATCCCCAGAAAAAAAATTGAATGACATGGAAGTAACCAAACTACCATATACAGAGTTTAAAGCAATGATTTTTAGGATGTTCAAGAATCTTAGAGCAACAATGGATGAACACAATGAACACCTAAATAAAGAGAGAGTGAGCATCAAAAAGGACATTGAAATCATAAAAAAAGAACAAGTCAGAAATGACAAATACAGGATTAGAAATGAAGACCATAATGGAAGGAATTAAAAGCAGGCTGGATTAAGCAGAGGATGGAATCAGGGATTTAGAGGACAAGCTAAAAGAAAGCAAGAAAGCACAGAAGCAAAGCAGAAAAAAGAAAAAAGGCACAAAAAGTCTGAGGAAAATTTTAGAGAGTTCTGTGAAAACATGAAGAGAAAGAATATCCACATCATAGGGGTTTCTGAAGGAGAAGAGAAAGAACAAGGGATAGAGAACCTGAATGAAAAAAATCATAGCTAAAAATTTCCCTAAATTGATGGTGGAAAAAGTCACATAATTTCAAGGAGCACAAAGAGTCCCATAAAAAAGGAACCCAAAAATGCCTACACCAAAACACATAATTTAATTGCCAAAATTAAGAGACAATGAAAGAATAATAAAAGCTGCAAGAGAGAAGTAGTTAATTACCTACAGAAGAGTCCCCTTAAGAATGACATTCAACTTCTCAACAGAAGCACTTGAGGCTCAAAGAGATTGGCAAGAAATATTCAAAATGATGCAAAGCAAGAATGTACAACCAAGACTTCTATATTCAGCAAGGCTGGCTATCCATTTAAAATTGCAGGTGAAATAAAAAGCTTTCCAGAAAAAATAATCAAGGAATTTATTACCACCAAACCAGTATTGCAATAAATGTTAAGGAGTCTTCTGTAAACAGAAAAAAAATAACCTAGAAAAATAGGATAGTATATTTAAAAAATAAAATGGTAATAAACAACTATATATCAATAATAACCTTAAATGTAAATACATTAAATGATTCAATCAAAAGACATAGTATAGCTGCATGAATAAGAAAATGGGACCAATAATTATGCTGTCTACAAGAGACCCACCTTAGAACAAAAAACACACATAGACTGAAAGTGAAGGGATGAAAAAAAGTATTTCATGCAAATGGAAATGAAAAAGAAAGCTGGGGGAGCATACTTATATCTGACAAAATAGACTAAAAACAAAGTCTATAGTAAGAGATGAAGGTCACTACATAATTATAAAGGGAAAAATGGAGCAAGAGGATATAACCATTGTAAATATGTATATATCTAATACACGAGCACCTAAATATATAAAGCAGATTTTGATGGACATAAAGGGCAAGATCAACAGCAATATTATAATAGTAGAAGATTTTAAATCTCACTAACATCAGTAGATAGATCCTCCAGACAGAAAATTCACAAAGAGTAGCCTTAAATGACACACTATATCAACTGGATTTAATAGATATCTTCAGAACCTTTCACACTAAAACAGCAGAATATACATTCCTTTCAAGTACTCATGGTACATTCTGAAAGATAGACCATATGTTAGAGCACAAAACGAGTCTTAATAAATTTAAAATTATTGAAATTATATCAAGTATCTCCTCTGATCACGATGTCATGAAACTAGAAATCAACTACAATAGAAAATCTGAAAAACATTCAAACACTTGGAGGCTAAATAGCATTTTATTAAATAAGGAATGGGTTTACAACAAGATCAAGAGAGAAATAAAATTTTTTTCTTGAAACAAATGAAAGTGAACATACAACAACTAAAATTTATGGGACATAACAAAAGCAGTACAGAGAGGGAAGTTCATAGCATTATAGACATACTAAGAAGCAAGAAAAAGCTCAAATAAACAACTTAACCCTGCATCTAAAGGAACCAGAAAAAGAACAACAAATAAATTACAAAGGAAGTAGAAGAAAGAAAATAATAAAGATTAAAGTGGAAATAAATGACACAGGTGCTAAAAATACAATGCAGAAGATCAATGAAACCAAGAGCTGGTTCTCTGAAAAGGTAAAGAAGCTTGATGAACCTTTAACCAGTCTCATCAAGAAAAAAGAAGAGAGGACTCAAATAAATAAAATAAAAGTGGAGAACTAACAACTGACATTGCAGAAATACAAAGGATTGAATGAAAATACTATGAAGATCTGTATGCCAAAAAATTGGACAAACTAGGTGAAGTGGGTAAATTCCTAGAAACATATAATCTTCCAAAACTTAATCTGGAAGAATCAGAAAACTTAAGCAGACTGATTACAACAAATGAAATGGAAACAGTTATCAAAAAAATTCCAGCAAACAAAAGTCTTGGACCAGATGGATTCACTGGTGAATTTTACCAAATATTCAAAGAGAAACTAACACCTATCCTTCTCAAGCTGTTTCAAAAAATTCAAGAGGAGGGAGGAATTTCAAGCTCTTTTTATGAGCAAACATAATCCTTATTCCAAAACCAGATGAAGACATTAGAAAGAAAAAAATATATAGATCAATATGCCTTATGAAATTAAATGCTAAAATTCTAAACAAAATATTAGCAAACGTGATCTAGCAATGCATGAAAAGTCATACATCATCATTAAGTGAGATTTATTCTGGGGAGGCAAGGCTAGTATAATATTTGTAAATCAATCAATGTGATTCATCACATAAAGAAAAGAAAATATAAAAATCACATGATAGGTCACTGGTTCAAAACCCTGGGCTTGCCTGGTCAAGGCACATATGTGAGTTGATGCTTCCAGCTACTCCTCACTTTCTATCTCTCTCCCTCTCTGTCTCTCTCTCTCCCTTTCTCTCTCCTCTCTAAAATGAATTAAAAATTAAAAAAACATTACATGATAATATTAATAGATGCAGAAAAAGTATTTGATAAAAATCCAGCACCCATTTATGAACAAAACTCTTAGCAAAGTGAGAATACAGGGAACATACCTCAACATGATGAAGGCCATCTATGACAAACCCACAGCCAATATTGTACTCAATGGGCAAAAATTAAAAGCAATCCCCTTAGGATCAAGAACAAAACAAAGGTGCCTCCTTTCACCACTCTTACTCAACATAATTCTGGAAGTCCTAGCCCCAGCAATGAGACAAGAAGAAATAAAAGGCATCCAAATTGGAAAAGAAGAATATTATCGTTGTTTGCTGATGACACGATTCTATACATAGAAAAACCTAATGTCTAAGCCAATAAACTACTAGACCTGATAAATGAATTTGGCAAGGTGGTGGGATATAAAATTAATATTCAGAAATCAGTGGCTTTTAAAAAACGGACAGTAAACTGTCTGAAAAATAAATTAAAAAGCAATCCCATTTACTATTGCAAAAAAAAAATTAAAGTACCTAGAAGTAAATTTAACCAAAGAGGCAAAGGACTTGTACTCAGAAAATTATAAAACATTGATAAAGGAAATCGAGGAAGATACAAACAAGTTGAAGCATATATCATGTTCATGGATTGGAAGAAAAAACCTCATTAAAATGGCTATATTACCCAAAGCAGTATATAAATTCAATACAATTCCTGTTAAAATACCAATGGCATACTTAAAAGACATAGAACAATATTCCAAAAACTTATATGGAACCAAAAGAGAACACGAATAACCTCAGCGATTTTGAAAAAGAAAAAAAAAGTGGGAGGTATCACACTTCCTGATATCAAGTTATACTACAAGGGCATTGTACTCAAAACAGCTTGGTAATGGCATAAAAACATATAGATCAATGGAACAGAACTGAGAACCCAGAAATAAACCCACGCCTTTATGTTCAATTGATAAGTGACAAAGGAGGCAAGAGCATACAATGGAATAAAGACAATCTCTTTAATAAATTGTGTTGGGAAAATTGGACAGCTACCTGCAAAAAAATGAAACTAGACCACAAACTTACACCATTCATAAAAATAAACTCAAAATGGATAAAAGACTTAAATGTAAGTCATGAAACCATAAACATCTTGGAATTAAACATAAACAGTAAACTCTTCTATATCTCTCATAGCAATATTTTTGCTGATTTATCTCCATAGGCAAGTGAAATAAAGGACAGGATGAACAACTGGAAATATATGAAACTAAAAAGCTTTTGCACAGCAAAAGACACCATTAACAAAATAAAAGGACAACTCATACAATGGGAGAATATATTCTTCAATATATCTGATAAGGTGTTAAGAACTAAAATTTATAAAGAACTTCTAAAACTCAACACCAGGAAGGTAAACAATCTAATTTAAAAATGGGCAAAAGAACTGAACAGGCACTTTTCAAAAGAGGACATACAAATGGCCAATCGACAGATGAAAAAATGTTCCACATCACTAATCATCAGAGAAATACAAATTAAAACCACAATGAGATACCACCTCACACCAGTCAGAATGGCACTTACTAACCAAACAACACAGAATTAGTGCTGGCGAGGATGTGGAGAAAAGGAAACTCTTCTGCATTGCTGGTGGGAATGCAGACTGGTGCAGCCACTGTGGAAAACAGTATGGAGATTCCTCAAAAAATTAAAAATGGAACTGCCTTTTGACCCAGCTATCCCACTATTAGGAATATATCCTAAGAATACCAAATCACTGATTCAAAAGAAGGTATGCACCCCATGTATATTGCAGCATTGTTTACAGTGACCAAGATCTGGAAATTGCCCAAGTGTCCATCAGTGCATGAATCAATTAAAAATCAGCAGTACATATATGCAATGGAATACTCTACAGCCATGAAAAAGGAAATCTTACCTTTTGTGACAACATGGATGGACCTGGAAACTATTGTGTTAAGTAAAATAAGCCAGGGAGAGAAAGACAAGTATCAGATGATCTCACTTATATGTGGAATCTAAGGAACAAAATAAACTGAGAAATGAAATAGAAACAGAGGCAGGGGCATGGGGCCCAAGGTACAGCTGTCAGAGGAAAGGGGGAGGAGGGGATGGGATCAGAGAAGGTGAAGTAATTAGTGAAATTATATATATAACACAGAGATACAGATAGTAGGACAGCAGGTCTCAGAGGAAAGGGCAGGGGGTGTTAGAGTGAGGGGGCAAAGAGCGTATAGATAGGGACATGGGAGAGTGAGGGAGGGTGTTGCATTCAGTGGGATGCTTGAATCTATATTAACACAATAAATTAAAATTAATTTTTAAAAATGTACAACTAAATATGAAAATAAAAGAAATTAAACTTAATGTTTCCTAAAGAAAAAAAATACATTGGATATAGATTGTCAAAGATGCTCATTTCTCCATATTGTTAAGTTAAAGCCATGCCACCAAGCACATTTTCCCTTGGCTTCACAGGAGAACTTTGAAATAACATTTATTTATTAGCAGATGGCAAATGTGTAAAGATTTTGTTTCAGTGAAATAACTCATCTGTCCTTCTGTGAACTTTTCACAGAAGTTTCTGAAAAAATGACTATGTGACCAACCCTCTCCAAGCAGATGGAGAGGTTGAATACTAAACCTACCTTTAAGCTCTGTTGTGAATATGGAAAATGTATAAATCCAGAAAGCACTTTTGCTTGTCAAAAATTTTTTTAAAAAGAAAGAGGAAGGAAGGAATGAGAGAAGGAAGGAAGGAAGGAAGGAAGGAAGGAAGGAAGGAAGGAAGGAAGGAAGGAAGGAAGGAAAGAAGGAAGGAAGGAAGGAAAGAAAGAAGAAAAAAGAAGGAAGGAAGGAAGGAAAAAAGAAGGAAGAGAGAAAGAGGGAGAGAACCAACAAAATTACCCACCTTTGAAATAAACTCTTCTACAAGGTTCTGATGGTGGAAGCTAGCAGGATCACGTAGCTCTTCTTTAAGTGATGCAAACACCCTCTTAAAGGGCCAAGCAAGAATATCTTATTCACAGCCACTTACCTTGGGCTCCAGTGGTGGGAGATCTAAGAGGACTCAAGTCATGTGAGGAAAGTGTAAAATTGGAAGATTCATGGAGAAACATGGTGAGGGATAGCCACCAGAACCACTGCGCTAAATCATTCTCCCATACTACAGCTGTCATTTTTCCATGGTGGCACATTTCTTCTGTGTGGTATCAGCCTGAAAGAAAGCAACTACCCACCTTTGAAATCTCTCTTAATCCACTCTATTGATATTGGGCCCTGTTGAGAAGTAAACAGCCTTGGCCAGGAAGCAGGGCTAAAAAGACTCAGGAGGTTACAGTGACTCAGTTGTGTGGCATTGACACTGGAGCTTTCCCCCCTTTTCTGAGAAGGTGACTCATGTTTCCACCTTATGGGAGTGTATGGCCAGGGGCTGCCATTGTAGCCATTCACATGCAGGTTCTCATTGAATTCGGGCAGACGGTAAAGAAATGGTGGAGTCGGAGGCAAGCCACAAGAGAAGCCAAAGGAAAAGCAAAAAACCTATTCCCATAGAGGGGAAGGGATCAGGGAGGCCCCTGCAATGTTTATAGCAGGAACCCAGAGAAAAGAAACCCTGGTCTGTCTCATTTTATAGTGTAGAAAATGAAAGCCTTTAAGCCAATATACATACAAGGAAGTATCTGATACAAAGCCACTTATCTGAGGCATAATGGGATTCCTCATGAGAGTGCACCACCCCACATCATGCAACAGTCAAGGGTGTGGGGAAAAGCTCAGTTTTGAGAAGACCTTAGTATCAGAAGGGTGGTAAAGGCTTAGTCTTAAAAATAAGCCTTGGGCTATAATGACTTTGCCAGCTTACAACCTGTCTCCCACACCCAAAGTGAGCAAACATATATATCATATTTACAAACTTATTTGACCAACAGGGAGATTCAGTAAAAAATGTCCAGACTGGGTGTAGAACAAATCTCTGGGTTGCAGAGGCCACATTCACTGGACTCTTAGTGACCACACCTTACTGATGTTGGTGAAAAACTTCAGTACAGACAGACACCTGGGCCCGAGGGGTGGGAGCAACACCCATCACTTTTCCTGATGCCTGAATTTATCTAGGCTTTACACTTTAATAGAAGTTTATTCAGGAGCTGAGCCCAATATGCAGCCAGAAGACAGAGGAAGCAGGAGGTTTATCTCAGAGAATCTTGGATCTTTTGTTTATTTGACCCAGGCCTGATGTTGATAAGTGTGCCTAAGTGTGCAATTTGATCGTTCTATGTGCACCTAAGCCCAGAAGAATCAGCCACAAGCTTTGGATTTTTTTATAACTCCAAAAAGATTGATGAAGGAGGGCCAGTTATAAGGAGTGTCCAGCTCTGGTAAGCACCAGATCCCTTCCTAAGAAGCCCAGAATCAACACATACAGAGGCCAGCTACAGACAATATCAAAGCAGGATCCAAGCATTATTACAATATCATATCCAAAGGAAGACGTCATCAGGAACCAAACCCAGTTGAAGTGAGTTCTACTTTCTCTGGTCAACACCTGCACAGAAGCTCACATGCATTGGAGGAGTTAGAGCCTCAAATTCAGCTGGCCAAAGACTCTAATGTCATACACAGTGGGATAAGTTCCACAAGGGGAAGGGAGGATGACTTAGAGAACTGTAAGGCCAATAGCCGCGGCCACCATCACAGCCGCCTAGCCAATGCAGGTTTGCATTTTATTCAGACAGACGATAATGAAACAATGGAGCCAAAAACTGGTGGGCCATTAGCTTTAATTCTATGTTGCACCCAAAGTGCAAGAAATACACACAGTGAGAAAACACTTCCCTTTCCATTCAGGGCTCCCAAAGTCACTGACTTTTCCGAGTTTTCCTAGGATCAAGGTTTGTACCTCACTAGCCTTATTCACCTCTGTTCCCCATCTCCTTCTCTCTGCACAAACTCTGCATAAACTGGCTTCTCCGTCAGCACTCTGCCATCTGGGCTGCTTCTCCTCTCCTCCATGTGGCCTTTATCTGCTCTCTTCTATAATACTAATCTCAGGAACCAAGAGAGAGCAGGCTCCTGGTCTGCCCCATTTTATAGTATAGAAATCAAAACCTTTAATCCAATATACAAACAAGGAAGTCTCTGATACAAAGTCACTTATCTGAGGCACAATGGAATTCCTCATGAGAGTACAGTACCCCACATCATACAACAGTCAAAGGTGTGGGGAAAAGTTTAGTTTTTTTTATTTTATTTTTTTAATGGGGCGACATCAATAAATCAGGATACATATATTCAAAGATAACATGTCCAGGATATCTTGTCGTTCAATTATGTTGCATACCCATAACCCAAAGTCAGATTGTCCTCTGCCTCCTTCTACCTAGTTTTCTTTGTGCCCCTCCCCCTCCCCCTTTCTCTCTCCCTCTCCCACCACCCACCGTAACCACCACACTCTTATTAATGTCTCTTAGTTTCACTTTTATGTCCCACCTATGTATGGAATAATGCAGATCCTGGTTTTTTCTGATTTACTTATTTCACTCCGTATAATGTTATCAGGATCCCAACATTTTGCTGTAAATGATTCGATGTCATCATTTCTTATGGCTGAGTAGTATTCCATAGTGTATATGTGCCACATCTTCTTTATCCAGTCATCTATTGATGGGCTTTTTGGTTGTTTCCATGTCCTGGCCACTGTGAACAATGCTGCAATGAACATGGGGCTGCATGTGTCTTTACGAATCAATGTTTCTGAGTTTTGGGGGTATATACCCAGTAGAGGGATTGCTGGGTCATAAGGTTTTCAGTTTTTTGAGGAACCACCATACTTTCTTCCATAATGGTTATATTAATTTACATTCCCACCAACAGTGTATGAGGGTTCCTTTCTCTCCACAGCCTCTCCAACATTTGCTATAACCTGTCCTGTTAACAATAGCTAGTCTAACAGGTGTGAGGTGGTATCTCATTGCAGTTTTGATTTGCATTTCTCTAATAACTAAAGAAGATGAGCATCTTTTTATATATCTGTTGGCCATTTGTATTTCTTCTGGAAGAAGTGTCTATTCATGTCCTCTTCCTATTTTTTTATTGGATTGTTTATTTGTTTGTTGTTGAGTTTTATGAGTTCTTTGTATATTTTGGATATTAGGCCCTTATCTGAGCTGTTGTTTGAAAATATCATCTCCCATTTAGTTGGCTGTTTATTTTGTTATCAGTTTCTCTTGCTGAGAAAAAAAATTCTTAGTCTGATGTAGTCCCATTCATTAATTTTTGCCTTCACTTCTCTTGCCTTTGGAGTCAAATTCATAAAATGCTCTTTAAAACCCAGGACGATGAGTTTAGTACCTACGTCTTCTTCTATGTACTTAATTGTTTAAGGTCTTATGTTGAGATCTTTGATCCATTTTGAGTTAATTTTAGTACAAGGGGACAAACTGTAGTCTAGTTTCATTCTTTTGCATGTAGCTTTCCAGTTTTCCCAGCACCATTTCATTTATTGAAGAGGCTTTCTTTTCTCCACTGTGTGTTGTTGGCCCCTTTATCAAAAATTATTTGACTTTATATATGTGGGTTTTATTTCTGGATTTTCTATTCTGTTCCATTGGTCTGATTGTCTATTTTTCTGCCAATACCATGCTGTTTTGATTGTCATGGCCCTATAATATATTTTGAAGTCAGGTATTGTAATGCCCCCAGCTTCATTCTTTTTTCTTTAGGATTGCTTTGGATATTCGGGGTTTTTTATAGTTCCATATAAATCTGATGATTTTTTGCTCCATTTCTTTAAAAAATGTCATTGGAATTTTGATGGGAATTGCATTAAATTTGTATATTGCTTTGGGTAATATCTCCATCTTGATTAGGTTTATTCTTCCTAATTAAGAACAAGGAATATGCTTCCATCTTATTATATCTTTTTCAATTTCCCTTAACAATGGTTTATAGTTTTCATTATATAAGTCCTTTACATTCTTTGTTATGTTTATTCCTAAGTATTTTTTTTCTTGCAATCGTGAAGGGGATTATACTTTTGAGTTCGTCCTCAAATGTTTTATTGTTGGCATATAGAAAGGCTATTGACTCCTGTATGTTAATTTTGTATCCTGCGACCTTACTGTATTGGCTTATTGTTTCTCATAGTCTTTTTGTGGATTCATTGGGATTTTCGATGTATAAAATCATATCATCTGCAAAAGTGATACCTTTACTTCTTCTTTTCTGATATGGATGTCTTTTATTTCTTTGTCTTGTCTGATTGCTCTGGCTAGAACCTCTAGTACCAAATTAAATAAGAGTGGAGAGAGTGGACAACCCTGTCTTGTTCCTGATTGAAGGGGGAAAGCCTTCAGTTTTGTGCCATTTAATATGATGTTAGCTGATGGATTATCATATATGGCCTTTATCATGTTGAGATATTTTCCTTCTATACCCATTTTGTTGAGAGTCTTAAACATAAAATTGTGTTGTATTTTATCAAAAGCCTTTTCTGCGTCTATTGATAAGATCATGTGGTTTTTGTTCTTTGTTTTGTTGATATGGTGTATTATGTTAACCGTTTTACGTATGTTGAACCATCCTTGAGATACTGGGATGAATCCCACTTGATCATGATGTATTATTTTTTTATATGTTGTTCTATTCGATTTGCTAGTATTTTGTTTAGTATTTTAGCATCTGTATTCATTAGAGATATTGGTCTGTAGTTTTCTTTTTTTGTGCCATCCTTGCCTGGTTTTGGTATGAGGGTTATGTTGGCTTCATAAAATGTGTTTAAAAGTATTACTTCTTCAATTTTTTGGAAGACTTTCAGTAGAATAGGAACCAAGTCTTCTTTAAATGTTTGATAAAATTTGCTAGTATACCTGTCTGGGCCTGGACTTTTATTTTTGGGGAGATTTTTAATGGTTTTTCTATTTCTTCTCTACTAATAGGTCTGTTTAGGCTTTCTGCTTCTTTTTGACTCAGTCTAGGAAGGTTGTATTGTTCTAGGAATTTATCCATTTCTTCTAGGTTGTTGAATTTAGTGGCATAAAGTTTTTCATAGTATTCTACAATAATTCTTTGTATATCTATGGTGTCCGTGGTGATTTCTCCTCTTTCATTTTGGATTTTGTTTATATGAGTTCTTTCTCTTTTTTCCTTGGTAAGTCGTACTAAGGGTTTGTCAATTTTGTTGATCTTTTCAAAGAACCAGCTCCTTGTTCTATTAATTTTTTCTATAATTTTTCTGTTCTCTATTTCAGTTATTTCTGCTCTGATTTTTATTATCTCCTTTCTTCAGCTGGTTTTGGGTTGTCTTTCTTCTTCTTTTTCTAATTCCTTAAGGTGGGAAGTTAAGTGGTTCACTTGGGCTCTCTCTTGTTTGTTCATATATGCGTGAAGTGATATGAACTTCCCTATTGTCACTGCTTTTGCTGCATCCCATAGATTTTGATATGTCGTATTCTCATTTTCATTTCTCTGTATATAACTTTTGATCTCTGCACTTATTTCTTCTTTGACCCATTCATTTTTTAAAAGTATGTTGTTTAGTTTCCATATTTTTGTGGGACTTTTTTCCTCTTTTTTGTAGTTAAATTCTAGTTTCAAGGCTTTATGATCAGAAAATATGCTTGGTACAAGTTCGATTTTTCTGAATTTGCTGATGTTGTTTTTGTGGCCCAACATATGGTCAATTCTTGAGAATGATCCATGTACACTGGAGAAAAATGTATACTCAGTCACTTTGGGATGAAATGTCCTGTAGATGTCTATCATATCCAGGTGCTCTAGTGTTTTGTTTAACGCCACTATATATTTGTTGATTCTCTGTTTGGATGACCAATCTAGAGCCGTTAACGGTGTATTGGATTCTCCAATGATTGTATTTTTGTCTTTTTTTTGTTTTAAGGTCAGTAAGTAGCTGTCTTATATATTTTAGTTCTCCTTGGTTTGGTGCATATATATTAAGAATTGTTATGTCTTCTTGATTCAGTGTCCCCTTAGCCATTATGAAATGGCCATTTTTGTCTCTGAGTACTTTTGTTGTCCTGTAGTCAGCATTATCACATATGAGTATTGCTACACCTGCTTTTTTTTGGATGTTATTTGCTTGGAGTATTGTTTTCCAGCCTTTCACTTTGAATTTCTTTTTATCCTTGTTACTTAGATGAGTTTCTTGTAGGCAGCATACAGTTGGGTTTTCTTTTTTAATCCATTCTGCTACTCAGTGCATTTATATTGGTGAGTTTAATCCATTTACATTTAGTGCAATTATTGACACTTTTGAGTTCCCTATTGCCATTTTATAGATTGCTTTCTGTTAGTTTTGTGTCTTGTTTGATTCTTCTCTTTCATTTTTCTAACTTTTTTTTTATTTGGTTGTATTCCATACATCTTTCCTCTGTTGCTATCTTTTTAAAATAATGGGTTTCTATGGTGGTTTTTTCAATGGTGGTTACTTTTAAGTAATGAAATGCGTTCCTACCCTGTTCATTGTAGTGCATTCTTTTGTGAGTACTTTTGTACTTCATCGTCCTTTGCTTCTGTTAATCTCCATCCTCTCCCCCCCTTTCTTTTTGTTGTTGTCACAGTTCAAATTTCATTTTATTGTGTTCTTTTTGGAGCTTTTAATTGTGGCTTTGATTTTTTTTGTTCTTTGTACCTGATTGGAGAACCCCCTTTAGTAATTCCTGGAGTGGGGGTTTTCTGATGATAAATTCCCTCATCTTTTCTGTATCTGTGAATGTTTTTATTTCTCCTTCATATTTGAAGGATAGCTTTGATGTGTATAGTATTCGTGGCTGAAAGTTCCTCTCTTTTAGGACTTTAAATATTGGGTCCACTCTCTTTTGCTTGTAAAGTTTCTGTTGAGAAATCTGATGATAATCTAATGGGCCTTCCTTTATATGTTGTATTCTTCTTTTCCGTGGTTGCCTTGAGAATTTTTTCTTTGCCGTTTTTTTGTGCCAATTTCATTATGATGTGCCTTGGAGTAGGTTTGTTGGGGTAAGAAAACTCAGAGTTCTGTTTGCTTCTTGAATTTGAGGCTTTAGTTCTTTCCACAGGCTTGGGAAGTTCTCATCTATTATTTCTTTGAGTATGTTCTCCGTTCCATTTTCTCTCTCTTCTCCCTCTGATATACCTATTATTCTTATGTTATTCTTTTTGATGGAGTCAGATAATTCCTGTAGGGCTATCTCATTTTTTTAAATTTTTGTGTCTCTTTCTTCTTCTCTCTGTTGTGCCTCAAGTTGCTTGTCTTCTATTTCACTAATCCTACCTTCTATCAGCCTGTTCTATTAGCTAAGCTTGTTACCTTTTTTTTCAGCTCGCAAATTGAGTTTTTCATCTCTGTTTGATTTGTTTTTATAGTTTAAATTTTCTTGGAAATATATTCTTTGTGTTCATTGAGTTGTTTTCTGAGCTCCCTAAATTGCCTTTCTGTGTTTTCTTGTAAATCTCTGAGTATTTTTAGGATTTGTATTTTAAATTCTCTGTCTTTTAACTCCAAGGTTTCCAATATATTAAACTTTTTTTCCATTGATTTTTCCTCATCTATCTGTGTTATCTCTCTTTCTTTTGTATCCATGATATTCGATTTTCTCTTCCTTAACGGCATCTGAGGGTGGTTTTGTTGATAGTATTAATGAGATTTAATAAAGAATAAAAAGTTAAAAAATAAAAATCAAAAATAGTTGTTGTTTTTTTAAAAAAATAATAATTAAATAAAAAATAAAATAAAATAAAAATTAAAAAAAGGAATTTGTTCCCCTGTCCTTTTTTCCTCTCCTCTCCTCTCCTCTCCCCTCTTTCTTGAGAAAATCTTGTGGTGAACTGTGAATTATATTGTACTAAATAGAACAAACAATGCCTGTAATGGAGGGCTGAATTGAGGAGAAGTAATAAAGGGGAAAAAACAAAAGAAAAAGGGGGGTATGTACCCACAAGAAGAAAATAAGGAAATAATTTGGGTCAAGAATGAAATGATTTGCTTTTAGGTGTTGGTTCACTAAGAGTTATGAGGAGAAGAATAAGAGGGAAACAGGAAAATGGGGGACAAATTAAAAAGTTACTATTATATTTTGTGGAACAAGAACTAGATAAAATGGAGAGCCATGGATGGGAGCACTGCTAGTGAGTTAAAAAGGTGAAGTAAAAACCTCCCAAAATGCCACAAACATAAATTTGAATCCCAGATAATATAATTTTTTCATTATTGAGGTTTGAATGAGAGGAGACGTAAAGGAGAAAGGAAGAAACTAATATAGAGGGGGAAAAAGAAAGAGAGAGAGAGAGAGAAAAAGAGGGAACCACAAAAAAAGAAAAAAGAAAAAAGAGGGGAGAGAGAGAGTTAAGTGTTTTAGAGTGCAACCCTCATAGAGAGAAAGGAAGAGGAAAGAAAAGATAATGGCAGATGTAACACTTATGGGTAGTGTAGTTCAAGGAGAGGAGAGAGTAAAACTGGCAGAGAGTTAGATGAACAAATTGGAGGAGGAAAAAATTAAAAAATCAAGAATGAAGATAAGGGAAACAATCGAACAAATATAAAAAATGGGATAAGTTATAAAGTCTGCGGATTATACTTGATTTTGAGAGGTTATCTTCTTACTTTTTTTTTTCTCTCCTTCTTCCTGGTCAGTGACTCTGTACCCCAGGTTCTGCCCCTTTGGCATGCTGAGGTAGACGTTTGCAGTTGATAAGTCTCTATGGCGATGTCATGTATTGTGCTTCAGTCCCGTTGGCAGTCGAGGCTCATTAGCATTTATAGGCTCCGACAGTGAAAGAGTCCATGTTCCTGGATCCTCTCTCCTAGTCTTTCCTTCCTCAATTAGTAGCCTGATAATTCAGCTATGGGGTTGCTGCTGCCTCTGCCTGGATAGTAAGAGGCTTAAAGAGCTGGCAACTCCCCACTCTATTCCCACTCATCACAGAGCTCTGGGTGAGGCTCAGTCAGGCAGAGCTGCTAGCATAATCAGGCAGGGTTTCCACCCACTCAAAGACCTCTGGCTCTGCCACTCTGTCCAGTAATATGGGCCGGCACCCACTCCCAGGGTGCTTGGAGGAAACTCTTGCTCACTATCTGCATGCGCAGACCAGGATATCAGGCTGGCAGTCTCACACTCTGAGTGAAACCTCCTCCTGCTCGAATAAGTTCCAGCATTGGAATTGGCTCTCCCTCCCTCCCCATGCGTGGCTTTTTTAGGGCACTGGGGTGGCCTGGAAATTCCGCTTTTGGCCCACACAAAGGCCCCTGACTCTTTCCCTCTGTGGGATAACATGGGCGCGCACTGCTGAGGCACTCAGAGGGAACTCTTGCTCACTATCTGCGTGTGCAGACCAGGATATCAGGCCGGCCACCTCACCCTCTGACTGAAACCCCTGCCTGCAAAGAAAAGTTTCAGTGTTGGAATTGGCTCTCGCTCCCTCCCCATGTGTGACTTTTTCAGGGCACTGGCATGGCCCGGAGATTCCGCTTTTGGCCCACACAAAGGCCCCTGACTCTACCTCTCTGTGGGGTAACACGAGCGCCCACTGCTGAGGCACTCGGAGTAATCTCTTGCCCACTATTTGTGTGCGCCGACCCGGAGATTGGGGATAATGGCTGCCCCGCTTGTCTTTTTTTGTCTGGGTTTGGCGCGAGTGTTAGCTTGTATTGCCTGGGTTGCCACAGGCACAGTTTTTCCTCGGCTTGGATCTCCGTTCCACAGTTGGGTTCGGCCATTTATGCCACGGCCTGGATCTATTCACCCCCTTTGCCCACCTTAGTTTTTATATTCTCAGTTCCCAGTGAAAGCAGCCCTGTTTAGGTTAGTGAAGAAGGCGGAGCATTTTTCACTCCCTATTTCCTTTGGGGTTTGATTATATATTTAGCCAATTTTTCTCTCGACCATACCTTCGGGTGTATTGCAAAACATCTGGAGGCTCCAAGGATAGGTTTTTCTGTTTCTGGTTGAAGATCTTGTTGAGTTTTGGGGGAGATTTATCGGTATTGCTTCCTACCACGCCATTACTCTGACGTCATCCAGTCTTTTTTTTATTACAGAGACAGAGATTCAAAGAAAGGGATAGATTAGGACAGACAGACAGGAATGGAGAGAGATGAGAAGCATCAATCATTATTAGTTTTTTATTGTTGTTCATTGACTGCTTTCTCATATGTGCCTTGACCATGGGTCTTCAGCAGACCAAGTAACACCTTGCTCAAGCTGGAGACCTCAGGGTTTTGAACCTGGGTCTTCCTCATCCCAGTCTGATGATCTATCTACTTTGCCACCATCTGGTTAGGCAAAAGCTTAGTCTTAAAACTAAGTCTTAGGCTATAATGAATGACCCTCCCTTCTTACAGCCTGTTCCCCACACCCAATGCAAACTATAAGCAAGCAAACATATATATCATATTTACAAACTTATTTGACTAACAAGCAAAAACAGTAAAGGTGCAACTTGTCCCAGGGAAAGAGCATCTCAGTCATCTTCCTTGTGACTAGAGGCTCCTCAGGTGAAAAAAACCCACACTTCTGTAGAGGAGACTGTTGGCACCACCCAAACTGAACCTGTTGCTCACCTCTCTGGGGAGAAATAAAATTGGAGTATACCGTAAGGGTTGAAGGATTAGGCTTTGAAGTAGGGGCCATCTTCCTCATGCAAAGATTTTGACCAAGAGACTTCTCAAGTATGGAATCCTAGTAACATTGTCACCCCAACCTTATTTGCCTTAACTCACCAAGCTTAAAACCCGTGGAGGAGTTGCTGGGGGTGAGGTCAGCCTGAGACACTCTACAGTCTTTCTACAGACTATTCTGTGGAAAGACCAAATAGCTACAAAAAGATGTGGAGCAGCTGAGATGTGAAGGCAAATCTTAAGGACCCTGGACCTTGTACAGAGTTGCTCTTATATCTAAGCAAGAGAAAGTTTACCTTTTCTACATAAAAACAAGCATATAAAATGCAGAAACAAGCAAAGAACAAAGTTGTAGCTCTGGACCTGTAGTCCACGATGGGTTATGAACAAACATCTGACATCAACCTGTTCCTGAACCCGGCCCAAGAGGATCAAGAGCCAAGGTAAGACCCAGGTTCAAAATCCTGAGATCACCAGCTTGAGCAAGGGGTTACTCAGTCTGCTGAAGACCCATGGTGGTACAGTGGATAGAGTGTTGGACTGGGATGCAGAGGACCCAGGTTTGAGACCTGAGGTTTTCAGACTGAGTGTGGACTCATCTGGTTTGAGCAAATCTCACCAGCTTGGACCCAAGGTTGCTGGCTTGAGCAAGGGGTCACTCAGTCTGCTGTAGCCCCCTAGTCAAGGCACATATGAGAAAGCAATCAATGAATAACTAAGGTGTCACAATGAAAAACTAATGATTGATGCTTCTCTTCTCTCTGTGTTCCTGTCTGTCTGTCCCTATCTATCCCTCTCTCTGACTCTTTCTCTGTCTCTGTAAAAAAAAGAAAAAAAAGAACCAAGATAAACAATAGTGGGAAGCAGACCACACGAATGCTGGACTCAGGTAGCCACACAAGTGTCATGCATGTAGTAGAAGTCCAGCAGTCACCAGGCCTGCTGAGAATAACTATGCCCCATAAGACAAACACTGCAGTGACTAATACATGTGATTAAGTTTAACCATTAGAGCCAGCCAGCCTAAAGGTCAACTCTACCCATGAAAAGGCCAATAGCATTTAACAGTTACATAAAACAGGAGGATAAATATAATTCCCAAGAAACATTTTTAGAGAAAAAGAGGTCAGGTAGCCTGGAGGTAAGTATCACTGAGCTCACCTGCCTTATAAAGACATCACAACTAATTCGCAAATCAGAGTAGAAATACCTGATACACAGACAAAATGAGCAGACAAAGAAATAAGACAAAAATGAATTAACAAGAGAAATCACTAAAAAAATTTAAATAAAAGCAAAATCCACAGTTTTGTCACTGACAGCAAATACTGAACACAGTATCTTGCTGAACACAGCACAGTAGGGATAGAATGAGCAATTCTGATTAAGTATAGGTGGGTATATCTGAGGTACTTCCCTTACCCTTCTGTCTGCTCTAAAGAAGTTCCACTTCCTGACTTCTTCATTCTCATCCCTCTTTTTATTTGTGTATATCAACTAATACCCCTAAGGACTGGGGTTCAGGGCTATCTTATGAAACCTATATAGGGGAATTATGTGGCAGTATTTCCTAGGTTCCTCAATGCATTCCATGTGGTCGCTCAGTAGTCATTTTCTCTATAACAAGTGGTGCCCTGTATAAGGAGTGGGAACAAAATGACCTTCCAAAGCCAGCAAAAGGGAAAGTTCTTCTGACACATCCCTGTAAGTGGGAGATAGATGCTGGAGAAATGCCTCTCAACATCTGTGATGAAGTCAAGTAAGTTTTAGACTAGGGAATTCCCCATTTTCCTCTTCACTTTTTCTCTTTTTCTTTCTCTGACCATCATGGGAAATTCCTTGACCTTGAAGAAGTGCAATCATCAGCTCCAACATCATGGCCTCCTCCATAGTGCAAGATATAAGGCCATTGATAGGCAGCTTACAATGCTGCTTATTGTATGTAGTGCATCAACAGTGTCCTTGGTATTCAAGAGAAGGGAGCCTATACATTGAAGACTGGGAAAAAAATCGGGAACTGGATCTACAACTCATTAGGGCCAGTGACTGTACAACATCAAACAGTATGAAATCATTGTCAATTAACTTTACACCTGATTCAAGGCAGAAATCACCAGGTTCCTCCTTCTGATGAGCCAAAACCTCACCAGCCACATTCCCAAACCCCCGCACTAGATACAATTCTCCCACCTCCACTTCCATATGAAAGTAAGTTTGAAAATGATCTAAGGGAAAGCTTAGAAAAAGATGGAAAATTTGTTAAGGCTTTCTCCATAAAAAAAAACTGTCAGGGCAGCCTGTGTAACATGAGAGCCACCTCTTACTTAATCTTTAAGTATTTCAAAAAATTTTTTACTGAAAATATGGTACAAAGCACAATTACCAAATGAATGATTGAGGCAATTAGCACAGGATATGAAATGACTTCATGGAACTGGAAGGGGTTAGTGAAAACAGTAACCACCACTGTTCAATACATTGTGTGGCTATAAGAATATCAGGATGATGCTCAACAATTTGTCATACAAAATCTGGGAGCTGGAATTCCAATTAGAATTGGCATGTTACTTGGGATTGGTGCCTACAATACTCTCCAGTCTCAATGCCAAATGAACAGAGCGGCATTTCTTATAATTTACTAAACTGCTCACAAAGTGTGGGGTAAAATTCCAGACACCAGAGTCCCCGTGGGTTCCTCTGTTACCATAAGACAAGGGGCAAATAAGCTGTACATAGATTTCATTAATTGTGCACAAAATGCTATCCCCAGACAAATAGAAAATATTCAAGCAGCTGATGTTCTTGCATTCCAGAAGGCATACAGAAATGCAAATGCAGATTGTCAGAAAATCTTAGCCCCTTTATAAAGACAAAATTTTAATATAACCTAAGGCAGTGGTTAGCAAACCATGGCTCGCAAAGCCACATGCGGCTTTTGGCTCAAAGGCCAGCTTAGGAGTACCCTAATTAAGTTAATAACAATGTACCTATCTATATAGTTTAAGTTAAAACAATTTGGCTCTCAAAAGAAATTTCAATTGTTTTACTGTTGATATTTGGCTCTGTTGACTAATGAGTTTGCCAACCACTGAAGGTGATTGCTGCTTGTTAAAATGCAGGTACTGAATTACACTGAGCCCAGGTACTTGCTGCCACATTACAGCCGCAGACTTGTTATAATGGTGAGAAGGAAGAATATTTTTAGAAAGATTGCAGTCAGAGTCTAACGGGAATTGTGTAGGTTGGCCTTTGTGTGTGCCCTGAGGGACTAATTGAAACTCAGTCTGCAAACTCCTTATAAAGTTTCAACAAAGCAAATAGTAAAAGCCCAATAAGATCAATTGCCATTCTTGATGTGTTTATGCAAATCACCAGGCCAAGTTAAAATTGAACTTAATAGTGTAACTAATATAATCTTTATTTTATAATTTATTTATTTTAAATACTTTCTTTATTCATTTTTAGAAAGGAGAGAAAGAGAGAAAAGGGAGAGAGGAGCAGGAAGTACCAACTCCCATATGTGCCTTGACTGCACCAGCCCAGGATTTCAACCTGGTGATCTCAACTTTCCAGGTCAAGACTATCTCCACTGCTCCACTACAGGTCCGAATAACTAGAATAATTTTAGTTAAAAAAAAACTAAGGGTAATTTTAGTGAGAAAAATTATATTTCAGTAAAATCCATTAACACAGTTATGAATATCAGAAACTAAACTGGATCCTGAATTTTTCTGATTTTCTTTAATGTTTTGGACAAAAGGTTCCTGTTAACTCTGTGATATCTTTTGAAAATATGTTTGTTTGCCAATGAAAAACCTATTTCTAAAGGTCATAAAATATGTTCATAAAAGTATTAATCTAATATTGCTAATTACTAATTTAGTCATCACTGAAAGTTAAAGTTTTTGAAAATTGAGAATTCTGATTAATTGGAAATAACTTCTATGGTTTTTATTGATAAAAGATATAAGGTATGAAGGTACTTTTGAAAGGAAAAAATATAAGTTTTTTTGAAAGATGGTCATTTCTAAATAAAGAAGTAAGTTTGTGTAAGTCACAGAAACTTTGTGTAGGTTGTAGAAGGTTTGTGCAGAGAGAAGAAACAAAAAGAGAAGGAACTGAGAAAGTGAACAAAGGTGAGAAAAGAAGAGAGTGAAAAGACTTTAGAAGAAGCATTACCTTTAAAAAAAGAAATCCAGAAAGGAACCTTGGGACATTTTTGGGACCTCAGGAGCTTGAGGAATTCACCCAAACTTACAAGTATTGCAAAAAGAGTCAACAACCATCTTAAGCACCATTTGCACAAACCAATTGTAAAAGGCTTTTTTACTCTTAATTTTTTGAAAATTTTATCATTTGGACTTACTGCAGCTGAGAAACATTTTATACCATCCAAACAATGACCTAAGCTTCTTGTGTTGTACCAAGATATATTAGCTGGCTCTGAGTGGCAGAATCTGGTCTAATTGTTAAGCTGGGGGTGAGGGTATTTGCAATTTTGTCATCAGCTACTCTTTGAATACAAGTGAGAAATAGAAGCCTTATCGTGTGTAAGCATCAGACCCTAGGAAGCAACCTGGTTCCAGAAATCTTGAAGCTAATATTGAGTCCACTTTTGGGAATGAACCCAAAAAAGAGGAGGAGGACTAACTGAATCCCCAAGCACTCAGGGAGTGCCTGACATCTAAGCACCTAGAATACTTTAAAGCAGGGGTCTCAAACTCATGGCCCGCGGGCCGCATGTGGCCCGCCGAACAATTTTGTGTGGCCCGCAGACTAATCCACGAAGTTCAAAATATTTTGGATAAAATTAAGTAAGCCTAGGGGCCTACTTGTATTTTTCATTTCTCTAGCATCCTAGCTAGATATTAGCTTAGTTAACAGCAGTTGTGATGCGAACTACAGTTTCTGGTCGTTTTGTGACACTGAGTAAACTGCATGTACGATTGTGCTTGTTGTACTGATTTTTTTTTTGTTTTCAACTGCAGTGAGAAAAGTGTTGCGTAACAGTTGCCTTTTGTAGACCTAGTGCGGCCTGCCGAATGGCTGTGATCTTGCTCTGCAGCCCACATGCTGAGTTGAGTTTGAGACCCCTGCTTTAAAGCATCTAGTCAAGCATGCGGAAGAAGTTTTGCAAAATACAGGCTATTCTGTGACTCCTGAAAACCTGTTTCTCTCTATGGTTGCCCTTCACCTTCCACTGCAACCACTGCCACCTGTAGAAAAATGTCCTCTCAAACCTATTAAAGTTTTGTACTTTTATGAGACAGCTCAAACCAAAAAAGGGGAGATATAGAGGCCCTGAATAGCAACATGGAATATGGACAGAGTTCAGTGCTCTGAGGCAAAAGCCACAGAGGCATCACTGACAGACATTACTGAATGGAATACTGTGCTGAACACAGTACAATAGGGATAGAATTAGCAATTCTGATTAATGAATTGGTGGGGCTAATTTGAGCTACTTGCCTTACCATTTTGCCTGCTTTACAAAATTTTCCCTTTCTGACTTCTCCATCTTATCTTTGCTTCCTGACTTTCTCACTCAGTCTCATCCCTGCTTCTATTTGTGTGTATCAATAAGTACCCATAAAGCCTGGGGGTCAGGATCATCTTATGAAACCTATATAGAAGATTGTGAGGCAGTCTCCCTTAGGTCCTTTGGTGCAGTCCATGAGGCCTCCAAGTAGTCATTGTCTCCATCACAAGACCTATGCAAGAAAATCAAGTGAAACAACATCCACATCATAGAGTTCATGAAGGAGAAGTGAACAAAGAAGGGATAGAGAACTTGTTTAAAGAAATCATAGCAAAATATTTCCTTAAATTGATGAAGTAAAATGTCACACAAGTTCAAGAAACGCAGAGAGTTCTATTAAGATGAAACCAATGAAGCCCACAAAAAGACACATTATATTAAAATGCTAAATTTAATAAACAAAGAAAGAATACTAAAAGCAGCTAAATAATAGAGATTAATTACCTACAGAGAAGCCCCCATAAGGATGACATCTGACTTCTCAAAAGAAACACTGCAGGCTAGAAGAAATTGACAAACAATATTCAAAGTGATGAAAAACAAGAACCTACAACCAAGACTACTTTATCCAACAAACCTATAATTTAAAATAGGAGAAAAAAAAGACTCAAAGAGTTCATTATCACCAAACTGGTACCATAAGAAATGTTAAAGGTCCACTATAGAAAGAGAAAGAAAATAATAAAGAGAAAGAGAATTATGTTTAAAAAATAAAATGGCAACAAATAAGTACATATCAATGATAATCTTAAAAATAAATGGTTTAAATGCTCCAATTGAATGACATAGGGTAGCTGAATGAATAAGAAAATATGACCCATACATGTTGTCCACAAGATGCCCTACTCAGAACAAAAGATACACCTAAACTGAAAGTGAAATGATGGAAAAATTCTCCCATGCAAATTGAACTAGAAATAAGCTGGGGTAGCAATACTTATACCTGACAAAATAGTCTTTAAAACAGAGGCTATATATAGTAAGAGACAAAGAAAGTCACTACATAATGATAAAAGGAGCAATCAAACAACAGGATATAACCATTGTAAATATGTATGCACACAATATAGGAGCAACTAAATATATAAAGCAGATTTTGATAGACAAAAAGAGAGATCAATAGCAATACAGTAATAGTAGGAAATTTTAATACCTCATTAACTTCAATAGATTGATCCTCCAGAAAGAAAATCAACAAAGAAACAGCAACCTAAAATGAAAGACTAGATCAATGGCATTTAATTGATATCTTTAGAATATTTCACCCCAAAATAGAAGAATATACATTATTTTCAAGTGCTCATGGTACATTTTCTAAGAAAGACCACATCAGGATAAAAAACAGGTATCAATACATTTACTAAGATTGAAATTATATCAAGCATCTTGTCTGACCACAATGGTATGAAACTAGAAATCAACTACAATAGAAAAATGGAAAAATATTTAAACACTTGGGACTGAATATTGTGTTATTGAATAATAAATGATTAACAAGTAGGTAAAGGAAGATATCATAATTTGTCTTGAAACAAATGAAAATGAACATACAACAACCCCAAAATCAATGGGACACAGCAAAAGCAGTCCTTAGAGGGATGTTCATAGCATCACAGGCATATCTTAAGAAACAAGAAACAACTCAATAAATTATCTAATCCTGCACCTAAAATAACTAGAAAAAGAAAAATAACAAAGGCCCTGAGGAAGTAGAAAGAAAATGAAAACATGAGAGGATAAATAAATGACATAGAGGACAAAAAAATATACAAAAGATCAATGAAACCAAGAGCTGATTCTTTGAAAAGGTAAGCAAAATTGACAAATCTTTAACCAGACTCATAAAAAAGAGAGGACTCAAATAAATAAAATTAGATATAAAAGAGAAAAAGTAGCAAATGGCATTAAAGAAATGCAAAGAAATGTAAAAAATAATATGAAGTACTATATGCCAATACACTAGACAACCTGAACAAAATGGATAAATTCCTAGAAGCAATCTTCCAAACTTGACTCTGAAAGAATCAGAAAAGCTGAGTGGACCAATTACAATAAAAAAAAATTATCAAAAAACTCCCAGCAAACAAAATCCTAGACTGGATGTCTTCACAGGTGCAATTTTTAAACATTAAAAACAAAACAAAACAAAAAAAAACTAACAACTACTATTCCCAAGCTATTCCAAATATTCAAAAGAAGAAAAGTTTCCCAAGCTCATTTTATGAGTTATATCTCTGATGAACATAGATGCTAAAATTTTCAACAAAATATTAGCAAACTGGATCCAGCAATACATTAAAAAAATCTTACACCATGATCAAGTAGGATTTATTATGGGGATGCAAGGCTGATACAATATTTACAAATCAATTCACTTAATTCATCACATAAAGAAAATGAAAGATAAACATCACATGATCATATCAGTAAATGCAAAAAAAAAAGCATTTGCTAAACTCCAGCACCAATTTATGGTTAAAAAATCTTTGCAAAGTGGGAATAAAGGAAACATACCTCAACATAATAATGGCCATATATGACAAACCAACAGCCAACATCATACTCAATGGAAGAAAAAACACTAAAAACAATCCTTTAAAAATTTGGAACAAGCCTGATCAGGTGGTGGCGTGGTGGATAGAGCATCAGACTGGGGTGCAGAGGACCCAGGTTCAAGACCCCAAGGTCAACAGCTTGAGTGTGGGCTCATCTGGTTTGAGCAAAGCTCACTAGCTTCGACCCAAGATCTCTGGCTAGAGCAAGGGCTTACTCGGTCTGCTGTAGCCCCACAGTCAAGGCACATATGAGAAAGCAATCAATGAACAATTAAGGTGCGCAACAAAAAACTAATGATTGATGCTTCTCATCTCTCTTTGTTCCTGTCTGTCTGTCCCTATCTATCCCTCTCTCATTTCGTCTCTGTAAAAAAAAAAAAATTGGAACAAGACAAGGGTGTTGCCCTTCACCAATCTTATTCAATATAGCACTAGAAGTCTTAGCCACAGCAACCATACAAGAAGAAGAAAGAAAAGGCTTTGAAATTGGAAAACAAGTAAAACTGTCGTTATTTGCTGATTACATGATTCTGTGCATAAAAACCTTAATGTTTCCATCAAAAATTTACTAGACCTCATAGATGAATTCAGCAAATTGGCTGGATATAAAAATAGTATTCTGAAATCAGGCCCTGGCTGGTTGACTCAGTGGATTAAGCATTGACCTGGAGTGTGGACTTCCCAGATTTGATCCTCAGTCAAGGCACATATGAGAAGCCACCATCTGCTATCTCCCCCTCTTTCTCCTTTGCCCAGTGGCTCGATTGGTTCAAGTGTCAGCCCTAGGCACTGAGGATAGCTCAGCTGGTCTGAGCATTGGCTTAAGGTGCTGAGCATAGCTAGATTGATTCAAGCAATGGTCCCAGACAGGATTTTCTGGGTGGACCATAGTGAGGGTGCATGCAGGACTCTGTCTTTTTATCTCTTCATTCATTTAAAAAAAACCCAACAACAATGTAATCATTGCCATTTTTATACATCAATAATGAACTGTCAGAAAGGTTAATGAAGGAAAATATACCATTTATTATTCCAACGATGAAAAAATAAAATACCTATGAATAAATTTAACCAATGAAGTAAAATTGCACTTGGATAATTATAAGACATTGAAAAAAGAAATGTACAGACAAGTAGAAGCATATACTATGTTCATGGATAGAAAAAATTAACATCATTAAAATGCCCATACTACCCAAAGCAATTTATAGAATCAGTACAATTAATATAAAATATATCAATGGCATATTTCACAAATCTAGAACAAATATTCTAATAATTTACATAGAAAAAAATGAAGAACAAAATAGAAGATATCATACTTCTTGATATCAAGCTATACAGTAAGACCACTGTAATCAAAACAGCTTGATTCTAAATACTTATCAGCAGGAGAGATACAATAAAAGTTTTTTTTTCAGGGCAAGGTTTATCCATTGCCCTCTAAATTGCCAACCCCTGCAATTTCCTCAAATGTGGTAAATTTGACTGCATAATGTGTTGTAGTAAGGGACTGCATTCCCACTTTCCCCTGGGAAGAAAAACATCTTGGTACTGGCAAGAACAGGCATACAGCTAAATGAAACAAAACAGAGAACAAATAAATAAACCCATGCCTTTATGGTCAATTAATATTTGAGAGAGAAGCTAAGAGTATACAATGGAGTAAAGATGATTTCTTTATTAAGTGGTGTTAGAAAAATTGGTCAGGTACTTGCAAAAAAGAAAATGAAACTAGACCACCAACTTAACAACATTCACAAAATTAAACTGAAAATGGATAAAAGACTTAAATATAAGTCACAAAATCATAGAACTCCCACAAGAAAACATAAGTAGTAGACTCTCAGATATTTCTTGTAGCAATACTTTTGCCAATATATCTCCAGGGGCAAGTAAAATAAATGGCAAAATAAACAAATTGGATTGTATCAAACTAAAAAGATTTGCACAGGAAAAGACAACATTAACAACATAAAAAGACAACCCACTCAATGTGAGAACATATTCACCAATATGTCTAATAAGGGGCTGATAACCGAAATTTACAAAGGACTTCTAAAACTCAACACTGGGATGATACCCAATCTAATTTAAAAATGTGCAAAGGACATGAATAGACACTTCTCCAACGAGGACATACAAAGAGTCGATAGACGTATGAGAAAATGTTTAAGTCACTAATCATTAGAGAAATTGAAATTAAAACCATAATGAGACATAACTTCACATCTGCAAGAATGGCTCTCATTAACAAATCAACAAATGAGTGCTGGGAAGGATGTGTAGAAAAGGGACTCTTTCTGCCCTGTTGGTGAAAAGGCAGACTAGTGCAGCCACTGTGAAAAACAGAATGGTGTGTCCTCAAATAATGAAAATGGGAACTGACTTATGACTCAGCTATCCCATTTCTTGGAATATATCCTAAGAATTTCAAAACACTAATTCAAAAGAAGATACACACCCCCATGTCTATTGCAGCATTTTTTGCAATAGCCAAGATCTGGAAACAGCCCATGTGCCCATCACTTGACAAGTGGATAAAAAAATGTGATACATTTATACAATGGAATAGTACACAGTTGTAATAAACAAGGAAATCTTAACTTTTGCAACAGCATGAATGGACCTGGAGATTATTATGCTAAGTGAAAAATAAGGTAGAGAAAGACAAATATTATATATCACTTTTTTTGTGGAATGTGAGGAACACAAAAAACTAAGGAACAAAATCAAAACATAGGCAGTGTCACAAGAAATAGATGGACAGCTGTCAGAGGTATGGGGGAAAGGGAAACTGGATCAAAGAAGCTGAAGGGATTAGCCAAATTATATATATCACATGTAAATACAGATAGCAGGGTGGCTTGTCCCAGAGGGAAAGGGTAGCTGGAGGGAGGGGGAGGGAAGGTAAAGAGGGTAAAATGGAGTTGGAGAGAGTCTGTTTGGGGCATGGGGGAGCATGATGAGGTGTGTAGAGGTTGCTATATTGTGAGGGACACTTGAAATCATGTTAACACTATAAATTAAACATAAAAAAATAGATTAAACTATTCATTTGTTAAAAAACACTTAAGTTGTTAGTTCACTTTGTTTATTAGATGGCACATATGAGTGAAAGCAAAAGAGAGACAGCCCCATAGATAAAAAGGCAGCTGACAATTGTGATGGAGTGGGAGCTGAAGTCTAGGTAATAGAGTGGAGGTATTGAGCAAAATAAAAAAACAAATAGAAAAAAGAAATGGACTGGCACAACAGTGTGGTGACTGCCTCAGGGGAGAGGAGGTATGGAGAGTGGGAGGAGGATAGGGATAAATAGTAATGGAAGGTGACTTGAGATGGTGTGGTGAGCACACAATATAGTTTACAGATGATGTGTTGTGGAATGGTTCTCCTGAAACCTGTATAATTTTTTTTGAACCAATGTCACCCAATAAATTCAATAAAAGGAAAATAAATAGATAAAATATTTTTTCTCCTTTTAAAAAATATCATCAAACTTTTATAACTTCCAATTCAATCAGTGCTTCATATCAGAATCCCATTTTGATTAATTCCAGCAAAAAAATATTGACATTGTAGTTGATCCATACAACTATATTTTGGAAAAATTTATGGTTTCATTGACTCTTTCTGAGGTTTTGGCATTTCTGCCAAAGACCCCAGTGTGGTTACTAGTGCTACCTGGCTAATGATTATTAGGTAAATATTCACGAAGGAATATTTCAATTCTGTCAGTCTGTGATTCTTAAAGTACAACAATGATCGTGTACCTCTCTGTTGATTATTCTATAAGGGCTCCCCATTGCCTCCTAAATTAACTATAAACTATTTACACTGGAATTTAAAGGTTGCCAGGTCCCAGGCCTAACATAATGTTGTTGTTGTTTTTTTTTAATTGTGAGCCGGCAGCTGTTCTTGCATGAGCAACAAACAATTAACCACAAGCACCCATGCGGAGGTTACTATTCTAAACACAAATAAAACTGATAACAAATTTAATCTGACACGTATTTAATGATATAGCTAATGGTTGTTGTGTTGGTAGTATTAGTCATAAATGGTAGGCAGTTCGCATTAATATGTAATTAGTATTACTTTTCCACACTGAAACCAATTTTTCCAGTTTCCTTTCATATTACTAGTTTTTCAGCATCCCTAATCAGCATCCAGGCTGACAATTTTCATTGATACAATGTACCATTTAATCATCAGCATCGCTTACATACACACACTCTTCCATACATTATGAGACAAAAGGTCTTGGCTCTTCCACTCCAGCAGCTGAGATTTTGCCATTCCCCTACCCCTCACTGCCTCTTGCAGCCTAGAAGTCAAGTCCTTATGACTGAGTTATGTGCTTTGTCTTCTTCTTCCTGACCAGTCTTTAACCCTAAGCCATGGGCTCTTGTACTCATCCTTACAATAAAGGTGCTCTGAGGGGCTCATCTTTATTTCTCACCAAAAGGCATGAGGCTGCAGAAATTCTGACCCTTAAAATTATATTGCTTCTGAGGGAGGAATGGGTTGTGCTGGTGGAAAGGGGAAGGTCAGTAACAGAAGGGCCTTTCAGGGTTGTCAGGGCTAGATAGAAAGCATTAGAAAGGGAGGTGGCAGTCATTGGTGGCTCAGAAATGAGAACTATAGCTACATTGGAATATAAGCATAAATAAAAATTTAAAATTCCAAACACAGGTATTAAAATAGAGGCAAATATGACAATTGTGTAATTATTTTAAACAATTTTGATGGTTTTTCAAGTCACTACTCATATTTATTTCATTATATGCAAAACCTTCTGAACTAGGAGTTAACAGAGTACGCCAAAAGGAGTATCTTGGGCCACCCCAGTCCCCTGAAAAAGCCACACACGAGTAGGGAGCGAGAGCTTATTCCAACATTGGAACTTTTCTGTGCGGGTGGGGGTCTCATTTGGATTGAGAGGCAACCTGCTTCATATCCTAGTCTGAGTGCACAGATAGTGAGTGAGAGATTCCTCCAAGCGCCCTGGGAGTGGGCGCCCGCCTGTGTTACCGGACAAAAAGGCAAAGTCAGAGGTCTTTGTGTGGGCAGAAACCTTGCCTGATTATGCTAGCAGCTTTGACTGATTGAGCCTTACCCAGAGCCCTGCATGGAGTGGGAATAGAGTGGGGATTTGCCAGCTCTTTGAGACTCT
The DNA here is from genome assembly GCF_036850765.1 of Saccopteryx bilineata. Classification (NCBI taxonomy): domain Eukaryota; kingdom Metazoa; phylum Chordata; class Mammalia; order Chiroptera; family Emballonuridae; genus Saccopteryx; species Saccopteryx bilineata. The sequence continues at coordinate 1,537,718 of NC_089502.1, forward strand.
TACACTCCAGGCAGAGGCAGCAGCAACCCCATAGCTGGATCATCAGGCTACTAATTCAGGAATGAAAGACTAGGAGAGTGGCTCCGGGAACATGGACTCTCTCACTGTTAGAGCCTACAAATGCTAATGATCCTCAACTACCAACGAGACTGAAGCCCAATATATGACATCGCCATAGAGACTTATCAACTGCAAATCTCTACCTAAGCATGCCACAGGGGCAGAACCCAGGATACAAAGTCACTGACCAGAAAGAGGGAAAGAAAAGAAAAAGCAAGAAGATAACCTCTCAAAATCAGGAATAATCCACAGACTTTATAACCTATCCCATTTTATTATATTTGTTTGTTTGTTTCTCTTATCTTCATGTCTTGATTATTTTTTTCCTCTTCCAATTTGGTTGTTTAATTCTCTGCCGGTCTTACTCTCTCCTGTCCTTGAACTACACTACCCATAAGTGTTACAGCTCCCATTATCATTTCTTTTGTTTTCCTTTCTCTCTATGAGGGTTGCATTCCAAAACCCTTAACTCTCTCTCTCTCTCCTTTTTTTTCTTTTTTCTTCTTTTAGTGGTTCCTTTTATTTTCTTCTCTTTCTCTTCTCCCTCTATATTAGTTTCTTCCTTTCTCCTTTATGTTTCCTCTCATTCAATCCTCAATAATGAACAAATGATTTTATCTGGGACTCAAACTTATGTTTGTGGTGTTTTGGGGGTTCTTTACTTTGTTTTTTAACTCACTTGCAGTGCTCCCAACCCTGGCTCTCCATTTTATCTAGTTCTTGTTCCACTAAATACAATAGTAATTTTTTAAAATTTCCCCCTTTTTCCTGTTTCCCTATTATCCCTCTCATCATATCTATTAGTTAACCAACACCTAAAAGAAAATCATTTTATTCTTGACCCAAATTTTTCCTGATTTGTTTTTTGTGGGTCCATAAACCCCGTTTTTTGCCCCTTTATTACTTCTGCCCAACTAAGGCCCTCCATTATAAATATTGTTTGTTCTATTTAGCACAGCATAATACACAGTTCAGCACAAGATTTTCTCAAGAAGGAGGGGAGAGGAGAGGAGAGGAAAAAAAGAGGGGAAGGGAAATAACTTTTTTTTAATTTTTATTTTTTTAAATTCTTTTTTATTTTTTATTTTTGTAACTTTTTATTCTTTTTTAATTCTCATTAATACTATCAACAAAACCATCCTCAAATGCCATTGAGAAAGAGGAAATCAAACATCATAAATACAAAAGAAAGAGAGGTAACATAGAGAGATGAAGAAAAATCTATGGAGAAAAAACTTAATATATTGGAAACCTTGGAGCTAAATGACAGAGAATTTAAAATAGAAATCCTAAAAATACTCAGAGATATATAAGAAAACACAAAAAGGCTACTTAGGGAACTCAGAAAACAACTCAATGAACACAAAGAATATATTACCAAGGAAATTGAAACTATAAAAATAAATCAAACAGAGATAAAAAAAAAACTCAATTCACTAGCTGAAAAACGAGGTAACAAGCTTAGCTAATAGAACAGGCCAGATAGAAGGTAGGATTAGTGAAAAAGAAGACAAGAAACTTGAGGCACAACAGAGGGAAGAAGAAAAAGATACAAAAATTTAAAAAAAATGAGAAAACCCTACAGGAATTGTCTGACTCCATCAAAAAGAATAACATAAGAATAATAGGTTTATCAGAGGGAGAAGAGAGAGAAAATGGAATGGAGAACATACTCAAACAAATAATAGATGAGAACTTCCCAAGCCTGTGGAAAGAACTAAATCCTCAAGTTCAAGAAGCAAACAGAACTCCGAGTTTTCTTAACCCCATCAAACCCACTCCAAGGCACATTATAATAAAATTGACACAAAACAATGACAAAGAAAAAATTCTCAAGGCAGCCAGGGAAAAGAATACAACATATTAAGGGAGGCTCATTAGATTATCATCAAATTTCTCAAAAGAAACTCTACAAGTTAGAAGACAGTGGACCCCAATATTTAAAGTCCTGAAAGAGAGGAACTTTCTGCAACAAATATTATACTCATCAAAGCTATCCTTCAAATACGAAGGAGAAATAAAAATATTCACAGATACAGAAAAGATGAGGGAATTTATCATCAGAAAACCCGCACTCCAGGAAATATTAAATGGGGTTCCCAAACAAATACAAACAATAGAAAAAAACAAAACCACAAGTATAAGCTCCACCAAGAACTACTGTGTTTTATTGTAAACCAAATTTAAACTGTGACAACAACAACAAAAAGGAGGGGAGAGGATGGAGATTAACAGAAGCAAAAAACGATGGAGTGCAAAAGTACTCACAAGATAGTGCACTACAATGAACAGAGTAGAAACCCTTTTTATTACTTAATGGTAACCACCATTGAAAAAACCACCACAGAAGCACATGATTTAAAAAAGATAGCAACAAAGAAAAGATGTATGGAATACAAACAAATAAAAACAAAAAATAGAAAAACGAAAGAGAAGGATCAAACAAGACACAAAACTAACAGAAAGCAATCTAGAAAATGGCAATAGGGAACTCATAAGTGTCAATAATTACACTAAATGTAAACGGATTAAACTCACCAATAAAAAGGCACAAAGTAGCAGAATGAATTAAAAAAGAAAATCCAACTGTATGTTGCCTACAAGGAAGTCCTCTAAGCAACAAGGATAAAAACAAATTCAAAGTGAAAGGCTGGAAAACAATATTCCAAGCAAATAACTTCCAAAAAAAAAAGCAGGCGTGGCAATACTCATACCTGATAATGCTGACTACAAGACAGCAAATGTACTCAGAGACAAAAATGGTAATTTCAAAATAATTAAGAGGACACTGAATGAAGAAGACATAACAATTCTTAATATGTATGCACCAAACGAAGGAGCAACAAAATATATAAGACAGCTACTTATTGACCTTAAAACAAAAACTAATAAAAACACAATCATACTTGGAAAACTCAATACACCGTTGTCGGATCTAGATCAGTCATCCAAACAGAGAATCAATAAAGATATATTGGCCTTAAACAAAACACTAGAGCACCTGGATATAATAGACATCTACAGGGCATTTCAATGCAAAGTGAAAGAGTATACATTTTTCTCCAGTGTACATGGATCATTCTCAAGAATTGACCATAGGCCCTGGCTGGTTGGCTCAGCGGTAGATCATCGGTCTGGTGTGCGGAGGACCTGGGTTCGATTTCTTGTGAGGGCACATAGGAGAAGTGCCCATTTGTTTCTCCAACCCCCCTCCTTCCTCTCTGTCTCTCTCTTTCCCTCCCTCAGCCAAGGCTCCATTGGAGCAAAGATGGCTCGGGCACTAGGGATGGCTCCTTGGCCTCTGCCCCAGGCACTGGAGTGGCTATGTTCATGGCACAACAATGCCCCGGAGGGGCAGAGAATCGCCCCCTGGTGGGCAGAGCGTGGCCTCTGGTTGGCGTGCCGGGTGGATCTCGGTCGGATGCATGCGGGAGTCTGTCTGACTATCTCTACCAGTTTCCAGCTTCAGGAAAATAAAAAGAGAAAATTGACCATATGTTTGGCCACAAAAACAAAATCAGCAAATTCAGAAAAATTGAAATTGCACCAAGCATATTTTCTGATTATAAACCCTTGAAACTAGAATTCAACTACAAAAAAGAGGAAAAAAAACCCCACAAAAATGTGAAAACTAAACAACATACTTTAAAAAATGAATGGGTCAAGAAGAAATAAGCACAGAGATCAAAAGATATATACAGAAAAATGAAAATGACAATATGACATATCAGAATCTATGGGGTGCAGCAAAAGCAGTGATAAGAGAGAAGTTCATATCACTTCAGACATATATGAACAAACAAGAGAGAGCCCAAGTGAACCACTTAACTTCACACCTTAAGGAACTGGAAAAAGAAGAACAAAGACAACCCAAAACCAGCCGAAGAAAGGAGATAATAAAAATCAGAGCAGAAATAAATGAAATAGAGAATGGAAAAACTATAGAAAAAAATTAATAGAACAAGGAGCTGGTTCCTTGAAAAGATCAAAAAATTGACAAACCCTTGGCAAGACTTACCAAGGAAAAAAGAGAAAGAACTCATATAAACAAAATCGAAAATGAAAGAGAAGAAATCACTATGGACATCAGAGATATACAAAGATTTATTGTAGAATACTATGAAAAACTTTATGACACTAAATTCAACAACCTAGAAGAAATGGATAAATTCCTAGAACAATACAATCTTCTTAGACTGAGTCAAGAAGAAGCAGAAAGCCTAAACAGAACTATTAGTAAAGAAAAAAAAGAAAAAACTATTAAAAACCTCCCCCAAAATAAAAGTCCAGGCCCAGACAGCTATACTAGCAAATTTTATCAAACATTCAAAGAAGAATTGGTTCCTATTCTACTGAAAGTCTTCCAAAAAATTGAAGAAGAAGCAATACTTCCAAACACATTTTATGAGGCCAACATAACCCTCATACCGAAACCTGGCAAGGATGGCACAAAAAAAGAAAACTACAGACCAATATCTCTAATGAATACAGATGCTAAAATACTAAACAAAATACTAGCAAATTGAATACAACTACATATTAAAAAAATGATACATCATGAACAAATGGTATTTATCCCAGAATCTCAAGGATGGTTCAACATACGTAAAACGGTTAACGTAATACACCATATCAACAAAACAAAGAACAAAAACCATATGATCTTATCCATAGATGCAGAAAAGGCTTTTGATAAAATACAACACAATTTTATGTTTAAGACTCTCAACAAAATGGGTATAGAAGGAAAATATCTCAACATGATAAAGGCCATATATGATAATCCATCAGCTAACATCATATTAAATGGCACAAAACTGAAGGCTTTCCCCTTCAATCAGGAACAAGACAGGGTTGTCCACTCTCTCCACTCTTATTTAATGTGGTACTAGAGGTTCTAGCCAGAGCAATCAGACAAGACAAAGAAATTAAAGGCATCCATATCGGAAAAGAAAAAGTAAGGTATCACTTTTTGCAGATGATATGATTCTATACATCGAAAACCCCAAGGAATCCACAAAAAGACTACCAGAAACAATAAGCCAATACAGTAAGGTCACAGGATACAAAATTAACATACAGAAGTCAATAGCGTTTCTATATTCCCACAATGAAACATTTGAGAATGAACCCAAAAGAATAATCCCCTTCATAATTGCAACAACAACAACAAAAAATAAAATCCTTAGGAATAAACATAACAAAGAATGTAAGGGACTAATATAGTGAAAACTATAAAACATTGTTAAGGGAAATCAAAAAAGATATAATGAGATGGAAGAATATTCCTTGTTCTTGGTTAGGAAGAATAAATATAATCAAGATGTTCATATTACCCAAAGCAATATACAAATTTATGCAATTCCCATCAAAATTCCAATGACCTTTTTTCAAGAAATAGAGCAAAAAATCTTCAGATTTATATGGAACTATAAAAGACCCCAAATAGCCAAAGCAATCCTAAAGAAAAAGAAGAAATCTGGGGGCATTACAATACCTGACTTCAAACTATATTTTAGAGCCACGACAATCAAAACAGCATGGTATTGGCAGAGAAGTAGACACTCAGACCAATGGAACAGAATAGAAAGTCCAGAAATAAAACCACATATATATAGTCAAATAATTTTTGATAAAGGGGTGAAGAGCACACAATGGAGAAAAGAAAGCCTCTTCAATAAATGGTGCTGGGAAAACTGGAAAGCCACATGCAAAAGAATGATACTGGACTACAGTTTGTCCCCCTGTACTAAAATTAACTCAAAATGGATCAAAGATCTAAACATAAGACCTGAAACAATAAAGTACATAGAAAATTACATAGGTCTTTAACTCATGGACCTGGGTTTTAAGGAGCATTTTATGAATTTGACTCCAAAGGCAAGAGAAGTGAAGGCAAAAATTAATGAATGGGACTACATCAGACTAAGAAGTTTTTGCTCAGCAAGAGAAACTAATAACAAAATAAACAGACAGCCAACTAAATAGGAAATGATATTTTCAAACTACAGCTCAGATAAGGGCCTAATATCCAAAATATACAAAGAACTCATAAAACTCAACAACAAAAAAACAAACAATCCAATAAAAAAATGGGAAGAGGATATGAACAGACACTTCTCCCAGGAAGAAATACAAATGGCCAACAGATATATGAAAAGATGCTCATCTTCTTTAGTTATTAGAGAAATGCAAATCAAAACTGCAATGAGATACCACCTCACACCTGTTAGATTAGCTATTATTAACAGGACAGGTTATAGCTAATGTTGGAGAGGCTGTGGAGAAAAAGGAAACCTCGTACACTGTTGGTGGGAATGTAAAGTAGTACAACCATTATGGAAGAAAGTATGGTGGTTCCTCTAAAAACTGAAAATAGAACTACCTTATGACCCAGCAATCCCTCCACTGGGTATATACCCCCAAAACTCAGAAACATTGATATGTACAGACACATGCAGCCCCATGTTTATTACAGCATTGTTCACAGTGGCCAGGACATGGAAACAACCAAAAAGCCCGTCAATAGATGACTGGATAAAGAAGATGTGGCACATATACACTATGGAATACTACTCAGCCATAAGAAATGATGACATCGAATCATTTACAGCAAAATGGTGGGATCTTGATAACATTATAGGAAGTGAAATAAGTAAATCAGAAAAAAAACAGGAACTGCATTATTCCATACGTAGGTAGGGCATAAAAGGGAGACTAAGAGACATTGATAAGAGTGTGGTGGTTACAGGTGGGAGGGGGGAGAAGAAAAGGGGGACTGGGAGGGGCACAAAGAAAACTACAATATGTAGATGGTGACAGAGGACAATCTGACTTTGGGAGATGGGTAGGCAACATAATTGAATGACAAGATAACCTGGACATGTTATCTTTGAATATATGTATCCTGATTTATTGATGTCATCCCATTAAAAAAATAAAATTATTAAAAATTAAAAACAAAAACTACAAAGCATTGTTAACGGAAATCAAAAAAGATACAATGAGATGGAAGAATATTCTTTGTTCTTGTTTAGGAAGAATAAATATAATCAAGATGGCCATATTACCCAAAGCAATATACAAATTTAGTGCAATTCCCATCAAAATTCCAATGACATTTTTTAAAGAAATAGAGCAAAGAATCATCAGATTTATATGGAACTATAAAAAAACCTCGAATAGCCAAAGCAATCCTAAAGAAAAAGAATGAAGCTGGGGGCATCACAATACCTGACTTCAAACTATATTATAGGGCCATGACAATCAAAACAGCATGGTATTGGCAGAAAAAGTAGACACTCAGACCAATGGAACAGAATAGAAAGCCGAGAAATAAAACCACATATATATGTTCAAATATTTTTTGATAAAGGTGTCAACAACACACAATGGAAAATAAAAAGCCTCTTCAACAAATGGTGTTGGGAAAACTGGAAAGCCACATGCAAAAGAATGAAACTGGTCTACAGTTTTTCCTCTTGCACTAAAATTAATTCAAAATGGATCAAAGATCTAAATATAAGACCTGAAACAATAAAGTACATAGAAAATTACATAGGTGCTTAACTCATGGACCTGGGTTTTAAAGAGCATTTTATGAATTTGACTCCAATGGCAAGAGAAGTGAAGGCAAAAATTTATGAATGGGACCACTTCAGACTAAGAAGTTTTTGCACAGCAAGAGAAACTGACAACAGAACAAACAGACAGCCAACTAAATGGGAGATGACATTTTCAAACAACAGCTCAGATAAGGGTCTAATATTCAAAATATACAAAGAACTCATAAAACTCAACAACAAACTAACAAACAAACAATCCAATGAAAAAATGGGAAGAGCACATGACACACACTTCTCCCAGGAAGAAGTACAAATGGCCAACAGATATATGAAAAAATGCTCATCTTCACTAGCTATTATAAAAATGCAAATCAAAACTACTATGAGATACCACCTCACACCTGTTAGATTAGCTATTATCAAAAAGACAGGTAATAACAAGTGTTGGAGAGGTTATGGAGAAAAAGATACCCTCATCCACTGTTGGTGGAAATGTAAAGGAGTCCAACCATTATGGAAGAAAGTATGGTGATACCTCAAAAAACTAAAAATAAAACTACCATATAACCTAGCAATCCCTCTACTGTGTATATACCCCCCCCAAACTAAAAAACATTGGTATGTAAATACACATACAGCCCCATGTTCATTGCAACATTGTTCACAGTGGCCAAGATATGGAAACAACCGAAAAACCTTTTAACAGATGACTGGATAAAGAAGATGTGGTACATATGTACTATGGAGTACTATTCAGCTATAAGAAATGATGACATCGGATCATTTACAACAACATGGATGGACCTTGATAACATTATACTGAGTGAAATAAGTAAATTAGAACAAACTAAGAGCTATATGACTCCATACATAAGTGGGACATAAAAATGAGACTCAGGGACATGGACAAGTGTGTGAAGATTATGGGGGGAGGAGAGGGAATGGGTGGAGTCTGGGGAAGGCACAAGGAAAACCAAATAAATGGTGACAGATGACAATTTTACTTTGGGTGATGGGTATGCAACATAATTAAATGTCAAAATAACCTGGAGATGTTTTCTCTGAACATATGTACCCTCATTTATTAATGTCACCCCATTAAAATTAATAATAATAAAAACAATAAAAAAAACTTTGAGGTTTCTTAGGGTAATGTTCTTTGTCTTAAGCCTTGCATACCTATGACCTCTGCATAAGTGGGCCAGCAAATAAAGCAATGTTGCTTAGCAATAACAAAAGCATCAGCTTTTATATTTAAGAGTCTTTTGTATTATTAAGTTTATTTCAGGGCATTAGAAAATGCATATTCCCCATTTTCTCAGGGCCCCCTTTGCAGGATGTGGCCTGACAAGCAGCCAACTGCCTGAAGCAGCTTGAGATAAATTCTTGAAATGATTTATCAAGGCCTTGCTTAATTTTGCTTAATTCCTTTGTTTCAAAGACCTGAGCACATCTTTACACACAAACAAAAAAAATTACTGCACAAGATCACAAGTATAATACATAACTTTGATTAATTTTAATACCTGAATTAGTAATTGATTTTTAACTTCAAATACACCTTACAGTGCACCAACCAAATTAGCAATTCTTAAGGATCCACATTTCATTCAATTTAAATTTAAATGAGTGCTCCTTACAAGTTCTAATTTTAGGACAAAATGTAGGGATGAAACTATTTTTTCAATTTAAGAGCCAGCATTTCCAAATTTTGCATGCAGGAATTTAATTCAGGACTTAAAAAATCACAGACAACATTAATAAAAAACTAAAAAGAAACTAGTATTAGGCAAACCAGACAAACCACAGAGAAACCTGGGATTTCAGAACTCAATCAGACTAGAAAATGTCTGCCTAATCTCAGTTGGCAATTTTTGACGGAGAGATTAACGATGGCTGGGACTAAGCAAAATCTCCCCGAGAAAAAAAAATAACTCAGTAGACACTGGGAGATTTTGATATCAGATCTATCCAGAGTCCCCCATCTAAATTTCCAGGCATAGAAGAAATAAACAAAATGATAGTTCAGAGAATTGAAGCTAAAACATTAAAGAAAATCAGATCATAGCAGGAAAAGTTGTAACTTTCCTAATACCCGAGTCTCCTATCCATTCTCAAATTCTATAGCTGCTGCAACTGGCAGTTCAGGTTGACCATGCTGAGATCTCCCCTCCACCCCAATTCCAGCTGAGTGACAAACTAAGTTGCCCGAAAATAAGGTGTAACCATAATGGTATCTGACAATACTGACTTCAAGAAAACAAAGATAACAAGACACAAAGCTAGACATTTCATAATAATAAAGGGGGACATTGTATCAAGAATATATAACACTTTTTTTTTTTTCATTTTTCTGAAGCTGGAAACAGTGAGAGACAGTCAGACAGACTCCCGCATGCGCCCGACTGGGATCCACCCGGCACGCCCACCAGGGGCGATGCTCTGCCCACCAGGGGGCAATGCTCTGCCCATCCTGGGCATCGCCATGTTGCGACCAGAGCCACTCTAGCGCCTGAGGCAGAGGCCACAGAGCCATCCCCAGCGCCCGGGCCATCTTTGCTCCAATGGAGCCTCGGCTGCGGAAGGGGAAGAGAAAGACAGAGAGGAAAGCACGGTGGAGGGGTGGAGAAGCAAATGGGCGCCTCTCCTGTGTGCCCTGGCCGGGAATCGAACCCGGGTCCTCCGCACGCTAGGCCGACGTATATAACACTTCTTAAAAAGTCAGAGAGCACCACAAAATATAAGGCATTTACTAACTGCTCTAAAAATAGAAACACAAAAACAAAATCATATTTGGAGATCTCAATACACCATTAATAGATTTATATAGATCTGCCTGACCTGTGGTGGCTCAGTGGATAAAGCGTCAACCTGGAAACACTGAGGTTGCTGGTTCAAAACCCTGGCTTGCCTAGTCAAGGCACATATGGGAGTTGATGCTTCCTGCTCCTCCCCCTTCTCTCTCTCTCTTTGTCTCTCTCTATCTCTATCTCCCCCCTCCTCTCTAAAATGAATAAATAAAAAAAAATTTAAAAAATAGATCATCCAAACAGAAAATTAATAAATAAATATTGGTCTTATATGACACACTCAACCAAATTCGCTTAATAGGTATTTATATGACATTTCATCACAGAATATCAGATTATGCAATACTTTCTAGCACACATAAAACATTTGCAAAAAATGGCAATATGTTGGGTCAAAAAACTAACCTCAACAAATTCAGGAAGATAGAAATTATTATACCAAACATACTTTCTGACCATAAAACTTCAGAACTAGAATTAAAAAGTAAAAGAAAAGTAGCCTGACCAGGTGGTAGCCCAGTGGATGGAGTGTTGGACTGGGATGCGGAGGACCCAGGTTCGAGACCCCAAGGTTGCCAGCTTGAGTGCGGGCTCATCTGGTTTGAGCAAAAGCTCTCCAGCTTGGAACCAGGGTTTCTGGCTGGCTTCAGGGGACACTCGGTCTGCTGAAGGCCCACAGTCAAGGCACATATGAGAAAACAATCAATGAACAACTAAGGTGTCACAATGAAAAACTAACGATTGATGCTTCTCATCTCTCTCCATTCCTGTATGTATATCTCTCTCTGACTTTCTCTCTGTCTCTGTAAAAAAAAGAAGAATAAAAGAAAATTAATAAAACCCACAAAATATGGAAATTGAACAACATACTTCTAAAAAATTACTATTTGAAAGAAAAAATAAAAGCAGAGGTCAAGAGATATATACAAAGGAGAGTGACAGCACAACATAGCAAAATTTCTGAGATGCAGTGAAAGCAGTGATAAGAAAAAAGTTTTTGTCATTACAGGCTTACATCAAGAAACAAGAGGCATCCCAAGTAAACAATCTCACATCACATGTTAAAGAACTAGAAAAAAGAGAAACCAAGGGAAGGGAAGGTCAGCAGAAGAAAGGAAATAGTAAAAATTAAAGCACAATTAATTACAAAAGGAATCAAAAAATTACAGAAAAAATAAATACAAAAAAGAGCAGTTCTTTGAAAAGAACATTAAAATTGACAAAGCCCTGGCTGGACTTACTAAGGAAAAATGAGAAAAGACTCATATAAACAAAATCCAAAATGAAAGAAGGAAAATTACCACAGACATCATATGTATACAAAAGATCATTATAGGCCCTGGCCGGTTGGCTCAGTGGTAGAGCGTCGGCCTGGCGTGCAGAGGTCCCGGGTTTGATTCCCAGCCAGGGCACACAGGAGAAGCACCCATCTGCTTCTCCACCCTCCTCCTCTCCTTCCTCTCTGTCTCTCTCTTCCCCTCCTGCAGCAGAGGCTCCATTGGAGCAAAGATGGCCCCGGGCGCTGGGGATGGCTCCTTGGCCACTGCCCCAGGTGCTAGAGTGGCTCTGGTCACAACACAGCGATGCCCTGGAGGAGCAGAGCATTGCCCCCTGGTGGGCAGAGCATCGCCCCCTGGTGGGCGTGCTGGGTGGATCTCAGTCGGTCGCATGCGGGAGTCTGTCTGACTGTCTCTCCCTGTTTCCAGCTTCAGAAAAATACAAAAAAAAAGATCATTATATGCCACCAAATTTCACAACCTAAAGAAAATTATATGATCATGTTAATTGATTAAGATAAAAGCATTTGAAAAATTATCAACTATTTATTTTATTTTTATATATGTCATTGTACTTTACTTCTGTAACAATGTTATTATTTTCAGTGCATATCTCAAGAAATGTTAGCTGCATTAACAGCTAGTCTTATGCCTAGCTAAGTTCACATGGCTAATAAATAGCAAATATAAAATTCAAATCTAAGACTTTTGATTACAGAGCCAAGTTTATTAAAAGATACCCCAGAAGAGCAGGTGCCACAGTATTCTACCAAGATTACCTACTGAATAGCAGAATTTGGAGAGCAAGAAGCAAGAAAGTCAAAATTTTCTCAAACACTATAAAGACACCAATGAAATCAGGATTGAACCAAACATACAGACTTCTAAGCTTCCTGTGATTTATACCTAAGGTCATTTCATCTGAGGTACAATAAAGTCATAGGAAGAAGGCTAAAACTTTACTGGTGACTATTTCTATTTCTCCCTCCTTCCCATAGACCAGACTCCAGCCCCACCCCAATGTACACATAAATTCTGTCATTCTTTACAAGGAATAAAATAAAATAAGTAATCACTCTTTATGCATTACTATCAGTTATAATGTACTCTGGACTGGATGTTAGAATAGCAATTAGTTGTGAGACTAGTTCAATCAGTTTGCAAACAGAAAAGGAGTAAAAAAAGAAAAATAATTTATAAAACAAAACAAAACCTCTCAACAAAGAAAAAGTACTTTTAAAAAACCTATGGGTAACAAGATTCATAATGCTGAAAAGCTACATGTTTTTTTCCTAAAATACAAATCAAAAGAATCATAGCAGTTTTCACTACTCTTATTCAACATATTAATAAAAGTTCTTGCTCTACAGCAATCAAGGAAAATAATTTTAAAAGCATATAGATTAGAAAAAAAGAAAGCCATCCCTATTTGCAGATAAAATGACTGTATATGCAGAATATCCAAAGGCATTGACATAAGAACACCTAGAATTTATAAATTAATTCATCAAAGAGAGAGTGTATAGTGAAGAATAAATGGTGATGAACAGAGCCTTGATTTGGGGGCACTGAACATACAATACAGTGTACAGTGATGTGCTGTAGAATTGTGCACCAGAAACCTCTGTAATTTAACCAGAGTCACCTCAATAGATTCAATAAAATTAAAAAAAAATCATCAATGCCACAGGATACAAAATACACATAAATATCAATTGGATTTTTTATGCTAAGAATGAACATCTAGAAACCAAAATGGAAAACAATATGATTACAGTCACTTTAAGAAAAATAAAATAGGTACCAATTTACCAAAATATATACATGAAGCTCTGGCTGGTTGGCTCAGTGGTAAAGCATCAGCCTGGCATGCAGGAGTCCCAGGTTCGATTCCCAGCCAGGGCACACAGGAGAAGTGCCCATCTGCTTCTTCACCCTTCCCCCTCTTCCTCCTCTCTGTCTCTCTCTTCCCCTCCCACAGCCAAGGCTCCATTAGAGCAAAGTTGGCCTGGGCACTGAGGATGGCTCTGTAGCCTCTGCCTCAGGTGCTAGAATGGCTCTGGTTGCAACAGAGTGATGCCCCAGATGGGCAAAGCATCGCCCCCTGGTGGGCATGCTGGGTGGATCCTGGTCAGGTGCATGTGGGAGTCTGTCTGACTGCCTCCCCATTTCCAACTTCAGAAAAATACATATATATATATATATATATATATATATATATATATATATATATGAGTTGTATGCTTAGAACTACAAAATATTGATGAAAGAAACAAACAACAATAATAAATGGAGAGAAATACTGTGTTTGTGGATTGGAGGATTCACTACAGTAAAGATGTCAATTCTCCTCTAACTGATCTGTATGGGTTTAACACAATTTCTATCAAAATGTCAGCAAAAATTTTGATAGACATAGACATACTTATTCTATAATTTATATGGAAAGGCATAAGCCTTAGAGTAGTTAAACAATCTTGAATAAAAAGAAAAAGAAAGTTGAAAGAATCACTCCACCTGAATTAAGGAGTCTGTATACCTATAGTTTTCAAGACAATGCTGTACTTGGTGGGGTGAACATAAAATATGGTGTACACAGATCTGTTGTAGAATTGAACAGTTGAAATATATATAATTTTTTGAAATATATATAATTTTATTAATCAGTGTCACCCCAATAAATTCAATTAAAAAGAAGACAGTGTGGTATTGGCTAAAGTATACAGATGTAAATCAATGGAACAGAGTAGAAAACTCAAAAAGAGATTCATAACAATGTATCCAACTGATGTTTTACAAAGCGGCAAAAACAGTTCAATGAGGGTAATATATAGTTTTTCAACAAGTGATACTGGAGCAATTGTACATCCATAGACAAAAAAATAATCCTTGACCTTATAAGTCTCACACTTTATACAAAGATGAACACAAAATGGGTCACAGATTTAAAAGGGAAATATATGGCTTTGAAGAAAAAGATACAGGGGGAAATCTTTGGGACCAGATATATTTATACCTGACACCAGAAGCACAAACCATAAAAGAAAAAAAATTAGACCTCATCAAAATTAAAATACTTTGCTCTGACAATGTTAAGAGCTAGTTCAAAACATCACTCCTTTATTTAAAAAAGTAAAGAGTGACGTCAGAGAAATAGCACCATGAGGAGTGTTCCAAATATCACCCCCTGAAATTTCAACATATTCAACAACTAGAGAAAGAAAAACAATCTCAGGAGCATCTGAAATACACATACATCAAAGGTACAATTGGGCCAATGAGTGGCCAAATATATAATCCACTCTGAAGGAAATAAGACAGAGAACGGAGTATTCCACTTTCCTCATTGATCTTAGGAAGGACCACTTTTGCTTGGAACTGAGAGGAAAGGAGGGTTTAGGAGTAAGGGAAGAAGCTGGGCTAGGGCAGATGATCAAGCCAAGGAGAGAGTGCACTGGCGGCTCAGCCTGAGATCATAGACATGGAGCTAGCATGAGTGGCAGGCTCTGGTGGAGGTGACTGTAGAGGGATGCCTTTGGAGGCTGACACCAGAGTGGCTTTGGGCTTTGTTCACTCCCTGTTTGTGATTGTCGGCAGTGTGCAAATGGCTCTACCTGGTGCCTCTGGCGTAGATGTGCGTGTTTGTGGGTGAAGGGGCTAGTTCGAAGACTATCAGCAGTGGACTTTGATATGGACTGTAGCCAGAGTTTCTGTGTGGTTCTGGCTCCTTTACCAACAGCACAGAAAGTGCATAAGGGCCAGGATCCCTAGGCCTGGACCTGTCCAGTCAGGGCACCTCTGCCAACTGATACAGGTTACGAAGCACACTCTTGCAGAGCAGATCTCAAAGACCACTGCAAAAGTTGTGGGGGCTGGGCTGCAGGCTTCCAAACAGGGGAGAAAAGCCTGTGGAGAGTAGACTTACAGAGCACTGAGGCATACTAGACATGCCTGGGGGCCCTTTGAAAGGCACCTGAACAGCAATTGGCTCCCAGCCCTGCCTGCTTATGCTGGTGGCTCTGGTTAACAAAGCCTTACCCAGAACTGTGCTTGGAGCAAATATGGAGGAGAAACTTGCCAACTCTTAAAGCCTCTTGCTCTGGAAGCAGTGTCTGGGGCAATTTTACAGCTGGGTGCCCAAGTGGCTGGCTCAGGAAGGAGAGATGTGGGGAGAGGCACCAGGAAAACTGATTCTCCAATTGTTGGAGCCTGCAAACCCTAACATGTCCACCTACCAATGGGACTGAGGCTTAGCTTACATCATTGCCATTTTGAAACACCAATTGCAAATCTCAAGAGTGCCACAGGGGAAAAACTTGTGGTACAGCACCACGTGCAAAAAAGAAAAAAAAAGAAGAAAAAATCTCTCAAAACAAGAAAAAATTACATTTTTTATAACTTTTTCCATTTTTTCTTTTTCATCTTTTTTCTTCCACTTTAGTCATTTTATCCTCTTTTCATCTTATTCTTTCCTTTTCATTTTGAACTTTATTACCTATAGGTGTTACATTTTCCATTCTTCTTTTTTCTTTTTATGAAAGTTACATTCCAAAAACCTTAACTTTTTTTCTTTTTTCTTCTTTTCTCTTTCACTTTTTCTCTCATTCTATCATCATTTACAGAAAAATTATTTTATTCTGGATTCATATTTTTGTGGCATTTTATGTGTTTTTTACTTAGTTTTTTATCTCATTGTCATTTTCCAAAGCTCTGACTGTCCATTCTTTGTAGTTTTTTTCCACTTAGCACAATATAATTTTCATTTCTAAACTGTATTTTTTCTAATTTTTTAAATTATATTTTATTAGTATTATTAACAATACCACTCTCAAATGCCATTAAGGAAAAAGAAATCAAATATCATGGATACAAAACACAGAGATGTAGCTCAGATAGATGAGAAAATAATCTATAGAAAAACTTTCAATTGTGTGGACAACTTGGAGTTAAATGAGAGAATTAAAAATTGAAGACCTAATTATACTCAGGGAAATATAAGAAAGCAGGGAATGGAATTTAAAGAGCTCAAAAATCAATTCAATGAACAAAAGGAATACATCACCAAGGAAATTGAAACTATTAAAATGAATCAAACAGAGATGAAAACTAAATTAATGACTAAAAAATGAGGTAACAAGCTTAGCTAATAGAAAAGGCCATATAGAGGAGAGAATTAGTGACATAAAAGAAGGGCAACTAGAGACACTACAGAGAGAAGAGGAGAGAGACTTACAAATTTTTTTAAAAAATGAGAAAGCCCTACAGAAATTGTCTGACTCCATCAGAAAGAGCAACATTAGAATAATGGGCATATCAGAAGGAGAAGAGAGAGAAAAAGGAATGGAGAACATATTCAAACAAATAATAGATAAGAACTTCCCAAGCCTGTGGAAAGAATTAGAGCCTCGAATTCAAGAAGCAAACAGAACACCGAGTTATCTTAACCTAAACAAACTTACTTTAAGGCACATTACAATGAAAAAATCACAAACCAATGATAAAAAAAAATCCTGAAGGCAGACAGGAAAAAGAATACAATATATAAAGGAAGGCCCATGAGGTTATCATCATATTTCTCAGCAGCAATTTTACAATACAGAAGAGAGTGGACCCCAATATTTAAAGTTCTGAAAGAGAGAAACGTACAGTGACGGATACTATATCCATCAAAGCTATCCTTCAAATACAAAGAAAAAATAAAAACATTCACAGATACAGAAAAGATGAGGAAATTTATCACCAGAAAAACCCCACTTCTGGAAATACAAAAGGAGGTTCTCAAACCAAATACAAAGAACAAAACAACAAAAAAACTACAAGTAAAAGCTCCATCAAGATGACAATAAAAACAAGATTAATCAGTGACAACAAAAATAAAAAAGAGGAGAGGACAAAGATAAACAGTAGCAAAGGAGGGTGGAGTGCAGAAGCACTCAAGAGATAATATACTACAATGAATATGGTATTATCCTTTCTGTTACTCAATGATAACCACCCCTAAAACAACCACTACAGAAACACATGGCATAAAAAGAAAGAAACAAAGGAAAGAAGTATGGAATACAACCAAACAAAAACAAATGACAAAAAACAATAGAAGAACCAAAGAAGATACAGAGCTGTCAGAAAGAAATATATAGAATGACAATACGAGACCAAGTGTCAATAATTACACTAAATATAAATGGATTGAACTCACCAATAAAAAAAACACAGAGTAGCAGAATAAATTAAAAAAGAAAATCCAACTGTATGATGCCTTCAAGAACGACATTTAAAAACCTGAAGATGGCAGCAGAATAGGCAGATGCACAGACTCCAAGCTTTCACCACCAAACTGGATTACAAACTAATTAATGAACAATCAGCATGAAAAACCAACTCTGGATTACAAGAACAGCTCTCAAAAACCAAGGAACAAAGAAGAAGCCACAACAAACCTGGTAAGGAGCACCTGAATCTCCCCTGCTTACAGGAACAGAGGAGGGGTGAGGCTGAGAGCCCATAATGGCTCTCATTCCAAGGACAAGAGCAGAAAATACTGCTCACAGCCAATTGCCTGGTGACCAGGGAATGAGGTGTGTTGAAAGGGCCTTCTTGTCTTCCAAAAAGATAGGAAAGAGAGAGAGACAGATGGTGAGGGGCAAAGGAATGCAGGGCATGACCTGAGAAGCTGACTCATCCAGTGCTGGAGGTGGCCATAGCTGGGGGAGGGGCTGATCCTTTCACAAAATAAAACACTGAAGTGCTTCTGGGTTACAGATCTCCAGACATCTCTCTAGCTCCAATCAGCACAACAAGACAGAGCTGAAAACAGGAAGTGGGGAGGAGGGGAAGTAACTTAGGTCTCCACGAAGATACACCTCCCCCTACTGAAGCTGAGAAAACACTTTGCCACCAGAGGAAGTAACTAGAAGAAGAGGCCTTCAGAGTCTCAGGTTACAGCCACCATATTCCTGGATATAGTTTCAAATAAGCCCCTGCTGAGATCAGTAAACAATACTATCAACTGATACGAAAACAAAAAAATCAAGACTTCAAAGTGGTTCAAATCTGAAAGTGAATTACAAATAATAGCTGGTGCCAACCCAAGAAGACCTAGAAATAACACAACTGAAAACTGGAGGCAGACAATATCAAGCCTAGACTCAACCAGCTCTACAAACAAAACACCCAAACACACAGACATAATGAGAAGACAGAGAAGTGCAATCCAAATTAAACCACAAGAGAAACATCTGTAAAATAAATTGAGTGATATGGAAATAAGCAAACTTCCGGATGCAGAGTTCAAAATTATGACTGTAAAAATGCTTAGGGATCTTAGAACAACAAGAAATGGTTATTATCAACACCTAAATAAAGAAATAGCAAGTAAAAAAAAGGATATTGAAATATTAAAAAGGAATGAGTTGGAGATATCAAATACAATATCAGAAATGAAGACCACAATGAAAGGAATTAAAAACAGGATGGATGGAGGTGAGGATCAAATCAATGAGTTGGAGGACAAGTGAAATGAAGGCGTAAAAGCAGAGAAGAAAAAGAAAATAGACTCAAAAAGTCTGAGGAAACTCTTAGAGAGTTAAGTGACAACATAAACAGAAATAACATCCACATTATAGGGGTTCCTGAAGAAGAAGAGAAAGAAAAAGGGAAAGAGACTTTGTTCAATCATATCATAACTGAAAACTTCTCCTAATTAATCCAGGAGAAACTCACAAGTTCAAGAAGCACAAAGAACTTCATTAAAGTGAAACTCAAATAAATCTACACCAAAACATACCATAATTAAAATACAAAGCTAAGTGATAAAAAGAAAATACTAAAAGCTGCTAGAGAAAAAAAAACTATCACCTACAAAGGAGCCCTCATAAGGATGACATCAGACTTCTCAACAGAAACACTTGAGGCCAGAAGAGAATGGCAAGAAATATTCAAAGTAATGCAGAACAAGAACCTACAACCAAGACTACTTTATCCAGCAAGGCTATCATTTAATATTGACAGAGAAATAAAATGTTTGCCAGACAAAAAAAAAAAAAAAAAAAAAAACTCAAGAAATTTATTACAAGCAAACCAATGCTGAAAGAAATGGTAAGGGGCCTGTTGTAAAAAGATCAAAGAGGAAAAAGAATATAGAAAAAGAGGAATAAAATACCTTTAAAGAATAAAATGGCAATAAACAACTACATATCAATAATAAACTTAAATGCAAATGGATTAAATGATCCAATCAAAAGACATAGGTTAGCTGCATGGATAAGAAAACAGGACCTATACATATGCTGTCTACAAGAGACACACCTTAATACAAAAGGTATACATAGACTGAAGGTAAAAGGATGAAAAATAACATTTTATGCAAATGGAAATTTAAAAAAAGCTGAAGTAGCAATATTTATATCAGACAAAATGGACTTTAAAACAAAAGATATAGTAACATATAAAAAAGGCCACTACATAATGATAAAGGAAACAATTCAACAGTAAGATATAACTATTAAAAATATCTACACACAAAATATAGGAGCACCTAAATATATAAAGCAGACTTTGATGGACATAAAGGGTGAGATCAACAGCAATAGTATAATAGTAGTGGATTTCAATACCCCACTAATTTCACTAGATAGATCCTCAAGAAAGAAAATTAACAAGAAACAGAAGCCTTAAAGGACACACTAGATCAATTTGATTTAACAGATATCTTCAGAAACTTTCAGCCTAAAAGAGCAGAATATATATTCTTTTTAAGTGCTCATGGTACATTCTCTAGGATAGACCACATGTTAGGGCACAAAAGTGGTCTCAATAAATTTAAGAACATTGAAATCATATCAAGTACTTTCTCTGATATCAATGGCATGAAACTAGAAATCAACCATAAGAGAAAAACTCAAAAATTCTCAAACACATAAAAACTAAAAAGCAGGTTGTTAAAAAACGAATGGATTAAGAATGAGATCAAAGAAGAAATAAAAAAAATTCTAGAAATGAATGATAACGAGAATACAACTCAAAATTTATGGGACACAGCAAAAGCAGTCCTGAGAGAGAAGTTCATAGCAATACAAGCATACTTTAAGACACTAGAAAAAGCTCAAATAAACAACTTAACCTTGCATCTAAAAGAATTAGAAAAAGAACAGCAAGTAAAGCCCAAATGTAGTAGAAGGAAGGAAACAATAAAGATCAGAATGTAAATAAATGACATAGAGGATAAAGAAACAATAGAGAGGATCAATAAAACTAAAAGGTGGTTCTTCAAAAAGGTAAAGAAGATCGATGAACCTTTCACTAGACTCACCAAGAAAAAAAGAAAGAGGACTCAAATAAATAAAATTAGAAATGAGAGCAGAGAAATAACAACTAACACAAAAGAAATGCAAAATATTTTAAGAAAATACTATGAAGAACTATATGCCAAAAACCTGGGCAGCCTAAATAAAATGGAAAAATTTCTTGAAACATAAAATTTTCCAAAAATCCATCTGGAAGAATCAGAAAATTTAACAGACTGACTACACCAAATGATATCAAAACAGTTATCAAAAAATTCCCAACAAAGAAAAGTCCTGGGCCTGATGGCTTCACAAGTGAATTCTACCAAATACTCAAAGAAGAAATAACTCCTATCCTTCTCAAGCTATTTCAAAAAATTCAAAAGGAAAAAAGACTTCCAAGCTCCTTTTATGAGGCGAGCATAATTCTGATTCCAAAACCAGGCAAAGAGAGCACAATGAAAGAAAATTATAGGCCAATATCCCTGATGAATATAGATGCTAAAATCCTCAAAAAAATATTAGCAAACTGGATCCAAGAATATATGAAAAAAATCATACATCATGATCAAGTGGGATTTATTCTGAGGACACAAGGCTGGTACAATATTTGCATGTCAATCAATATGATTCATCACATAAAAGAAGGAAAAAACCACATGATAATTTCAATAGATGCAGAAAAAGCATTTGATAAAATCCAGCACCCATTCATATTTAAAACTCTCAGCAAAGTGGGAATACAGGGAATGTACCTCAACATGATAAAAGCCATCTATGACAAACCCACAGCCAACATCATATTCAATGGGCAAAAATTAAAAGCAATCCCCTTAAGATCACAAACAAGGCAGGGGTGCCCCCTTTCACCAATCTTATTCAACATAGTCCTGGAAGTCCTTGCCACAGCAATCAGACAAGAAAGAAACTTTTATTGAATTTGGAAAAGAAGAAGTACAACTATCATTATTTGCAGATGATATGATATTGTATAAAAAAACACTAAAGTCTCAGTCAAAAAACTACTAGACGTGATAAATGAATTCAGGAAAGTGGCAAGATATAAAATTAATACTCAGAAATCAGAGGCATTATCATACACCAACAATAAATAGTCAGAAATAGAAATTAAGGAAACAATCCCGTTCACTATTACAACCAAAAAAATAAAGTACCTAGGAATAAACTTAACCAAGGAGACTAAAGACTTGTACTTGGAAAATTATAAAACATTGATAAAAGAAATCAAGGAAGATACAAACAAGTGGAAGCATATACTGTGCTCATGGTTAGAAAGAATAAACATCATTAAAATGTCTATATTACCCAAAGCAATTTATAAATTCAATGCAATACCAATTAAAATACCAATGACATTCTTTAAAGATATAAATCATATATTCCAAAAATTTATACGGAACCAAAAAAGAACACGAATAGCCTCAGCAATCTTAAAAAGAAAGTATAAATTGGGAGGTAACACACTTCCTGATATCAAGTTATACTACAAAGCCATTGTACTCAAAACAGTCTGGTACTGGCATAAGAACAGGTATATAGATCAATGGAACAGAAAAGAGAACCCAGAAATAAACCCACAGTTCTATGGACAACTGATATTTGACAAAAGAGGTAAGGAAATACAATGGAGTAAAGATAGCCTCTTTAATAAATGGTGCTGAGAAAATTGGACAGCTACCTGCAATAAATTGAAACTAGACCACCAACTTACACCATTCACAAAAATATTCTCAGAATGGATAAAAAACTTAAATGTAAGCTGTGAAACCATAAGCATCTTAGAAGAAAACATAGGCAAGAAGCACTCTGACATCTCTCGCAGCTATATATTTGCTGATTTATCTCCATGGGCATGTGAAATAGAAGACAGGATAAACATTGGAATTATATCAAACTGAAAAGCTTTTGCACAGCCAAAGACTGAAAGAACAGAATAAAAAGCAAACTACACAATGGGAGAACATATTTGACGATACATCTGATAAGGGGTTAATAACCAAAATTTAAAAAAAGAGCTTTTAAATCTCAACACCAGGAAGAGAAACAATCCAATCAAAAATAGTTAGAGTGGCCCTGGCCAGTTGGCTCAGCGGTTGAGTGTCGGCTTGGCATGTGGGGGACCCGGGTTTGATTCCCGGCCAGGGCACATGGGAGAAGCACCCATTTGCCTCTCCACCCCCTCTCCTTCCTCTCTGTCTCTCTCTTCCCCTCCCGCAGCCAAGGCTCCATTGGAGCAAAGATGGCCCAGGCGCTGGGGATGGCTTCTTGGCCTCTGCCCCAGGTGCTAGAGTGGCTCTGGTCACAGCAGAGCAATGCCTCAGAGGGGCAGAGCATCGCCCCTTGGTGGGCAGAGCATCACCCTTAGTGGGCCTGCTGGGTGGATCCCGGTTGGGCGCATGCGGGAGTCTCTCTGACTGTCTCTCCCCATTTCCAGCTTCAGAAAAATACAAAAAAATGGGTAGAGTGACATCAGAGAAATGGCACTGTAAGAAGTAATACCAATAAATCTCCCCAAAATTTCAACAAGATCTTCAAAAAGAGACTGAACAATCTATCTTTGGAGCCTCCAGAAGTCCCGCACTGAATGCAAAGTTCTGATTGAGCAAAAAAATTGACTAAATATATAATCAACCTCGAAGGAAAAGATGGAGAAAGGAACACTCCACCTTCCTCATTAACCTAAATAAGGGCTACTTTCACTTGGAACTGAGCAAATAGGAACTAAAGCAGGCAAATGGTGTGAATAGAACCAGGCTGTGGCATGGACATCCAAGCCGAGTAAAAACTGTGCTCATGGCAACCCAGTCAACACAGGCTAACGCTCACGCCAAACCCAGACAAAGAAAGGCAAGTGGGGCAGCCATCGACCCCGATCTCCTGGTTCATGCACACTGATACTGTCTGAGAGATTCCTCTTAAAGACCCAGGAGTGGGCTCTCATGTTACCGGACAGAGGGGCAGAGACAGAGGCCTTTGTGTGGGCTGAAACCAGAGTCTCGGTGCTGACCCTGCACCCTGAAATGTGGTGCATGGGGAGTGCACAGGAGTGAAACTCCCTAAGCTGGACTTCTCCGGGTGGGCAGGCTGCCTCACCAGAAGTGAGAGGCGATCGGCCTGATATCCTGGTCAGTGAACACATTCAGTGGGCAAGAGATTCCTCCAAGTGCGCTGGAGTGAATGCCTGTGTTCCCAAACAGAGGGGCAGAGTCAGAGGCCTTCGTGTGGGCTGAGACTGAAGTCTCAATGTCATCCCTGTGCCCTGAAGAGCAGTGCATGAAAGCAAGATTTCCTACACTCGAACATCTCTGGGCAGGTGGGGCGTCTCACCCAGCCATACAAGCTAATAGACCCATGAAGGATTAGCTTAACCCACAGTCTGTTTGCCTCCCAACTGACCTACGTGACACTAACTGATAAGATATTTCTAAGTACTATCAACAAAACCACCCTCAGATTCCATTAAGGAAAAGGAAATGGAATATCACGGATACAAAAGACAGAGAGGGAGCACAGACAAATGAGGAAAAATCTATGGAGAAAAAATTTAAAATGTTAGAAACCTTGGAGCTAAATGACAGAGAATTTAAAATAGAAATCCTAAAAAATACTCAGAGATATACAAGAAAACAAAAAAGGCAATTTAGGTAGCTCAAAAAGAACTCAACAAACATAAAGAATATATCACCAAGAAATTTGAAACTATAAAAGCAAATCAAACAGAGATAAAAAAAAAACTCAATTCATGAGCTGAAAAATGAGGTAACGAGATTTACTAATAGAACAGGCCAGATAGAAGGTAGAATTAGTGTCATAGAAGAAAAGCAACTTGAGGCACAAGAGAGAGAACAAGAAAGAGACTCAAAAATTTAAAAAAATGGGAAAGCCCTTCAAGAATTGTCTGACTCAATAAAAAAGACTAACATAAGATTAATAGGTATATCAGAGGGAGAAGAAAGAGAAAATGAAATGGAGAACATATTCAAACAAATAATAGATGATAACTTCCCAAGCCTGTGGAAAGAACTAAAGCCTAAAATTCAAGAAGCAAACAGAACTCTGAGTTTTCTTAACCCCAGCAAACCTGCAATGAGGCACATCATAACAAAATTGGCACAAACCAACAAAAAAGAAAAAATTCTCAAGGCAGTCATGGAAAAGAAGAATACAAAATATAAAGGAAGGCCCATTAGATTATCATCGGATTTCTCAACAGAAACTCTACAAGCTAGAAGAGAGTGGACTCCAATATTTAAAGTTCGGAAAGAGAAAAACTTTCAGACAAGAATACTATACCCATCAAAGGTAACCTTCAAATACAAAGGAGAAATAAAAACATTCACAGATACAGAAAAGATGAGGGAATTTATCATTAGAAAACCCCCACTCCAGGAATTACTACAGGGGGGTTTTCAACCAGATACAAAGAACAAAACAAAATAAAACCTCAAATAAAAGTTCCACCAAGAACAAAATAAAACCAAATTTAAACTGTGACAACAAAAAACAAACAAACAAAAAAAGAAGGTGAGAGCACAGAGATTTACATTAGCAAAGGACGATGGAGTGCAGAAGTACTCACCAGATATTGTACTACAAAGAACAGGGTCGGAACCCTTTTCATTACTTAATGGTAACCACCCTTGAAAAATCCACCACAGAAGCACATGACTTAAAAAAGATAACAACAGAGGAGAGAAGTCAGGAATACAACCAAACAAAAACAAAGAAGTTGTATCGAGCATATTTCTGATCATAAAGCCTTGAAACTGGAATTCAGCTGCAAAAAGGAGGAAAACGCCCCACAAAAATGTGGAAACTAAACAACATACTTTTAAAAAATGCATGGGTCAAAGAAGAAATAAGCACAGAGATCAAAAGATATATACAGAAAAATGAAAATGGCAATACGACCTATCAAAATCTATGGGATGCAGCAAAAACAGTGATAAGAGGCAAGTTCAAATCACTTCAGGCCTATAGGAACAAACAAGAGAGAGCCCAAGTGAACCACTTAACTTCATACCTTAAGGAACTGGAAAAAGAAGAACAAAGGCAACTCAAAACCAGCTGAAGAAAGGAGATAATAAAAATCAGAGCAGAAATACATGAAATAGAGAACAGAAAAATCATAAAAAATATTAATAGAACAGGGAGATGGTTCTTTGAAAAGATCAACAAAATTGACAAACCCTTGGCAAGGCTCACCAAGGAAAAAAGAGAAAAGACTCATATAAACAAAATCCAAAATGAAAGAAGGGAAATCACCACAGACACCATAAGTTTACAAAGAATTATTGTAGAATAATATGAAAATCTTTATGCCACTAAATTAAAAATCTAGAAGAAATGGATAAATTCCTGAAACAATGCAACCTTCCTAGACTGAGTCAAGAAGAAGCAGAAAGACAAAACAAACCAATTAGTATGGAAGAAATAGAAAAAACTATTAAAAAACTCCCCAAAAATAAAAGTCCAGGCCCAGATGGTTATACTAGTGAATTCTATCAAACATTAAAAGAAGACTTTATTCCTATTCTATTCAAAGTCTTCCAAAAAATTGAAGAAGAAGCAATACTTCCATACATATTTTATGAGGTCAACATAACCCTCATATCAAAACCAGGCAAGGATGGCACAAAAAAAGAAAACTACAGACCAATATCTCTAATGAATACAGATGCTAAAATACTAAAAAAAATACTAGCAAATCGAATACAACAACATATTAAAAAATAATACGTCATGATCAAGTGGGATTCATCCCAGAATCTCAACGATGGTTCCATATATGTAAAACGGTTAACATAATACACCATATCAACAAAACAAAGAACAAAAACCACATGATTTTATCAATAGATGCAGAAAAGGCATTCGATAAAATACAACACAACTTTATGTTTAAGACTCTCAACACAATGGGTATAGAAGGAAAATATCTCAGCATGATAAAGGCCATATATGATAAACCATCAGCTAACATCATATTAAATGGCACTAAACTGAAGGCTTTTCCCCTTATTTTCTCCACTCTTATTTAACATGGTGCTAGAAGTTCTGGCCAGAGCAATCAGACAAGAGAAAGAAATAAAAAGGCATCCATATTAGAAAGTAAGAAGTAAAGGTATCACTTTTTGCAGATGATATGATCCCAAAGACTCCAAAAAAAGATTACTAGAAACAATAAACCAATAAAGAAAGGTCGCAGGATACAAAATTAACATACAAAAGTCCATATCCTTTCTATATGCCAACAATGAAACATTTGAGAATGAACTAAAAAAAGTAATCCCCTTCACGATTGCAACAACAACAACAAAAAATACATAGGAATAAACATAACAAAGAATGTAAAGGACATATATAACAAAAACTACAAAGCATTGTTACGATACAATGAGATGGAAGAATATTCCTTGTTCTTGGATAGGAAGAATAAATATAATCAAAATGGCCATATTACCCAAGGCAATATACAATTTTAATACAATTCCCATCAAAATTCCAATGTTATATTTTTTTTAAAAAATGGAACAAAAAATTATCAGATTTATATGGAACTTTTAAAAACCCTGAATAGCCTGACCAGGCAGTGGCGTAGTGGATAGAGCATCGGACTGGGATGCAGAGGACCCGGGTTCGAGACCCCAAGGTTGCCAGCTTGAGCACGAGCTCAGCTTGTTTGAGGAAAAGCCTACCAGCTTGAACCCAAGGTCGCTGGCTCCAGCAAGGGTTACTCGGTCTGCTGAAGGCCCGTGGCCAAGGCATGTATGAGAGAGCAATCAATGAACAACTAAGGTGTTGCAATGAGCAATGAAAAACTAACGATTGATGCTTCTCATCTCTCTCCATTCCTGTCTGTCTGTCCTTGTCTATCCCTCTCTCTGTCTCTGTAAAAAATAAATAAAAATTTTTTAAAAAAAGAACATAAAAACCCTGAATAGCCAAAGCAATCCTAAAGAAAAAAGAATAAAGCTGAGGGGATTACAATACCCAACTTCAAATTATATTATAGAGCCAAAACAATCAAAACAGCATGGTATTGGCAGAAAAATAGACACTCCGACCAATGAAACAGAACAGAAAGTCCAGAAATAAAACCGCATGTATATGGTCAAATAATTTCTGATAAAGGGGCCAACAACACACAATGGAGAAAAAATTGCCTCTTCATCAAATGGTGCTCAGAAAAGTGGAAAGCTACATGGAAAAGAATGAAACTCGACTACAGTTTCTCCCCTTGTACTAAAATTAATTCAAAGTGGATCAAAGACCTAAATATAAGATCTGAAACAATAAAGTACATAGAAAAAGACATAGCTTCTAATCTCATGGACCTTGGTTTTAAAGAGCATTTTATGAATTTGACTCCAAAGGCAAGGGAAGTGAAGGAAAAAAAAATGAAAGGGACTACATCAGACTAAGAAGTTTTTGCTCAGCAAGAGAAACTGACAACAAAATAAACAGACAGCCAAATAATGGGAAATGATATTTTCAAACAACAGCACAGATAAGGGCCTAATATACAAAATATATAAAGACCTCATAAAGCTCAACAACAAACAAACAAACAATCCAATAAAAAAATGGGAAGAGGACATGAACAGACACTTCTCCCAGGAAGAAATACAAATGGCTAACAGATATATGAAAAGATGCTCATCTTCATTAGTTATTAGAGAAATGCAAATCAAAACTGCAATGAGATACCACCTCACACCTGTTAGATTAACTATCAATATTATTACCAAGACAGGTAATAGCAAATGTTGAAGAGGCTGTGGAGAAAAAGGAACCCTCATTCCCTGTTGGTGGAAATGTAAAGTAGTACAACCATTATGGAAGAAAGTATGGTGGTTCCTCAAAAAACTGAAAATAGAACCACCTTATGTCACAGCAATCCTTCTACTGGGTATATACTCCCAAAACTCAGAGACATTGATACGTAAAACTCATGCAGCTTCGTGTTCATTGCTGCATTGTTCACAGTGGCCAAGACATGGAAACAACCAAAAAGTCCTTCAATAGAAGACTGGATAAAGAAGATGTGGCACATATACACTATGGAATACTACTCAGCCATAAGAAATGATGACATCGGATCATTTACAACAAAATGGTGGGATCTTGATAACAGTATACAGAGTGAAATAAGTAAATCAAAAAAACCAAAAAAAACAAAACAAAAACTGCATTATTCCATACATAGGTGGGACATAAAAATGAGACTAAGAGACATCAACAACAGTGTGGTGGTTATGGGGGGGAGGTGAGGAGAATGGGAAGGGGTAGGGGCACAAAGAAAACTAGATAGAAGGTGACGGAGGACAATCTGACTTTGGGTGATGGGTATGCAACATAATTGATTGACAAGATAACCTGGACATGTTTTCTTTGAACATATGTACCCTGATTTATTGAAGTCACCCCAGTAAAATTAATAATTAAAAAATGGGGAAAGAAGTAAATAGACACTTCTCCAAAGCAGACATACAGATGGCCAATAGTCATATGAAAAAATACACAACATCACTAATCATTAGAGAAATGCAAATTAAAAGCACAATGAGATATCACCTCACACCAGCCAGAATGGCGCTCATCAACAAAACAACACAGAATAAGTGCTGGTGAGGATGTGGAGAAAAGGAAACTCTCCTGCACTGCTGGTGGGAATGCAGACTGGTGCAGCCACTGTGGAAAACAGTATGGAGATTCTTCAAGAAATTAAAAATTAAACTGTCTTTTGACCCAGTTATCCCACTTTTAGGAATATATTCTAAGAACACCATAGAACTGTTTCAAAAAGAGAAATTCACCCCCATGTTTATGGCAGCATTGTTAACAATAGCGAAGATCTGGAAACAGCCCAAGTGTCTGTCAGTGGACAAGTGGATTAAAAAGCTATAAAACATATGTACTATGGAATACTACTCAGCCATAAGAAAAGATGACATCAGATCATGGATGGACCTTGATAACATTATACAGAGTGAAATAAGTAAATCAGAAAAAACTAAGAACTGTATGAATTTATACATTGATGGGACTTAAAAATAAGACTCAAAGACATGGACAAGAATGTGATGTTAATGGGGGGTGGGGTGATGGGGTGGGGAGGGGATGAGAAAGGATAGAGAGGTGGTTGGGTGGATGGGAGGGGCACAAAGAAAACCAGATAGAATGTGTCAGAAGAAAATTTGACTTTGGGTGAGGGGCATGTAACACAATCAAATGTCAAAATAATCTGGAGATGTTTTCTCAGAACATATGTACCCTGATTTATCAATGTCACTGCATGAAAATTAATAAAAATAAGATAAAAAAGCAATACAATAAAACATCAGAAAAAATAAAATAGACAATGGCAAAAAAAGAAACCACATTTAAGCTACAAGGATAAAAACAAGTTTAAAGTAAAATGTTGGAAAATGTTTTTCCAAGAAACTGACATCCAAAGAAAAGCAGATGTAGCCATACTCATATCTAGCAAGACAGCAAAGGTAATTAAAGACTAAGATGGTCACTTTATAATAATAAAGGGGACATTGACATAACACTTCTTAATATATATGCACCAAACCAAGGACCACCAAAGTATATAAGACATCTACTAACTGTCCTAAAAATAAAAACTGACAAAAATGTAATCATACTTGGAGACCTCAATATACCACTGATGGCTCTAGATCGTTCACCCAAACAGAAAATATATAAAGAAATATAGGCTCTAAACGAAACACTAGAACAATTGGATATGATAGACATCTACTGGACATTTCATCCCAAAATGCCAGAGTATACATTTTTCTCCAGTGTACATAAAACATTCTCAAGAACTGACCATGTGTTGGGCCACTAAACTAACATCAACAATATCAGAAATACTGAAATTGTACCAAGCATATTTTCTGACCATAAAGCTTTGAAACTAGAATTCTACTGCAAGAAGGAAGTAAACAAACCCACGAAAATGTGGAAATTAAACAACATACTTCTAAAAAATGAGTGGGTCAAAGAAGAAATAAAAACAGAGATCAAAAGATACATACAGACAAATGAAAATGAAAATATGACATATCAGTATCTCTGGGATGCAGCAAAAGCAATAACAAATGGGAAGTTCATATTTCTACAGGCCTATATGAACAAGCAAGAGAGAGACCAAGTAAACAATTTAACATCACATCTTAAGGAATAAGAAAAAGAATGAAGCAACGCAAAACCAATAGAATAAAGGAAATAATAGAAATCAGAGCAGAAATAAATGAATATAAAATAGAAAAACTACAGAAAAAATCAATAAAACAAGGAGCTGGTTCTTTGAAAAGATCAACAAAATTGGCAAGCCCTTGCCAAGACTCACTAAGAAAAAAAAGAAAGGATTCATATAAACAAAATCCAAAATGAAAGAGGAGAAATCACTAGATATCATAAATATACAAATAATTATCATGGAATACTATGAAAAACTATATGCCACCAAATTTAACAATCTAGAAGAAATGGATAAATTTCTAGAACAATACAACCTTCCTAGACTGAGTCATGAAGAAGCAGAAAGTCTAAACACACCCATAAGCAGGGAGGAAATAGAAATGACTATCAAAAATCTACCCAAAAATAAAAGTCCAGAGCCAGATGGCTACACTAGTGAATTCTATCAAACATTGGAAAACTGGGTTCCTATTCTACTCAAAATCTTCCAAAAAATTGAAGAAGAAGCAATACTTTCAAACACATATTATGAGGCCAACCTAACCCTCATACCAAAACCTAGCAAAGACAACACAGAAAAAGAAAACTACAGACCAATATCTCTAATGAACACTGATGCTAATATACTAAACAAAATACTAGCAAATTGAATAGAACAACAAATTAAAAAAATAATTCTTCATGATCAAGTAGGATTCATCATGAAATCACAAGGATGGTTGAACATACATAGAACAGTTAACGTAATATACCATATCAACAAAACACAGAACAAAAACCATATAATTATATCAATAGATTCAGAAAAGGCATTTGATAAAATACATTATTTTATGTTTAAAACACTCAAAAATGGGTCTAGAAGGAAACTATCTCAACATAATAAAGGCCATTTATGATAAACCATCAGCTAACATCATATTAAATGATATAAAACTGAAGACTTTTTTTCTAAAATTAGGAACAAGACAAGGCTGCTCAATCTCTCCACTCTTATTCAACATAGTCCTGGAAGTTCTAGCCAGAGGTCTAGCCTGATTAAACAAAAGAAAGAAATAAAAGGCATTCATATTGGGAAAGAAGATGTAAAGGTTTCACTTTTCGCAGATGATATAATCCTTTACATTGAATACCCCAAAGACTCCATAAAAAGACTATTAAAAAAATAAACCAATACAGTAAGAAAAAAGGATACAAAATTAATATACAGAAGTTTATTGCCTTTCTATATGCCAACAATGAAACATCAGAAAACGAACTAAAAAAATAAACCTTTTCACGGTTGCAACAATGACAACAAAATACCTAGGAATAAACATAACCACGAAGAATGTAAAGGACCTATATAATGAAAACTATGAAGCATTGTTAAGGAAAATCAAAATGTACAATGAAATGAAAAAATATTTCTTGTTCTTGGATTGGAAGAATAAATATAGTCAAAATCACCATATTACTCAAAGTGATATAAAAATTTAATGCAATTCCCGTCAAATTTCAATGTCATTTTTTAAAGAAATGGAAAAACAATTAACAGGTGTATATGGAACTGTAAAAAAACCAGATAGCTAAAGTAATTGTAAGGAAAAAGAATGAAGAGAGGCATTATAGTACCAGACTTCAAATTATATTATAGAGCCACGATAATCAAAACAGCATGGTATTGGAAGAAAAATAGACACTCAGACCAATGAAACAGAATAGAGTCTAGAAATAAAAGGACATATATATGTTGAAATAACCTTTGATAAAAAAGCCAAAAACACACAATGGAGAAAAGAAAGCCTCTTCAATAAATGGTGCTGAGAAAACTCAAAAGCCACATGCAAAAGAATAAAACTTGACTACAATTTGTCCCCTTGTACCCAAAAATAATTCAAATGGATCAAAGACCTAAATATAATACCAGAAATAAATTACATAGAAGAAAACATAGGGACTAAACTCATGGACCTTGGCCATAAAGAGCATTTTATGAATTTGACTCCAAAGGCAAGGGAAGTGAAGGCAAATATAAATGAATGGGACTACATCAGACTAAAAAGCTTTTGCCCAGCAAAAGAAACTGACAACAACAACAAAAACTGACAACAGAACAACTAAATGAAAGATGACTTTTTCAAACAACAGCACAGATAATGGCCTAATATCTAAAATATACAAAGAACTCCTAAAAATGAACAACAAACAAGCAAACAATCCAATAAAAAAAATGGGAAGAGGACATGAACAGATACTTCTCCCAGGAAGAAATACAAATAGCCAACAGATATATGAAAAGATGCTCATTTTCATTAGCTATTAGAGAAATGCAAATCAAAACTACAATGAGATACCACCTCACACGTGTTAGATTAGCTATTTTCAACAAGACAGGTAATAATT
Organism: Saccopteryx bilineata; assembly: GCF_036850765.1. Lineage (NCBI taxonomy): Eukaryota > Metazoa > Chordata > Mammalia > Chiroptera > Emballonuridae > Saccopteryx > Saccopteryx bilineata. Next base: position 1,571,338 of record NC_089502.1, read on the forward strand.
GTTGGAGAGGCTGTGGAGAAAGGGAACCCTCATCCACTTAAAGTAGTACAACCACTATGGAAGAAAGTATGGTTGTTCCTCAAAAAATTAAAAATAGAACTACCATGTGACCCAGCAATTCCTCTACTGGTTATCTACCCCCAAAACACAAATACACTGGTACGTAAAGACACATGCAGCCCCATGTTCATTGCAGCATTGTTCACAGTGGCCAAGACATGAAAACAACAAAAAAGCTCTTCAACAGACGATTGGATAAAGAAGATGTGTTACATATATACTATGGAATACTACTCAGCCATAAGAAACGATGACATCGAATCATTTACAACAACATGGATGAACCTTGATAACATTATATAGAGTAAAATGAGTAAATCAGAAAAAACTAAGAACTGTATAATTCCATACATTGGTGGGACACAAAACTGAGACTGAAGGACATGGACAAGAGTGTGGTGGTTACCAGGGGGAGGAGAAGGAAGTAGTGAAGGTGGGGGTGGGGCAAAAGAAAACCAGATAGAAGGTGACGGAAGACAATTTGACTTTGGGTTATGGGTGTACAACATAATAAAATATCAAAATGACCTGTAGATGTTTTCTCTGAACATATGTACCCTAATTGATCAATGTCACCTTGTTAAAATTTATTGTCTAAATAAAAAAAGTAAAAAAAATGTTAACATGATCAGGTTTTTCATATGTAGCAAAAAGAAAGTACTTAGCTTAGTTTATGTGGAGTCGTGAGTCCCCTGGACAACTGTAGGATATGTGCTATTGTAGTGCCCAAGACTCTTGAAGGACATGGATTTCCTGTGGCTATGACTTTTCCAAAGGTAAATCACCTAAAAACAATGTATAATGAGCATGCATATAAAATGACAGTCTTTGGAAAAGGAAAACATTTGGGTAAAAGTTAAATAGAGGACTTTATAGCAGCATTTCATTTTGCAATTCTGACCATAGACTTTGTTGTAATTTCAAAAATATTGATAAGAATGTCTCTGAATCTTTAAATCTCACTGATAGGAAGAAATAACTAGCGTTGATTTCATCTGTACTTAAATCTACCACTGCATTCAAGAAAGAGACCAATACTCAGTTTCAGAATTTGAAACCCAGAGCTGGTCTTCTTATGATAGACAAAGTTGATTACAGTGAACATTCTCAACACCAGCTCAAAAAGATTTGTTTCTAGATCCTGAATGGGAAATTCTCCTCAGTACACTTCAGTCTTTCATATCACGGATGGGAGACATGCAGAGGGAACACTAGAGGAGAAGATTTGCTAACTGAAAATGGTCATAACTAATTTTTGTTATACCCTACTATAATAGTTGTATTCACTAATTTTTTTATATAATTCTCACCACAGTTTTGGAAAGATTAAATGCTGGAGGATAGTTCAACAATTGGGAAATTCATATTTATTGACTACTTAGTGTATGTACCAGGCACCCTGCTGTGCATTTTATTTTTTAGACTAACACTATAAGATAGATACTATTTTACCTACTTTACAGATGAAGTCCAAGAGGCTTAGAGAGGTAAAGGAATTTGTTGCCTCTTCTGTTTACTTATAAAGCTCATCCTGAGGTTCCTATTCTCATATTCTCTCTCTCTGTCTGTCTGAGTGTGTGCCCGAGGGTGTGTGTGCTGCATCCTACAACAGAAATATCCCCTAATACTAATATTCTCTGTGACTTCAACATTTGACAGTTAAAAAGCTAGTTGAGCAGTCATCAAGCATCCACAAAGGGCAGGCAGCTGGAACTAGTGGTGGTACCAGGAAACCCAGCAAGAGGATTTGCTATCACCGTGAAGCAGGGAAAGCAGCATAAAGATTGGCATAGTATCACGTGGTGAGGGTACGGACAGTACTAGAGCACAACATCCCTAACTAACATTTTTGGGGTTGAGGGCAAGGGGCATGAAACTGACCTTCTCTTCAATGGAAGTTGCTCTTGGCAGGTGGAGGGGCAACCCTGAACACAAAAGGTACCCTGGCTGGTATGCTCCTGGCCCTTGACCTCAGGCCTGTTTTTCCATCCATCTCTGTGACTGTCAAAGGGGCTGGCCTGGAGCCAGGATGAGGCTTCAGATAGAGACCAGAGAAGTGGTGGGAGAAAATGTGCTGTCCTCTAAATTTCTATGTCACAAAGACCCCATCGTAGCCAGGGCTCTGGAAAGAAAAGAACAGAATATTGAACTGGGATGGAAGATGAAGACAATCAGAGTGGGACAAACTGGAACTAACTGGAACAATAAAAGTCAGGAACCATAAGTTACAGCAATGAGGTTGAAAAGTCCACCAAAAAATGGGAAACTTTGGTAACTAGATGGCAATTCAGTGTTCAAGATCTAAAAGGTTAAGCAGGCAATTGCACGTGATAGTAGTGGTTGAAGTAGAAAGGAGGCACAAATCACAATGCTAAAAATATCAATGAAATCAGAGAGCTATTTTTTTCCACAAGCTTGCATTGAGAAAATACAGGCCCTGAGTCAGGCACCTGGTTTACAGTGTTAAACAAGATATGGTTCTCACCCCATTCAAATGTATGAAGTTTACAGAAAAATGATGAAAAACAAGCAGAAAAAACAATGATATTGTTTCTCTAGGATTTTTATTATTATTACTACTTAGAAAATTACATTTAGCAGAGTGACATTGATAACAAGAGTACATAGATTTTGGTAAACATCTCTATATCATTTGCACAGTTGATTATGTTGTATATCCATCACCCAAAGTAAATCATCTTCTATCACCTTATGTTTGTATCCCTTTTTATATCCTTCCCCCAAAACCCTCCCTCTTGTCCCCTCCCATTGGTAACCACTGGACTCTTATTTATGTCCATGAGACTCAATATTGCATCCCACCTATCTATGGAAGCATACAATTTTTAGCTGTTTCTGATTTACTTATTTTACACAATATAATGATATCAAGGTCTATCCATGTTGTCATAAATGGCACTATGTCATCATTTCTTATGGCTGAGTAGTATTCCATTGTATATATGCACCAATTCTCCTTTATCCAATCCTCTATATTGAAGGGCACTTTAGTTGTTTCCATGTCCTGACCACTGCAAATAATGCTGCAATGAACATAAGGGTGCAGTGTCTTTAGAAACCAATGTTTTCAACTTTTTCAAGATACATACACAGTATACACAGTAGAGGGATTTCAGGGTCATATAGTAGCTCTATTCTTAATTTTCTGAAGAATCAACAAACTTTCTTCTGTAATGGTTGTATTAATTTATATTTCCACCAACAGTGAATGAGGGTTCCTTTTTCTTCACAGCCTCTCCAACACTTGCTATTACTTGTCTTGTTGATAATAGCCAATCTAACGGGCTTAAGGTGGTATCTCATTGTAGTTTTAATTTGCATTTCTCTAATAGCTACTGAAGATGAGCATCTTTTCATATATCTGTTGGACATTTGTATTTACTATTGGGAGAAGTGTCTTTTCAGGTCCTCTTCCTATTTTTTAATTGTATTGTTTGTTTTTTACTGAGCTTTGTGAGTTCTTTATATATTTTGGATATTGACTTGTTATCTGAACTGTTGTTGGCAAATATCATCTCTCATTTACTTGGCTGTCTGTTTGTTTTGTTATCAGATTCTTTTTTGTGTGTAACAGAAACACAGAGAGAGGGAGAGATAGGGATAGACAGACAGAAAGGGAGAGAAATGAGAAGCATCAATTCTGTGTTGTGGCATCTAAGTTGTTCATTGATTACTTTCTCATATGTGCCTTGACTGGGGGGGGGGCTACAGTAGATTGAATGACCCCTTGCTCAAACTGGCAACCTTGGGTTCAAGCTGGTGAGTTTTGTTCAAAACAGATGAGGCTGCACTCAAACTGGTGACCTTAGGGTTTTGAACCTGGGTCTTATGAATCCCAGTCCAATGCTCAATCTACTGCAACACTGCCTGGTTGGACTGTTGTTAGTTTCTTTTACTGTGTAGAAGCTTCGTAGTTTGATATAGTACTATTTATTTATTTTGGCCTTTGTTTCCCTTGCCTTTGGGTTCAAATTCATAAAGTATTCTCTATGGCTAATGTCCATGAATTTAATACCTACATTTTCTTCTATGTCATTTATTGGTTTACATCTTTTATTTAGGTCTTTGACCCATTTTAGTTAATATTTTGTGCAAGGGGACAAACTGTAGTCAAGTTTCATTCTTTTGCATGTGGCATTCAAATTTTCCCAGCACCATTTATTGAAGAAGCTTTCTTTTCTCTATTGTGTGTCTTGACTCCTTTGTTGAAGATAATTTGCCTATATACATATGGTTATATTTCTGATTTATGAATTCTGTTCCATTGGTTTGTGTGTGTTTTTCTGTCAATACCATGCTGTTTCTATTATCATGGATCTGCATTATAATTTGAAGTCAGGTATTGTAATGCCTGTGGCTTTGCTCTTTTTATTTCAGGATTGCTTTGGCTTTTGCAGATTTTTTTATGGTTTTATACAAACCTGGTGATTTTTTATTTCATTTCTTTAAAAAATGCCATTAAAATTTTCATGGAAATTGAATTAAATTTGTATATTACTTTAGGTAATATAGCCATTTTAACTACATGTATTTTCCCTATCTTAGAACATGGGATATTTTCATATTTCATTATGTCTTTTTTTTTCTTTAGTTATGCTTTGTAGTTTTTTAGTATATATATTCTTTACATTTTTTATGTTTATTCCTAGGTATTTTATGTTTTGATTGCAACTGTAAAAGGGATTAATTTTTTTAGTTCATTTTTGAAGTTTCATTGTTGGCATATATGAAGGCAATAAACTTCTGTTTATTAATTCTGTATTTTGTAACCTTACTGTATTGGTTTATTGTTTTTAATAGTCTTTCTGTGGAGTCTACAGCAAAGAGCTGGTTCTTTAAAAAGATTTATAAAATTTACAAACCCCTGGCAAGACTCAATGAGGAAAAAGAGAGAAAGCACTCATATAAACAAAATATAAAATGAAAGAGGAGAAATTAGCCAGATATCATAGAAATACAAAAGATCATTGTAGAATACTATAAAACTATATACCACCAAATTTAACAATCTAGAAGAAATGGATAAATCCTTAGAACTATACAGTCTTCTTAGACTGAGTCACAAAGAAGTTGAAAATGTAAATAGATCTATAAGCAGGTAGGAAATAGAAACTATCAAAATATTACCCAAAAATATATGTCCAGGATTAAACATCTTCACTAATAAATTCTACTAAATGTTCATTAAAAAGTTGGTTTCTATCTTTCTCAAAGTCTTCCAGAAAATTCAAGAAGAAACAATACTTCTAAACACATTTTATGAGGTCAATATAACTGTCACACCAAAACCTGACAATATCAATACAAAAAAAGAAAACTACAGACCAGTATCTCTAATGAATACAGATGCAAAAATCCTAAACACAATAATAGCAAATCAAATACAACAACAAATTAAAAAATAATATATCACGATCAATGAGATTTTTCCCAGGAGCACAAGGATAGTTCAACATACATAAATCATTTAGTATTATACACCATATCAACAAAACAAAGAACAAAAATCATATGACCCTATCAATAGATGCAGAGAAGGCATTCAATAAGATGCAATGTTTTTTTTGTTTGTTTAAAATACTCAATAAAATGGGTAAAGAAGAAAAATACTTCAATATAATAAAGGCCATATATGACAAACCATCAGCTAATATCATACTAAATGGTAAAAAATTGAAAGCTTTTCCTCTAAAATCAGGAACAAAACAAGGTTGCTCACTCTCTTCATTTCTATTTAACATAGTGCTTGAAGTTATAGCCAGAACAGTCAGGCAAAAGAAAACAATAAAAGGCATCCATATCAGGAAAGGTTTTACTTTTTGCAGATGACATGATTCTGTATATAGTTTCCAAAGAGTTCCTCTAGGAAATATCCAGATGCTTGAGACATGGCTCTTGTATTTGAGAAACTTTTAATTTACAGAGATCTCTACTTCTAAGAATAAAGATAAATTCAATGTAAGGAAACAAGTACAAACAACTATGTTTGGAACATGCAATAAGAACTAATTTATTCTGATTTCTGAGAGAGAGTGTGAGAAAAGAAAATTCAAGGATTTCACTGACTTCATGAAGAAATGACATGTTGATGACCAGGATTTTAAAAATGGAGGAGAAATGAGATGAAAATTTTAGGCTAGAGAAGACAGTTTGAGTATACATGGAAGCAGAAAAGCACAGGATATATTTGGTAAATGGGAGTAACTGGGAGTAAATGGGAGTAATGGGATTATAGGTGAAATTGATAATGATATTAACAATAGTGAGAAGGTGTGTTGGTAAACCGAGAGAGAGAGAGTTCAGTGTTGACAGCAACTTCAAATGTAACTGAAAAGGTTGGTTGTGATAAGAAGATAGAGAGTCTTGAATTACTTTTTTTCAAGTTTGGTCAGGATTCTCTAAGTAATGAAAATACAAATAAGATTTCTTGAAAAGATGGTCATGACATGATTTTTCTGTGGTTTAAAAGAAACTCTCTAGTGCAAAGTCTAGGCAATGGCAGGGAGTGAAGAGAGAAATAAAGATATGTTTATAAAACATTAAAAATATTTAAATGCAAAGCTGAGGTCCAGATGTAAGACAATTGGAATAGAAAGGGAAGTGGGGAATGGTGGATACTAAAGATAAGAACCAATGGAGTTGTCAACAAAATAAATTTTGGAAGAACTAGAGAATACATATTTATGCCACACTTTTCTATACACATCAAAATGGTATTTTATTAACTTTTGGGTAAAAATGGAAGCTACTTTCTTAATTAAATATGTGAGAAAATACAAAGAAATAAAGAGATGCAGGAGATTTAAAATCAGTAACATATCCCAACTATGTGTCCTTAGTCCTGACAAACTGTCCTTAAACAAAACACAGGTGCATTTTGATGCATTTTATCTGGGCCAGAAAAAAAAGTAATAATATTTTGTTTAAATAATAGAAGTTAAAGAAAATGTTATATCTATCTGACTTTTTTTTATCTTTTAACACACAGAGAAGGGAATGAAATTTATCCATCACAGAAGGAAATCTTGTCATTTGCAATAACATGGAGAGATTTTGAAGACATAGTGAATGCTAAGTGAAATAAGTCAGATAAGTACAAATGCCATTTGACCTCATTTATACACAGAATCTTAAAAAATGAACTCACAGAGAGAAAGTAGACTGGTGATTGCCAGGGTGGGGTAAGAAAAATGAATAAAAGTGGTCAATGAATACAAACTTCTAAATAGTTATAAGATGTGTAAGTTCTGGAGATCTAATATACTGCATGGTGACTATATACTTCTCCCAATAATAGGGGTTATTTTATCACTTTATATTTATTTTGGAATATCCCCTAATTTTTGTGAACCGTGTAGTTAATAATACTCTATTGAATATTTGAAAGTTGCTAAGACAGTAAATCTTAAAAATTATCACAACAATAAAACTATAACTATGTATGGTAATGGATGTTAGACTTATTGTGGTGATCATTTTGCAACATACACATCTATTAAATCATTATGTTTTACTTCTAAAATTAATTTGATATGACAATTACATCTCCATACAAAGATTAATAATAATAATATTTAATATTTATTGAGCTTGTTCTTTGTGCAACACCCAAGAAGATTATTTACGTATAATATCTAACTTAATAATTTTAGAAACAAAATTATTTTTATGTCCTAGTAAGAAAATAGGCTTAGTAAAGTTTAGTTCACATTAGTTTAGATTACACAGCTAGTCTGTAGTTACTGGAGTTATGAACTCAGCACTATCAGCCATGCTACCAAGATTGCTTTGAAAACAAGTCCACTGAGCTATAATGTCAGAAAAAAGGAGCCAGCTTCAAAACATAAGAAGCAAATCAACCCATCCTCTAAGATATCCAAAGTGTGTTTTAAATTATTTTTATACATCTGTTGCATGTAAAACTTAAAACCATGATTCCCGGGGAACAGGTGCCAAAACAACCAAGAATCTATTAGAAAGAGTAAGAGCTTAACAAAGTATTCATGTGCTAAATAAAAATACAAAAAACCCACAAGAGCTTTATATTCTAATAGCAGTATCCTGTTAAAAAGTAATACAAATGAATCACATTCCCTGCAACAGCAATGAATTTAAAACAACCAGGCAAAATTTTATTAAGAAAAGAATGTGGAGGGGTTGTGGATAACAAGAAACCCTCATTCATTGTTGGTGGGAATGTAAAGTAGTACAACCATTATGGAAGAAAGTATGGTGGTTCCTCAAAAAATTAAGAATAGAATTACCATATAACCCAGCAATCTCTCTACTGGCTATATACCCCCAGGGCTCAGAGACATTGGTACATAAAGACACATGCATCCCCATGTTTATTTCAGCAATGTTTACAGTACCCAAGACATGGGAACAACCAAAAAGCCCTTCAATAGAAGATAGAATAACAAAGATGTGGTACATATACACTATGAAATACTACTCATCCATAAGAAATGATGACATAGGATCATTTATGACAACATAAATGAACGTTGATAACATTATACTGAGTAAAATAAGTAAATAAAAAAACTAAGAACTGTATGATTCTATATACATAGGTAGGACACAAAATTGAGACTCATGGACATAGATAAAATTGGAGTGTTTACCAGGGGGAGGAGAAGGGAGGGGAGGGAGGGGATGGGGGAGGGGAGAGGCATAAAGAAAACCAAATAAAAGGTGATGGAGGACGATTTGACTTTGGGTGAGGAGTATACAACATAATCAAATGTCAAAATGATCTGGTGATGTTTTCTTTAAATCTATGTACTCTGATTGACCAATGTCACCCCTTTGAAATTAATTGTCTAAATAAAATTTAAAAAGTAGCAAAGAATGTTTCAGATAAGCTACATAAAGAAAATTATAATACAAGCAAAGTAGTACAAAACTATTAAACAGACCATAAATGCTGAAACCATGCAAAGCAATTTTTTGGAAGTGAGAGGAAGGGAGATAGTGAGACAAACTCTCTCAGGCTCCCCAACCAGAATCTACCTAGCAACCCCTGTCTGTGCCCAATGATTGAATTACTGAGCTATTTTTATTTCCAACGTTTGATGTACATGGACCAACTGAGCCATCATCAGTGCCTGGGGCCAACACTCAAACCAACAAACCACTAGCTGCTGGAGGAGAAGAAGGAGATAAGGGGGAAAGTGAGAGGAAGAAAAGCAGATGGTCACTTCTCTTGTGTGCCCTGACTGGGAATCAAACCCAGGATGTCCATAAACCAGGATGAGGCTTTATTCTTTGAAAAAACTGGCCAGTGACGCAAAGCAATCTTAATAATCAATGGAAAAATTATATTTGCTTCATGACTTTTAAAATTTTTGTCAAAACACTAAAGTTATCCTTCTGTCCATTCTATTATAAATATATAGTGAATGAAAAAATAAAAGTATTATTTATTTAGCACACTGTCATTTAAATGTAGGAAACATTGAGAATTAAATTTTTTTATTAGAAAGACACAGGATAACATCCAAATAATGGAGGCATAAGAAATATTGCTGATCTCTCCCATTGAAATTTCCACAAATTGAACAACTGTAATTTAGCAAAGGAAACCCCATTGGCCTAGCAGCCATGCTTGAAAGATCTGCAAGCCACCTGGAATAAAGAAGAGAAGTGTGCTGCATCTGCTCCCCTGGTTTCTTGAGACAAGGGGAGGAGTGCTTGGACCCTGAGATTGCCATTCCTAAAGCCATAAAGTTATAAAGTTATAAAGCAGTGAAACACTCACAAAACACCCAACCCAAAAACACAACTGTGGCCCTATGTCATTGCAACAGCAACATCTCAGCGGAGATCAGTCCAGGAATTTCACAGAGCTAAAACTTGTAATACAGGGAGAACTACTGGAAGAAAACAGTAACCTCTCAAAGTTGATTTTTTCCTTTTCTTTTTGTCCCTTTTTATTCTTTTAACTTAATTTTTTCTTAATTTTTACATTTTATTTCTATATTTGGAAGTGCTTATTTATTTTTTTTTTGGTTTTTACTTTGTTTTCTATGGTTTCTTTTTTATTTGTCATTAATATTAATTTTTTATATTTTTCATTGAATATTTTTATTTTTAATTTTTATTTTTTGTGACAGAGACAGAAAGGGACAGATAGGGACAGATAGACAGAAAAGTAGAGACATGGGAAGCATCAATTCTTTGTTGCAACTTTTTAGTTGTTTATTGATTGATTTCTCATATGTGCCTTGACAGGGGTGCTACAGCAGAGCTAGTGACCCCTTGCTTAAGCCAGCAAACTTTGGGCTTAAGCCAACTACCTTGGGATCATGTCTATGATCCCATGTTCAAGCCAGTGACCCTGAACTCAAACTGGTGAGCTGGAGCTCAAGCAAGATGAGCTTAGGCTCAAACCAGTGACCTCTATGTCCCAGTCCAATTTTCTATATACCCTGCACCACCACCTGGTCAGGCAATATTTTTGTTTTTATTTGTGTGTTTTGTTAGAGGTCTTACATTACCACTATAAATGACATCAAGAAAGAAGAAACCAAATATCTTTTCTACACAAGACAGACAACTAATTCAGAAAAAAAAAATTAAAATTTCCAGAAAACAATCATAATAGCATGAAAAGCACAGAGCTAAATAATTGAAAATTCAAAATTGAGGTTCTAAAAGTAATTAGATGTGAAAAAACACTGATAAGCAATTTAATAAACTTAATACACAAGTTAACAAACAAAATAAGTACTTCATCAAGGAGATTGAAACTTTAAAAACAGAAATAAAAACTCAATATATGAATTGAAAACTGAGGTAGCAAGTTTAGCTAATAGAACATGTCAGATAAAGGAGAGAATCAATGACATTGAAAATAGGTAACATAAGATATTATAGAGAAGAGGAGAAAGACTCACGAATTAAAAATAAATGAGAGATCTCTACAAGAATTGTCTGAATCCATTAGAAACAGCAATATAAGAGTAATGGGTATATCAGAAAAAGAAGAGAAGAAGAGAATGGAGAGCCTATTCAAACAAATAAATGTTGAGAATATTCCAAGCCTATGGAACAAATTTGATCCACAAATCCACAAAACATAATACCAAGATACCTAAACCCATAAAAGATCTTCTTTAAAGCATATTATAATAAAATTGCCAAAAATCAATGACAAAGAAAGAATCTTCAATGTAGGTAGGGAAAGAAAAAATAACATAAAGGAAGGCCCATTAGGGCATCATTGAAATTCTCAGTAGAAACTCTACAAGCCCCCCCCCCAAAAAAAGGATAAAAACATTTAAAATACTGAAAGAGAGGAATTGTCAGTTAAGAATATTATATTTACCTTGGTCTGTTGGCTCAGTGGTAGAATGTCAATCTAGCATGTGGATGTCCCAAGTTTGATTGCTGGTCAGGGCACATAAGAGAAGTGCTTATCTGCTTCTTGACCCTTTCTCTTCTCCTTTCTTTCTATCTCTCCCCTCCTTCCCACAGTCATGGCTCCATTGGAGCAAAATTGACTTGGCACTGAGTTTGGCTCCATGGCCTCTGCCTCAGGTGCTAGAATAGTTTTGGTTGCAACAGAGCAATGCCCTAGATGGGCAGAGCATCACCCACTAGTGGGTGTTCCAGGTGGATCTCGGTCAGGCACATGCAAGAGTCTGTCTTTCTGCCTTCCCACATCTCAGTTCAGAAAAATACACAAAATACTATATCCATTAAAGTTATTATTTAAATATAAAAGAGAAATAAAAACTTCAACAGAAATATGTAAGATGATGGAATTTATCACCAGAGAATCCCCACTGCAGGAAACAGTCAAGGAGGTTATTTGACCAGATACACAGAACAAAACTAATAAAAACTGCAAGTAAAAACTCCAAAAAGGTCATAATAAAAACAAGAATAATCTGTGACAACAACATAAAACTGGAGAAGATAAAGATCTGCAATAGCAAAGAAAGATAGAATGCAGAAGCACTCATAAAAGAGAGGATCTTTTATATATAAAAATTTTTTCTTAATAAACTAATGGTAACCACCTACAAAGAAGCCATGACTAAAACTCATAGCTTAAGAAAACAAAAAACAGGAGAATGAAAGATGGAATACTATCAAACAGAACAACTGACAGAAACACACACACACAAAAGAACCAAATGAGACACAGAGCTACCAGAAAACAAACAAAATGGTTGCAGGAAATCCTCAAGAATCAATAATTACTGTAAATATAAAGGGACTGAATTCACCAATAAAGAGGCACAGAGTAGCTGATTGGATCAATAAGCAAAAGCCAACTGTGTGCTGCCTTCAAGAAAAACATCTAAGCCGCAAGGACAAAAGTAAACTCAAAGTGAAAGATTAGAAAACAATTTTCCAAGCAAATAATACCCAAAGAAAAGCAGGTGTAGCCATGCTGATATGTGACAATGCTGACTTCAAGATTAAAAAAGGTAACCAGAGGCAAATATGAACATTTCATAATGATAAAGGACACATTTTATCAAGAAGACTTAACACCTTTTAATATATATGCACTAAACCAGAAAACACCAAAATGTATATGAGATTTACTAACTGATCTAAAAATAAAGAGAGACACAAATACTATTACACTTGAAGATTTCAAAACACCATTGACATCTTTAGATAGATCACCCAAACTGAAAATCAATAAAGAAAAATTGGTCTTAAATAACACATTCAATCAAATGGACATAATAGAAAGTTACACAACATTTCACCCCAGAACATGAGATTATACATTTTTTCAGTGTGCATAAAAATTACTATAAATATCATAGATATACAGAGGATTATAGTAGAACACTATGAAAGATCATATGCCATAAAATTGAACAACCTATAAGAAATGGATAAATTCCCAGAACTATGCAATCTTCCTAAATTGTGTCATGAAGAAGTAAAATCCTTAATAGACCTATAAGCAAGTAGTAAGTAGGAACAACTATCAAACTTACCCCAAAACAAAAGTCTAGGAAAAGACACCTACAATAACAAATTATACCAAACATTCAAAGAAGATTTGGTTCTTATCCTCTCAGTCTTCCCCAAAAAGAAGCAGTACTCCATAACACATTTTATAAGGTCAAACATAACTCTCATACCAAACCCTGGCCAGAACAACAAACACACAAAACCAAAAACAACTACAGACCAATATCAATAATGAATACAGATGCAAATATCCTAAACAGAATACAAGCAAATCTAATACAACACATTAAGAAATAATACATCAGGATCAAGTGAGATTCCTTCCAGAAGCACAAAGATGGTTCAATATATGGAAATTAATCAAGAAAATGCACCACATCATGAAAACAAAAAACAAAAATCATATGGTCCTATCAATAGCTACAGAAAAGGCATTTGATAAGAAAAAAATCTCTTTTTATTTAAAATACTCAATAAATCAAAATAAGAAGAATAGAAGGAAAGTACTTCAACACAATAAAGGCCACATATGCAAAAACATCAACTAATGTCATAATAAATGGTGAAAACATGAAGGCTTTTTCTATAAAATTAGGAACAAGACAAGGTTGCTGACTCTCTCTAGTCTTAATCAATATAGTTCTGGAAGATTTGGCCAGAGAAATCAAGCAAGAGAAAATAAATAAAAGGCATTTATACCAGGAAAGAAGTAGTAATGGTATCACTTTTTGCAGATGACATGATCCTGTATATAAAAAAATCACAGACTTCATAAGAAAAGCAATTAGAAACAATAACCCAATATAGTAATATAGTTGCAGGATACAAAATCAATTTACAAGTCTATTGTTTCCTATATGCCAATGATGAAACTTTGAAAAATAAACTTAAAGAATTATTTTACAATTGCAGCAGCAACAACAGCAACAACAACAAAAAAAAACCTAGGAATAAAGTTAACAAAAGATGTGAAAGACCTATGTCCTGGAAACAACAAAGCATTATTGAAAGAAATTGAAAGAGACACAATGAATTGTAAAAATAATCTATGTTCATGGATTGCAAGAATCAACATAATTAAAATGGCCTTATTGCCCAGAGCAGTATAGAAATTTAATGCAATCCCCATCAAAATCCCAATGTCATTTTTTAAAGAAATACATAAAACAAAAAATCATCAGGTTTGCATGGAACCATATAAAACCACAAATAGCCAAACAATCCTGAGAAAAAAATAATGAAGCCAGAGGTATCATACTACCTTACTTTGAGTTAAAGCCACAATAATCAATGAAGCATGGAATTGTCAGCAAAACAGACCCACAGACCAATGGAACAGAATTGATAACCCAGAATAAAACCACATATTTAAGGAAAAATAATCTTTGACAAAGTAGCAAAAAACACAATAGACAAAACAAGCCTTCTTTAATAAGTGGTACTGGGAAAATTAGAAAGCCATATAAAACAAAATAAAAATTGACTACAGTCTACTGTAGTCTACTACAGTAGACTACAGTAGATTGACTACTACTCCTTTTGTTCAAAAATTAATTCAAAATATATCAAAGACCTGAATATAAGATCTGAAAAAACAAATTACATGGAATAAAACATAGGTAGTCAACTAATAGACCTTGGCTATAGAGAACAATTTATAAATTTGATCCCAAAAGCCAGGTAAAAAAGGCAACAATAAAAGAATGAGACTACATCAAACTAAAAAGTTTCTTCACAGCAAAAGAAACTAACAACTAAACAAATAGGCAGCCAAATAAATAAGAGATGATATTCACAAACGAAAGCTCCAATAAGGGATTAATATCAAAAATATATACAGAACTCACAAACCTCAGCAACAAATCAAAAAATCAATTAAAAAATGGGGAGAGGACCTCAACTGACACTTCTACCAAGAGAAAATACAAATGGCCAACACTTATATAAAAAGGTGCTCATCTTCACTAGTGATTCAAACTTATGAATAATCAAATATCTTTTACCTACTCAAACCTAGTATTCTTCCAGATTGTCTGTTTTCATTAATGGTACTCTAAGTTTCCCTTCAAAATACTCATACAGTATTAAGAAAATTGTCTTTTGTACACTCATTGCCAAAACCTCAGCTTGAGCTCTTGTAATTTTTTCCTGGAGAGATGAAGAAGAATTCATCCTGCACTCTTATATTAGATTGATATTTTTTTGTAGGATGAATCTCCTCCTTGGCTATAGAAACTGTGAGTAGAAAGTTTCCCAATAACCACTGCAAACAGCTTATTAAAAATGGAACACAGAGTTCTTTTAATTCTTCTAAAATATATAATCTTACTTTATTTTTTAAAAAAAAAATAGTACAGGCACAAAGTTTTCAGAAGCTGATTACTGAACTAGAGGAAATTAGAGAGTATATAATTCTGGAGGCCAGAGCAATTTTGCCATGGAGGCAGAGAGGAACAACGATCAAATCAATTCCATAATTTATAACATGACCCAGATATAGGTTATATTATTATGTTTGGCATTGGGGGAGCTTTCCATTTTTTGCTAGCAACTCTTGCTAATTAGAAGTTTAACTTTTAAAATTTATTATTATTATTACTATTACTATTACTATTATTATTATTATTATTATTAAGTGAGAGGAAGTGAGATAGACAAACTCCTGAATGTGACATGACATGGATACACCCTGCAACCACTGTCTGGGGCCAAATCTCAAATCAACTGTGCTATCCTCAGTACCCAGGGCAAATAATCAAACCAATTGAGCCACTGCCTACAAGAAAGAAAGAGAGAAACAAAGGGAAGAGCGAGGGTAAGAGAAGCAGATGATGCTTCTGATGTGTGCACTGACTGAGGATTAAACTCAAGGCTTCCACATCCTGGACTGATGCTATGTCCACTGAGCCAACCAGCCAGGGCTAAAAGTATTATTAAAAGTTGATGAGGATGACATCAGAGTAATGGCAGCGTAGGAAGCAATACCGATAAATCTGCCCCAAAACTCAACAAGATCTTCAACCAGAAACAGAAAAACCTATACTTGGAGCTTCCAGATGCTTCGCAATACACCCAAAGGTATGATTGAGTGAAAAATTGGCTAAATATATAACCAAACCCCGAAGGAAATAGGGAGTAAGAAATGCTCTGCCTTCCTCACTAACCTAAACAGGGCAGCTTTCTCTGGTAACTGTGAATATAGAAACTGAGGCGGGCAAAAGGGGTGAATAGATCCAGGCCACCGCGGCACAAACGGCCGAACCAGGCTGTGGCACGACGATCCAAGCCGAGGAAAATCTGATCCTGTGGCAACCTGTGCAATACAAGCTAACACTCGTGCCAAACCCAAACAAAGAAAGACAAGCGGAGCGGCCATTTTACCCGGTCTCCTGGTCGGTGCGCAGTTAGTGGGCGAGAATTTCTTCCTAGGCCCCGAGAGTGGGTGCCCGTGTTGCCCCACAGAGAGGCAGGGTCAGAGGCCTTTCTGCAGGCCGAGGGCAGAGTCTCTGGGGAGCCCCAGCGCCCTGGGAAACCCACGCACGGGAGAGAGTGAGAACTAATTCCAACAGTGGAGATTTTCCGTGCTGGAGGGGGTTTCACTCAGAGGGAAACGCGGCCGGCCTCATATCCTGGTTTGCGTGCGCAGATAAGGAGTGAGCAATTCCTCCGAGTGCCTCGGCAGTGCGTGCCCATGTTATCGCACAGAGGGGCAGAGTCAGGGGCCTTTGTGTGGGCCAAAGCGGAATCTCGAGCCGCCCCAGCGCCTTGCAAAAGCCGTGCACGGGGACGGAGCGAGACTCAATTCCAACGCTGCAACTTTTCCCTGCGGTTGGGGGTTTCACTCAGAGCGTGAGACTGCTGGCCGGATATCCTGGTTGCAGACAGTGAGTGAGAGTTTCCTCCAAGCGCCCCGGAAGTGGGCGCCTGCTTGTGTTATCAGAGAGAGTGGCAGAGCCAGAGGTCTTTGAGTGGGCGGAAAGCCCGCCTGATTATGCTAGCAGCTCTGACTGACTGAGCCTTTCCCAGAGCCCTGTGCTGAGTGGAAATAGAGTGGGGAGTTGCCAGCTCTTTGAGCCTCTTACTATCCAGGCAGAGGCAGCAGCAACCCCATAGCTGGATTATCAGGCTACTAATTGAGGAAGGAAAGACTAGGAGAAAGGCTCCAGGAACACAGACTCTCTCACTGTCGGAGCCTATAAATGCTAAAGAGCCTCAACTCCCAACGAGACTAAAGCACAATACATGACATTGCCATACCGACTTATCAACTGCAAACCTCTACCTGAGAGTGCAAAAGGGGCAGAACCCGGGGTACAGAGTCACCAACCAGGAAGAGATAGAGAAAAGAAAAAGCAAGAAGATAAGCTCTCAAAATCAAGAATAATCTGCAGACTTTATAACCTATCCTATTTTATTATATTTGTTTGTTTGTTTCTCTTATCTTCATTCTTGATACTTTTTTTTCCTCCTCCAATTTGGCCGATTAACTCTCTACCGGTCTTACTCTCTCCTCTCCTTGAACTACACTACCCATAAGTGTTACATCTCCCATTATCTTTTCTCTTCTCTTCCTTTCTCTCTATGAGGGTTGCACTCCAAAACCCTTAACTCTCTCTCTCTCCCCCTCTCTCTCTCTCTCCTTTCTTTTTTCTTCTTTTAGTGGTTCCCTCTTTTTTTCTCTCTCTCTCTTTCTTTTCTTCCTCTATATTAGTTTCTTCCTTTCTCCTTTACATCTCCTCTCATTCAAACCTCAATAACAAACAAATTATCTTATCTGGGACTCAAACCTATGTTTGTAGCATTTTGGGGGGGTTTTACTTCACCTTTTTAACTCACTAGCAGTGCTCCCATCCCTGGCTCTCCATATTATCTAGTTCTTGTTCCACCAAATACAATAGTATTTTTTTAATTTGTCCCCCCATTTTTCCATTTTCCTCTCATTCCTCTCATCATAACTCTTAGACAACCAACACCTAAAAGCAAATCATTTTATTCTTGACCCAAATTTTTTCCTTATTTGCTTTTTGTGGGTCCATACGCTCTTTTTTTTCCTTTTTTTCTTTTTTTTTTTTCTTTGCCCCTTTATTACTTTTCCCCAATTCAGGCCCTCCATCACAGGCATTGTTTGTTATAATTCACAGTCCACCACAAGATTTTCTCAAGAAAGAGGGGAGAGGAGAGAAGAGGAAAAAAGGACGGGGGAATAATTTCCTTTTTTTAAATTTTTATTTTATTTTATTTTTCTTTATTTCATTATAAATTTTTTTTAAAAAAACAACTCTTTTCGATTTTTTATTTTTTTATTTTTTTTTACTTTTTATTCTTTATTAAATCTCATTAATATTATCAACAAAACCACCCTCAGATGCCATTAAGGAAGAGAAAATTGAATATCATGGATATAAAAGAAAGAGAGGTAACACAGCTAGATGAGGAAAAATCTATGGAGAAAAAATTTAATATATTGGAAACCTTGGAGCTAAATGACAGAGAATTCAAGATAGAAATCCTAAAAACCCTCCGAGATATACAAGAAAACACAGAAAGGCAATTTAGGGAGCTCAGAAAACAACTCAATGAACACAAAGAATATATGTCCAAGGAAACTGAAACTATAAAAACAAATCAAACAGAAATGAAAAACTCAATTCACGAGCTGAAAAACAAAGTAACAAGCTTAGCTAATAGAACAGGTCAGATAGAACAGAGGATTAGTGAAATAGAAGACAAGCAACTTGAGGCACAACAGAGAGAAGAAGAAAGAGACTCAAAAATTAAAAAAAAAATGAGATAGCCCTACAAGAATTATCTGACTCCATCAAAAAGAATAATATTAGAATAATAGGTATATCAGAGGGAGAAGAGAGAGAAAATGGAATGGAGAACATACTCAAACAAAAAATAGATGAGAACTTCCCAAGTCTGTGAAATGAACTAAAGCCTCAAATTCAAGAAGCAAACAGAACTCCAAGTTTTCTTAACCCCAACAAACCTACTCCAAGGCACATCATAATGAAATTGGCACAAACCAATGGCAAAGAAAAAATTCTCAAGGCAGCCAGGGAAAAGAAGAATACGACATATAAAGGAAGGCCCATTAGATTATCATCAGATTTCTCAGCAGAAACTCTACAAGCTAGAAGA
The DNA here is from genome assembly GCF_036850765.1 of Saccopteryx bilineata. Classification (NCBI taxonomy): domain Eukaryota; kingdom Metazoa; phylum Chordata; class Mammalia; order Chiroptera; family Emballonuridae; genus Saccopteryx; species Saccopteryx bilineata. Next base: position 1,590,511 of record NC_089502.1, read on the forward strand.
GAGTGGACCCCAATATTTAAAGTCCTGAAAGAGAGGAACTTTCAGCCACGAATTCTATACCCATCAAAGCTATCCTTCAAATACGAAGGAGAAATAAAAACATTCACAGATACAGAAAAGATGAGGGAATTTATCATCAGAAAACTCCCACTCCAGGAATTACTAAAGGGGGTTCTCCATTCAGATACAAAGAACAAAAAAAAAACAGAGCAACAAGTAAAAGCTCCAAGAAGAACACAATAAAACCAAATTTAAACTGTGACAACAACAAAAAGAAAGAGGGGGAGAAGATGGAGATTAACAGTAGCAAAGGACGAGGGAGTGCAAAAGTACTCACAAAATAGTTCGCTACAATGAACAGGGTAGGGACCCTTTTCACTACTCAAAGGTAACAACCATTGAAAAAACCACCACAGAAACACATGAGATAAAAAATACAACCAAATAAAAACAAAAGAGAGAAAAACGAAAGAGAAGGATCAAACAAGACACAAAACTAACAGAAAGCAAGATATAAAATGGCAATAGGGAACTCACAAGTGTCAATAATTACACTAAATGTAAACGGATGAAACTCACCAATAAAAAGGCACAGAGTAGCAGAATGGATTAAAAAAGAAAATCCAACTGTATGCTGCCTACAGGAAACTCATCTAAGTAACAAGGATAAAAACAAATTCAAAGTGAAAGGCTGGAAAACAATACTCCAAGCAAATAACATCCAAAAAAAAGCAGGTGTAGCAATACTCATGTCGGATAATGCTGACTACAAGACAGGAAAAGTACTCAGAGACAAAAATGGCCATTTCATAATGGCTAAGGGGACACTGAATCAAGAAGACATAACAATTCTTAATATGTATGCACCAAACCAAGGATCACCAAAATATATAAGAAAGCTACTTATTGATCTTAAAACAAAAACTGACAAAAATACAATCATACTTGGAGACCTCAATACACCGCTGATGGCTCTAGATAGGTCATCCAAACAGAGAATCAACAAAGACATAGTGGCCTTAAACAAAACACTAGAGCACCTGAATATGATAGACATCTACAGGACATTTTATCCCAAAGTGACTGAGTATACATTCTTCTCCAGTGTACATGGATCATTCTCAAGAATTGACCATATGTTGGGCCACAAAATCAACATCAGCAAATTCAGAAAAATTGAAGTTGTACCAAGCATATTTTCTGATCATAAAGCCTTGAAACTAGAATTCAACTGCAAAAAAGAGGAAAAAAATCCCACAAAAATGTGGAAACTAAACAACATACTTTTAAAAAATGAATGGGTCAAAGAAGAAATAAGTGCAGAGATCAAAAGATATATACAGACTAATGAAAATGACAATACGACATATCAGAATCTATGGGATGCAGCAAAAGCAGTGATAAGAGGGAAGTTCATATCATTTCAGGCATATATGAACAAACAAGAGAGAGCCCAAGTGAACCACTTAACTTTTCACCTTAAGGAACTAGAAAAAGAAGAACAAAGACAACCCAAAACCAGCCAAAGAAAGGAGATAATAAAAATCAGAACAGAAATAAATGAATTAGAGAACAGAAAATCTATAGAAAAAATTAATAGAACAAGGAGCTGGTTCTTTGAAAAGATCAACAAAATTGACAAACCCTTGGCAAGACTTACCAAGGAAAAAAGAGAAAGAACTCATATAAACAAAATCCAAAATGAAAGAGGAGAAATCACCACGGACACCATAGATATACAAAGAATTATTATAGAATACTATGAAAAACTTTATGCCACTAAATTCAACAACCTAGAAGAAATGGATAAATTCCTAGGACAATACAACCTTCCTAGACTGAGTGAAGAAGAAGCAGAAAGCCTAAACAGACCTATCAGTAGAGAAGAAATAGAAAAAAAACCATTAAAAACCTCCCCAAAAATAAAAGTCCAGGCCCTGACGGCTATACCAGCGAATTTTATCAAACATTCAAAGAAGACTTGGTTCCTATTCTACTCAAAGTCTTCCAAAAAATTGAAGAAGAAGCAATACTTCCAAACACATTTTATGAGGCCAACATAACCCTCATACCAAAATCAGGCAAGGATGGCACAAAAAAAGAAAACTACAGACCAATATCTCTAATGAATACAGACGCTAAAATACTAAACAAAATACTAGCAAATCGAATACAACAACATATTAAAAAAATAATACATCATGATCAAGTGGGATTCATCCCAGAATCTCAAGGATGGTTCAACATACGTAAAACGGTTAATGTAATACACCATATCAACAAAACAAAGAACAAAAACCACATGATCTTATCAATAGATGCAGAAAAGGCTTTCGATAAAATACAACACAATTTTATGTTTAAGACTCTCAACAAAATGGGTATAGAAGGAAAATATCTCAACATGATAAAGGCCATATATGATAAACCATCAGCTAACATCATATTAAATGGCACTAAACTGAAGGCTTTCCCCCTTAAATCAGGAACAAGACAGGGTTGTCCACTCTCTCTACTCTTATTTCATGTGGTACTAGAGGTTCTCGCCACAGCAATCAGACAAGACAAAGAAATAAAAGGCATCCATATCGGAAAAGAAGAAGTAAAGGTATCACTTTTTGCAGATGATATGATCCTATACATCGAAAACCCCAAAGAATCCACAAAAAGACTACTAGAAACAATAAGCCAATACAGTAAGGTCGCAGGATACAAAATTAACATACAGAAGTCAATAGCCTTTCTATATGCCAACAATGAAACAACTGAGAATGAACTCAAAAGAATAATCCCCTTCACAATTGCAACAACAAAAAATAAAATACTTAGGAATAAACATAACAAAGAATGTAAAGGACTTATATAATGAAAACTATAAACCATTGTTAAGGGAATTCGAAAAAGATATAATGAGATGGAAGAATATACCTTGTTCTTGGCTAGGAAGAATAAATATAATCAAGATGGCTATATTACCCAAAGCAATATACAAATTTAATGCAATTCCCATCAAACTTCTAATGACATTTTTTAAAGAAATAGAGCAAAAAATCATCAGATTTATATGGAACTATAAAAAACCCCGAATAGCCAAAGCAATCCTAAAGAAAAAGAATGAAGCTGGGGGCATAACAATACCTGACTTCAAACTCTATTATAGGGCCACGACAATCAAAACAGCATGGTATTGGCAGAAAAATAGACACTCAGACCAATGGAACAGAATACAAAGTCCAGAAATAAAACCACATATATATAGTCAAATAATTTTTGATAAAGGGGCCAACAACACACAATGTAGAAAAGAAAGCCTCTTTAATAAATGGTGCTGGGAAAACTGGAAAGCCACATGCAAAAGAATGAAACTGGACTACAGTCTCTCCCCCTGTACAAAAATTAACTCAAAATGGATCAAAGATCTAAACATAAGACCTCAAACAATTAAGTACATAGAAGAAGACATAGGTACTCAACTCATGGACCTGGGTTTTAAAGAGCATTTTATGAATTTGACTTCAATGGCAAGAGAAGTGAAGGCAAAAATTAATGAATGGGACTACATCAGACTAAGAAGTTTTTGCTCAGGAAGAGAAACTGATAACAAAATAAACAGAAAGCCAACTAAATGGGAAATGATATTTTCATACAACAGCTCAGATAAGGACCTAATATCCAAAATATACAAAGAACTCATAAAACTCAACAACAAACAAACAAACAATCCAATAAAAAAATGGGAAGAGGATATGAATAGACACTTCTCCCAGGAAGAAATACAAATGGCCAACAGATATATGAAAAGATGCTCATCTTCTTTAGCTATTAGAGAAATGGAAATCAAAACGGCAATGAGATACCACCTCACACCTGTTCGATTAGCTGTTATTAGCAAGTCAGGTAATAGCAAATGTTGGAGAGGCTGTGGAGAAAAAGGTACCCTCATCCACTGTTGGTGGGAATGTAAAGTAGTACAACCATTATGGAAGAAAGTATGGTGGTTCCTCAAAAAACTGAAAATAGAACTACCTTATGACCCAGCAATCCCTCTACTGGGTATATATCCCCAAAACTCAGAAACATTGATACGTAAAGACACATGCAGCCACATGTTTATTGCAGCATTGTTCACAGTGGGCAGGACATGGAAACAACCAAAAAGCCCATCAATAGATGACTGGATAAAGAAGACGTGGCACATATACAGTATGGAATACTACTCAGCCATAAGAAATGATGACATCAGAACATTTACAGCAAAATGGTGGGATCTTGATAACATTATATGAAGCGAAATAAGTAAATCAGAAAAAAACAGGAACTGTATTATTCCATATGTAGGTGGGACATAATAGTGAAACTAAGAGACATTGATAAGAGTGTGGTGGTTACGGGGGGGAGGGGGAAATGGGAGAGGGATAGGGGGTGGGGTGGGGCACAAAGAAAACAAGATAGAAGGTGACAGAGGACAATCTGACTTTGGGTGGTGGGTATGCAACATAATTGAATGACCAGATAACCTGGACTTGTTATCTTTGAATATATGTATCCTGATTTATTGATGTCACCCCATTAAAAAAATAAAATTATAAAAAAATAAAATTATATAAAAAAAAAAAGTTGATGAACCTTCTGAATTTTCAAGGCCATAAGCAAAGCCATGGTCTCTGTGCTCTAGTGAAGGTTCCACTTAACAGCAATTGTACATTTTTTCCTCAGCGAGGAAGCTTGCTTTGTTCATATGCTGACAGCTGGAGTCACCAGCAATAGACTTAACACTGATTACCTTCTTTGGGGCTACACAGTAAAAAAGTTGTAATAAAATTACTAAACTTTTAAGAAAAGAAATACAAACATGTGTGGGGTTTTTCTTCACTGCAATCTTTGTATTTTTCCTATTTTACATGGCTCACTAATCCATCCACATCATTTACTGCCTCATATTTTCTATTCTTTCCTTCAAACCTGTACTAAAACTCAGCATGTACCCTTTCATATTTTTCTTCATGAAAAATAATTATGCATAAATTATATACACTTTAAAATATGCACTTTATAAAAGTTAGATATTTAATACACTTTTCTAAAACATTTTTATATTAAACAATCCCTCATGGAAATCCTTTTAAATCAACTGATAAAGCTCTATTTCATTCTTTTTGATGTCTTCATATTATTCTAATGCATTGATGTATTACCAATTTATTCAAACATCCTTTATATTTACACCATTATATTTGTTGTCTCTCATACATATTGTGCACACATGCATGCACAGAAACACATGCACACACACAGACACTACAACAAATGCTGCAACAAACATGCTTGCATATAGAATCTTGTGTGTTGTGCTTTTGTTTTCAAAGGCATATTCTTAAAAGTAGGGTCACTGAAGTAAAGCAGGATCATTCAGCTTTCATTTAGGAGGAGGCAATAACACATTTCAAAAGTTTGCTTTTCTGATGGGTGTGAGCTAATTTCTATTTTAGTTTGGGCCTCACTGACCACTAGTGAAATTGAGCATCTTGTAATAAGCTTGCTTAGCTTTTTGGATTACTATTCTTTGAATTTTTCTCTTTACATTCTTTGTTAATTTTTATTCTAGGGTGCTGATCACATATTTGATTTACAAAAGCTCTTTGTATATTATAGATATAGGTTCTATCACTCCTTTGCATTACAAATAAATTTCTAAATATATTATTTGTCTATAGACTTTGTTTATGGATTTTTGCCAGAGAAAAGTTTGTGAAATTTTTTTGTGACAGAGACACAGAGAGAAAGACAGAGAGAGGGGCAGAGAAGAAGGGAGAGAGATGAGAAGCCTCAATTCTTCATTCTGACATCTTAGCTTTTCATTGACTGCTTTCTCATAAATGCCTTTACTGGGGCATTATGGTAGAGCAAGCGACCCCTTGCTCAAACCAGCAATATATGGGCTTAAGCCAGTGACCATGAGGTAATGTCTATGATTCCATGCTCAAGCCAGTGACTTCATGCTCAAGATGGTGAGCCTGTGTTCAGGTCTAGATGAGCCTGTGCTCAAACTGGCAACCTCAAGGTTTTAAACTTGGGTCTTCTGTGTCCCAGTCCAACACTCTATCCACTGCATCACTGCCTGGTAAGGCAGCCATAGAAATGTTTTAAATTCATAAACTATTTAAGAAGCATACCTTTTTTTATAGCTTCTGACTGTCCAATCTTGTGCCCTGTCTTGTACATGGAGTCTCCAGGAATTTCCTGCAATTTTTATTATTTTTTATATTTGCCTTTATCTTCAATTTACTTTAGTATTTGATTAAAGATGGTGTCCACACAATGTTATTTTTCACTAGAATAATGTCAGATATATATTCATTCATTAAATCTCTTTTTACTCAATGCATCAAAATGCCATATTGTGATACCAGATATCCATACACATAAAAGCACTGCAGCCTGAATAAATTGAAATACTATTACCATTGACTAGACAGATTAGATAAACAGTACAAAAAAGAGAATTATATGCTTGGTACATTGAAAGACCAGATTTTCAGAGGAGTTCTCTCTTTCCTTTGAGACCCTAAGGAACATGTGTACTTCAAAGGAATATTGTGAAGATAAAGGCAACAAGAAATGTGAAGTATTTAGCACAACATCTGATAAATAGTAAACCTGTAACAAAGGTTAATTGCTATTACTGTACACCCTCTCTCTTAACAGTTATCCATTCTATCTTATATGTGCAATGTCTGCTTTTAGTAACCCCATTTTGTGCTCCTGGAAGAGATTTATTGTGCCTTAGCTTCCTCAGCACCTAGACTGACCTTAGTAAAAGATTAACCAGAACTGCTGCGCTGTAACTCACTGGTGTGGCACAAATGGAACAATGGTATGTCACAAAAAATAAAAAAATTAAAACATGCAATACTTGACTATATAGTCAAGTACTGACATCTTTTCCCTTAGATTGCCAAATTTTAAATAAAATGACAACAGTGGGATTCCAAGATGGAGACACAGGAGGCCAGGGGTCTCAAACTTGCGGCCCCCAGGCCGCAAGCGGCCCGCTAAACAATTTTGTGCGGCCCGCAGACTAATCCACGAAGTTCAAAATATTTTGGATAAAATTAAGTAAGCCTAGGGGCCTACTTGTATTTTTTCATTTCTCTAGCATCCTAGCTAGATATTAGCTTAGTTAACAGCAGTTGTGATGCGAACTACAGTTTCTGGTCGTTTTGTGACACTGAGTAAACTGCATGTACGATTGTGCTCGTTGTACTGATTTTTTTTTTGTTTTCAACTGCAGTGAGAAAAGTGTTGCGTAACAGTTGCCTTTTGTAGACCTAGTGCGGCCTGCTGAATGGCTGTGATCTTGCTCTGCGGCCCACAGGCTGAGTTGAGTTTGAGACTCCTGCAGTAGGCAGACCTTCCAACTGCCATCTCCCAGGACCAAATTGGATTACAACATAATGTAAGAAACAACATTATGGAAAAAAAAAACAACTTTGGAATAAACAAAGAGAAGTTTATAAACAGGGATCATAGAAGAAGCCACACCAAAAAAGCCACACCAAGACTGATTGGAAGGGAAGAGATGTGGAAAGGGCTACCCTGCTCACAGGAGTGAGTGGCAGCTAAGGATTTGGAGGGACTCTCACTGCAGAGAGAATTTCCCTGTGAGTTGTGGGTCCTCAACTTCAGGTTCAGAGCACAAGTATAGAGTACCACACCCTAGAAGAGGTGCCCACACAGCATTCCATGGTAGAAAGAACTGGATTTCTGTCTGTGAGAAAGAGACAGAGCTCTCAGAAATGCAGGCTTCATCTTAAAAGGCCAACACAGAAAATATCATTCACAGACACTTATACAGGGCTCCACTGGAGGAAGATCTGAGAGAACTAGACTTGTAGGAGGAGAGTGTAAAGTTGGAGGCCCAGGAAGAGACAATGTGGGGGACAGAAACCGGAACCCCTGTGCTGAGTCATTCTCCAGTACTGCAGTCACCATCTTCCTTGGTGGAACAGTCCCCTCTGAGTGGCACCAGCCTGGGAAGAAGCAACTGCTCTACCCTAGAAAGTTCTCCTGCTCCAGTCATGAAAACTGTGCAGTGCTGAACAGATAGGAGGCAGGCACACATCAATGACTCAGTTTTCTGGTGTTAAGGCTAGAGCTTTACCCCCACCACAGTCTCTTGAATCCAAGACTGATAATTCAATCTCACATGAGACTCAGTAGAAACTGTCCAAAGTGTAAACAGATCACACCTCTGAGTTTCAGAATCCATACCTACTGAACTATAGGGGCCATACCTCACTGAGGTTTGTAATAAAAAGTCTGGACAGACTAACATCTGGGGCTGAGGGGAAGAGCTACACCCACCACCCATCCTAATCCTTGAATTGCCACAGGCTATTGACTCTACCAGAGGTTGTTTTAGTGGTCAAGTCCAACAAGTAGCCAGGAGACAGATGTTGCAGTAGATAGGACTTAGAGAACTTTCCTTCAGTACCAATGCAGATAAATGTCAGCCTAGGTGTGCAGCTTGGTATTTCCATGTGCACCTGGGCACAGCAGAGGCAGCCAAAAACTCTGGATTGTTTGTAGGTCCAAGAAGGTTGCTGAAGTTCAATCCCTGGTATGGTATCCCACTGGTCTATTCCAGGTTCCTGCCAGGAAAGCCTAGGCCTGGCACATCCAGTGGAGAGCTTCAGAGAGCATCTTTTCAGGACCTAACAACCCTTGCTAGCATGCTTTTCAAATGAAGGTCTCCTCACACCTGGCCCATCTGAGGTAAATTTTAATCTCTGTGATCAGCACCAGCACAGCAGCTTGTGTGCATTGGATAGGGTGGAGCTTCAAAGTCAGCTGACCTGGTTACTGAATATACTAACCAGCTGGGTTTGATTCCACTGAAGGAAAAGAGAAAGGCTTGCAGCATTGACATTTAAAGTGTGGGCCCATGTGTGCCTATTACTGGATCTAGTTGAAGTGCTTAGCCACTTTTGGGGTTGGCACAATCAGCCCCAGGACAGAACTCTTTCAATCTTCATCCCAGAGACCAGGGTTTCACCAGCTGAAAGAATGTCTGCAGAGAAGACTATCTGCCTCACTCAATCTGAACCTGTAGCTTACTTTGCTGGGAAGAAATAAAAATTGAGTATCTAGCAGTGACTGAGGGATTAAGTACTAGAGTAGGGACCACATTCCTTGTACTGAACTACTAACCAAGAGACACCTGAAATAGGGGGTGTCACTAACAATATATTCCCAACTTCAGCTTCCCTAACCCCAAAAGCTTGCAACATGCAGTGGGGTGAGATTACCATGGGCACACAATACAGTCTTTTTACAGAAGACACTGTAGGAAGACCAGGCAGCTACAAGAGGAAGTGAAGCAACTAAAAAGTGGAGACAAATCTTATGGAAATTGGGGCATTTATGGAGCTGCTGTCATCTCTAAGCAGGATAAAACTGATTCTTATACACAGGTTGGCCCCTCCCACACTACCCAGGCACAGAAAACGCAGACATAAACAGCAAAAAGAACAGTAACTAGAGACAGGTAACCCATAGTGCATTACAAAGAAGAACTGACGTCAACCCAAGAAGTTCTAAAACCAACACAAATGGTAATGCATGGCAGAGAACACAAACTCTAACTCAGATAGCTACACAAATATCATGTTCAAAGGAGGTGTCTAGCCTGCACCAGATGCTGTGGAGAAAAAATATGCTCAATAGGAAAGATATTGAAGAGTGTGTAATACACAAGATCAAGGTTAACCCTTAGAGCCAGCCAGACTGAAGAAATAACCATACCCACGAAGGGAGCAACTAGATTTAATACTCATAGACAATAGGAGAAAAAATTGTACCCTCAAGAAGCATTCCTAGAACAAGGAAACATGGTGGTCTGAAAGTCAGTATCACAAAGCCCATCATCCTCATGAAGACACCACAAAAATTTCAAAGTCAGACAGTGCTACCTAATGGACAGACAAAATGAGCAGACAAAGAATTGTGACTCAGATGAATCAACAAGGGAAACCCCCAGAAAAAGAAGTAAATGAAATGGAAGTAACCAAACTACCAGATGCAGAGTTTAAAATAATGATTTTTAAGGTGTTCAAAGATTTTAGAGAAACAATGGATGATCATAATGAACAACTAAATAAAGAGATAGCAAGCATCAAAAAGCACATTGATATCACAAAAAAAGAAGCAGAAATGACAAATAAAATATCAGAAATGAAGGCTGCACTAGAAGAAATCAAAAGCAGGCTGGATAAAGCAGAGGATTGAATCAGCAATTTATAAGACAAGATAAACATAACTACAGAAGTAGAGTAGCAAAACAAAAACAGGTGAAAAAAGTCTAAGGAAACTCTAAGAGAGCTCTGGGACAACATGAAGAGAAACAACATTTGCATGATAGAGGTTCCTGAAAAAGAAGAGAACAAGAGATTAAAAAAAAACATGTTTGAAGAAGTCATACCTGAAAATTTTACTAAATTGATGAAAGAAAAAGTCACACAAGTTCAAAAAGCACAGAGAGTCCCATTAAAGAGAAACTCAAGGAGGCCTACAGAAAGACATCATAATTAAAATGCCAAAGTTAAGAGACAAAAAAATACTAAAAGCTACAAGAGAAAAGCAGTTAATTTTCTACAGACAAGCCCCCATAAGGATGACATCAGACATCTCAACAGACACCCTTGAGGCCAGCCAGAAGGGATTAGCAAGAAATAATCAAAGTGATGCAAAACTAGAAACTACAACCAAGACTACTTTATCCAGCAAGAATATTGTTTAAAATTGAATGTGAAATAAAAATTTTTCTTGACCAAAAACCCACAAGAAATTTATTACAACCAAACCAGTACTGCAAGAAATGTTAAGGAGACTGTTATAAAAAGAGGGGAAAAAACAGAAATGGAGAAAAGAAGGAATGTGGATATAAAGAAAAAAATGGCTAAAAATAATTACATATTAATAATGACTTTAAATATAAATGGACTAAATGTTTCAATCAAAAGATATATAGTGACTTTATGGATAAGAAAACAGGACCCACACATATGCTGTCTACAGAAGACCCACCTCAGAACAAAAGTTACAAAAAAACTGAAAGCAAAGGAATGGAAAAATTATTTCATGCAAACCGAAATGAAAAAAAAAAAAAGCTGGGGTAACAATACTTATATCTGACAAAATAGACTTAAAAACAAAGGCTAAAATAAAAGATAAAAAATGTCACTACATAACAATAAAAGGGGCCATACAACAAGAGGATATAAACATTGTAAATACTTATGCACCTAATATAGGAGCAGCTAAATATATAAAGCAGATCTTGATGTACATAAAAGGTGAGATTGACAGCAATACTATAATAGTAGGAGATTTTTAATACCCCACTAACATCAATAGATAGATCCTCCAGACAGAAAATTAACAAAAAAAAAGCAGACTTAAAATACACACTAGATCAACTAGATTTAATTGAAATCTTCAGAACCTTTCACCCCAACACAGCAGAATATACAGTCTTTTCAGCTGTTAATGGTACATTCTCTATGATAGACCACATCTTAGGACACAAAACAAGTCTCAATAAATTTAAGAAGTTTGAACTCATATCAAGCATCTTCTGTGATCATAGCACCGCAAAAGAAGAAATTAATTACAATAGAAAAAAACAAAAAATATTCAAACACTTGGAAGTTAAATATCATGCTATTAAATAACAAATGAGTTAACAATGAGATCAAGGAAGAAATTAAAATTTTCCTTGAAAAAAATGAAAATAAATATACAACTCAAAATTCATGGGAAACAGCAGGAACATTTCTGAGGGGGAAGTTCATAGCACTACAAGCATACCTGCAGCATTGTTCACATTGGCCAAGACATGGAAACAACCAAAAAGCCCTTCAATAGATGATTGGATAAAGAAGATGTGGTACATATATACTATGGAATACTACTCAGCTGTAAGAAATAATGACATCGGATCATTTACAACAACATGGATGGACCTTGGTTACATTATACTGAATGAAATAAGTAAATCAGAAAAAAAACTAAGAACTATATGATTCCATACATAGGTGGGACATAAAAATGAGACTCAGAGACATGGACAAGAGTGTGGTGGAAAGGGAGAGGCTAGAGGGAGGGGAGAGGCACAAAGAAAACCAGATAGAAAGTGACAGAAGACAATTAGACTTAGATGATGGGTATACAACATAATCAAATGTCAAAATGACATGGAGATGTTGTCTGTGAACCTACGTATCCTGATTGATCAATGTCACCCCATTAAAATTAATAATAATAAAAGAAGCAAGAGAAAGCTCAAATAAACAAGTTAATCCTGCATGTAAAAGAACTAAAAAACAACAACAAATAAAACCCAGAGGAAGTAGAAAAAAGGATATAATAAATATCAGAATGGAAATAAGTGACAGAGGCTAAACAAAAATATACAAAAATAAATGAAACCAAAAGTTAGTTCCTTAAAAAGGTACACAAAATTGATTAACCTTTAACCAAACTCATCAAGAAAAAAAAAGAGCGCTTAAATAAATAAAATTAGAAATGGAAGTGGAGAAAAGACAACTGACTCTGCAGAACTACAAATGGTTGTAAGAAAATACTATGAAGATCTATATGACAAAAAATTGGACAACCTAGGTGAAATGGGTAAACTTCTAGATACGTATAATCTTCCAAAACTCAATCTGGAAGAATAAAAAAACATAAACAGACCAATGACAATAAATGAAATTAAAACAGTTATCAAAAATCTCCCAGCAAACAAAATTCCTGGACCAAATGGCTTCACAAGTGAAGGCCAAACATTAAAGGAGAACTAATACCTATCCTTCTCAAGCTATTTCAAAAAATTGAGGAAGAAGAAAAGCTTCCAAGCTCCTTTTATATAGAAAGCATTATCTTCATTCCAATACCAAGTAATGACACTACAAAAAAAGAAAACTATAGGCCAATATCCCTGATGAATTTAGATGCTAAAATACTCAAAAAAATATTGGCAAACCGAAACCAGCAATATATTAAAAATTCATACATCATGATCAAGTTGGATTTATTCTGGGGAGGCAAGGCTGGTACAACATCACAAATCAATCAATGTGATTTATCACATAAAAAAAGGGAAGGAGAAAAATCACATGATAATATCAATAGATGCAGAAAAAACATTTGATAAAATCCAGCACCCATTTATGATCAAAATTCTCAGCAAAGTGGGAATACAGGGAACATACTTAAACATCATAAAAGCCATCTATGACAAACTGATAGCCAACATCATACTCAATGGACAAAACTTAAAAACAATCTTCTTAAGATCAAGAACAAGGCAAGGGTTCCTCCTTTCACCACTCTTATTCAACATAGCTCTGGAAGTCCTAGCCACAGCAATCAGACAAGAAGCAGAAATAAAAGGGATCCAAACTGGAAAAGAAGAAGTAAAACTATAATTATTTGCTGATGATATGATACTGTACATAGAAAACCCTAAAGTTTCAGTCAAAAAACTACTACACCTGATAAATAAACCTGGCAATTTTGCAGGATATAAAGTTAATATTCAGAAATCAGTGGCATTTGTATACTCCAAAAATAAACTATCTGAAAGAGAAATTAAGGAAACAACTACCTTCACTATTAAAATAAAAATGATAGAGTACTTAGAAGTAAATTTAACCAAGGAGATAAGAGACTTCTACTCTGAAAATTATAAAACATTGATAAAAAATATCAAGGAAATATAAACAAGTGGAAGCATATACCATGTTCAGGGACAGAAAGAATGAACATCATTAAAATGTCTATACTACCCAAAGCAGTCTATAACTTCAATGCAATTTCTATCAAAATACCAATGGCATACTTTTAAGTTATAGAACAAATATTCAAAAAAATTATATGGAAGCAAAAAATAACACAAATAGCCTCAACAAACTTGAAAACGAAGAATAAAGTGGACGGTATTACACTTACTGGTATTAAGTTATACTACAAGGCCATTGTAATCAAAACAGCTTTGTACTGGCATAAGAACAGGCATACAGATCAATGGAACAGGGCTGAGAACCCAGAAAGAAGCCCACACCTTTATGGTCAATTGATACTTAACAAAAGAGGTAAGAGCATTCAATGGTGTAAAGACAGTCTCTTTAATAAATGGTTTTGGAAAAATTGAAGAGATACATTCAAAAAATTAAACTAGACCACCAACTTCCACTATTTGCAAAAATAAACTCAAAATGGATAAAAAACTTAAATGTAAGTCATAAAACCATAACCATCTTGAAAAAAAATGTAGACAGTAAATTCTTGGCTATCTCTTCTAGCAATATTTTTGCTGATTTATCTCCACAGACAAATGAAAAAAATACAGGATGAACAAATGTAACTATATCAAACTAAAAAGATTTTGCACAGCGAAGTCATCATGAACAAAATAAAAAGAAAACCCACACAATGGGAGAATATATTTGCCAATATGTCTGATAAGGGGTTAATAGCAAAAATTTATAAAGAACATCTAAAGCTCAACACCAGGAAGGTAAATAATACAATTAAAAAATGGGCAAAAGCTCCCTGGCTGGCTAGCTCAGTGGTAGAGCATCCACCAGGCCTGTGGAAGCTCTGAATTAGATTCCTGGCCAGTGCACACAGGAGAATTACCCATTTCTTTCTCCACCCTTTCTCCTCTTCTTTTTCTCTGTCTCTTTCTTCCCCTCCTGCAGCCAAAGCTCCACTGGAGAAAAGTTGACTTGGGCACTGAGGATGGCTCCATAGCCTCTGCCTCAGCCACTAGAATGGCTCCGGCCACAATGCAGCAATACCCCAGATGGGCAGAGAATCATCCCCTGGTGGGTATGTCTGGAAGATCCCAGTCAGGTGCATGTGGGAGTATGTTTCTCTGACTCCTTGCTTCTCACTTCAGAAAACAAACAGACAAAAAAAATGGGCGAAAGAAATGAATAGACACTTCTCCAAAGAGGACATACAGATGGCCAATAGCAGATGTAAAAATGCTCAACATTACTAATCATCAGAAAAATGCAAATTAAACCCCAATGAGATACCACCTCACACCTTTCAAAATGGCACTCATTAACAAAACAACACACAATAAGTGCTGGCAAGGATGTAGAGAAATGGGAACCCTTCTGCACTGCTGGTGAGAATGCACACACTTATGCCACTGTGGAGAACAGTAGGCATTACCTCAAAAAGTTAAAAATAAAACTGCCTTTTGACCCAGCTATCCCATTTTTAGGAATATATCCTAAGAATACCAAATCACTGATTCAAAGTAAGATATGCATGCTCATGTTTATTGCAGCCCTTCTACAATAGCCAAGATCTGGAAACAGCCTATGTGTCCATCAGTGGATGAGTGAATTAAAAAGCAGTGGTACATATACACAATGGAATACTATGCAGCCATAAAAAAGAAGAAAATCTTACCTTTTGTGACAGCATGGATGGACCTGGAGATTACTATGCTAAAGTGACATAAGGCAGGCATAGAAAGTCAAATATCAGATGTTCTCACTTTTATGTGGAATAAAATGAATAAAGTGAACCAAAAAACAGAATAGAGGCAGAGGTGAGGTCACAGGGAGTAGAGGGACAGCTGTCAGAGGGAAGGGTGATGAGGGAATGGGATCAGAGAAGGTGATGGTATTAGTGAAATTATGTATACATAACACATAGACACAGATAACAAGACAGGTAATCCTAGAGGGAAGTGGGGAAGGAGTTAGGGGGAGGGGTAAAGAAGGTGTAAATAGGGACACAGGGGTGGGGGGTGAGGGTGTTATATTTAGTGGAACACTTGAATCATGTAAACACAATGAATTAAAATTAATAATTTTTTAAAATTCACATGGAAAGAAAAATGACAGCAACCAACACAACAATGGCCATACTATGTGAGTGAATCAAACTTATAGTTATTTTTGTCATATCTGCCAAAAAATATTTTTGGTGTGTTGCAGAATTTTAGTAATTAGTTTATGTGTGCCATGAGATGAAAAACATTGAAAATCACTGTTGTGGACAATAATTATGTGCTTGAATAATCATGTGCTTCGGCAGTTTCCAGACTAGGATGAGTGATTTTTCTGTCTTCTGGGATGAACCCCTATCATTTGTTGCAAGTGTCTGATCCTCTATGTCTCTCCTGTGTTATAACATGTTCATAATCATCTGTAGCTATTATTATTTGAGTATCCTTGCACTGGGCATTTTCATGGATACTTTCACTTCTTTATTGCTCTAATGTTTAGCGGTCTTTGCCGCAGTATGGGATACACATTAAATTATTTTGTGTAACATTATTTTTAATAAATTAATTTCTGGAAGAGGTATGTTTATTTTATGAGATATTTTAGAATTATTTTATAATAATTCAGTACTCTTAATATTTTGTATCACAAAAAATAAAAAATTATATTCTATACCACTTGTGGAACAAAAAGGAGAAAAAAAGACTCACTGAAAATTATTTGAAAACCTTTTTTGTTCATGAAAATGTTAAAATTTGATTAACTTGAACCCTGCTAACTAAGGCTTTACCGAATCCATTTCTTCCTATTCTAAATTATGGAGTTAAGGGGAAAGTAGAAAATACCAACATCAAAAACCTCAAGGTCATGTCAAGCATTCCTTTAAAACGTAGGGTTTCCAGATATAATATTGGATTCCCAGTTAAATTTGAATATCAGATACATAATAAAAATTTTTAGTATAAGCATATCCCAAATATTGCATGAAACATACTTATACTAAATTAGATATATATATTTTTGAAAATTCAAGTTTACCTAGGTGTACTTTTACTTGCAAAACATGGTAACCTTTTTATAAACCTATATTCCACAAGATATTTATGGAATCATGACTGACTCATTATGGTGCCGAAGTTAAAGCCCTGAGGATTGCCTGTATGCACAACTGGAGTTCAGTAAATGTTAGTTGAACTGATTACATGATGTTGATTATTAACATTTACTTTTTGGTCACTGACTTGTTTAAAGACATACAGAAAAGGACTGATTTAAACTTAGAAAGAATTTTCATAATAAGGTAGCCACAAAAAGGAATTTCTGATTAGTGCTTTATTAACCAAATAAGAAAAGCTTGCCCATTAGAGAATGCATCTCATGATGCTGCTAAAAGGCACTTAAAACTTATTCTGAATTCTATATGTAAGATTTTTAATTTTTTAACTTGGTGTTGAAATACCAAAACATTGTGTGTGTGTGTGTGTGTGTGTGTCTGCACGTGCGCACGCGCGTGCCCACGCACACATGTGTGGGGAGGTTTAGAGACAGGGCAGGAGATGCAAGACAGAAAATGTAAGACTAATAAATGGAAAACAAAACACTTGAAAACTTTTCCTCCTGCTACATTTCATGTAGAGTTAATGGCTCTTTAAAAGTACTTTCAAAATCAGAATTAGCCAGTGCAAAGTAGCACACAAAAATATGGCCCCTCGTGTTCTATTAATGATGGGATCAAATGGAGAAGCTCTTCTACATGCCCTTTATGAAAGAGCAGGAGAACCAATGTGATGTTTAGTTTCCTAGAGGAAACTGAAAAAAAAATTCCATTTTACTACAATACAGGCATGAGTTCAATGCAAATGGGAAAGACTGGTGGCTTATTAATAGGCTCTTCCTGCAGTAAGCTGGCCTTCCCAGCTTCAGTTTGAAATTGATTATTTTAATACAGAATTCCTGAATGAAAGAGGTTCTTGGCCTTTTCCTGGGCTGTTGAATAATGTATGTGGGAGAAAGCAAATAGCAGCAGAGAGTCTCAGCTGTGGAAACAATGGCGCACACCCAGAGCTGAGGGGGCACGTTAGTTTATCATTGCCATGTCAATCCACCTAGTCTGGGAATCGCAAGGCAGCCTGGAAAGCAGCAGCTGCCTGACGTGTGGTGAACTGACCGGGGCACTTTAAAGAGACGACTCCACTTACTCATCTCAAAACAAGATATTGATTTTCCTCCAGCTCTAGAGAAAAAAAAAAGTTTTCTGAAAATATATAGAGACAACCATTTATCCATGCTTCTACCCCCAAAATCACAGCACCCCAACTGTTTTCTTGGCTTTCTCTCTACAGTTTCATTTTCCCTTCTTCACCTAGGGTAAGACGAAAGTCCCCTCCCCCTTTTTCTGTCTCCTGTGAATACATTTCAGAGCACTGTTAAGCTGAAACCGGAAAAGTACATAATGACTGGATCTGGAGGTATATTTTATGAAATTAAAATCAATTTTTCCATCCACATGGAAATAACATATTACAGTAAACTTCAGGCTGTTACTTTACAACTTTCTCATATCAAGCTGTGTGTACTTCTTAAGTTGTTAAGGCAACATTTGTAGCATCCTTCAACAATAACAATCTTCAACTCCTTAGAAGTTCTTAACATGATGTTAAGACCCAGATCAAATGGAAAAAAATAAAACTAGTTTCATTTTTGAATGAAAAAAAGTAAACATCCATAAGTACAACTTATACTCACAGTAGTTTAAAATTAATATGCTAAGAGCATAAAGAACAGTGTAGCTCTGAATTGAGACAGCCAGAAGGCCAAGATTCTGGGAGGTAACATGAACTACTTACTCCACAGGCTTCAGGAGACTGAAAATGTGTTATTAGGGGTCAGTCTTAATTTCTTTAATAACTCATATTCCTTATGCACTCAAAAGTCCTACCATACTGAGAAAACTGGGTGGTTGATGTGCCACAATTTTCTCTAGACAAAGAAAGGAATGGATAAGTAAAGGATGACCTACTAATTCTCATTAAGACTTGGTCACCAAAAACAAATTAAGGGCTTCAAATTCTGGATTTTTATTATGGTATTTTTTCCTAGAAAATTCTTTGTCCCACCACCAATAAAAGAAGTCTTATAGAAATCTAGGAAGAACTTAGGAAAAGGATGAGGGTGGAGCAAAAAAAGATAAAGAAAAAACAACTCTTGAAAAAGAAATAAAACCTACACTTAATTGTTGTGCAGGCAGGTTAGAGGTGGCAAGTGCCGGCCTTTACCTTGTGTGCTTACCTCACCAGGATCCAGATATGCAAACTGTACCTTGTTAGCGGTCCCAGACATTGAGCTCTCTGTTATGCTAAACAAGCTCTGGGGGTGGACTGGCCCAACCATCTGCTAGAGACATGAATAAATAGAGGGAAGGTAGAGCAGTATAGTATGTGTATAATATGGAGTACATGGGAAAAAACAAAAGTGCATTATTAAAAAGCAGCAGAGGCCCTGGCAGGTTGGCTCAGCGGTAGAGCGTCGGCCTGGCGTGCGGGGGACCCGGGTTCGATTCCCGGCCAGGGAACATAGGAGAAGCACCCATTTGCTTCTCCACCCCCCACCTCCTTCCTCTCTGTCTCTCTCTTCCCCTCCTGCAGCCAAGGCTCCATTGGAGCAAAAGATGGCCCGGGTGCTGGGGATGGCTCCTTGGCCTCTGCCCCAGGCGCTAGAGTGGTTCTGGTGGCTACAGAGCGATGCCCCGGAGGGGCAGAGCATCGCCCCCTGGTGGGCAGAGCGTCGCCCCTGGTGGGCGTGCCGGGTAGATCCCGGTCGGGCGCATGCGAGAGTCTGTCTGACTGTCTCTCCCCGTTTCCAGCTTCAGAAAAAAAAAAAAAAAAAAAAAGCAGCAGAAAGCAACCAAAGAACAGAATGCAGTGAACAGAAATTAATGTTCTTCTTATTATTGTTATTAACCACATGCTGGGAATTCTAGGTTCTCTTATTATTCATCAGACATGATGCCTCCAATGAGGCAGAGATAGGAGGACTAGCTTAGCCACTGGAATTTTTATCGTTTATCTGATATTGTGACAATGTCCTCACCTGGACAAGGTTTGGATGGCATAAAACTCTTCTTTCAAGTGTACACTTGTCAAAGTATAACATTAGCATTAAAAAATAAAAATATAAGAAAACAAAAATAGAGAGAAAAAATCCACATAGACACAATTCTTGTTAATATCTTGCTCGATTTTTTCTGGTGTTCTTTTGTGATTTTTATCACTGCCTTTACTGTTCTTACATGCTATTGTCCTTTTCACATAACATATTGGCAGTTTCAAATTACTGGATAGTCTTTGAAATGTGTTCATTTGAATAGCACAAACACATATATATTAAATTTTAGTGGAATTTAAAAAATTTTGTGTGTATTTTAGGATAACTTAGTACACTTTGGTTATTTAGAAACATTCTCATTTTGAAGGCAGAAAAAAGAGGGGGAAGAACAGAAATTGGGGTTAGGGGCCACTAACCCAAATGAAGAGAGCATGTGCCAGGATGAATGAACAACCTACATCTTAGGATCTGAACTGGCAGTTTGTTTCAATCCTCAGATGTTCTTTGTTTGGCTGAAAGAGATTCTTAATGTTTCTTGAATGCTTTTAGATATGGGATACAGGCTCCTGTTTGCCACAAGCCTCACCACTCCTTATTGTTATAATTCTTTGCTTCCTTGATTTTCATCCCTGCCTGGCCCCTAAAAGGATTTTTCACTTAGTGATACATGATATGATTTTAGTATATACTGGAAGACATCACTTTCCCAAAGAATCTTCTAAACCAATGGTTCTTGACTAACTGTGGGTGATTTATTGCCCCAAGAGACATGTGACACTATTTAAAGATACTTTCAGTTGTCATAACTGAAAAACAGGGGTGTTGTCCAATAGGCGTCTGGTGGGTCGAAGCCACAATTGCTATTACATATCCTTCAATGCACAAGAAAGTCTCCTACAAAAATGGCCAAACTCAAAATGTTAAGAGTGCTTAGATTGAGATACCTAGGGCTAGGACTTGCACCATTAGGTTTTCCTTCTTCCATCTTCTGATTTTTCTCTCTTGAAAAATGCAAATCCCACCAAGAGAAGTAATGTTCTATGTCGTTAACCCTTTACATCTGAGTATGAAGGAAGGATCTGTGAATAGGATTGGTCAGAGAGCAGGAGAGGACAGAACATGGAGGATCTCAATCATAGTTTCTAATAGTGGACTTTGATCATTAAACAATGAAGGTTGTTCCAGGCAGAAAACCCCCATCAAATTTCTGTCAGTACTCCTTTCACTAATAATCATGTAATAATATCTAAGTTCATTACTTTCTCTGTAAAGGCACTGTATTCACTGCTTTATATGTATGATCTCTTTTCATCCTCATAACAATGCTCTGGGACAAATGAGGAATGTGAAGCTCAGAAAGATATAAGTAACCAGCTCAAGGTCACACATGTAGTGAATGGTAGGACTGGAACTCAAATCCTTGCCTTGCTGGTTCCAGAGATCAAGCTTTTAGCCAAGATTAAAAGTCAATATTTTCCAAAAATTTACCCTAAGCTAGAAATTGCATTAACTGTTTTACCACATTATTTTACTTAATCGTTACAAAATTCTGTGAGGTACATGTTATTATCACCCCCATCAAACAAATGAGAAAAATAAAGATTAAAAAGTCTCACAATTTGACTTTTAACACAATGTCTGTTGGATTTCTTAAGTCTAAAGTTGGTCATGGTGTCAGGGCATAGGCTTATTGCAGAATCACTTTGTAAGATACATAAATTTCTAATCTCCTTGTTGCAAACCTGAAACTAATATAATATTGAATGTCAACTCTAATTAAAAATTTATTTTAAAAATAAGAAAATAAAGTTGGTCAAAGCATGAAACCAGTCCCTCGTGCTCTAACTTATATTGAAAACATTGATGTGGAATGGATGAAGAACCAAGTATAGATTGAAGGACCTTCTTTGAAATCCTGGTTTTTCCACAATCTTTCTTTTTTCTTTTTTTTAATAAGAGAGAGAGAGAGGACAGAGAGAGACAGACTGGCAAGAAGGGAGAAGGGAGAGCAACGAGAAGCATCAACTCATAATTGTGGCACTTGTGTTGTTTGCTGATTGCTTTCTCATACTTGCACATTAATTTCAACTCTATTGTCTCTAAACCTTTATATCCTGTTACCATTATCTGAGCATCTTTCAAAGTCAACTCCTACTAACAATGTCCAACAAAGCCATAGTTTTTAAAAATATAAATTGATAATAATACATACCTAATCTTATAGTAATGCTATTGGGGGGTTGCAGGAATTTTTCTTTGGTTGTTAATGAGATTATTCTCTGGAACTTTTTACCTAACTTAACAGGACCCCTTCAGTCATTTCAGGGTGAAGAGAAATTGAACTGTAATGGTGTGTCTTTTAGATGATCTGACAAGGTCATTTGTTAGTTTACCATAGTGTTAGACAGGATAGACAGTTACTAGGGCAAGAAAAGGAGAAAGGGATGATTATCTTACTGAATAAGGGAATCAGCAATCTTAAAATCTACCAAAATAAGATTACCAAATGTTTAAAAATACATAACTTTTAAAATCCCCAATAAGTGGGGGCGCTCAGAGTAGCTGAGTTGCCTGCTTGTGTTTTATGCCAGTGTCTTCTTCTAATAAATTACTTGCTTAGCTTTAGTGCTGAAATTTTTCTCTTGCCTGAATTCTTTAATGTTAACATCATAAGAACCAAGATGGAGCAGCCCACCAGAAAGGGTCTTCCCCAGTGACATCTATCCTGGCACCTTAAAATGGATTACCATGTTCTTTGCTTCTTGACTGAAGTCATCTGATCACAGTGAATTCAGTCACTCCCAGGGTCTTTTTCTGTTTCTGTTTGTTGTCTTTCTGTGAATGAACAGAGAAGTGCAGTTATGGTGATTTCATATATGTAGGGATGTGTTCACTAACAGAAATAATAATTGTTTATAATGAGTGTTAAGTATATACTACTCACAAAACAGCAGATATTTCAAAATAAATATGAAGTGATAAAAAAAGCATTTGATTTTTTTATTAAACAAGAATATCAGAAAAGCAAATGACAAGTCAAAGAAAGTTGTTTGATTGTATAGATGAGATGCAAAACCAACTTTTATTTCATTGGTGAAAACGCACTATACAAAAGGTGGAAAGTACTGGAGGATCTGCATGTTTCCTGATTCCCTAATTTTTTTGAGCAGTGAGCCATATCTTCTTTCTGATTTGAATTTTCAATATTCTTGCGTGAGCAGAAACTTTGTGGAGGTATCTGAGATTATTCCTGAGACATGCAGGGGACTCATATGGACTTCCATTTCAATTATTATTGACTCCTTTGGCCCATCTGGGGATGTGCACATAAGAACTCATCATCCAGCACTCCCAAGTCTTCCTGGGTGTTTTAGACATTTGGGAGAAAAACATAAGAGAAAAAAAGATGACCAAGGGGTAATGGTGTCTGGAGACCCTGCGCACAATCATCACACTTAGATCTATCACACTAAATCTTTAGTCTTTCTGTCTGTGAACATAACCCCCAAAAGAATAAATTTAAGCTACCAGATTACTTCACCTCTTTTCCTTTCTTGACTTTTAGCAGCTTTATCTGCATTTATATCCACCTTGTAGAATGTTCAAGAAGGGATTTTGTTACATCTGTCAGGCTGCAAAAGAGACTTTGGTAGGGACTTTATATTTTCCTGATATATTACCCAAGTTTGGATGAGGAGATAGCCCCTTTAGCTTGCCTATGTCTACACAGTGAAAGCAAATGTTGTGAGGAGGCCAATAACAAACAACTGCTGCTCCTATGTGACTAGAAACATTAAAACTTTACATAGGTGGGACAAATTAAAACAAATATTCTCAAGCTATTTACCCAGCTATTCAAGAACCTATGTTCCATCCATTAAATAAGAAAATAGTCCTGCACCAGTTATGGAACAAGTGGAATACAGGGACCTTTTAAAATATATATTTACTCTGAGCACTGATGCCCACTTTTCAGACTCATCAATAGTTTATATATTTTCAGAAAGCCAATTGTAACAGTAGAAAGTTCTGACTTTTCCCTGAAAAAAACCTTACCAACACTTGGAAAATATTGGGATTTTGCCCTTATAGATATGGACAAAGGAAGGACTGCCAATACTGTTCAGGCACTTATTGTGTATGCAACCCCAAGACCCTTGGAATTGGAAATGTGAAAGAAGATAGCAGGTTTTCAGGCATTCTACAGGACACAAATATAAGATAGAAAACTTTTGAAAGGACTAGAGACAGTGCAGGAAATCCAGTTGGCTTCATCATTGCACTGATTGGTGAAAATATAATTATTAGAATTTTTATTTTAACAAGGAACCTGAAACAAAGTTCAAGCATTAGTGAAGTTATTTGCTTGAGATTTGGGTGCATCCTTAAGGAGTTAAAATTCCTCTGCAGGGAAGCAGGATACAGAGTTCAAGATGGTAGATTTTCATTATACAAACAGAGGCATAAGGAAAGCCCAGAAGCTGCTGTTCTGAGAATAAGGGTTAGACAGTAAAACTAGTTAATTCCCAAAACTCATAACTGTGAGGAGACACCCTCTCCAGATGATATGTAATACATGGGAAGAGAAACAGGAGACATTCAATATCTCTTATGACCTCTTCTATTCTCTTTCAGGTGGGAAATCAAGTCTCTACACCATAGGACATGCCTCTGGGATTCACCCTTAAGAACTGGAATAAATTTGACCAACAAACTTGAAAGAAAAATAAATTAATATTTTTCTGTAATACAATATGTCTTCAGTATAAATTAAGAGATGGGGAGATTTGGCCTGAAAATGGTAGTTTAAATTACAACACTATCTTACAATTATATCTATTTTTTATAAGGCAAGGAAAATGAACATAGGTACCACGTGTATACATAGGCATTCATGGCATTGAGAAATGATATTGGATTATGTGAAAATTGAAGGATAAATTCTTACATCTTAGGAGTTATAAATAAAAATAAGCCTGACCCTGGGAATGTGAAAAAGGACCCTGTACCCCCAGAAATGTTACCGTAAGGATCAGTGGCCCCCTCAGCTCTGGGACCAACTCCACTATATACAGAGTCTGTGGATCTGGTGGAAGATAGGATAAAAAAGTCTATAAAAGAATACAGAGCACCATCTAGGGAAATGCTCTTTCAGCTTTTTTTCCTACAGGAAGCCTCAGAACCAAACAAGATAGTAAGGGCCCAGGTCCCATTCACCATGCAAGACTTAATGAAAAATTAAGACAGATTAGGTAATTTTACAGATACTACCAGTAAATTTATAAATAAATGGAAGAAATGACTTTAACCTTTTATCTCTCCTGGAAGAATGTTAATCAAATCTTCCAAGAGGCTCTAACAACCACTGAAAATGAGAACATTTAAGAGAAAGGCAATAATTTATGCTAATGAAGTACACATAAAAATAGTAATTATCTGACAGGGAAAAAGGTGGTACCTTTACCAGTGATTTTCTTCCTTTTTACACTAGAGGATGGGTGAAAATAGGAGAATTATTTTAGGGACCACTAAGGCAAAAAAAAAAAACTCTGAGCATAAGTAAATTCATCTAAGATCATTTGGTCTACAATCTTCATACAACACCAGGATAGTTCATTATTTTGTGTACTGGCAAAAACTTTCTGGCAGCTGAAAAACATAGCCCTATAAGGACCCCCATTGGAATTGCAATTCAGAGGATGAGAGATAGTCAAGAAGCCATGTTCTCTGTATCTTACAGAGGATAAAATTTCTTGATATAAACCAGTTAATTATAATAAGCTGGCAACTACTGACCAAGGGCCTCAGGAGAACCAAACAACCTACTCAGAAAGGTTGTGGGAGTCTATAATCATGAATATTAACAAAGATCCTGGAAATTCTGCAGGAAAAATAGTACTGAAAGACAAATTAATGACTCAGTCAGTCACAGATATTAGAAGAGAAATTAAAAAAAATATGTTGGGGCTAGGGACCCCCATGGAAGACATACTAAAGATGGTTTCCTCAGTGTTCTATAACAGAGATAAAGAAGAGGGAGAGGGACATAAAAAGGAAACATGAGAGAAGAAAAGGCAGACTCCGCTAATAAACACCTATAGGGGCAATGATCTCAAGGTTCACAAAATGGAAACCAAAAGATGCTCCCTCTGGTAATTGTCATAAATGTGGAAAGCCTGGACACCAGAAGAGAGAATGCTTCAAGATGGGGCCTCCTTGAAAATCATATCCCTTGTGCTTAAAATTCAAATATTTGAAAAGTACTACGCCAGGGGCTGAAGGAACCCAGGGTCAGGGTTCTCAGGTGCAATGGCTTTGCACTGATGAGGCCTTATACACCAATCAGCTCCTGCTGGGAACATCATCATAGAAAAGAAAGAGCCAAGGGTAAGACTTGAAGTGGCAGGAAGGCCTATTAATTTTCTTTTAGGCATTGGAACCTTCTTTTATGTGCTAACCTACTATCAGGGACCCCTCTCTTTGATAGCACTGTCAATCAAGGAGTAGATGACATACCCCAGGCAAAACATTTTATTACACCCTTAAATTGTCTCTGGTGGGAGGGGATCTGCTCCTGCAACCAATTTCTAGTGATGGCAGAGCGCGCCCTACTCCATTGTTACATAAAAATATGTTGAGCAAATTTAGGACTCAAGTAATTTTCTCTATGGACATTAAAGAACTTGTTTCCAAAATGGCATTATTTGTTAAAAGAGAATCTATTAAAATTCATATAGCTAAGGAACAAAAACTTACCTCCCAAGTATGTGCAACAGGAATTCTGGAATGGGCTCACAAATCTAAACTGGTTATAATTAGGTTAGAAAATTCCACCAATTTTTCTAATAGAAAACAATATTCCATGCATTTGGAAACCAGGGAAGGGCTACAAAAAAGTGATTACTACATTCTTTGGTTATGGGTTGTTATTAGCTTGCAATTCTTCCTATAATGCTCCCATCCAGCCTGTTAAGAAAAGGGATGAGATTTATAGGTTGTTTCAGTATTTAAGGGCAATCAATAATCAATTTTGAAATATTTGTTTTATATCTTTGAAGTATACCATTGGCAATTTGATAGGAATTACATTGAATTTATAGATTGCTTTGGGTAATCTAAACATTTTAATAATATTTATTCTTCCTGTCCATAAACATGGTATATGCTTCCACTCGTCTGTATCTTCATTGACTTATTTTATGAATGTTTTATAATTTTCAGAGTACAGGTCTTTTACCTCTTTGGTTAAGTTTACTTCTAGGTACTTTATTTTTTTGTTGCAATAGTGAAAGAGATTGTGTCCTTAATTTCTCTTTCAGACTGCTTATTTTTGATGTATAAAAATGTCACTAATATTTTTATTAATTTTTTATTTGTTTTAAATTATTTTTATTTTATTTTATTCAATTTATAAAAGAGAGACAGAGAGAGAAAGAGAAAGAGAGAGATAGAGATAGAGAGAGAGAGAAGGGAGGAGGAGCTGGAAGAATCAACTCATATGTGCCTTGACTTGGCAAGCCTAGGGTTTTGAATTGGCGACCTCAGCATTCCAGGTCAATGCTTGATCCACTGTGCCACCACAGTTCAGGGAAAAAGTCACTAATTTTTGAATATTGATTTTATATCATGCCACCTTGACAAATTCATTTATCCAGTTTAGTAATTTTTTGACTGAGACTAGAGTTTTCTATTTACAGTATCATTTCATCAGCAAATAATGATAGTTTTACTTCTTCTTTTCTAATTAAGATGCCTTTTATTTATTCTTCTTGTCTGATTGCTGTGTCTAGGACTTCCAGAACTACATTGAATAAGAGTGGTAAAAGGAGGCACCCCTGCCTTGTTTCTGATTTTAAAGGGATTGCTTTTAGTTTTTGCCCATTGAGTATGATGTTGCATGTCTGTTTGTCATGGATAATCTTTATTATGTTGAGGTATGTTTCTTGTATTCTCAATTTGCTGAGAGTTTTTTTTTATTAAATAATTTTATTTTTTTAATGGGGTGACATCAATAAATCAGGATACATATATTCAAAGATAACAAGTCCAGGGTATCTTGTTGTTCAATCATGTTGCATACCCATCACCCAAAGTCAGATTGTCCTCCGTCACCCTCTATCTTGTTCTCTCTGTGCCCCTCCCCCTCCCCCTTTCCCTCTCCCATTCCCCCCTCCCCCCCATAACCACCACACCCTTATCAATGTCTCTCAGTTTCACTTTTATATCCCACCTACATATGGAATAATGCAGTTCCTGTTTTTTTCTGATTTACTTATTTCGCTTCGTATCATGTTATCAAGATCCCACCATTTTGCTGTAAATGTTCCGATATCATCATTTCTTATGGCTGAGTAGTATTCCATAGTGTATATGTGCCACATCTTCTTTATCCAGTCATCTATTGACGGGCTTTTTGGTTGTTTCCATGTCCTGGCCACTGTGAAAAATGCTGCAATAAACATGGGGCTGCATGTGTCTTTACGTATCAATGTTTCTGAGTTTTGGGGGTATATACCCAGTAGAGGGATTGCTGGGTCATAAGGTAGTTCTATTTGCAGTTTTTTGAGGAACCACCATACTTTCTTCCATAATGGTTGTACTACTTTACATTCCCACCAACAGTGGATGAGGGTTCCTTTTTCTCCACAGCCTCTCCAACATTTGCTATTACCTGTCTTGCTAATAATAGCTAATCGAACAGGTGTGAGGTGGTATCTCATTGCCGTTTTGATTTGCATTTCTCTAATAGCTAAAGAAGATGAGCATCTTTTCATATATCTGTTGGACATTTGTATTTCTTCCTGGGAGAAGTGTCTATTCATATCCTCTTCCCATTTTTTTATGGGATTGTTTGTTTGTTTGTTGTTGAGTTTTATGAGTCTTTGTATATTTTGCTGAGAGTTTTGATCATAAATGGGTGCTGGATTTTATCAACTGCTTTTTCTGCAGCTGCTGATATAATCATGTGATTTTTATCCTTCATTTTATTTATGTGATGAACCACATTGATTGATTTGCAAACATTGTACCAGTCTTGCCTCCCCAGCATAAATTTCACTTGATCATGATTTATCATTTTTTTCCATGTATTGCTGGATCCGATTTGCTAATATTTTGTTGAGAATTTTAGCATCTCACTTTATCAGGTATATTGGCCAATAGTTTTCTTTCTTTGTAGTATCTTTACCTGGTTTTGAAATGAAGATAATGCTTGCTTATAAAAGAAGCTTGGAATTCATCCCTCCTCTTGAATTTTTTGAAATAGCTTGAGAAGGATAGGTGTTAGTTCTTCTTTGAATGTTTGGTAAAATTTGTCTTTGAAGCCATCCTGTCCAGGACATTTGCTTGCTGAGAGCTTTTGATAACTGTTTCAATTTTATTGTTTTAAATCGTGTGTTTAGATTTTATGACTCTTCCAGAATGAGTTTAAGAAGACTTTATGTTTCTAGGAATTTATTCATTTTGCCTAATTTGTTCAATTTTTTGGCATATACATCTTTGTAGTATTTTCTCACAATTCTTTGTATTTATGCTGTCAGTTGTTATTTCTCCATTATCATTTCAAATTTTATTTATTTGAGTTCTCCCTCTTATTTTCTTGATGACTCTGGTTAAAGGTTCATCAATCTTGTTTTCCTTTTTAAGAGCCAGTTCTTGATTTTATTGATTTTCTGTATTGCTTTTGTATCCTCTATGTCATTTATTTCTGCTCTGATATTTATTATTTTCTTCCTTTTATTTTGTTGTTTTTCTTTAGTTCTTTTAGATGCAAGGTTAAATTGTTTATTTGATCTTTTTTCTTACTCCTTAATGTATGCCTGCAATTCTATGAATTTCCTTCTTAGGATTGCTTTTGCTGTGTGCCACAAATTTGGAGTTGTATGTTTATTTTCATTTTTTTTTTCAGGAAATTCTTGACTTCTTCCTTGATCTTGTTGTTAACCCATTCTTATTTAATACTGTGCTAGTTAGCCTCCAAGTGTTTAAATATTTTTCAGGTTTTTTATTGTAGATGATTTCTCATTTCATGCCATTGTGATCAGAGAAAATTGATATAATTTTAATCTTTGTAAATTTATTGAGACTTCTTTTGTATCTTAACATGTGGTCTTTTCTAGTGAATGTACCTTGAGTACTTGAATAAAATGTATATTCTACTGTTTTTGGGTAAAAGGTTCTGAAGACATCATTTAAATCCAGTTGATCTAGTATGTCATTTAAGGCTGCTGTTTCTTTGTTAATTTTCTGTCTAACCATTGACGTTAGTAGGTATTAAAATTTCCTACTATTATAAAATTGCTGTTGATCTCGCCCTTTATATCCATCAAAATCTGCTTTTATGTATTTAGGTGCTCCTATATTAGCTACATAAATATTTACAATGGTTATATCTTCCTGTTGGATTGCTCCCTTTATCATTATGTAGTGACCTTCTTTATTCCTTACTACAGCCTTTGTTTTAAAGGCTATTTTGTCAGTATTGCTACCCCAGCTTTTTTTTTTTTTCATTTGCATGAAATACTTTTTTTTATTCCTTCACTTTCAGTCTATGTGTATCATTTTTTTCTGAAGTGGGTCTCTTGTAGACAGCATATGTACAGGTCCTGTTTTCTTATCCATGCAGCTACCCTATGTCTTTTAATTGGAGCATTTATTCCATTTACATTTAAGGTTATTATTGACATGTACTTATTTATTGCCATTTTAGTCTTTAAATCTACATTCCTCTTTCTCTCAATTTTTATTTTGTTTTTCTTTGCTCTTTTTACAGTAAGCCTATTAACATTTCTTATACTACTGGTTTTGTTGTAATGAATTTCTTGAATCCTTTTTTGTCTGCAAAACTCTACTTCCCCATCAATTTTAAATGATAGTCTAGTTGGAAAAATAATTATTGGTTGTACGTTCTTGTTTTGCATCACTTTGAATATTTCTTGCCAATCTCTTCTGGCCTCAAGTGTATCTGTTGAGAAATTGAATGTCATCCTTATGGGGACTCCTCTGTAGATAATTAACTGCTATGCTTTTGCAGCTTTTAGTATTCTTTCTTTGTCTCTTAATTTTGGCATTTTAATTATGATGTGTCTTGGTGTAAGCCTCCTTGGGTTACTCTTTAATGGGATTCTCTGTGCTTTTTGAACTTGTGTAAATTTTTCTTTCATCAGTTTAGGGAAATTTTGGAGTATGATATTTTCAAGCAAATTTTCTGAACTTTGTCTATTTTCTTCTTCTTCAGGAACCCCTATGATGCAGATGTTTTTTCTCTTCATGTTGTAACAGAGCTCTCTTAGCGTTTCCTCAGTCTTTTTAAACTTCTTTTGATTTTGCTACTCTACTTCTGTGCTTATCTTTATCTTTTCCTTTAAATCATGGATTTGATCCTCTGCTTCCTCCAGCTTGCTGTTGATTCCTTCTAGTACAGTATTTATTTCTGATACTGTATTTGTCATTCCTGGCTGGTTCTTTTTTATGATTTCTATGTCCTGTTTGAAGGTTGCTATCTCATTATTTAGGTGCTCATTATGTCCATTCATTGTGGCTCTAAGATCCTTGAGCATTGTAGAAATCACTTTAAAGTCTGCATCTGGTAGTTTGGTATATCTTCCATTTCATTCAGTTATTTTTCTGGGGATTTCTCTTGTGGATTTATTTGTATTGCATTTCTTTGTCTGCCCATTTTGTCTGTACATAGACTCTTCCTTTAGGTGTGCTGTTTGTGTAGCTAGCTGAGTCTGGGGTTAGTACTGTCTGCCACCAGCTACCAGTTTTGTTTGTTCTAGATCTTCTTGACTTGGCATCAGTTGTTTTTAACCCACTGTGGGCTACTTGTCTCTAGCTACTGCCGTTTTTGCTGCTTGTGTCTGTGTTTTCTATACCTGGGTACTGTGAGATGGGCCAATCTGTGTATAAGTAT
The DNA here is from genome assembly GCF_036850765.1 of Saccopteryx bilineata. Lineage (NCBI taxonomy): Eukaryota > Metazoa > Chordata > Mammalia > Chiroptera > Emballonuridae > Saccopteryx > Saccopteryx bilineata. Next base: position 1,622,344 of record NC_089502.1, read on the forward strand.
TAGCTTTCTCCTGCTTACAGCTGAAAGCAGATCCTTAAAAACCCTAAGCTCCATAAGATTTGCCTCTACTTTTCAGCAGCTCCACCTTCTCTTGCAGCTGCCTGGTCTTTCCAGAGTCTTCTGTAGAAAGATTGTAGTGTGGGACTAAACTGACCTCACACAATCAACTCCTCTACAGGTTGTAAGCTTGTTGATTTAGGGCAGCTGATGTTGGAAATATAAATTTAGTGGGACCCTCTACTTCAAGGGTCTCTTGGTCAGTAGCTCTGTAAGGGGAATGTGGCCCCTACTCCAGAGCCTAATTCCTCAACCACTTCTGGATACTCAAATTTTACTTCTCCTCAACAAGGTGAGCAGAAGGTTCAGGTCACAGTGGGGCTGATAGTCTTCTCTGCAGAAGTTCTTCCAATTGATGAGACCCTAGTCTCAAAGAGGAAGGATGAGAGAGTCCTCTCCTGGGGCTGACTGTGCTCCCCAGAAAGTGGTTAAGCTCCTTGACCAGATCCAACAATAAGCTCACAGGGACCCACACTTTAAATGTTTATGCTCCAAGCCTTTCTTTCTTCCCCCTTTGGAGTCTAGCCCAGCAGGGTAGGATATCAAGCACCCAGGCCAGCTTACTGTGAATTACTCCCTATCCAATGCAAATGAGCCACTGTGTAGTTGCTGCTAACAGAGAGCAGAACTCACCTCAGTTGGGCCACATGTGAGGAACCCTTCTTTAGGATGCCACTCTAACAATTGTTAGGTCTTGAACTGATGTTTTCTGCAGATGGCTACTGGATGTGCCAGCCCTAGGCCTCCCAGGTAAGAACCTGGTGCTGGCCAGTGGGAGACACTGCCTGTGATAGGCCCTCAGCAACCATCTTGGAGCTACAAGCAATCAAGGGTTTGTGGCTGCCTCTGTTGGGCCCAGGTACACATGGAAATAACAGCTACACATCTAGGCGGACTTTCAACCACTTCAGGCCTGGGAGAAATATGCTTAAAAGTCCAAAGTTCCCTTAGTCCATCCTTCTGCAGCTAATGTCTGCTGGCAGCTTGTTTGGCTTGGCTGCTGAGTAAACCTCTGCTATATAGTCTTGAGCCTGCAGCAATTCATGGATAAAGAAAGTTGGTGGATGTGGCTCCACCCCTCAGCCCCAGGTGTCTGTCCAGACTTTTTTCACAGATCTCAGTAGGGTGTATCCCCAGGAGACCAGTGGTTGTGGCTTGGCTTCTGAGACCCACAAGTGTGGTCTGCCTGCCCTCCAGACAGTTTCAACTGAATCTTCTGTGAAGTAGAAGCACTAGTCTTAGACTCAAGAGTGTGGTGAGGAGGGTTAGCTCCAGCATCAACACCAGAAAACTGAGTCACTGATGCGTACCCTGCTTCCTGGCCTCTCAGAACAACCCTTTTTCCTGACTAGAGGAGCAGAGAATCCCAAGGATAGAACAGTTTATTTAGCCCAGGCTGATACCACTGAGAGGGGACTGCTCCACCCAAGAAAGATAGCTACTGCAGTATTGGAAAATGACTCAGCCTAGGGGTTCTGGTGGCTATCTCCCATAGTGTTTCTCCCTGGCCTTCAGTTTTACACTCTCCTCATGTGAATCCAGTCCTCTCAGCTCTCCCTCCACCAGAGCCCTGGGTTAATGGCTGTGAAAAAATTTTCTGTGAGGACCCTTTAGAAAGGAATCTGCATCTCTAAAAGCTCAGTTTATAGCAGACAGAAACCCTGCTCTTTTTGCTGCCAAATGCTGTCTGAGTGCCTTTTCTAGGTTCTGGGTCTCTAGGCTGGGAGTCTGAGCCTGGGGCTGAGCACCCACACTTCTCAGGGTGACAGTCCCTGAAATAAAAATCTCTCTGGACTCTCAGCTGCCACTCACTTCTGGGAGCAGGGCAGTCCTTTCCATATCTGAAAACTTCCTGCCAGTCTCAATGTGGCTTCTTCTGTGATGCTTGATTATAGACTCCTCTTTGTTTAGTCCAAAGTTGGTTTCTCAAGATGATTGTTCTCAAATTAAGTTTTGTTGTTTTTGTTTTGTTTTGTTTTGTTTTTTTGGGGTGTTTTTTTTGTATTTTTCTGAAGCTAGAAACCGGGAGAGACAGTCAGACAGACTCCCGCATGCGCCTGACTGGGATCCACCCTGCACGCCCACCAGGGGGCGACGCTCTGCCCACCAGGGGGCGATGCTCTTCCCCTCCAGGGCATCACTCTACCATGACCAGAGGCACTCTAGCGCCTGGGGCAGAGGCCAAGGAGCCAACCCCAGCGCCCGGGCCATCTTTGCTCCAATGGAGCCTCGGCTACGGGAGGGGAAGAGAGAGACAGAGAGGAAGGAGAGGGGGAGGAGTGGAGAAGCAAATGGGCACTTCTCCTGTGTGCCCTGGCCAGGAATCAAACCCAGGACTTCTACACACCAGGCCGATGCTCTACCACTGAGCCAACCGGCCAGGGCCTCAAATTAAGTTTTAATACAATTTGTTCCTGGGAGGTGGCCATTGGAACATCTGCCTACTCCATCACCATTTTGGAATTTTGATTTCTTTCTCATATGTGCCTTAACTGGTGGCTTCAGCCAAGCCAGTGACTCTTTGCTCAAGCCAGTGATATTGGGCTCAAGCCAGCAACATTTGGCTTTAAACCAGTGACCATGGAGTCATGTCTATAATACCATGCTCAAGTTGGTGAGCCTGAAATCAAGCTGGATGGACCTGTGCTCAGCTCAGCAAACTCATGGTTTTGAATCTGAGTCTTCAGCATCCCAGGCCAATAATCTATTCAGTGAGCCACTGACTTGTCAGCATGAAGGACATAATTTTTTTAGGGTGGCTCCTTTCTAAGGCATTATTAAAAGTAATTTGACCATTTGATTTTCATTTTACATGCTGACTTTAAAATTTGTCCCATCTGAAAGGAGTGACAAATGTGTGCCAGGTATCATGCTAGATGTTAGCAATAATACAGTGGTCATTGAGACAGATTTGGACTTTAGCAAGATGCTTATAAAAGAAAGGACTGCTGAAATTGAACTTAGAATAGAGAATTTTTCTGGTTTGGATGACTTTGTTAAAGAAAAGGCAGGATATATAACTGAAAAAGGAGGTTAGTGTTAGCTAGCTGAGGATGTCATATGTAAAGCTAAAGGGTTTTAGAGCTCTTTTTTTTAAATTTTTTTTATTATTTATTCATTTTAGAGAGGAGAGAGAGGAGAGAGAGACAGGGGGGAGGAGCTGGAAGCATCAACTCCCATATGTGCCTTGACCAGGCAAGCCCAGGGTTTCAAACCGGCGACCTCAGCATTTCCAGGTCAACGCTTTATCCACTGCGCCACCACAGGTCAGGCATAGAGCTCTTGATATTATTATTTCATCAACTGTTTTGAGACATCTTTAAAGCAGTTATTAAGCAATAGAAAATGAAGCTTATAATAGTCCTCAAGATTTTTTAAACATTTCTCCCAGAAAACCATTATTAGTGCCTGATTTAACCTGAATGAATAAAGTAATATTACAGCTGAAAGCTTTTCTCATACTATATACAGAAACTAACCCCAAATGAATAAATAACCTTAAAGTAAGTTCAAAACACACAAAACTCTGAGAAATATATAGTAATAATTCTTTATGAGCTTATATTTGGAAATAGATTTTTAAACATGACAGCAAAAAGATGACAAAAGAAAAAAATGGAATTTATTAGAGTTTATAATTTTTGTGCATCAGAGGACACTATCAAGAAAGTGAAAAATAGCCACACAATGGGAGAATATATTTGTGAATCATATATCTGAAAAAGATCTAGTAACAAAATATATAAATAAATTACACAACTCAACAACAAAAAGACAAACAAACCAATTTAAAAATGGGCCATATACTTGAATAAAAATTTCTCCAAAGAACAAGTGACCAATAAGCATATGAGATATTCAACATCATTAGTCCTTATGGTAAATACTAATTAAATCACAATGACATACCACTTTGTACACAGTAAGATGCCAATAATCAAAAATAAAAACAGCATATGTTGGTAAGGACGTGGAGAAATCAAAATTCTCATAAATTGCTGATGAAAATGTATAATGGTGCAGCTACTATGGAAAACAATTTAGTGGATTCTCAAGAATTTGAATATACATAGATTTACCATGCCCAGGAATTTCACCTTTATGTATATAACACAAAATAATTTTAAAAAGGCATTCAATCAAAAACTTTGACACAAATATTTATAACAGCACTATTCACAATAGTCAAAGCTGAAAAAAATCCAAGTTTCCATCAACTGATGAATGGATAAAAAATATTTTATGATAACATAATGAAATTTTATACAGCCATAAAAAGGAATGAAGTTCTAATACATGCTACCACACAGATGCACCTTGAAAATATGTTAAATGAAAGAAGCCATGCAGCCTGATCTGTGGTGGCGCAGTGGATAAAGTGTCGACCTGGAAATGCTGAGGTCACCGGTTCGAAACCCTGGGCTTGCCTGGTCAAGGCACATATGGGAGTTGATGCTTCCTGCTCCTCCCACCTTCTCTCTCTCTATCTCTCCTCTCTCTGTCTCTCCCTCTCCTCTCTAAAATGAATCAATAAAAAAAAATTAAATAAAAAAAAAGAAGCCATGCAGAAATGCCACATATTGTATAATTATATTTGTATACAATATCTGTAACAAACAAACTCATAACAGATGAGTGGATTCTAGGGAATGGAGGAACATAAAAGTGACTGCTTAATGGGTGTGTGGTTTCTTTTTGGGGTACTGGAAATATTTTGGAAGGAGATAGAGCTTATAGTTGCACAACATTGTGAATGTACTAAACACTACTGAATTGTACAGTTTGAAATGGATAACTCAGCCCTGGCCAGATAGCACAGATGGTTAGAGAATCATCCCTTAGTGTTCAGAGGTTGTCGATTTGATCCCAGGTCAAGGCACATACAGGAGTACAGGAGTAGAATGATGTTCTTGTCTCTGTCTCTATCTCTTTTTCTTCTCTCTCTAAAATCTTTAAAATAAACATGTTTAAAATGTATAATTCAATATTTTTTACATTTTATGTAAAAATGCATATAGGAAAAAATATAATAAATGAAAAAGATTGAGAAGTTCAAGAAAGATTCAGAAGTTATAAAAATATCTAAATGATAACCCTGGAACTAAATAATTTACAATATCTGACTCAAAACTCATTGAATTTTTTAAAAATACAGTATATTGAAACACAACAGAAATGAAAATCACTGAATTTTAGATAAGACAATAAGTTAATTATAAATTATATAAAAAAATACTGAATAATTTGAGAAACTGAAACACTGTTGTAGCATAATACAGGCCTTTAAAATATGTGCAATGGTAATCTCTAAAAGAATGAGTCAAAAATGTATATTCAAAATTTAATCAAAATATTAGCCCATAGATCCAAAAAAAATTAGTGAACCCTTAAAAGAAAAACTTATTTAAACATGCCATAAACAAACTGATGCAAACAAAGATAAATTATATAAAAAACAATGGAATCCTGAAAACCAAAGAATAACACCTTTTAAGTGCTAAAATTAAAAATATTAAAAAGGCTACTGATGTCAAAATCTATGTTCTGTAAAAATACCTTGCAAAAATTAAGGCATAACAAACAAAACAACTTAGAAAAACAAAAGCTGAGAAAATTTACTTTCAGTACATCCTCTCTATGAAAATGCAAACGTAGGCCCTGGCCATTTGGCTCACTGATAGACGTCAGCCCAATATATGGAAGTCCTGGGTATGATTCCTGGCCAGGACACACAGGATAAGCTCCCATCTGCTTCTTCACCTTCCCTTTCTCCTTTCTCTCTGTCTTTCACTTCCCCTCCTGCAATCAAGGCTCCATGGGAGCAAAGTTGGTCCAGGTGCTGAGGATAGCTCCATGGCCTCCACCTCAGGTGCTAGAATGGCTCCAGTTGCAGTGGAGCAATACTCCAGAGGGGCAGAGCATCGCTTTCTGGTGGGCTTAACAGATGGATCCCGTTTGAGCAATGTGGGAGTCTGTCTCTTTGCCTCCCTGGTTCTCACTTCAGAAAAATACAAAAAAAAAAACTAAATAATTAATTAATTAAAAAAGAAAATGCTAAGGTAATTTATTTTATTTTATTTTTTAATTTATTTATTAAATTTAATGCAGTGACGTTGATAAATCAGGGTACATATGTTGAGAAAAAACAACTCTAGATTATTTTGACATTTGATTGTGCTGTATACCCCACCCTCCAAAGTTAAATTGTCTTCTGTCACCTTCTATCTGGTTTTCTTTGTGCCCCTCCCCTCCCCCAACCCCTATCTCCTTCTTCACTACATCCCCCCTCCCCCCACCCCCCACGCCTATTGCCATCACATTCTTGTTCATGTCTCTGAGTCTCATTTTTATGTCCCTTTTATGTATGGATTCGTGTAGTTCTTAGTTTTTTTTCTGATTTACTTATTTCACTCCGTATAATGTTATCAAGGTCCATCCATGTTATTGTAAAGGATCCGATGTCATCATTTCTTATGGCTGAGTAGTACTCCATAGTATATATGTACCAAAGCTTTTTAATCCACTCGTCCTCTGACAGACACTTGGGTTGTTTCCAGATCTTCGCTATTGTGAACAATGCTGCCACAAACATGGGGGTGCATTTCTCATTTTCGAGCCATTCTATGGTGTCCTTGGGGTATATTCCTAAAAGTGGGATAGCTGGGTCAAAAGGCAGTTCAATTCTCAGTTTTTTGAGGAATCTCCATACTGTTTTCCACAGTGGCTGCACCAGTCTGCATTCCCACCAGCAGTGCAGGAGGGTTCCCTTTTCTCCACATCCTCGCTAGCACTTATTCTGTGTTGCTTTGTTGATGAGCGCCATTCTGACTGGTGTGAGGTGATATCTCATTGTGGTTTTAATTTGCATTTCTCTAATGATTAGTGATGTTGAGCATTTTTTCATATGCCTGTTGGCGATCTGTATGTCCTCTTTGGAGAAGTGTCTATTCATCTCTTTTGCCCATTTTTGGATTGGATTGTTTGTCTTTCTGGTATTAAGTTTTACAAGTTCTTTATAAATTTTGGTTATTTACCCCTTATCAGACATATTGTCAAATATGTTCTCCCATGTGTAGTTTGTCTTTTTATTCTGTTCTTGTTGTCTTTAGCTGTGCAAAAGCTTTTTAGTTTGATATAGTCCCATTTGTTTATCCTGTCTTTTATTTCACTTCCCCATGGATATAAATCAGCAAATATATTGTTCCGAGAGATGTCGGAGAGCTTACTGCCTATGTTTTCTTCTAAGATGCTTATGGTTTCACGGCCTACATTTAAGTCTTTTATCCATTTTGAGTTTATTTTTGTGAGTGGTGTAAGCTGGTGATCTAGTTTCATTTTTTTGCACTTAACTGCCCAATTTTCCCAATACCATTTGTTAAAGAGGCTGTCTTTACTCCATTGTATTTCCTCGCCTCCTTTGTCAAATATCAGTTGTCCATAGAACTGTGGGTTTATTTCTGGGTTCTCTGTTCTGTTCCATTGATCTATATGCCTGTTCTTAAGCCAGTACCAGGCTGTTTTGAGTACAATGGCCTTGTAGTATAACTTGATATCAGGAAGTGTGATACCTCCCACTTTATTCTTCTTTTTTAAGATTGCTGAGGCTATTTGTGTTCTCTTTTGGTTCCATATAAATTTTTGGAATATGTGTCCTATATCTTTGAAGTATGTCATTGGTATTTTAATTGGTATTGCATTGAATTTATAGATTGCTTTGGCTAATATAGACATTTTAATGATGTTTATTCTTCCTAACCATGAGCACGGTATATGCTTCCACTTGTTTGTATCTTCCTTGATTTCTTTTATCAATGCTTTGTAATTTTCCGAGTACAAGTCTTTAGTCTCCTTGGTTAAGTTTATTCCTAGGTACTTTATTTTTTTGGTTGTAATTGTGAAGGGGATTGTTTCCTTAATTTTTCTTTCTGACTGTTCATTGTTGGTGTATAAAAATGCCTGATTTCTGAGTATTGATTTTATATCCTGCCACTTTGCTGAATTTATTTATCAGGTCCAGCAGCTTTTTGACTGAGACTTTAGGGTTTTCACTATACAATATCATATCATCTGCAAATAATGATAGTTTTACTTCTTCTTTTCCCACTTGAATTCCTTTTATTTCTTCTTCTTGTCTGATAGCTGTGGCTAGGACATCCAGAACCATGTTAAATAAGAGTGGTGAAAGGGGGCACCCCTGCCTTGTTCCTGATCTTAAGGTTATTGCTTTTAATTTTTGCCCGTTGAGTATGATGTTGGCTGTGTGTTTCTCATAGATGGCTTTTATCATGTTGAGGTAAGTTCCCAGTATTCCCACTTTGCTGAGAGTTTTGATCATGAATGGGTGCTGGATTTTATCAAATGCTTTTTCTGCATCTACTGAAATTATCATATGGTTTTTCTCCTTTTTTTGTTTATGTGATGAATCATATTGTTTGATTTAGAAATATTGTACCAATCTTGCCTCCCCAGAATAAATCCCTCTTGATCATGGTGTATGATTTTTTCCATATATATTTGGATCCGGTTTGCTAATATTTTGTTGAAGATTTTAGCATCTATATTCATCAGAGATATTGGCCTATAATTTTCTTTCTTTGTGTGGTCTTTGCCTGGTTTTGGAATCAGAATTATGCTCGCCTCATACAAGGAGCTTGGAAGTCTTCCTTCCTCTTGAATTTTTTGAAATAGTTTGAGAAGGATAGGAGTTAGTTCTTCTTTGAATATTTGGTAGAATTCTGTTGTGAAGCCATCGGGCCCTGGACTTTTCTTTGTTGGGAGTTTTTTGATAACTGTTTAGATCTCCTTTGTTGTAATCGGTCTGTTTATGTTTCCTGATTCTTCTAGATTGATTTTTGGAAGATTGTATGTTTCAAGGAATTTGTCCATTTCATCTAGGTTGTCTAGTTTTTTGGCATACAGTTTTTCATAGTATTTTCTTATGATATTTTGTATTTCTGTTATGTCAGTTGTTATTTCTCCTCTCTCATTTCTAATTTTATTTATTTGAGTCCTCTCTCTCTTTTTCTTGGTGAGTCTAGTTAAAGGTTCATCAATCTTGTTTACCTTTTCAAAGAACCAGCTCCTAGTTTCATTGATCCTCTGTATTGTTTCTTTAGCCTCTATGTCATTTATTTCTGCTCTGATCTTTATTATTTCCTTCCTTCTACTACATTTGGGCTTTACTTGCTGTTCTTTTTCTAATTCTTTTAGATGCAGGGTTAAGTTGTTTATTTGAGCTTTTTCTAGCTTCTGAAAGTGTGCCTGTAGTGCTATGAACTTCCCTCTCAGCACTGCTTTCGCTGAGTCCCATAAATTTTGAGTTGCTGTATGCTCATTGTCATTCGTTTCTAGGAATTTTTTTATTTCTTCTTTGATCTCATTCTTAATCCATTCATTATTTAACAACCTGCTATTTAGTTTCCATATGTTTGAGAATTTTTGAGCTTTTCTGTTGTGATTCATTTCTAGTTTCATGCTATTGTGATCGGAGAAAGTGCTTGATACGATTTTAGTCTTCTTAAATTTGTTGAGCGCACTTTTGTGCCCTAACATGTGGGCTATCCTAGAGAATGTACCATGAGCTGCTTTAGGGTGAACGGTTGAAAAGAATGTATATTCTGCTGCTTTAGGGTGAACGGTTCTGAAGATATCTATTAAGTCGAGTTGATCTAGTGTTTCCAATAAGTCTGCTGTTTCTTTGTTAATTTTCTTTCTTGAGGATCTATCTAGTGATGTTAGTGGGGTATTGAAATCCCCTACTATTATAGTATTGCTGTTGCTCTCGCCCTTTAAATCCATCAAAGTCTGCTTTATATATTTAGGTGCTCCTATATTAGGTGCATAGATATTTATAATAGTTATATCTTTCTGTTGGATTACTCTCTTTATCATTATGTAGTGGCTTTCTTTATCTCTTACTATATCTTTTGTTTTAAAGTCCAATTTGTCTGCTAAGCAAGCCATAAGTATTGCTACCCCAGCTTTTTTTTATTTCCGTTTGCATGAAACGTTTTTTTCCATCCTTTTACCTTCACTCTCTGTGTGTCTTTTGTTCTAAGGTGTGTCTCTTGTAGACAACATATGTATGGGTCCTGTTTTCTTATCCATGCAGCTACCCTATGTCTTTTGATTGGATCATTTAATCCATTTACATTTAAGTTTATTATTGATATGTAGTTGTTTATTGCCATTTTCTTCTTTAAAGGTGTATTCTTTTTTTTTCTGTATTCTTTTCCCACTTTGATCTGTTTACACCAGGCCCCTTAATATTTCCTGCAGCATTGGTTTGGTTGTAGTGAATTCCTTGAGTTGTTTTTTGTCTGGGAAGCTTTTTATTTCTCCTTTGATTTTAAATGATATCCTTCCTGGATAAAGTAGTCTTGGTTCTAGGTTCTTGTTCTGCATTATTTTGAATATTTCTTGCCATTCCCTTCTGGCCTCAAGTGTTTTTGTTGAGAAGTTAGATGTCATCCTAATGGGGGTTCCTTTGTAGTTGATAACTCTTTTTTCTTTTGCAACTTTTAATATTTTCTCTTTATCGCTTAGCTTTGGTTTTTTAATTATGATGTGTCTTGGTGTAGGTTTCTTTGGGTTTCTCTTTAATGGAGTCCTCTATGCTTCTTGGACTTCTGAGAGTTTCTCTTGCATTAATTTAGGGAAGTTTTCAGCTATGATATGATTGAACAAAGTCTCTATTCCTTGTTCTTTTTCTTCTTCTTCAGGAACCCCTGTGATGCAGATGTTATTTCTCTTCATGTTGTCACAGAGCTCTCTAAGATTTTCCTCTGACTTTTTGAGTCTTTTTTCTCTTTTCTTCTCTGCTTTTGTGCCTTCATTCCAGTTGTCCTCTAACTCACTGATTTGATTCTCTGCTCTATCTATCCTGTTTTTAATTCCTTCAATTGTGGTCTTTATTTCTGATATTTTATTTGTTGTCTCCAACTGATTCTTTTTTATACTTGCTATTTCTTTATTTAGGTTTTTAAACTGCCCCTCCATTGTTGTTCTAAGATCCCTAAACATCCTTAAAATCATTATTTTGAACACCGCATCTGGAAGTTTGATTATTTCCATATCACTCAGTTCATCTCTCCAAGGTGTCTCTTGTGGTTTCATTTGGATTGCACTCTTTTGGCTTCTCATCCTATTTTTTTTGTTTTATTTGTAGAGTTGGTTGAGTCTAGGCTTGGTGTTGTCTGCCTCCAGTATTCAGTTGTGGTATTTCTAGGTCTTTTTGTGTTGGTATCAGCTCTTATCTGTAATCCACTTTTGGATTTGGGCAGCTTTAAAGTCTTGATTTGTTTGTTTTCTTAACAGGTGATAGTCTTGTTTACTGATCTCAGCAGGGGGCTTCCTTGAAACTGTATCCAGGAATGCGGTGGGTGAAACCTGAGACTCTGAAAGCCTCTTTAGCCAGCTAATCTCACTGGTGTCAGGGTGTTTTCTCAGCTTCAGTAGGGGGAGGTGTATCTCAGATCTCCATGGAGACCTGAGTTACTGCTCCTCCTCCTCACTTCTTGTTTTCAGCTGTGTCTTGTTGCACTGATTGGAGCTGGAGAGATGTCCGGAGGTCTCTGATCTGGAAGCACTTCAGCTCTGTTTTGTGAAAGGTTCAGTCCCTCCCCCAGCTATGGCCATCTCCAGCACGGATGACTCAGCCCTTTTAGCTCGTCTCCTGCATTCCTTATCCCCTCACAGTCTGTCCCTCACCCTGTCCTCTCCACCTGGGAGATAAGCTGGTCCTTTCAACACACCTCGCTCCCTGGTCACCACGCAAGTGGCTGTGAGCTGTAGTTTCTGCTCCCCTCCCTCCAAGATCCTCTCTGGGCTCTCAGCCCCCCCCTTCGTTCTGGCAAGCAGAGGAGGTTCAGGGGCACCCTACCAGGACTCCTGTGATTTCCTCTTTGCTCCTTGGTTTTTGAGAGCCATTCTTGCAGTTCAGAGTTGGTTTTTTATGCTGATTTTTCCTAAATTGATTTGTATTCCAGTTTGGTGGTGAGAGCTGGGCGTCTGTGCATCCGCCTATTCCGCTGCCATCTTTTTCTCTCGCTAAGGTAATTTTTTTCAGGTTGAAGTATGGATGTTATGAGATGTAAATTCAAATACAAGGATAAAAAGAGTGTTTCTGAGTTAGTAAATATAAAATATTATTTTTCTTTCATTTATTTTTATGCAAATTTTATGTTGAATGCAAAAATATAACTGTGATTTAGATATTATACCTTATGCAAAAGTAAAATATATAACAATGATATAGCACTAATGACAGAATGAATGTAAATGTAATAATATATTAAAATTATTATACATTAAATGATATAATATTTCTGTGTAAAATGTGATAAGGGTGCATATTGTAATCCTACAACCACAAAAAATAATAAAACAAAAAGCTGTTACTAAAATATCAATAGGAGAAATAGAAGAGTCCATGGCTGTATAGCTCGGTTGGTAAAAGCATTCTCCCAAAGTCCAGATGTTGCCCGCTCAATTTTTGGTCAGAGCACATACAGGAAAAATTCAATGTTTCTGTCTCTTCCTCACTCACTAAAATCAATAGATAAAACTTAAAAATAAGAAATAACATGGAAGAAGACAGAAATGAAGAAAAGCATAACAAGTAACAGGGACCAGATAGAAAGAGATTAGACTTAAACCCAGTTATGTCAATAATTCCATTAAATATAAATGGCTTACAAAAGCCAACCTAAACAAAGACAGAGGTTTATGGATTCAATAAAAATAATATCCAATACCATGCTCATGGTTAGAAAGAATAAACATCATTAAAATGTCTATATTACCCAAAGCAATTTATAAATTCAATGCAATACAGATTAAAATACCAATGACTTACTTCAAAGACATAGAACACATATTCCAAAAATTTATATGGAACCAAAAGAGAACACAAATAGCCTCAGCAATCCTGAAAAGGAAGAAAAAAGCGGGAGGTATCACAATTCCAGATATCATGTTATATTATAAGGCCACTGTACTCAAAACAGCCTGCTACTGGCATAAGAACAGGCATATAAATCAATGGAACAGAACAGAGAACTCAGAAATAAACCCACAGCTCTATGGACAACTGATATTTGACAAAGGAGGTAAGACAGTACAATGGAGTAAAGACAACCTCTTCAACAAATGGTGTTGGGAAAACTGGACAGCTACCTACAAAAAAATGAAACTAGACCACCAACTTACACCACTCACAAAAATAAACTCAAAATGGATAAAAGACTTAAATGTAAGCCGTGAAACCATAAGCATCTTAGAAGAAAACATAGGCAGTAAGCTCTCTGACATCTCTCACAGCAATATACTTGCTGATTTGTCTCCACAGGCAAGTGAAATAAAAGACAGGATCAACAAAAAGGACTTTATCAAACTAAAAAGCTTCTGCACAGCTAAAGACAATAAGAACAGAACAAAAAGACAAACTACACAATGGGAGAATATATTTGACATAGCATCTGATAAGGGGTTAATAACCAAAATTTATAAAGAACTTGTAAAACTTAATACCAGAAAGACAAACAATCCAATCCAAAAATGGGCAAAGGAAATGAATAGACACTTCTCCAAAGAGGACACACAGATGGCCAACAGGCGTATGAAAAAATGTTCAACATCACTAATGATTAGAGAAATGCAAATTAAAACCACAATGAGATATCATCTTACACCAGTCAAAATGGCGCTCATCAATAAAACAACACAGAATAAGTGCTGGCGAGGATGTGGAGAAAAGGGAACCCTCCTGCACTGCTGGTTGGAATGCAGACTGGTGCAGCCACTGTGGAAAACAGTATGAAGATTCCTCAACAAATTAAAAATCGAACTGCCTTTGGACCTAGCTATACCACTGTTAGGAATATACCCCAAGAACACCATAGCACTGTTTGAAAAGAAGAAATGCACCCCCATGTTTATGGCAGCATTGTCCACAATAGCAAAGATTTGGAAACAGCCCAAGTGTCCATCAGAGGATGAGTGGATTAAAAAGCTTTGGTATATATATACTATGGAATACTACCAAACCATAAGAAATGATGACATAGAATCTTTTAAAACAACATGGATGGGCCTTGATAACATTATACTGAGTGAAAGCAGTAAATCAGAAAAAACTAAGAACTATATGTTTCCATACATAGGTGGGACATAAAGATGAGACTCAGAGACATGAACAACAGTCTTGGGGTTACAGGGTGTGGGGAGGAGAGGGAGGGGGTTGGGGGAGGGGAGGGGCACAAAGATCATGGCTTTTCAGCATTTGCCATATTCCCCCCTTAATCTATAGACAGACAGTAAATATTTATGTATGGTGTTCCCACTATAAAGACTGCTATCTTAGGGACAAATGCTGGTAAACTATTTCCTCCTTCTTCAAAGACTTATATGTCAACATAGAGCTCCATGTTTCATAGGACATACTCAAGCTCACTCCATGCTCCCTGGAGCTTTAGCACAAGGGAATGCCCCCCCTTTTAAAGTATTTTTTCTTTTATTTATTTATTTTTGTATTTTTCTGAGGATGGGGATGGCGAGGCAGTCAGACAGACTCCTGCATGCGCCTGACTGGGATCCACCTGGCATGCCTACCAGGGGGGAATGCTCTGCCCATCTGGGGTGTTGCTCTGTTACAACCAGAGCCATTCTAGCGACTGGGGTGGAGGCCATGGGGCCATCCTTAGTGCCCGGGATGGCTTTGCTCTGGTGAAGCCTTGGCTGTGTGCGGGAGGAGAGAGATGAAGAGGAAGGAGAGGGGGAGGGGTGGAGAGGTAGATGGGCGCTTCTCCTGTGTGCTCTGGCCAGGAATAGAACCCGGGAATCCTGCACACCAGGCTAATGACTCCGACGGGTCTACCATATCATGCTTTTTACTTAAAAAAAATTACATTTCTTTTGAATGCTGATGAACAGGAGACACCAAATCTTTTTTGCCCGCAAACTACTACCTACTTTCCTAGATCTAGCTAATAACACTGTTCTGTCTTTTTTCCAAATAGCTCCAGATATATGGAAAAGATTTATATAGGCAGATGGGGATCCTCAAACCCCTCAGCGAGATCTTCTGTGAATGGCTTTTAAGATACCTAGAGGCAGAAAAAGCCCAATAGAGATCAGGGGAACTACCAGCTTTTAGGATACACCCTTAAAGGCTCCAATGCCCCAAAGGGGTCTCATAGGATGCCATCTGGGTCCTGCTTCAATAGTGGAAAGGAAGGTCATTGAGCTAAAGCCTGCCAGGCTTACACGCCTCTGCTGTGGTGGAAACAGGGACACTGGAAGGTGGGCTTCCCCCTCGCTCCTCTAAGGAAGGATTCATTTCCTTCCAGCCCTGCTCCAGCCACCTATGACCTAACCTTGCCCAGAAAGCTGGGGTTTGTCACTGAAGGCTGAAGGTGCCCAGGGCCGTCGGCCCCATCTACGACACTGTGGACGAGCCTAGGGTATTTCTTCCAAGAAGCAGGTAAACTGATCTCATTCGCACAAGGGCCACTTAACTATGTTTTGCCTGAATAGTCAGGTTTTTTATTCTTCCCTCAAAGATCTCTGTTGTGGGTGTTGATAGTCCTATTTTCTGCTGCTTTGCTTAATATATAGTGTTTCCTTTATCCCTCCTACCTCAATGCCCCACTCATATTTCAGGCTGAGACCTACTCCTAATTTAGAGCTCTCTTTCCTTCTTTTGCCAACTTGTATTATGAATTTACCTTTGCCACCAAGCTTAGTGTATCCCAAGGTTCTCTTTACCAGGCCACAGTCACAGAGCCCCAGGGAAAAGCAACCTGGTCTCAACTCTCCTGGCAGAGGAGAACTCCATATCCACGCATGCTGCAAATGGCTTTTTCCAGTCTACCTGAATCATTACCAGCTAGAAGCAGCGGTCATTGGGACTTGGACATGAGCTGCAAAGTATAGAATGGTGACAACAATTCCAGTGCCATGCGGACTTTTCCTGTGGGGAACTTTCCTGGACTCTGGCTCCCTGTGACAGCTCCTAACAGACTGAACTGTGGTTGGGTTGCATTTTTCAGGGATTTGGCATGGTGATGGGGCCAACTTGGACTTGGTGAACATGTTAAGGACACTACTCTTTTAGGGATTCTTGCTGTAATGGCCAAGAGTTTGCTTAAAGGCTTTTAATCACTGTAAAAAAAATAGAGGACTGGATGAAGAAGATGGGGCACATATACACCATGCTATACTATTCAGCTGAGAGAAATGATGACATCGGATCACTTGCAGTAGAATGGTGGAGTCTTGGTAGCATTGTGTGGGGTGTAATGGGCGAATCAGAAAAAAAACAGGAACTGCAAGATTCCATACATTGGTGGGACATAGAAGCGAGACTAAGAGGCATGGACGGGAGTGTGGTGGTTACGGGGGGTGGGGGGAGGGAAGGGAGGGGGTGGGGTACAGAGAGAACTGGATGGAGGGTGGCGGAGGATGATCTCTCTTCGGGTGATGGGTATGCAACAGAACTAAATGACAAGATAACCTGGAAATGTTTTCTTTGAATCTTTGTACCCTGATTTATAGATGTCACTCCATTAAAATAAAAATTTATTAAAAAAATAATAATAATACCCAACTGTATGCTCTTAAATAACATACTTGAAATAGAAAAACAGTGTTAAATTGAAAGTATAATAATAAAACAATTTAAACAATTCAAACACAAAGAACAAAAAAGCTTTTGTGATTATATCAGACAAGGTATACTTCAAAACAAGTAGAATTATCAGAGATAAATTACTTGATAATGATAAAAGTGTTATGCATTAAGAGTGAGTTAAAATTATTAATGAGAATGCAGTAATAGAACTTCCAAATAAATGAAACAAAATTTACAAAACTACATTAATTATAGCTGGATATCTAGTCTTTTCCATTAATACTTTATAAATCAATAAAAAATAAATTAATAAAGATGTACAGTAAGTCAAGTCCTTGCTCAATGTCATTAATCAGTTTTGTGAGTTTACATAAAATGATATATAACAAAAACAATTTAACATAGGCTAATTTACATTAATAAAAAGTTAAGTTCCATTGGTAATTTCATCAATGTTATAACAAAATGTTATTCAAGAACCTTTTGTAAAGTATTAGAAAAATACTATCAGCCAACTTTGATCTATACCAAAATAGAACTAATCCTAGGCCATAAAATGCTTTAATATATTTGAAAATTTCTAAACCATAGAAATATATTCTCTGGCCACAATAGAATTAAATTATAAATCAATAGCAAAATATACATGAAAATTCTTTAAATATT
Source organism: Saccopteryx bilineata (assembly GCF_036850765.1). Classification (NCBI taxonomy): domain Eukaryota; kingdom Metazoa; phylum Chordata; class Mammalia; order Chiroptera; family Emballonuridae; genus Saccopteryx; species Saccopteryx bilineata. The sequence continues at coordinate 1,639,697 of NC_089502.1, forward strand.
TGGAAGTGAGCAAAATCTTCTAAATAACCCATGGTTAAAAATAAATCACAAATAAAATTACAAGATAAATCAAACTTCATAAGAAACCATAAGTTACGAAATTATGTGATTTGCAGCTAATGCACTCCTAAGTAGGAAATTTATTGTTTCATTTTTGTCATATTTTTATTATATCCCACTTTAAGAAGTATTTAAAAAGAGCAAATTAAATTTAAATTAAATTGAAAAAGAAAGTAATGAAGACAAGGAGATATAAACAAGATTTTAAAAAATGGAGAAAAATCAAGACAACCAAAAATACTATCTTAAAATTATTTTCTTAAATTACAGTTTACATTCAATATTAATTTGTATTAATTTTAGGTATAGAACATAGTGGTTAGACAATCATAAATTTACAAAGTGTTCCTCCTGAAATTTCCAGTACCTACCTGGCACCATACATATTTATTATAATATTATTGACTTTATTTCTTATGTTGTACTTTACATTTCCATGAAAATTTGCAAATACCAATCTGGACTTCTCAAATTCTTCACATTTTTCACCCTTCTTTCCAACACCCCTCTACTCTGGCAAACATTAATTTGTTCTGTGTATCTATGAACCTGTTTCTGTTTGTTTGTTTGCTTGCTTGTTTATTTATTTATTTTTGTTCTTCAGATTCAACATATAAGTGAAATTATATGATACTTTTATTTCTATGACTGACTTATTTCACTTAGCATAATACATTCTAGGTCCATACATGCTGTCACAAATAGTATGATTTCATTGTTTTTTATGGTCAAGTAGTATTATGTTGTATGTAAAACCACTTTTTTATCCACTTGGCTATTCATGACCACTTGGGTTGTTTCCATAGCTTGGATATTGTAAATAAAAATGCAATAAACACTGAGATGCATATATTACTTTTTTATATATATTCTCTTAAATTAGTGTTTTGGGTTATAAGACACTTCTATTTTTAACTTTTTGAGGAACTGCCACACAGTTTCCAATAATGACTTCACAAATCTGCATTTCCACCAACAGTGTACAAGGTTTCCCTTTTTTCTACATCCTCCTCAACATTGTCATTTATTGATTTATTAATGTTAGCCATTCTGACAAGTATAAGGTGGTAGATACTTTATTATTGTTTGAATTTTCACTTTTCTGATGATAATGACATTCAGAATCTATTCATATTGTTTATTGGCCATCTGTATGTCCTCTTTGGAGAAGTGTCTATTTAAGTATTTTGCCCATTTTTAACTGGACTTTTTATGTTGAGTTGTTTAAAACTTTTACGCATTTTAGATAATAACTCCATATCAGGTGTAGCATTGGTAGCCCTGGTGGGTCAACTCAGTGGTAGAGCATTGGCCCAGTGTGTTGATGTCCCAGGTTTGATTCCGCATCAGGGCACACAGGAGAAGTGATCATCTGCTTCTGTACCACTTCCCTTCTTTCTTCTCTCTATCTCTTTTCTTCCTTCAACCATGGCTTATTTGGAGCAAGGTGACCCTGGGTACTAAGGATGGCTCCATGGCCTTGCCTCATGTGCAAAAATAGCTCGGTTGCCAAGCAATAGAGCAATGGCCTCAGATAGGCAGAACATTGTCCTAAAGGGGGCTTGCAGGGTTTTCCAGGTCAGGGCATGCAGGAGTCTGTCTCTCTGCCTCCCTGCTTCTCACTTAAGGAAAATAAAAACTAAAAAAAATTTAAAAAGATGTAGCATTGGCAAGTATGATCTCTCATTTAGTGGGTTGTCTTTTCATTTGGTTGATGCTTTCCTTTGTTATGGAAAAAATTTTATTTAGATATTGTTTTATTTTTAACTTTTTTAAAAATTTTCCTTCACCAAAGCAAAATCTCTGAGATATAACTGTTGATGTTTTCTTCTAGAGTTTTTATGGTTTTGAGTCTCATGTTGTTTAAGTCTTTAATGTATTTTGAGCTTATTCTTGCATATGGCATAATAAAGTGTTCTAGTTTTATTTTTTCTTGTATGTATCTTTCCAATTTTCCTGACACTATTTACTGAATAAACTTGTCTTTACCATGTTGCATGTTCCTGCTTCTCTTGTCAAATATTAATCAATCATATAAGTGTGTGTTTATTTCTGGGCTTCTAGTCTGTTTAATTGATCTATTTGTCTGTGTTTATGACAGTACCATGCTGTTTTTACTTCTATAGCTGTGTAGTATAGTTTCATACCAAGTAGCATGATTCCTCCAGCTTTTTTCTCTTTTTCCTTTTACGATCTTTGTGCATATCCTGGTATTATTGGAGTTCCATAAAAAATTTTAGATTATTTGTTCTAGTTCTGTGAAATATGCCATAGGTATTTTCATAAGAATTGCATCAATTTTATAGATTGCTCTGATTAGTATGAACATTTTAATAATGTTAAATCTTTCTATTTATGAACACAATACATGCTTCCAGTTATTTGTATCTTCGATTTCTTTCCTCAGTGACACAATTTTCTGAATACAGTTCTTTTACATCTTTGGTTAACTTTATTTCTAGGTACTTTATTCTGACTGAAGCAATTATGAATGAGATTGTTATCTTCATTTCCCTTTCTGATAGTTCATTATAGGTGTATAAAAATGCAACTGATTTCTGAATATTTGTTTTGTATTCTGCTATTTTACAGATTTATAAGGTCTAATAAAATTTTGAGTGAGAATCTTTATGGGTCTCTCTATACAGTATTGTCATCTGCAAATAATAACCATTTTACATTTTCCTTTCTAAATTTGAATTATTTTATATTTTTATCTTATCTGATTGCTGTGGCTAGGACTTCTAGTACTATGTTGAATAAATATGGTAAAAGTGGACATCCTTATCTTGTTTCTGATCTTAATGAAAATATTTTTACCATTTTCCTATTGAGTACACTCTTAGCTGTAGCTATGGATTTGCCATATATGGCCATAATTGTTTATTTATGTTCCCTTTATTCTCATTTTGCTGTGAGTTGTTATCATGTGTGGGTGCTAAATATTTTCAAGAGCTTGGTTTGCATATTTGCAAGAATCTTTTATTTCATGAGTACTTCTGCATTCTATCTTCCTCTGCTACTGCAGATCTTTATCCGCTCCCTTTTTTGTGTGTTATTGTTGTCAAAGATTATCTTTGTTTCTATTCAGACCTTGTTGGAGCTATTAGTTGTTTTCATTTTTTTTTTTTTTGTATATGGTTGAATAATCCCCTTGAGTATTTTCTGCCAGGGTGGTTTCTGGTGATAAATTACCTCAGCTTCTTTATTGCTGCAAAAATTTTTAATTTCTCCTTTCTATTTGAAAGATAACTTTGATGGATATAAAATTTTTGTCTGATAATTTATTCTTTCAGTACTTTGAATATTTAGTTCCATTTTCTGCTGAAAAATCTAATGAAAACCTTATGGGCCTTCCTTTATGTTATGTACTTTTCCCTAGCTGCCTTGAGGTTTCTTTTATTGTCATTGATTTTTCATAATTTTATTATGATGTGCCTTGGAAAAGGCCTGTTTGAGTTGATGTGACTCAGCATTCTGTTGTTTCTTGAATTTGAAGTTTTTCATTTTTTCTTAGGCTTGGGAAGTTCTCGTAAGTTATTTATTTTCATAACCTCTTCATTCCCTTCTCTTTTTCCTCTTCTTATGATATCAACATTATTTTTATATTGCTCTTTATGATTAAATCAGACAATTCCTGTATAGCTCTCTCATTTTTTTTAATTTGTAAGTTTCTTTTTTCTTCTTATCTATCTTCAATGTCATTGATCCTCTCCTCTATCTTGGCTGTTCTATCAGCTAAACTTGCTACCTCTTTTTTATTTTATGTATTGAGCTTTTTAATTTAGTTTTTATTGTTTCAATCTCCTTGGTGAAGTACTCATTTTATTTATTAACTTGTTTCTTTTTGCTAATTTAATTACCTATCAGTGTTTTCTTGCATCTCATTAAGTATTTTAAGAACTTCAATTTTAAACTCTCTACTGTTATACTCTAAAGTTTTCTTGTGATTGAGATTGCTTTCTGGAGATTTTTTCATTTTGTTTCTGAATTACTTGTCTGTCTTGCATAGCCATGATACTCAATTTCTTCTTCATTGATGAAGAAGAATACCATTAGAATACCATTTGAGAATGGTATTCTAATAACACTAATATAAAATACAATTTTAAAAAATTAAAATAAAAATTGAAAAAATACAAAGAAAAATATAAAAACTTTAAAGATAATTGCATGTAATAATAAAACCCACAGAAATCAAAAACTAAAAACCAAAAAAAGTCATAAACAAACAAAACATCCACTAAAAATAAGAATAGAACATATGGAATTTATATAAAATGTAATTCAAAAAGAAATGAAAGAAAAATAGAAAAAGAAGAAAATAAAAGGAAAAAAGAAAGAAAAAATATTTTCAGTTTTGAGAGTTTACTGTTTTTCTTCCAGTAGGTGTCACTGTATTACAGGTTTAAATTTGTGAAATCCCTGTGCTGACCTCAGCTGAGAGGTTGCTGTCACAAAGATATAGGCAGGGCCATAGTCACATTCGTGGGTGGGGCATGTTTTGAGGGCTTTATGATTTTATTGTTTTAGCATTGGTGATCTCAGGCCCTGGGAACTCCTCCCCACATCTCAACAGATTAGCATACCAGACATGGAACACATCTGTTATTTAGGGGATATAATGTCTCTGTCAGGTTAGCTGTGGTGTCTGTCACTGCCACTCCCCATAAGACGAGTGCATCATGATCTTGGAGGCTGCACTTTCTTTTTCTCTGTCCCTGTACTAAGGGCTGACTGTAGGCAGACTGTGAGAACACTAGCCATAACCTCACACTCTTCAGCCACTTTGGTTTAGTATCACACCATCTGCCCCTCAATCTCTCAGCTCCTCCTGGCAGAGGGATACTCAGTCAGTCCGGGCTTCCCTCCCTGTATCCCAGCACACAAAACCCAGGCAGTCCAAGCTTCTTTCCTCCCTGTAGTGTGGCAAAGAAAATCCAAACAAAACAATCATTACAGCTTCTCTCTTCTTCAGAGCTGACTACAAGTGTTTTATCTGCCACCATCACCCCCTTTTCAACTGGTCTTACCTGTAGTTCGTTAGGTGCATGGAACTTTCAAGGGCACCTGCAAACCCAGCTAGGGTTTCTTAACTGTGTTATAGTTGTCCAATTTGTTGACATTTCAAGGGGAAATATCAGGAGTATCTTTCAAGCCACCATTTCTCTGACATCTTCTAGAAATCTCATTTTGGGCTTTTAAAAATTGTTTTCTCTTTTCAGTTGTTTTTTTTAGGTATAAATTTAGATCATTTAGATGAGCTATTGTTTCTAGAGTTAAACTGTAATTATATATATATTTTTTTCTCTTAGACCAATTTCACCATGTTCCATATATTTGGGTAGTTGTGTTTCCATTTTCATTTGTCTCAAGGTATCTTTTATTTCTACTTTGGTTTCATTCTTAACACATTTATTGTTTATTAACATGTTATTTAGCCTCTATGTGTATATGTGTTTTTCAGCCATTTTCCTCTAGTTAATCTCTAGTTTCATTCTATTACAGTCAGAGGAAGTGTTTTATATTATTTCAATTCTCTTAAATTAATTGAGACTTGTTTTGTGTCCTAATATATAGTCTATCTTAGCAATTCTTCCACATACACTTGAAAAGAATGTGTATTCTGCTGCTTTGGGATCAAATGCTCTAAAGGTAGCAATTAAATCCATATGATCCAGTGTGAATTTGAGGCCACAGCTTTTTGTTGATTTTCAGTCTGGAAGATCTATCCATTGATGTCAATGAGGTATTAAAATGCCTTTCTATAAGAGTATTAATGTCAATCTCTTTCTTTATGTCCATCAGAATTTGTTTTACAAGGTTGGTTGGCTCAGCAGTAGAGCGTAGGCCAGGTGTGCAGGAGTCCTGGGTTCGATTCCTGGCCAGGGCACTCAGGAGAAGTACCCACCTGCTTCTCCACCCCTCCCCCTCTCCTTCCTCTCTGTCTCTCCCTTCCCCTCCCGCAGCTGAGGCTTCATTGGAGCAAAGATGGCCCAGGTGCTGGGGATGGCTCTGTGGACTCTGCCTCAGGTGCTAGAATGGCTCTGGATGCAACAAAGTGACGCCCCAGAGGGGCAGAGCATCGCCCCCTGGTGGGCATGCCAGGTGGATCCCGGTCGGGCGCATGCGGGAGTCTGTCTGACTCCCTCCCCCATTTCCAGCTTTGGAAAAATGAAAAAAAAATTGTTTTACATATTTAGGATTCCTATGTTGCTTCTATAAATATTTCAAGGGTTACATCTTTTGGTTGGATGAATCTTTTTATAATTATAAAGTGTTTTTTTCTTATTATATTTATATTGAAGCGTATAATGTCTGATATAAGTACTTCTACCCCAGATTTTATTTTTATTTCTATTTGCAAAAAAAAAAATCACTTTTATTCTTTTATTTTAGTCTGTGTTTATCTTTTATTCTGAGGCAGGTCTCTTGTAGGCAGCATATATATGAGTCTTTTTTTTTTTTTCTGAAGCTGGAAACAGGGAGAGACAGTCAGACAGACTCCCGCATGCGCCCAACCGGGATCCACCTGGCACGCCCACCATGGGGCGATGCTCTGCCCACCAGGGGGCGATGCTCTGCCCATCCTGGGCGTCGCCATGTTGCGACCAGAGCCACTCTAGCGCCTGGGGCAGAGGCCACAGAACCATCCCCAGCGCCCAGGCCATCTTTGCTCCAATGGAGCCTTGGCTGCGGGAGGGGAAGAGAGAGACAGAGAGGAAGGCGCGGCGGAGGGGTGGAGAAGCAAATGGGCGCTTCTCCTGTGTGCCCTGGCTGGGAATCGAACCGGGGTCCTCCGCACGCTAGGTATGAGTCTTAACTTACTATTTATTCAGATATCTTATATCTTTTGATTGGAGCATTTAAACTATTTACATTTAAACTAATAATAAGTATTTATTTTTAACATTTTATTCTTTATAACTGTTTCTCTTTTTGTTTTCTTTATCTTCTTATTAAAGAAGACTCTAATATTTTTTGTAATATTAGTTTTGTTGTAATGAACTCCTTTAGTGTTTTCCAGTCTCTCCTAGCCTGAAATATTTCTGTTAAAAAAAATCAATTGACAGTCTTATGGGAGCTTCAATGTAAGCAATTGTCTTTCTCTTGCTACTTTAAGATTTTCTCTTTGTCTTTTATTTGACATTTTAATTATTATGTGTCTTGGTATGGGCCTCTTTGGACTGATATTGTTTGGGACTCTCAGCACTTCTTGGACCTGTGTATATTTTTCTTTACCCACTTAATGAACTTTTCAGTCATTATTTCTTCAAATGAGTTTTTAGTCTCTTGCTTTCTCTCTTCTCTTTCTAATACCATTATGATGCAGATGCTGTTACACATTTCATGTTGTCCCCAAGGTCTCTTAAACTATCTTCATTTTTTTATATTATTTTTTATTTTGCTACTTTGATGAGTGTTTTCTGCTACTTTGTACTCCAAATCACTGGTTATATCTTCTTCTTCATCTAACCTTCTGCTTATTCCATCTAGTGTAAAATTTATTTCAGATATAGTATTTTTAATTTTTTACTCTTTTTATGAGTCTTATGTTCTTTTTTATGCTTATTATCTCTTTGTTTAATTTTTCACTGAGTTAATCCTTTCTTCTTTTATGTTCCTTTAGCATTCTTATAACCCTTATTTTGAATCCTATATCTGACACTTTTATTTCATTTAGTTCTTTTTTCTTTTATTTGGGGCATGTTCATTTGTCTCCTAATTTTGACTGCCTCTCTGTTATTTGTCTCTGTGTATTAGATCCCTTTGCTATGTTTCTCAGTCTGTATGCAGGCCTTTTGTAGTAAGTATTCAGTGTGACCTCATGGCACTATCTCTTTGATCACCTGAGCTGGGTGTTTGAGAAGTGTCTCTTGTGTGGGTTATGTGAACCCTGAGGTTATAGCTAATTCTTGATCACTGTTGACCTATCAATGTGAGGGATTGGCTCTCAGGCTGGTTGGCTGTGAGTATCAACCCTGACAACAGGGCATACTGCTATGCAGGTGTTGACTACATAAAGCAGAATTTGCCTCAGCCAAGTCTGATGTCTCTTAAGATCTACCTTTGGATGTGCTGACTTTGGTGGTAATAGAATTCTGCTTTGATGTTTTCTAAAGCTGGCCACTATGTGTGTTCATTCTGGGGCCTCTTTTGAGGGGATTCTACACAGGTCAATGTCAGACTTTTTGTGACTGGCTTTGGGAAGCTTGTTGGAGCTAGAATGCATTGTACAGTTTGTGGTTGCCTCTATTGGGCGTGTATGTGCCAATATTCTACCCAAAGTCAGTTTACACCAGCATTGAGCACAATAATATGTCAGCAAAAGGCTCAAGGCACCCTGAGCTTGATTCCACCTTTGCTTGATTCCACCTGCCATTGGCTCTTTAGGCTTAGTCACTGAAAGAGTCACTGGTGGTACACAAGGTACATACAGCAAGTCCTCAATAATGACCAAGTAAAAGCAAAAGGTGTTCACCAGATTGATACTGGTTCATATTTGGTGTCAATGCTCTGTCTGAGTTCACTCAGCAAAAGTCCCAAAGTACACTAAGGGTATCTGTCACCTGCTGGGTGCCCTCGGAATTTTGTTGTGGGGTGGAGTTTCAGGGAAATTTTATGATAAGGCCATAAAAATTTTATTTTTTGAGGGCCACACAGACTAAGATTTGGTCATGTGAAGAGAGAGGAATAAATGATCCCCATCTTAGAGCAACACAAAGCAGACTGTCCCAGATTTTTCCCAGACTTCCTGGTTAATCTGATCTCTGCAGGTTGGGCTGTGATGTCAGTAAGGTAGGTTAGTGGGTCTCCTGTGAGAAGGTGTTGCTCAACAGGCTCATGGGATTTTGGAAGGAATGGCCCCTGTCTCAGAGCCACACAACTCAGTATATGATACCATTCTGAGTTTGCTTGGACCTCTATATCCTGGTCCCAGGCAGCTGACTCCTTCAGAAGATGTGAGTTTCACAAGGAGTCCACAGTGTAGAAGTATTAAATTCCCTCATGTAAAATACATATAGAGGATAATGCTCAACTCAAAAAAGATGGCATCTGTGGAAAGTGTGGGAGAGGGATGCAGCATATGAACTGCTGCAGCCATTTTCCCCAGAGCCACAAAACCCAGTTTCTCCTCACAGGTCTCTTACACTTTGAGCCACCCTTTCTCTGCTGGAGCCCAATATGAGAAGCTGCAAATAAGATTTTGTGTGCTGATTTATTAAGAAGACCTGTGGATTTCTGGCAGAATCCTGTATCTTCCTGGTAAACAGAACCTCTGTTAATCTTTTACAGCCAGATATTTTGTGTGCTTCCTTTCCTGGTTCTAGTGGTCTGTTCTGAAATCTGGCATAGGGTTGAAAGCCTACAGCACTCAGGGGAACACTTGCATTTAAAATATACACTTCAGAATTTTATCTATCACCTATGGAAAGGGAATCAGCCCTTTTTACATCTCCACCTTTCTTAGCAACCCCAGTGTGTCTTTTTATGTAATTCCTTTGTTATAAGACTTCAATTCAGCTAGTCTTTAATTGGTTATTCAAGTTGATTTTTTCTATATTTTAGTTGTAATTCAAGTTTAGTCTTGAAAGGAAGTGAGTATAATTTTTACCTATTCTTTATTCACCTTGGATCTCATAAAGTACATGTTTTTAAACAAATAATAAATAAGATAAAAACCTAGGTAAAATAAATCAAGGAAAAAGACACAAAACACAACATACCAATATTTGGAATTATAGAGGTGATGTTACAACACATGCTACAGTTATTGTAAAACTATAAAATAAATATTATGCACTTTTATGCCAGCAAAGGCAACAATTTAGATAAAATATTGTTTATTTTATATTTACAATTATAGTTGACCTTTAGTATTATGTTGTATTAGTTTCAGGTGTACAGCATAGTTATTAAACATTTCCATAATTTATGAAATGATCCCCCCAATAAATAAGGTATCCATCTGGCCTTGTACATAGTTATTACGATATTATTAATTATACAGTATCACTTGTGATGTATTTTACATGCCAAGAATCTTTTCTAACTACTAGTTTGTACTTCTTAATCCCTTCACCTTATTACTCAAATCCTCAACAATTTCCAACAAGGTGGGGGAGGGGTGTGTGCTCTGCATTGATTAGTCTCTTTTTTGTTTGTTCACTTTTTGTGTACTTTAGACTCCACAAATATTTAAAATAATATGGTATTTGTCTTTCTATATCTGACATTTTACATAGCATAATACATTCTAGGTTCCATCCATGTTGTTCCAAATGGTAACATTTTATTCTTTATATGACTAATAGTCCATTGTACATCGACTTTATCAAATAGTCTAGTGATTGGCTTTTAAATTACTTCTATATGTTGACAATTGTGAATAACACTGCAATGAATATAGGGATGCATACATCTTTGAAAAGTAATGTTTTGGATTTATACTGATATACAGAGAAGTGGAATTGCTGGGTCATATAAAAGTCCTACTTTTAAAAATGTTTTTAGAAAATTAAGTTTAATAGAATGACTGACCAATGAGTATACAAGATTCATATAAACATTTCTCTAATGTTTTAACTGTTGATTACATTGTATATCCATCACCCAAAGTCAAATTATTTTCTGTCACCATATACTTGTTTCATTTTATTTCCTTCACCCCACTCCCTCCCCTGGTAACTATTTCAATTTTATCTATGTCTAAGAGTCTCAATGTTATTATATCTCACCTACTTGTGAAATCATATATTTCTTAGCTTTTTCTGACTTACTTATTCACTCAGCATAAGGTTCTCAAGGTCCAACTATGTTGTCATAAATGGATATATGTCATTATTTCTTATGGCTAAGTAGTATTCCATTGTGTGTGTGTGTGTGTGTGTGTGTGTCTGTATCACACATACATATCACATCTTTTTTATCTAATCCTCTATTAAATGACACTTTGGTTGTTTCCATGTCTTTGCCACTGTGAATAATGCTGTAATGAATGTAGGGGTGTATGTGTATTTACTGACCAATGTCTTAGAATTATTGAAGTAGATTCCCCAGAAGAGGGATTGGTGAAGCAAATGGTAGCACTATTATTAACTTTTTGAGGAACCACCATACTTTCTTTCAAAATGGTTGTACTAGTTTACATTCCCACCAGCAATAAATGAGTGTCCCTTTTTCTCCACAGGCATTCCAACACTTCTTATTACATGTCTTGTAAATAACAGCCAATCTAACAGGTATGAGGTAGTATCTCATTGTAGTTTTAATTTATATTTCTCCAATAACTAGTAAAGATGGACATCTTTTCATAAATCTGTTGGCCATTTGTATGTCTTCTTGGGAGATGTATCTTTTCAGATCCTCTCCCCATTTTCTATTGTATTGCTTGCTCATTTATTGCTGAGCTTTGTAAGTTCTTTATATATTTTGAATAATAACACCTATCAAAGCTGTTGGATGCAAATATAATCTCCCATTTTGCTGGCTCTCTGTTTTGTTGCCAGTTTCCTTTGCTGTGCAGAAGCTTTTTAGTTTGATATAGGTCCATTCATCTATTTTTGGCTTTACTACCCTTGCCTTTGGAGTCAAATTCATTAATTGTTCTGTATGGTCAAGGTGATGAATTTAGTACCTATGCTTTCTACTCTATAGTTTATTATTTCAGATCATATATTTAAGTCTTTGATCTATTTGGTATCATTTTTTTTTCGTAAAGGGTTACAAACTGCAGTCAAATTTTATTATTTTGCATATGACATGTGGATTTCAATTTTCCCAGCACCACTTTTTAAAATATATTTTTTCCATATCCATTTATTTAAGAACTTTTTATTTATCCAATGTCTGTTTTTGGCTCCTTGGTTGAAGATTATTTATTTGTTTATATATATGTATTATTATTTCTGGGCTCTTGATTCTATTCTGCTGATCTGTATGTTTGTTTTTCCACCAACATCATGCTGTCTTGATTATCATAGCTCTATACAATAATTTTTTAATTTATTTATTAAATTTAATGCAGTGACATTGATAAATGAGGGTACATATGTTGAGAAAAAACATCTCTAGATAATTTTGACATTTGATTGTGCTGTATACCCCTCCCCCAAAGTTATATTGTCTTCTGTCACCTTCTATCTGGTTTTTTTTGTGCCCCTCCCCTCCGCCAACCCCTATCTCTTTCTCTGCCTCGCCCCTCCCCCACCCCTGTTGCCATCACATTCTTTTTTTTTTTTTAAATAATTTTATTTTTTTAATGGGGTGACATCAATAAATCAGGATACATATATTCAAAGATAACTAGTCCAGGGTATCTTGTCGTTCAATTATGCTGCATACCCATCACCCAAAGTCAGATTGTCCTCTGTCACCTTCCAACTTATTCTCTCTGTGCCCCTCCCCCTCCCCCTTTGCCTTTCCCATTCCCCCTCCCCCCGTAACCAACACACTTTTATCAATGTCTCTTAGTTTCACTTTTATGTCCCACCTACGTATGGAATAATGCAGTTCCTGTTTTTTTCTCATTTACTTATTTCGCTTCGTATCATGTTATCAAGATCCCACCATTTTGCTGTAAATGTTCCAATGTCATCATTTCTTAAGGCTGAGTAGTATTCCATAGTGTATATGTGCCACATCTTCTTTATCCAGTCATCTATTGACGGGCTTTTTGGCTGTTTCCATGTCCTGGCCACTGTGAAAAATGCTGCAATAAACATGGGGCTGCATGTGTCTTTACGTATCAATGTTTCTGAGTTTTGGGGGTATATACCCAGTAGAGGGATTGCTGGGTCATAAGGTAGTTCTATTTTCAGTTTTTGAGGAACCACAATACTTTCTTCCATAATGGTTGTACTACTTTACATTCCCACCAACAGTGTATGAGGGTTCCTTTTTCTCCACAGCCTCTCCAACATTTGCTATTACCTGTCTTGCTAATAATAGCTAATCGAACAGGTTTGAGGTGGTATCTCATTGCCATTTTGATTTGCATTTCTCTAATAGCTAAAGAAGATGAGCATCTTTTCATATATCTGTTGGCCATTTGTATTTCTTCCTGGGAGAAGTGTCTGTGCATATCCTCTTCCCATTTTTTTATAAGATTGTTTGTTTGTTTGTTGTTGAGTTCTATGAGTTCTTTGTATATTTTGGATATTAGGCCCTTATCTGAGCTGTTGTTTAAAAATATCAGTTCCCATTTAGTTGGCTTTCTGTTTATTTTGTTATCAGTTTCCCTTGCTGAGCAAAAACTTCTTAGTCTGATGTAGTCCCATTCATTAATTTTTGCCTTCACTTCTCTTGCCATTGGAGTCAAATTCATAAAATGCTCTTTAAAACCCAGGTCCATGAGTTGAGTACCTATGTATTCTTCTATGTACTTAATTGTTTCAGGTCTTATGTTTAGATCTTTGATCCATTTTGAGTTAATTTTTGTACACGGGGAGAGACTGTAGTCCAGTTTCATTCTTTTGCATGTGGCTTTCCAGTTTTCCCAGCACCACTTATTGAAGAGGCTTTCCTTTCTCCATTGTGTGTTGTTGGCCCATTTATCAAAAATTATTTGACTATATATATGTGGTTTTATTTCTGGACTTTCTATTCTGCTCCATTGGTCTGAGTGTCTATTTTTCTGCAAATACCATGCTGTTTTGATTGCCGTGGCCCTATAATATAGTTTGAAGTCAGGTATTGTAATGCCCCCAGCTTCATTCATTTTTTTTAGGATTGCTTTGACGATTCGGGGTTTTTTATAGTTCCATAGAAATCTGATGATTTTTTGCTCTATTTCTTTAAAAAACGTCATTGGAAGTTTGATGGGAATTGCATTAAATTTGTATATTGCTTTGGGTAATATAGCCATCTTGATTATATTTATTCTTCCTAACCAAGAACAAGGTATATTCTTCCATCTCATTATATCTTTTTCAATTTCCCTTAAAAATGGTTTATAATTTTCATTATATAAGTCCTTTACATTCTTTGTTATATTTATTCCTAAGTATTTTATTTTTTTGTTGCAATCGTGAACGGGATTATTCTTTTGAGTTCGTTCTGAATTGTTTCATTGTTGGCATATAGAAAGGCTATTGACTTCTGTATGTTAATTTTGTATCCTGCGACCTTACTGTATTGGCTTATTGTTTCTAGTAGTCTTTTTGTGGATTCTTTGGGGTTTTCGATGTATAGGATCATATCATCTGCAAAAAGTGATACCTTTACTTCTTCTTTTCCGATATGGATGCCTTTTATTTCTTTGTCTTGTCTGATTGCTGTGGCGAGAACCTCTAGTACCACATGAAATAAGAGTGGAGAGAGTGGACAACCCTGTCTTGTTCCTGATTTAAGGGGGAAAGCCTTCAGTTTAGTGCCATTTAATATGATGTTAGCTGATGGTTTATCATATATGGCCTTTATCATGTTGAGATATTTTCCTTCTATACCCATTTTGTTGAGAGTCTTAAACATAAAATTGTGTTGTATTTTATCGAAAGCCTTTTCTGCGTCTATTGATAAGATCATGTGGTTTATGTTCTTAGTTTTGTTGATATGGTGTATTACGTTAACCGTTTTACATATGTTGAACCATCCTTGAGATTCTGGGATGAATCCCACTTGATCATGATGTATTATTTTTTTAATATGTTGTTGTATTTAATTTGCTAGTATTTTGTTTAGTATTTTAGCATCTGTATTCATTAGAGATATTGGTCTGTAGTTTTCTTTTTTTGTGCCATCCTTGCCTGGTTTTGGCATGAGGGTTATGTTGGCCTCATAAAATGTGTTTGGAAGTATTGCTTCTTCTTCAATTTTTTGGAAGACTTTGAGTAGAATAGGAACCAAGTCTTTTTTGAATGTTTGATAAAATTCTCTGGTATAGCCGTCAGGGCCTGGACTTTTATTTTTGGGGAGGTTTTTAATGTTTTTTTCTATTTCTCCTCTACTGATAGGTCTGTTTAGGTTTTCTGCTTCCTCTTGACTCAGTCTACGAAGGTTATATTTTTCTAGCAATTTATGCATTTCTTCTAGGTTGTTGAATTTAGTGGCATAAAGTTTTTCATAGTATTCTGCAATAATTCTTTGTATATCTACGGTGTCCGTGGTGATTTCTCCTCTTTCATTTTGGATTTTGTTTATATGAGTTCTTTCTCTTTTTTCCTTGACCCACAAAAAGCAATAAGGAAAAATTTGGGTCAAGAATAAAATTATTTGCTTTTAGGTGTTGGTTGTCTAAGAGTTATGATGAGAGGAATAAGAGGAAAACAGAAAAATGGGTGGACAAATTAAAAAATACTATTGTATTTAGTGGAACAAGAACTAGATAAAATGAGAGCCAGGGATGGGAGCACTGCTAGTGAGTTAAAAAGGTGAAGTAAAAACCCCCCAAAATGCCACAAACATAAGTTTGAGTCCCAGATAAGATAATTTGTTTGTTATTGAGGTTGAATGAGAGGAGATGTAAAGGAGAAAGAAAAACTAATATAGAGGGAGAAAAGAAAGAGAGAGAGAGAAAAAAGAGGGAACCACTAAAAGAAGAAAAAAGAAAGGAGAGAGAGAGAGAGAGTTAAGGGTTTTGGAGTGCAACCCTCATAGAGAGAAAAGAAGAGGAGAAAAAAGATAATGGGAGATGTAACACTTATGAGTAGTGTAGTTCAAGGAGAGGAGAGAGTAAGACTGGCAGAGAGTTAATCGGCCAAATTGAAGAAGGAAAAAAAGTATCAAGAATGAAGATAAGAGAAACAAACGAACAAATATAATAAAATGGGATAGGTTATAAAGTCTGCAGATTATTCTTGATTTTGAGAGGTTTTCTTCTTGCTTTTTCTTTTCTCTCCCTCTTCCTGGTTGGTGACTCTGTACCCCAGGTTCTGCCCCTTTGGCATGCTCAGGTAGAGGTTTGCAGTTGATAAGTCGCTATGGCAATGTCATGTATTGTGCTTTAGTCTCATTGGGAGTCGAGGCTCATTAGCATTTATAGGCTCCGACAGTGAGAGAGTTTGTGTTCCTGGAGCCTTTATCCTAGTCTTTCCTTCCTCAATTAGTAGCCTGATAATCCAGCTATGGGGTTGTTGCTGCCTCTGCCTGGATAGTAAGAGGTACAAAGAGCTGGCAACTCCCCACTCTATTCCCACTCAGCACAGGGCTCTGGGAAAGGCTCAGTCAGTCAGAGCTGCTAGCATAATCAGGCGGGCTTTCCGCCCACTCAAAGACCTCTGGCTCTGCCACTCTGTCCGGTAACACAGGCGGGCGCCCACTTCCGGGGCACTTGGAGGAAACTCTCACTCACTATCTGCGCGCGCAGACCAGGATATCTGGCCAGCAGTCTCACGCTCTGAGTGAAACCCCCAACCGCATGGAAAAGTTGCAGCGTTGGAATTCACTCTCGCTCCGTCCCTGTGCGTGGCTTTTGCAAGGCGCTGGGGCGGCCCGAGATTTCACTTTTGCCACACAAAGGCCCTGACTCTGCCCTCTGTGCGATAACACGGGCGCGCACTGCCGAGGCACTCGGAGGAATCGCTCACTACTATCAGCGCGCGCACACCAGATATGAGGCCGGCTGCATTTCCCTCTGAGTGAAACCCTCACCAGCACAGAAAATTTCCACCGTTGGAATTATTTCTCGCTCCCTCCCATGCGTGGCTTTCCCAGGGCGCTGGGGATGCCCAGAGATTCTGCTTCGGCCCACAGAGAGGCCTCTGACCCTGCCTCTCTGTGAGGTTACACGGACACCCACTTCCGGGGCTTAGGAAGAAATCTCTCGCCCACTAACTGCGCACCGACCAGGGATCAAGTAAAATGGCCGTTCCGCTTGTCTTTCTTTGTTTGAGTTTGGCGCGAGTGTTAGCTTGTATTGCCCGGCTTGCCACAAGATCAGTTTTTCCTCGGCTAGGATCTCTGTGCCACAGCTTGGTTCAGCCATTTGTGCCACGGCCTGGATGTATTCACCCCCTTTGCCCGCCTCAGTTTCTATATTCACAGTTACCAGAGAAAGCTGCCCTGTTTAGGTTAGTGAGGAAGGCGGAGCATTTCTTACTCCCTATTTCCTTCAGTTTTTGGTTATATATTTAGCCAATTTTTCACTCGACCATACCTTTGGGTGTATTGCGAAACATCTGGAGGCTCCAAGTATAGGTTTTTCTGTTTCTGGTTGAAGATTTGGTTGAGTTTTGGGGGAGATTTATCAGTATCACTTCCTACTCCGCCATTACTCTGACGTCATCTCCCACCATCACATTCTTGTTCATGTCTCCCAGTCTGATTTTTATGTCCCTTCTATGTATGGATTCATATAGTTTTTAATTTTTTTTCTGATTACTTATTTCACTCCGTATAATGTTATCAAGGTCCATCCATGTTATTGTAAATGATCCGATGTCATCATTTCTTATGGCTGAGTAGTACTCCATAGTATATATGTACCATGGCGTTTTAATCCACTCGTCCTCTGACAGACACTTGGGCTGTTTCCAGATCTTTGCTATTGTGAACAATGCTGCCACAAACATGGGGGTGCATTTCTCGTTTTCGAGCCATTCTATGGTGTCCTTGGGGTATATTCCTAAAAGTGGGATAGCTGGGTCAAGAGTCAGTTCGATTTTCAGTTTTTTGAGGAATCTCCATACTGTTTTCCACAGAGGCTGCACCAGTCTGCATTCCCACCAGCAGTGCAGGATGGTTTCCTTTTCTCCACATCCTCGCCAGCACTTATTCTGTGTTGTTTTGTTGATGAGCGCCATTCTGACTGATGTGAGGTGATATCTCATTGTGGTTTTAATTTGCATTTCTCTAATGATTAGTGATGTTGAGCATTTTTTCATATGCCTGTTGGCGATCTGTATGTCCTCTTTGGAGAAGTGTCTATTCATCTCTTTTGCCTATTTTTGGATTGGATTGTTTGTCTTCCTGGTGTTGAGATTTACGAGTTCTTTATAAATTTTGGTTACTAACCTCTTATCAGACGTATTGTCAAATATGTTCTCCCATTGTGTAGTTTGTCTTTTTATTCTGTTCTTGTTGTCTTTAGCTGTGCAAAAGCTTTTTAGTTTGATATAGTCCCATTTGTTTATCCTGTCTTTTATTTCACTTCCCCATGGAGATATATCAGCAAATATATTGCTCTGAGAGAAATCTGAGAGCTTACTGCCTATGTTTTCTTCTAAGATGCTTATGGTTTCACGGTCTACATTTAAGTCTTTTATCTATTTTAACTTTATTTTGTGAGTGGTGTAAGCTGGTGATCTAGTTTCATTTTTTTGCAGGTAGCTGTCCAATTTTCCCAACACCATTTGTTAAAGAGGCTGTCTTTACTCCATTGTATTTCCTTGCCTCCTTTGTCAAATATCAGTTGTCCATAGAACTGTGGGTTTATTCCTGGGTCCTCTGTTCTGTTCAATTGATCTATGTGCCTGTTCTTATGCCAGTACCAGGCTGTTTTGTGTACAATGGCCTTGTAGTATAACGATATCAGGAAGTGTGATACCTCCCACTTTATTCATCTTTCTTAACATGGTATATGCTTCCACTTGTTTGTATCTTCCTTGATTTCTTTTATCAATGCTTTGTAATTTTCCGAGTACAAGTCTTTAGTCTCCTTGGTTAAGTTTATTCCTAGGTACTTTATTTTTTTGGTTGTAATTGTGATGGGGATTGTTTCCTTAATTTCTCTTTCTGACTGTTCATTGTTGATGTATAAAAATGCCTCTGATTTCTGAGTATTTACTTTATATCCTGCCACTTTGCTGAATTCATTTATCAGGTCCAGTAGCTTTTTGACTGAGACTTTAGAGTTTTCTATATACAATATCATATCATCTGCAAATAATGATAGTTTTACTTCTTCTTTTCCAACTTGAATGCCTTATATTTCTTTGTTTTGTCTGATTGCTGTGGCTAGGACTTCCAGGACCATGTTAAATAAGAGTGGTGGAAGGGTGCACCCATGCCTTGTTCCTGATCTTTAGGGTATTGCTTTTAATTTTTGCCCATTGAGTATGATGTTGGCTGTGAGTTTCTCATAGATGGCTTTGATCATGGTGAGGTATGTTCCCTGTATTCCCACTTTGCTGAGAGTTTTGATCATGAATGGGTGCTGGATTTTATCAAATGCTTTTTCTGCATCTATTGAAATTATCATATGGTTTTTCTCATTCTTTTTGTTTATGTGATGAATCACATTGATTGATTTACAAATATTGTACCAATCTTGCCTCCCCAAAATAAATCCCACTTGATCATGGCATATGATTTTTTTCATATATTGTTAGATCCTGTTTGCTAATATTTTGTTGAAGATTTTAGCATCTATATTCATCAGAGATATTACCCTATAATTTTCTTTTTTTGTGTTGTCTTTGCCTGGTTTTGGAATCAGAATTATGCTCGTACCATAAAGGGAGCTTGGAAGTCTGCCTTCCTCCTGAATTTTTTGAAATAGTTTGAGAAGGATAGGAGTTAGTTCTTCTTTGAATATTTGGTAGAATTCTGTTGTGAAGCCATCGGGCTCTGGACTTTTATTTGTTGGGAGTTTTTTGATAACTGTTTCGATTGCCTTTATTGTAATCGGTCTGTTTAGGTTTTCCAATTCTTCCAGTTTGATTTTTGGAAGATTGTATGTTTCAAGGAATTTTTCCACTTCATCTAGGTTGTCTAGCTTTTTGGCATACAAAAAGTATTCATAGTATTTTCTTACAATATTTTTATTTCTGTTGTGTCAGTTGTTATTTCTCCTCTCTCATTTCTAATTTTATTTATTTGATTCCTCTCTCTTTCTTGGTGAGTCTAATTAAAGGTTCATCAATCTTGTTTACCTTTTCAAAGAACCAGCTCCTTGTTTCATTGATCCTCTGTATTGTTTCTTTAGCCTCTATGTCATTTATTTCTGCTCTGATCTTTATTATTTCCTTCCTTCTACTACATTTGGGCTTTACTTGTTGTTCTTTTTCTAATTCTTATAGATACAGGCTTACGTTGTTTAGTTGAGCTTTTTCTAGCTTCTGAAAGTGTGCCTGTAGTGCTATGAACTTCCCTCTCAGCACTGCTTTCGCTGTGTCCCATAAATTTTGAGTTGTTGTATACTCATTGTTATTTGTATCTAAGAATTTTTTTATTTCTTCTTTGATCTCATTCTTAATCCATTCATTATTTAACAACCTGCTATTTAGTTTCCATGTGTTTCAGAATTTTTGAGCTTTTCTGTTGTGATTCATTTCTAGTTTCATGCCGTAGTGATTGGAGAAAGTGCTGGATACGATTTCAGTCTTATTAAATTTGTTGAGACCACTTTTGTGCCCTAATATGTGTTCTATCCTAGAGAATGTACCATGAGCACTTGAAAAGAATGTATATTCTGCTACTTTAGGGTGAACGGTTCTGAAGATATCTATTAAATCGAGTTGATCTAGTGTTTCCAATAAGTCTGCTGTTTCTTTGTTAATTTTCTTTCTTGAAGATCTATCTAGTGATGTTAGTAGGGTATTGAAATTCCTACTATTATAGTATTGCTGTTGATCTTGCCCTTTAAATCCATCAAAGTCTGCTTTATATATTTAGGTGCTCCTATATTAGGTGCATAGATATTTATAATAGTTATATCTTTTTGTTGTATTACTCCCTTTTTCATTATGTAGTGGCCTTCTTTATCTCTTACTATATCCTTTGTTTTAAAGTCCAATTTTTCTGATATAAGTATTGCTACCCCAGCTTTTTTTTCATTTCCGTTTGCATGAAACGTTTTTTTCTATCCTTTTACCTTCAATCTATGTGTGTCTTTTGTTCTAAGGTGTGTCTCTTGTAGACAACATATGTATGGGTCCTGTTTTCTTATCCATGCAGCTACCCTATGTCTTTTGATTGGATCATTTAATCCATTTACATTTAAGGTTATTATTGATATGTAGTTGTTTATTGCCATTTTCTTCTTTAAACGTGTATTCCTTTTTTTGCTATATTCTTTTCCCACTTTGATCTATTTACAACAGGCCCCTTAACATTTCCTGCAGCATTGGTTTGGTTGTAATGAATTCCTTGAGTTGTTTTTTGTCTGGGAAGCTTTTTATTTCTCCTTCGCTTTTAAACGATAGCCTTGCTGGATAAAGTAGTCTTGATTTTAGGTTCTTGTTCTGCATTACTTTGAATATTTCTTGCCATTCCCTTCTGGCCTCAAGTGTTTCTGTTGAGAAGTCAGATATCATCCGTATGGGGGCTCCTTTGTAGGTGATAACTTTTTTTTTCTCTTGCAGCTTTTAATATTTTCTCTTTATTGTTTAGCTTTGGTATTTTAATTATGCTCTGTCTTGGTGTAGGTTTCTTTGTGTTTCTTTTTAATGGAGTCCTCTGTGCTTCTTGGATTTGTGAGAGTTTCTCTTGCATTAATTTAGGGAAGTTTTCAGCTATGATATGATTGAACAAAGTCTCTATCCCTTCTTCTTTTTTTTCTTCTTCAGGAACCCCTATGACGCGGATGTTATTTCTCTTCATGTTGTCACAGAGCTCTCTAAGAGTTTCCTCTGACTTTTTGTGTCTCTTTTCTCTTTTCTTCTCTGATTTCGTGCCTTCATTCCAGTTGTCTTCAAACTCGCTGATTCGATCCTCTGCTCTATCTATCCTGTTTTTAATTCCTTCCATTGTGATCTTTATTTCTGATATTGTATTTGTCATCTCCAACTGATTCTTTTTTATACTCGCTATTTTTTTATATAGGTTTTCATACTGACCATCCGTTGTTCTAAGATTCCTAGGCACCCTTACAATCATTATTTTGAACTCCACATCTGGAAGTTTGATTATTTCCATATCACTCAGTTCATCTCTCGAAGGTGTTTCTTGTGGTTTCATTTGGATTGCACTCCTTTGTCTTCTCATCCTCTTTTTGGGGTGTTTTATTTGTAGAGTTGGTTGAATCTAGGCTTGGTGTTGTTTGCCTCCAGTTTTAGTTGTGTTATTTCTAAGTCTTCTTGGGTTGGTATCAGCTGTTATCTGTAACCCACTTTCGGATTTGGTCAGCTTTGAAGTCTTGATTTGTTTGTTTTCTTAACAGGTGATAGTCTTGTTTACTGATCTCAGCAAGGGGCTTCCTTGAAACTGTATCCAGGAATGCGATGGGTGTAACCTGAGACTCTGAAGGCCTCTTTAGCCAGCTAATCTTACTGGGGGCAGGGTGTTTTCTCAGCTTCTGTAGGGGGAGGTGTATCTCAGATCTCCATGGAGACCTGAGTTACTGCTCCTCCTCCCCACTTCTTGTTTTCAGCTGTGTCTTGTTGCGCTGATTGTAGCTGGAGAGATGTCCTGAGATCTCTGATCCAGAAGCACTTCAGCTCTGTTTTGTGAAAGTTTCAGTCCCTCCCCCAGCTCTGGCCGTCTCCAGCACAGATGAGTCAGCTTCTTTAGTTTGTTTCCTGCATTCCTTAGCCCCTCACAGTCTGTCCCTCTTCCTGTTCTTTCCACTTGGGAGATAAGCTGGTCTTTTCAACGAACCTCGCTCCCTGGTTGCCAGACAAGTGGCTGTAAGCAGTAGTTTCTGCTCTTTTCCCTCTGAGATCCTTTCTGGGCTCTCAGCCTCACCCCCCCCCTTTTCAGTTCAGGTAAGCAGAGGTGGTTCAGGTGCTCCTTATCAGGATTCTTGTGGTTTCATTTTTGCTCCTTGGTTTTTAAGAGCTGTTCTTGCAGTTCAGAGTTGGTTTTTCATGCTAATTTTTCCTAAATTGATTTGTATTCCAGTTTGGTGGTGAGAGCTGGGCGTCTGTGCATCCGCCTACTCCGCTGCCATCTTTTTTCTCTATAGAATAATTTAAAGTCAGGTAAAGTGATACCTCTGGCTTCCTTCTTTTTTCTCATAATTGCTTTAACTACTTGGAATTTTTTATGGCTTTATAATAACCTGGTGAATTTCTGTTTTGTTTTGTTTATAAATTGACATTGGGATTTTGATAGAGTTTGCATAAAATTTTTATATTGCATTGGGAAATATGGCCATTTTAATTATGTTGATTTTTCCAATCTAGAAAATGGAATATTTTTTCATCATTGCATCCTTTTCAATTTCTTTCAATAATGGTTTGTAGTTTGTAGTTTTCAGAATATAGTCCTTCACATCCATTGTTAAGTTTATTCCTAAGCATTTTAAATTTTTTTGTTGCAACAGTAAAATAAATTGTTTCTTTTAATTTATTTTTCAAATTTTCATTATTGGCTTATAAAAAAGTAGTAGACTTGTATATTAATTTTGTTTCCTATGACTTTACTGTATTTTTATTGTTTTTAATAGTTTTTTGGTTGAATCTTTGGAGTTCTTTATATATAAGATCATGTCATCTGCAAAAAGCTGTATCTTTACTTCTTCTTTTCCTATATGAATGTTTTTATTTCTTTCTCTTGCTTGATTTCTCTGGCTATAACTTACATAACTGTTGAATAGAAGAGGAGAGAGTAGGCAGCCTTGTCTTTTTTCTTATTTTACATAAAAAAGCCTTCATTTTTTTCACTTGTTAGTATATTAGTTGATGATTTGTCATATATGGCCTTTATTATGTTGAAATACTGTTTATACTCATTTTATTAAATGTTTTAAACTTAAAGGGTTGTTGTATCTTTTTGAATGTCTTTTCTGCATCTCTTTATGAGATCATGAGATCATTGTTCTTTGTTTTGTTAATTTAGTGTATTTTGTTGATCAATTTATGTATGTTGATCTATCTTTCTTCAAGTGGAATTAATCCAACATACTCATGATGTCTTATTTTTTAATGTGTTGTATTCTATTTTCTAGTATTGTGTTATAGCTTTTTTACATCTGTATTCATTACAGATGTTGGTGTGTAGTTTTCTATTTCTGAACTATCCTTGTCAGATTTTGGTATGAGGGTTATGTTTCCCTCATAAAATGTATTAGAGGTTATTGCCTCTTGTTCTATATTTTAGAAGACATTGAGAAGGATAGGAATCAAAATTTCCTTGTGTGTTTTGTATAATTCACTTGTGTGGTAGCCATCTTGTCCTGGACTTTTATTTAGGGAGGTTTTTAATTGTTTTTATTTCCTCCTTGCATATTGTATATTTAAATTTTCCACTTCTTCATGACTCGGTCTAGAAAGATCACATAGTTCTAGGAAATTATGCTTTTCTATAGGATGTTGAATTTGATGGCATATAATCTTTTCGAGTATTCTACTATGATCCTTTGTGTATATATAGAGAGAGATATAGATATCTGCAGTAACTTCCCCTTTTTCATTACTGGTTTTGTTCATATAAGTATTTTCTCCTTTTTTTAGTGTTTAGCCTATGGTTTGTCAATTTTATTGATCTTTTCAAAGAACTAGCAATTGGTTTTATTAATATTTTTAATATTTTTGTTCTCTATTTCATTTATTTCTGCTCTACATTTACTATTTATATTTTTCTACTGACTTATTTCTTTTCTAGTTTTTTAAGCTATGATGTTAGGTTGTTTATTTAAAATCTTTCTTGTCTATTGATAAAAGCTTATAATGATATAAACTCTCTTATTACTGCTTTTGCTGCACCATAGAAATTTTGATATGTCTTGATGTAATTTTTCTTTCTCTGTATATATATATTTTTCTGATTTTGTTTCTTCTATGACTCAGAATATTTTTAGAAGTATGTTGTTTATTTTCCCATTTTTTTGGTTTTCTATAGATATTTTCTTTAATTGAATTCTAATTTCAGACTTATGGAGATGATTTCAGAGTAATGGTGCAGTAGGAAGTGATACCAATAAATCTCTCCCAAAACTCAACAAGATCTTCAACCAGAAACAGAAAAACCTATCCTTGGAGCCTCCAGATGTTTCACAATACACCTGAAGGTGTGGTTGAGCGAAAAGTTGGCTAAATATATAATCAAACCCCAAAGGAAATAGGGAGTAAGAAATGTTCCGCCTTCCTCACTAAGCTAAACAGGGCGGCTTTCACTGGGAACTGAGAATATAGTAACTGAGGCGGGCAAAGCGGGTTTATAGATCCAGGCTGCAGCACAAAACGGCCGAACCAGGCTGTGGCATGGAGATCCAAGCTGAGGAATAACTGTTCCTGTGGCAACCTGGGTAATACAAGCTAACACTCACGCCAAACCAGACAAAGAAAGACAAGCGGGGCAGCCATTTTTCCCAATCTCCGGGTTGGCACGTGCAGATAGTGGGTGAGAGATTCCTTCCAAAACCCCGAGAGTGTGCGCCCGTGTTGTCCCACAGACAGGCAGAGTCAGAGGCCTTTTTGTGGGGCAAAAGTGGAATCTCTGGGCCACCCCAGCACCCTGGGAAAGCAGGACAGGGAGAGGGAGTGAGAAATAATTCCAACACTGGAACTTTTCCATGCGCGTGGGGGTTTCACTCAGGTGAGACTGCTGGCCTGATATCCTGGTCTACGTGCAGAGATAGTGAGTGAGAGATTCCTCTGAGTGCCATGGCAGTACCCTCCCATGTTATCCCACAGAGGGGCAGAGTCAGGGGCCTTTGTGTGGGCCAAAAAGCAGAATCTCGGGCCACCCCAGCACCTTAAAAAAGCTGCACCCGGGGACAGAGTGAGAGCCAATTCCAATGCTGGAACTTTTCCTTGCAGGTGGGGATTTTACTCAGAGTGTGAGACTGCTGGCCTGATATCCTGATCTGCGCACGCAGATAGTGGGCGAGAGGTTCTTCCAAGTGCTTCGGCAGTACACGCCTGTGTTATCCCACAGAGTGGCAGAGCCAGAGGTCTTTGAGTGGGCAGAAGCCCCGCCTGATTATGCTAGCAGCTCTGACTGACTGAGCCTTAACCAGAGCCCTGTGCTGAGTGGGAATAGAGTGGGGAGTTAACAGTTCTTTGAGCCTCTTACTATCCAGGCAGAGGCAACAGCCACCCCATAGCTGGATTATCAGGCTACTAATTGACAAAGGAAAGACTAAGAGAAAGGCTCCAGGAACAGGGACTCTCTCACTGCTGGAGCCTATAAATGCTAACGAGCCTCGACTGCCAACAAGACTGAAGCACAATACATGACATCGCCATAGAGACTTATCAACTGCAAACCTCTACCTGAGCGTGCCAAAGGGGCAGAACCCAAGGTACAAAGTTACTGACCAGGAAGAGGGAGAGAAAAGAAAAAGCAAGAAGATAACCCCTCAAAATCAAGAATAATACACAGACTTTATAGCCTATCCCATTTTATTATATTTGTTTGTTTGTTTCTCTTATCTTCATTCTTGATATATTTTATTCCTCCTCCAATTTGGTCATTTAACTCTCTGCCAGTCTTACTCTCTCCTCTCCTTAAACTACACTACCCATAAGTGTTACATCTCCCATTATCTTTTCTTTCCTCTTCCTTTATCTCTATGAAGGTTGCACTCCAAAACTCTTAACTCTCACTCACTCTCTCTCTCCTCTTTTTTCCTTTTTCTTCTTTTAGGGGTTCCCTCTTTTTTTTCTCTCTCTCTCTTTATTTTCTCCCTCTATATTAGTTTCTTCCTGTCTCGTTTACGTCTCCTCTCATTCAAACCTCAATAACGAACAATATCTTATTCACTAAATGCAATAGTATTTGCTTTTTGTGGGTCCATACGCCCTTTTTTTTCTTATTTTCTTTTTTTTTTGCCCCTTTATTACATCTCCCCAATTCAGGCCCTCCATAACAGGCATTGTTTATTCTATTTAGTACAATATAATTCACAGTTCACCACAAGATTTTCTCAGGAAAGAGGGGAGAGGAGAGGAGAGAAAAAAAGGGGGGGCATAATTTCCTTTTTTAAAAAAAAATATTTTTCTTTATTTCATTATTAATTTTTATTAAAAAACTCTTTTTGATTTTTTAACTTTTTATTTTTTATTAAATCTCATTAATACTATCAACAAAATCAACCTCAGATGCCATTATGGAAGAGAAAATAGAATATCATGGATACAAAAAAGAGAGATAATACAGCTAGATGAAGAAAAATCTATGGAGAAAAAAATTAATATATTGGAAACCTAGGAGCTAAATGACAGAAAATTTAAGATAGAAATCCTAAAAATCCACTAAGATATACAAGAAAACAAAGAAAGGCATTTTAGGGAGCTCAGAAAACAACTCTGCGAACACAAATAATATATATCCAAGGAAATTGAAACTATAAAAACAAATCAAACAAAGATGAAAAACTCAATTCACGAGCTAAAAAACGAGGTAAAAAGCTTAGCTAATTGAACAGGCCAGATAGAAGAGAGGGTTAGTGAAATAGAAGACAAGCAACTTGAGGCACAACAGAGAAAACAAGAAAGAGACTGAAAATTTTTTTAAAAATGAGATACACCTACAAGAATTATCTGACTCCCTCAAAAAGAATAACATAACAATAATAGGTATATCAGAGGAAGAAGAGAGAGAAAATGGAATGGAGAACATACTCAAACAAATAATAAATGAGACCTTCCCAAGGCTGAGGAAAGAACTAAAGCCTCAAATTATAAAAGCAAACAGAACTCCGAGCTTTCTTAACCCCAACAAACCTACTCCAAGGTATATCATAATGAAATTGGCACAAACCAACGGCAAAGAAAAAATTCTCAGGGCAGCCAGGGAAAAGAAAAATACACCATATAAAGGAAGGCCCATTAGATTATCATCAGATATCTCAACAGAAACTGTACATGCTAGAAGAGAGTGAACCCCAATATTTAAAGTCCTGAAAGAGAGGAACTTCCAGCCTAGCATACTATACTCATCAAAGCTATCCTTAAAATAAGAAGGAGAAATAAAAACATTCTCAGATACAGAAAAGATGAGGGAATTTATCATCAAAAAATGCCCACTCCAGGAATTACTAAAGGGGGTTCTCCAATCAGATACAAAGAAAAAAAAAAAAACAAAGCCACAAGTAAAAGCTCAAAGAAGAACACAATAAAACCAAATTTGAACTGTGACACCAACAAAAAGAAAGGAGGGGAGAGGATGAAAATTAACAGTAGCAAAGGATGACGGAGTGCAAAAGTACTCACAAAATACTGCGCTACAATGAACAGGGTAGGAACCCTTTTCACTACTTAAAGGTAACTGCCATTGAAAAAACCACCACAGAAGCACATGAGATAAAAAAGATAGCAACAGAGGAAAGATGTATGGAATACAACCAAATAAAAACAAAAGATAGAAAAATAAAAGAGAAGGATCAAACAAGACACAAAACTAAGAGAAAACAATATATAAAATGGCAATAGGGAACTCACAAGTGTCAGTAATTACACTAAATGTAAACGGATTAAACTCACCAATAAAAAGGCACAGAGTAGCAAAATGGATTAAAAAACAAAATCCAACTGCATGCTGCCTCCAGGAAACTCATCTAAGTAACAAGGATAAAAACAAATTCAAAGTGAAAGGCTGGAAAACAATACTCCAAGCAAATAACATCCAAAAAAAAGCAGGCATAGCAATACTCATATCTGATAATGCTGATTACAAGACAGCAAAAGTACTAGGAGACAAAAATGGCCATTTCATAATGGCTAAGGGGACACTGAATCAAGAAGACATAACAATTCTTAATATATATGCACCAAACCAAGGAGCACGAAAATATATAAGACAGCTACTTACTGACCTTAAAACAAAAACTGACAAAAGTACAATCATTGGAAACCTAAATACACCGCTGTCCACTCTAGATCGGTCATCCAAACAGAGAATCAACAAAGTTATAGTGGCCTTAAACAAAACAATAGAGCACCTGGATATGATAGACATCTACAGGACATTTCACCCCAAATTGACTGAGTATACATTTTTCTCCAATGTACATGGATCATTCTCAAGAATTGACCATATGTTGGGCCAAAAAAAACAACATCAGCAAATTCAGAAAAATTGAAGTTGTAACGAGTATGTTTTCTGATCATAAAGCCTTGAAACTAGAATTCAACTGCAAAAAAGAGGATAAAAATCCCACAAAAATGTGGAAACTAAACAAAATACTTTTAAAAAATGAATGGGTTAAAGAAGAAATAAGTGCAGAGATCAAAAGATATATACAGACTAATGAAAATGACAATATGACATATAAGAATCTATGGGATGCAGCAAAAGCAGTGATAAGAGGGAAGTTCATATCACTTCAGACATATATGAACAAACAAGAGAGAGCCCAAGTGAACCACTTAACTTCACACCTTAAGGAACTAGAAAAAGAAGAAAAAAGACAACCGAAAACATGCTGAAAAAAGGAGATAATAAAAATCAGAGCAGAAATAAATAAAATAGAGAACAGAAAAACTATAGAAAAAATTAATAGAACAAGGAGCTGGTTCTTTGAAAAGATCAACAAAATTGACAAACCCTTGGCAAGACCTACCAAGGAAAAAAGAGAAAGAACTCATATAATCAAAATCCAAAATGAAAGAGGAGAAATCACCACAGACACAGTAGATATACAAAGAATTATTATAGAATACTATCAAAAACTTTATGCCACTAAATTCAACAACCTAGAAGAAATGGATAAATTACTAGAACAATACAACCTTCTTAGACTGAGTCAAGAAGAAGCAGAAAGCCTAAACAGGCCTATTAGTAGAGAAGAAATAAAAAAAAACCATTAAAGCCTTTCCTCAAAAAAAGTCCAAGCCTGATATCTATACCAGCGAATTTTATCAAACATTTAAAGAAGACTTGGTTTCTATTCTACTGAAAGTCTTCCAAAAATTTGAAGAAGAAGCAATACTTTCAA
The DNA here is from genome assembly GCF_036850765.1 of Saccopteryx bilineata. NCBI lineage: Eukaryota > Metazoa > Chordata > Mammalia > Chiroptera > Emballonuridae > Saccopteryx > Saccopteryx bilineata. The sequence goes on from NC_089502.1 coordinate 1,669,458, forward strand.
ACACATGTTATGAGGCCAACATAACCCTCATACCAAAACCAGGCAAGGACTGCACAAAAAAGAAAATGACAGAGGAATATCTCTAATGAATACAGATGCTAAAATACTAAACAAAATACTAGCAAATCAAATACAACAACATATTAAGAAGATAATACATCATGATCAAGTGGGATTTATTCCAGAATCTCAAGGATGGTTCAAAATACGTAAAACAGTTATCGTAATACAGCATATCAACAAAACAAAGAACAAAAACCACATGATCTTATCAATAGATGCAGAAAAGGCTTTCGATAAAATACAGCACAATTTTATGTTTAAGACTCTCAACAAAATGGGTATAGAAGGAAAATATCTCAACATGATAAAGGCCATATATGATAAACCATCAGCTAACATCATAATAATAGCACTAAACTGAAGTCTTTCGCCCTTAAATCAGGAACAAGACAGGGTTGTCCACTCTCTCCACTCTTATTTAATGTGGTACTAGAGGTTTTAGCCAGAGCAATCAGACAAGACAAAGAAATAAAAGGCATCCATATTGGAAAAGAATAAGTAAAGGTATCACTTTTTGCAGATGATATGATCCTATACATCGAAAATCCCAAAGAATCCACAGAAAGACTACTAGAAACAATAAGCCAATACAGTAAGGTCGCAGGATACAAATTAACATACAGAAGTCAATAAACTTTCTATATGCCCACAATGAAACATTTGAGAATGAACTCAAATAAACAATCCCCTTCACGATTGCAACAAAAACAAAAAAATACTTAGGAATAAACATAACAAAGAATGTAAAGGACTTATATAATGAAAACTATAAACCATTGTTAAGGGAAATCGAAAAAGATATAATGAGATGGAAGAATATACCTTGTTCTTCGTTAGGAAGAATAAATATAATCAAGATGGCCATATTACACAAAGCAATATACAAATTTAATGTAATTTCCATCAAAATTCCAATGACATTTTTTAAAGAAATGGAGCAAAAAATCATTAGATTTATATGGAACTATTAAAAACTCTGAATAGCCAAAACAATCCTAATGAAAAAGAATGAAGCTGAGGGCATTACAATACCTGACTTCAAACTATATTATAGGGCCACGACAATCAAAACAGCATGGTATTGGCAGAGAAGTAGACACTCAGACCAATGGAACAGAATAGAAAACCCAGAAATAAACTCACATATATGTAGTCAAATAATTTTTGATACAGGGGCCAAGAACACACAATAGAGAAAAGAAAGCCTTTTCAATAAATGGTGCTGGGAAAACTGGAAAGCCACATACAAAAGAATGAAACTGGACTACAGTTTGTCCCCCTGTACTAAAATTAACTCAAAATGGATCAAAGATCGAAACATAAGACCTGGAACAATTAAGTGCATAGGAGAAGACATAGGTACTAAACTCATGGACCTGGGTTTTAAAGAGCATTTTATGAATTTGACTCCAATAGCAAGAGAAGTGAAGGCAAAAATTAATGACTGGGACTACATCAGACTAAGAAGTTTTTACTCAGCAAGAGAAACTGATAACAAAATAAACAGACAGCCAACTAAATGGGAAATGATATTTTCAAACCACAGCTCAGATAAGGGCCTAATATCCAAAATATACAAAGAACTCATAAAACTCAACAACAAACAAATAAACAATCCAATAAAAAAATGGGAAGAGGACATGAACAGACACTTCTCCCAGGAAGAAATACAAATGGCCAACAGATATATGAAAAGATTCTCATCTTCGTTTGTAATTAGAGAAATGCAAATCAAAACTGCAATGTGATACCACCTCACACCTGTTAGATTAGCTATTATTAACAAGACAGGTAATAGCAAATGTTGGAGAGGCTGTGGAGAAAAAGGAACCCTCATACACTGTTGGTCTGAATGTAAAGTAGTACAACCATTATGGAAGAAAGTATGGTGGTTCCTCAAAAAACTGAAAATAGAATTACCTTATGACCCAGCAATCCCTCTACTGGGTATATAACCCCAAAACTCAGAAACATTGATACGTAAAGACACATGCAGCCCCTTGTTCATTGCAGCATTGTTCACAGTGGCCAGGACATGGAAACAACCAAAAAGCCCGTCAATAGATGACTGGATAAAGAAGATGTGGCACATATACACTATGGAATACTACTCAGCCATAAGAAATGATGACATGGGATCAGTTACAGCAAAATGGTTGGATCTTGATAACATTATAGGAAGTAAAATAAGTAAATCAGAAAAAACCAGGAACTGCATAATTTCATATGTAGGTGGGATATAAAAGTGAAACTAAGAGACATTGATAAGAGTGTGGTGGTAGGCCCTGGCCAGTTGGCTCAGCAGTAGAGTGTCGACCTGGCGTGTGGGGGACCCAGGTTCGATTCCCGACCAGGGCACATAGGAGAAGCACCCATTGGCTTCTCCACCCCCAACCCCTCTCCTTCCTCTCTGTCTCTGTCTTCCCCTCCTGCAGCCAAGGCTACATTGGAGCAAAGATGGCCCAGTCGCTGGGGTTGGCTCCTTTGCCTCTGCCCCAGGTGCTAGAGTGGCTCTGGTTGTGGCAGAGTGTCGCCCCAGAAGGGCAGAGCATTGCCCCATGGTGGGCAGAGCATCGCCCCGGTCGGGCGCATGCGGGCGTCTGTCTGACTGTCTCTCCCCGTTTCCAGCTTCAGAAAAATACAAAAAAAAAGGAAAAGTGTGGTGTTTATGCGGGGGGGGGAGGGAATACAGGGAGAGGGAAAGGGGGAGGGAGAGGGGCACAAAAAAACTAGATAGAAGGTGACAGAGGACAATCTGTCTTAGGGTGATGGGTATGCAACATAATTGAATGACAAGATAACCTGGAGTTGTTATCTTTGAATATATGTATCCTGATTTATTGATGTCACCCCATTAAAAATAAAATTATTAAAAAAAAAGACTTATGATCAGAAGAGAAGCTTGGTATAATTTCAATCTTCCTAAATTTGTTGATGTTTTGTGGTCAAACATATGTTCTATTCTTGAGAACATTCCATGCACACTGGAATAAATGTGTAATCTGATATTCAAGAATAAAATGTTTTATAAATGTCCATTATGTCCATTTTTTAATGTCAATTAAGGACAATATTTCTTTATTGTTTTTCTGTTTGAATTACCTACCTAAAGCATTCAATGATGTATTAAGTTCTCCAGGTATGATTGTGTTTTTGTGTGCTTCTGTTTTTAGATCAGTTAGTAGATGTCATATATATTTTGGTGCTCCCTGGTTTGGTGCCTATATATTAAAAAGTGTTATGTTTTCCCGATATAATGTCCTCTTTATTGTAGTAAAATGTCAATTTTTTTCTCTGGTTACCTTTATTGTCTTGATGTCAGCTTTATCAGATATGAGTATGGCTTCACCTGCTTTTCTTCCAGTATTATTTGCTTGAAGAATCTTTTTCCAACCTTTCTGTATGACTGTACTTTTATCCTTGAAGTTTGGATGTGTCTCTTATAGGCAGCACACAGTTGGCTTTGCTTTTTGATCCAATCTGCAACTGTGTGCTTATTATTTTTTAGTTCAATGCATTACATTTAGAGTAATTATTGGTACTTGAACGTTTTCTATAGCCATTCTTTGTTTCCTGTAACTCTTATGTCTCTTTGGTTTTTCTTTTTTGTGTTTTTGTCAGTTTAGTATAGTGGTATTCCATACTTCTTTTCCTGTTTCTTATTTTTTTATTTTATTTATTTTTTTGTGACAGAGACAGAGAGGAATAGACAGGGACAGAAAGACAGGAAAGGAGAGAGATGAGATGCATTAAGTTTTCATTGTGGCACCTTAGTCATTCATTGATTGCTTTCTCATATGTCCCTTGACCGGGGGGCTACAGAAGAATGAGAGACCCTTTGCTCAAGCCAGCAACCTTGGGCTAAAGCTGGCGACCTTGGGGTTTCAAAGCTGGGTCTATCATGTCCCAGTCCAATGCTCTATCTATTGTGCCACTGCCTGGTCAGGCTGTTTATTTTTTTTTAAGCTATGTGTTTCAATGGCAGCATTTTCATGGTTTTTTACCATTAGATTATTGAAGGGTAAAAATCTGCAGTAGAAAAAAAAGATGGAATTCAGAAGCACTCATAAGACATTATACTCATGTTATTGTCACAGATTATTTTGTTTTTTTTAATTGCAACTTTGTTGGCACTCTTATTTGTAGTTTTGATTTTTGTTCTTTATACCTCTTCACATATCTCCTTTTATTGCTTCCTGCAGTGGGGGTTTTCTGATGATAGATTTCCTCAGCTTATATATGTCTGCACATTTTTTATTTCTCCTTTATATTTTAAGAATAGCTTTGATAAATATAGAATTCTTGGCTGGCAATTCTTCTCTTTTATTTTATTGAATATTTGGGTCCACTGTCTTCTGGCTGGTAGAGTTTCTGTTGAAAAGTCTGATGATAACCTAATGGGTTTTCTTTTATATGTTATATTCTTTTTTCTAGCTGCTTTTAGGATTCTTTCTTTGTCACTGATTTTTGACAATTTTATTATGTTGTTCCTTGGAGAAGGTCTGTTAGGACTGAGGTAACTCAGTACTATGTTTGCTTCTTGGATTTGAGGCTATAACTCTTTTCATAGTTTTGGTAAGTTTCCAACATTCATTTGTTTGAGTAGGTTTTTTATTTCTATCTCCTCTTCCATTTTGTATATACCCATTGTTCTTACATTTTTATTTTCTTGTATAGTCAGATAATTCTTGTAAAGCTCTCTAATTTTTATATATTTGTGAGTTTTTTTCTTCTTCTCTCTGAGGCATCACTAGATGCCTGTCTTTGATGTCACTGATCCTCTTCTCTATCTGGCCTGTTCTATCAGCTAACTTTTTTACCTCATTTTTTACTTCATGTATTGGGTTCCTCATATCTGTTGGGTTATTTTTTAAAGTTTTAGTCTCTTTGGTAAAGCACTCATTTTTTTCATTAATTTATTTTTGAGCTCATTAAATTGCTTATCAGTGTTTTCTCACATTTTGTTGCATATTTTCAGGATTTCAATTTTGAGTTCTCTATCATTGAACTCCAAATTTTCATGTGATGGAGATTGCTTTATGGAGATTTTTTATGTTCTTTTTGAGTTACTTATCTATCTTTTGTAGCCATGGTATTCTATTTCTTCTTCCTTGATTCATTTGAGGGTGGTATTGCTAAGAAATTTAAGAAAAAACAACTAAAAAATGAAAAATTAAAATTTAAGCATATAATGAAAAATATAAAAATTTAAAAATAATAAGAAATAAAAAGTAAAACCACAAGATAAAAAGATAAAAATCTTTAAAAAATGAAAATCCAATACAAACAAAAGACTCATGAAAATAAGAAAAAATATAAAAATTAAACAAAATGTAATTCAAATGGATAAAAAAGAAAAACTGAAATAAAAAAGTGAAAAAGAAAAAGAAAGAAAAAAATTAGAATTTTTTTTTAGTTTTGAGAGGTTATAGTTGTTTACCAGTAGATGTCACCATATTACAAGTTTTAGCTCTGCAAAATTTCTAGCCTTACCTGGGCTATGACATTGCTGTCATAATTATCTATGTGGGGCTGCAGTCATGTTGGTTGGTGGGGTGTGTTGTGATGACTTTGTGCCCTCAGCTTTAAAGCTCTAAGGGCTTTATGGCTCTAGAAATGGTGATCTCAGACATCTAGATGGTCTTCTCCATGTCTCAACAGACCAGGGGACCAGATGTGAAGTACCACTGATCTTCTGTAAAGGGAGTGGATTTGGAGAGTTTGCTGTGGGTTCTGTCTCTGTCATTCTCCATACCCATGAGATAATGGAGGCAGGGCTTTTAAGGTTTGGGGCCACACTTGGTTTCTTGGTCTGTGTGCTGAGTGCAGAATGCTGGCAGATCTTGGGATCACTGGTAATGATTCCACCTTCTGATTTCATTTTTGCTTAGTTTCTTCCCCTCTGCTCCTCAATCTCTATGCTACTCCTGGCTAAAAGAGACCCAGGCACTCCAAGTTTTCTTCACGGTAGCCAAGAAAACAAAACCCAGACAGCCTGAATCTTCTTCTCTGCTGTAGTCTAGCAGAGGAAAAAAAAGAGTCACATCACTCTGAGTTTGTCTTTTCCAGAGTTGATCAAGAGTGAGTTTTATTTTCTTGTTCCTTTTACACCCTTCCCACTTTAAGTCCATTAAGTGCATGTATTTATCAGGTGCACCTGTGAGCCCAGCTTGGGTGTCTTTGGGTGTGTTATAGTTGTTCGATTTTTTGAAATTTCAAAGGGAGTCATCAAGAGTATCTCTCATGCTGCCATTACTCTGATGTCATATCATTCTTATGATGAAAGTTCTAATTTAATTTTTTAAAGAACTTCCATGTTGTTTAAGTAGCTGCACTAATTTACAGAAATTTTTTGAAAAAAAGTTTACTAAACCCAATATAATACTGGAAATTTAAAAAATAGTTTCTTAATTAATATTATTAGGATAGCATTGGTTAATATAATTATGTTTCAAGTATAAAATAACACATTTTCCATATTTTGCATTGTGTGTGTATAACCCAAAGTCAAATCATTTTTTGTCACCATATAGTTTACTTCCTTTACTCTTTACTACCTACTTTGTTGACACCATACTTTTTCCTCTGGCAAATACTGTTACCTGGCTATGCATTTTGGTTTTGGTTTTGGTGAGAGAGAGAGGAACAGACAGATAGGAAGGGAGAGAGGTGAAAAGCAACAATTCTTTACTGCAGCACCTTAGTTATTCATTGATTGCTTTCTCAAATATGCCTTGACCAGGGGACTCCAGCAGAGTAAGTAACCCCTTGCTCAAGCCAGCAACTGGGCTCAAGCCATTGGCCTTGGGCTTCAAGTCAGTGAACTTTGGGCTTAAGCCAGTGACAATGGGGTTATGTCTATGATCCAAGGCTCAAGTCAGCCACCTTGATCTCAAGCTGGTGAGCTCATGCTTAAGGTAGATAATCATCAAGCTAAAAACTTCCAGGTTTTAAAACTAGGTTCTTATTATTCCAAGCGGATGCTATCTTGATTGAATCACCACTTGGTCAGGCAAATTACTTTTTATTTATTTAAATGTTACTTTTAGTATTATATCTCACATATGATTAAAATCATGGGTTTTTACTTTTTTATTTGACTTATTTTATTCAGCATAATAAAAATCTAACTAATACAAATATCAAAATTAATTCAAAATGTTCTTACAAAAATGTTTCAAGAGTGGATTGCTTTAGTTGTAAATACAACTAAATACTTATAGAAAAACTAATACCAAATTAAGTTCTTTCAGATAATAGAGGCAACAACTCTCTTATACTATTTTATGTGTCTGGAATGTCTGTCCTTGGTATCAAAGTTTGACAAATATATTACAAAGAAAAAATATTGGGTGACATCAGAGAAATGTTGGCATGAGAGATACTTCTGATCTTCCCTATTAAAATTTCAACAAATTGAACAACTATAACACAGCAAAAAAAACCATAGCTGAGCTCACAGCTGTGCCTGAAAGGTCCATACAAGAAATAGAATAAAGTTGGGATAGGTTAAAAAAGGTGAGAGAAGATAAATTGCTTTTACTTTGGAATATGGAGAGGAGAAAAAATAGAAAACCTGAATTTTTTTTTTCTTCTCACTAGACAAAGGAAGAGAGGTTTAAATTTTATTCTGAACTGGGGGAGGTGGAGAGACTGGAGAGCAGAGGGAAAGGAAGTAAACTAAAGTGGGTGCAACCAGATGCAGGGATAAGACCTGGGTTACAGAGGACTGCCCTTGTTGCTTGCCTTGTGATCAGCCAGCACAGAACTTGCATCCAGCCTGTAGTGCTGTTCCAATCAGAGCATGATGGGCACAAAGTGCTTGGCTCTTGTGGTGTGCCAGCACATGGCCTGCATTCCACTGGTGCAGGGCATGTGCTACATCAGCGTGCACTGAGCCCACAGTGTCCTGCTCATGCAGCATATTGTTTATACCATCACTGAGTGCTTAGCTCATGGAGTCTGACCCACACAGTGCTGCAAACTCTAGGCCTTCTGAGTTAAAGTGCACTCTACAAACAGCCCAGCCCATGCTCTACACAGTGTCAGGAAAGACCAAACTGTGCCCTCCAAGCCTCCCATATCTCACCTCCCTACCCAAATGGTACAAAAAGTGGTGGTGGGGGGACCACCACTACCGATTCTATTGGGCCACACTTTCCCCTGAGAGGTGGAAGTGCTCCATGTCTGATTGCATTATCTGCTGAGATGTGGAAAAGAATGCCCAGAGACATGACATCAGCATTTCTGAAGATGTAAAGCCACAAAACCACAAAGCTAAAACTAAATCCCTTACAGCACACTCCACCCACCAATGGAACTCTGGTGCTGCCTACATTACTACAACAGAACAGGTTGGCTAAGAATTTCACAAAGCAAAAACTTGTAGTAAAGTGACACCTAGGGAAAGAAAAATTGTTTCTTGTTAAAGTTCTTAATACCACTCTCAAATGCCATCAAGGAAAAAATCAAACAACATGCATACACAAGACTGAGATAGAGTTCAGAGAGATAATAAAAAAATCTCCAGAAAAAATCTCAATTCCATAGAAATGTTGAAATAAAAGAGAATTTAAAATTGAAGTTCTATAAAAAATTAATGAGATATTAACATACATTGATAGGAAATTCAATAGCTCAAAAACATATTAATGAACACAAGTAGTACTTCTCAAAGGAAATTAAAACTTTAAAAAAATGAGGAACTTAATGTTAACTGAAATATGAGGTAACAAGTTTAGCAAATAGAACAGACAATATAGAAGAGAGAATTGGTGGCATTGAAGACAGGCAACAAGAAATACTACAAAAGGAGAAGAGAGAGACTCACAAATTATAAAAAGAGAAAGAAGTCTACAAGAACTCTCTGACTCCATCTGAAAAAGCAATATAACAATAATGAGTATATCATAAGAAGAAGAGAAGAAAAAGGGAATGGAGAACCTACTCAGATAAATAATTTATGAGCACTTTCTAAGCCTATGAAATGAGTTAAAGCTCCAAATCCAAGAAGCAAACAGAATGCTGAGTTACCTTAACCAAAACAGACATACTCCGAGGCACATCATGATGAAATTTTAACAAATAAATGACAAAGAAAGAATATTCAAGGCAACTAGGAAAAAAAAGACTATAATACAGGGGTCCCCAAACTAAGGCTCGTGGACTGCATGCGGCCCCCTGAGGCCATTTATCTGGCTCCTGCCACACTTCTGGAAGGGGTACCACTTTCATTGGTGGTCAGTGAGGGAGCATAGTTCCCATTGAAATACTGGTCAGTTTGATGATTTAAATTTACTTGTTCTTTATTTTAAATATTGTATTTGTTCCTGTTTCATTTTTTTTTACTTTAAAATAAGATATATGCAGTGTGCATAGAGATTTGTTCATAGTTTTTTTTTATAGTCCAGCCCTCCAATGAGGGACAGTGAACTGACCCCTTGTGTAAAATTTTTGGGGATGCCTGCTATAGTATATATGGAAAGACCCATTAGGCTATCAACAGAATTCTCATAGGAAAACCTATAAACCATAAAAAAGTGGACCGAAACATCTAAAGTAATAAAAGAGAAGAACTACCAGCAAAGAATACTATATCCATCAAAGCTATCCTTCAAATATGGAGGACAAATAAAAGCTTTTACAAACATAGAGAAGCTGAAAGTATTTATCATCAGAAAACTGCCACTGCTGGAAATACTCAATGGGGTTATTCGACCAGATACAAGGAACAAAACAAAAGTACAAGTAAAAGCTTCAATAAGATCACAATAAAAACAAGGATAATATATGACATCAATAACATAAAAGGGGAGAGAATAAAGATCAGCAGTAGCACAAGAGGATGGAGTGATGAGGCACTCATATGATAATGGACTCTTAAAATATAACAATTTTTGTTTTAATAATCTAAATGTAACCACCCACAAAACTGCTACAACTAAAAAAATGTAGCTTAAAGAAAAAAGAATAGGGGAATAATGTATGTAATACCACCAGAGAAAAACAGCTGACAACAAAACAAAATAAAAGAACTAAATAAGACACAGAACTATCAGAAAATAATAAATAAAATGGGAATAAGAAACCCTCAAGTGTCCATAATTATGCTAAATGTAAGTGGATTAAACTTACAGATAAAGACACAGAATAGCAGATTGGATCAAAAGGCAAAACCCAACCATATATTCCCTTTAAGCGACTAATCTATGCTGCAAGGACAAAAGTATACACAAAATGAAAGGTTGGTAAACAATTCTCCAAGCAAATAATATCCAAATAAAACAGGTGTAGCTATACTCATATCTGACAATACTGATGCCATGACAACAAAGGCAATCAGAGACAGAGATGGTCATTTCATAGTTATAAAGGGGACATTGTATCAAGAAGACACAACACTTCTTAATACTGTATCTAGACACCAAACCAGAAATCACGAAAGTATATGACATGTAATATCTGATATAAAAATAGAAACAGACAAAAAACATTTATATTTGGATATTTTCACACAGCATTGGTGGCTCTATATTGATAATCCAAACAGAAAACCAATAAAGAAATATCAGCTGTAAATTATACCTTAGACCAAATGGATATAATAGACTTTTACAAGACATTTAACCCCAGGACTGCAGAGTACACATTTTTCTCCAGTGTACATGGAACATTCTCAAGAATAGACCATACATGGGGCCACAAAACTAACATCAATGAATTCAAAAAGATTGAAATTATACCAAACATATTCTCTGACCATAAGGCTTTAAAATTAGAAGTGAACTGCATAAAAGAAGTAAAATAACTCACAAAAAATGTAGTAGTTAAATAAAATAATTCTAAAAAATCACTGTGTTAAAGAAGAAATAAAAGCAGAGATCAAACGATACATATAGACAAAGTAAAATGACAACACAACATATAAAAATTCAGGGATGCAGCAAAGCAGTAATAAGAGGGAAGTTTATATAATTACAGGAGTATATAAAAAAAACAAGACAAATCCCAGGTAAACAATCTATGATCACATCTTAAAGTAGTACAGAAAGAAGAACAAAGGCAGCCCAAAATCAGCAGAAGAAAAAAATTGTAAAAATTAGAGCAGAAATAAATGAAATAAAGAACAGAAAAAGCTTTAGAAAAAAATTAATACAACAAAGCATTGGTCCTTTGAAAATATGAATAAAATAGGTAAGACCCTGGCTAGACTCACTTAGGAAAAAAGGTAAAGAACTCATATAAACAAAATCCAAAATGAAAAAGGAGAAATTATCACAGATATAGGTATACTTAGGACCATGTAGAGTACTTTAACAAATTATATGCCATCAAATTCAACAATATAGAAGAAATGGATAAATTTCTAGAACTACGCAGTCTTCATAGACTAAGTCACAAAGAATTGGAAAGCCTAAATAGACCAGTAAGCAAGGAAGAAATACAAACAACCATCAAAAACTTCACTCAAAATAAAAGTCCAGGACCAGACAACTACACTAGAGATTTGAAGCAATCATTCATAGAAGATGGTTCCTATCCTTCTCAAAGGCTACCCAAAATAGAAGAAACAATCCTCCTAACATATTTTATGAGGCCAACATAACTGTCATATAAAAACCTGGCAAAGACATTACAAAATAAGAAAACTTCAGACCAGTATCTCCAATAGATACGAATGCAAAAAATTCTAAACAAAATACTAGCATACTAAATACAATATCACATTAAAAAAATAAGACATCAAGATCAAGGGGGATTCATTCCATGAAGCATAAGGATGGTTAAACATATGTAAATTGTTTAGTTATATAACATATCTACAAAACAAAGAAAAAATTATATGATCATATCAATAGATGCAGAGAAGGCATTCAATAACATACAACATTGCTTTATGTTTAAAACAATGAGTAAAATAGGTTTAAAAAAAGAAAACATCAGTGATGTCAGAAAATGGTGCCATGAAGAGCGTGACTGACAAATATCCCCAAAATTTCAACAAGTTCATCAACCAGAGACAGAAAAATCTATCTTTGGAGCATCCGGGAGTTTCACACACTGAAAGTGAAGGTAAGATCAAGCAAAAAATTGACTAAATATAAGTCGGACAAAGGAACACTTTGCCTTCCTCACTAACCTTTTGCAAAGGCTGCTTTCACTTGGAACTGGGAGTAGAGGGAGAGCTAAGGGTGTGGAAGAAGCTAGGCTGTGGCACAAACATTCGTTCAAACCGCAGAAAGAGTGTGCCTGTGGTGAATCAGCCCAGGTGAGCAAACGCCTGTGCCGCGAGCAAACGCATGCGCAACAGTAGCAGCTGCCAGTGGCAGGCAGGAAGTTCCCCAAAGCAAACTTCCCTACACCCAAGGTTCTCTGGGTGGGCGGGGCGCCTCACCCAGCCATTCAAGCTAACAATCAAGTGTTGGGGGAGGGGCACGTGGGCAGCTTGCAGTCCTTTCTGGAGCAGATCAATGGATCCAATTGCTGAAATTAGCTTAACAGTCTGCTCACCTCCCAACTGACGTACGCAGCTCTAATTGACAAGATCTCTATCAGTTAAGTGATCTAAGACAAGAAGCATGATATTTTTATTGCCTCTTGCTAAAGGGCTGGGGGCAAATTCTGATTGGCAGAGTTTCATACTCAGGGATGTACACTAAAAAGAGAAACTTGGCAGATGTTAAGACCTCCTGTACTGCAGGCAGAAACTAGGGCATCTTCTTCCCAGTCAAAACAGGTTACAAAGTGTGGAAAGCCTGGGAAGAGTGGTCGCATAGAGTGCTAGGCATGCTGAACAGACCGGGAGGCTCATAGAAAGTCACCTTGAGAGCAATTGGTTTCCAGCCCTGACAGCTCTGATTGCCAGAGCCTTACCCAGAGCCCTGCATTGAGTGGGGATAGAGTGGGGATTTGCCAGCTCTTTGAGCCTCTTACTCCCCAGGCAGAGGTGGAGGCAGCCTCATAGCTGGATCATCAGGCTGCTAATTCAGGAAGGACGGACTAGGAGAGAGGCTCTGGGAAAACGGATTCTCTCATTGTCAGAGCCTGCAAACACTAACAAGCCTTGACTACCAATGAGACTGAAGCATAGTATATGACATTGCCTTAGAGCAGGGGTCCCCAAAATTTTTACACAGGGGGCCAGTTAACTGTCCTTTAGACCGTTGGAGGGCCGGACTATAAAAAAAACAAAACAACTATGAACAAATCCCCATGCACACTGCACATATCTTATTTTAAAGTAAAAAACCAGCCCTGGCCGGTTGGCTCAGCGGTAGAGCGTCGGCCTAGCGTGCAGAGGACCCGGGTTCGATTCACGGCCAGGGCACACAGGAGAACCGCCCATTTGCTTTTCCACCCCTCCACCGCGCCTTCCTCTCTGTCTCTCTCTTCCCCTCCCACAGCCAAGGCTCCATTGGAGCAAAGATGGCCCGGGCACTGGGGATGGCTCTGTGGCCTCTGCCTCAGGCGCTAGAGTGGCTCTGGTCGCAACATGGCAACGCCCAGGATGGGCAGAGCATCGCCCCCTGGTGGGCAGAGCGTTGCCCTATGGTGGGTGTGCCGGGTGGATCCCGGTCGGGCGCATGCAGGAGTCTGTCTGACTGTCTCTCCCCATTTCCAGCTTCAGAAAAAATGCAAAAAAAAAAGTAAAAAACCAAAACGGGAACAAAAACAATATTTAAAATAAAGAACAAGTAAATTTAAATCAACAAACTGACCAGTATTTTAATGGGAACTATGCTCCTCTCACTGACCACCAATGAAAGAGGTGCCCCTTCCGGAAGTGCTGTGAGGGCTGGATAAATGGCCTCAGGGGGCCGCATGTGGCCCTCGGGCTGTAGTTTGGAGACCCCTGCCTTAGAGTCTCATCAACTGCAAATCCCTACCTAAGCATGCCACAGGGGCAGAGCCTGGGGTACAGAGTCACCGACCAGGAAGAGGGAGAAGAAAGAAAAAGGAAGAAGTTAACCTCTCAAAATCAAGAAAAATCCACAGACTTTATAACTTGTTCCACTATTTTTTGTTTCTTTCATTTTCTTGCCTTTATTGTTATTATTTCTATTTCCTCCACCCTGATCCTTTTATTTTCTGTCCATCTTATTCTTTCCTCTTCTTGAACTACACTACCCATAAGTGTTACATTTTATTTCTTTTCTTCTTCCTTAGTCTCCATGAGGATTACACACCAAAACCCTAACTCTCTCTCTCTCTTTATTTCTTCTTTTCCTTTTCTCCTTTTTCTTATTTCTCCATCTCTATTGGTTTCTTCTTTTATCCTTTTACTTTTCCCCTCATTCAATCCTCAATCATGAACAACTTATTTAATTTGGGAACTCAAGTTGTTTTGTGTGGCATTTTTGGTGCTTTTTACTTTGCTTTTTAACTCATTGGTATTCCTCCCAACCCAGGATCTCCATTCTATTTAGTTTTGCTCCATTTAATACACTAGTTATTTTTTTCCTTTTTCTTGTTTTCCTCTTATCCCTCTCATTATATCTCTTAGTCGACCATCACTTACAAGCAAACTATTTTCTACTTGACCAAAATTTTTTCCTTTTCTGCAATTTTTGGGTCCCTACTTACTTTTTTGCCCCTTGAACACTTCCCCAAAACTCAGGCCCTCTGATATATGCAGTTTTTGTTCCATTTAGCATAATATAATTCACAATTCATCACAATATTTTCCTAAGGAGGGGGGAAGAGGAGGGGAAGAAAAAAAAGAAAAGCGGGGAATAATAAATTACTATTGTTTTTTTGTGTGTTTTTTTTCAATTTTTTTTTCATAATTTTACTTTTCTTCTACTTTTTATTCTTTATTAATTCTCATTAGTGTTATCAACAAGACCACCCTCAGATGCCATTAAGGCAAAGGAAATAGAATATCATGGATACAAAAGAGAGAGAAGTAGCACGGATAGATGTGGAAAAATCTATGGAGAAAAAAATTAATATACTGGAAACCTTGGAGTTAAATGACATAGAGTTTAAAATAAAAATTTTAAAAAGATTCAGATATATACAAGAAAACACAGAAAGGCAATTTAGGGAGTGCAGAAAACAACTCAATGAACACAAAGAATATATTACCAAGGAAATTGAAACTATAAAAAAAATCAAAGAGAGATGAAAAACTCAATTCATGAACGAAAAAATGAGGTAACAAGCTTAGCTAATAGAACAGGCCAGATAGAAGGTAGGATTAGTGACATAGAAGATAAGCAACTTCAGGCACAACAGAGAGAAGAAGAGAGAGCCTCAAAAATTAAAAAAAAAATGAGAAAGTCCTACAGGAATTGTCTGACTCCATCAAAAAGAATAAAATAAGAATAATAGTTATATCAGAGGCAGAAGAGAGAGAAAATGGAATGGAGAATATATTCAAACAAATAATAGACAAGAACTTTCCAAGCCTGGGGAAACAACTAAAGCCTTCAAGAATCAAACAGAAAACCGAGTTTCTTTAACCACAACAAACCTACTCCAAGGCACATCATAATGAAATTGGCAAAAACCAACAACAACAAAAAAATTCTCATGACAGCCAGGGAAAAGAAGGATATAACATATAAAAAAAGGCCTATTAGATTATCATCAGATTTTTTCAGCAGAAACTCTACAAGCTAGAAGAGAGTGGACCCTAATATTTAAAGTCCTGAAAGAGAAACTTTCAGCCAAGAATAATATACCCATAAAAGCTATCATTGAAATACGAAGGAGAGAGGATGATATCAGAGTAATGGCGGGGTAGAAAGCTATACTGATAAATCTCCCCCAAAACTCAACAAGATTTTCAACCAGAAACAGAAAAACCTATCCTTAGAGCCTCCAGATGTTTCGCAATACACCCAAAGGTATGATCGAGCGAAAAATTGGCTAAAAATATAACCAAACCCCGAAGGAAATAGGGAGTAAGAAATGCTCCGCCTTCCTCACTAACCTAAACAGGGCAGCTTTCACTGGAAACTGAGAATATAGAAACTAAGGTGGGCAAAGGGGGTGAATAGATACAGGCCATGGCACAAACGGCCGAACCAGGCTGTGGCATAGAAATCCAAGCCGAGGAAAAACTGTTCCTGTGACAACCTGGGCAATACAGCTAACACTCGCGCCAAACCCAGACAAAGAAATACAAGCGGGGCAGCCATTTTGTCTGATCTCCTGGTCGGCACGCACAGATAGTGGGTGACAGATTCCTTCCAAAGCCCCGGGAGGGTGCGCCCGTGTTACCCCACAGAGAGGCAGAGTCAGAGGCCTTTGTGTGGGCCGAAAGCGTCCGGGCTGCCCCAGCGCCCTGGGAGAGCTACACACGGGAAGGGAGGGAGAACTAATTCCAACACTGAAACTTTTCCATACAGGCGAGGTTTTCACTCAGAGAGTGAGGCCGCTGGTATGATATCCTGGTCTGCGCATGCAGATAGTGAGCGAGAGATTCCTCCGAGTGCCTCGGCAGTGCCTGCCCGTGTTATCCCACAGAAGGTCAGAGTCAGGGGCCTTTGTGTGGGCCAAAAAGTGCAATCTCGGGCCGCCCCAGTGCCCTGAGGGAGCCGCACACGGGAAGGGAGCGAGAGCTAATTCCAAGGCTGGAACTTTTCAGTGCGGGCGAGGGGTTTCACTCAGAGGGCAAGAATTCCGGCCTGACATCCAGGTCTGCGTACACAGAGAGTGAGCAGGATACTCCTGCCAGCACCTCCGGAGTGAAAGCCCGGGTTGTCCCACGGAGGGGCAGAGTCGAGGGCCTTTGTGTGGGCCAAGGGCAGAGTCTCAGGCTGCCCCAGCGCCTTGAAAAAGCTGCACACGGGGACGGAGCTAGAGCCAATTCCAATGCTGAAACTTTTCAGTGCGGGCAGGGTGTTTCACTCAGAGGGCGAGACCTCCGGCCTGACATCCTGGTTTGCGTGCGCAGTGAGCGAGAGTTTCCTCCAAGCGCCTCCGAAGTGGGTGCACGCCCGTGTTACTGGACAGAGTGATAGAGCCAGAGGTCTTTGAGTGGGCAGAAGCCCCTCCTAATTATGCTAGCGGCTCTGACTGACTGAGCCTTACCCAGAGCCCTGTGCTGAGTGGGAATAGAGTGGGGAGTGGCCAGCTCTTTGAGCCTCTTACTATCCAGGCAGAGGCAGCAGCAAACCCATAGCTGGATTATCAGGCTACTAATTGAGGAAGGAAAGACTAGGAGAAAGGCTCCAGGAACACGGACTCTCTCACTGTCAGAGCCTATAAATGCTAATGAGCCTCGACTGCCAACGAGACTGAAGCAATATACATGACATCGCCATAGAGACTTATCAACTGCAAACCTCTACCTGAGCATGCCAAAAAGGCATAACCCAGGGTACAGAGTCACCAACCAGGAAGAGAGAGAGAAAAGAAAAAGCAAGAAGATAGCCTCTC
The DNA here is from genome assembly GCF_036850765.1 of Saccopteryx bilineata. Classification (NCBI taxonomy): domain Eukaryota; kingdom Metazoa; phylum Chordata; class Mammalia; order Chiroptera; family Emballonuridae; genus Saccopteryx; species Saccopteryx bilineata. Next base: position 1,686,909 of record NC_089502.1, read on the forward strand.
AAAATCAAGAATAATCTGCAGACTTTATAACCTATCCCATTTTATTATATTTGTTCGTTTGCTTCTTTTATCTTCCTCCTTGATTTTTTTTCCTCCTCCAATTTGGTCGTTTAACTCTCTACCGGTCTTACTCTCTCCTCTCTTTGAACTACACTACCAATAAGTATTACATCTCCCATTATCTTTTCTTTCCTCTTCCTTTCTGTCTATGAGGGTTGAGCTCCAAAACCCTTAACTCTCTCTCTCTCTCCTCTTTTTTCTTTTTTCTTCTTTTAGTGGCTCCCTCCTTTCTCTCTCTCTCTCTCTTTCTATTCTCCCTCTATATTAGTTTCTTCCTTTCTCCTTTACGTCTCCTCTCATTCAAACTTAAATAACGAACAAATTATCTTATCTGGGACTCAAACTTATGTTTGTGGCATTTTGAGGAGGTTTTACTTCACCTTTTTAAATCAATAGCAGTGCTCCCACTCCTGGCTCTCCATTTTATCAAGCTCTTGTTCTACTAAATACAGTAGTAATTTTTTAATTTATCCCCTCATTTTCCTGTTTCCCTCTTATTCCTCTCATCATAACACTTAGTCAACCAACAACTAAATTCAAATCATTTTATTCTTGATCCAAATATTTTCATTATTTGCTTTTCGTGGGTCCATACACCCTTTTTTATTTTTTATTTTATTTATTTTATAATATTTTCTTACCGCTTTATTACTTTTCCCCAATTCAGGCCCTCCACTACAGGCATTGTTTGTTCTAATAAATACAATATAATTCACAGTTCACCACAAGTTTTTCTCAATAAAGAGGGGAGAGGAGAGGAGAGGAAAAAAGAAGGGGGGAATAATTTCCTTTTTAAAATTTTTATTTTATTTTATTTTTTATTTCATTATTAATTTTAAAAAACTTTTTTCGATTTTTTATTTTTTTATCATTTTATTCTTTATTAAATCTCATTAATACTATCAACAAAACCACCCTCAGATGCCATTAAGGAAGAGAAAATCGAATATCATGGATACAAAAGAAAGAGAGGTAACACAGCTAGATGGGGAAAAATCTATGGAGAAAAAATTTAATATATTGGAAACCTTGGAGGTAAATGACACAGAATTCAAGATAGAAATCCTAAAAATACTCAGAGATATATAACAAAACACAGAAAGGCAATTTAGGGAGCTCAGAAAACAACTTAATGAACACAAAGAATATATGTCCAAAGAAATTGAAACTATAAAAACAAATCAAACAGCGATGAAAAACTCAATTCACGAGCTTAAAAATGAGGTAACAAGCTCAGCTAATAGAACAGGCCAGATAGAAGAGAGGATTAGTGAAATACAAGACAAGCAAATTGAGGCACAACAGAGAGAAGAAAGAGACTCAAAAATTACAAAAAAAGTGATAGGCCTACAAGAATTATCTGACTCCATCAGAAAAAATAACATAAGAATAATAGGTATATCAGAGGGAGAAGAGAGAGAAAATGGAATGGAGAACATACTCAAACAAATAATACATGAGAACTTCCCAAGCCTGTGGAAAGAACTAAAGCCTCAAATTCATGAAGAAAACAGAACTCTGAGTTTTCTTAACCCCAACAAACCTACTCCAAGGCATATCATAATGAAATTGGCAAAAACCAACAGAAAAGAAAAAATTCTCAAGGCAACCAGGGAAAAGAAGAATACAATATATAAAGGAAGGCCCATTAGATTATAGTCAGATTTCTCAGCAGAAACTCTACAAGCTAGAAGAGAGTGGACCCCAATATTTAAAGTCCTGAAAGAAAGGAAATTTCAGCCATGAATACTATACATATCAAAGCTATCCTTCAAATATAAAGGAGAAATAAAAACATTCACAGATACAGAAAAGAGGGAATTTATCATCAGAACAACCCCACTCCAGGAATTACTAAAGGGGGTTCTCCAATCAGATACAAAGAACAAAAAAAAAAATAAAGCCACAAGTAAAAGCTCCAAGAAGAAGACAATAAAACCAAATTTAAACTGTGACAACAACAAAAAGAAAGGGGGGAGAGGATGGAGATTAACAGTAGAAAAGGATGATGGAGTTCAAAAGTACTCACAAAATAGTGCACTACAATGAACAGGGTAAGAACTCTTTTCATTACTTAAAGGTAACCACCATTGAAAAAACCACCAGAGAAGCACATGAGATAAAAATGATAGCAACAAAAGAAAGATGTATGGAATAATACCAAATAAAAACAAAAGATAGAAAAACGAAAGAGAATGATCAAACAAGACACAAAAGTAACAGAAAGCAATCTATAAAATGGCAATAGGGAACTCACAAGTGTCAATAATTACACTAAATGTAAACGGATTAAACTCACCAATAAAAAGACACAGAGTAGCAGAATGGATTAAAAAAGAAAATCCAACTGTATGCTGCCTCCAGGAAACTCATCTAATTAACAAGGATAAAAACAAATACATAGTGAAAGGCTGGAAAACAATACTCCAAGAAAATAACATCCAAAAAAAAGCAGGCGTATCAATACTCATATCTGATAATGCTGACTACAGGACAACAAAAGTACTCAGAGAAAAAAAATGGCCATTTCATAATGGCTAAGGGGACACTAAATCAAGAAGACATAACAATTCTTGGTTTGGTGCACCAAACCAAGGAGCACCAAAATATATAAGACAGCTACTTATTGACATTAAAACAAAAATACAATCATACTTGGAGACCTCAATACACTGAAGATGGCTCTAGATCGGTCATCCAAACAGAGAATCAACAAAGATATAGTGGCCTTAAACAAAACACTAGAGCACCTGGATATGATAGACATCTACAGGACATTTCATTCCAAAGTGACTGAGTATACATTTTTCTCCAGTGTACATGGATCATTCTCAAGAATTGACCATATGTTGGGCCACAAAACAACATCAGTGAATTCAGAAAAATCGAAGTTGTACCAAGCATATTTTCTGATCATAAAGCCTTGAAACTAGAATTCAACTGCAAAAAGGAGGAAAAAAAAGCCCACAAAAATGTGGAAACTAAACAACATACTTTTAAAAAATGAATGGGTCAATGAAGAAATAAGTGCAAAGATTAAAAGATATATAAAGATTAATGAAAATAACAATACAACATATCAGAATCTATGGGATTCAGCAAAAGTGGTGATAAGAGGAAAGTTCATATCACTTTAGACATATATGAACAAACAAGAGAGAGCCCAAGTGAACCACTTAACTTCACACCTTAAAGAACTAGAAAAAGAAGAACAAAGACAACACAAAACCAGCCGAAGAAAGGAGATAATAAAAATCAGAGCAGAAATAAATGAAATAGAGAACAATAAAAGTATAGAAAAAATTAATACAACAAAGAGCTGGTTCTTTGAAAAGATAAAAAAAATTGACAAACCCTTGGCAAGACTTACCAAGGAAAAAAGAGAAAGAACTCATATAAACAAAATCCAAAATGGAAGAGGAGAAATCAACACAGACACCATAGATATATGAAGAATTATTGTAGAATAATATGAAAAACTTTATGCCACTAAATTCAACAATCTAGAAGAAATGGATAAATTCCTAGAACAATACAACATTCGTAGACTGAGTCAAGAAGAAGCAGAAAGCCTAAACAGACCTATTAGTAGAGAAGAAATAAAAAAACCCATTAAAAACATTCCCAAAAGTAAAAATCCAGGCCCTGACGGGTATACCAGCAAATTTTATCAAACATTCAAAGAAGACTTGGTTCCTATTCTACTCAAAGTCTTCCAAAAAATTGAAGAAGAAGCAATACTTCCAAACACATTTTATGAGGCCAACATAACTCTCTTACAAAACCAGGCAAGGATGGCACAAAAAAAGAAAACTACAGACCAATATCTATAATAAATACAGATGCTAAAATACTAAACAAAATACTAGCAAATCGAATACAGCAACATATTAAAACAATAATACATCATGATCAAGTGCGATTTATCCCAGAATCTCAAGGATGGTTCAACATACATAAAACGGTTAACGTAATACACCATATCAAAAAAACAAAGAACAAAAACCACATGATCTTATCAATAGATGCAGAAAAGGCTTTTGATAAAATACAACACAATTTTATGTTTAAGACTCTCAACAAAATGGGTATAGAAGGAAAATATCTCAACATGATACAGGCCATATATGATAAACCATCAGCTAACATCATATTAAATGGCACTAAATTGAAGGCTTTACCCCATCAATCAGGAACAAGACAGGGTTGTCCACTCTCTCCACTCTTATTTAATGTGGTATTAGAGATTTTAGCCAGAGCAATCAGACAAGACAAAGAAATAAAAGGCATCCATATGAGAAAAGAAAAAGTAAAGGTATAACTTTTGGCAGATGATATGATCCTATATATCGAAAACCCCAAAGAATCCACAAAAAGACTCCTAGAAACAATAAACCAATACAGTACGGTCGCAGGATACAAAATTAACATACAGAAGTCAATAGCCTTTCTATATGCGAACAATGAAACAACTGAGAACGAACTCAAAAGAATAATCCCCTTCACGATTGCAACAAAAAAAATAAAATACTTAGGAATAAACATAACAAAGAATGTAAAGACCTTATATAATAAAAACTATAAACCATTGTTAAGGGAAATCAACAAAGATATAATGAGATGGAAGAATATCCCTTGTTCTTGGTTAGGAAGAATAAATATAATCAAGATGGCTATATTACCCAAAACAATATACAAATTTAATGCAATTCCCATTAAAATTCCAATGACATTTTTTAAAGAAATAGAGCAAAAAATCATCAGATTTATATGGAACTATAAAAAACCCCTAATAGCCAAAGCAATCCTAAAGAAAAAGAATGAAGCTGGGGGCAATACAATACCTGACTTCAAACTATAATATAGGGCCACGACAATCAAAACAGCATGGTATTGGCAGAAAGGTAGACACTCAGACCAATGGAAAAGAATAGAAATCCGGAAATAAAACCACATATATATAGTCATATAATTTTTGATAAAGGGGCCAAGAACACACAATGGAGAAAAGAAAGCCTCTTCAATAAACGGTGCTGGGAAAACTGGAAAGCCACATGCAAAAGAATGAAACTGGACTACAGTTTGTCCCCCTGTACTAAAATTAACTCAAAATAGATCAAATATCTAAACATAAGACATGAAACAATAAGGTACATAGAAGAAGACATAGGTACTCAACTCATGGACCTGGGTTTTAAAGAACATTTTATGAATTTGACTCCAATGGCAAGAGAAGTGAAGGCAAAAATTAATGAATGGGACTACATCAGACTAAGAAGTTTTTGCTCAGCAAGGGAAACTGATAACAAATTAAACAGACAGCCAACTAAATGTGAAATATTTTCAAACAACAGCTCAGATAAGGGCCTAATATCCAAAATATCCAAAGAACTCATAAAACTCAACAACAAACAATCAAACAATCCAATCATATAATGGAAAGAGGACATGAACAGACACTTCTCCCAGGAAGAAATACAAATGGCAACAGATATATCAAACGATGCTCATCTTCTTTAGTTATTAGAGAAATGCAAATCAAAACTGCAATGAGATACCACCTCACACCTGTTAGATCAGCTATTATTAACAAGACAGGTAATAGCAAAAGTTGGAGAGGCTGTGGAGAAAAAGGAACCCTCATTCACTGTTGGTGGGAATGTAAAGTAGTACAACCATTATGGAAGAAAGTATGGTGGTTCCTCAAAGAACTGAAAATAGAACTACCTTAGGACTCAACAATTCCTCTACTGGGTATATACCCCAAAAACTCAGAAACATTGATTCGTAAAGACACATGCAGCTGCTTGTTCTTTGCAGCATTGTTCACAGTGGCCAGGACATGGAAACAACCAAAAAGCCCATCAATAGATGACTGGATAAAGAAGATGTGGCACATATACACTATGGAATACTACTCAGCCATAAGAAATGATGACATCGGATCACTTACAGCAAAATGGTGGGATCTTGATAACATTATAGGAAGTGAAATAAGTAAATCAGAAAAAACCAGGAACTGCATTATTCCATACATATGTGGGACATAAAAGTGAAACTACGAGACATTGATAAGAGTGTGGTGGTTACGGGGGGATGGGGGAAAGGTAGAGGAAAAGGGAGAGGGGGAGTGGCACAAAGAATACTAGATAGAAGGTGACAGAGGACAATCTGACTTTGAGTGATGGGTATGCAACATAATTGAAAGACAAGATAACCTGGACTTGTTGATCTTTGAATATATGTATCCTGATTAATGTCACCCCATTAAAAAAATAAAATTATAATAAAAAAAATAAAAATAAAGAAAAGAAATACGAAGGACAAACAAAAACATTCACAGATACAGAATGGATGAGGAAATTTTTCATCAGAAAATACCCACTGCATAAATTACTAAAGGAGGTTTTCCAACCAGATTCAAAAAACAAAACAAAACAAAACCAAAAGTAAAAGCTCCAACAAGAACACAATAAAACCAAATTTAAACTGTGACAACAAAAGCAAATAAAAGGGGAGAGGACAGAGATTAACAGTAGTAAGTACGATAAAGTGCAAAAATATTCAAAAGATAGGGTACTACAATAAATATGGTAGGTACCATTTTCATTACTTAATGGTGACCACCCTTGAAATACCCACCACAGAAGCACATGACTTAAAAAAGGTAGCAACAGAGGAAAGAAGTATGGAACACAAACAAACAAAAACAAATGATAGAAAAACAAGAGAAGTATCAAACAAGATACAAAAGTAACAGAAAGCAATTTATAAAATGGCAATAGAAAACCCACAAGTGTTAATAATTACACTAAATGTAAATGTATTAAACTCACCAATAAAAAGACACAGAGTACCAGAATGGATTAAAAAAGAAAATGAAACTATATTCTGCCTACAAGAAACACATCTAAGCAACGAGGATAAAAACAAATTCAAAGTGAAAGGCTGGAAAACAATACTCCAAGCAAAAAACTTTCAAAAATAATAGCAGGTGTACCAATACTCATATCTAGTAATACTGAATACAAGACAGAAAAAGTACTCAGAGACAAAAATGGTCATTTCATAATGCTTAAGGGGACACTGAATCAAGAAGACATAACAATTCTTAATATATGTGCAGCAAACCAAGGAGCACCAATATATATAAGACAGCTACTTATTGACCTAAAAACAAAAACTGACAAAAATACAATCATACTTGAAGACCTCAATACACTGGTGGTGGCACTAGATTTTTAATCCAAACAAAAAATTAATAAAGATATATTGGCCTTAAATGAAACACTAGAGCACATGGATATGATAGACATCTACAGTATAATTCATCCCAAAGAGACAGAGGATACATTTTTCTCTAGTATAAATGGAACATCCTCAAGAATTGATCACATTTAGGCTACAAACAAAACATCAGGAAATTCAGAAAAATTGAAATTGTACCAAGCATATTTTCTGATCATAAAGCCTTGAAACTAGAATTCAACTGCAAAAAAGAGGAGAAAAAACCTGCAAAAATGTGGAAATTAAACAACATACTTTTAAAAAATGAATGGATCAAAGAAGAAAAAAGTGCAGAGATCAAAAAATATATTCAGACAAATGAAAATGACAATATGACATATCAGAGTCACTGGGATGCAGCCAAAGCAGTAATAAGTGTAATAAGTGGGAAGTTCATATTATTTCAGGCCTATATGAATGAACAAGAGAGAGCCAAAGTGAACCACTTAACTTTACACCTTAAGGAACTAGAAAAAGAAGAACAAAGACAACAGAAAACCAGCCGAAGAAAGGCATAATAAAAATCAGCGCAGAAATAAATGAAATAAAGAACAGAAAAACTATATAAAAATTAATAAAAGAAGGATCTGGTTCTTTGAAAAGATCAACAAAATTGACAAACTCTTGGCAAGACTCACCAAGGAAAAAAGAGAAAAGACACATATAAACAAAATCCAAAATGAATAAAAGAAACCACCACAGACATCATAGGTATATAGAAAATTATTGTACAATACTACAAAAAACTATATGCCACCAAATTTAATAATCTAGAAGAAATGGATAAATTCCTAGAACAATACAACCTTCCTAGACTGAGTCAAGAAAAAGCAGAAATCCTAATCAAACCAATTAGCATGGAGAAAATAGAAAAAAACTATTAAAAACCTCTTTAAAAATTAAAGTCCAGGCCCAACCGGTTATACTAGTGAGTTCTATCAAACATTCAAAGAAGACTTGTTTCCTATTCTACTCAAAGTCTTCCAAAAAATTGAAGAAGAAGCAATACTTCCAAACACATTTTATGAGGCCAACATAACCCTCATACTGAAACATGGCAAGGATGGCACAGAAAAAGAAAACTACAGACCAATATCTCTAATGAATACAGATGCTAAAATACTAAACAAAATACTAGCAAATCGAATACAACAACATATTAAAAAATAATACATTATGATCAAGTGGGATTCATCCCAGAATCTCAAGAATGGTCAACATACGTAAAACAGTTAACGTAATACACCATATCAACAAAACAAAGAATAGAAACCACATGATCTTATCAATAGATGCAGAAAAGGCATTTGATAAAATACAACACAACTTTATTTTTAAGACACTCAACAAAATGGGTACAGAAGGAAAGTATCTCAACATGATAAAGGCCATATATGATAAACCATCAGCTAACATCATATTAAATGGCACTAAACTGAAGGCTTTCCCCCGTCAATCAGGAACAAGACAGGGTTGTCCACTCTCTCCACTCTTATTTAATGTGGTACTAGAGGTTCTAGCCAGAGCAATCAGACAAGACAAAGAAATAAAAAGCATCCATATCGGAAAAGAAGAAGTAAAGGTATCACTTCTTGCAGATAATATGATCGTATACATCGAAAACCTCAAAGACTTCACAAAAAGATTACTAGAAACAATAAACCAATACAGTAAGGTTGCAGGATACAAAATTAACATACAAAAGTTTATAGCCTTTCTGTATGCCAACATTGAAATATTAGAAAACAAACTAAAAAAAAAATCCCCTTCAGGATTGCAAAAAAACTCCAGAAACCTAGGAATAAATATAACAAAGAATGTAAAGGATCTATATAACAAATACTACAAAGGATTATTAAAGGAAATCAAATAAGATACAATGAGATGGAAAAATATTTCTTGTTCTTGGATAGGAAGAATAAATATAATCAAAATGGCCATATTACCCAAAGCAATTTATAAATTTAATATAATTCCCATCAAAATTTTATGACATTTTTTAAAGAAATGGAACAAAAAATCATCAGATTTATATGGAACTATAAAAAAACCCGAATATACTCTGGCCAGTTGCTCAGTGGTAGAGTTTTGGCTTGGTGTGCAGGAGTCCCGTGTTCGATTCTAAGCCAGGGCACACAAGGGAAGTGCCCCTCCGCTTCTCCACCCCTACTCTTCTCCTTTCTCTCTGTCTCTCTCTTCTCCTCCCGTAGCCGAGGCTCCATTGGAGCAAAGATGGCTAGGCACTGAGGATGGCTTGTCGCCTCTGCCTCAGGCACTAGAATGAATCCGGATGCAACACAGCGACGCCCCAGATGGGCAGAGCATCTCCCCATGGCGAGCATGCCGGGTGAATCCCGGTCGGGCACATGCGGGAGTCTGTCTCACTGGCTCCCCGTTTCTAGCTTTGGAAAAATGAAAAAAAAAAAAACCAAATAGCCAAAGCAATCCTGATGAAAAAGAATGAAGCTTGGGGCATTACAATGCCTGATTTCAAACTATATAATAGGGCCACGAAAATCAAAACAGCATTAAATTGGCAGAAAAATATACGATCAGACCAAGGGAACAGAATAGAATGTTCAGAAATAAAACCACATATATATGGTCAAATAATTTTCAATAAAGGCACCAACAACACACAATGGAGAAAAAAAAAGCCTCTTCATCAAATAGTGCTGGAAAAACTGAAAGGCCACATGAAAAAGAAGGAAACTCCACTACAGCTTGTCTCATTGTACTAAAATTAATTCAAAATGGATCAAGGACCTAAATATAATACTGAAACAATAAAGTACGTAGAAGAAGACATAGGTACTAAACTCATGGACCTGGGTTTTAAAGAGCATTTTATGAATTTGACTCCAAAGGCAAGAGAAGTGAAGGAAAAAATAAATAAATAGTACTACATCAAACTAAAAAAATTTTGCTCAACTAGAGAAACTGAAGACAAAATAAACAGACAGCCAATTAAATAGGAAATGATATTTTCAAACAACAGGTCAGATAAGAGCCTAATATTTAAAATATACAAAGAACTCCTAAAACTCAACAACAAACAAACAAACAATCCAATAAAAAAATGGAAAGAGGATATGAACAGACACCTCTCCCAGGAAGAAATACAAATTGTCAACAGATAGATGTAAAGATGCTCATCTTCATTAGTTATTAGAGAAATGCAAGTCAAAACTGCAATGAGATACCACCTCACACCTGTTAGATTGGCTATTATCAACAAGACAAGTAATAGCAAATGTTGGAGAGGCTGTGGAAAAAAAGGAACCCTCATTCACTGTTGGTGGGAATGTAAAGTAGTACAACCATTATGGAAGAAATTATGGTGGTTCCTCAAAAAACTGAAAATAGAATTACCTTATGACCCAGCAATTCCTCTACTGGGTATACACCCTCAAAACACAGAGACATTGATACATAAAAACACATGCAGCCCTGTGTTCATTGCAGCATTGTTCACAGTGGCCAAGACATGGAAACAACCAAACAGCCCTTCAATAGAAGACTAGATAAAGAAGATGTGGCATATATAAACTATGGAATACTACTCAGGCAAAAGAAATGATGACATTGGATCATTTACAAAAAAATGGTGGGATCTTGACAACATTATATGGAGTGAAGTAAGTAAATCAGAAAAAACCAAGAACTACATGATTCCATACATTTGTGGGACATAAAAATGAGACTAAGAGACATGAACAAGAGTGTTGGTTACTGAGGAGGGGGGTAGTGGGGAGGGAATCAGGGAGAGGGGAAGGGGGAGGGGGAGGGACACAAAGAATACTAGATAGAGGGTGACAGAGTACAATCTGACTTTGGGTGATGGGTATGTAACATAATTAAATGACAAGATATCCTGGATGTGTTTTCTTTGACTATATGTACCCTGACTTATTTTATTTTTTTAATAATTTTATTTTTTTAATGGGGCGACATCAATAAATCAGGATACATATATTCAAAGATAATAAGTCCAGGTTATTTTCTCTTTCAATTATGTTACATACCCATCACCCAAAGTCAGATTGTCCTCTGTCACCTTCTATCTAGTTTTCTTTGTGCCCCTCCCCCTCCCCCTTTTCCTCTCCCTCTCCCCCTTCCCCCCCGGTAACCACCACACTCTTATCAATGTCTCTTAGTCCCACTTTTATGTCCCACCTACGTATGGAATAATGCAGTTCCTGGTTTTTTCTGATTTACTTATTTCACTTCGTATCATGTTATCAAGATCCCACCATTTTGCTGTAAATGATCCGATGTCATCATTTCTTATGGCTGAGTAGTATTCCATAGTGTATATGTGCCACATCTTCTTTATCAAGTCATCTATTGACGGGCTTTTTGGTTGTTTCCATGTCCTGGCCACTGTGAACAATGCTGCAATGAACATGGGCCTGCATGTGTCTTTACGTATCAATATTTCTGATTTTTGGGGGGGATATACCCAGTAGAGGGATTGCTGGGTCATAAGATAGTTCTATTTGCAGTTTTTTGAGGAACCACCATAATTTCTTCCATAATGGTTGTACTACTTTACATTCCCACCAACAGTGTATGAGGGTTCCTTTTTCTCCACAGCCTCTCCAACATTTGCTAATACCTGTCTTGTTAAGAATACCTGGCCCTGGCCGGTTGGCTCAGCGGTAGAGCGTCGGCCTAGCGTGCGGAGGACCCGGGTTTGATTCCCGGCCAGGGCACACAGGAGAAGCGCCCATTTGCTTCTCCACCTCTCCGCCGCGCTTTCCTCTCTGTCTCTCTCTTCCCCTCCCGCAGCCAAGGCTCCATTGGAGCAAAGATGGCCCGGGCGCTGGGGATGGCTCTGTGGCCTCTGCCTCAGGCGCTAGAGTGGCTCTGGTCGCAATATGGCGATGCCCAGGATGGGCAGAGCATCGCCCCCTGGTGGGCAGAGCGTCGCCCCTGGTGGGCGTGCCGGGTGGATCCCGGTCGGGCGCATGCGGGAGTCTGTCTGACTGTCTCTCCCTGTTTCCAGCTTCAGAAAAATGGAAAAAAAAAAAAAAAGAATACCTAATCTAACAGGTGTGAGGTGGTATCTCATTGCAGTTTGGATTTGCACTTCTCTAATAACTAAAGAAGATGAGCATCTTTTCATATATCTGTTGGCCATTTGTACTTCTTCCTGGGAGAAGTGTCTGTTCATGTCCTCTTCCCATTTTTTTATTGGATTGTTTGTTTGTTTGTTGTTGAGTTTTATGAGTTCTTTGTATATTTTGGATATTAGGCCCTTATCTGAGCAGTTGTTTGAAAATATTATTTCCCATTTAGTTGGCTGTCTGTTTATTTTGTTATCAGTTTCTCTTGCTGAACAAAAACTTCTAAGTCTGATGTAGTCCCATTCATTAATTTTTGCCTTCACTTCTCTTGCCATTGGAGTCAAATTCATAAAATGTTCTTTAAAACCCAGGTTTATGAGTTTAGTACCTATGTCTTATTTTATGTACTTTATTGTTTCAGTTTGTAGGTTTAGATATTTGATCCATTTTGAGTTAATTTTAGTACAGGGGGACAAACTGTAATCCAGTTTCATTCTTTTGCATGTGGCTTTCCAGTTTTCCCAGCACCGTTTATTGAAGAGGCTTTCTTTTCTCCATTGTGAGTTCTTGGCCCCTTTATCAAAAATTATTTGACTATATATATGTGGTTTTATTTCCGGACTTTCTATTCTGTTCCATTGTTCTGAGTGTCTACTTTTCTGCCATACCATGCTGTTTTGATTGTCGTGGCCCTATAATATAGTTTGAAGTCAGGTATTGTAATGCCCCCAGCTTCATTCTTTTTCTTTAGGATTGCTTTGGCTATTAGGGGTTTTTTATAGTTCCTTATAAATCTGATGATTTTTTGCTCTATTTCTTTAAAAAATGTTATTGGAATTTTGATGGGAATTGCACTAAATTTGTATATTGCTTTGGGTAATTTGGCCATCTTAATTATATTTATTCTTTCTAACCAAGAACAAGGAATATTCTTCCATCTCATTATATCTTTTTCGATTTCCCTTAACAATAGTTTTTAGTTTTCATTATATAAGTCCTTTACATTCTTTGTCATGTTTATTCCTAAGTATTTTATTTTTTTTGTTTCAATTGTCAAGGGGATTATTCTTTCGAGTTTGTTCTTAGTTCTTTCATTGTTGGCATATAGAAAGGCTTCTGTATGTTAATTTTGTATCCTGCGACTTTATTGTATTGGCTTATTGTTTCTATTAGTCTTTTTGTGGATTCTTTGGGGTTTTTGATGTATAGGATCATGTCATCTGCAAAAAGTGATACCTTTACTTCTTCTTTTCTGATATTTATGGTTTTTATTTCTTTGTCTTGTCTGATTGCTGTGGCGACAACCTCTAGTACCACATTAAATAAGAGTGGAGAGAGAGGACAACCCTGTCTTGTTCCTGATTGATGGGGGAAAGCCTTCAGTTTAGTGCCATTTAATATGATGTTAGCTGATGGTTTATCATATATGGCCTTTATCATGTTGAGATATTTTCCTTCTATACCCATTTTGTTGAGAGTCTTTTTTTTTTAATTTTTTTTAAAATTTATTTTATTTTTTATTTATTCATTTTTTAGAGAGGAGAGGGAGAGACAGAGAGAGAGAAGGGGGGAGGAGCTGGAAGCATCAATTCCCATATGTGCCTTGACCAGGCAAGCCCAGGGTTTCAAACTGGCGACCTCAGCATTTCCAGGTCGACACTTTATCCACTGCGCCACCACAGGTCAGGCTGTTGAGAGTCTTAAACATAAAATTGTGTTGTATATTATCGAAAGCCTTTTCTGCATCTTTTGATAAGATCATGTGGTTTTTGTTCTTTGTTTTGTTGATATGGTGTATTACGTTAACCGTTTTACGTATGTTGAACCATCCTTGAGATTCTGGGATGAATTTCACTTGATCATGATGTATTATTTTTTTAATATGTTGTTGTATTCGATTTGCTAGTATTTTGTTTAGTATTTTAGCATCTGTATTCATTAGAGATATTGGTCTGTAGTTTTCTTTTTTTGTGCCATCCTTGCCTGGTTTTGGTATGAGGGTTATGTTGGCCTCATAAAATGTGTTTGGAAGTATTGCTTCTTCTTCAATTTTTTGGAAGACTTTCAGTAGAATGGGAACCAAGTCTTCTTTGAATGTTTGATAAAATTCACTGGTATAGCTGTCAGGGCCTGGACTTTTATTTTGGGGGAGGTTTTTAATGTTTTTTTTTTAATTTCTGCTCTACTAATAGGTCTGCTTAGGCTTTCTGCTTCTTCTTGACTCAGTCTAGGAAGGTTGTATTGTTCTAGGAATTTATCCATTTCTTCTAGATTGTTGAATTTAGTGGCATAAAGTTTTTCATATTATTCTACAATAATTCTTCGTATATCTACGGTGTCCATGGTGATTTCTCCTCCTTCATTTTGGATTTTGTTTATACGAGTTCTTTCTCTTTTTTCCTTGGTAAGTCTTGCCAAGGGTTTGTCAATTTTGTTTATTTTTTCAAAGAACCAGCTCTTTGTTCTATATTTTTTTTCTATAATTTTACTGTTCTCTATTTTATTTATTTCTGCTCTGATTTTTATTATCTCCTTTCTTTGGCTGGTTTTGTGTTGTCTTTGTTCTTCTTTTTCTAGTTCCTTAAGGTGTGAAGTTAAGTGGTTCACTTGGGCTATCTCTTGTTTGTACATATATGCCTGAAGTGGTATGAACTTCTCTGTTATCACTGCTTTTGCTGCATCCATAGATTCTTATATGTCGTATTGTCATTTTCATTAGTCTGTATATATCTTTTGATCTCTGCACTTATTTCTTCTTTGACCCATTCATTTTTTAAAAGTATGTTGTTTAGTTCTCACATTTCTGTGGGTTTTTCCCCCTCTTTTTTACAGTTGAATTCTAGTTTCAATCGCTTTATGATCAGAAAATATGCTTGGTACAACTTCGATTTTTCTGAATTTGCTGATGTTGTTTTTGTGGCCTAACATATGGTCAATTCTTGAGAATGATTCAGGCACACTGGAGAAAAATGTATACTCAGGTACTTTGGGATGAAGTGTCCTGTAGATGGTTATCATATCCAGGTGCTCTAGTGTTTTGTTTAAGGCCACTATATCTTTGTTGATTCTCTGTTTGCATGACCGATCTAGTGCCGTCAGCAGTATATTGAGGTCTCCAAGTATGATTGTATTTTTGTCAGTTTTTGTTTTAATGTCAATAAGTAGCTGTCTTATATATTTTGGTGCTCCTTGGTTTGGTGCATATATATTAGGAGTTGTTATGTCTTCTTGATTCAGTGTCCCCTTAGCCATTATGAAATGGCCATTTTTGTCTCTGAGTACTTTTCCTGTCTTGTAGTCAGCATTATCAGATATGAGTATTGCTACACCTGCTTTTTTTTTGGATGTTATTTGCTTGGGGAATGTTTTCTAGCCTTTCACTTTGAATTTGTTTTTATTTTTTGTTACTTAGATGAGTTTCTTGTAGGCAGTATACAGTTGGATTTTCTTTTTTAATCTATTCTGCTACTCTGTGCCTTTTTATTGGTGAGTTTAATCCGTTTACATTTAGTGTAATTATTGACACTTGTGAGTTCCCTATTGCCATTTTAAACATTGCTTTCTGTTAGTTTTGTGTCTTGTTTGATTCTTCTCTTTCATTTTTTATCTTTCGTTTTTATTTGGTTGTATTCCATACATCTTTCCTTTGTTGCTATCTTTTTTAAATCATGTGCTTCTGTGGTTGATTTTTTCAATGGTGGTTACCTTTAAGTAATGAAAAGTGTTCCTATCCTGTTCATTGTAGTGCACTATTTTGTGAGTACTTTTGCACTCCATCATCCTTTGCTACTGTTAATCTCCATCCTCTTCCCCCCCCATCTTTCTTTTTGTTGTTGTCACAGTTTAAATTTGGTTTTATTGTCTTCATCTTGGAGCTTTTACTTGTGGCTTTGTTTTTGTTTTTTTTTTGTTTTTTGTATCTGATTGGAGAACCCCCTTTAGTAATTCCTGGAGTAGGGGTTTTCTGATGATAAATTCCCTCATCTTTTCTGTATCTGTGAATGTTTTTATTTCTCCTTCATAATTGGAGGATAGCTTTGATGGGTATAGTATTCGTGGCTGAAAGTTCCTTTCTTTCAGGACTTTAAATTTTGGAGTTCACTCTTTTCTAGCTTGTAGAGTTTCTGCTGAGAAATCTGATGATAATCAAATGGGCCTTCCTTTATATGTTGTATTCTTCTTTTCCCTGACTGCCTTGAGAATTTTTACTTTGCCGTTGGTTTGTGCCAATTTCATTATTATGTGCCTTGGAGTAGGTTTGTTGGGGTTAAGAAAACTCAGTGTTCTGTTTGCTTCTTGAATTTGAGGCTTTAGTTCTTTCCACAGGCTTGGGAAGTTCTCATTTATTATTTGTTTGAGTATGTTCTCCATGCCATTTTCTCTCTCTTCTCCCTCTGATATACCTATTATTCTTATGCTATTCTTTTTGTTGGAGTCAGATAATTTCTGTAGGTCTATTTCATTTTTCTGTCTCTTTCTTCTTCTCTCTGTTGTGCCTCAAGTTTCTTGTCTTCTATTTCACTAATCCTACCTTCTATTTGGCCTGTTCTATTAAATAAGCTTGTTACCTTGTTTTTCAGCTCATTAATTGAGTTTTTCATCTCTGATTTGTTTTTATAGTTTTAATTTCCTTGGAAATATATTCTTTTTGTTCATTGGGTAGTTTACTGAGCTCCCTAAGTTGCCTTTCTGTGTCTTCTTGTATATCTCTGAGTATTTTTAGGATTTCTATTTTAAATTCTCTGTTGTTTGACTCCAAGGTTTCCAATATATTAAATTATTGCTCCATGGATTTTTCCTCATCTATCTGTGTTACCTCACTTTCTTTTGTATCCATGATATTTGGTTTTCTCTTTCTAAATGGCATCTGAAGCTGGTTTTGTTGATAGTATTAATGAGATTTAATAAAATATAAAAAGTTTAAAAAATAAATTAAAAATTGAAATGAGTTGTTATTTTAAAAAATTAATAATTAAATAAAGAAAAATAAAATTAAATTAAATTAGAAAAAGGAAATTATTCCCTCCTTCCTTTTTTTCCTCTCCTGTCTTTCTTGAGATTATCTTGTGGTGAACTGTAAATTTTATTGTCCTAAATAGAACAAACAATGCCTGTAATGGAGGGCCTGAATTGGGGAGAAGTAATAAGGGGGCAAAAACCAAAAAAACAAACAAACAAACAAAAAAGAGGGTTATGGACCCACGAAAAGAAAATAAGGAAAAAAATTGGGTCAAGAATAAAATAATTTGCTTTTAGGTGTTGGTTTACTAAGAGATATGATGAGAGGAATAAGAGGGAAACAGGAAAATGAGGGAACAAATTAAAAAGTTACTATTGTATTTAGTGAAACAAGAACTAGATAAAATGGAGAGCCAGGGATGAAAGCACTGCTAGTGAGTTAAAAAGGTGTAGCAATAACCCCCCAAAATGCCACAAACATAAATTTGTGTCCAAGATAAGATAATCTGTTCATTATTGAGGTGTGAATGAGAGGAGACGTAAAGGAGAAAGGAAGAAACTAATATAGAGGGAGAAAAGAAAGAGAGAGAGAGAAAAAAGGAGGAAACCACTAAAAGAAGAAAAAAGAAAAAAGAGGTTAGAGAGAGAGAGAGTTAAGTGTTTTGGAGTGCAACCCTCATAGAGAGAAAGGAAGAGGAAAGAAAAGATAATGGGAGATGTAACACTTATGGGTAGTGTAGTTCAAGGAGAGGAGAGAGTAAGACCAGCAGAGAGTTAAACACCCAAATTGGAGGAGGAAAAAATAAAAATTCAAGAATGAAGATAAGAGAAACAAACGAACAAATATAATAAAATGGGACAGGTTATAATGTCTGCAGATTATTCTTGATTTTGAGAGGTTATCTTCTTGCTTTTTCTTTTCTCTCCCTCTTCCTGGTCAGTGACTTTGTACCTCGGGTTCTGCTCCTTTGGCACGCTGAGGTAGAGGTTTGCAGTTGATAATTCTCTATGGTGATGTCATGTATTGTGCTTCAGTCTTGTTGGCAGTCAAGTCTCATTAGCATTTATAGGCTCCAACAGTGAGAGTTCATGTTCCTGGAGCCTCTCTCCTAGTCTTCCCTTCCTCAGTTAGTAGCCTGATAATTCAGCTATGGGGTTGCTGCTGCCTCTGCCTGGATAGTAAGAGGCTCAAAGAGCTGGCAACTCCCCACTCTATTCCCACTCAGCACAGGGCTCTGGGTAAGGCTCAGTCAGTCAGAGCAGCTAGCATAATCAGGCAGGGCTTCTGCCCACTCAGAAACCTCTGGCTCTGCCACTCTGTCCAGTAACACAGGCAGGCGCCCACTCCCATGTTGCTTGGAGGAAATTCTCTCTGACTATCTGCACGCGCAGGCCAGGATATTAGGCCTGCAGTCTCACACTCTGAGTGAAACCTCCTCCAGCACGGAAAAGTTCCAGCATTGGAATTGGCTCTCATTTCCTTCTTGTGCGCGGCTTTTTTAGGGTGCTGGGGCGGCCTGGGGATTCTGCTTTTGGCCCACACAAAGGCTTCTGACTCTGCCCCTCTTTGAGATAACATGGGCACGCACTGCTGAGGCACTTGGAGGAATCTCTTGCTCACTATCTGCGCATGCAGACCAGTATATCAGGCCAGCTGCCTCACCCTCTGAGTGAAACCCCCGCCCGCACTGAAAAGTTCCAGTGTTGGAATTGGCTCTTGCTCCCTCCCTGTGCATGGCTTTTTCAGGGTGCTGGGGTGGCCCAAGATTCCACTTTCAGCCCACACAATGGCCTCTGACTCTATCTCTCTGTGGGGTGACACTCACGCCCACTGCTGAGGCACTCGGAGGAATCTCTTGCCCACTATCTGCATGTGCCAACCAGGAGATCAGGAAAATGGCTGCCCCACTTGTCTCTCTTTGTCTGGGTTTGGCATGAGTGTTAGCTTGTATTGACTGGGTTGCCATAGGCACAGTTTTTTCTTGGCTTGGATCCCCGTGCCACAGCCTGGTTCAGCCGTTTGTGCCACGGCCTGGATCTATTCACCCCCTTTGCCCTCCTTAGTTTCTATATTCTCAGCTCCCAGTGAAAGCAGCCCTGTTTAGGTTAGTGAGGAAGGCGGAGCATTTCTTACTCCCTATTTCCTTCAGGGTTTGATTATATGTTTAGCCAATTTTTTGCTCGACCATACCTTCGGGTGTATTGCGAAATATCTGGAGGCTCCAAGGATAGGTTTTTCTGTTTCTGATTGAAGATTTTGTTGAGTTTTGGGGAAGATTTATCAGTATCGCTTTCTACCTTGCCATTACTCTGACGTCGGGTTAGTATTTTCTAAAGTAAGTTTGTAACAGTTTTGAATACTTTGAGTTTGCTTTGAGCACATTTTTATAAAGTATTTCTTTTGCTGATAATGTAATCAATATATTTCATGTTAAATATATAGATCTAAATTAAAAATTACAACACAGTGATTATAAAATCAAGGAACAACTCGAGTAACTTCAGTTCTCGTCTATGTAATCACATTTTTATTTATGTGTAAGTCAGTGAAACAAAGTGTGCAATTCAAAGAGAAAATTTGGGAGGTTATGTCTATTACAGCATTTGAAAATAAATATTCCACTGAATTTTAACAACACCTTCAAACATAAAATGTACTCATTATTGTTATTAATTTGTAATTGAACTTATTGGGAATGACATTGGTTAACAAAATTATACAACTTTCAGGTGCACAATTTTACAATACATTTATCTGTATATTGCATTTTGTGTTTACCATCTCAAATCAAGTCTCCCTCCACTATCATCCATTCCACTCTACCTTCCTCCAGTTTCTTCATCCCTTTTTCCTTTTGCAATCACCACACAGTTGTGTCTATATGTTTTTTCTTTTCTTAATCTCTTCACCTTTTTCATCAGACCCCCAATTCCCAATCGCTCTGACATATATAAAATATATATAGGTAGCATTTGTTATATTGATGTATTTTCCTTCTATACACATTTTATTGAGTGCTTTAAACATAAAAGAATATTGTATTTTATTGAATGCCTTCTCTCCATCTCTTGATAGGATCATAAAGTTTTTGTTCTTTGTTTTGTTGATTTGGTGTATTATGTTAACTGTCTTATATATTTTGAACCATACTTTTGCTCCTGGGATGAATCCCACTTGATCATGATGTATTATTTTTTTAACATGTTGTATTTTATTTGCTAGTATTTTGATTAAGATTTTTGCATCTGTATTCATTAGAAATATTAGTCTGTAGTTTTCTTTTTTCCTATTGTCCTTGACAGGGTTTGGTATGAATGTTATGTTATCCTCATAAAATGTGTTTGAAAGTATTGTTTCTTTATCAATTTTTTGGAATACTTTCAGGATAGGAACCAAATCTTTTATGAATGTTTGTTGGAATTCACTAGTGTAATTATCTGCTCCTTGATTTTTGTTTTGGGGAAGGTTTTTAATTGTCGTTTCTATTTCCTCCCTTCTTTTGTGTCTACTTAGGCTTTCCATTCTTCATGACTCAGTCTAAGAAGATTGTGTAGTTCTAGGAATTTATCCATTTCTTCTAGATTGTTGAACTTGGTGTCATATAGTTTTTCAGAGTATTCTATAATGATCCATTGTGTATCTATAATATCTGTGGTAATTTTTCCTCTTTCATTTTGAATTTTGTTTATATGAGTCCTTTCTCTTTTTTCCTTTGTGAATCTTGCCAGAAGTTTGTTGATTTTATTGATCTTTCAAAGAACCATCTCTTTGTTGTATTCATTTTTTCTGTTCTCAATTTTTTTATTTCTGCTTTATTTTTTATTATTTCTTTTCTTCTTCTAGTTTTGGGTTACCTTTGTTCTTCTTTTTCTAGTTCCTTAAGATGTGTTGTTAAGTTGTTTACTTGGGCTGTCTCTTGTTTTGTGATATTAGCATGTAATGATATGAATTTTTCTCTTATTACTGTTTTTGCTGCACCCCAGAGATTCTGACATGTTGTGTTGTCATTTTCCTTTTTCTCTCTACATTTTTTAATCTGTGCTTTTATTTCTTCTATGTCCCAGTCACTTTTTAGTAGTATATTTTTTAATTTCCACATTCTTTTGACAAAGACAGAGAGAGTCAGAGAGAGAGACAGATAGGGACAGACAGACAGAAAAAGAGAGAGATGAGAAGAATTAATTCTTCACTGCAGTTTCTTAGTTGTTCATTGATTGCATTCTCATATGTGTCTTGACCGGGGTTCTACAGCAGAGCAAGTGATCCCTTGCTCAAGCCAGCGACCTTGGTCTTAAGCCAGCAAACTTGGGCTTCAAGCCAGTGACTTTTGGGCTTAAGCCAGTGACCATGGGGCCATTTCTATGATCCCACACTCAACCCAGTGACCTTGAGCTCAAGCTGGTGAACCCATGCTCAAGCTGAATGAGCCTGAACTCAAGCTGTTGATCTCAGGTTTTGAACCTGGGTAATTCATGTCCCAATCTGATGCTCTATCCACTGTGCCACTGCTTGGTTAGGCTAATTTCCACATTATTGTGTGTTTCTTTACTTATTTTTTGGAGTTAAATTTAATTTCAAAGTGTTATGGTCAGAGAATATGCTCGGTATAATTTCAATCTTTATTAATTTGTTTGTTTTGTGGATCAACATATCATCTATTCTTGAGAATATTCCATGTACACTGCAGAAAAATATATATTTTGACATTCTGGGATGAAATGTCATAAATATTTACTATATCTATTTGTTTCCGTGTTTCAGTTAAGGTCAACATTTCTTTATTGATTTTCCGTTTTCATGAATGATCTAGAACCGTCAATGGTGAGTTGAGATCTTCAATTATGATTGTGTTTTATATGTTTCTATTTTTATATCAGTTAGTAGATGTCATATATTTTGGTGCTCCCTGGTTTGGTGCATATATATTAAGAAATGTTATGTCTTCTTAATACAATGTCCTTTTATCTTTATGAAATGACAATTTTTGTCTCTGGTTACTTTTGTTTTCTTGTAGTCAGCATTGTCAGATAAAAGCATGGCTACACCTGGTTTTATTTGGATATTATTTGCTTGGAGAATTGTTTTCAACCTTTAACTTTGAATTTATATTTGTCCTTGTTGCTTAGGTATGTCCCGTGTAGGCAGCATATGGTTGGGTTTTTCTTTTGTTTTCTTTTTTTATTGATTTTAATTTATTGTGTTTACATAGATTCTAGTATTGCCTCAAATGCATTCCCCTACCCCCGTATTCCCCTCAACATCTCCCTTGGCCCCCTCCCCCCCTTCCCTCAGTTTTATCCCATCCTATAATCCCATTTCCCTCTGTCCTCTTTCCTCTGGTCCCTTTGATCTCTCCTCTGTCTCAATTCCATTCCTCAGTTCACATTGGGTTTTGCCTTTTGATGGAATCCGCTACTCTGTGGCTCTTTAATGGTAAATTCAATTCATTTGAATTTAGTGTAATTATTGACACTTGAGGATTTCTTATACACATTTAATATGTTGCTTTCTGATAGCTCTGTGTCTTGTTTGGTTCTTCTCTTTTGTTTTTCTGTCATTTGTTTTTGTTTATTGGTGTTTCATACTTATTTTCTCTTTTTTTTTAAGCTATGTGCTTCAGTAGTGGCATTTTGGGGTTGGTTACCATTAGATTATTTTTAAAAATCATCATATTTACAAGAATCCATTATTTCATGAGTGCTTCTGCACTCTATACTTTATTGCTACTGCTGATCTTTGTCCTCTTCCCTTTTATGTTTTTATTGTCACAGATTATTCTTGTTTTTATTGTGATCTTGTTGGAGCTTTTACTTGTATATTTGTTTTGTTTTGCTTTTTGTATCTAGTCAGATAACCCTGTTTAGTATTTCTTGCATTGTGGGTTTTCTGGTGATAAATTCCCTCAGTTTCTCTGAGTCTCTAAATGTTTTTATTTGTCCTTCATATTTGAAGGATAACTTTGATGAATAACTTAGTATTCTTTCTTGTCTGTTATTCCTTATCTTTCAGTACATTAAATATCAGGGTCCACTCTCTTCTAGCTTGTAAGTTTTCTTCTGAGAAATCTGAAGATAACTTATTGAGTTATATTCCTTTTTTTCCTAACTGCCTTGAAGATTCTTTCTTTGTCATTGATTTGTAATAATTTCATTATAATGTGCCTTGTAGTAGGTCTGTTTGAGTAGAGATAACTTGGTGTTCTGTTTGCTTCTTGGATATAAGGCTCTTACTCTTTTCACAGTCTTGGGAATTTCTAATCAATTATTTCTTTGAAGATGTAGTCCATTCCCTTTCTCCTCTCTTCTTCTGATATATCCATTATTCTCATATTACTCTTTCTGATGGAGTCAGGCAACCCTTGTAGGGCTTTCTCACTTTTTTTAATTCTCAAATCTCTCTCTTCTTCTCTCTTTAGTATTTCTAGTTGCCTGTCTTTGATGTCACTGATCTTCTCCTCTATCCAGCCTGTTCTATTAGCTTAGCTTGTTACCTCATTTTTAGTTTATGTATTAAGTTCTTCATCTCTGTTTGGTTTTTATAGTTTCAATCCCTTGTTCACTTTTTGTTTATTAATTTGGTTTTTGAACTCACTAATTTGCCTATCAGTATTTTCTTGTATCTCATTGAGCATTTTTAGCACTTCAATTTTGAGTTCTCTGTCATTTGTATCCAATGTTTCAATGTAATTGAGATTGTTTTGGAGATCGTTCATTGTATATCTGACTTATGTCTCTGTCTTGTTTATTCATAATATTTGATTTATTTTTTCTTAATGGAATTTGAGAGTGGCATTGTTAATAACAGTGACAACAATAACTAAAAAATAAAAATACAAATTGAAAAAATACAGTGAAAAAATAAAAATTCTATAACTAATGATAAGTAGAACAAAACTACACAGACCAGAGCAGAAACTGAAGAAAAGCTTTTTAAAAACAGAAAAAATAAAATGAAAAATGAACAAAACACCACAAAAATGTATGAGTAAAAAATATAATAATTTGAAAAATAATGAAGTTTGTGTGATTGGGGGAAAAAAGGAAGAAAAAAGGGAGAGAGAAAAAAGAGTGAAAGACAAAGTATTAGAAATAAAATCTTCAGTAAAAATAAAAGTAAAAATATTACAACTAGGGATAATGAAGTTTAAATGGGAAAAGAGAAAAAATGAGAAAAACGAAAGTATATATAATACAAACATACATATTAGTTATGAGAGTTTACTTATTGCTTTTCCTTGCATGTGGCACTGTACTGCTAGTTTTAGCTCTGTGAGACTCTTGGACAGAGTTTAGCTGAGGCATTGCTTTCATAATAATATAGGCAGGGCTGCAGTTGCATTGGTGGGTAAGGTTTATTGTTAGAGCTTTGCAATTTTATGACTCTAGCAAATATGGTCTCAGGATTCCAGATGCCTTTCCCCACATCCCAACAGAGCAGGGGATCAAACTCCAGGCACCTCTGCCTCTAACAGTAGAGAGTGGCCCCAAAGAGTCAGCTGTAGGGGACTTGCCACTGCCACTCCTTGTACAGCAAGGGGAGCAATGAGGGACCTCAGAGGCTGGATGGGACTACATCCTGGTCTCATTCTGGAACCACTCAAAGTGTAGCCTGTTGGCAGGGTAGGGGCTACACAAAGTAAGCCAATGCTGCCCAAACACCAAATAACCCCAAGCTTTGTGAACACGGTGGGCACAGATTAAATATTTTAAAATGCCTCATTTGCCACAGGGGCTAATATCCATTGGCTAATTGTATGCAGATCAAGGGAATGCAGCAGGCAGTGCACACTCCTAGCACTGGCGATCACAAGTCAAGTCCAGCAATGTGGGCAGACCTCAGGAACATGAAGTGTTTTTTCTCTTGGTTGCGATTCTGCCTTAATTCAGCTTCTTCCCCTCTGCCCTTTAGTCTCTCCACTTCTCTTGGCTCCAAAAGAAAACACACTAAAAGTGCCTCCCTCCCTCAAATTAGTGAGGAATGACAAAAACTTGGTCCTCTGGCTTTTGTTTTTTCCACAGCCCTCTGGAAATGAGTCCTATATTCTGTCTCACTTTTCACCCAGTCAAACCTTTAGTTCATTTGGTGCATGGATATTTCAAGTGCACGTACTAGCCCAGCTGGGGATCCTTCTCTGCATTATAGTTCTTCAATTTGTTGAAATTTCAAAGGGAGAAATCAGGAATTTCTCTCATTTTGACATTTCTCTTACTTCACTATTTATTTATTTTTTTACTGATTCAAATTTACTAATCGCATTGTGACTATTCAGATTATCGATTCCTCCTAAGTTTTAGAAGATTGTATGTATCCTAACATGTGGTTTATACTAGAAAACGTTCTTTGTGCACTTGGAATTAGTGAATATTATTTTATTTTGGGATTAAATGTTCTGAAGATTAAATGCATCTGATATACTGTGTTATTTAATGCCACTGTTTTCTTGTTGATTTTGTTTTAAAGACTTATCCATTGGTGTCAATGGGGTGTCAAAAGGTATTGTTGTTTCTTCTTTTATGTCCATCAAGGTTTGCTTTATATATTTAGATGTTCTTACATTGGGTGCATAAGTGTTTATAGGGGTTATATCCTCTTATTGAAATGCTCCATTTATCATTATATAGTGTCATTTTTGGTCTCTTACTATAGCCTTTGTTTTAAAGTATACTTTTTCAAATATATGTGTTGCAACCCAGAAATTTCTTCACTTCTATTTGTATGAAATATCTTTTTCCATTCCCTTAACTTTAGCCTGTGTGTTTCATTCCCTTTAATTTTAGTCAGTGTGTGTGTCTTTCATTTTGTCTTGTAAACAGCATATGTGTGCATGTCTATGTGTGTGTATTGTGTTTTTTCTCTATTCAATCACCCTATTTCTTTTGATTGCAGTATTTAAGCTATTTATATGCTTTTGCGATTTACATTTAAAGTGATTATTGATAGGTAAATTTTTATTGCAAGTTTTCTTTAAACTATTTTTCTCTGCTTGCTTTATTTTTCCTTCTTCTTCAAGCAGGCCTTTTAATATGTTGTGTAAAAATGATTTGGTGGTAACAAATTTCTTTAGCTTTTTCTTGTCTGGAATGCTCTTTAATTTTTTCTTCAATTTTATTTATTTATTCATTTATTTTAAATGAGAAGAGAGGACATAGTGAGACAGACTCCTACCTAACCCCCCAACTAGGATCTACCTGGCAACCCCTATCTGGGGCTCATGCTTAAATAAACCAAACTATCCTCAGTGCCTGAGGCTGACATTCAGACCAACCTAGCTATACTCAAGGCCCATGACCAATGTATAAACCAAGGCTTCTGCTTCAAAAGGGGAAGTTAGAGAGAAGAGAAAGGTGCAGAGAAGCAGATGGTCGCTTCACATGTGTGCATTGTACAGAGGTCAAACCCTAGCTGTCCATATGCCAAGCCAATACTCTATCCACTGAGCAAACCAGTCAAAGCTTCTCCTTCAACTTTAAATAATAGCCATGCTTGGTAAAGTAGTCTTGGTTGCAGGTCCTTGCTTTCCATCACTTTGAATATTTAATGCCAATCCATTATGGCCCAAAATGATTCTGCTGAGAAATCAGCTGACAGTCTTATGGGAGCTTTATCATAGGTAAATAACTACTTTTCTCTTGCTGTTTTCAAGATTCTCTCTTTTTTTGTTAACCTTTGCCAATTTAATTAAGATGTGTCTGGGTGTGGGCCTCTTTAGGTTTACCTTGTTTAGGACTCTGCTTCCTGGACTTGTGTGTCTTTTTTCTTCACCAGATTATAGAAATTTTCAATGATTTCTTCAAATAGGTTTTTGATTTCTTGCTCTTTCTCTTTTCCTTTTGGTACCCTTATGATACAGATGTTCCTTTTTTTTTCTTTTTTTCCCCCCATTTTTCTGAAGTGAGAAGCAGGAAGTCAGAGAGACAGACTCCTGCATGTGCCCTACTGGGATCCAGCTGGTATACCCACCAGGAGACAATGCTCTGCCCATCTGGGGTGTTGCTCCATTGCAACTAGAGCCATTCTAGCACCTGAGGTGGAGACCATTGAGTCATCCTCAGCACCCGAGCCAACCCTGCTTCAATGAAGCCCTGGCTGCAGGAGTGGAAGAAAGAGACAGAGGGAAAAGAGAGGGGGGAGGTTGAAGAAGCAGATGGGCGCCTTTTCTGTGTGCTCTGAGAGTTGAACCCAGGACTTCCACATGCCAGGTTGATACTCTAGGGCTAAGCCAACCAGCCAGTGCCTGATACAGATATTCTTATGTTTTATGTTTTCCCAAAGTTTTCTTAAACTCTCTTTATTCTTTTTTTTTGACAGAGACAGAAAGTGAGTCAGAGAGAAGGACAGATAAGGACAGACAGACCAGAAGGGAAAGAGATAAAAAATATCAGTTTTTTGTTGTGGCACCTTAGTTGTTTATTGACTGTGTTCTCATATGTGCTTTGACCAGGGGGTTACAGCAGAGCAAATTACCACTTGTTCAAGCCAGCGACCTCTGGCTTCAAGCCACTGACTTTGGGCTTCCAGCCAGTGACCTTTGGGCAAAGCCAGTGACCATGGGGTTATATCGATGATCCCACGCTCAAGCCAGTGACCCCATACTAAAGGTGGTGAGCCTGCACTCAAGCTAGATAAGCCTGTACTCAGGCAGGCAACCTTGGGGCTTTGAAACTGGGTCCTCTATGTCCAGTCAGATGCTTTATCCACTATGCCACTGCCTGCTCAAATTTTCTTTATTTTTTTAATATATTTTTTTCTTTTTGCTGTTCTGATTGGATGTTTTTTCTATCTTGTCTTTCATATATCTGATTCAATCCTCTGCATCATCCAACCTTTTTATTTTCCAGTGAATTTCTAATGTAAGATACTGTCTTCTTTGTTTTTAAATTTTTTATGTTGCTATGTTCTTTTTCTTCCTTTTGAGCATTCTTATAACCATTACTTTAAACTTTATATTTGATAAATTGCTTACTTCCATTTCATTTAAATCTCTTTCTGAAGGTTTCTCATGTTACATCATTTGGGGCCTCTTTCTTTGACTCCTCATTTTGGCTGCCCCTTTGTGTGTGTTTTTTAATATATATTTGTGTTAAGATAGGTTTGTTATGACTCACAGTCCTGGTGGAATGACATTATGTGGTAGGTGTCCTGTGAGATACAGTAATGTTTTCTCCTTGACCACCTGAGCTGGGTGCTCCAGGAGTGTCCTTTGAGTGGGTTATGTGGGCCCTACTGTTGTAACTGGATCTTGATTGCTATTAGCCCATTTGTTTGTGGGAACATTCACCTGCTTGGTTGAATGTGAGGATCAACTTCCTTCATGGCATGTGAGCTATTGTGCAGATGCTGACCTCATGAAGCAGAATTCACCTTTGCAGTTTTTGATGGCTCATGATATTATCCTTTGGATATGCTGCTTGTGAATTTTATTGTATTCTGCTCTCCTGTTGTTTAAATCTGGCCACTGGGTATGTTGGTTCTCACTTTTTTGGAAGGAACTGGTGAAGGCCAATGTCTGATGCTATCTGTGACTAGCCCCTGGAAACCTTTTTAGAGCTACAAGTGATCCACAGTTTGTGGTTATCTCTGGTTGAGCTTGGGTATACACTGGAAGTACCAAACTTTGCAACAAGACTAGCTTTAATCAACACCAAGCCAGGGTGACAGAGCACCCTTAGACAAGCTTTTGACTGCCTCCAGCTGCCAACTGACTGTTTGGCTTAGTCACTAACATATCACCTGGAAGAGTTGAAAGGATGGGGTTAGTAGATATACCATGAGGGGGAAATATAGGTCAATCTTTCGGAAAAGTGGTGGGTGTGGTTCTTGACCTTTAGTTACAAGAATCAGTCTGACCTAGATTTTGTCCCCACCTCAGCAGGCTGGAGCAATTAGGAGTTAGGAGTGTGAGGCCTTTCTAATCAGGAGGCTGGGTCTGTTTGAAGCCAGGAAGTAGGCTCTATCAACTTCCTGTGATGGTAAAGTACCAGTCAGGTTCACAGCAAAGTGAAGGGAATGACCTCTATCTCAAAGTCAGACAACTGTATATTGACATCCTCTGACTCTATCCAGTCTTCTACATCCTGGCCTAGGTAACTGACTCTTCAACAGGGCCTATGCATAACAGGGATTCCAGAGGATGGAGCAATTGTTTTCCCACAGGCTGATGCCATACAGAGTGGAGTGTTCCACCCCAGAAAGATTGTATTTGCAATATTAAAAAATGACTCAATTCAGATATCTTGGTGATTGTCCCCTTGTTTCTCTCTCCAGAGTCACAAACCCCATACTACTCAGTGGACTATAGTCCATTCCACCTTCTCTTCAAAGAATCCCAGGATGAGTGGCTGTGTACAAAATTTTTGTGTGTTAGACCATTAAGAGGATGCCTGTATCTCTAACTATTTCTCTTTGGTGGAAAAAAACCCTGCTAATTTTTACAGTCAAATGTTTTGTGTCTGCTTTTTCCAGGCTCTGGTGCCCTGGGCTGCAGAGTCTGGCTTGAGGTTTAAGCTTCTTATTTCTCAGGCGGAACACCCCCGACTCAGCAGCTGAGATATTCCTCCAGAACCTCAGTCACCACTGGTAAAAGCAGGACCAGCTCTTTTCACTTTTCTACCCTTCTTACCAGTCTCAATGTGGCTTCCTCTGTAAATCTTTGAGTATGAGACACCTCTTCAGTTAGCCTCCCTTTGGTTATTTAGGATTATTGCTCTTTAATTTAGTTATAATTCCAGTTTGTTATTTGAAAAAGGTGAGTGTAGCTTTTGCTTATTCTGCTACTATCTTGATTCCAATGTGTACACTTTAATTTTTAATTATTTTAGTACTACATTAAAAATAAAATAAAACTTTGCATCAGTTGTATGATTTAGAAGTTGGCCAAATTCTGCTTTTTGAACTTTTTTTTTGTATTTTTCTGAATTTGGAAAAGGGGAGGCAGTCAGACAGACTCCTGTATGCGCCCGACTGGGATCCACCCAGCACACCCACCAGGGGGCAATGCTCTACCCATCTGAGGCATTCCTCTGTTGCAACCAGAGCCATTCTAGCACCTGAGGCAGAGGCCACAGGGCCATCCTCAGCGACTGGGCCAACTTTGCTTCAATGGAGCCTTGGCTGCAGGAGGGGAAGAGAGAGAAAGAGAGAAAAGAGAGGGGGAGGGGTGGAGAAGCAGATGGGCGCTTCTTCTGTGTGTCCTGGCCATGAATCAAACCCAGGAATCCTGCATGCCAGGCTGATGCTCTACCACTGAGCCAACCAGCCAGGGCCTTTTTGCACATTTTGACCTTGAAATTTTCTTATGGTTTTTGCTATGATAATTATATGTAAAATGTTTTATGAAAAAAATGTTATACTGTATTTCTTTTCTGATTATAATTATTTGTTTTAATTTATGTTTACTACTAAAAATACAACTTGGTGGCCTGACCTGTGGTGGTGCAGTGGATCAAGCGTCGACCTGGAACTCTGAGGTCACCAGTTCGAAACCCTGGATTCCTGGTCAAGGCATGTATGGGAGTTGATGCTTCCTGCTCCTCCTCCCCTCCTCTCTCTCTCTCTCTCTCTCTCTCTCTCTCCTCTAAAATAAATAAATAAAAATAATTAAAAAATACAACTTGGTGAATACAGTAAATGTCATTAAATTATGCACATTAAGTGGTTAATTGTACATTAAATGGTTGAATTGAAAAGCATGTGGATTATGTCTCAATAAAACTGATAAAAAAGAGAATGTTATGCATCTCCAAGTAAAAAATACACTAATTGTGCCATTAAGAGGGATAGATTTTATTGTCTAAAACTTCATAATTTAGCTCTAGTCTCTAAGCTTTTTGAAATCTTTTTCTCTTCATTTCTGTTTTAAATATCTGTATGAAGGTAAAGTCAACTTACAACAAGGAGGAGCATTTCTTTCTTTCAGTCGGTGATATGGTGTTCTTGGGATATATTCCTAAAAGTGTTATAGCTGGGTCAAAAGGCAGATCCATTTTTAATTTTATAAGGAATATCCATACTGTTTTCCACAGTGGCGGCACAAGTATGCATTCCCATCAGAAGAGCAGGAGGGTTCCCCTTTCTCCATATCCTTGCCAGCACTTATTCTGTGTTGATTTGTTGATGAGCAAAATTCTGACTGGTATGAGGTGGTATCTCATTGTGGTTTTAATTTGCATTTCTCTAATGATTACTGATGTTGAACATTTTTTCATTTCTCTATTGGCCATCTGTATGTCCTCTTTGGAGAAGTGTCTACTCATTTCTTTATCCCGTTTTTTGATTGGATTGTTTGTCTTCCTGGTGTTGAGTTGTATAAGTTCTTTCTTTTGAGATTTTACTGCCTATGTTTTCTTTTTTATTTTTATTTAATTAATTGTGTTTATATAGATTCTAGGGCCACCCCAAATGCACCTCCCCTCCCCCCTATTCCCTTCGACATCTCCCTTGCTCCCCTCCCTACAACACCCTTCCCCCTTCCTTTCAGGTTTATCCCATCCTATTATCTTCTTTACCTCTATCTTCTTTTCCTCTGGTCCCTTTGATCTCTCCTCTGTCTAAATTCCATTCCTCAGTACTCATTATTCCTTGGATTCCTCAAATGAGTGAGGTCATATGATATTTTTCTTTCTATGCCTGGCTTATTTCACTAAACATAATAGTTTCCAGGTCCCTCCATATTGTTGCAAAAGGTAATATTTCCTTTTTTTCATAGCCTTATTGTATTCCATTGTATATATGTACCACAGCTTTTTAATCCACTTGTCCACTGACAGACACTTAGTCTGTTTCCAGATCTTCGCTATTGTGAACAATGCTGCCATAAACATGGGGGTGGTGGGAATGAAGATTGGTGCAGCCAATGTGGAAAACAGTATAAAGATTCCTCAAAAAATTAGAAATGAAACTTCCCTTTGACCAAGCCATCCCACTTATAGAAATATATCCCAAGGACACCATATCACCAACTTAAAAAAAAAAGAGTTTTACAAATTCTTTATAAATTTTGGTTACTATCCCTTTATCAGACATATTGTATGTTTATGGCAGCATTGTTCACAATAACGAAGATCTGGAAACAACCCAGTGTCTGTCAGTGAATGAGTGGATTAAAATGCTGTGGTACATATACAAAATGGAATACCATGGGGCCATGAAAAAGAAGTAAATATTACCTTTTTGCAGCAACATGGATGGACATCAAAACTATTATGTTAAGTGAAATAAGCCAGGCAGAGAATGAAAAATATCATATGACCTCACTTATTTGAGGAATCCAAGGAACAATGAGAACTGCGGAATGGAATGGAGACAGAAGAGGCATCAAAGGGACCAGAGGAAAAGAGGACAGAGAAAAAGGGGATGAAGGGATGAGATAAACCTGAAGGAAAGGGGGGAAGGTGTTTTAGGAAGGGGGGGAAAGGAGATGTTGAGAGGAATATGGGGGAGGAGGGAAACATATGGGGTGACCCTAGAATCTATGTAAACACAATTAATTAATTAAATAAAAATTTAAAAATAATATGAACTCTAAAAAAATCAACTTACAACAAACTGTCAATGTTTTAAGTGTGCAATTTTGAGGGTCTCTCTGCTCTAAGATTGCTGAGTATTTGCATGACCAAAATATTTTATTTTACCCTTACTCTGAGCATTATTTTTCTTTTGGACTTTCAAGATAATTGTATTGTTATTATGGGTCTAATTGCTATTCTTTCATAAGTAATTTATCTTTTTTATTGTAGTTTTAAAGGTATTGTCTTAATTCTTTACATTTTTACTTTGATGCATCTAGCTGTATATTTACTTTCAATACTCTCTTGGATCTCTAGAGAATTCACTTTATGTTGTAAGTCAGATTGTGTGATTGTGTAATTATTCTACTGAAAAACCTCCAAGGATATCCATTCACATTCAAAATAAAATCTAAATGCCTGCTATGGCTAACAACTCTCTATCTGATCTAGTTCTTGCTTATTTTAACAAACATCTCTTATTAGTCTCTTCTAATTTAACAATGTGTTGTGAAGATTAAATGTTATGTGTATAAAGTGTCTACCATAAAATCTGACACATGTATTTGATTCAATATATAGAAAAATATTTTCATAATTAGGTAATGGAGTTGAAAATTGGCCCTGGCCTAAAGTGGTAGGACATGAGCAAAGAATAATGGCCTAAAGTGGTAGGACATGAGCAAAGAATAATACAAGTAAAGTCATGGGAAGAAGAATATGGTGAGGTAATGTTTGAAAGGGCTAGAAAGAGCTCAAGTGAGGGATTTAAGGTGCTGGCGCTGTGCTTTGCTGAAATTACTTTGCAGTCCATCTCACCCAGTACACACACGAACACACCTCTACTTAGTTTTCATTGAAATCACAACCCATCCAAGTCATGTGGGTTGTGTTACTTTTCTCTTGGCCATTTCATTTTTTTTAAATAAATTTTTATTAATGTTAATGGGATGACATTAATAAATCACGGTACATATATTCAAAGAAAACATGTCCAGGTTATCTTGTCAATAAATTATGTTGCATACCCTTCACCCAGAGACAGATTGTCCTCCGTCACCCTCTATCTAGTTTTCTCTGTGCCCCTCCCCATCCAACTCTCTCCCTCCCTCCCTCCTGCGTTCTCCCTCCCCCCACCCCTGGTAACCACCACTCTCTTGTCCATGTCTCTTAGTCTCGTTTTTATGTTCCACCAATGTATGGAATCATGTAGTTCTTGGTTTTTTCTGATTTACTTACTTCACTCCGTATAATGTTAGCAAGATACCACCATTTTGCTGTAAATGATCTCATGTCATCATTTCTTACGGCTGAGTAGTATTCCATAGTGTATATGTGCCACATCTTCTTTATCCAGTCTTCTATTGAAGGGCTTTTTGGTTGTTTCCATGTCTTGGTCACTGTGAACAGTGCTGCAATGAACATGGGGCTACATGTGTCTTTATGTATCAATGTCTCTGAGGTTTTGAGGTATATACCCAGTAGAGGGATTGCTGGATCATAAGGTAGTTCTATTTGCAGTTTTTTGAGGAACCACCATAATTTCCTCCATAATGGTTGTACTACTTTACAGTTCCACCAACAGTGGATGAGAGTTCCCTTTTCTCCGCAGCCTCTCCAACATTTGCTATTACCTGTCTTGTTGATAATAGCTAATCTAACAGGGGTGAGGTAGTATCTCATTGTAGTTTTGATTTGCATTTCTCTAATAACTAATGAAGCTGAGCATCTTTTCTTATATCTGTTGGCCATTTGTATTTCTTCCTGGGAGAAGTGTCTGTTCATGTCCTCTTCCCATTTTTTTATTGGATTGTTTGTTTGTTTGTTGTTGAGTTTTATGAGTTCTTTGTATATTTTGGATATTAAGCACTTATCTGAGCTGTTGTTTAAAAATATCATTTCCCATTTAGTTGGCTGTCTCTTTATTTTGATATCAGTTTCTCTTGCTGAGCAAAAACTTTTTATTCTGATGTAGTACCATTCATTTATCTTTGCCTTCACTTCTCTTGCCATTGGAGTCAGGTTCATAAAATGTTTTTTAAAACCCAGGTCCATGAGTTTAGTACCTATGTCTTCTTCTCTGTACTTTATTGTTTCAGGTCTTATATTTAGGTCTTTGATTCATTTTGAATTAATTTTAGTACACGGGGACAGGCTGTAGTCGAGTTTCATTTTTTTGCATGCAGCTTTCCAGTTTTCCAAACACCATTTGTTGAAGAAGCTTTCTTTTCTCCATTGTGTGTTGTTGGCCCCTTTATTAAAGATTATTTGACCATATATATGTGGTTTTATTTCTGGGCTTTCTATTCTGTTCCATTGGTCTGAGTGTCTATTTTTCTGCCAATATCATGCTGTTTTGATTATCGTGGCCCTATAATATAGTTTAAAGTCAGGTATTGTAATGCCCCCAGCTTCATTATTTTTCTTTAGGATTGCTTTGGCGATTCGGGGTTTTTTATAGTTCCATATAAATCTGATGAGTTTTTGTTCCATTTCTTTAAAAATTGTCATAGGAATATTAATGGGAATTGCATTAAATTTATATATTGCTTTGGGTAATATGGCCATTTTAATTATATTTATTCTACCTATCCAAGAACAAGGAATATTTTTCCATCTCATTGTGTCTTTTTTTATTCCTCTTAACAATGCCTTGTAATTTTCATTATATTGGTCCTTTACATTCTTTGTTATGTTTATTCCTAGGTATTTTATTTTTTTGGTTGCAATCGTGAAGGGGATTATTTTTTTAAGTTCATTTTCTAATAATTCATTGTTGGCATATAGAAAGGCTATGGACTTTTGTATGTTAATTTTATATCCTGCGCCCTTACTGTATTGGTTTATTGTTTCTAGTAATCTTTTTGTGGAGTCCTTCGGGTTTTTGATGTATAGGATCATATCATCAGCAAAAAGTGATAGCGGAGATGACGTCAGAGTAATGGCGGAGTAGGAAGCGATACCGATAAATCTCCCCCAAAACTCAACAAGATCTTCAACCAGAAACAGAAAAACCTATACTTGGAGCTTCCAGATTCTTCGCAATACACCCAAAGGTATGATTGAGTGAAAAATTGGCTAAATATATAACCAAACCCCGAAGGAAATAGGGAGTAAGAAATGCTCCGCCTTCCTCACTAACCTAAACAGGGCGGCTTTCTCTGGTAATTGTGAATATAGAAACTGAGGCGGGCAAAGGGGGTGAATAGATCCAGGCCCCCGCAGCAAAAACGGCCGAACCAGGCTGTGGCTCCGAGATCCAAGCCGAGGAAAAACTGATCTTGTGGCAAGCCGGGCAATACAAGCTAACACTCGCGCCAAACTCAAACAAAGAAAGACAAGCGGAACGGCCATTTTACTTGATCCCTGGTCGGTGCGCAGTTAGTGGGCGAGAGATTTCTTCCTAAGCCCCGGAAGTGGGTGTCCGTGTAACCTCACAGAGAGGCAGGGTCAGAGGCCTCTCTGTGGGCCGAAAGCAGAATCTCTGGGCATCCCCAGCGCCCTGGGAAAGCCACGCATGGGAGGGAGCGAGAACTAATTCCAACGGTGGAAATTTTCTGTGCTGGTGAGGGTTTCACTCAGAGGGAAATGCAGCCGGCCTCATATCCTGGTGTGCGCGCGCTGATAGGTAGTGAGCGATTCCTCCGAGTGCCTCGGCAGTGCGCGCCCGTGTTATCGCACAGAGGGGCAGAGTCAGGGGCCTTTGTGTGGGCAAAAGTGAAATCTCGGGCCGCCCCAGCGCCTTGCAAAAGCCACGCACAGGGACGGAGCGAGAGTGAATTCCAACGCTGCAACTTTTCCATGCGGTTGGGGGTTTCACTCAGAGCGTGAGACTGCTGGCCAGATATCCTGGTCTGCGCGAGCAGAGTGAGTGAGAGTTTCCTCCAAGTGCCCCGGAAGTGGGCGCCCGCCTGTGTTACCGGACAGAGTGGCAGAGCCAGAGGTCTTCGAGTGGGCGGAAAGCCCGCCTGATTATGCTAGCAGCTCTGACTGACTGAGCCTTACCCAGAGCCCTGTGCTGAGTGGGAATAGAGTGGGGAGTTGCCAGCACTTTGTAGCCTCTTACTATCCAGGCAGAGGCAGCAACAACCCCATAGCTGGATTATCAGGCTACTAATTGAGGAAGGAAAGACTAGGATAAAGGCTCCAGGAACACAAACTCTCTCACTGTCGGAGCCTATAAATGCTAATGAGCCTCGACTCCCAATGAGACTAAAGCACAATACATGACATTGCCATAGCGACTTATCAACTGCAAACCTCTACCTGAGCATGCCAAAGGGGCAGAACCTGGGGTACAGAGTCACCAACCAGGAAGAGGGAGAGAAAAGAAAAAGCAAGAAGAAAACCTCTCAAAATCAAGAATAATCTGCAGACTTTATAACCTATCCCATTTTATTATATTTGTTCGTTTGTTTCTCTTATCTTCATTCTTGATACTTTTTTTCCTTCTTCAATTTGGCCGATTAACTCTCTGCCAGTCTTACTCTCTCCTCTCCTTGAACTACACTACTCATAAGTGTTACATCTCCCATTATCTTTTTCTCTCTCTTCTTTTCTTTCAATGAGGGTTGCACTCCAAAACCCTTAACTCTCTCTCTCTCTCTCTCCTTTCTTTTTTCTTCTTTTAGTGGTTCCCTCTTTTTTTCTCTCTCTCTCTTTCTTTTCTCCCTCTATATTAGTTTCTTCCTTTCTCCTTTACATCTCCTCTCATTCAAACCTCAATAACAAACAAATTATCTTATCTGGGACTCAAACCTATGTTTGTGGCATTTTGGGGGGTTTTTACTTCACCTTTTTAACTCACTAGCAGTGCTCCCATCCCTGGCTCTCCGTATTATCTAGTTCTTGTTCGACTAAATACAATAGTAAGTTTTTAATTTGTCCCCCCATTTTTCCATTTTCCTCTTATTCCTCTCATCATAACTCTTAGAAAACCAACACCTAAAAGCAAATCATTTTATTCTTGACCCAAATTTTTTCCTTATTTGCTTTTTGTGGGTCCATACGCTCTTTTTTTTTTTTCTTTTTTCTTTTATTTTTTTTACTTTTTTTTTTTTCTTTGTCTCTCTTTTTTTTGCCCCTTTATTACTTTTCCCCAATTCAGGCCCTCCATCACAGGCATTGTTTGTTATAACTCACAGTCCACCACAAGATTTTCTCAAGAAAGAGGGGAGAGGAAAGGAGAGGAAAAAAAGAGGGGGGGAATAATTTCCTTTTTTAAAAATTTTTATTTTATTTTATTTTTCTTTATTTCATTATTAATTTTTTAAAAAAAAAAACAACTCTTTTCGATTTGTTATTTTTTATTTTTTTAACTTTTTATTCTTTATTAAATCTCATTAATACTATCAACAAAACCACCCGCAGATGCCATTAAGGAAGAGAAAATCGAATATCATGGATACAAAAGAAAGAGAGGTAACACAGCTAGATGAGGAAAAATCTATGGAGAAAAAATTTAATATATTGGAAACCTTGGAGCTAAATGACAGAGAATTCAAGATAGAAATCCTAAAAATCCTCCGAGATATACAAGAAAACACAGAAAGGCAATATAGGGAAGCTCAGAAAACAACTCCATGAACACAAAGAATATATGTCCAAGGAAATTGAAACCTATAAAAACAAATCAAACAGAGATGAAAAACTCAATTCACGAGCTGAAAAACGAAAGTAACAAGCTTAGCTAATAGAACAGGTCAGATAGAAGAGAGGATTAGTGAAATAGAAGACAAGCAACTTGAGGCACAACAGAGAGAAGAAGAAAGAGACTCAAAAATTAAAAAAAAATGAGATAGCCCTACAAGAATTATCTGACTCCATCAAAAAGAATAACATAAGAATAATAGGTATATCAGAGGGAGAAGAGAGAGAAAATGGAATGGAGAAACATACTCACACAAATAATAGATGAGAACTTCCCAAGCCTGTGGAAGGAACTAAAGCCTCAAATTCAAGAAGCAAACAGAACACCGACTTTTCTTAACTCCAACAATCCTACTCCAAGGCATATCATAATGAAATTGACACAAACCAACAGCAAAGAAAAAATTCTCAAGGCAGCCAGGGAAAAGAAGAATACAACATATAAAGGAAGGCCCATTAGATTATTATCAGATTTCTCAGCAGAAACTCTACAAGCTAGAAGAGAGTGGACCCAAATATTTAAAGTCCTGAAAGAGAGGAACTTTCAGCCACGAATACTATACCCATCAAAGCTATCCTTCAAATATGAAGGAGAAATAAAAACATTCACAGATACAGAAAAGATGAGGGCATTTATCATCAGAAAACCCCCACTCCAGGAATTACTAAAGGGGGTTCTCCAATCAGATACAAAGAACAAAAAAAAAAAAACAGAGCCACAAATAAAAGCTCCAAGAAGAACACAATAAAACCAAATTTAAACTGTGACAACAACAAAAAGAAAGAGGGGGAGAAGATGGAGATTAACAGTAGCAAAGGACGATGGAGTGCAAAAGTACTCACAAAATAGTTCGCTACAATGAACAGGGTAGGGACCCTTCTCATTACTCAAAGGTAACCACCATTGAAAAAACCACCACAGAAGCACATGAGATAAAAAAGATAGCAACAGAGGAAAGATGTATGGAATACAACCAAATAAAAACAAAAGATAGAAAAACGAAAGAGAAGGATCAAACAAGACACAAAACTAACAGAAAGCAAGATATAAAATGGCAATAGGGAACTCACAATTATCAATAATTACACTAAATGTAAATGGATTAAACTCACCAATAAAAAGGCACAGAGTAGCAGAATGGATTAAAAAAGAAAATCCAACTGTATACTGCCTCCAGGAAACTCATCTAAGTAACAAGGATAAAAACAAATTCAAAGTGAAAGGCTGGAAAACAATACTCCAAGCTTTAACATCCAAAAAAAGCAGGTGTAGCAATACTCATATCGGATAATACTGACTACAAGACAGGAAAAGTACTCAGAGATAAAAATGGCCATTTCATAATGGCTAAGGAGACACTGATTCAAGAAGACATAACAATTCTTAATATATATGCACCAAACCAAGGAGCACCAAAATATATAAGACAGCTACTTATTGATCTTAAAACAAAAACTGACAAAAATACAATTATACTTGGAGACCTCAATAAACTGCTGATGGCTCTAGATTGGTCATCCAAACAAAGAATCAACAAATACATAGTGGCCTTAAACAAAACACTAGAGCACCTGGATATGATAGACATCTACAGGACATTTCACCCCAAAGTGACTGAGTATACATTTTTCTCCAGTGTACATGGATCATTCTCAAGAATTGACCATATGTTGGGCCACAAAAACAACATCAGCAAATTCAGAAAAGTTGTAGTTGTACCAAGCATATTTTCTGATCATAAAGCCTTGAAACTAGAATTCAACTACAAAAAAGAGGAAAAAAATCCCACAAAAATGTGGAAACTAAACAACATACTTTTAAAAAATGAATGGGTCAATGAAGAAATAAGTGCAGAGATCAAAAGATATATACAGACTAATGAAAATGACAATACGACATATCAGAATCTATGGGATGCAGCAAAAGCAGTGATAAGAGGGAAGTTCATATCATTTCAGGCATATATGAACAAACAAGAGAGAGCCCAAGTGAACCACTTAACTTTTCACCTTAAGGAACTAGAAAAAGAAGAACAAAGACAACCCAAAACCAGCCGAAGAAAGGAGATAATAAAAATCAGAGCAGAAATAAATGAATTAGAGAACAGAAAAACTATAGAAAAAATTAATAGAACAAGGAGCTGGTTCTTTGAAAAGATCAACAAAATTGACAAACCCTTGGCAAGACTTACCAAGGAAAAAAGAGAAAGAACTCATATAAACAAAATCCAAAATGAAAGAGGAGAAATCACCACGGACACCGTAGATATACAAAGAATTATTGCAGAATACTATGAAAAACTTTATGCCACTAAATTCAACAACCTAGAAGAAATGCATAAATTGCTAGAAAAATATAACCTTCGTAGACTGAGTCAAGAGGAAGCAGAAAACCTAAACAGACCTATCAGTAGAGAGAAATAGAAAAAAACATTAAAAACCTCCCCAAAAATAAAAGTCCAGGCCCTGACGGCTATACCAGCGAATTTTATCAAACATTCAAAGAAGACTTGGTTCCTATTCTACTCAAAGTCTTCCAAAAAATTGAAGAAGAAGCAATACTTCCAAACACATTTTATGAGGCCAACATAACCCTCATACCAAAACCAGGCAAGGATGGCACAAAAAAAGAAAACTACAGACCAATATCTCTAATGAATACAGATGCTAAAATACTAAACAAAATACTAGCAAATCTAATACAACAACATATTAAAAAAATAATACATCATGATCAAGTGGGATTCATCCCAGAATCTCAAGGATGGTTCAACATACGTAAAACGGTTAATGTAATACACCATATCAACAAAACAAAGAACAAAAACCACATGATCTTATCAATAGACGCAGAAAAGGCTTTCGATAAAATACAACACAATTTTATGTTTAAGACTCTCAACAAAATGGGTATAGAAGGAAAATATCTCAACATGATAAAGGCCATATATGATAAACCATCAGCTAACATCATATTAAATGGCACTAAACTGAAGGCTTTCCCCCTTAAATCAGGAACAAGACAGGGTTGTCCACTCTCTCCACTCTTATTTCATGTGGTACTAGAGGTTCTCGCCACAGCAATCAGACAAGACAAAGAAATAAAAGGCATCCATATCGGAAAAGAAGAAGTAAAGGTATCACTTTTTGCAGATGATATGATCCTATACATCGAAAACCCCAAAGAATCCACAAAAAGACTACTAGAAACAATAAGCCAATACAGTAAGGTCGCAGGATACAAAATTAACATACAGAAGTCAATAGCCTTTCTATATGCCAACAATGAAACAACAGAAC
Source organism: Saccopteryx bilineata (assembly GCF_036850765.1). NCBI lineage: Eukaryota > Metazoa > Chordata > Mammalia > Chiroptera > Emballonuridae > Saccopteryx > Saccopteryx bilineata. Next base: position 1,728,737 of record NC_089502.1, read on the forward strand.
GAACACAAAAGAATAATCCCCTTCACGATTGCAACAAAAAAAAATACTTAGGAATAAATATAACAAAGAATGTAAAGGACTTATATAATGAAAACTATAAACCATTTTTAAGGGAAATTGAAAAAGATATAATGAGATGGAAGAATATACCTTGTTCTTGGTTAGGAAGAATAAATATAATCAAGATGGCTATATTACCCAAAGCAATATACAAATTTAATGCAATTCCCATCAAACTTCCAATGACGTTTTTTAAAGAAATAGAGCAAAAAATCATCAGATTTCTATGGAACTATAAAAAACCCCGAATCGTCAAAGCAATCCTAAAAAAAATGAATGAAGCTGGGGGCATTACAATACCTGACTTCAAACTATATTATAGGGCCACGGCAATCAAAACAGCATGGTATTTGCAGAAAAATAGACACTCAGACCAATGGAGCAGAATAGAAAGTCCAGAAATAAAACCACATATATATAGTCAAATAATTTTTGATAAATGGGCCAACAACACACAATGGAGAAAGGAAAGCCTCTTCAATAAGTGGTGCTGGGAAAACTGGAAAGCCACATGCAAAAGAATGAAACTGGACTACAGTCTCTCCCCGTGTACAAAAATTAACTCAAAATGGATCAAAGATCTAAACATAAGACCTGAAACAATTAAGTACATAGAAGAATACATAGGTACTCAACTCATGGACCTGGGTTTTAAAGAGCATTTTATGAATTTGACTCCAATGGCAAGAGAAGTGAAGGCAAAAATTAATGAATGGGACTACATCAGACTAAGAAGTTTTTGCTCAGCAAGGGAAACTGATAACAAAATAAACAGAAAGCCAACTAAATGGGAACTGATATTTTTAAACAACAGCTCAGATAAGGGCCTAATATCCAAAATATACAAAGAACTCATAGAACTCAACAACAAACAAACAAACAATCTTATAAAAAAATGGGAAGAGGATATGCACAGACACTTCTCCCAGGAAGAAATACAAATGGCCAACAGATATATGAAAAGATGCTCATCTTCTTTAGCTATTAGAGAAATGCAAATCAAAATGGCAATGAGATACCACCTCAAACCTGTTCGATTAGCTATTATTAGCAAGACAGGTAATAGCAAATGTTGGAGAGGCTGTGGAGAAAAAGGAACCCTCATACACTGTTGGTGGGAATGTAAAGTAGTACAACCATTATGGAAGAAAGTATTGTGGTTCCTCAAAAACTGAAAATAGAACTACCTTATGACCCAGCAATCCCTCTACTGGGTATATACCCCAAAACTCAGAAACATTGATACGTAAAGACACATGCAGCCCCATGTTTATTGCAGCATTTTTCACAGTGGCCAGGACATGGAAACAGCCAAAAAGCCCGTCAATAGATGACTGGATAAAGAAGATGTGGCACATATACACTATGGAATACTACTCAGCCATAAGAAATGATGACATCGGAACATTTACAGCAAAATGGTGGGATCTTGATAACATGATACGAAGCGAAATAAGTAAATGAGAAAAAAACAGGAACTGCATTATTCCATACGTAGGTGGGACATAAAAGTGAAACTAAGAGACATTGATAAAGAGTGTGTGGTTACGGGGGGGAGGGGGAATGGGAGAGGGCAAAGGGGAGGGGGAGGGGCACAGAGAGAAACAAGATGGAAGGTGACAGAGGACAATCTGACTTTGGGTGATGGGTATGCAGCATAATTGAACGACAAGATACCCTGGACTAGTTATCTTTGAATATATGTATCCTGATTTATTGATGTCACCCCATTAAAAAAATAAAATTATTAAAAAAAAAAAAAAAAAAAGTGATACCTTTACTTCTTCTTTTCCAATATGGATGCCTTTTATTTCTTTGTCTTGTCTGATTGCTCTGGCCAGAACTTCTAGCACCACATTAAATAAGAGTGGAGAGAGTGGACAACCCTGTCTTGTTCCTGATTAAAGGTGGAAAGTCCTCAGTTTTATGCCATTTAATATGATGTTGGCTGATGGTTTATCATATATGGCCTTTATCATGTTGAGATATTTTCCTTCTATACCCATTTTGTTGAGAGTCAATCTTAAACATAAAATTTTGTATTTTATTGAAAGCCTTTTCTGCGTCTATTGATAAGATCATGTGGTGTTTTTTTTTTGTTTTGTTGGTATGATGTATTACGTTAACCGTTTTACGTATGTTGAACCATCCTTGAGATTCTGGGATGAATCCCACTTGATCATGATGTATTATTTTTTTAATATGTTGTTGTATTCGATTTGCTAGTATTTTGTTTACTATTTTAGCATCTGTATTCATTAGAGATATTGGTCTGTAGTTTTCTTTCTTTGTGCCATCCTTGCCAGGTTTTGGTATGACGGTTATGTTGGCCTCATAAAATGTGTTTGGAAGTATTGCTTCTTCTTCAATTTTTTGGAAGACTTTGAGTAGAATAGGAACCAAGTCTTTTTTGAATATTTGATAGAATTTACTAGTATAACCGTCTGGGCCTGGACTTTTATTTTTGGAGTGGTTTTTAATAGTTTTTTTTAATTCCTCCCTGCTGATTGGTCTGTTTAGGCTTTCTGCTTCTTCATGACTCAGTCTAGGAAGGTTTTATTGTTCTAGGAATTTACCCATTTCTTCTAGATTATTGTATTTGGTGGCATATAGTTTTTCATAGTATTCTCCAATAATTCTTTGTATATCTATGGTGTCCGTGGTGATCTCTCCTCTTTCGTTTTGAATTTTATTTATTTGAGTCCTGGCCCTTTTTTCCTTGGTGAGTCTTGCCAAGGGTTTGCCAACTTTGTTGAACTTTTCAAAGAACCAGCTCCTTGTTTTATTGATTTTTTCTATAGTTTTTCTGTTCTCTATTTTGTTTATTTCTGCTCTGATTTTTATTATCGCCTTTCTTCGGCTGGTCTTGGGTTGTCTTTGTTCTTCTTTTTCTAGTTCCTTAAGATGTGAAGTTAAGTGATTCACTTGGGCTCTCTCTTGTTTGTTCATATAGGCCTGAAGTGATATGAACTTTTCTCTTATTACTGCTTTTGCTGCATCCCAGAGATTCTGATATGTAGTATTGTCATTTACATTTGTCTGTATATATCTTTTGATCTCTGAGCTTATTTCTATTTTGACCCATTCATTTTTTAGAAGTATGTTGTTTAGTTTCCACATTTTTGTGGGTTTTCCCCCCTCTTTTTTGCTGTTAAATTCTAATTTCAAGGCTTTATGATCAGAGAATATGCTTGGTACAATTTCAATTTTTCTAAATTTGCTGATATTTTCTTTGTGGACCAACATATGGTCAATTCTTGAGAATGTTCCATGTACACTAGAGAAAAATGTATACTCTGTCACTTTGGGATGAAGTGTCCTGTAGATGTCTATCATATCCAGTTGTTCTAGTATTTGGTTTAAGGCCACTATATCTTTATTGATTCTCTGATTGGATGACCGATCTAGAGTCATCAGCGGTGTATTGAGGTCTCCAAGTATGATTGTATTTTTGTCAGTTTTTGTTTTAAGGTCAATAAGTAGCTGTCTTATATATTTTGGTGCTCCTTGGTTTGGTGCATATATATTATGGATTGTTATGTCTTCTTGATTCAGTGTCCCCTTAATCATTATGAAATGACCATTTTTGTCTTTGAGTACTTTTTCTGTCTTGTAGTCAGCATTATCCGATATGAGTATTGCTACACCTGCTTTTTTTGGGGGGTGTTTTCTGCTTGGAGTATAGTTTTCCAGCCTTTCACTTTGAATTTGTTTTTATCCTTGTTGCTTAGATGTGTTTCTTGTAGGCAGCATACAGTTGGATTTTCTTTTTTAATCCATTCTGCTACTCTGTGTCTTTTTATTGGTAAGTTTAATCCATTTACATTTAGTGTAATTATTGACACTTTTGGGTTCCCTATTGCCATTTTATAAATTGCTTTCTGTTAGTTTTCTATCTTGTTTGAGTCTTCTTTTTTGTTTTTCTATCATTTGTTTTTGTTTGTTTGTATTCCATACTTCTTTCCTCTGTTGCTACCTTTTTTAAGTCAAGTGTTTTTGTGGTGGTTTTTTCAAGGGTGGTTACCATTAAGTAATGAAAAGGGTACCTACCATATGTATTGTAGTACCCTATCTTATGAGTATTTTTGCGCTTCATCATTCTTTGCTACTGTTAATCTTCATCTTTTCCCCTCTTTTTTTCTTTTGTTGTCATAGTTTAAGTTAGGTTTTATTGTTTTTTTGGTGGAGCTTTTACTTGTGGTTTTGTTTTGTTTTGTTTTTTGAATCTGGTTGGAAAACCCCCTTTAATATTTCCTGGAGTGGGGGCTTTCTGATGATAAATTCCCTCATCTTTTCTGTATTTGTTAATATTTTTATATTTCCTTCGTACTTGAAGGATAGCTTTTATGGGTATAGTATTCTTGGTTGAAATTTCCTCTCTTTCAGGGCTTTAAATATTGGGGTCTACTCTCTTCTAGCTTGTAGAGTTTCTGCTGAGAAATCTGATGATAATCTAATAGGCCTTCCTTTATATGTTGTACTCTTCTTTTCTCTGGCTGCCTTGAGAATTTTTTCTTTGGTTTGTGCCATCTTCATTATGATGTGCCTTGGAGTAGGTTTGTTGGGGTTAAGAAAACTCGGAGTTCTGTTTGCTTCTTGAATTTGAGGCTTTAGTTCTTTCCACAGGCTTGGGAAGTTCTCGTCTATTATTTGTTTGAGTATATTCTCCATTCCATTTTCTTTCTTTTCTTCCTCTGATATACCTATTATTCTTATGTTATTCTTTCTGATGGAGTCAGACAATTCCTGTAGGGCTTTCTCATTTTTTTATTATTTTTGAGTCTCTTTCTTCTTCTCTCTGTTGTGCCTCAAGTTGCTTGTCTTCTATTTCACTAATCCTATCTTCTATCTGGGCTGTTCTATTAGCTAAGCTTGTTACCTCGTTTTTCAGCTCTTGAATTGAGTTTTCATTTCTGTTTGATTTGTTTTTATAGTTTTAATTTCCTTGGTAATATATTCTTTGTGATTGTTGAGTTGTTTTCTGATCTTCCTAAATTGCCTTCTGTGTTTTCTTGTATATTTCTGAGTATTTTTAAGATTTCTATTTTAAATTCTCTGTCATTTGGCTCCAAGGTTTCCAATATGTTAAATTTTTTTTTCATAGATTTTTTCCACATCTATTTGTGTTACCTCTCTATCTTTTGTATCCATAATATTGTATTTCTTTTTTCTTATTGGCATCTGAGGGTGGTCTTGTTGATATTATTAATTATAATAATATCAGAGAAAAAATTATAATAATATCAGAATAAAAAAGGAGAAAAAAAGGAAGACTCCCCACAAAAAACAGTAGTTATATTATTATTTCCTCCTTTTTTCTTTCTTCTCTTCCCTCCTCTCCCCTCCTTAGTGAAATATTGTGATGACCTGTGAATTATATTATGCTACTATGGAACAAAAACTGCCTATAATGGAGGGCCTGATTTGGGGTGAAGAGTTCAAGGGGCAAAAAAAGGGAGTAGGGACCTACTAAATGGAAAAAAAAAAAAAAGGAAGAAAATCTTAGACAAGCATAAGATGATTTGCTTGTAAGTGATGGTCAACTAAGAGATATAATGAGAGGGATAAGAAGGAACCAGAAAAAAGGACCAAAAAAAGAATAATAAAGAAGAAAAAATAAAAATAATAAGTAAAAATCTGTTGTATTAAGTGGAGCGAAGACTAAATACAATGGAGACCTTGGGTTGGGAGGACCCAAAATGCCACAAAAATAAACAAACAAGAAAAAAAAATAAAAACAAAAGCAAAAAAGAGAAATAAAGCCAAAAAAAAAGCCTTGATTCCCAAATTAACTAATTTGTTCATGATTGAGGATTATATAGGAGGAAAGTAAAATGAGAAAAGAAAAAACGAATAGAAAGGAAAGAATAAGAAAAAGAGAAAAAACGAAGGAAGAAATAAAATAGGAAGAGAAAAAAAGACAAAAAGGGGAGAGAGTGAGAGTTTAACGGTTTTGGAGTGTAACCCTAAAGGAGAGTAAGGATGAAGAAAAGAAATAAAATGTAACACTCATGGGTAGTGTAGTTCAAGAAAAGGGAAGCATAAGATGGGCAGAGAATAAAAGGACCGAGGTGAGGAAATAGAAATAATAATAAAGGCAATAACGATAGAAGAAAGGAACAACAACAAATGAACGAATAGTGGACACAAGTTATAATGTCTGGTGGATTTTTCTTGATTTTGAGAGGTTAACTTCTTTCCTTTTCTTTCTCTCCCTCTTCTGTGGTCAGTGAATCTGTACCCCATGGCTTCTGCCCCTGTGTCACACCTTAGGTAGGGATTTGCAGTTGATGGGATTCTATGGCAATGTCATATCAATTGGCTTTAGTCCTCGCTGGTAGTCAGGCTTGGTGGTGTTTGCAGGTTCCAACAATGAGAGAGTTGCTTTCCTGGATTCTCTCTCCTAGTCCCCCCTTTCTGAATTAGCAGCCTGGTGATCCAGCTATAAGGCTGCAACTGCTTCTGCCTGGGGAGTAAGAGGCTCAAAGAGCTGGGAAATCCCCACTCTATCCCACTCAGTGCAAGGCTTTGGGAAAGGCTCTGAGAGTCAGGGCCTCCAGTGTAATCAGGCGGGGGTGGGAGTCAATTGTTGTCAAGGTGACTGTTCAGCGCCTATCATTTAGTTGGACCTCTCAACCCAGGCTTTCCACACTTTGTAGCCTGTTTTTGCAGGGAAGAAGAGGCACTAGTCTCTGCTTACGACTAGTGTAGTATAGACCTTATTATCTGCCAAGTCCTTCTTGTTAGCGTTTATCCCTGAATATGGAGGCTCTATCAATCAGAAGTTGCCCCCGCCCCTTTAGCGAGAGGCACTAAAAAATATCACGCCTCTTGTCTTGGATCGCTGAACTGAGAGAGATCTTATCAATTAGAACCGAGGGTGCGCAGATTTTATGGGTTAAGCTAATTTCAGTGATTGGGTCGCAGCTGTGCTTTGGAAGGTATTTTAGGCTGCCTGCGCGCGCCCCTCCCCCAACGCTTGATTGTTAGCTTGAATGGCTGGGTGAGGTGCCCCGCCCACGGAGAGAATCTCCCAAGCCTCTCCCGCTCGCCCCACCGCTGGCGGCTGGACCGCACCAGGCGCAGGATAATGGAGCCCCCTGGGTGTGCGGGCCAGCAGGGCGCCCTGGGCGCGTGGAATGCCCAAGGCACGCGCGCGAATGGGGCGCTCCGGGCACCGGTGGCCGGCGACCCCCACTCGCAGTGTGAGGGCCGCTGGGAACGTCAGCGGTGTTCAACCGGACCGGGCGCCCGTGCGGCTGCTCACGGTGGCTCGCGGCGGCCGCTCGCGGTGGCGGTTCGCGGCGGTGGCTCGTGGCGGCCGCTCGCGGTGGCGGTTCGCAGCGGCCGCTCGCGGGGGCTCGCGGGCGCTCGCGGCGGCTCGCGGCGGCGGCTCGCGGTTCCCAAGTATATGGGCTGACTCACTACAGGCGCACTTCCTTGCGGTTTGAAAGAACGTCCCTGTGGTAGATTCCTCCACACCCTCGTCTCTCAGATTCAAGCGATAACAGTCCTTTCGCTATCAGTTTGTGTGGAACTCCGGAATGCTCCGAGGATAAATTTTTCTGTTTCTAGTTGATAAATTTGTTGTGATTTGGGGGAGAGCTGTCAGAAGCGCTGCTCACGGCGCCATTTCCGTGACGTCACTCCCACCCTCAATTTTGAATCAAATAAATATTCATCTTTTCTCATCTAATTGTTTTATGATTTCTCTTTTTTTAAACAAATTAAATTTTTAATATATATGAAAATTTACTTTGTTAACTGTCTAACCTCATTTCTCCCCAAAAGCTAATAAATTAGATCAGGGTCACTGACTGAATAAGCCTTTCTTATTTATTTAAGAGGGCAACTTCTTTAAATATAAACATTTTTATATTTATTATGATTTGTTATGGGATAGCTATTCTGGTCTAATGTTTAGTCTCTTTAGTTTTGTACCTTATTAATTAAGTCACTATGTAAATTATCATCCAAACTAGGATGCTTTTGCAGTGAATTATTCCTGGATGACAGGCACAAATCTGGGCCCTGGGGTGCCTTAGTTGTTACAGTGTTATAATAAATTTTCCGTATCTGCGAGAATAAAAGTTACATCATGACTTTTATATTCAAAATTGGTCACTCTTTGCTCAAGCACAAAAATATGCAGAATTAAATAGTGATAGGATGAATATCTAAGAAGTATTTTTCAATGATGCATGTAAGTCATATGAGATTGTTCAATTGAAATGAAATTAAATTGATTTTGATTTTTGGTTTTCTGGTATCTGTTGACTCTTTCTGTGCCTTCCTATCACTTTGCACTTGAAGATACATGCAATTGAGAGACACTCTACAGGGCAGTCTCTGGCTTAATGCCATCTCTCCTTTTCTTTGGTTTCTGTGGTTAACCTTTTGCTCATTCTTTCCTCAGAACCTTCTAGCTAACTGGCATTTCAGGTATCACTTACATCTCTTACTTAATAGTTGCCATTCCACTTTCATATATTATTCACTTGCTCATAGGCATTCTCATTGCTAATTAGTACAGATGAACAAAATGTACCAGTTTTGTTACATTGCAGTTCAGATATTTCAATTCGGTAATTTCCCACAGTTAAGAATGCAAAATCTGGCCCTGGCTGGTTGGCTTCAGTGGTAGAGCCTTGGTCCAATGTGTGGATGGCCCAGGTTCAATTCCTGGTCAGGGCACACAGGAGAAGCAACCGTCTGCTTCCCCACTCCTCCCCCTCACTTTTCTCTCTCTCTCTCTCTCTCTCCTCTCTTCCCCTCCCACAGCCTGGCTTGATTGATTTGAGTGCATCAGCCCTGGGCACTAAGGATGGCTCTGTGGAGCCTCCACCTCAGCCTTAGCCCCAGACAAGGATTGCTGGGTGAATCCCAGTTGGGGTGCAAGCAGGAGTCTGTCTCTCTATATCTCTTCCTTTCACTTGGAACCAAACAAACAAACAAACAGAATGCAAAACCTATGAATTCTAGTCCATATGGTCAGAGGTCCAAGCCAAGTGTGGGACAGAGGAATGTGGGCCTCCTTCTATAAATCCAGAAAGAAGACATTTGCTGGAATCCCACATTGCTTGTTTCTCACTGTGGCAGGAGGCAGGCCTGTTTTTAATTTAATTTGTGTATTTATTTATTTTGCAGCATTCATTCCCTTCCAAGTAAAATGCTGGCTGACACAGGGTCTCCAAGACCATCACAATTCTTTTCCATCAAACACTGTGGAATGCCCCCACATTCTCCTTATAGAAGCAATGTTTTAAATCTTTCTGTCTCCAGGAACACAAAACACAGCACTGTATACAGGAAGCTGATCCACAAGTGTACATTGGAAAAGTTTTGAATTCCAGCCAGGAGTCTTTAAGGCAAAGTATAGCCTCTGGGCTTTGTGCTTGCCATTTTTTATATTATTTTAAACTTAGTTTTACTAATAAAAAAACATTTTGGTAGAGAAGTGAGATACCACAGACCTTATAAGGACATAAAGAAGGTTTTGGTAGATAATCCTTGAAATTCTTTTTTAAAAACTAGGATTTGGGGCCACCCCTTTATTTGTTCTTATCCTTTGCCTGTTTTCCCAGTTTTCCTGTCCTTGCCTGTAGGTCTGTCTATATATAAGCTTGTGCTCTCTCTGCCCTCTCACCTCTGCATCTGCTTTCTAGATCACTTCCTTGTCTTCTGCCCAAATACAACCCACATTTGTTAAAAATTATCTTGCTAAAATGTCATTTTCTTTTTGCAGGACAGTTCACGTATTCCCCTCCCCCCCCTCTTTTTTTTGAAGGATTCATACATTAAAGGCAATCATATCTGGCAATGCTCAGGTTCAGGAAGTTCCCAAGTTACAATAACGTGTTTCCAAACTGCCTTGGCTAATAAGTTGTTTGGGACTTGGAACAAATTTTTCCAGCAATAGTGGTCTCTAACTAGTATTTACAGTTCCCAGTCTAGCCTACCACAATTTACTCATTCAACATACTCCACATTTGTTGAGTCAAACATTTGCTAAGTGCTGGTGGTTGGAAGTTTTTTGTGTTCACCAGGTTGCCCTTCAGCACTCTGCTGTTTGAGTTGGGTAGTCGCTCCCCTCACCCCCTTCTCATATGTCATCTGCAAGGGTGTTACTTGTTCTGGTAAACATGGTCTTTCTTTCATACTACTTTTGCGAGTTGTAGCCCTCTGCACACAGTTCATCAGTAAGACACCATAGTAATTTTCTGAAAACCCAGGTGAAGCAACAACAATTTGTACATGTCTACAAATTCAGCCACATGGCTGTGAAGGTTTGAGGCCTTCGCAAGGCTGTTGTGGCCTACGGGATGAGGTCCATTGCACAAGGCATAAAACATGGTCTTAAGAGAGAGCAGAATTGGACCTGAAGATGGCAGTGGAGTAGGTGGATGCACAGACACCCAGCTCTCAACACCAAACTGGAATACAAATCAATTTAGAAAAAATCAGTGTGAAAAACCAACTCTGGACTACAAGAACAGCTCTCAAAAACCAAGGAGCAAAGAAGAAGCCACAACAAACCTGGTAGGGAGCACCTGAATCTCCCCTGCTTACAGGAATGGAGGGGGGGGGTGAGGCTGAGAGCCCAGAGGGGATCTCACTCCAGGGAAAGGAGCAGAAAATACTGTTCACAGCCACTTGCCTGGCGACCAGGGAGCGAGGTGTATTGAAAAGACCAGCTTATCTCCCAAGTGGAAAGGAGAGAGAGAGGGATAGACTGTAAGGGGCTAAGGAATGCAGGAGACGACCTAAAAAAGCTGACTCATCTGTGCTGGAGGTGGCCAGAGCTGGAGGAGGGACTGATCCTTCCCCACAAAACAGTACTGAATTGCTTCCAGATCAGAGATCTCCAAACATCTCTCCAGCTCCAATCAGTGCAACAAGACACAGCTGAAAACAAGAAGTGGGGAGGAGGGGCAGTAACTCAGGACTCCATGGAGATCTGAGAGACACTTCCCCCTACTGAAGCTTAGAAAACACCCTGCCCCCACAGGATTAGTTGGTGGAAGAGGCCTTCAGAGTCTCAAGTTACACCCACCGCATTTCTAGATACAGTATCAAGGAAGCCCCCTTCTGAGATCAGTAAACAAGAATATCATCTGTTAAGAAACACATCAAGACTTCAAAGCTGCCCAAATCTGAAAGTGGATTACAAATAATAGCTGATACCAACCCAAGAAGACCTACAAATAACACAATTGAAAACTGGAGGCAGACAACACCAAGCCTAAACTCAAACAACTCTACAAACACCCACACAGACAATGAGAAGACAAAAAAGTGCAATCCAAATGAAACCACAAGAGAAACCTTCAGGAGATGAACTGAGTGATATGGAAATAATCAAACTTCCAGATGTGGAGTTCAAAATAATGATTGTAAGGATGCTTAGGGATCTTAGAACAACAATGGATGGTCATTATGAACACCTAAATAAAGAAATAGCAAGTATAAAAAAGAATCAGTCAGAGATGACAAATACAATATCAGAAATAAAGACCACAATGGAAGGAATTAAAAACAAGATAGGGCCCTGGCTGGTTGGCTCAGTGGTAGAGCATCAGCCTGGCGTGCGGCGGGCCCAGGTTCAATTCCTGGCCAGGGCACATAGGAGAGGCACCCATTTGCTTCTCCACCACCCTCCTTCCTCTCCTTCTCTCTCTTTCCCTCCTGCAGCCAAGGCTCCATTGGAGCAGGGATGGCCCAGGCGCTGGGGATGGCTCCTTGGCCTCTGCCCCAGGCGCTGGAGTGGCTCTGGTCACAGCAGAGCGATGCCCCAGAGGGGCAGAGCATCATCCCCTGGTGGGCAGAGCGTCGCCCCTGGTGGGCGTGCCTGGTGGATCTCGGTCGGGCACATGCGGGAGTCTGTCTGACAGTCTCTCCCCGTTTCCAGCTTCAGAATTAAAAAAAACAAACAAACAAAAAAACAAGATAGATAGAGCTGAGGATCGAATCAGCGAGTTGGAGGACAACTGGAATGAAGGCAAAAGCAGAGAAGAAAAAAGAAAAGAGACTCAAAAACTCTGAGGAAACTCTTAGAGAGCTCTGTGACAACATGAAGAGAAATAACAGCCACATCAGAGGGGTTCCTGAAGAAGAAGAAAAAGAACAAGGGATAGAGACTTTGTTCAATCATATCATAGCTGAAAACTTCCCTAAATTAATGCAGGAGAAACTCTCACAAGTTCAAGAAGCACAGAGGACTCCATTAAAGAAAAACCCAAAGAAACCTACACCAAGACACATCATAATTAAAATACCAAAGCTAAGCGATAAAGAGAAAATATTAAAAGCTGCAAGAGAAAAAAAAAGCTATCACCTACAAAGGAG